>NW_027362764.1:111432464-112714964 GCF_046119375.1 Phyllobates terribilis | reverse complement strand
GTGTTATATAATGTACAATCTGAGTCAGAGCTCTCTGTGCAAATGGCGCTGAGTCGATGGCATAAATAGGAATGGGTTTAGCTAAAGTACAGCAAGCAAGCCCATGAGTTCTCACAATCTCAGCATCAACCATGCTGACTCCAGCTCCACTATCTACAAACAGAAATTTTCTCAGTTCTGCTCTCTAACACCACCTCTGCTGTCAGGACAAACCGAGAACTGCAGGTTGATGACAAAGACACCCCCTGATTATCCAACTCAAAAGTACCAAGAGATAATTGAGTTTCTTTTTGATTAGGAATTGAGGGACAGGCCCCAATAAAATGTCCCTTTTTTCCACACAAAAAAACACACACCATTTTTCTTGCGGATCTCAGGGGAAACATATGACTCAGAGGCACCCCCTAACTGCATGGGCTCATCCATCTCCACAAGTACTGGTTAACCCCCAGACTGCCCCCCAGCAAAGGGGCGTTATCCCAAAAATAGGGCTCCGGAGCAGGTGGTCTCAACCACATATCCCGAAGGATTCTATAGCCAATGACATGGCAGCCTCCAAAGACTCCGGAGTTTCATACACTGCCAAGGCATCTTTCAACCTTTCAGTAAGGCCCTGACAAAATTGGCTTTTAAGAGCCGGTTTATTTCATTTTGGTATCTGTTGCCCATCTACGGAATTCGGAGCTATACATCTCCACAGACCGACTCCCCTGCTGAAAGCGACGCAGCCGGACTCAGCCAAGGAGATTCAGTCAAAATCATCACAGATGAGGGCTGGAGCCCCAAAAAAAACCTCTACTGAATGGAGAAAAACCGAACCCTGTGGCAAGGAGAAAGTCCAGGATTGAGGATCTCCTTGCAGCAGTGAGATCACAATCCACAGTCGCTACACCTCATCTCCAGAGGAGTAAGGACGAAGATTAAAATTTAATTTGCAAGCTTCTTTGAATACAAAAAACTTGTCCCTACCTCCTGAAACCTGTTCAGGAGGGCAATTTTGGGTTCAGGCTGGACGGGTCTACCCGCAGAGTCTCCAACATTAGGAGTCAGAGTGAAGGTCAGTCACCTGCAGTGACAGCCTCTGCCACCATTGCAACGGGATCCATGAGCCAAGGGAAAAGGAAAAAAAATAACATATCCCCCCAAAAAAACACGCACACACACAAAAAAAAACACGTGTCAGTTCTTTTTTTCTTTATGTACGGCCGGTGATAATGTCACACAAGGTGAGGGAAGGAACAAGTGTACAACGACGGGAAGAGGGGGAAGGGAGTCCAACAACTAGGGAAAGTGGGGAGTGGAGAGCCCTAGACAGATCTAATATCACCCTGACTACCCCATCGTCGCTATGTAGGTTCCGCAACTATCGCCGAGAAGGAAATCTAATCCCTGCATGTCCTTGAAGCTAGGCCCCACTGTAACTAAAGACAACAAGATAAACAAACAAAGGGGATACACTTAGTTTGAGAAGACACCAGAGAGATAACATCAACTGTCCTCCAAGGGAAGTCCAAGAAGAAACTAGCCGACTACTAGAACTCCAGGCATGGACAGAGGAACATAGAACTATCACCAGCGGCACTCTGGAGACACTGAGAGTTTTTAACTACCAAGCAAGGGTGTGTCAATTAGCAGCAGGAGGTGGAGGTCACTGCTGGGTCCTAAAGGAAGCAGGATATCACTACACTACAGAGATGAGAGGATTAAGAGGGCATCTGCAATGCCAAGTGCAGTGACCTTCTACAGCTGGATCCAGAACGACTGTTGTCACACTTGATACACCCGTGACAGAATTATTATCTTCATAGAAAATCATTGCAGAGTCAATTTGCATTTTAATATTGATATTAAACTTCCATCTAAAATTAGCTGTTCTAAATTGCATGAAATTAATTAAAAGGCACGTCCCTCCAAATAACATCACGAGCACTAAAATGCTCGGGTACTCGTTGCTCAGGTTGAGCAAATTGGAATGCTCGAGTGCTCGGTCCGAAAAACAAGCCCAATGTAAGTCTATAGGAAACTCGAGCATTCTTCTGGCGGCTCCCCCAGGGGTCTGCAGAGGGCCTAACAATTGCCCAAATAAACGGGAACAGTGCTCAAATGACATGGAAACAGCATGGGGAAGACTCCTGGAAGCATTTCTGACTTCTAGGTCACTGCTGTCAACAATGTTGTCAGAGGTGTTAAGCCACTTTTACGGACTCACAATAAAACATGCAAAAACGAAACCAACATGGATTTTCCTGGGAAATATGTTAAAGAACATCCTTTCCAGGGTAATGACTTGTATATAAGGCAAAATAAATAACCAAAAACAAAAATGCTCCTCCACACCTTGGGATATGTTCACACGTAGCGTTTTTGATGCATTTTTACAGTTTTGCATTGCTTTCAACCAAGACAAATGCATTCACTGTGAAATGTCATTTTAACATTTTACAACCTTATCTGGCCATGTGGTGTGTGACACATCATCAGACACATGCATACAGTGCTGAAAAGACATGAGGACAGCATGGGGAAGATCCCTGGAAGTGTAGCACCCCGAGGGCTCGGTTGCTACAGAGGTATCACATCTCAGTTAGAGGTGTGGTATCTCACTTCCAGGTAAGGATGGAGTGAGGATCAGGACCCTGACAGCTGCATGCATTACACCTCATTTCCGGAGGACAGCTCGACGGTGCTCCCAGCAGCGAGCACGACAGACCATGTCCCTGGCTGGAGTGGGAGGAAGGGAACACCCAGAACAGGGGGAACCCAGTAGTGCAGGAGCAGAGAGGAAGCAGTTCCTGGATGCACAGAGAGAGGAGTATAAAAAGGTGGGGGCCATCTTAGGAGGGAGTTCTGTGAGAGGAGAAGGCAGGGAGCAGAGCTGCTGCATGGGCTCTGCTCCCTGGGCAGGCCTAGCACAGAGGCAGGAGCCTGAGGGAAGAAAGAAGTGGAGCAGGGAGGCTCCAGGAACACGGAGGAAGGAGGGACCCCAGGGGTTCAGAATGGTCAGTAGCCACTGCATGCCCGAATTCACCTGAGTGGAGGGGTCAGGCCGCAGAAGGGGAACCGGATCCCTAAATTGGTGGAGTAGAAACTACACTCAGCCAAGAACCAGATTTGCGACCATTCATTGGTGCAGCCCCCTGCTAAACCTGCTAGGAAGGCACCACATAGGGCCCAGGGAAAATGGCCGGCACGTTAATCCGACAAGGTCCGAGGCAGCCGGACAGAAGTGAGGTCACTGGTGGGGTATGAGAGGCCAGAGAAAGGACACATAAAGGGGGTCCTATGAAGCACTTCTAAAACACCTGGAGGTTGATCGAGCCCCTCACCTGGTGAGCGCAGCACGGCTCGGGCAGTCCTTGCTGACAGAAGTGACCTGGATAACAACTGTGAGTAAAAGACCCTGGACTGCATCATTGGACTCTGTGTGATTACTTCTGCGCCTGTACCATCACTCCCATCCTCCCTACACGCTGCCCTGAGGCTACGCTCCTCCCGTGGGGAGTTATCCTATCCCTGTGCTGCACACCAACACCAGCCTCAGCGGTCTGCCTTGCAGCGGCGGTTATCCCTGACCGCAATCCACGGATGGCGTAGTAGGACATTCAAAACACTGATAAATAGACTGCCACAATTTGGTCTGACCACCCTGAGCCACGGGATCGGGTTGCCACTACTACCCCCAGCATCGTACAGAAGCCCGGTTCCGGGTACCCCATGGCCCAGGGGGCGAGTCAGAAGCATCTCTGACTCCCAGGTCACTGCCTAGAAGTGTGCCCATCATAAGTGATGATTGGAGCATGCGAACATGCCTCCCGCCATGCACCTGTCGTTGCGGACTTGCAACAATCACCGTCCATGTCCTTGTCCCAGCGCAGCGTTCAGTAGTCCCTACCCCATTCCTTGGAATGCAAGCGCAAGTATGCAGCCAGCCACCCACCCACCCACAGGCTGCAATACTATACTGCCAAATTTTAGACAGCTGCTAGCACTTGAAATGTGGTCTTTTAGGATCGTGGAGGCGGAAGCTGTCCACAACCTCATGGCGGCTGGGTGTCCATTCTCGGTCCCCAGCCGCCACTATTTCTCCTGGTGTCGTCTCCGCTTTCCACAAGCACGGGTCCCACAACATTACCCGTGCTCTCCCCAGTGCACTTACTGGGAAGGACCGCCTAACCACAAACACGTGGTCAAGTCAATGTGGCCAGGGAGGGTACGGAGCCAATCCATAGCTTTTTTTGCTGAGAGTTGTATTTCACCACAGCCATATTCTCTAGCTTTGTGAAAGGACTTGGGAAACCATATCTACTCCAGCTGTCATTTCACCCAGGGAGTCCTCTAAAGCTGCTTGCACTTGAAATGTGGCCTTTTAGGCTCGTGGAGGCGGATGCTGTCCACAACCTCATGGTGGTGTCCATTCTCGGTTCCCAGCCGCCACTATTTCTTCCGGTGTCGTCTCCGCCTTCCACAAACACGGGTCCCACAACATTACCCGTGCCCTCCCCAGTGCACTTACTGGGAAGGAACGCCTAACCAAAAAAACGTGGACAAATGAATGTGGCCAGGGACGGTACGGGGCCAGTCCACAGATTGTCGGTGAATTATATTTCACCACAGCCATATTTTTTAGCTCGGTGAAAGGACTAACATTTGGGAAACGGTATCTATTCCGGCTGTCATTTCTCCGTCCCCAGGTTCCGCCCATGGTCACACACGACCATGCCTGGCTGTATGTTCAACGGTGAGAGCCACAGATCAGGCTGCTGTGTTACAGCTTTCAACAACTCTGCAGCGGTGGGCGGTTTGTCACCTAAGCATTAAGCATGTTATCTTCAGTACAGCCTGTTGCCACTTGGCCAAGGCAGTGCTGCAGTACTTTCAGCTTGTGACTGATGTGGTCATTTAGGAGATGGAGGCCGAACTGGAGGAGGAGATGTAGGAGCTGAACAATGTGATAACATTGAGGTTAAATTGGCGACTCTGGTTTTTATACTAAAGAAAGATCCTACTGTGTTTTTTT
This sequence comes from Phyllobates terribilis, assembly GCF_046119375.1. Lineage (NCBI taxonomy): Eukaryota > Metazoa > Chordata > Amphibia > Anura > Dendrobatidae > Phyllobates > Phyllobates terribilis. The sequence goes on along the minus strand of NW_027362764.1, from coordinate 112,709,947 downwards.
TTTACATTCGTTTTTAAGACAAATGCATTCACCGGGAAATGTCATTTTAACATTTTACAACCTTATCTGGCCATGTGGTGTGTGACACATCATCAGACACATCCTGTTTCATTCATGATGGAGGGACCCTGAAAGTCACTAAGCCTATTTTTATAGGGCCATCAGGCGGCCCTTAATATTCTTAAGCCATCAGTAGGCCCTTGCTATTGTTAGAGAGCCATCAGCCAGCTATGCTTTGTTGTTCCAATTATTAACGAGTGGGTCTCCTATACTGTTATTGTTTATTAGAGATGAGCGGTGTTCGACTCGAACTGTTCGCCAATCTCAAATTCGAGCTGTTTTGGGCGGTGTTCGAGCTGTTCGACGAACCCGAACGATTTGCACAAATCCGGCTGTTCGAGGTTATGTTCGATAACTGTTCGTGCACCAAAATCGTAACTGGATTTTTTCACAGTAATACTGTTAATCAATGTTAATAGACAGTTTCAGTGTAGAGTGGGCGGGGGGAGGGGCAGGGGATGGATCTCTGCAGAAATAATGCCGATCTCGATTTTTTTTTTCTTTCCCGCATTTACAGTGGGGAGGTGCAGTCTGTCAGCCTATCAGCAGCGCACACACGCAGCGAAGTGCTTTTTTTCACACAAGCAAGGGCATGTGTCATTGGCTGTGTATGTCACATGTCCTTGCCCTATAAGACCCAGCCATTTTCCCCGTAGCCACCATTTTCTCACTGCTGCAGCTGAGTGTTAGACGGCACCGCCGCTGCTGTGGGTGCTATACTTAGTAACTGTGTGAATTGCAAGAGAATTTGCTGTTAAACAGACAGATAGGTTTAAGGAGTAGGGACTAGTTGGAATTGCAGCCCTTTTGAGGGCTAGGTTACAGCAGTTCCTAGCACTTTTTTCCAGGCAGGTCTGTGCCAGTGCTGTGCAAGTGTTTTTCACATCATTTGGCTAAATCTAGCTAAGCCAATCCTTTTGGGCCTCTAGCAGTGTGTGTTAGTCAGTGGAGTAGCCTATCTGCGGTGCAAGCTACACCACCTGTGCATCTAATACCAATTTTTTACTGCATCTAGCACAGTAAATACTTTTGGGCCTGTAGCAGTGTCTGTTATTCATTGTAGTAGGCCATCTGCACAAAGCTACACCACCTTTGTATTTAATAACAATTTTTTACTGCATCTAGCCAAGTAAAACCTTTTGGGCATAGTATCAGTGTCTGGTAGTCAGTGGAGTAGCCCACCTGTACCAAGCTACACCACCTTTGTATTTAATAACAATTTTTTACTGCATCTAGCCCAGTAAATACGTTTGGGCCTGTAGCAGTGTCCATTACGCATTGTAGTAGCCCATCTGTACCAAGCTACACCACCTTTGTATTTAATAACAATTTTTTACTGCATCTAGCCAAGTAAAACCTTTTGGGCATAGTATCAGTGTCTGGTAGTCAGTGGAGTAGCCCATCTGTACCAAGCTACACCACCTTTGTATTTAATAACAATTTTTTACTGCATCTAGCCCAGTAAATACGTTTGGGCCTGTAGCAGTGTCTGTTACGCATTGTAGTAGCCCATCTGTACCAAGCTACACCACCTTTGTATTTAATAACAATTTTTTACTGCATATAGCCAAGTAAAACCTTTTAGGCATAGTAGCAGTGTCTGGTAGTCAGTTGAGAAGCCCATCTGTACCAAGCTACACCACCTTTGTATTTAATAACAATTTTTTACTGCATCTAGCCAAGTAAAACCTTTTGGGCCTGTAGCAGTGTCTGTTACTCATTGTAATAGCCCATCTGTACCAAGCTACTCCACCTTTGTATTTAATAACAATTTTTTACTGCATCTAGCCAAGTAAAACCTTTTGGGCATAGTAGCAGTGTCTGTTAAGCATTGTAGTAGCCCATCTGTACCAAGCTACACCACCTTTGTATTTAATAACAATGTTTTACTGCATCTAGCCAAGTAAAACCTTTTGGGCCTGTAGCAGTGTCTGTTACTCATTGTAGTAGCCCATCTGTACCAAGCTACCCCACCTTTGTATTTAATAACAATTTTTTACTACATCTAGCCAAGTAAAACCTTTTGGGCCTGTAGCAGTGTCTGTTACTCATTGTAGTAGCCCATCTGTACCAAGCTACTAGACCTTTGTATTTAATAACAATTTTTTACTGCATCTAGCCAAATAAAACCTTTTAGGCATAGTAGCAGTGTCTGGAAGTCAGTGGAGTAGCCCATCTGTGCCAAGCTACACCACCTTTGTATTTAATAACAATTTTTTACTGCATCTAGTCCAGTAAATACTTTCGGGCCTGTAGCAGTGTCTGTTACTCATTGTAGTAGCCCATCTGTACCAAGCTGCAACCTTTGTTTTTAATAATAATTTTTTACTGCATCTAGCCAAGTAAAACCTTTTGGGCATAGTAGCAGTGTCTGGTAGTCAGTGGAGTAGCCCATCTATACCAAGCTACACCACCTTTGTATTTAATAACAATTTTTTACTGCATCTAGTCCAGTAAATACTTTCGGGCCTGTAGCAGTGTCTGTTACTCATTGTAGTAGCCCATCTGTACCAAGCTACAACCTTTGTTTTTAATAACAATTTTTTACTGCATCAAGCCAAGTAAAACCTTTTGGGCATAGTAGCAGTGTCTGGTAGTCAGTGGAGTAGCCCATCTGTACCAAGCTACACCACCTTTGTATTTAATAACAATTTTTTACTGCATCTAGCGCAGTAAATACTTTTGGGCCTGTAGCAGTGTCTATTAATCATTGTAGTAGCCCATCTGTACCAAGCTACACCACCTTTGTATTTAATAACAATTTTTTACTGCATCTAGCCAAGTAAAACCTTTTGGGCCTGTAACAGTGTCTGTTACTCATTGGAGTTGCCCATCTGTACGGATATGCAGCGATACTAAATAACTAATGGTGCCCAAGCTTATGGCCTCCGTATTGGGCAGAACAAGTGCTGACAAAAAAACAGACACTCCTGGAACTCTTCCCAATAGTGGTAGCAATAGAAATATGGGGCGCGCGCCTGGCTAACAAAAATATACGCTTCATAACAAAAAACACCAGCCTAGCGCACTGCATTAATAAGATGGCATCATCGTCTCTCCCAGTGCTAGGCCTACTACGTCGGCTAGCATTTCTGTGCCTAAAACGCAATGTATGGGTCCGCGCTAGCCATGATTCTGAGGGGTCTAACTCTGCTGCTAACGCTTTATCACAATTCAATTGGCAGATTTTCACAGAGCTCCTCCCCAACGCCCACCCATCGGGCAACAGTTGCCCACCCTCCCTATGGGATCTAGTGGCGAATAGTTGATGCCATTAATCAGAGCGTCAGTTGCCCCGTCGACGTGGCAAGCATACGGTAAGGCATGGGAAGAGTGGACACGACTAGTAGCTGGCAGACGGGTTGACCAATGTGAACAAGCCAGATTACAAGTCACCATAGAATTTCTCCACCAGCTAATGATGAGGGGCATATCAGGGGCGTCAGCGCAGCGGTGTCTGACCGGAGTAGCATTTCACTTCCAACTACTGAATTGGGGAGATGTGACAAAGAGATTCATCATCAGACAATCCATAAAAGGGTGGAAAAGGTGTCAGCCAAGTCAGGAGTGTAGACGTCCCGTCCGGTGTCACTAAAACGGATTTCTCACATCATATCCCTAGCACCATTAACATGACACTCACAATTTGAAGCAACACTACTGTCTACTGCATTTGCGATCACCTTCTTCGGGGCGCTATGCATAAGCGAATTAGTCCCTCATTCCAAAATTACCACCAGTGGAGGCTTATTACACCAGGACGTAGTCATAGCCAATAATGCAATACGTCTACGCATACGCAAATCGAAAACGGTTCCAGCGGGCAGGGGCACTTGGGTACTTCACAACCCACAAACGGTACACTGAGTCGGGTAACAATAGTAAAAACATATATAACCATCAGAACACAAAGTAATTTCTTCCTATCACACATTGATGGAACGCCGTTATCAAGATACCAGTTCCAAGCTATATTTAATAAATGCCTAACATTGGCAGGGAACCACCCCAAAGATTACGGGACACACTCATTCCGCATAGGCGCGGCCACGGAAGCAGCAAGAGTAGGACTGTCAGAAACGGAAGTTCATAGGATAGGGAGATGGCGATCCACGTGTTTGCCGAGATACATAAGACCGGACTTGGTTTGTTTCTTTTACAGGTGACGCTAAGCCAACAGTGTGGGTGATAGGCCACTCGTATATATATTGGGCAGAAAAAAGGGCGAAAGTCCGCCCAGGCGGGAGGAAATTAGAGTTTCATAACACATATTTCAACTGGAGAGGTATTAGAGGCCTGCAATGGCCACAAATACTAATGGAGGTAATCAAGGTAGGGAGAGAGGCAAGAGGTCCGGTCATCTTAGTTATACAGGCCGGGGGAAACGACCTAGATCATCACAAGAGCGCATAACTAATGGCAATAATAAAACTACACACTGAGCGCTTCAGAGAATTTTTCACAAAACTAACTATAGTATGGTCAGAGATTGTGCTGATAGCGGTATGGCAAGGTGCGCGAGACATCACGGCCATCGAACGGACAAGGTGGGTAATAAATATTCGGATGGCAAAATTTAGAAGAGACAGAGACGGTGTAGTGATACGACACCGACAACTGGAAGGAGATAAAGCAGGGCTCATACGGCCCGACGGTGTTCACTTAATGGATATTGGACTGGACATATTCCTGTCAGGACTCCAGGATGGAGTGGAACAAGCGTTAAGAGTGATGGATGGGGGTCAGAGTCCTGCATAAGAGAACGCAGGATGCTCCGTGGCCTGGAAATAGAAAGGACATGTTGGAGAGTTACACTTGTTGGCCAACTTGCCGGTGTGGAGACATAGGGCATGCTACAACAAGCTGAATTATTTTAGAAATAAAATGCCTTTCTAATGGAATGAGTATAAAGAGTTAATAAAGCTGTGATCGATCCTCACTAGTGTTGAGCGAACATGCTCGACACTGCTCGGTACTCGCCCGAGCATCACGCTACTCGGGATGTTCGGCGAGCACCGAGCATTTCCGGGTTACTCGGGCGGGAGCTCGGGTCTCCGCCCTGCATGTTTGGCGCTCTTTACAGAGCCAATGAACATGCAGGGATTGCCAGCCAGTCACTGTAATGCCGCAGCCATGTTGGTTGTGGGCATTACAGTGATTGGCTGGCCGCACAGCGTCACCTCGAGTATTTAAAACGGGGCGCCGCCATCTTGGACACAGTCGCTCCGGATTAGACAGTGTAGGGACAGCGCTGCTAATTTAGGGAGAGATATAAACTGCGAAATAGTTAGTGTAGGGTCTGTAAAGGCTGCCAGAACAAACAAACAGTCCTTTTCAGGACTAATATCCATCCCAGATACCAGGCAGGCAGGCTGTATAGGAGACACAGTGGTTATACCAGCAAACGCTGCATTACAGTCCTGTGTGCTCCTGTTGCTGAAATTGCTGGACTTAGCACCAGGTGTCGGGGGCCAGGAAAAATCCTTTTTTTTTCATCTAAATCCTCCTTTTTTTTTCCTCCTTCACACTGTACAAATACCCGTCTTATTAACCTTTTGGTGTGTCCCCCCCCCCAAAAAAAAAGCGTGTCTCTGATTTTTCAGACACAAATAAAACTGTTGAAAATAGTCTGGTGTAGGCTAGAGAAACAGAAGTGTAGTTTTGCACTTCCACGGTTCAAACCTCTGTATTATCCATTTTGGGCCATTTGTATCTAAAAAAAAAACCAGTTTGAGTGTGTCACTCACTGTTCAGCCGCAAATATCTCTATTTAAAAAAGTGTGGTATACCCCAGTAAACAATAACTGTGGTTTTGCCATCCCACGGTAAAAAATCTCTATTATTCAGCTTTTGGTAGTTTTTTCCGTAAAGAAAAACAGTAGTGTCTCCTGACTGTTGTGACACAAAAATATATCTGTTGAAAATAGTCTTGTGTAGGCCCGACATCCCAGTGTGGTTTCGCAGTTCCACGGGTCAAATCGCTGTACTATCCAGTTTTGGGCCTTTGGTATCTAAAAAAAAAGCAGTTTGAGTGTGTCGCTCACTGTTCAGCCGCAAATATCTCTATTTAAAAAAGTGTGGTATACCCCAGTAAACAATAACTGTGGTTTAGCCATCCCACGGTAAAAAATCTCTATTATTCAGCTTTTGGTAGTTTTTTCCGTAAAGAAAAACAGTAGTGTCTCCTGACTGTTGTGACACAAAAATATATCTGTTGAAAATAGTCTTGTGTAGGCCCGACATCCCAGTGTGGTTTCACAGTTCCACGGGTCAAATCGCTGTACTATCCAGTTTTGGGCCTTTGGTATCTAAAAAAAAAGCAGTTTGAGTGTGTCACTCACTGTTCAGCCGCAAATGTCTCTATTTAAAAAAGTGTGGTATACCCCAGTAAACAATAACTGTGGTTTTGCCACCCCACGGTAAAAAATCTCTATTATTCAGCTTTTGGTAGTTTTTTCCGTAAAGAAAAACAGTAGTGTCTCCTGACTGTTGTGACACAAAAATATATCTGTTGAAAATAGTCTTGTGTAGCCCCGACATCCCAGTGTGGTTTCGCAGTTCCACGGGTCAAATCGCTGTACTATCCAGTTTTGGGCCTTTGGTATCTAAAAAAAAAGCAGTTTGAGTGTGTCGCTCACTGCTCAGCCGCAAATATCTCTATTTAAAAAAGTGTGGTATACCCCAGTAAACAATAACTGTGGTTTTGCCATCCCACGGTAAAAAATCTCTATTATTCAGCTTTTGGTATTTTTTTCCGTAAAGAAAAACAGTAGTGTCTCCTGACTGTTGTGACACAAAAATATATCTGTTGAAAATAGTCTTGTGTAGGCCCGACATCCCAGTGTGGTTTCGCAGTTCCACGGGTAAAATCGCTGTACTATCCAGTTTTGGGCCTTTGGTATCTAAAAAAAAAGCAGTTTGAGTGTGTCGCTCACTGTTCAGCCGCAAATATCTCTATTTAAAAAAGTGTGGTATACGCCAGTAAACAATAACTGTGGTTTTCCTCTTCCACGGTTCTAATCTACTCTTCATTACCCTTTTTCCATTGATAGTGCAAGTGTAAGCTATTTTACTTAATTTACAATGGGCAAGGCGCGTGGCAAGGGACGTGGAAGTGGACGTTCTGGTGATGGCTCGTGCAGAGGACGGGACCGTGGCCAAGGTGAAAATGTGCCACAACCAACAGCCACATCTTCTCGCTCCCACTTCTTGACCGAATTACTAGGGAAGCACAGAACAACACCAGTATTGAGAACTGATCAGTGTGAACAGGTTATTAATTGGATAGCAGATAATACTTCCAGTTACCTGGGCACCACCACCTCCGGTCTGTCTTCCACACGGTCAACTCTTAGTAGCCGTGTGGACCGCATACTCCTCCTCACCCTGATGCTCCTTCCTCCCACCATGCCGAGTGTCGTCAGACAGCAAGTGATCCCACACTTGGACACTCTGAAGAGCTGTTCACTGGTCCATTTCCATGTTTGGGCCCCTCGCCTGATACGCTTGAAGTGGTGGAAGAGGAGATCCCATGTTGCGATGCCCAAATATTTGAACAGCCACGGCCACAGGAAGTCGACGTTGGCAATCTGTCACAAGAGGTGGACGATGACGAGACACAATTGCCAGGAAGTGAGGAAGAGGATCGTGGTGCGCAAGTGGAAGAGGAGGAGGTGGTAGATGATCTAGTAACTGACCCAACGTGGAAGGAGGACATGCAGAGTGAGGCCAGCAGCACACAGGGAGAGGGAGGCAGAGCACCCCAACAGGCAGGAAGAAGCAGTGTGGTGGCCGCAGACAGAAGACAGGCAACCGTTCCCCATAACACCAACATGAGGGACGTTGCCAGTACAAGCAGTAGGTCTTCCAGAGTCAGGATTTTTTTAAAGACTCTGCTGATAACCCCAAAAAGGCCATATGTTCCACCTGCCATGCCAGCATCAGCAGGGGTGACAAAACTACCAGCCTGACCACCACCAGCATGATCAGGCACATGGCAGCAAAGCACCCGACTTTGTGGGGCGAAAACCAGGGTCCACGACCAGTGTCAGCGGGTGTCACCACTGTTTCTTCCACTGTTGTGCGTGCAATAGAACCCCCTGTTGTGTGTGCAAAGCAATCCCCTGTCCATACTGCATGTAAAGATGCCCCCTCCTCTCAGTCTTCACTTGTTATGGCAGTTTCTCAAGAAACAGCATCAACGTCCACGTCCACGTCCCACCGCAGCGTTCAATTGTCCATATCCCAGACCTTTGAACGAAAGCGGAAATTCGCAGCTAACGCCCCACAGGCCACAGTCCTAAATTCGCACATTTCACGACTGCTTGCATTGGAAATGCTGCCTTTTAGGCTGGTGGAACGGAATCCTTCCGCAATCTTATGGCGGTGGCCGTCCCTCGGTACTCGGTCCCCAGCCGACACTATTTTGCCCAGTGTGCCATCCCCGCACTACACAAACACGTGTCCCAAAGCATCTGCTGTGCCCTCAACAACGCAGTTACTGGGAGAGTCCACCTGACAACGGACACGTGGACAAGTGCTTGTGGCCAGGGACGGTACATCTCTCTGACGGCACACTGGGTAAACATAGTGGAAGCCGGGACCCAGTCGGACCTTGGGACGGAGCACATCCTCCCCACACCGAGGATTGCGGGCCCTATGTCAGTCAGAGTTGCCCCCACAGTGTACAGCTCCTGCGCATCCTCCTCCTCCTCCTCCTCCTCATGTTCAGCCTCCATCTCAGATATCACCACATCAGTTACAAGCTGCAAGCATTGCAGTACTGCCTCCGCCAAGCGGCAACAGGCTGTGCTGAAACTCATAAGCTTAGGTGATAAACCTCACACTGCTTGTGAGTTGTGGACAGATGTGAAAGAGCAGGCAGATCTGTGGCTGAGACCGCTGAACCTACATCCCGGCATGGTCGTGTGTGACAATGGCCGTAACCTGGTGGCGGCTCTGAGGCGAGGTGAGATCACACACGTACCATGCCTGGCTCATGTGCTTAACCTCGTGGTTCAGCGGTTTCTTAAATCGTACCCTGAGTTGCCAGATCTGCTCGTGAAAGTACGCCGCCTGTCAGCTCATTTTCGAAAGTCGGCTACAGCTTCCGCCGCCCTTGCTGTGTTGCAGCAGCGTTTGCAGCTTCCGCCACACCGACTGCTGTGTGATGTCCCCACACATTGGAACTCTACCCTCCACATGTTGCAAAGGATTTGTGAGCAGAAGAGAGCAGTTGTGGAGTACCAGCTGCAACAAGGCCGTCGATATTCAGGTCAGACTCCACACATTCTCAGGAGTGGACCTGGATGTCTGACATATGTACCATCCTGACAAACTTTGAGGAGGCCACCAAGATGGTGAGTGGCGATGACGCCATCATTAGTGTCAGCATCCCACTTGTCTGTCTTTTGCAACGCTCTCTGCAGAGATTTAAAGAGGAGGCATTGCAGCCAGAGTATGATGAGATGGATCAAGAAGCCGTAGCGGGCGATTACACACAGCCCAGCCTCATCTCATCCCAACGTGCATTGGGGGACAATGAGGGAGAGGAGGAGGAGGAAGAACAGGAGCTGCTATCATGCGTTGTAGACGGTAGTACCTGTACAAGTGTCATACCGTCGGTTCAGCGTGGGTGGCCTGAGGACAGGGGGGAGGAGGAAGAGGAGGAGGAGGAGGAGGAGAGCATGGTCAGTCGTCATCTTGGTGAGGACACGGAAATCTTGCCCGTTACCAGTCTGGCACGCATGGCTGACTTTATGTTACGCTGCCTTAACCGTGACCCTCGCGTTGTCAAAATGTTGGGTGACAGTCATTACTGGTTGGTGACACTTGTAGACCCCCGCTACAAGGAGAACTTTCACTCTCTTATTCCTGAGGTGGAGAGGTCTACAAAAATGGGGCAATACCAGAAGGCCCTTGCTGCAGAACTGTTAAAAAAATTCCCATCTGAACACGCTAGCGGCAGAGGTCACAGTTCGTTGCCCAACCAAGGCGTACAGGCGAGAGAGATGCAACTCCAATCCAGCAGAGGCAGGGGAACACTGTCAACGTTCTGGGACAGTTTTCTGACACCCGCCCAGCTTACAGGCCCTGAGGCGCGGGGTACTCTCACAAGGAGTGGAAAGTTTCAAAAGATGGTGAGGGAGTACCTTGCCGATCGTACCAGCGTCCTCCGTGATTCCTCTGTGCCTTTTAATTATTGGGTATCCAAGCTGGACACTTGAAATGAACTCGCTCTGTACGCCTTGGAGGTCCTGGCCTGCCCTGCCGCTAGCGTGTTATCGGAGCGTGTTTTTAGTGCCGCTGGGGGAATTATAACTGATAATCACACTCGCCTGTCAACTGACAATGCTGACAATTTGACCCTTATCAAAATAAACAAGGGCTGGATTGGGCCAGACTTCTCATCACCACCAAATGACAGCAGAGTAACATAAAGTCAAATCCACTGTGTTATTTCGGGAGGTGTATTCACATGCACCGCTTCACACCCACACATGGGTATACGCTTCCTCGTTTCGGCTGTTTAATCTTCTTCTCCTTATCCTCAGCCTAAACCACCACTATACCACCAGGGTGCCAGCATTGCAAGTTCCTCCATCCTTATTTTTGGCAGCTTTTGCTTGCAAGGCATAAGCAAATACTATGGGACACCCACTCCCCAATAATGGGACTTATGTTTGTAATATGCTGTACTGCATGGCTCTTGTAAGGGGCATTGCAAGTTGCTCCGTCCTAATTTTTGGCAGCTTTTGCTTGGAAAGCATAAGCAAATACAATGGGACACCCACTCCCCAATAATGGGACTTATGTTTGTAATATGCTGTACTGCATGTGTAGCACCCTGAGGATTCGGCTGCTACAGGGGTATTGCACCTCAACCCAGAGGTGTGATATTCCACTCCCGGGTAAGGATGGAGTGTGGAACTGAGCTAGTAGGCTGCATGCACTACACACATCCCATTTCCGGGGAACAGACCGATGGTACTCCCACTAGAGAAATGTGCAGGTACGACAGTGTCTGTTCCTGGCTGGAGTGGGAGGGGGGTGGAACATCCCAGTAGTGTAGGGGCAGATAGGGGGAGCAGCCTGGGTAAAGTTAGGAGCTCATTGGGTGCTGGTCACCTGAGCTCACACATAGAGGGAGTATATAAGGTGGGCACCATCTTAGATCAGGGTCAGTCAGTCAGTCAGTCTGTCAGAGTGTAACCTGAGAAGCAGAGCAGAGGAGAAGAGAGAGAGACCCAGAGGCGCAGAGGGGACCCCAAGAGCCCATAAGAGAGCTAATAGGGTGAAGGGTCGGCAACAGGGTACCGGATCCCAAGCTGGCAGAGGCTACAGCACACCTTAGCCAGGAACCGGAGGTCGTGGGCAGGATCTGCCACGACCACCCACTAAATCCACCCGGAAGGCAGACCAAGAATAGGGTCAGGGAGCCCAGAGGAGGCTTGACCAACAAGAGGCCCGAGGGAGCCGGACTTAGGTGGATCCCTGGTGGGAACGGCCAGAAGAAGGGAGAGACAGAAAGGAGCTCAGGACCACACTCCGGAGTTGCCTGGGAGTTGACCGAGTCCAGGACCTGGTGGACGCAGCACGGCTTGGGTGGTCACTGCTGTACACAGTGACCCGAGCAACACCAGTAAGTAAAACCCTGGAACTGCATTTTATGTCTCTGAGTCTCCTTGCTGCACCTTCACAACCACCATCCTCCACGGCTGACCCCCTGAGGCTATACCCCTCCCGTTGGGGGTTATACTACCTAAGCTGCACTCACATCATCAGCCTCAGTGGACTCTGCTGCAGCAGCGGCCGTATTGACCGCAAATCAACGGGTGGCGTAGTCAACACAAAGAACTCTAATAACATCTGTAGGACTGCCACACACTGAGTTTGACACCCTGGGCACGGACCGGATCACAGCCACTCGGAGACTACAACCCCCATCTGATCGGGCTCCGGGTATCCCTAACAGCACTGGCCCAGGGGGCGCGTCAACTTTGGCGTAGTCGGCAGGATAACGTGCCCGCAACAACCGGGTACTGCGTGCCTGAAGAAAAGTTCACCGTTACCTCAAAAAGAAGTCTCCTGCCGGTTCCGGAGGGTCCCCGCCATCGGGCCCCATCACAGGTCGTTTCCCGCCGGTTGTCCGCCATTTGCAGCTTTTTCCCGCCATCCATGGAGTTTCCCGCCACTGGGAGACGATTCCCGCCATTTCCAAAGATTTCCCGCCTTGGAAGAGCGGACGCCATTATGGGCGTGCCAGAGGGTGGCAAGAGGTCACCTCCCATCGTGGGCCAGGTCGAAGAATGGCGCCAAAAGCGGAAACCGCGCCCACCAACAGAGACTGTGATGCTGGAAGTGTCCATCAGCGTAAGAGAACTGCCCCTGGAACTGACAATCACAAAGTTGCCCCGGGACCACCCTCGATGTGGGCGGAGACAGAACAAGAGAGCAAAGATGGGTGTCGCCTGGAGCAGTCTGGAGAGAGCGCACCCGGAGACAAGACGTCTGGAAGAGAGTCCAGAGAAAGCCTACGCGGAGATGGAGGGAGAGTCAGGCAGCACCGACCCAGTGGTCAGGAGCCTGTTGCAGGTCGCCACTCCAGAAGGCCTGCTGGAGATCCTAGCACAGCTCCCCCGAGACCGGGAGTGTGCACAGACCGTGCTGGAGGGCCTCGCACGGAGGATGGCCCGGGTACAGCGAGAGACGTTGGCGGAGTGGAGCCGAGAGATGGCCCAGCAGACCGAAATCCGTCAGCGGAGCACGCCACCCGAGATGAGGAGACAGACCGCCTCTGAGGATGGCGCAGGAGGAATGAAGGCAGGAGACGGCGCCGAGAAGGGAGCTGAACGAACGGAGGCAGGTAAAGGGGACGTCTCTACCCCGAGCCGGGAAACCGCGTGCCTGCCCCAGCTCCCCGTCGCAGAGCCCGAAATTCCCCCTGCCGTGCCCGTCGCTGCATCGTCACCGCCGCCGACTAGGCCTCAACCGGAAACCGCGGCCGCGACCCCTGTGACGTCACGCGCTTCGACCCTGAGCACGGCAAAGCAGGAAATACCACCGGCCTGGTCGCAAGGCCTAGTACCTCCGGGCGCCGCAATACCAACAGCGCCCCCTACCTCCGCGGAGCCACCGGCCTGGCCGCAGGGCCGAGTAACCACGGGCGCCGCCGTTCTTACGGTGCCCTTTGCCTTTAGGGTGCCCCAAGCCTGGTCGCAAGGCCTGGTCGACCCGGGCGCCACTACCATCAACGCGCCCTCAACATCTAGAGTGCCGCACCTGGGTGAAAATCTATTTGCCCAGCATACGTGCCCGGATGGGCAGCCCTTTATATGGCCACCGGAGTTTCACCATCCCCGACTCCGGAAAGAGAGACCCCTAGACGAGCCCCTGATTCCGGCTCCGAAGCCTGTAAAGAGGACCTCGCCCCCGCTGGAGGAGGCACAGTTCGAGTGGGACCCCACCGGAGAAGACCTCATGGGGTTCACTCAGGAGACTCGGGCGGCCGCAGCAGAGCGTGCAGAGTGCTGCCGGCAGCAGCTCGAGGTCTTCGAGAGGGAGCGGAGAGAGAGGCGGGTCCGGGAACAGCAAGCGCAGATAAGGAGCGCGGAGCAGAAGAGCCGGACCAGGAGGAATCCCCGTGCAGCACATGGTCCCCCTTCCACCGGGACTGTGATAAAATTCAACATGCAGCACGGATGGGGCTTCATTAGAGACCATCAGACCCCCGGCGACGTCTTTGTAACCCGCAGAGACGTAGAAAGCCATCTGCCAGAGGGACACAGAGGTCGTGACCTGTATGTAGGGGACGAGGTCACCTTCACCCGGCACAAGTGTGCCAAAGGACCCTACGCCCTTCATGTGCATCGCCTGACGGAGGAGGAGCTGCGGTGTGAGGAGGAGCAAGAGGACCCGGACGGGTCTGAAGAATCTAAAGAAGGAGCAGGAGGACGCCGTCGTTGAAGTACGGTAGAGAGAGACTGTACATAGTTACCCGTCAGGGTATAAGAACTGTTCTAGTTAAAATATAGTCCCCGTTGGGACCAGCAGATTGAACTGAAACCCGTGTGTCCCTATTCCCACTGACCGAGGACTGAGAGCGGTCATTCCTTTCCTAATACCTGGCCGAGGACTGAGAGCGGCCATATTCCCCTTGTATATAGTTGCGCTTCCTAAAGCGCCCCCTACCGGTTTTATAGGGAACTGTTTTATTCCAAAAGAGACTGTCGCACTTTACCCGGTCACAAGTTGCACAGTGACCGGAGGAACCAGAAATAAGAATGTTATATATGAAAAGTTTATTGCTGCTGATAATGTTTATATGTTTTATATGTTTATGTTATGAAAAAAATTTGTATGTTTTGGATGTTTATATTTTACAGCCCGAGGACGTGCTGTGATTTACCAGGGGGGAATGTAGCACCCGGAGGATTCGGCTGCTACAGGGGTATTGCACCTCAACCCAGAGGTGTGATATTCCACTCCCGGGTAAGGATGGAGTGTGGAACTGAGCTAGTAGGCTGCATGCACTACACACATCCCATTTCCGGGGAACAGACCGATGGTACTCCCACTAGAGAAATGTGCAGGTACGACAGTGTCTGTTCCTGGCTGGAGTGGGAGGGGGGTGGAACATCCCAGTAGTGTAGGGGCAGATAGGGGGAGCAGCCTGGGTAAAGTTAGGAGCTCATTGGGTGCTGGTCACCTGAGCTCACACATAGAGGGAGTATATAAGGTGGGCACCATCTTAGATCAGGGTCAGTCAGTCAGTCAGTCTGTCAGAGTGTAACCTGAGAAGCAGAGCAGAGGAGAAGAGAGAGAGACCCAGAGGCGCAGAGGGGACCCCAAGAGCCCATAAGAGAGCTAATAGGGTGAAGGGTCGGCAACAGGGTACCGGATCCCAAGCTGGCAGAGGCTACAGCACACCTTAGCCAGGAACCGGAGGTCATGGGCAGGATCTGCCACGACCACCCACTAAATCCACCCGGAAGGCAGACCAAGAATAGGGTCAGGGAGCCCAGAGGAGGCTTGACCAACAAGAGGCCCGAGGGAGCCGGACTTAGGTGGATCCCTGGTGGGAACGGCCAGAAGAAGGGAGAGACAGAAAGGAGCTCAGGACCACACTCCGGAGTTGCCTGGGAGTTGACCGAGTCCAGGACCTGGTGGACGCAGCACGGCTTGGGTGGTCACTGCTGTACACAGTGACCCGAGCAACACCAGTAAGTAAAACCCTGGAACTGCATTTTATGTCTCTGAGTCTCCTTGCTGCACCTTCACAACCACCATCCTCCACGGCTGACCCCCTGAGGCTATACCCCTCCCGTTGGGGGTTATACTACCTAAGCTGCACTCACATCATCAGCCTCAGTGGACTCTGCTGCAGCGGCGGCCGTATTGACCGCAAATCAACGGGTGGCGTAGTCGACACAAAGAACTCTAATAACATCTGTAGGACTGCCACACACTGAGTTTGACACCCTGGGCACGGACCGGGTCACAGCCACTCGGAGACTACAACCCCCATCTGATCCGGCTCCGGGTATCCCTAACAGCACTGGCCCAGGGGGCGCGTCACATGGCTCTTGTAAGGGGCATTGCAAGTTGCTCCGTCCTAATTTTTGGCAGCTTTTGCTGGGAAAGCATAAGCAAATACTATGGGACACCCACTCCCCAATAATGGGACTTATGTTTGTAATATGCTGTACTGCATGGCTCTTGTAAGGGGCATTGCAAGTTGCTGCGTCCTAATTTTTGGCAGCTTTTGCTTGGAAAGCATAAGCAAATACCATGGGACACCCACTCCCCAATAATGGGACTTATGTTTGTAATATGCTGTACTGCATGTGACGCGCCCCCTGGGCCGTGTGTACACGTATGTGGGATACCCGGTGCCGGGTCTCTGGGGTCTGTAGTCTCCGTGGCGGTGACCCGGTCCCGTGGCTCAGGCTGGTCAAACCAGTGGCAGTCTTTCTTAGGTTTTGAGTTTAATTGTCCGACTGCGCCACCCGTGGATTGAGGTCAGGGAGTACCACCGCTGCGAGGCAGACCGCTGAGGCTGGTGTTGTGTGCGCAGCATAGAATGTGATAACTCCCCTCGGGAGGAGTATAGCCTCAGGGTAGTGAGTGTGGATGATGGGGGTGATGGTGCACGAGCGCAACAGGAATGACTCAGAGTCTTTGCAGTGCAGTTCAGGGTCTTTACTGATGATTATAAGGTAGACCCTCCCGGGATTACTGGCTAGCATAAGAGGCCTGGTCTGTCTGTGAGCAAGCAGGAGTTCCCCTGGCCAGGTGGAGTTGTAGGCCTCCCCGTCTGTCTGCACTCTTCCTGGCTACCTTGCTGTAAGCGGGTAGAAGTAGCCCACGTCCCTGAGTGTACCATGTAGTGCTCACCCGTATGGCTGGTGACTTGGGGCCTTCTGTTAGCCTCTGCTCCACGACGGCGGTGCTGGTCCCTTGCTTGTGACTGAGCCTCAGGGCTTCTATGGCCAGAGGACCTGAAATCCCCTGCCGGCTGGTTTCTGCTGCTGGATATATAAGTCCTCACAGCTTCGGACTCCTGGGAGAGGTACAATTGAACACTGCCCTGGGACAAGGACTTGAATGGGGATAGTTGCAAGTTTGCAACGACAGGTGCAAGGTGGGAGGCATCTTCGCATGTACCATGAACAGGGGTTTGGCATGCACACACTACAGCGGAATAGGCTCTCCTTCCCACTAAATGCACTGGGGAGGGCACAGGTAATGTTTTGGTATACGCGCTTAATCTTATGTATAAGGCTCACCAGGACAAATATGGGCGGCTGGGGACTGAGTATGGATACCTCGCTGCTGAAGCAGCCATGAGGTAGTGGCCAGCTTCGGCCTCCTCCAAACTAAAAGGCCCCATTTCAAGTGCAAGCTAGCAGTATGGAATTGCAGTCTGGGGGTGGGTGGGTGGCAGGCTGCACACTTACACTTGCATTAAAAGAAAACATAGCAAATGCTAACTTCTGTCATCATCATCATGCTCCTCACCTTGGCACTCTCAACTCCACCGATGGAGAAGTCAGGGCCCACCGGAGGAGTTTGGTTCTCTGGTGGGCTCATCCAATGCTGCCTAAAGCAGGCTGGGCTAAGAAAAGTGTGTGGGGGGATGTTCCAAGGAGAAATAGGAGCGGCTGGGGACCGTTTATGGACACCCGGCTGCCCCCAGGAGGCTGGGGACCGTGTGTGGACACCCGGCCGCGGGGCGGCTGGGGACCGAGTATGGACACCCGGCCGCCGGGCGGCTGGGGACTGAGTATGGATTCCAGGCCGCCAACACAGCCATGACGTGGTGGCCAGATTCCGCCTCCACATGCCTAAAAGGCCCAATTTCAAGTTCAAGCAAGCAAGCAGTATGGTATTGCAGCCTGGGGGTGGGTGGGTGTCAGGCTGCATTCTTGAGCTTGTATTGCAAGGAATGGGGGAGGTACAATTGAACACTGCCCTGGGACTAGAACTTACATGGGGATAGTTGCAAGTCTGCATCTTCTGATGCGGTAAGGATCACTTATGATGGGCACACTTTTAGACAGTGACCTGGGAGTCAGAGATGCTTCCAGGGCTCTTCCCCATGCTGTTCCCTTGTCTTTTCAGCACTTTATGCATGTGTCACACAGCACATGGCCAGATAAGGTTGTAAAATGTTAAAATGACATTTCACGGTGAATGCATTTGTCATAGTTGAAAGCAATACAAAAGTGCAAAAACGCATAAAAATGCTACTTGTGAACATAGCCGAAGGTGTGGAGGAGTATTTTTGTTTTTGGTCATTTATTTTAACTTATACACAAGTCTTTACGCTGGAAAGGATGTTCCTTAACATATTTCACAGGAAAAAAAGTTTCACTTTCGTTTTTGAACGTTTTATTGTGAGCCTGTAAAAGTGGCATAATACCTCTGACCACGTTGTTGACAGCAGTGACCTGGGGGTCAGAAATGCTTCCTGGGGCGATCCCCATGCTGTCCCCATGTCATTTGAGCACTGTCACTATCGTTTTGGGCACTTGTTAGGCTTTTAAAAGACTGCCGGGGGTGCCACCGCAAAAATGCTCGAGTCTCCCATAGACTAACATTGGGCTCGTTGCTCGGGTCGAGCACCCGAGTATCACGGCGAGCTCGGCCCGAGCTTCGAGCACCCGAGCATTTTAGTGCTCGCTCAACACTAATCCTCACCCATCCAGTTGTAAGAGTTACATTATTGTATTGTCAAGGAAAGGGGGGCTTTAGGGGGGCTGAGCGTCTGGGTTTGGTTGGGGGTCCCCACAGTCTGCCTAGGCTAGATGCAGTTAAAAATTCTTATTAGATACACAGGCAGTGTAGCTTGCTTCAGAGCTGGGCTACTACGCTGACTAGCAGATACTGAAGCTTTCGAGCAGACCTCTGAGTAAACAGCTCTTCAGACTCAACCATCTGTGTTGCCCCAAGCCATAGTGTATGTAGTTTCTTACGGTTAAAAGAGGGGGGGGAGCGACCCAACCCACCTGGAATTGACGATGCCAACGTCACATAAAACACAGCAAGGCGACTCCAAAAAGAGTGTCCATTTTTTCCAAAAATTGTGGCACAGACACCACTTAAGTGGCTTCAATTGCCCCAGAGTTGCTTAAAACGGTTGGTGAGGTGATTTTACCAAATCCTCAAGCTTTTAGTCTCCTCAGGATGACACAGGGGTAGAAAAGTCCTTGCGGATCCATGATTTGTTCATCTTTATGAATGTGAGTCTGTCTACATTCTCAGTGGACAGCCGCATGCGCTTATCTGTCAGCACACCACCAGCAGCGCTGAACACACGTTCAGAGAGAACGCTGGCTGCAGGGCATGACAAGATCTCCAATGCGTGAGTTGCAAGCTCCGGACATTTTTCCAGATTAGAAGCTCAAAATGAGCATGGGTCCAGTGACACAGTCATGGCTTCAATGTTCACTTGGAGATACTCCTGTACCATCCTCTCTAGGCGTTGACTATGTGTCAGACTTCTTGTCTCCTGTGGCCTTGCAAAGGATGGTCTAAAAAAGTGGTGAAACGATTCCACAAAATTGCTGTTACCAGCAGATACTGTGTTACTGTTACGGTTTGAGTGATGAAGACTCGACAGTCCCACAGTTGGCAAGTTAGAACTGTGAGATTCACTATGTGCACCACTGGTGTTTTGTGGAAAAGCACATGTAAGATTCTGCAACAGCCTCTGCTGATACTCCTGCATGCGTGCATCCCTTTCTATGGCAGGAATTATTTCGGCAAATTTACTTTTGTACCGGGGATCTAAGAGTGTGGCAACCCAGTAGTTGGGATTACTTCGAATTCTGACAATCTGACGGTCATGTTGCAGGTAGTGCAGCAAGAAGGCACTCATGTGTCTTGCGCATCCAGGAGGACCAAGTCCTTGTTGTGTTGGTAGCGAGGTAAGAATCATGCTTCCTTCCTCTGCCCTCTCCCCCCAACCTCGCACAACAGAAATGTGATCAAGGTCTCCCTCATCTGATGAGTCTTCCATGCTCATCGCTAGTTCGTCCTCCACTTCTTCCTTGGCTCCTGCACCTTCCTCAACAGTTTGGCTGCTACCATGCGCCCTGGTTAATCCCTCTCCCCCACCCTCCCATGCCTGCCGCCTTGGTGCTGCCGACCGTCTGGACCTTGGAGATGTTATCCCTTCCGCATACGACTCCTCCTCTACTTCCTCCACCTCCTCTTGTCCCACCACCTGACTCCGAATTCTGTTTACCGTGTGCTCCAGCATGTAAATCACCGGAATAGTCATGCTGATAATGGCATCGTCAGCACTAAACATCTTCGTCGCCATTTCAAAACTGTGCAGAAGGGTGCATAGGTCCCTGATCTGAGACCACTCCTGCAGCGTGATTTGCCCCACCTCTGGATCTCGTTGGCCCAGGCTATACGTCAGAACGTATTGCACCAGGGATTGTTGGTGCTGCCACAGTCACTGCAACATGTGCAGAGTTGAATTCCACCGTGACGGCACATCGCATTTCAGCCGGTGAACTGGGATGCCCAACGACTTCTGTAGAGATGTAAGTCGTTGAGCTGCGGGATGCGAACGGCGGAAGTGAGCACACAGCGACCATGCCCTCTGCAGAAAGCCATCTAGTCTGGGATAGTGGGCTAAAATTTGCTGGACAACGAGGTTCAACACGTGAGCCATATAAGGCACGTGTGTGACATTGCCCCGGCAAAGGGCCACACCCAGGTTTGCAGCATTGTCGCACACGGCCTTCCCTGGTTGCAGGTCCAGTGGAGACAACCATTCATGAAACTGGGTCTCCAGAGCTGACCACAACTCCTCAGCTGTGTGACTCACATTTCCCAGACATTTCAAAGTAAACACTGCCTGATGCCGTTGAGCCCTGCTGCCAGCATAGTAAGGAGGTGTGCAGGATTCCTTCTGCGCAGTTAGAAAGCGGGTGGCATTACCAGACAGGCTTTGGGTGCAGGTGGAGGACCGAGAGGAGGTTGAGGAGGCAGAAGTAGTGGAGGAACTTTTAGATAAAAAGGATTGACGCACAACTCGTGGGGACGGCAAGACTTAGACAGCAGCCCCTTGTCCTGCTCTCACCATAGTTACCCAGTGCCCAGTCAGCGACATGTAACACCCCTGTCCATGCCTACTCGTCCAAGTGTCTGTGGTGAAATGCACCCTGTCACACACAGAGTTTCTCAAAGAAGCGGTGATGTTGTGTGCGACATGCTGGTGTAGCGCAGGCACACCTTTCTTTGAGAAGTAGTGCCGACTGGGCATCTGGTACTGGGGCACTGCGACGGACATAAGGTCTTGAAAATCCTCTGTGTCCACAAGGTGGAAAGGCAGCATTTCTGTAGCCAACAGCTTGCAGATGGTGAAATTCAACCTCTTAGCTTTGTCATGGCTAGGAGGAAATGGTCTTTTACTTGTCCACATCTGAGGGACCGAGGGCTGGCTGTTGTGCTTAGACAGGGTTGAGTAGGGTGTCCCCGGCAAACTGCCGGTCTGTGAGGAAGATGCAGGCGGAAAAGTTAGGTTGCCTTGATCCAAAGGTGGTGCTCTCGATGTCGGAGAGCGCTCAACACCAGCTGGTGGTTCCACTTCCAAATGAAATGATGACCTGCCAATCCCACCTCTTTACCCGCAACAGCCAGTGTCAGGTCTGCGTCCAAAAACATGTGTGACTGCTGTCCCCCCAGTCACAGAGGATGAAGAGGCCTCGGATGCACAAGATGGGGCAGACGGTGGTTGGGCCGGCCCGCTAGGCCGCATTGTAGCACAGTGAGCTTCCCACTGCAACTTATGCTTCATATCCATGTGACGGTTCATGCATGAAGTACTCAAACTATGGATTTTTTGGCCTCTACTTAGCTTTTGGTGACAAATATTACAGATAACACAAGTTGAGTCATCCTTATCGATCTGAAAAAATGCCCAGGCTATGCAAGGCTTAGAGCCCATGCGACCTGAAGAGCCACCACGACTTGTGGTCAGAGGCAGAGTTGTGGTTGAGGATGCAGTTGTTGACGTGCTTCCAGTACTCCGTCTCTGTCCAGGAAGGCGCAACCTAACCTCGTCGTCAATAGCATCCTCCTCCACCTCCTCTGCTGACCTCATCGACTGGCTGACTGTGGGTTGACAGTAAGTGGGATCTCCAACCTCGTCATCATCACCCTGTGTGTTCTCACACCTGTCGTCCTCAGAGCCAACCTCTTCCTGCCCTGACCGAAAAGTCAAGTTGTCGCTCCAATCAGGTATTTGAGTCTCATCATCGTCTTCATCATTGTCTCCACCAACAGGATTTACAGTTTGGGAACGAGGGTCTACATTATGCTCAGAACCTTCTTCATCTGGTCCTGGATCCGACTCATAAAGATTCTGGGCATCAGTGCAGATCATTTCCTCGTCTGGATTAACAGAAGCTCTGGAGCAGACCTCCGTTTCCCAGGCTATAGTATGAGTAAACAGCTGTGCAGACTCAACCATCTGTGTTACCCCATACTCAGACCGGCAGCTGGAGACTTGGGAGCTGTGAGGAAGCAAGTGCGATTGGGGTGACACCTCTGAGGACTGGAGTATTTGTGATGTTGAAGTTGAGGTGGAGGAGAGCTCACTTGAAGGAGCACTTGATATCCGTTGAAGCACCTGCTGTTTTTGTGCCTCATCTGGAATTTGTAGCGATGGGCGTGTCCGTAAGAAAGGGATCGTATCACATTGTCCACGAAAAGAAGTAGACATCTTAGTTTGGCTGGAAGAAGGTCTTTCTTCTGCAGATGTTACTCCCCCCCCACCGCAGGGGGGCTCGACACACCAGCAGACAGGCACCAGTATTGGGAGAGGGGGGCTGGCCGTCAGGGTCCACTGCGGCTCTGGCACAAACCCGGCGACACGGAGGTCGCACGGGCAATAACGGTCTGGCCGTGTCGGCTTCGCACTCCAGCGTAGTCCCTCTGCCAGCTCGCGCCCGTAACCTCAAAGGGATGCGCAAGCGGCTTTTCTTCCCAGGGCTGTTCCCCGCCCAGCAGGAACGTCGGGGAGCTCAGGTCGGCCTTCCATTGTACTCCCTTACCTCCCTCGCCCTCTTTCCTTCTTCCGTTCTCCATCTAACCCCTCAGCTCTGTGGTGTCCGCTCTCCCTCCAGCTCTCTCCTTCTCACAGGTGGACTACCGTGTGTATTCACACTGTGGCGAATCTTTTGGGCCCATGCATAAGAAGTTGTCGAGGTAATGGATAATATGTGCCCCCTTAGAAACGTCCATTACAACCCATTCGAGGAAGCAACTAAACGCCTCAAATAGTGAGCAGGATCTGGACCACCGCATGGGCAAACAGCAATCTATATAGTATGCTCCTTCCCAGAAGCAGCCCAATAGGTGGACACTATTCGGAGGCACAGGTAGTAAGTAACCGGAACGCCGCATCAATGTCTGTTTTGGCCATTAGGGTGACCCTTCCCAACCTCTTGATCCGCCTGATTGCCTTGTCAAAGGATGTACAGTATATACTACTGTACTTGGTTCCGCGTCGATGTTGTCGTTTACTGACCTGCCCCTTGGATATGACAAATGGTGGATTAGTCCGAATGTATTGGGCTCCGTTTTTGACACAACTCACAACGGGGATACACTGCGTCTTGTAAGGAAAGTGTTCTGAATGGAACCGCCATTCTACCTAAAGATATTTATTTTTTTAGTTTTCTTGTCACGACGTCTGGGTGTTGGTAGGCTTAGATTTTTACTCCAGCCTTTCTTGATTTTAGAAGGGCATGACATGCCTATATCTGTGTCTCCCCCTCCTTTTACTCCTCCACCTCTTTTCTTTTCGCATGACTATATGTACTTGTCACTTTTCCATGTGTTAGTTGTGTCTTCTGAGCAGTTTTTCAGCTTTTGGAAACTTTGAAGGTGTTTTCTATGTGTTTCTATGTGTTTTTGTTTGCCTGCCATTGGTTTTAACGGTGTTCGACGAACAGTTTGACGAACCGAACTGAACCCGAACACTACGGGGGTGGCTCAACACTATTGTTTATGCAGTGACTGCATGAGCCAGCACTAAAATGCTCGGGTACTCGTTGCTCGGGTCGAGCAAATTGGAATGCTCGAGTGCTCAGTCCGAGTAACGAGCCCTTCAGACACATGCATACAGTGCTGAAAAGACATGGGAACAGCATGGGGAAGATCCCTGGAAGAATCTCTGACTCCCAGGTCACTGGCTAGAAGTGTGCCCATCATAAGTGATCCTTGGTGCATGCGAAGATGCCTCCCGCCATGCACCTGTCATTGCAGACTTGCAACAATCACCGTTCACTTCCTTGTCCCAGCTCAGCGTTCAGTTGTCCCTACCCCATTCCTTGGAATGCAAGCGCAACCACCCACCCACAGGCTGCAATACTATACTGCCAAATTTTTGACAGCTGCTTGCACTTGAAATGTGGTCCTTTAGGCTCGTCGAGGCGGAAGCTGTCCACAACCTCATGGCAGCGGCAAACGGGTGTCCATTCTCGGTCCCCAGCCGCCAATATTTCTCCTGGTGTCGTCTAAGCATTCCACAAGCAAGGGTCCCACAACATTACTCGTGCCCTCCTCAGTGCACTTACTGGGAAGGACCGCCTAACCAGAAACACGTGGTCAAGTGAATGTGGCCAGGGAGGGTAAGGAGCCAGTCCATAGCTTTTTTTTGCTGAGAGTTGTATTTCACCACAGCCTTATTCTTTAGCTTGGTGAAAGGACTTGGGAAACCAGATCTACTCCAGCTGTCATTTCTCTCAGGAAGTCCTCTAAAGCTGCTTGCACTTGAAATGGGGCCTTTTAGGCTCGTGGAGGTGGAAGCTGTCCAAAACCTCATGGCGGCAGCGGCTGGACGTCCATACAAAGGTCCCCAGCTGCCTCTATTTCTCCCGGTGTCATCTCCGCCTTCCACAAACACAGGTCCCATAACATTACCCGTGCCCTCTCCAGTGGACTTACTGGGAAGGACCGCCTAACCACAAACACATGGACAAGTGAATGTGGCTAGGGACGGTACAGGGCCAGTCCACAGCCTGTCAGTGAGTTGTATTTCACCACAGCCATATTTTTTAGCTCGGTGAAAGGACTGACTTTTGGGAAACCGTATCTACTCCGGCTGTCTTTTTTCCGTCACCAGGTTCCGCCCATTGTCACACACGACCATGCCTGGCTGTATGTTCAGCAGTGAGAGCCACAGATCAGGCTGCTGTATTATAGCTTTCAACAACTCTGCAGCGATGGGCGGTTTGCCACCTAAGCATTAAGCATGTTATCTTCAGTACGGCCTGTTGTCGCTTGGCCAAGACAGTGCTGCAGTGCTTTCAGCTTGTGACTGATGTGGTCATTTAAGAGATGGAGGTCGAACTGGAGGAGGAGATGCAGGAGCTGAACAATGTGATTACATTGAGGTTACATTGGCGACCCTGGTTTTTATACTAAAGAAAGATCTTACTGTGTTTTTTTTACGTTATTTAAAAACGTAAAAGACAAATGCATTCACCGGGAAATGTCATTTTAATATTTTACAACCTTATCAGGCCATGTGGTGTGTGACACATCATCAGACACATCCTGTTTCATTTACGATGTAGGGACTCTGAAAGTCACAAAGCCTATTTTTATAGGGCCATCAGGCGGCCCTTAATATTCTTAAGCCATCAGTAGGCCCTTGCTATTGTTAGAGAGCCATAAGCCGGCTATGCTTTGTTGTTTCCATTATTATAGAGTGGGTCTCCTATACTGTTATTGTTTATGCAGTGACTGAAAGGGCTTCCAAAAATTTGGAGGCACTCCAATGCTCCTTGCAAGAGACGTAGAGGTCACAGAGCCTCCTAAAAACAATGTTACCATTGTTATGATCTGCAACAAGTACTAAGGAAAGAAGGTGAAAGCTTTCCCTACAGTAAGACTAAGCTGAATCCCTACGATGTAACGGGCTGCCTGTTCCTTGTGAACAGACCCGCCTTAGTCCTGGACTAGTCTGAACGAAGACCTATAGAATAAAGGGGAGGGGTCCCTAAAAGAACTAAGGACTGGAACAAAAATGGGACACCTCCTGAACAGAGAGAGTTGTTGCAGAACAGGCCGGTGTTCAGGCAGCTTAGTTGGTGCTGCTCCCCACAGGTGGAGCGGGGCCTCAGGGCAGTGTAGAGAGGGATGCAGAATAGAGCGTTGGCGGGTGCAGAGCCGCGGAGGAAAGAACAGTCAGAGGCAGTAGTTGAAGTCATCCAAGTCTTTTCTCACGGTAGTGTTTTCTCAGCCCAGAGCTTCTCTCTGCTGTCACACGGCGAGCTGCGGCCGCCAGGGTGCGGTTCGGCACACTCCAGGTAGTTCAGGAGCGCTTGACAGGAACCCCCGCTCTAGTGTGTTCCTCTCCTGTTGAACTTCTCCCACCTTGTGTCCCCCACTGAGTCCCGTACGGGTACTGCGATGTCCCTTGTGGGTAACGTGTAGTTCCAGGACCAACTGGGTGCCCTTTTTGGTGACTTGTGGTGAGAACGTGGCGTAAGGCCGGGTCCCTCTGGATAAACTCAGATTAGTGCATATATAGCGCCCCGAGGGCTCGGCCGCTACAGGGGTATTGCGCCTCTGCCAGAGGTGTGATATTCCACTCCCGGGTAAGGATGGAGTATGGACCAGGGCTCAGTTTGCTGCATACAGCACACACACCCCATTTCCGAGGGACAGCTCAACGGTGCTCCCACTAGAGAGAAGTGCAGGCACGACCGACTATGTCCCTGTCTGGAGTGGGGAGGGGGGTGGAACACCCAGTGCTGTAGGGGCAGATAGGGGTGGTTCCTGAGCATAGGAAGGAGCCCATTGGTTGCTGGTCACCTGGGCTCATGGTCAGAGGGAGGTATAAAACGTGGGCACCATCTTAGATCTAGGTTCTGTCCAGAGAGGAGAAGACAGTGAGTAGAGGCTCTGTAGGAGCTCTACTCCAGGAGGGCCTAGTGAGAGGCCGAGGAGGAGGTGAAGGGGAGCTGTGATGCCACCTGAGCCCAGCTCCAAGAGAAAGGAACAGGAAGGAACGGAAAGGGAGAAGAAGAGACAGAGAAACAGAAGGGCTCAGGAACAAGAAGGTGGAAGGGACCCTAAGAACCCACGAGAATCCAGGGTGAAGGGTCAGGCAGATTAAGGGTACCGGATCCCAAGTTGGTGGAGGAGAAACTACCCTCAGCCAAAGACCGGTCGTCGTGATCATCTATTGGTGCGACACCTCATCAAACCTGCTAGGAAGGCACCATATAGGACAGCAGAGGACGGGGCCCATGTTTAACCGCACAAGTCCGCGGCAGTTGGACAAAAGTGGGTCACTGGTGAGGCAGGCCAGAGAAAGGATTAAAGGGGGTCCTGTGCCATGCTCCTGAACTGCCTGGGAGTTGACCGAGCCCCACACCTGGTGGACGCAGCACGGCTCGGGCGGTCACTACCTGTACAGAAGTGACCTGGAGTACCTGAACTGTGAGTAAACGACATTGGACTGCAGTACGTTGTCTGTGTGCTCTTTCGCTCCTCCAGCACTATCAGCACCGGGACTCTTACTACCATCACTCCCAACATCCACTACACTGCCCTGAGGCCGCACTCTTCCCATGGGGAGTCACACCATCTCAGCTGCACACATCATCAGCCCCAGCGGACTGCCTTGCAGCGGCGGTTTCTAACAACCGCAATCCACGGGTGGCGTAGTCGGACTTTATCGTCGGTACGTAGCAGGCTACCATTGGTCTGACCACCCTGAGCCGCGGGACCGGGCCGCCACTACTACCCCCATCGTTCCCCTATCGCCCGGATCCGCGTGCCCCACGGCCCAGGGGGCGAGTCAGCTTTGGCGTAGTCGGCAGGATTTCGTGCCCGCTAACAACGGGTACTCCGCGCCTGAAAAGAGACTGTTTCGTTGTACTAAAGATGGCGCCCGCCCTAGAAGAACGAGCGCCATAATGTGCACGCCAAAAGACCACAGGAGGCCGCCTCCCATCGTGGGCCGGGTCCCAGAATGGCGCCAAAGAGGAAGCCCGCCCCCAACAACCATGAGCACGGCTGTGGAAATGTCCGTCAACGTGGGGGGGCTGTCCCTGAGAGTGATTGTCAGCAGAATGCCCCAGGACCAAACCCCATGGGGGCGGAAAGAGAAGAAAACTGCGGGGCAGGGGGTGGTCTGGATCAGTCCAGACAGACCGCACCCGGGGATGGACTCCCTCAGCAGCACCAGCCTCCTGGCCCGAAGCCTGCTGCAGGCCGAACCGCTCTGCAGCCTAGCAGAAGTCCTAGCGCAGCTCCACAGAGACCCGGAGCGTGCGCAAGCTGCACTGGAGGACCTGGAGCGGAGGATAGCCCGGGCGCAGCGGGGTGCACTCACTGAGTGGAGAGAGGAACTGGCCCGTCAGGCCGAGACCCACCAGCGACAGGCCTCAACCGCACCCCGGAGTTTGCCTGCCTCTGAGGACGGCGCAGGAGGAGAGAGGACCGGAGGCGACGCCACGGAGGGAGCCACGAGGACTGAGGCAAGTGAAGGGGACGTCACCACCCCAAGCCCAGCAACTGCAAGCCTGCCCCAGTCTCCCGTCGCAGCACCCAAAGCCCCACTCACCGCACCTGTTGCCGCGCCGCCACTGCTCCCAGCTAGGCCTCAAGCGGCGAGCGCCGCGGCCACGCCCCGCCCGGCGCCACGCCCCTTGTCCCCGGGCGCCGTAAAGCAAGAAGCATCATCGGCCCGATCGCAAGGCCTGGATGACCCGGGCGCCATCGCTAAGCCTGCGCCCCTGTCCCGGATGGGACTGCCACCTAGCGCAGCCAAAGGACCCCCGGCCTGGTCGCAAGGCCGAGTGCCCCTGGGCGCTGCTCCCAGATCAGGTCCCCCCACTATACCATCGCTGGCCGTGGACCTTTTGGCACATCATACCGGTCCGGATGGACTGCAGCTGGAGTGGCCGGCGGAAGTGACCGGCAGTCAGCCATGGAAGGCCCCGACCCCGCGCGAACCTCTGATACCGGGTCCAGAACCCGTAGAGGTCACCCTACCCCCACTGGAGGACGTCCAATTTGCGTGGGACCCCAGCAGCGAGAACTTGATGGGGTTCTCTCAAGAGACCCGGGCAGACGCGGTCCGTCGTCTGGAGGCCTGTCATCAGCAACTGGCGACCTTTGAGCGGGAGCGACGAGAGAGGCGTGTCAGAGAGGAACGGCTCCAGGCCCAGAGTGCTGAACAAAAACGTAAGGCCCGCCAAGACCCCCGAGCAGCCCGTGGTCCCCGAATCACCAGGACCATAGTCAAATTTCACATGGAAAACGGCTGGGGTTTCATCAGGGGCCCAGAAACCGCAGGCGACGTCTTTGTGACCCGCAGGGACGTTGAGAGTCATCTACCTGAGGGACACCGTGGCCGTGACTTGTACCCTGGTGATGTGGTCGCCTTTACCCGCCACGTAAGCGCAAAAGGACCGTACGCCCTACATGTTCATCGGCTCACTGAGGAGGAACTACAACACCGCGGCTATGAGGAGAGCCAAGAGGACCCGGACGGGTCTGAAGAACCATATGAGGAGGAAGAAGGAGCATATGGAGGACACCGCTACTAGTAAGTAGCCACGTACCTATGTACATAGTTACCCGTCAGGGTACAGAGAACTGATTACTGTTAAGAGACTGTTACCTGTGTGCCCCTCATCCCCTACCAGGCTGAGGCCTGTGAGCAGCCATTCCCTTCCCAAAACTGGCCGAGGACTGAGAGCGGCCAATCCCTTGTATATAGTTGCGCTTCCTAAAGCACCCCCTATTGGTTTTATAAAAACACTACCACGTCTACCTCGGGACAGCAAGTCCCTCGTGTTTACAAGTTTGCCAAAGTTCCTGCACTTACAAGAAGAGTGCACACCTGGTCGCAAGTTGCACCGCCGCCAGGATCCAAGAATGTGTTTTGAAAATGTTTTCCTGCAAATGTTTTGTGTGAAAAGTTTTTATATGCTGCTAGATAATAATGTGAATGTTTTCTAATAGTGTTTATATGTCAAAAGAGTTCCAGAAGTATTAGTAAGCGTTTTATAATAGTGTGACAAAAAAAGAAAAGCTTTTCCCATAAAGGGAATTGAACCATGTTGCCTGTTTTCTGATGTGAAAAGTTTTAAAAAAGTTATGCATGTCCTGTAATTAACTGTTTTTGCTCTTTTCCAGCCCGAGGACGTGCTGTGCTTTGCCAGGGGGGAATGTAGCGCCCCGAGGGCTTGGCCGCTACAGGGGTATTGCGCCTCTGCCAGAGGTGTGATATTCCACTCCCGGGTAAGGATGAAGTATGGACCAGGGCTCAGTTAGCTGTATACAGCACACACACCCCATTTCCGAGGGACAGCTCAACGGTGCTCCCACTAGACAGAAGTGCAGGCACGACCGACTATGTCCCTGTCTGGAGTGGGGAGGGGGGTGGAACACCCAGTGCTGTAGGGGCAGATAGGGGTGGTTTCTGAGCATAGGAAGGAGCCCATTGGTTGCTGGTCACCTGGGCTCATGGTCAGAGGGAGGTATAAAACGTGGGCACCATCTTAGATCTAGGTTCTGTCCAGAGAGGAGAAGACAGTGAGTAGAGGCTCTGTAGGAGCTCTACTCCAGGAGGGCCTAGTGAGAGGCCGAGGAGGAGGTGAAGGGGAGCTGTGGTGCCACCTGAGCCCAGCTCCAAGAGAAAGGAACAGGAAGGAACGGAAAGGGAGAAGAAGAGACAGAGAAACAGAAGGGCTCAGGAACAAGAAGGTGGAAGGGACCCTAAGAACCCACGAGAATCCAGGGTGAAGGGTCAGGCAGATTAAGGGTACCGGATCCCAAGTTGGTGGAGGAGAAACTACCCTCAGCCAAAGACCGGTCGTCGTGATCATCTATTGGTGCGACACCTCATCAAACCTGCTAGGAAGGCACCATATAGGACAGCGGAGGACGGGGCCCACGTTTAACCGCACAAGTCCGCGGCAGTTGGACAAAAGTGGGTCACTGGTGAGGCAGGCCAGAGAAAGGATTAAAGGGGGTCCTGTGCCATGCTCCTGAACTGTCTGGGAGATGACCGAGCCCCACACCTGGTGGACGCAGCACGGCTCGGGCGGTCACTACCTGTACAGAAGTGACCTGGAGTACCTGAACTGTGAGTAAATGACATTGGACTGCAGTACGTTGTCTGTGTGCTCTTTCGCTCCTCCAGCACTATCAGCACCGGGACTCTCACTACCATCACTCCCAACATCCACTACACTGCCCTGGGGCCCCACTCTTCCCGTGGGGAGTCACACCATCCCAGCTGCACACGTCATCAGCCCCAGCGGACTGCCTTGCAGCGGCGGTTCCTAACAACCGCAATCCACGGGTGGCGTAGTCGGACTTTATCGTCGGTACGTAGCAGGCTACCATTGGTCTGACCACCCTGAGCCGCGGGACCGGGCCGCCACTACTACCCCCATCGTTCCCCTATCGCCCAGATCCGCGTGCCCCATGGCCCAGGGGGCAAGTCACATACTGGTGGTGACTCCGCTCCGTCCGTATCCCCTGGGATCCACATAAGCCTCCGGACTTTTCCGACAGAGACGTGAAGTGCAAATTCAGATAATCGGGGATCGGTACCCCCTCTTGCGGCAGGGTCTCTCTGGCTGGGCCAGAATAAGGTATGCTGGTGGCGACTCCGCTCCGTCCGCACCCCCCTGAAATCCTTTCGCCAGTGGAGCCTATCTCCTCTGCTCCCCTCCTGGGCCTTCTTGGTTGGACTCTGACAGGGGACAGAGCCGGTTATAACTCTGCCCCAATCCCCCGTCTCGAGACCTGAGAACGGGAACCGTGGACCATAAGCCGGCTGCAGCCTTGTGCTGACCTGCCGTCCCAAAGACCCACGACCAAAGACCCGGTTATTAAAATGGCCTCCAGTTATATAGAATTCTCATAAGTGTCTAAGTAAATGCTTCCTCCACCCTCACTCACTACTTGGTTCCCCCTAACTTTGGTTCTGCCCAACTCCTCCATTCAGGCCCGGGGCAGCACTATGGTGCTTTAGACCCCCTTCAGAACTGGAGTGGTGTAGTGTTGAGTGTGTGGTTGGGGTCCTGTGTAGCACTCCATCCTTACCTGGGAGAGGAGATACCACACCTCATTCTGAGATGCAGTACCCCTGTGGCGACTGAACCCTCAGGGGTGCCACATATGATTGTTAAGAGCAAATTCTGCAAGAGGCAGAAACTCAGACCACACCTCTTGATTGTCTGCCACAAAACAACGCAAAAACTGTTCTACATCCTGGTTCTTTCTTTCAGTCTGTCCATTAGACTCAGGATGAAACCCAGAAGAAAATGACAAATGGACTCCCAACCTGTCACAAAAAGCATGCCAAAAGCGAGCCACAAACTGAGGTCCTCTATCAGAAACAATATCCGTGGGAACACCATGAAGCTTGACAATCTCCTTAACAAACGCCTTAGCGAGTGTCTTGGCGCAGGGCAACTTAATGAATGGAACCAAATGACACATCTTACTAAAATGGTCCACGACCACCCAGATGACAGTAAGAACCTCGGACACGGGCAGATCAGTAATAAAATCCATAGTGAGATGTGTCCAAGGCGCACTAGGAACTTCCAGAGGGCAAAGCAACCCCGCAGCAGGAGTATGTGAAGCCTTTGACCTAGCACACACAGTACATTGACAAACCCACTTGATGACTTCTTTCAGCCATCCAGGCCACCAAAAACTGCGACTGATAAGTCTCTTAGTCTCAGAAATTCCTGGATGACCTGCCAACCGAGACTCATGACTAGTGTTGAGCCACCCCCGTAGTGTTCGAGTTCGGTTCGGTTCGTCGAACACCGTGTGTTCGCCGAACAGTTCGTCGAACTGTTCGTCGAACACCGTTAAAACCAATGGCAGGCAAACAAAAACACATAGAAACACATAGAAAACACCTTCAAAGGTGTCCAAAAGCTGACAAACTGCTCAGAAGACACAACTAACACATGGAAAAGTGACAAGTACATATAGTCATGCGAAAAGAAAAGAGGTGGAGGAGTAAAAGGAGGGGGAGACACAGATATAGGCATGTCATGCCCTTCTAAAATCCAAAAAGTGAGAAGCCGAGACGGCCAGTCCGCTCCTGCCCGTGCCACCTCCGTGTCGCCGGGTTTGTGCCAGAGCCGCGGTGAACCCTGACGGCCAGCCCCCCTCTCCCAATACTGGTGCCTGTCCGCTGGTGGGTCGAGAGAGCCCCCCTGTGGTGGAGGCAGCTCTAAGCTTTTTAATTTAAATTGTCCCTCTAATTTGAATGAATACACTTTAAATCCATTTACAAGGATCTATTGGAGGGCAAGTATCATGCCAGCAGCCGCGTAATTCCAGCTCCAGTAGCGTCCACTAAAGCTGCTGCAGTTAAAAAGCTTTTATAAGGATCGAGCTCGGCTGTCCACCGCAAGGCATCCTAGTGCCAGTCCCAGCCCCTATGCCTTGGGGTGCCTCCTGATGCTCTTCACTGAGTATCCCGTGGTCCCGAAGCATTTCCTTTGAAAAAATGAAGTGTCCAAACTACAGGTGGTGTAGCTTGCTTAACAGCCGGGATAATCCACTGACTAGCAGACACTGCTACTAGGCACAAAGTATTTCCTGGGCTAGATGCAGTTAAAAATTTGTAAGTAGATACTCTCGTTGGATGCTGAGAAAGCATTCCATAGAGTCTCCTGGCACGCCATATATGATTCTCTTAAAAAGCTTGGGGTAGGGGTCTAGGGGACCCTTTTATAGCCAAAATCACGGCCCTGTATCACAATACGTCACCTAGGCTGAAGATAAATGGAACTGTAGCACCGAGGGCTCGGTTGCTACAGACGTATTGCACCTCACCCAGAGGTGTGATATCTCACTCTCAGATAAGGATGGAGTGTGGATCAGGACCCGACACCTGCATGCATTACACCACATTGCCGTGGGGCAGGGCGACCAATATGCCCCTGAGATGGGCACGACAGTCCCTGTCCCTGGCTGGAGTGGGGGGAGGGAACACTGAGGAAGGGGAACCCTGCAGTGCAGGAGCAGGGAGGAAGCAGTTCCTGGGTGCATTGAGAAGGGAGTATAAAAGGTGGGCACCATCTTAGTTCAGTGCAGAGAAGTCTGAGCAGAAGTGGCAGGGAGCAGGGGCTCTGCATGAGCTCTGCTCCGGAGGCGGGCCTAGTAACAGAGGCCCAGGCCTGCAAGAGGGAGAAGGAAGGAAGAGGAGCGGAGAAGGCTCCAGGAACGAGGAATGAAGGGATCCCAGGGGTGCGGACGGGCGAGTCGCCACCGCACGCCCGAATCCACCTGCGTGGAGGGGTCAGGCCAAAGGGGGAGACCGGTCCCCGAACTAGTGGAGGCAGGAAACGACCCTCAGCTAGAAACCGGAGGCTCTGACATTTTATGTGGCGCAGCCCCTTGCTCCACCCGCTAGGAAGGCAACACATAGGGTCAGGGAAACTGGCGCCAAGTTTACCAAGAGGAGGCCCGAGGCAGCCGGAAAGAAGTGTTGGTAAGAAAGGCCAGACAAAGGACACACAAAGGGGGTCCTGTGAAGCGCTCCAAAGTTATCTGGGAGTTGTCTGAGCCCCTCACCTGGTGAGCACAGTACGACGTGGGCAGCCGTTACCTGCAGACGTGGTCTGGATAATAAGAACTGTGAGTAAAGGCCCTGAACTGCATCACTGACTCCGTGTCGTTACTGCTGCTGCCCTGCACCATCACCCCCATCCTCCGCATACACTGCCCTGAGGCTATACTCCTCCCATGGGGAGTTATGCTACGCTCTGCTGCACCCACAACACCAGCCTTAGCGGTCTGCCCTGTAGCGGCGGTTCACTCTGACCGCAATCCACGGGTGGCGTAGTCGGACATTTAAACATCAAAACCACATAAATAGTTCCGCCACTGGTTTGACCGCCCTGAGCCACGGAACCGGATCGCCGCCACGAAGACTACAACCACCAGCATCCACCAAAAAGGGTCCGGCTCCGGGTGTCCCAAGGCCCAGGGGGTGCGTCAGAACATTTTCATCACCTTTCACAATCACCAATGGGACAAGGCAGGGATGTCCTCTGTCCCCTCTCTTATACATCCTAGTGACGGAGCACCTGCTCTCATCAATTCGCCATAACCCCAATATTAGGTGGATTGAGGTGGGAGGCACCAAGTACAAGTGCTCTCTATTTGCTGATGATGTCCTAGTATATATCACTCAATCACATATATCCATCCATGCTGTTATGGCTGAAATAGATCACTTTGTTACATGGTCAAATTTTAAAATCAATGCAGCGAAGTCTGAGGCCCTAGATGTCTCCCTCCCCAAATCCATATAGGATTCCATCCAGTCCAACTTTCCCTTTGCCTGGCCCTCACAGGGTATCAAATACTTAGGAATTCCTATTCATAGAGACCTCTCCCATCTATGTTATCTTAATTTTGGGCCCTTTATTGAACAATTCCATACAGACCACGGTTGGCAAGTTAGAACTGTAAGATTCACTACGTGAACCACTGGTGTTTTGTGGAAAAGCACATGTACACCGCGTTCCAAATTATTATGCAAAAAGTGTTTAGGAGTGATAAGGGAAGAATTTGTTTGTTTGTCAGTTAAACTCATTGATGGTGATGTGTGTCAGGGCTCTTTATATCACTGTAAGCAATTGCAGACACCTGTGCTAATTAGTTTGGCAGGTGTGTCCAATGAAAGGCAAGACTACTTAAGAAGGCTCTCTCACATTATTAAGCAGCCTACATTTTCTGCCAAAATGGGAAAGAAAAAGGATGTGTCGGCTGCTGAGAAGCAACAAATTGTGGAGTGTTTAGGTCAAGGCATGACTACAATCAACATTGTGCGATGATCAGGATGAAGTGTCTTGGCAATCAAGAAGTATGTAGCTGATTCACAGTACACACGTGTGCGTGCTGATAAGGGCAAATTGAGGACTCTTTCCTACAGGCAATTACGTCAGGTTGAAAGAGCAGCGGCAAAAAAGCCTTGTCATAGCAGCAGACAAGTTTTTGAAGCTGCTTGTGCCTCCAACGTCCCCCGAACAACAAGATGCAGGGTCCTTCAGAGGTTTGCAGCTGTGCATACGCCATCCTGTCGACCTCCTCTATCCACTTCACACAAGCAGAAACGGCTCCAGTGGGCCAAACATTACATGAAGAATGATTTCAAAACTGTTTTGTTCACGGATGAGTGCCGTGCAGCGCTCGATGGTCCAGATGAATGGAGTGGAGGATGGCTGGTTGATGGACACCCCACGCAAACACGGCTACAGCGCCAACAAGGAGGAGGTGGAGTAATGTTTTGGGCTGGAATCATGGGGAGAGAGATTGTCGGCCCCTTTAGGATCCCTGAAGGCGCTAAAGATGAACTCCATAATGTATGTGGATTTTCTCAAACAGCACTTCCTGCCATGGTTCAAGAAGAAGAACCGTGTATTTCACAGCAAGATCATTTTTCTGCATGATAATGCACCATCTCATGCTGCACATAAAACATCTGCATCTCTGGCTGATATGGGCATAAAAGGGGACAAACTTATGGTGTGACCCCCATGCTCCCCTGACCTCTACCCCATTCAGAACCTTTGGAGCATCATTAAAAGGAGTGTCTATGATGGCGGGAGGCAGTTCACATCTAAGCAACAGCTCTGGGAGGGTATTCTGTCCTCATGCAAAACAATTGAAGCAGAAACCATCCAAAACCTGACAAATTCAATGGACGAGAGAGTTCAGAAGCTCCTTTCGAACAAGGGGTCCTATGTGAAAATGTAACATCACCTAGAATAAAGTTTTGAGTTGAAAACTGTTTGATTTCAGTTTCTAACAACCTGCTAATGCTTATAATTTCAAAAATGACCATTTTTTTGGTCTTTATTAAAATGAAAAGGTTGATCGAAAAGTTTGGGGGATCTAAGAGTGTGGCAACCCAGTAGTCATGATTACTTCGAATTCTGACAATATGAGGGTCATGCTGCAGGTAGTGCAGCAAGAAGGCACTTATGTGTCTTGCGCATCTCGGAGCCCCAAAATTATTTTCCGGGCTAGATGCAGCTAAAAATTATTTTTAATTTTAAATCTGGTGAAGCTTATTATAGATGGCCTAATAGGATCAGTGCTGCACACTGCTACAAAGCCCAAATTATTTTCCAGTCAAGATACAGATAAACATGATTAGTAATTTGAAAGCTTAAAACGGTTGGTAGGGTGATTTTAACCAATCATCAAGCTTTTACTCTCCCCAGGATGACACAGGGGTAGAAAAGTCGTTTCGGATCCATGATTTGTTCATCTTTATGAACGTGAGTCTGTCTACATTATCAGTGGAGAGCCGCGTGCGCTTATCTGTCAGCACACCACCAGCAGCGCTGAACACACGTTCAGACAGAACGCTGGCTGCGGGGCATGACAAGATCTCCAAGGCGTAAGTGGCTAGCTCCGGCCATTTATCCAGATTGGAAGCCCAAAAAGAGCAAGGGTCCAGTGACACAGTCGTGGCTTCAATGTTTACTTGGAGATACTCCTGTACCATCGTCTCTAGGCGTTGACTATGTGTCAGACTTCTTGTCTCCTGTGGCCTTGCAAAGGATGGGCTAAAAAAGTGGTGAAATGATTCCGCAAAATTGATGTTACCAGCAGATACTGTGGTTCTGTTACGGTTTGAGTGCTGAACACTTGACGGTCCCACGGTTGGCAAGTTGGAACTGTGAGATTCACTACGTGCACCACTGGTATTTTGTGGAAAAGCACATGTAAGATTCTGCAACAGTCTCTGCTGATACTCCTGCATGCGTGCATCCCTTTCTATGGCAGGAATAATTTCTGCAAATTTACTTTTGTACCGGGGATCTAACAGTGTGGCAACCCAGTAGTCAGGATTATTTCTAATTCTCACAATTCGAGGGTCATGTTGCAGGTAGTGCAGCAAGAAGGCACTCATGTGTGTTGCGCATCCAGGAGCACCAAGTCCCTGTTGTGTTGGTGGCGAGGTAACAATCATGCTTCCTTCCTCTGTCCTCTCCCCCCAACCTCGCACAACAGAAATGTGATCAAGGTCTCCCTCATCTGATGAGTCTTCCATCAGTTCGTCCTCCACTTCTTCCTGGGCTCCTGCACCTTCCTCACTAGTTTGGCTGCTACCATGCACCCTGGTTAAACCATCTCCCCCACCCTCACATGCCTGCCGCCTTGGTGCTGCCGACCGTCTGGACCTTGCAGATGTTAGCCCTTCCGCATACAACTCCTCCTCCTCTACTTCCTCCACCTCCTCTTGTGCCACCACCTGACTCCGAATTCTGTTTAACATGTGCTCCAGCATGTAAATCACCGGAATAGTCATGCTGATAATGGCATCGTCAGCACTAAACATCTTCGTCGCCATTTCAAAACTGTGCAGAAGGGTGCATAGGTCCCTGATCTGAGACCACTCCTCCAGCGTGATTTGCCCCACCTCTGAATCTCGTTTGCCCAGGCTATACGTCAGAACGTATTGCACCAGGGCTTGTCGGTGCTGCCACAGTCGCTGCAACATGTGCAGAGTTGAATTCCACCGGGTAGGCACATCGCATTTTAGCCGGTGAAGTGGCAGGCCCAACGACTTCTGTAGAGATGTAAGTCGCTGAGCTGCGGGATGCGAACGGCGGAAGTGAGCACACAGCGACCGTGCCCTCTGCAGAAGGCCATCTAGTCTGGGATAGTGGGCTAAAAATTGCTGGACAACCAGGTACAACACGTGAGCCATACAAGGCACGTGTGTGACATTGCCCCGGCGAAGGGCCGCACCCAGGTTTGCAGCATTGTCGCACACGGCCTTCCCTGGTTTCAGGTCCAGTGGAGACAACCATTCATGAAATTGGTTCTCCAGAGCTGACCACAACTCCTCAGCTGTGTGACTCACATTTCCCAGACATTTCAATGTAAAAACCGCCTGATGACGTTGAGCCCTACTGCCAGCATAGTAAGGAGGTGTGCAGGCTTGTGGCATGACCAGACAGGCTTTGGGTGCAGGTGGAAGACCGAGAGGAGGTTGAGGAGGCAGAAGCAGTGGAGGAAAAATGACATAAAGAGGATTGACGCACAACTCGTGGGGACGGCAAGACTTGGACAGCAGCCCCTTGTCCTGCTGTCACCATAGTTACCCAGTGCCCAGTCAGCGACATGTAACGCCCCTGTCCATGCCTACTCGTCCAAGTGTCTGTGGTGAAATGCACCCTGTCACACACAGAGTTTCTCAAAGAAGCGGTGATGTTGTGTGCGACATGCTGGTGGAGCGCAGGCACACCTTTCTTTGAGAAGTAGTGCCGACTGGGCATCTGGTACTGGGGCACTGCGACGGACATAAGGTCTCGAAAATCCTCTGTGTCCACCAGGCGGAAAGGCAGCATTTCTGTAGCCAAGAGCTTGCAGATGGTGAAATTCAACCTCTTAGCTTTCTCATGGCTAGGAGGAAATGGTCTTTTACTTGTCCACATCTGAGGGACCGAGGGCTGGCTATTGTGCTTAGACGGGGTTGATAAGGGTGTCCCCGGCAAACTGCCGGTCTGTGAGGAAGATGCAGGCGGACATGTTAGGTTGCCTTGATCCAAAGGTGGTGCTATCGATGTCGGACAGCGCTCAAGACCAGCTGGTGTTACCACCTCCAAAGAAAATGATGACCTGCCAATCACGCTGGCTGTTGCGGGTAAAGAGGTGGCAGGTCTGCGCCCCAAAACAGGTGTGACTGCTGTCCCCCCAGTCACAGAGGATGAAGAGGCCGCGGATGCACAAGATATGGCAGACGGTGGTTGGCCCGGCCGGCTAGACCGCATTGTAGCACACTGAGCTTCCCACTGCAACTTATGCTTCATGTCCAAGTGCCGGTTCATGCATGAAGTACTCAAACTATGTATTTTTTGGCCTCTACTTAGCTTTTGCTGACAAATGTTACAGATAACACGAGTTGGGTCATCTTTATCGATCTGAAAAAATGCCCAGGCTATGCAAGGCTTAGCACCCATGCGACCTGAAGAGCCACCACGACTTGTGGTGAGAGGCAGAGTTGTGGTTGAGGATGCAGTTGTTGACGTGCTTCCAGTACTACGTCTCTGTCCAGGAAGGCGCAACCTGACCTCGTCGTCACTAGCATCTTCCTCCACCTCCTCTGCTGACCTCATCTCTTGGCTGACTGTGGGTTGACAGTAAGTGGGATCTCCGACCTCATCATCATCACCCTGTGCGTTATCACACCCGTCGTCCTCAGAGCCAACCTGTTCCTGCCCTGACAAAAAACTAAAGTTGTCGCTCCAATCAGGTATTTGAGTCTTATCATCGTCTTCCTCATTGTCTCCACCAACAGGAGTTACAGTTTGGGAATGAGGGTCTACATTATGGTCAGAACCTTCTGCGTCTGGTCCTGGATCCGACTCATAAAGATTCTGGGCATCAGTGCAGATCATTTCCTCGTCTGGATTCACAGAAGCGCTGGAGTCGACCTCTGATTCCCAGGCTATAGTATGAGTAAACAGCTCTGCAGACTCAACCATCTGTTCTACCTCATACTCAGACGGGCAGCTGGAGATTTGGGAGCTGTGAGGAAGCAAGTGCGATTTGGGTGACACCTTTGAGGACTGGAGTATTTGTTATGTTGAAGTTGATGTGGAGGAGAGCCCACTTAAAGGAGCACTTGATATCCGTTGAAGCACCTGCTGTTTTTGTGCCTCATCTGGAATTTGTAGCGATTGGCGTGGCCGTAAGAAAGGGATCTTATCACATTGTCCGCTAAAAGAAGTAGACATTTTAGTTTGGCTGGAAGATGGTCTTTCTTCTGCACCTACCCCACGGACACAACCTTTTTTCCCCTTCCCAACACGCCTATTCCCCTTTCCACCAGCAGCAGGCCTTTTTCCACTCATTTTGGTGGTTAACTAATTCACAACTCTGGAGTTGTTTGCACAAAAAAACAATGGATGGTAACCGAGCAGAGCTGAGTGGCCAAACTGTGGTATTAGGCCAAAACTATTGGCTGGGCTAGATGCAGAAAAAAATTATTTTTAATTTGCAACCTGATGGAGGTCAGTATAGATGGACTAATAGACCAAGTCCCACACACCGCTAGAAGCCCAAATATTTTTTCAGAGCTAGATGCAGAAAATTTTTTTATTCAATTTGCAACCTGATGGAGGTCAGTATAGATAGACTAATAGACCAAGTCCCACACACTGCTAGAAGCCCAAATATTTTTTCAGAGCTAGATGCAGAAAAAAATTATTTTTAATTTGCAACCTGATGGAGGTCAGTATAGATGGACTAATAGACCAAGTCCCACACACCGCTAGAAGCCCAAATATTTTTTCAGAGCTAGATGCAGAAAAATTTTTTTTTTTAATTTGCAACCTGATGGAGGTCAGTATAGATGGACTAATAGACCAAGTCCCACACACTGCTAGAAGCCCAAATATTTTTTCAGAGCTAGATGCAGAAAAAAAATATTTTAATTTGCAACCTGATGGAGGTCAGTATAGATGGACTAATAGACCAAGTCCCACACACCGCTAGAAGCCCAAATATTTTTTCAGAGCTAGATGCAGAAAATTTTTTTATTCAATTTGCAACCTGATGGAGGTCAGTATAGATGGACTAATAGACCAAGTCCCACACACTGCTAGAAGCCCAAATATTTTTTCAGAGCTAGATGCAGAAAAAAATTATTTTTAATTTGCAACCTGATGGAGGTCAGTATAGATGGACTAATAGAACAAGTCCCACACGCTGCTAGAAGCCCAAATATTTTTTCAGAGATAAATGAAGAAAAAAATTATTTTTAATTTGCAACCTGATGGAGGTCAGTATAGATGGACTAATAGACCAAGTCCCACACACTGCTAGAAGCCCAAATATTTTTTCAGAGCTAGATGCAGAAAAAAATTATTTTTAATTTGCAACCTGATGGAGGTCAGTATAGATGGACTAATAGAACAAGTCCCACACGCTGCTAGAAGCCCAAATATTTTTTCAGAGATAAATGAAGAAAAAAATTATTTTTAATTTGCAACCTGATGGAGGTCAGTATAGATGGACTAATAGACCAAGTCCCACACACTGCTAGAAGCCCAAATATTTTTTCAGAGCTAGATGCAGAAAAAAATTATTTTTAATTTGCAACCTGATGGAGGTCAGTATAGATGGACTAATAGACCAAGTCCCACACACCGCTAGAAGCCCAAATATTTTTTCAGAGCTAGATGCAGAAAAAAATTATATTCAATTTGCAACCTGCTGGAGGTCAGTATAGAAGGACTAATAGAACAAGTCCCACACACTGCTAGAAGCCCAAATATTTTTTCAGAGCTAAATGAAGAAAAAAAATATTTTTAATTTGCAACCTGATGGAGGTCAGTATAGATGGACTAATAGACCAAGTCCCACACACTGCTAGAAACCCAAATATTTTTTCAGAGCTAGATGCAGAAAAAAATTATATTCAGTTTGCAACCTGATGGAGGTCAGTATAGATGGACTAATAGAATGATGCTATGCCCAAAAGATTTTACTTCACTAGGTGCAGTAAAAAAATTGGTATTCTATACACAGGTGGTATATCTTGCAACACAGATAGGCTACTCCACTGACTAACACACTCTGCAATAGGCCAAAAAGGATTAGCTTTGCTAGATTCAGCCAAATGCTGTGAAAAAAACTTGCACAGCACTGGCACAGACCTGCCTGGCAAAAACTGATAGGAACTGATGTAACCTAGTCCTGAAAAGGACTCCAATTACAATTAGTCTTTACTCCCACAATCTATCTATTTAAGAGCACAGACCTGCCTGATAAAAGTCGTAGGAAATGCTGTAACCTAGTCCTTAAAAGGACTGCAATCACAACTATTCCCTACTCCCAAGCTATCTGTATATTTGTGCGAAAATTGGCTTGAAATTAACAAGGTATAGCGCACACAGCAACAGCGGTGCCGTCTAACACGCAGCTGCAGCAGTGAGAAAATGGTGGCGACGGGGAAAATGGCTTGGTCTTATAGGGCAAGGACATGTGACATACACTGCCAATGACACATGCCCTTGCTTGTGTGAAAAAAAGCACTTCGCTCCGTGTGTGCGCTGCTGATAGGCTGACAGATTGCACCTCCCCACTGCAAATGCGGGAAAGAGAAAAAAAAATGGAGATCTTCATTGTTCCTGCAGAGATCCATCCCCTGCCCCTCCCCCCGCCCCGCTGTACACTCAAACTGCGTATTAACATTAATTTTCATCATTACTGAGAAAAAATCCAGTTATGATTTTGGTGCACGAACAGTTATCGAACATAACCTCGAACAGCCGAATTTTTCTCAAATTGTTCGTGTTCGCCGATCGGCTCGAACACCGCCTAAAACAGCTCGAATTTGAGATTGGCGAACAGTTCGAGTAGAACAACGCTCATCTCTACTCATGACACTCCACAAACAAGTCTCTCCTAAAGGTTCTAGGCATGAACAACCTCCCATGGGGAGTGTTAGATGGAGCATCATCTTGAGCTTTTAGAATCCCATTCTCCAAAACGGAGTCCAATGCCGCCACCACAACTCATTTCTGTAAAATGCTCTCCTCCTCCTTGGCACCGACTGCAGGAGAGAAGCTGCGAGATAAAGCATCGGCTTTAACATTCTTAGTACCAGGGATATAGGTAACAGAAAAAAGAAACCGAGAAAAAAAAAGTGCCCACCTAGCTTGACGGGCATTCAAGCGATTGGCAGCATAAAGATAGATCAAATTCTTATGATCTGTGAAAACCTGAATAGGAAATCTAGCGCATTCCAAAAAATGACGCCAATGTTCAAACGCGAGTTTAATAGCCAGCAGCTCCCGATTTCCAACATCAAAATTCAATTCGGTTTATGAAAATTTTTTCGAACAGAAGGCACACGGATGTACTCCATCCCTGTTCTCCTGAGACAAA
The DNA here is from genome assembly GCF_046119375.1 of Phyllobates terribilis. NCBI lineage: Eukaryota > Metazoa > Chordata > Amphibia > Anura > Dendrobatidae > Phyllobates > Phyllobates terribilis. The sequence goes on along the minus strand of NW_027362764.1, from coordinate 112,666,438 downwards.
ACTGCTCCGACTCCCACCGATGAAGCATCGACCTCGACCAAAAAAGACTTGGTCTCATCAGGCTGCATAAGGATTGGGGCAGAACTGAACCTCTCTTTGAGATACTTAAATGCTTCAATGGCCTCAGTAGTCCATTGGACCGTATTCGCACCTTTCCTGGTGAGATCGGTTAGAGGCTTAACAATTACAGAAAAATTCTTAATGAATTTCCTGTAATAATTGGCAAAACCCAAAAATCTCTGTATAGATTTCAAACCAATAGGCCTAGGCCATTCCTGCACAGCCTGAACCTTCACCGGGTCCATCTCAAAGCCCTCGCTGGAGACAATGTAGCCCAAAAAACTAATTTTCTGCACAGCGAACTCACATTTCCCCAGCTTAGCAAAGAGTGAATTATCACTCCATAACTGCAAAACTTCACGTACACTCTGCCAATGGGACTCCAGATCTGGCGAATAAATCAAAATGTCATCCAAATACACAACCACATTCTTACTAGTGTTGAGCAAGCACTAAAATACTCGGGTGCTTGAAGCTCGGGCCGAGCTCACCGTGATACTCGGGTGCTCGACCCGAGCAACGAGCCCAATGTTAGTCTATGAGAGACCCGAGCATTTTTGCGGCGGCACCCCCGGCAGTCTGTAGAAAGCCTAAAAAGTGCCCAAAACGATAGTGACAGTGCTCAAATGACATGGGGACAGCATGGGGATCGCCCCAGGAAGCATTTCTGACCCCCAGGTCACTGCTGTCAACAACGTGGTCAGAGGTATTAAGCCACTTTTACGGGCTCAAAACAAAACGTTCAAAAACTAAACTGAAACTGTTTTCCTGTGAAATATGTTAAGGAACATCCTTTCCAGAGTAAAGACTTGTGTATAAGGTAAAATAAATAACCAAAAATAAAAATGCTCCTCCACACCTTGGGCTATGTTCACAAGTAGCATTTTTTATGCGTTTTTGCACTTTTGTATTGCTTTCAACCGTGACAAATGCATTCACCGGGAAATGTAATTTTAACATTTTACAACTTTATCTGGCCATGTGCTGTGTGACACATGCATACAGTGCTGAAAAGACATGGGAACAGCATGGGGAAGACCCCTGGAAGCATCTCTGACACCCAGGTCACTGCCTAAAAGTGTGGCCATCAGAAGTGATCCTTGCCGCATCAGAAGATGCAGACTTGCAACTATCCCCATGCAAGTCCTTGTCCCAGGGCAGTGTTCAATTGTACCTCCCCCATCCCTTGCAATGCAAGCGCAAATATGCAGCCAACCACCCACCAACCCGCAGGCTGCAATACTATACTGCTAGCTTGCAGATGAAATGGGTCCTTTTAGTTTGGAGGAGGCCAAAGCTGGCCACTAGCTCATGGCTGCGTCGGCGGCGAGGTCTCCATTCTCAGTCCCCAGCCGCCACTATTTGCCCCGGGAACCTTCCCCACACTTTTCTTAGCCTGGCCTGCTTTAGGGTAGCATTGGACCATTGGACGAGCCCACCAGACAACCAGAGACTCCTCCGGTGGGCCCTGGCTTCTCCATCAGGGGAGTTGAGAGTGCCAAGGTGAGGAGCATGATGATGATGATAGAAGTTAGCATCTGCTTTGTTTTCTTGGAATGCAAGCGTAAGTGTGCAGCCTGCCACCCACCCAACCCAGGCTGCAATACCATACTGCTAGCTTGCTTGCACTTGAAATGAGGCCTTTTAGACTTGTGGAGTCAGACGCGGGCCACCATGTCATGGCTGCGTCGGCGGCCTGGTATCCATACTCAGTCCCCAGTCGCCTGGCGGCCGGGTGTACACACTCGGTCCCCAGCCGCCAGGGGGCGTCCGGGTGTCCATACTCGGTCCCCAGCCGCCCCTATTTGTCCCGGTGCGCCTTATACACAAGCGTGCATGCCAAAACATTACCTGTGCCCTCCCCAGTGCATTTAGTGGGAAGGACAGCCTATTCCGCTGTAGTGTGTGCACGCCGATCCCCTGTTCATGGCACATGCGAAGATGCCTCCCGCCCTGCTCCTGCCATTGCAGACTTGCAACTATCCCCGTTCAAGTCCTTGTCCCAGGGCAGTGTTCAATTGTACCTCCCCCATTCCTTGCAATGCAAGCGCAAGTATGCAGCCTGCCACCCACCCACCCCCAGGCTGCAATACCATACTGCTTCCTTGCACTTGAAACTGGGCCTTTTAGGCATGTGGAGGCGGAATCTGGCCACCACGTCATGGCTGCGTCGGCGGCCTGGTATCCATACTCAGTCCCAAGCCGCCCGGCGGCCAGGTGTCCACGCTTGGTCCCCAGCCGCCAGGGGGCGGCCTGGTGTCCATACTCGGTCCCAGCCGCCCCGCAGCCGGGTGCCCACACACGGTCCCCAGCCGCCTGGGGACGGCCGGGTGTCCATAAAAGGTCCCCAGCCACCCCTATTTGTCCCGGTGCACCTTATACACAAGCGCGCATACCAAAACATTACCTGTGCCCTCCCCAGTGCATTTAGTGGGAAGGACAGCCTAACCACAAACGTGGACAAGTGAATGTGGCCAGGGATGGTCCATCTCACTGATGCCTTCACACTGGGTTAATATTGTGGAAGCCGGGACACAGTTGGACACTGGGATGCAACACGTCCTCCAGACATAGAGGATTGCGGGTCCTGGGTCAATCAGGCTTCAACACAAAGTTCAGAAGGTAGACAGCAGCAGTGGTCGGCCTCCTACACAACGAGTAAATTATTCATGATCATGAGGCCATCCATCTCCTTAGCTTTCTGTTCCTTGGAATGCAAGCGCATGTATGTAGTAGCGGCTAGGCCTGAGGTGGTCAGCGTTTTGGCGCATAGCCTACCTCCTCCGAGGATTGCTGGATGTTTTCCTGCTACTATCCCAGTTCTATGACTCCGGTTAAAACAAAGCTTCAGGTGATGAATGATGGATGAGGTGATGGTAAAGGAGAAAGAGCAGGAGGAACAGGGACCATTCACATCAATATCAGGCCAGTCAACCACACATGTCTTGTAGGATATGTTTCTGTACCAAAAGGAGCGGTTTGGCTACACAGTTATAGGGCATACAGTGAGTGCAATGCCTACCAAAAATTTCGAGGCACTCCAATGCCCCTTGGAAGTGACATGGAGGTCAGAGGGCCTTAACTAAACAGTTTTTTCCATTTATAGCAACTGGGTATCCTGTACACTGTTGGCCTAAGCAGTGAATGGAAGGCTTTCCAAAATTATGAGGAACTGCAATGCCCCTTGAAACAGACGTGTATTACAACGTACTAAAAACCTTCTACCCATTATTGGGGAGTGGGTCTCCCTTAGTGTTCGCCTATGCATTGAAAAGCAAAAGCTGACTAAAATTAGGAGGAAATGCAATGCCCGTTGGAAGAGTCGTGGAGGTTAGAGGTAATCTAAAACAACATTTCAATGCCCCTTGGAAGAGCTGTGGAGTTCAGAGTGGTTTAACAAAATGGTTTTAATGCCCCTTGGAAGAGACGTGGAGGTCACATAGCTTAACAAGACGGTTTTAATGCCCCTTGGAAGAGACGTGGAGTTCAGAGTGGTTTAACAAAATGGTTTTAATGCCCCTTGGAAGAGACGTGGAGGTCCCAGCGGAATAAAAAGACAATATCAATGCCCCTTGGAAGAGTGGTGGAGGTAACAGTGGAATAAAAAGACAATATCAATTCCCCTTGGAAGAGTGGTGGAGGTCGCAGTGGAATAAAAAGACAATATCAATGCCCCTTGGAAGAGTGGTGGAGGTCACAGTGGAATAAAAAGACAATATCAATGACCCTTGGAAGAGACGTGGAGGTCACAGTAGCTTAACAAGACGATTTTAATGCCCCTTGGAAGAGACCAGGACCTCCAAGGCGTACAGAGCGAGTTCATTCCAAGTGTCCAGCTTGGATGCCCAATAATTAAAAGGCACAGAGGAATCACAGAGGATGCTGGTACGGTTGGCAAGGTACTCCCTCACCATCCTTTGATACTTTCCACTCCTTGTGAGAGTACCCCGCGCCTCAGGGCCTGTAAGCTGGGCGGGTCTCAGAAAACTGCCCCAGAACGTTGACAGTGTTCCCCTGCCTCTGCTGGATTGGAGTTGCGTCTCTCTCGCCTGTACGCCTTGGTTGGGCAACGAACTGTGACCTCTGCCGCTATCGTGTTCAGATGGGAATTTTTTTAACAGTTCTGCAGCAAGGGCCTTCTGGTACTGCCCCATTTTTGTAGACCTCTCTACCTCAGGAATAAGAGAGTGAAAGTTCTCCTTGTAGCGGGGGTCTAAAAGTGTCACCAACCAGTAATGACTGTCACCCAACATTTTAAAAACACGAGGGTCACAGTTAAGGCAGCGTAAAATAAAGTCAGCCATGCGTGCCAGACTGGTAAAGGGCAAGACTTCCGTGTCCTCATCATGATGACGACTGACCATGCTCTCCTCCTCCCCTCTGTCCTCAGGCCACCCACGCTGAACAGACGTTATGGCAGTTGTACAGGTACTACCATCTACAGCGCATGATACCAGCTTCTGTTCTTCCTCCTCCTCCTCCTCCTCTCCCTCATTGTCCCCCAATGCACGTTGGGAAGAGATAAGATTGGGCTGAGTGTAATCGCCCGCTACGGTTTCTTGATCCATCTCATCATACCCTAGCTGCAATCCCACCTCTTTAATTCTCTGCACAGAGTGTTGCAAAAGACAGACAAGTGGGATGCTGACACTAATGATGGCGTCATCGCCACTCACCATCTTGGTGGACTCCTCAAAGTTTGTCAGGATGGTACAGATGTCAGACATCCAGGTCCACTCCTGAGGTCTTATGTGTGGAGTCTGACCTGAATATCGACTGCCTTGTTGCAGCTGGTACTCCACAACTGCTCTCTTCTGCTCACAAATCCTTTGCAACATGTGGAGGGTAGAGTTCCAACGTGTGGGGACATCACACACCAGTCGTTGTGCCGGAAGCTGCAAACGCTGCTGCAACACAGCAAGGGCGGCAGAAGCTGTAGCCGACTTCCGAAAATGAGCTGACAGGCGGCGTACTTTGATGAGCAGATCTGGCAACTCAGGGTACGATTTAAGAAACGATTTAAGAGGTTAAGCACATGAGCCAGGCATGGTACGTGTGTGATCTCGCCTCGCCTCAGAGCCGCCACCAGGTTACGGCCATTGTCACACACGACCATGCCTGGATGTAGGTTCAGCGGTCTCAGCCACAGATCTGCCTGTTCTTTCACAGCTGTCCACAACTCGCAAGCAGTGTGAGGTTTATCACCTAAGCTTATGAGTTTCAGCACAGCCTGTTGCCGCTTGGCTGAGGCAGCACTGCAGTGCTTCCAGCTTGTAACTGATGTGGTGATATCTGAGATGGAGGCTGAACATGATGCGGAGGAGGAGGATGATGCGCAGGAGCTGTACACTGTGGGGGCAACTCTGACTGACATAGGGCATGCAATCCTCGGTGTGGGGAGGATGTGTTCCGTCCCAAGGTCCGACTGGGTCCCGGCTTCTACAATGTTTACCCAGTGTACCGTCAGGGAGATGTACCGTCCCTGGCCACAAGCACTTGTCCACGTGTCCGTTGTCAGGTGGACTCTCCCAGTAACTGCATTGTTGAGGGCACGGCAGATGTTTTGGGACACGAGCTTGTGCAGTGCGGGGATGGCACACCGGGCAAAATAGTGTCGGCTGGGGACCGAGTACCGAGGGACGGCCACCGCCATAAGGTTGCGGAAGGATTCCCTCTCCACCAGCCTAAAAGGCAGCATATCCAACGCAAGCAGTCATTAAATGTGCAATTTAGGACTGTGGCCTGTGGGGCGTTGGCTGCGAATTTGAGCTTTCGTTCAAATCTCTGGGATATGGACAATTGAACGCTGCGGTGGGACGTGGACATGGACGTTAATGCTGTTTCTTGAGAAACTGCCATAACAAGTGAAGACTGAGAGGAGGGGGCATCTTTGCATGCAGTATGGACAGGGGATTGCCTTGAACGCACAACAGGGGGTTCTCTTACACGCACAACGGCGGAAGAAGCAGTGGTGACACCCGCTGACACTGGTCGTGGACCCTGGGGTTCGCCCCACAAAGTCGGGTGCTTTGCTGACATGTGCCTGATCATGCTGGTGGTGGTCTGGTGGTAGTTTTGTCACCCCTGCTGATGCTGGCCTGGCAGGTGGTACAAATGGCCTTTTTGGGGTTATCAGCAGAGTCTTTAAAAAAATTCCAGACTCTGGAAGACCTAACAGTTGTACTGGCAACGTCCCTCGTGTTGGTGTTACGGGGAGTAGTTGCCCGCCTTCTGTCTGTGGCCACCACACTGCTTCTTCCTGCCTGTTGGGGTACTCTGCCTCCCTCGCCCTGTGTGCTGTTGGCCTCGCTCTGCATGTCCTCCTGCCACGTTGGGTCAATTACTAGATCATCCACCACCTCTTCCTCTTCCACTTCCGCACCATGGTCCTCCTCCTCACTTCGTGGCAATTGTGTCTCGTTATCGTCCACCTCTTGTGACAAATTGCCAGCATCGCCTTCCTGTGGCCGTGGCTGTTCAAATATTTGGCCATTGCTACATGGGATCTCCTCTTCCACCACTTCAAGAGGAGCAGGCGAGGGGCGCAAATATGGAAATGGACCAGTGAACAGCTCTTCAGAGTGTCCAACTGTGGGATCACTTGCTGTCTGACGACACTCGGCATGGTGGGAGGAAGGAGCATCAGGGTGAGGAGGAGTATGCTGTCGAGACTCACGGCTACTAAGACTTGACCGTGTGGAAGACAGACCGGAGGTGGTGGTGCCCAGGTGACTGGAAGTATTATCTGCTATCCAATTAATAACTTGTTCACACTGATCAGTTTTCAATAGTGGTGTTGTTGTGTGCTTCCCTAGTAATTCGGTCAAAAACTGGGAGCGAGAAGATGTGGCTGTTGGTTGTGGCACATTTTCACCTTGGCCACGGCCCCGTCCTCTGCACGCACCATCACAAGAACGTCCAGTTCCACGTACCTTGCCACGCGCCTTGCGCATTGTAAATGAAGTAAAATAGCTTACACTCGCACTATCAGTGGCAAAAGGGTAATAAAAAGGAGATTAGAACCGTGGAAGAGGAAAACCACAGTTCTAGTTCTCTGGCCTACACCAGAATCTTTTAAACAGATATATTTGTGTCTGAGCAGTCAGCGAGACACTCAAACTGTTTTTTTAATGGAAAAAAGGCAAAAAGGTGGATAGCATCCAGATTTGAACTGTGGAAGAGGAAAATCACAGTTGTATTTCTCTGGCCTACACCAGAATCTTTTAAACAGATATATTTGTGTCTGAACAGTCAGCGAGACACTGAAACTGTTTTTTTTTATGTAAAAAAGGCAAAAAGGTGGATTACACCCAGATTTGAACCGTGGAAGAGGAAAACCACAGTTCTAGTTCTCTGGCCTACACCAGACTCTTTTAAACAGATATATTTGTGTCTGAACAGTCAGCGAGACACTAAAACTGTTTTTTTATGTAAAAAGGCAAAAAGGTGGATTACACCCAGATTTGAACCGTGGAAGAGGAAAACCACAGTTCTATTTCTCTGGCCTACACCAGAATCTTTTAAACAGATATATTTGTGTCTGAACAGTCAGCGAGACACTGAAACTGTATTTTTTTATGTAAAAAAGACAAAAAGGTGGATTACACTCAGATTTCAACCGTGGAAGAGGAAAACCACAGTTCTAGTTCTCTGGTCTACACCACAATCTTTTAAACAGATATATTTGTGTCTGAACAGTCAGCGAGACACTCAAACTGTTTTTTTTATGTAAAAAAGGCAAAAAGGTGGATTACACCCAGATTTGAACCATGGAAGAGGAAAACCACAGTTATATTTCTCTGGCATGCACCAGAATCTTTTAAACAGATATATTTGTGTCTGAACAGTCAGCGAGACACTGAAACTGTTTTTTTTATGTAAAAAAGGCAAAAAGGTGGATTACACCCAGATTTGAGCCGTGAAAGAGGAAAAGCACAGTTCTATTTCTCTGGCCTACACCAGAATCTTTTAAACAGATATATTTGTGTCTGAACAGTCAGCGAGACACTGAAACTGTTTTTTTTTTATGTAAAAAAGGCAAAAAGGTGGATTACACTCAGATTTGAACCATGGAAGAGGCAAACCACAGTTCTAATTTCCTGGCGTATACCAGACTTTTTTAAATAGATATATTTGTGTCTGAACAGTCACCGAGACACTCAAACTGTTTTTTTTTATGGAAAAAAGGCAAAAAGGTGGATAACACCCAGATTTGAACCGTGGAAGAGGAAAACCACAGTTCTAATTTCCTGGCATATACCAGACTTTTTTAAAAAGATATATTTCTGTCTGAACAGTCAGTGAGACACTCAAACTGTTTTTTTTTATGGAAAAAAGGCAAAAAGATGGATAACACCCAGATTTGAACCGTGGAAGAGGCAAACCACAGTTCTAATTTCCTGGCGTATACCAGACTTTTTTAAATAGATATATTTGTGTCTGAACAGTCAGCGTGACACGCAAACTGTTTTTTTTTATGGAAAAAAGGTAAAAAAGTGGATAATACAGAGATTTGAACCGCGGAACTACAAAACCACAGTTCTAGTTATCTGGCCGAAACTAGACTCTTTTAAACAGATATATTTGTACACTCACAGACACACTCAATTTTTTTTTTGGGGGGGGGAATACCAAAAGGTTTATAAGGGGGGATTTGTACAGTCTGACTGAGGGAAAAAAAAAGGATTTAGATGAAAAAAAAAGGATTTCTCCTGGCCCCTGAGACCTGGGGCTAAGTCTGGCAATTGGAACAGCAGCAGCACACAGGACTGTAATGCAGTGTTTGTTGGTATAACCACTGCGTCTCCTATACAGCCTGCCTGCCTGCTGCCTGCCTGATATCTGGGATGGATATTAGTCCTCAGAAGGACTGTTTGTTTGATTTTGCAGGCTTTAGAGACCCTACACTACCTATTTTGCAGTATAAATCTCTCCCTAGCTCAGCAGCACTCTCCCTACACTGTCTGATCCGGAGCGACTGTGTCCAAGATGGCGGCACCCGGTTTTAAATACTCGAGGTGACGCTGTGCGGCCAGCCAGTCACTGTAATGCCAACAACCAACATGGCTGCGGCATTACAGTGACTGGCTGGCAATCTCTGCATGTTCATTGGATCTGTAAAGAGTGGCAAACATGCAGGGCGGAGACCCGAGCTCCCGCCTGAGTAACCCGAAAATGCGCGGTGCTCGTCGAACATCCCGAGTAGTGAGATGCTCGGGCGAGTAACAAGCAGTGTCGAGCATGCTCGCTCAACACTAATTCTTACCAATCAAAGGTCTCAGGATTAATAAGGTTCTGAAAAAATGCAGGTGCATTGGTAAGACCAAAAGGCATCACCAAATTCTCAAAATGACCTACCGGAGTGTTAAAAGCAGTTTTCCACTCATCACCCTCCTTCACTCGTAACAAATTGTATGCCCCCCGGAGATCAATTTTAGAGAACCACTTGGCCCCCACTAACTGGTTAAACAAGTCAGGAATTAATGGCAATGGGTAGGAATTGCGTACGGTAATCGCATTAATTTCACAAAAATCCAGACATGCATGCAAACCTCCGTCCTTTTTTTTAACAAAGAAAAATCCAACTGCCACAGGCGACTTAGAAGGTCTAATGTGACCAGCAGCCAGGCTAGTCTGTACGTCCTCCTCCAAGGCCTTTCTTTCAGGGATAGTTAGATTAAACAAGCGACTCTTGGGAAGAGTAGCTCCAGGAATAAACTCAATAAAATCATAATCCCTATGAGAAGGCAAAACTTGCGACTCCTCCTCCAAAAAAACCCTCCAAAAATCTTGAATAGGTACAGGTAATTCCCCTTTTCCCACAGCCGCAATGCGACCATTACAACATTTATCATAGCACTTCGGACTCCAAGACTTTATCATATTAGTAGACCAGTCCAGCAAAGGATTGTGCAGTTTTAACCAAGGCAATCCTAGAACGACCGGAGAGGGTAAATTATCTAATACAACCAAGTCCAAAATTTCTTGGTGAAGTCCATTGATAGTGAGGGGAAATGCAGCAACCTTGTGAGTAATACATTTCAAGGGAGTGTTATCAATTGCAATCACAGAAATAGGTGATGACAAAGGTTTGGATTTCAATTTAAGTTTTTCCAGAAACCCTTTATCAATCACATTAAGTGTTGAACCACAATCCACAAATACCTGAAATTCAATCAAATTTTCCTGCAAAGTAGTACTCCCAGAAAGAAATACTCCTGCAGAGCATAAACAAGCTATACGGGTGTACCTGACCTTTTTTTTTCTTTACTTAAACGAAGCTCACAATACTTAATCAAATGGTCAGCTTTACCACAATAAAGACACAATCCCTCGGCGAACCTCCGGTCTCTTTCCTGAGAGCGGAGCGACATCGCCCCAACCTCCATCGGTTCTCCGCCATCTAAGCAGATTTTCTGGGGACTAGGACCTGGCATTACAGGAGTCTTTACCTCATTGTGCCTAGATCTCAGCCTCCTATCCACACGAATATCTAATTGCATGGCATCCTGCAGAGTCTAAGGTGCGGGGAATGCAATTAGCAAATCCTTAACCCTTTCACTCAGACCAGCAAGAAATAGACATTTCATTTCAAAGCAGGATCATTCCATCTGACTACAGAAGCCCACCTTCTAAAGTGTGTGCAATAATTCTCAACATCACCTGACCCCTGATTCAAACGCCTGAGTTCTGCCTCAGCAGATGAGGTTCGATCAGGATCGCCATATAATAGACCCATAGCAGAAAAAAATTCTTCCTTAGCACAGATCTTAGCATGGATCTTAGCATGGACCTTAAGCATGGATCATTAGGTTGAAGAGAAAAGTCCTACACTTGTGGTTCATTGCGCAAAAGTGACAAAATAAAACCAATGCGCTGTGCTGCATTCCCAGAGGACCTTGGTCACAATCTAAAATATAACAAACAAGCATTTTTAAAGGAAAAAAAATCTTGCTGTTTACCATAAAAAACATTAGGCCGTCCTACCTTGGGTTCCACAAAATGCGATCCAGATCAGCTACTCACGTGTTGCTGGAGCTCGGCCACCTCCAGAGTCAATCCATGCAAGCGTCGAGCCAAATCCTGGACGGAAGCCATACTGATCCCCATATTTCTTTTCTTTTAGTTTTTTTTGGACTGGACTTACTGTTATGATCTGCAACAAGTACTAAGGAAAGAAGGGGAAAGCTTTCCCTACAGTAAGACTAAGCTGAATCCCTACAATGTAGCGGGCTGCCTCTTGCTTGTGAACAGACCCGCCTTAGTCCAAGACTAGTCTGAACGAAGACCTATAGAATAAAGGGGAGGGGTCCCTAAAAGAACTAAGGACTTGAACAAAAATGGGACACCTCCTGAACAGAGAAAGTTGTTGCAGAGCACAAAAAGATAAACTGACTAAAAGGTACTAGAGGTCCCAAGGGACCAAGCGAGCTGACAGAGATAGGCACTGAAGCACCTGGCTAGCAAAATAGTCTAACAACACTGGAGTCCAGTACAGGCAAAAAGGCGGAGCTGGAATATAAAGGCAGATGGTCACGTGACCGCAAAACACAAGATGGAAAAAACAAACAGGAGGGTTCTAACAACCATCATTAGGAAGTGAATCTCCCATAATGTTTGCCTATGCAGTAAAGCAACGCCTGCCAAACATGTAGAGGAACTCCAATGCCCCTTGTAAGAGATGTAGAGGTCAGATAGCCTCTTAAAAACCATGTTCCCATTATTAGGAAGTGGGTCTCCCATTGTGTTTGCCTATGCAGTGAAGCAACGCCTGCCAAAAATTTGGAGGAGCTCCAATGACTCTTGCAAGAGACGTAGAAGTCAGAGAGCCTCCTAAAAACAATGTTCCCATTATTAGGAAGTGTGTCTCCCATAGTGTTTGCCTATGCAGTGAGGTAACGGCTGCCAAAAATTTGGATCAACTCAAATGCCTCTTGCAAGAGAAGTATAAGTCAGAGAGCCTCCTGAAAACCATGTTCCCATTATTAGGAAGTGGGTCTCCCATAGTGTTTGCCTATGCAGTGAAGCAACGGCTGCCAAAAATTTAGAGGAACTCAAATGCCCCTTGCAAGAGATGTAGAAGTCAGAGAGCCTCCTAAAAACAATGTTTGCATTATTAGGAAGTGGGTCTCCCAAAGTGTTTGCCTATGCAGTGAAGCAACGCCTGCCAAAAATTTGGAGGAACTCCAATGCCCTTACAAGAGACGTAGAGGTCAGAGAGCCTCCTAAAAACAATGTTCCCATTATTAGGAAGTGAGTCTCCCATAGTGTTTGCCTATGCAGTGAAGCAACGGCTGCCAAAAATTTGGAGGAATTCCAATGCCCCTTGCAAGAGGTGTAGATATGTTGATATGGTACATATGGTGGTGATATGGTGGTGGAGGATGAGGATGCGGAGAAGGAGGAGGACAACAGCAAATAGACAAAATCAAGAAGCGTATATCTATGTCTGGGTGTTAAGACAGAAGTGCATGGGTATAGAGTTAGACCTCCCCAAAAAAAAGACACTTTATTTGAGTTTATGTTACGCTGCTATTATTAGGTATTGTTGAGAAGTCTGGTCCAATACAGCTCTTGCTCATTTTTATAAGAGTCAACCTGTCAGCATTTTCAGTTGACAGGCAGATGCGCCTATTGGTTATAATTCCACCGGCGGCACTAAAAACCCACTCTGACAAAATGATAGCGGCAAGGCAGGCCAGGACCTCCAAGGCGTAGAGAGACAGTTCATGCCAAGTGTCCAGCATTCTAAGGCACAGAGAAATCACGGAGGACATTGGTACGGTCGGCAAGGTACTCCCTCACCATCTTCCGAAACGTTGCACTCATTGTGCGAGCACCCCCCGCCTCAGGACCTGTACAATGGGAAAGTCTGAGAAAACTGTCCCAGAACTTTTACAGTGTTCCCCTGCCTCTGCTGGATTGCATTTGTGTCTCTCTCACCTGTACTCCTTGGTTGTCCAACGAACTGTGACCTCTGCCGCCAGCGTTTTCAGATGGGAATTTTTTGACTAATTCCGCAACAAGGGCCTTCTCGTACTGACCCATCTTATTAGGCCTGTCCTGCAAAGGAATAAGAGACAAAAAATTCTCCCTGTAACATGGGTCTAGAAGCGTCATCAACCATTAATGACTGTCACCCAAAATTTGGACAACGCAAAGGTCACATGAAAGGCAGCGTAACATAAACTCAGCCATGTGTGCCAGACTGCAAAGAGGAAAGACTTCCGTGTCCTCACCAAGAGAATGACTGACCATGCTCTTCTCCTCATCCTCCTCCTCTTCCTCCTCCTCCTTGTCCTCAGGCAATCCATGCTGAACAGACGGTATGGCAGTTGTGCAGGTAGTACCGTCTATAGCTCAGAAAACTAGCTCCTGTTCTTCCTCCTCCTCCTCTTCTTCCTCATTGTCACCCAATCCACGTTGGGATGAGATGAGGCTGGGCTGTGTGTAATCACCCTGTATGGTTCCTTGCTCCATCTCATCGTGCTCCGCCTGCAATGCATCCTCTTTAATTGAGAGCAGAGAACGTTTCAGAAGACAGAGAAGCAGGATGGTGACGCTAATCATGGCGTCTTCGCCGCTCACCATCTTGGTTGAGTCCTCAAAGTTTTGGAGGATGGTACATATGTCTGACATCCATGTTAACTCCTGAGGTTTTATGTGTGGAGTCTGAAATGAATACCGACGGCCTTGTTGATGCTGGTAGTCAACAACTGTCCTCTTCTGTTCACAAATCCTTCCCAACATCTGCAATGTAGAGTTCCAACGCGTGGGGACATCACAGATCAGTCGGTGAGCTGGAAGCTGCAAACGCTGCTGAAGCACGGCAAGAGCGGCGGTAGCTGTAGCTGACTTTCTAAAATGGGCACACAGGCGGCGTACTTTGACAAGCAGATCCAACAGATCCAGGTAGATTTTGAGAAACCGCTGAACCATGAGGTTAAGCACATGATCCAGGCATGGTACGTGTATGAGCTCTCTTCGCCTCAGAGCCGCCATCAGGTTCTGGCCATTGTCACACACGACCATGCTTGGATGTAGGTTCAGCGGTGTCAGCCACAGATTTGCCTGCTCTTTCAGAGCTGTCCACAGCTCCTCAGCATTGTGTGGTTTGTCACCTAAGCATGATAGCTTCAGCACAGCCTGTTGCCGCTTGGCTGAGGCAGTGCTGCTATGCTTCCAGCTTGCAACTGATAGGGTCATTTCGGAGATGGATGCTGAAGAGGAGTAGGAGGAGGTGCCGGAGCTGTAGAATGTGGGGCAACCCTGATTGACTCAAGGCCCACAATCCTTAGTGTCGGGAGGACGTGTTCCGTCTGAATGTCCGACTGGGTCCTGGCTTCCACTATGTTAACCCAGTGTGCCATCAGCGAGATGTACCGTCCCTGACCACAAGCACTTGTCCATGTGTCCGTGGTTAGGTGAACTTTCATTGTAACTGCATTGTTGAGGGCAAGGCTAATGTTGTGGGACATGTCCTTGTGAAATGCGGGGACTGCACACCGGGAGAAATAGTGGCGGCTGAGGACCGAGTACCGAGGGACGGCCGCCGCCATCAGGTTGCAGAAAGCTTCCGTCTCCATGAGCCTAAAAGGCAACATTTCGAGCGAAAGCAGTCGTGAAATATGGGAAATTAGTAGTGTGGCCTGTGGGGCGTTGGCTGCGTATTTGCCCTTGCGTTCCAAGGACTGGGGTATGGACAACTGAACGCTGTGCTGGGACAAGGACATGCTTGCTGATGGTGCTAGTTGAGAGTGTGCAACGACAGGTGCGGGGCATAAGGCACCTTTGCATGCACTATGGACAGGGGATTGGGTTGCATTCACAACAGCGGAAAAAGCAGTGGTGTCACCCGCAGACACTGTTCCAGGACCCTGGGGTTCGGCTCACAAAGTCTGGTGCTTTGCCGCCATGTGCCTGATCATGCTGGTGGTGGTCAGGCTGGTAGTTTTGCTACCCCTGCTGATGCTGGCCTGGCAGGTGGTGCAAATGGCAGCAGAGTCTTTAAAAAACAACCAGACTCGGGAAGACCTAACAGTTGTACTGGCAACTTCCGTCGTGTTGGTGTTACGGAGAGCGGTTGTCCGCCTTCTGCCTGCAGCCACCACACTGCTTCTTCCTGCCTGTTGGGGTGCTCTGCCTCCCTCCCCCTGTGTGCTGCTGTCCTCGCTCTGCATGTCCTCCTGCCAGGTTGGGTCAGTTATTATATCATCCACCACCTCATCTTCCACTTCCGCACCCTGGTCCTCCTTCTGACTTTCTGGCAATTGTGTCTCATCATCGTCCAACTCTCGTGACACTTTCCCACCGTCACCGTCGTATGACCGTGGCAGTTCAAATATTTGGTCATTGCTACATGCCATCTCCTCTTGCCCTCCTTCAAGTGGACCAGGCGATAGGCAAGAATCTCTAAATGGAAAAGTGAACAGCTCTTCGGAGAGTCCAAGTGTGGGATCAGTTGTCTCTGGGCACTCGGCATGATGGGAGGAAGGGGAATCAGGGTGAGGAATATGCGATCTAGACTCACGGCTACTGAGACTTGGCCGTATGGAAGACAGGGTGGTGGTGGTGGTGGCTAAGTGACTGGAAGCATTATCTGCTATCCAACCAATAACCTTTTCACACTGCTCTGTGTTCAATAGTGGTGTTGTGCGGTCCCCTATTAATTGGTACAGAAAGGTCGAGCGAAAAGATGTGGGTGTTTGTTGTGGCACAATTTTAGCTTGCCCACGGCCTCGGCCTCTGCATGCACCATCACCATCACGTCCAGTTCCCCATCCCTTGCCACGTGCCTTGCCCATTTTAAATGGAGGACAATATTTTCCACGCTCACTACAAATGGCTGAATGTGGAGCGAACTTATATGTGATCCGTCTGATGGACAAACCACAGTTTTAAATAGCTGGCCTGCAGGTAACTATTTCTAACAGCACCGACCTTGTGTCAATAAGTTCACTGACACACTGCAAAAAAATTTCAATGGAGGCCAGAAATGGCAATATTTTCAGCGCAATTATATGCGATCCGTGTGACGGACAAACCACAGTTTTAAATAGCTGGCCTGTAGGTAACTGTTTTTAACAGCGCCGACCTCATGTAAATAAGTTCACTGACACAGTCCTACATAGTCACTGTAGAAGGTACATACCTTATGGGAATAAAAGGGCTAGGAATAGGAGGAAGCCAATGTGGCTAAATAAGGAAGTCAAGAGGGCAATGAAAAACAAAAAAAGGGCTTTCGGTAAACTTAAACAAGAAGGCAGCGAGGAAGCGCTAATAACTTATAGGGAAAAAAAACTAAATCTGTAAGAAACAAATAAGAATAGCAAAAGAGGAGACAGAGAGACTAATTGCCAAGGAAAGTAAAACGAATCCCAAACTGTTCTTTAACTATATAAACAGTAAAAGGATTAAAACTGATGGAGTTGGCCCATTGAAAAATAACCTGGGTAAAATCATAGAGGGCGATGAGGGTAAAGCAAACCTACTCAATAGCTTCTTCTCCACTGTTTTCACAAAAGAAAACAATTTATCGGAGGAAATGCAAAGTGATAAAGTAAACCCTCCGCTAAATATCACCCACCTAACCCAGGAGGAAGTTCAGAAACGCCTAAATAATATCAAAATAGACAAGTCACCAGGCCCAGATGGCATACACCCCCGGGTACTAAAAGAATTAAGTAATGTGATAGACAGACCGCTGTATCTTATATTCAAGCACTCTTTATGGACAGGGACTGTCCCACTAGACTGGCGCCAAGCAAATGTGGTACCAATATTCAAAAAGGGGTCTAAAAGTGACCCTGGGAACTATAGACCAGTCAGCTTAACGTCTGTTGTGGGTAAATTGTTTGAAGGATTTCTTAGAGATGCTATTGCAGAATATCTTAATGATAATAACTATCTAACTCCATATCAACATGGATTCATGAGAGATCGCTCCTGCCAAACAAACCTGATGGCCTTTTACGAGGAGGTGAGCTCACAGCTGGACCGGGGAGAGTCAGTGGATGTTGTATACCTTGACTTCTCCAAAGCGTTTGATACCGTGCCACACAAAAGGTTGGTATATAAAATGAGAATGCTTGGTCTGAGGGATAATGTGTGCAAGTGGGTAAATAGCTGGCTGAGTGATAGAAAGCAGAGGGTGGTTATCAATGGAGTAAGCTCAGGGTGTGTCAGGGTTACTAGCGGGGTGCCTCAAGGGTCTGTCTTGGGCCCTATATTATTTAATATATTTATTAATGATCTAGTGGAAGGGTTGCATAGTAAAATAGCAATATTTGCAGATGATACTAAACTTTGTAAAGTAGTTAATACAGATGAGGATAGGGCACAGCTACAGGAGGATTTAGATAAATTGGGGAGTTGGGCCAAAAAATGGCAAATGGGGTTCAATGCCAATAAATGTAAGGTCATGCACATGGGAAAGAAAAACAGCAGTCACCCATACATATTAAATGCGAAAACGTTGGGGAAATCTGACATGGAGAAGGACCTGGGCGTCTTGGTTAATAGCAAATTAAATTGGAGTGCCCAGTGTCAGGCAGCAGCTGCGAAGGCAAATAGAGTCATGGCATGCATCAGAAGAGGAATAGGGGCATATGATGAGAACATTGTTCTTCCTCTGTATAAAGCGCTGGTAAGGCCGCACTTAGAATATTGTGCACAGTTCTGGGCTCCGGTGCTCAGGAAAGACATATTGGAGCTAGAGAGGGTACAAAGGAGGGCGACTAAGGTAATAAAGGGAATGGAGGGACTAGAATACCCAGAGAGGTTGTCAAAATTAGGCCTATTTACGTTGGAAAAGAGAAGGCTTAGGGGAGACCCTCATAAACATGTATAAATACATCAGGGGGCAGTACAGAGATCTCTCCCATGACCTGTTTATACCAAGGATGGTGACAAAGACGAGGGGGCACACTATGCATCTGGAGGAAAGGAGGTTCCTGCACCAGCATAGAAGGGGATTCTTTACGGTCAGAGCCGTGAGACTCTGGAACTCTCTGGGAGAGGAAGTGGTGATGTCCAACTCACTTAATGAGTTCAAGAGAGGCCTGGACGCCTTTCTTGAGAACAATAAAATTACATCTTATGCTTAGTGATAGTTAATTAATCCAGATTGGTGTCGGGAAGTGAATTTTTTCCTCAATGATGTAAATTGGCCTATACCGCATGTTTTTTTTTTTTGCCTTCCCCTGGATCAACGCTGCGGAATAGCTGCAGTGCACAAGAAATAGGCTGAACTGGATGGACGCTTGTCTTTTTTCGGCCTTATAAACTATGTAACTATGTAACTATGTAACTATGACACACTGCAACAAAATTTCAATGGAGGCAAGAAATGGCAATATTTTCAGCGCAATTATATGTGATCCGTGTGACGGACAAATCACAGTTTTAAAAACTGGCCTGTAGGTAACTATTTTTAACAGAGCCGACCTCGTGTCAATAAGTTCACTGACACACTGAAAAAAAATTTAAATGGAGGCCAGAAATGGCAATATTTTCAGTGCAATTATATATGATCTATGTGATGGACAAACCACAGTTTTAAATAGCTGGTCTGTAGGTAACTATTTTTAACAGCGCCGACCTCGTGTCAATAAGTTCACTGACACACTGCAACAAAATTTAAATGGAGGCCAGAAATGGCAATATTTTTAGCGCAATTGTAGTATCGGCATCTCTGCCCCCTGACAGGCAGAGACGTCGTTCCTCTTACCGCCGCGCTCCCGGCGTCTTCCGTCTCTCCTGCTGCTGCCGGCACGCGCAGCTTTCCGGGCACTGTGCTTAGGGTGCGCAAGCGCTCCCTCCCTCTTAAAGGGGCCGTGCGCGCCGTCCTAAGGAGTCCCCGGCCAATGGCTGGAGGACCTCTCATATAAAAGGCACCTCCTCCAAAATGGAGGTGTCCATGTAAGGTTGTAGCTTTGTGTCCTAAACTCTGCTTCAGCCCTCAGGTCCCGCTACTAGTCTGACTACCAGTCCAGTCTGCCAGCCTGACTACCAGCCCAGTCCGCCAGCCTGACTACCAGTCCAGTCCGCCAGCCTGACTACCAGTCATGTCTGCCAGCCTGACTACCTTTCTCCGCCAGCCAAGTGCACTCTCCAGCCCGACGGTCTGCCTACGATCCAAACCAGTCTGTCTATGGGCCTGGCTTGCCTGCCTACCCGGAGAACGTACCAGTTACCTGCCGTGCCTATCAGTCAACCTACCTAGAGGCTTCTACCAGTTACCTGCCGTGCCTATCAGTCAGCCTACCTGGAGGCCCTTGTCAATTACCTGCCGTGCCTACGTGGAGGCTCCTGCCAGTTACCCGTGGGAGTCACCTGCTCTCATACAAGGACAGGCCCAGAGTAGCACCTGGTCCCTCTGCTCGGTCCTTCCCTGGTTCACGGAGTCGATTGAGCCGCCGTGCGACCTTGGTCAGTACGAGTTGATGCCTAGTTACGCCCCTCTGGTCCCTCCTTGCACCGCAGCACAGAGGTTCCACCACCCGGATCCGTGACAGCAATTATATGTTATCCGTGTGACGGACAAACCACAGTTTTAAATAGCTGCATTTTTACCGCTGTAATATGGAAAGGTCCTGGCTGTATTCTGCAGTGCCAACAAGCAAATGGCGCAGATAAACGGTGTTCTCTGGATTGCTTTTTAAGCAAATATTCAGGATTAAGATAAAAAAAAATATTCCTGGCCCCTAAATACCTGGGCCTATTTCTACAAATATCTGTAAAAGCACCAGCAGATAGAACTGGAATGGACCCTCTTGCTATGTGCACTGCAGTCTGCTATATACACTGCCTGCCTGCCTAGCACTGATATCTCTGCAGCGGTATTAGTCCTCAGAAGTACTGTTAGTTGACATGGATATGTGTCTCTAATATAGTCTGGTATACCTACACCAACTAGAAACTAGCTCAGCAGCAGCTCTCCCTACACTGTCTGATTCCGGAGTGACTGTGACGAGCACGGCGGAGCCAGGTCTGATATAGACCTGATGACGCTGTGCGGCCAGCCAATCACTGTAATGCCACAACCAACATGGCTGCACCTTACAGTGTGTGGCAGACAATCCCTGCATGTTGATTGGCGCTCTAAAGAGCGCCAAGCATGCAGGGAGGGGACCCAAGCTGCTGCCGAGCAACCTCGGAAATACTCAGCGAGCACCGAGCATCTCGAGCAGTGAGATGCTCGGGCGAGCAATGAACAGTAGCGAGCATGCTCGCTCATCACTAGTGCTTATATACGTGTAACATGTTGACATGTCTTTCTAGCAATGAGGTCATATTTATGACAGTGTAAATTTCTCCTGCAATGACTTAGTCCGGCCATTAGGGGTGAGCAAGAAACAAGTAAAGAAAAAGCCCGGGAAAAGAGAGATCCAGGAAGACCAGAGAGAGAAGGCGACGTGCGTCTAATGCTGTTTGACGTTGGAGAGCTTATGCAGACTGGAGCCAGACTTTGTCTTCAAGGAGAAGCTGTGCCTTGTGAGTAACTGAGATATGTGACCGGTCACCAACTGTGTAGTCAGTTAGGAAAAGCTAATTAGTGATTCCAGTGTGCTGAGAACTGCCTGGTGTATATCACTGCTGATGGACTGAGCAGGCATGATCCAGAGATTGTGAAGGATCTGGTATACTAAGACTGTGTACGTGGATACTACAAAGGAGCCCTGTTGTGAACTACACTTTGAGACCTGAGATTGATTCTAATTCCTGCTTACACCTGGATGTGCTGGAGAGCTTGGTGAGAAGGAGAAGCTGATCAAACCCTGTGGCCGGAGATCAGAGTTTAGTTAATGGTTTAGTTTGTTAACTGTTTGTATATGTATTAAGTCTGAGAGATTTCTCTTTGCTCTTGTAAGAAGAGAAACTGTACACTGTAGAGGTAACGCGTTGGTAAAATATATATGAGTGTTCTCTAAGGGGAAAACAAGGGTACCCAGATCTCATTGTATTAGTGTGGGAGGGGGGTGTAAAGTTATATTCCTGGGAGGACCACGTGCCACGTCCGCGGTAACATCCTGGGTAGGCCCTGTACTGAATAAGGGTGGGAGCGGCATAGCCCAGGGGTAGACTGGCTCATCCCCGCGAGATTGGCACTTGGGCTCTCTCGGGCTGCATAACTTGTATTTTGTGTTAGTGGCTGTTGTGGCCCATACTTTGTAGAATTGTTTAACCTTGTCATTTTTGTGACCAGTAAAAAGAAAGTTATTTGCCATTATACAAAGGTCGGAGTCATTCATAGCAGCACCGTATTCCTCATACACATTCGACCGGCGTACCGGTCGTTACATCTTGGCGTAGTCGGCAGGATACGGTGCTCGCCATGAATGGTGACAGTAGCGCGGAAGGTGCTGCTGCGTCTGCTGTAGTACTCCACCCCCCTTCTCCCGTTGTGACCGGTAGAGACCGGTTAGTTGGTTGCTCTGCAATGGGCGTGCTACTTAACCACCTGGCCAAGTTTGATGGGTATAACTTGCTGTTCAGTGATTGGGTAGGCAGGTTGAAGAATGCCATTGCCTTGCACGGTGTCAGCTCTCAGCTGCAACCGGAAGTCGCGCTGAATGCTCTGGAGGGGGATGCCCGTAAAGTTGTCTTGTTAAAATCTGAGGATAGGCGAAAGACGGTCGACGACATCATCCGGATACTAGGGAAAGCATTTGATCACTCGGCGGCAGCAGGGCAACTACGAGTACAGTTTTTCGCCCGGACCCAGAGAGACGGGGAAAGCCTGATCCAGTATGCTATAGCGCTGGAGGAATTGCATCAAGAGATCAAAAAGAAGTCGCCTGTAACCGTGGGCACTGAAGCCGATGTCGACAGCATTCTTCGGGATCAGTTCATCGAGGGGATACGGAGTGAGGCGCTAAGGAGCGAATTGTTGCTGAAGGCGCGGAATACCCCTGGTGTCACCTATGCCGAAATACAGGAAGAGGCGGTAGCACGGACTTTGGAAGTGAAGCCTGCTCTGCAGTGGAGTAGCCTGCAAGTGGCGAACACAAGAGAGCCGAGACCAGATCCTGTTCAGGCACAGCTGGCTGCTTTGCAGAAAACCGTGGAAAATCTGACGGAACAGGTACAACAGATGCAAGTTCGGGGAACGCCTCCGATATGCTCGGCCTTGACGAATCCCTCTATTCCCCTTTATGATCAACCCCCCTATACCTCAGGAAGGACGCCGACTGCTCCTAGACCTGAGGCATCCGGAGGTAGGACAAGAAGACCAGTTCAATGTTGGCAATGCCGAGAACTGGGGCATATGCAGCGGTACTGCCCGAGGAGTCTGCCAGCTGAATTCCCGCCATCGGTAAAAGAGAGGCACTTGCTGTAGTTGGGCATACGGCAAGGCAGGAACGAAAATCAGCGCCCAATGTCTGTTCCGAGGATCTGATTGCAGAGAGTCCCACGTTGGATGTGCAGTTTGCAGGAAAAAAGGTGGCGTGCTTGGTGGATACCGGATCGGAGGTGACGACCATGCCGATGGAATTTTTCAAGACGCACTTCGAAGAGACTGTCAAAACGGAGTCAGGACACCTGCTAAGGCTGAAGGCCGTTAATAATGAAGAAATTCCAGTGGCAGGCATCGCTTGGATGAGAGTACAGCTGTGCGGCCAGGAGTTGGGAACCAAAGGAGTGGTGCTCGTGAAGACTCAGGCGAGGCCAAATCTCCCGGTGGTTCTGGGAATGAATATCCTGAGAGAACTGGACTCCCTTTTGTTTGAGCGTGATGGTCCGAGATACTGGAAACGAGCGACACCCCACAAAGCCACTCAGAGGGCCCTGCAACAGGTGGTCCGTTCGTGCGGCATTCAAAAGAATTCGGCTGAAGGAAGAGCAGTGGGAGCGGTGTATGTCCCACGCGGGTCTGCCTTTGTAATCACTCCGGGTCAAGAGAAGCTTGTGGTGATGCCAGTAGGGACGCACAGGAAACTGAATGGTGTGGAGGTGATTCTGGAACTGGTGGGACGGTCAGAAGATACGGATAGCCCGATGATAGCCCGAACACTGGCCATTGTGCAAGATGGAAGTGTACCAGTGAGGTGTCTGAATCTGCAGAATCATGAAGTGACTCTGGCAGTGGGCACGAAGCTGGCTGACGTGTATGTGTGTGGTGAAGGAGTCATCCCCAAAAGCCAGTTCACACTGAGGGCAGACCGCCGGACCGCCTTGACCCTGTCGATGCAGACGACAGCTGAAGAATGCCCCATGCCTGAGTGGAATGGCAGAAGGATTATGGAAATAATGGGAGTGGATGAGTCCCAGTTTACTCCCGAACAGGCTTGCAGACTGGAGGCTGCGCTGTGGGAATATCAGGCTGCCTTCTCCAGGGGAGATGAAAACTTTGGTTGCACCAAGGCTGTGGAGCATGAGATACCCACAGGAAACACCCCCCCAATTCGGGAGAGATATCGCCAGATCCCACCGAGTCTTTATCAGGAGGTCAAAAGAATGCTGGCGCAGACGCTGGATAATGGGGTGATCCGGCCGAGTCAAATTCCTTGGGCCGCACCGGTCGTGCTGGTCCGGAAAAAGGATGGGACCATACGGTTTTGTGTTGATTACCGTAAGCTGAATGCGCATACAGTACGTGATTCCTACCCATTGCCCCGGATCGAGGAATCCCTGTCTGCCCTGGGAAAGGCAAAGTACTTCTCCACTCTTGACCTGGCCAGCGGCTACTGGCAGGTGCCCGTGGCAGCTGTAGATCGTCAGAAGACAGCATTCATCTTGCCAATGGGACTGTATGAATTTAATCGAATGCCCTTCGGACTGACTAATGCTCCAGGAACATTTCAGCGGTTAATGGAATACTGCTTGGGCGATTACAATTTCGAGTCCGTGCTGATCTATTTGGATGATGTGATTATATTTGGAGATTCGTTCGACGACCACCTGAAGAACCTCCGGCAAGTGTTGCACCGACTGAGAGACAATGGACTTAAGATCAAGCCAAAGAAATGTCACTTGTTCCAGACATAGATCGAGTATCTGGGGCATGTAGTGTCTGCTGAGGGTGTGCGACCAGCACCGAGTAAAAGTGAGGCCATTCAGGGGTGGCCAGTCCCAAGACCGTGAGAGAAGTACGAGCGTTCCTTGGTTTAGCTGAATACTGCCGTCGGTTTGTGAAGGACTTTGCTAAGGTGGCTGAACCACTGAATGAGTTGTTGAGAGGGACGGCACAGGGGCCCAAGAATCAGCCAATTCGGTGGACTGACCGACAGCAACAGGCATTTGATCGGGTCAGGGCCGCCCTCGTACAGGCACCTTCATTGGCGTATGCTCGCTTTGACCAACCGTTCACCCTGTACACGGATGGAAGTCTCCATGGTCTGGGAGCTGTGTTAGCCCAAGAACAAGATGGGCGTGAGAGGGTCATCGTGTATGCTAGCCGGTCTCTATGGGACACCGAGCGAAATCCGGACAATTACAGCTTGTTTAAGCTGGAGATGTTGGCCCTGGTGTGGGCCATGACTGAGAAGTTTGCGGAGTATCTGGCTGGTTCCAACATTCTCGTGATGACGGACAATAATCCGCTTGCACACTTGGAAAACGCTAAGCTTGGGGCCCTGGAGCAGAGATGGGTAGCTCGGATGTCCAAGTTTAATTACCGTATTCGGTTCAGTTCGGGTAAAGAGAACTCCAATGCTGACACATTATCACGAGTGAACCGAGGCGCACCCGAGCATGGGGTGGATGAAGACCTCGAGGATACTGAGATCCCCGATTTGAGGCGATTGCCTGTGTTTGTGGACGTGGCACGTTCAAGTGGGGTGGCGACACAGGTCGCCACGTTGCTGGGCAAGACTCGTCAAGAGTGGGCTGAGTTACAGGACGCAGACTCCGAACTGTCACGAGTAAAGAAATGGCTGAGTCAAAAGTCCTGGCCCGATGGGAGAGCAAGGGCCCGGCTGGGAGCTGAAGGACAAAAGCTGCTAAGGCAGTGGGATCGATTGGTCATAGCGGAGGGGATACTGTATCGCTGGATCTACACAGCAGCGGAGCTGGGGTACCGTTGGCAGGTAGTAATTCCAGCTTCAGTGGCTCCGGACATTGCCCAGGAAGCTCATACGCGGGGTGCACATTTCGGGCCTGAGAAGACTTATCGTTGGCTGCACTGGTACGTGTACACGCCTGGCTTAGAAGAAGTTGTGAGAGAGGTTTGTGGTAGGTGCCGGGCATGTGACCTGAATAAGACTCCAGAGCAGAGGGCTCCTGTCCAGACAATCATGACGTCTGCCCCACTGGAAGTGCTAATGGTGGATTATTTGTCAATTGGGTACGGCAGAAGTGGTCATCAGTCATGTCTGGTCATGACTGATCACTTCACTAAGTTTGCCGTCGCTGTCCCCACCAAGGATCAGACTGCTAAGTCTGCAGCGGAGGCAATTTGTAAGCATGTCATCCAGGTTTATGAATGTCCTCAAAGGATACATTCAGATCAAGGTGCTTGCTTCCAAGGTCAGCTCATAACGGAGTTGCTGCAAGTCTATGGGATTCAGCAATCCCGGACAACGCCCTACCATCCGCAGGGAAATGGGGCCTGTGAACGGTTCAACCGAACCCTGCTCCAGATGCTGAGAACACTTGAACAGAGGCAGAAGGAGCGATGGACTGAGTTCCTCCCAGAACTTATGTGGGCCTATAACAATCGGGTCCATAGCACCACAGGATTCACTCCGTACGCGATGATGTTCGGTCGGCCTGGGCGAGAGATTGAAGAACTTAGTCTCACTGTACCCGATGAACCAGAATATCGTACAGCCAGTGAGTGGGTCCAGGATCATCGCCGAAGGTTGCGTGAAATCCACCGGATAGTAAAAGACCGTGTGCAGGATCATCCCCACCGAGATAGGGGGCCGGTGCACCTAGATGAGTTCCGGGTGGGTGATAAGGTGCTAGTACGAGTCACGCGTCCGGGAGGGAAGTTGAGCGACAGGTGGGAGGAAACGCCCTACACAGTAGTGGAAAGGGTATTCCCAGGGGGAAGTGTGTACACAGTGGTTCCCGAAGGGTGCATTGGACCCCGTCGCACAATGCACCGGAACTGGCTAAAGAGGTGTATGCCCGACACACCTGCCTGTCACCCTGAGTCACCTGCGCCACCTACGGCAGTTGCACCGAGCAATGTTGAATGCGACTGTTGGGATGACTTCGGGGTGAGACCATCGAACGTGCAGAGTGCGATAGCGCAAGTTCCAGGTGTTCCAGACACCGCCCCTGATGTTACTGTTCCACTAGATGCGGTGGACCCTCCATCAAGCTCAGCAGGTACTGGTTTGCGGAGATCGGAGAGGAGCACAGCTGGTGTTCCCCCGATACGATATAATCCTGAGGACTATGTGTTACATATAAGTGGTACTAAACCATTTGTCGGGACGCCAAATTGTGAGTGGGGTGGAGTGTAACATGTTGACATGTCTTTCTAGCAATGAGCTCATATTTATGACAGTGTAAATTTCTCCTGCAATGACTTAGTCCGGCCATTAGGGGTCAGCATGAAACAAGTAAAGAAAAAGCCCAGGAAAAGAGAGATCCAGGAAGTCCAGAGAGAGAAGGCGACGTGCATCTAATGCTGTTTGACGTTGGAGAGCTTATACAGACTGGAGCCAGACTTTGTCTTCAAGGAGAAGCTGTGCCTTGTGAGTAACTGAGATATGTGACCGGTCACCAACTGTGTAGTCAGTTAGAGAAAGCTAGTTAGTGATTCCAGTGTGCTGAGAACTGCCTGGTGTATATCACTGCTGATGGACTGAGCAGGCTTGATCCAGAGATTGTGAAGGATCTGGTATACTAAGACTGTGCACGTGGATACTACAAAGGAGCCCTGTGGTGAACTACACTTTGAGACCTGAGATTGATTCTAATTCCTGCTTACACCTGGATGTGCTAGAGAGCTTGGTGAGAAGGAGAAGCTGATCAAACCCTGTGGCCGGAGATCAGAGTTTAGTTAAAGGTTTAGTTTGTTAACTGTTTGTATATGTATTAAGTCTGAGAGATTTCTCTTTGCTCTTGTAAGAAGAGAAACTGTACACTGTAGAGGTAACGCGTTGGTAAAATATAGATGAGTGTTCTCTAAGGGGAAAACAAGGGTACCCAGATCTCATTGTATTAGTGTGGGAGGGGGGTGTAAGGTTATATTCCTGGGAGGACCACGTGCCACGTCCGCGGTAACATCCTGGGTAGGCCCTGTACTGAATAAGGGTGGGAGCGGCATAGCCCAGGGGTAGATTGGCTCATCCCCGCGAGATTGGCACTTGGGCTCTCTCGGGCTGCATAACTTGTATTTTGTGTTAGTGGCTGTTGTGGCCCATATTTTGTAGAATTGTTTAACCTTGTCATTTTTTTGACCAGTAAAAAGAAAGTTATTTGCCACTATACAAAGGTCGGAGTCATTCATAGCAGCACCGTATTCCTCATACACATTCGACCGGCGTTCCGGTCATTACATACGCACTAGGGGTCATATTCTAAGAAGCCAATCTGCCTGACCATATCCTTTTGGAGCACAAGAGGAAACCAGAATATGATGAGGAAATTCACACAAACACGGGTAGAACATGCAAACTCCATGCAGATAATATTGATTTTAAACCCAAGGACCTTTATAAAAGGGGAACGGGCTGTTAGGCTGAATGAAATAACTAAGTCACCGCTCTTCTGTCTTTGCATTAGCTGTAACAGAGAAGGGGGCTGGCCTAGTAGCTACTGAAATGAGCCTCACTGTCACCCCCCTTATACACAGCACTGGTCACATGCCGACAGTGAGGGAAGTTTTCTTTCTGTGTCCCAATAAACATGGAAGTGAAGTGGGAATGGAGGAGAAACCAACACACCAATCCTGAAATCATAATAAACGTTTATTAGTAAGTTTGATAAATTTTAATCAAGATATTATTTTTCATTCTTGACTACCCCTTTAATGACCTCTGTTGCAACTTTTTTTCACTTTAACCCCATATAGGAAAAAATGACTTATGCGTGATGAAAGGTGAAAATGCAGCGGATATCAGTTGTATATATATATATATATATAGATATATCTATAGATATATCTATAGATATATATAGATATATATATACTACCGTTCAAAAGTTTGGAGTCATTTCGAAATTTCATTATTTTTGAATGAAAAGAACATTTTTTTTCAATGAAGTGTAATGGTGCAGGGGTGTTTTGGCTGACCATGTACCTCCCCCTCCACAGAAGGACTGATCACATGACTGTGACGTCAGCACATGTCCTGTGTACACTGGAAGATACATAAACCCTGGTAGTTTTGAGATAGGGTGTGAAAGCCGTGAGGCCTGTTCCCCGTGTGTGGGACACCGTGAGAGTGTGAAGCCTGGTGAAGCCTGAAAGGCAGAGGCTGGATACTTGTGTGTAAGAGATGCCCGTAGCCTTGGACGGCAAGAGGCTTGGAAGACAAGAGTCCTGAAAGGCAGAGGCTGGATCCTGTGTGTGTAAGAGATGCCAGTAGCCTTGGAAGGTACGAGGGCTGGAGACCCCCATCTGGGAAGCCGTAAAGCCACAGCTGTGGCAGAACAAATCTGAAGGAAACCGCTAGACCCTGGAAAAGGTAAAAGCGGTGTGTTATATGGACATTGATATAGTTACTTTGCTGTAGGCTGTAACTGGAGTCAAATGGGCCTGTCTGCCACTTGAAAGGCTCTTGGATGTAAAGTGTGTAAACATGCCGGTGAGCCACTGAGACGGACTATGTTATAAGCAGAAAACCAGACAATGTGAACTGAGGTCTAAGACCTCAGTTCACATTGTCTGGTTTTTTGACTTGTTTGCATTCTGTGCAATTTAAGGGTGTGGCATGCCCTTTGTTGAGCTGATTGGTATATATGTAGCTTACCACAGGCCTAGGTGGTCTGGAGTTGGGACCCGGTCCTATTTGTCTACCCTTTTATATGCATTACTTCAACTTTGATATACAGTAAGGTTTTTAACATAGGCAGTATAGGTACCGTCCCAATTTAGGGTCACCTTGCCGCTGGTGGGACGGCTTGTATACTTTTTTTGATCAAAAATAGTTCACTAAGTACCCTATATTTATTATGCAACTTTGCTTTACATTTATATATAATTATGGTAGGGTATGAGATATATTTTTGTCTTGCTTCTTTTTTGCTAGTGTGAACATGCCTCTGTTTCTTGTATGTCTGCCATCTTAGACCTCAGTTCACATTGTCTGGTTTTTTGACTTGTTTGCATTCTGTGCAATTTAAGGGTGTGGCATGCCCTTTGTTGAGCTGATTGGTATATATGTAGCTTACCACAGGCCTAGGTGGTCTGGAGTTGGGACCCGGTCCTATTTGTCTACCCTTTTATATGCATTACTTCAACTTTGATATACAGTAAGGTTTTTAATATAGGCAGTATAGGTACCGTCCCAATTTAGGGTCACCTTGCCGCTGGTGGGACGGCTTGTATACTTTTTTTGATCAAAAATAGTTCACTAAGTACCCTATATTTATTATGCAACTTTGCTTTACATTTATATATAATTATGGTAGGGTATGAGATATATTTTTGTCTTGCTTCTTTTTTGCTATGTTATAAGCAGTTATGAAGTGAAATAAACTGCTGGATTATGAAATACTAGAAAACGTCGCATGTGTGCTTTAATTGACCCGGTGAAGCGAGTGTCCCCCAGCATGATGAATAGCGCTGCCTTACATGTGGTGGAGAATGCGAGCAACTGCAGCCCGGTTGCTAAGAGCAACTGCAGCCGGTTGCTTGGCGCAACTGCAGCCCGGTTGCTAGGGGCAACGACACAGGACGACGAGTGTGGATACAAGCATCTTGCTGTAACTCGGCGGGGTTAGGAAAATTGTCCTCGCACTCAAACCTGGTTTGCTGTGGCTCGGTGGAGCCACGAAAATTTTCCGGGTAGAGCGGTGTGAAGTGTCTAGTGTGAATAGTATACCACGATGGCTGTGAACGGAGCAGCAAATGAAACTGAAGCTATTGAGCGATTAAAGTGTTGGTTAAAACCGCAGCAGGTATTTGAGAAACGTCTACAGGACATGGTGCAGGAACGGCAGGAGCTGTTGGCACCGTATAGAATGGCGGCAGTGGACCATTCGGTGAGCTCTCCGGGGGCGCCAGTATTGTCCCAGAGTGCCCGGGGAGGTGGTAAGAGATGTTGTGAACTGGGTCCTAAGACTATTGCTGATTTTTTTTGTAAAAATCCCCCTACAGGTGTGGGTGTCCAAAAGTGGGCGGAGTATCAAAAGGGGACGGATTTTCAAAAGAGCATGGAGTATAGAAATCCAAAATTTGTTACTGGTTGTGGGTTGGTACCGCCTAAAAATTACAATTTGACCATTGATAACCGGGTAGCTCCAGTAGAAGGGGTTGACGTAAAAGTGGGAGGTGACCTGTTAGTCCACAAAACCATGGGGAGTGACACAGACCCCGTAGCTGACCGTGACACTACGAAAGTAGAAGGAGAGTTCAGTCAGGAGGAGCTAGACGAGGAGAGAAAGTCCCCCTCTCGTCGTCGACGGCGCAAGGGCCACAAAAAGGTTGCTCCTGTAGTCTTTGCTGCAAGTGAAAATAAAGAAAATGTAGTACTGTGTGCCTTTGTTCCAAGTGTGGATCCTCCTTTAGAGGCAGAAGAGGAGGTGACGTTGCCAGTAGCAACCTCCGGTACAGTACTGAGACAGAGGGATCAGGATCTGACAGCCCTGAAAGAGGAGGTGGCCAGTCATGACCAAGAGCTGGAGCCTATCAGGCAGCAGTGTCAGAGTGACGTGCAGCAACTATGGGAAAACCTGGAGAAGGTGTCCTCAGACCAGCGGAGCCTTGCGTCTGAACGGCAGAAAATATACCAGGTTGTGAGGAACTTACAGCGAGAACTGGAGGGAAGCAGCGAGGAAGTTAACCAATGGAAGGAAATGTTCCAGGAAATTAAGGAGGACCGCCGCAAAACCAAGGAGGAGGTTTTTCAATTGGAGATTGACAAAGCGGAGTGTGAAGATGAGTTGTGCGAGGTGAAAGATCGTTTCACCCTGGTACAGTTAGAGCTGTACCAAGTGAAGAAAGAGCTGTGTGAACCCAAGAAGCAGTATGGTGAACTCAGTGGGGAACTGTAACAAATTAAGAGAGACTATGAGGATCTCCTCAAGGTTAAGGAAAAACTAGAGGATGATAAGGCGGATGCAGACAACATGCGCCAAGTGGTTGAGACCACTCTGCAGGACACCCGTGATGAAAATGATGATCTCCGCAGAAAGACCTTACGTCTGGAAGCTCAGGTGAAGGAGCTGCAGACGTTCTGTGATAATCTCCAGAGGGCAGAGTTGTGCCTTAAGGAAAGAATCAGCAAGATGGAAGCTGAGTGGGAAAAGATGGATGAGTCTATCAGAGAAGCCACAGACCAGGGCCAGGAGTTGGCCACTGGAGATGGGAGGTATGAAGCAAATAACTCCTCGAATAATGCGAGCTCGGATGATTCGGTGGATGTAAGAGCTGAGATCAAGAGCTCAAGGAGACGCTACAAGCCCATTTGAAGCAAGAGAAGCTTGAGAGACTGGCTGTTGAGAGCCGAGTGGGCGCATTGGAGAGAGAGGTCTGAGAGAACTCTACTGTTAAAGGAGCAGTTGAGGGAGGAAGAGCTTCAGAGATGGGCTGCTGAGAGGCGAGTAGCTGAGCTAGAGGAAGAAGTTTTCGAGCTCAAAGGTTGCCTAGCAAAGTATCACTCAGTGAACGAGGCCTCCTTGGAGAAGGAAAAGGACAAACAAGTTGCACTTACTCCTTTATACCATGAGAAGGTGGACCTGAGGAGAGCTAAGAGAGTGTTAACAGAAGATAAATATGAAATGGAAGAGGTCAAGATGAAAATTCTTGAAATTGTAGCTGTGAGTCAGCTCAGGGGAAGCATACAGGGAGAAGAAGCTGAAAGTCAGTTGCCCATGAAACCTGAGCCGGTTGATCGTCTGGAGACCACTGGTGAGACAGAAACCTCTCGGGACAAGTGCCTCATAGATATACCCGAGGATTTGAGAGAAGAATGCACCAATGAGTCCGTGCATGAAGAGTTTAAGAAGGCCGTGGGAGCCTGTAAGGTGTACTCGACCTCAGAAGCTAAACAGCTGGTGGTCCTGTCCACGACCGAAGTCACAGTGAAGAGGGTGGCGATCCTAAGTGACATGCACTGGCGATGTATTCGCATGAAGCGGTTTCTCCGGTTGAAGACGGAACAAGCCGTTAGACAACTGGAGCTTATGAGAAAAGCTCACAGTCTGCGGGAAGAGGTCATCCGGGTGCCTAATGTTCTGGTGAGAAAGCTCATTGGGAGAAATGGCCAAGCCATGCAAATGATGGTAAAGAAGTCTGGCGTGATGAAAGTAAGCAGTCCACGTGATTGTCAGGACTGGATACCAGATGAAGACGGCATGGTGTCATTCTCCACTGTAGGAAAGAAAGAAAATATTGCATATATATGCCTGCTGATGGAGTACCGAGTGACCTACCTGGGAGAGGTAGAACAGTTGAATCTCGCCAGACTGCAAATGGAAAGGCAGCATCGCCTGAGCAGCAGAATGTGGCAGCCGTCTATAAATTGAGAGATCAAACAGAGAAAGGGCCCCCTAAATAACAGAACAGCTACAGCTGAAGTTAGGGACCTTTCAAGATGTCCTGAGAGTAGTGGGCGTGGGTTTAGAGGTAGTGAGACCTCCAGTAACTCAGGTTTGAGAGGCCCATACAAATGACCCAATAGAGTACGGGACAGTATGGAGTCTAACCGGACCTTAGATACAAGGGAATGTGAGTCACATTGCTGTATTGACCGCTGGGAGCGGGGGAGGTCTGGGTTACGACTGACCGCTGGGAGCGGGGGAGGTCTGACAAGGTTACGACTGACGGCTGGGAGCGGGGGAGGTCTGACAAGGTTACGACCAGGAAATGTGACTTGACGAAGTCAGTGACAATGACAGATGGTAGGTCCCTAAGGAATGGGCTAATGTCGTTGACTAATGTTCCAGGGGCTGAGCAGTGCAATTGTCAAGTACATGGTCTCTGTGTAAACTGTGGGTTATAATGTGATTGTGTATATTATGTGTTCAACCCCACAAGTTTGAACAGAGGGGGGGAATATGTAATGAAGCGGCTTGCGGCATTACTGTAATGGTCCAGGGGTGTTTTGCCTGACCATGTACCTCCCCCTCAGGTGACTGATCACATGACTGTGACATCAGCACAGGTCCTGTGCACACAGAAGGACTGATCACATGACTGTGACATCAGCACAGGTCCTGTGTGCACTGGAAGATATATAAACCCTGGTAGTTTTGAGATAGGGTGTGAAAGGCGTGAGGCCTGTTCCCCGTGTGTGGGACACTGTGAGAGTGTGAAGCCTGGTGAAGCCTGAAAGGCAGAGGCTGGATACTTGTGTGTAAGAGATGCCCGTAGCCTTGGAGGGCAAGAGGCTTGCAAGAAAAGAGTCCTGAAAGGTAGAGGCTGGATCCTGTGTGTTTAAGAGATGCCAGTAGCCTTGGAAGGTACGAGGGCTGGAGACCCCCATCTGGGAAGCAGTAAAGCCACAGCTGTGGCAGAACAAATCTGATGGAAACCACTAGACCCG
The DNA here is from genome assembly GCF_046119375.1 of Phyllobates terribilis. Taxonomy (NCBI): domain Eukaryota; kingdom Metazoa; phylum Chordata; class Amphibia; order Anura; family Dendrobatidae; genus Phyllobates; species Phyllobates terribilis. The sequence continues at coordinate 112,632,770 of NW_027362764.1, read as the reverse complement.
GCAAAAGGTAAAAGGGGTGTGTTATATGGACATTGATATAGTTACTTTGCTGAAGGCTGTAACTGGAGCCAAGTGGGCCTGCCTGCCACTTGAAAGGCTCTTGGATGTTATGTGTGTAAACATGCCAATGAGCCACTGAGACGGACTATGTTATAAGCAGTTATGAAGTGTAATAAACTGCTGGATTATGAAATACTAGAAAACGTCGCATGTGTGCTTTAATTGACCCGGTGAAGCGAGTGTCCCCCAGCATGATGAATAGTGCTGCCTTACAGAAGCTAACATTAAATGAATCAGAAATACACTCTATACATTGTTAATGTGGTAAATGACTATTCTAGCTGCAAATGTCTTATTTTTATTGCAATATCTACATGGGTGTATAGAGGCCCATTTCCAACAACCACCACTCCAGTGTTTTAATGGTACATTGTGTTTGCTAACTGTGTAAGTAGGCTAATGGATGTTTAGAAAACCCTTGAAAACCCTTGCACAAGTATGTTAGCCCAGCTGAAAACGGTTTGGCTGATTTGAGAAGCTAGAAAATTGACCTTCCTTTGAGCTAGTTGAGAATCTGGAGCATTACATTTGTTTGTTCTATGAAACTCTCAAAATGGCCAGAAAAAGAGAACTTTCATGTGAAACTCGACAGTCTATTCTTGTTTTTGAAAAGAAGGCTATTCCATGTGAGAGATTGCCAAGAAACTGAAGATTTCCTACAACGGTGTGTACTACTCCCTTCAGAGGAGAGCACAAACAGGCTCTAACCAGAGTAGAAAGAGAAGTTGGAGGCCCCGCTGCACAAGTGAGCAACAAGACAAGTACATTAGAGTCTCTAGTTCGAGAAATCGACGCCTCACAGCTCCTCAACTGGCAGCTTCATTAAATAGTACACGCAAAACGCCAGTTTCAACATCTACAGTGAAGAGGCGACTCCGGGATGCTGGCCTTCAGGGCAAAGTGGCAAAGAAAAAGCCATATCTGAGACTGGCTAATTAAAGGAAAAGATTAATATGGGCAAAAGAACACAGACATTGGACAGAGGAAGATTGGAAAAAAGGTTTATGGACAGACGAATCAAAGCTTGAGGGGTTTGGATCACACAGAAGAACATTTGTGAGACACAGAACAACTGAAAAGATGCTGGAAGAGTGCCTGACGCCATCTGTCAAGCATGATGGAGGTAATGTGATGGTCTGGGGTTGCTTTGGTGCTTGTAAAGTGAGAGATTTGTTCAAGGTAAATGGGATTTTGAATAAGGAAGGCTATCACTCCATTTTGCAATGCCATACCATACCCTGTGGACAGCGCTTGATTGGAGCCAATTTCATCCTACAACAGGACAATGACCCAAAGCACACCTCCAAATTATGCATGAACTATTTAGGGATGAAGCAGGCTGCTAGTATTCTATCTGTAATGGAGTGGCCAGCGCAGTTACCAGATCTCAACCCCATTGAGCTGTTGTGGGAGCAGCTTGACCGTATGGTGCGCAAAAAGTGCCCATCAAGCCAATCCAACTTGTGGGAGGGGTTTCAGGAAGCATGGGGTGAAATTTCTCAAGATTACCTCAGCAAATTAACAGCTAGAATGCCAAAGGTCTGCAATGCTGTAATTGCTGCAAAGGGAGCATTCTTTGACGAAAGCAAAGTTTGAAGGAGAAAATTATTCTTTCTAATAAAAGTCATTATTTCTAACCTTGTCAGTGTCTGGACTATATTTTCTAATCATTTTGCAACTCATTTGATAAATAAAAGTATGAGTTTTCATGGAAAACACAAAATTGTCTGGGTAACCCCAAACTTTTGAACGGTAGTGTATATATATATATATATATATATATATATATATATATATATACAGTGCCTACAAGTAGTATTCAACCCCCTGCAGATTTAGCTGGTTTGATAAAATGCAAATAAGTTAGAGCCTTCAAACTGCAAACGAGAGTAGGTTTTATGAACAGAAGCATAAATCTTACAAACCAAAAAGTTATGTTGCTCAGTTGAATTTTATTAAATTTTAAACATAAAAGTGTGGGTCAATTATTATACAACCCCTATGTTTAATATTTTGTGGAATAACCCTTGTTTGCAATTACAGCTAATAATCGTCTTTTATAAGACCTGATCAGGCCGGCACAGGTCTGTGGAGTTATCTTGGCCCACTCCTCCATGCAGATCTTCTCCAAGTTATCTAGGTTCTTTGGGTGTCTCATGTGGACTTTATTCTTGAGCTCCTTCCACAAGTTTTCAATTGGGTTAAGGTCAGGAGACTGACTAGGCCACTCCAACACCTTGACTTTTTCCCTCTTGAACCAGGCCTTGGTTTTCTTGGCTGTGTGCTTTGGGTCGTTGTCTTGTTGGAAGATGAAATTACGACCCATCTTAAGATCCTTGATGGAGGAGCGGAGGTTCTTGGCCAAAATCTCCAGGTAGGCCGTGCTATCCATCTTCCCATGGATGCGGACCAGATGGCCAGGCCCCTTGGCAGAGAAACAGCCCCACAGCATGATGCTGCCACCACCATGCTTGACTGTAGGGATGGTATTCTTGGGGTCGTATGCAGTGCCATCCAGTCTCCAAACGTGTGTGGTTGGCACCAAAGATCTCGATCTTGGTCTCATCAGACCATAGAACCTTGAACCAGTCTGTCTCAGAGTCCTCCAAGTGATCATGAGCAAACTGTAGACGAGCCTTGACATGACGCTTTGAAAGTAAAGGTACCTTACGGGCTCGTCTGGAACAGAGACCATTGCGGTGGAGTACGTTACTTATGGTATTGACTGAAACCAATGTCCCCACTGCCATGAGATCTTCCCGGAGCTCCTTCCTTGTTGTCCTTGGGTTAGCCTTGACTCTTCGGACAAGCTTGGCCTCGGCACGGGAGGACACTTTCAAAGGCTGTCCTGGCCGTGGAAGGCTAACAGTAGTTCCATAAGCCTTCCACTTACGGATGATGCTCCCAACAGTGGAGACAGGTAGGCCCAACTCCTTGGAAAGGGTTTTGTACCCCTTGCCAGCCTTGTGACCCTCCAAGATCTTGTCTCTGATGGCCTTGGAATGCTCCTTTGTCTTTCCCATGTTGACCATGTCTGAGTGCTGTTCACAAGTTTGGGGAGGGTCTTAAATAGTCAGAAAAGGCTGGCAAAAGGGATCTTTAATCCACACATGTGAAGCTCATTATTCTTGGTGCCTGAACTACTTCTTAATACTTTAGGGGGACCAAACAGAATTCATGTGGTTTGAGGGGTTGAATAATAAATGACACTCTGAATTAACTTTTAACGTTTTAAAAAAAAACACAAAAACAAAATTTGCTGCAGTGCATTTCCCACTTCCAGGCTGATCTACAGTACAAATGTCACAATGCCAAGTTAATTCCGCATGTGTCAACCAGCTAAATCTGCAGGGGGTTGAATACTACTTGTAGGCACTATATATATATATATATGTATATATATATATACACACAGGCAGCACGTTGGCTCAGTGGTTAGCACTGCAGCCTTGCAGCGCTGGGGTCCTGGGTTCAAATCTCACCAAGGACATCTGCAAGGAGTTTGTATGTTCTCCCCGTGTTTGTGTGAGTTTCCCCTGGGTTCCCCGGTTTCCTCCCACACTCCAAAAGACTTACTAATAGGGAATCTAGAGTGTGAGCCCCAATGGGGACATGGCCGATATTGTATGTGAAGCACTGTGGAATTAATGGCGCTATATAAGTGAGTAAAATAAATAAATAAAAATATTTATATTACCAGAATGGGGGATATATATACAAGGATGGAACCCAGGATTAAGAGACATATATGCCAGGATGGAGATTTATATACCAGGATGGCGCCCAGATGAGGGACATATATACCACGATGGAGGACATATATATATATCAGGATGGGGAGGGGTGCCCCGGTTCAAATCTTGCTGTTAGAACCCTCCTTTTTGTTTTTTCTATCTTGTGGTTTGCAGTCACGTGACCATCTGCCTTTATATTCCAGCTCCGCCCTTCTGACTGTTCTGGACTTCAATGTTTTACTGTCTCTCTAGCCTGGTGCTTCTGTGCCTTTCTCTGTCAAGTTCGCTTGGTCCTCTGGGACCTCTAGTACTTTTTGTCAGTTTGTCTTTTTGTGTTCTGCAACAACTTCTGTTCAGGAGGTGTCCCATTTTTGCTCCAGTCCTTAGTTCTTTTAGGGACCCCTCCCTTAATTCTATAGGTCTTCGTTCAGACTAGCCGAGGACTAAGTCGGGTCTGTTCACTAGGAACAGGCAGCCCGCTACATCGTAGGGATTCAGCTTAGTCTTACTGTAGGGACAGCTTTCCCCTATCTTTCCTTAGTACATATTGCAGATCATAACACTTGCACCTGGGTCCATCGGACTCTAGTTATGCTACATGCGCATGAGCACTTGATTGCGGAGTGCTGATAGTTGCCATGGCAACCAGAGGCTAAGTAATGACTTCGGTATCTGCCAGCTATGGTGGCCTGTTAGTCCATGTCTAACAGGCCAAGTGTCTGTGTAACAGTGATCTGCAATACAGAAGTACTGAAGTAGTATTGCAGTATATTAGACCAAGGATCAAAGTGTGAAAAGTTCAGGTCCCATAGTGGGACTAAGAAAAAAAGTTAAAAAAAATGTCAAAGCTCGTAAAAACGTTAAAAAAAAGCAAGAAAAAAATGAGAAAAATGTATCTTTAATTTTTAAATTCATTTTATCTACTTATATAGCGCCATTGATTTCACTAGCGCTTTACAGACATCATCAAATGTGGAAAAATGTTGATATAAAGACAGAAAAAACAAAAAACATTTGGAAACATAATGCTAGGCACTGTACTAAATAAGGAAAGTGCCTCTGACTGCAGCGCCCATCCCCCATTATTGCTCATGGGATTCCGTTGGTGTCTTCCTGCCCACCCCTATAGTCAGGTTAGGGTGGTGAGGAGTTTGCTGGGGTGGGCAAGGAATTGTGAGAGTGGAGAGGATGTTGTGGTCAGAGAGGGGAAGAGGTGAGTTATCTAGTTAGGGGATTGAACAGAGCTGGACAAAGATCAGATCAAAGGTTTTACCATCTTTGTGTGTCTCAGTGGTTGAAAGCTGTGAGAGGTCAAGAGAAGTGCTTAGAGATAGAAGCTGGGATGCAAATAGGGAGGTGTGGCTGTTTATGGGGCTGTTGAAGTCTCCCAGGATAAGGAATGGTCAAGGAACTGGGTGGGTGAGCCTGGGAGACGGAAACGCCTGCTACTCTGAGGGAGTGGGGATGGAAGAGCATGATGGTGTGGACCTCAAAAGAAGAGAATGAAAGTGATGGAACTCGGGGGATGACCTGGAAAGAGCATTGTGGGGAAAGGTGTAAGCCGACTCCACCACCAAGTCTGTTCACGGGTTTTGGGGAGTGGGAAAAATGTAAGCAGCCATGAGAAATAGCAGCAGGGAAAACAGTGTCAGAATCCAGGTTTCAGTGAGGACCAGCAGATTGAGAGAGTTGGTCAGAAAGTAGTTGTGCCAGGAAAGGAAGCTTGTTGCATACAGACCATGGATTCCAGAGTGCACAATTAAAAAAAGGGAGATGAAGGAGTACAACTGATCTTAATAAGGTTAGCAGGGTTTAGATGTGAGGTGGGAGAGGGTTTATTGAGAGATCAACTTTTTAGTATCCATAACTATAGAAAACACCAACATTTCAGTCTTTACAGATCCTTGGTCACCTGCTTAAAAATTAAAATACATCATCATCAATCATTTATGGTACATATTATTATTATTTATTATTATAGCACCATTTCTTCCATGGATTATCTCATGCCTCTACTTTTTTTTTCTGTGAATATATTTGTGTTTTTCATATATTTTGTTATACCATGCCTGAGGAAGAGACCTAAGTTGTCTCGAAAGCTTGCCTTGAAACATCATTTATTTTATTTTTGCTAGCCATTAAAAGGTATCATAACTACAAGATTATCTTTTTTTCCCACTGAGAGAGATCTGAATCTGTCATATTATTTATTTTGTATGGTGAATACCATAAAAAATAAAAAGCCAACATACTGCTTTGTTGGAAAAATAAAAAGTTCTAGACTTTAGAATACAAAGCTGCAAAAACAAATTATTTTTTTGTAAAATAAAATTAACTTTTAAGTTTTTCAAATTATCAAAACATAAAAGCCTAAATAAATCTGGTATCAGCACAATCATACTGACCTGCAGAATAAAACTGTCATATCACTGATGAAGTGACCGCGGGCAAGGCCGCGTGTTGGTATCTATGATCTGGCCCAGCAAGATCCCTACACACAGACTCTACCTTGATAACCGTATCTTTACTTGTATACATTTTTAACATAGCAGAACACAATAAATGACAACCGTAAATGTTCACAGCAATAACGTGTACTTATAAGCTGACCCTCACTGTCCCTACTCACACGTTACCAGTCCTTTACTCCAGAAGGATGTGTCCCCCGTCGCAGGCCTGCCTGTCTTTGCAGGAAGGTGTCCCAGCCGAAGAAAAAAAAAACAGGAACAACAAATTTCGCTGAAAGGAAGGAATACTTCGGCCTCTCGCCAGAGGTCCCGCTTACAGTCTCTCTGATCCGGATAGCAGCTCTTGTGGATTCCCTTGTGTAGTCCACACTCCAGTAGTGGGGAGTGTAACAGCTGAATCCTTCAGCACTGTGGAAGCTGGGGAAAGCTCTGAGGAAAAGATGTCAGATAACAGCAACCACGTTGAGAGTATCCTCTAAGGCACACACGAGGACCTGCACACCGTCCTGGTTCTTTTCACAGACTCTCTCAGACTCTCCGCGCGCTTTTTCCTGCTTCTCACTCTGGTCACGTGACTCTCTAGGGCGAGACACAGGAGACTCAGTCTTTTTCTCTGTCATCACACCCTGCGCAGGTGCAACCTCTGGCCACAAGGTGGCAACACCATCCTGCGTAATTATTTCTGTCACAGGCTCTATCTCAATTATCACAGAACAGCCAGAGCCTGCCAGCTCACTACACGCCCCCCCACTCAAAGGTTGGCAGTCCCTGTCAACGACCGGCTCCAGGGTGGCGATGGCTGTGGATGTGACAGGGGGCGGCTGGGAAGAGGGCCACACATATTGGTCTCTGTAGGACTGTCCTGGAGGTACCCCTGCTGTGGTCCTCGTTCTCCGCCTAACGGGTTGGATCCCCTCTCTCCGATCAGTCACCCCGCTCTCTTTCCCAGTCGACACGTCAGTAGAGGAGGTAATCTGTTGAAGTGCGTCAGTCGGACGGACAGGGGTAGGCATGCATTCAATCTCTACTTCCCCGGGGTCAGTGTTTCCGACAGTATTAGTGATATCCATCTCTCTAGGTATCACAGTAGGGGAGTCAGGCTGCGAACGGCAGGGGCGCAACATATTACGGTGCAAAGTTCGGATGCTGCCGCTGTCTTCGCCCTGCACTCGATAGACGGGGCCACCGGGGTACGGCTGTCTAATTACTCGATAGACTTCGGTCTCCCACTTGGGCCGGAGTTTCCCTTGCGGTTTCTTTATACGGACTAGGACCAGTTGGCCTACATTCAGTGGGTCCTCTTGTACCGGAAGTGGGTCAGCGTGCACTTGATCCTGAATTTGTCGGCCGACTAGCCGGTAGACAGTCTCCATTCTCTGGCGGTGTGTTCGTAGTCAGGAAGGATAGGTACTACAGGTATCTTCTTTGGAGCTAGACAGTTGCAACTCATGGATGCCTTTGCCTGGACGGCCAAAGAAAAGGGTGTATGGGGTATATCCGGTGACGGAATGGACTTGATTATTATAGGCCCACAGCAGTTCTGGGAGGAATCGAGGCCAGTCGGGCTTTTTGTCTTCAGCCAGTGTCCGGATCAGTTGTAAGAGGGTCCGGTTAAAGCGTTCACACGCGCCATTCCCTTGTGGATGGTAAGGGGTGGTCCTGGACTTCTTGATTCCATACATCCGTTGGAGTTCTTCAATGTCTCGCCCTTCGAAACAAGCCCCCTGATCAGAGTGTAGCCGCTCCGGACACCTGTAGACCCGAACGAATTGCTGACAGATGGCCTGTGCAGCTGATTCGGCAGTCTGATCCCTGGTAGCAACAGCGACGGCAAATTTCGTGAACTGGTCCACCATCACCAGACAGTACTGGTAGCCACTATTCGCTGTTCCGATCAACAGATAGTCCACCATCAACAGCTCAAGGGGCCTCGACGTCTTAATAGTCTGGACGGGGGCACGCTGCTCCGCGGACTTGTGGAATTCACAGGTATGGCATTCTTGACAGATGTTTTCAACCAGCTTACGGAGCCCCGGACAAAAAATGAACTGCTGGGTCCACCGGAGGGTCTTGTCTATGCCGAAGTGGCCGTTCCTCCTGTGAGCTTCGCCCACCATCTCATGGGCCAACTGCACCGGGACGACAATCTGCAAACACTCCTCCAGCATATGGGATAAAAGGGCCCTGCGATACAGGACTCCATCTTTCACGATCAGCCGATCCCATTGGGCAAGCAGAGCCAAGGCTCCGGTCGATAGTCGGGCTCTCACTTCGGAGGGCGGTTTCTCTTGTTTATTCACATACTGTTTCAGTAAGACGTGCTAGGGATCTCGATCTTGAAGCTTGGCCCATTCTTGCTGGGACAGGGGAGATCCCACCACGGCTTCAATCCCTCCTACCACATACTGGCGGCTATCTCCTATTTGCTTTGCGAGCCGGGCAAAGTCAGGCATCTCATCTTCCTCCAACTCTTCATCCCGGTCCCCCACTGGCGGGGATGATGTCACTCTAGACAGGCTGTCAGAATTCTGATTCTCGTTTCCCGCTCTGTATTTAATTTTGTACTGGAATCTAGAGAGCCTGGCCATCCAGCGCTGTTCCATTGCCCCTAGTTTGGCATTCTCTAGGTGGGCAAGAGGATTGTTGTCCGCCATGACCAGCACCTCCGCTCCTGTCAGATAGCCGGCAAATTTCTCCGTCATAGCCCAAGTCAGAGCCAAGAGTTCCAAGCGGAAGGAGCTGTAGTTGACGGGATTCTTTTCGGTATCACGGAGAGACCTACTGGCATAGGCTATCACGCGTTCTTTATTATCTTGAACTTGAGAGAGGACCGCCCCTAGACCTTGAAGGCTGGCGTCGGTGTGCAACTGAAACGGTAATGTGTAATCTGCATACGCCAGAACAGGGGGTGATGTTAGAGCAGCCTTAAGTGCCTGAAAGGATTTTTCTCGGTCAGGCCCCCAACTGATGCGTCGTCCTCTGGGACTGTTCGCGGTCCCTCGGAGAACCTCATGCAGTGGTTCAGCAAGCCGAGCAAAGTCCTTGACAAACCGACGGTAGTAGCCTGCCAGCCCCAGAAAAGCCCGGACTTCTTTGACGGTAGTTGGCTGCGGCCACTCTTGAACGGCTGCTATCTTCTCCAGAGAGGGCTGGACACCTTCGGCCGAGATCCGGTGACCCAAGTAGTCGATTTCCTGCTGGAACAGATGGCACTTGCTGGGCTTCAACTTAAAGCCGTGTCCCCTGAAGCGCTAGAACACTTGGCCAAGCTTATGAAAATGATCCTAAAAGGTGGCGGAGAATACCACGATGTCGTCAAGGTATATCAGCGTAAACTCAAAGTTGAAGTCCCCCAGACAGCGTTCCATCAGTCTCTGAAAGGTTCCCGGTGCGTTATTCAAGCCGAACGGCATCCGGTTGAACTCATACAGGCCCATGGGAAGGATGAAGGCGGTCTTTTCCCTGTCCTTCTCACTCATTGGAACCTGCCAATATCCACTGGCCAGGTCTAGGGACGAAAAATATTTGGCCTTCTTCAGGGCGGTCAGTGACTCTTCGATCCGAGGAAGTGGATATGAGTCCCAGATAGTGCAAGCGTTCAGCCTACGGTAGTCTACGCAAAATCTCAGGGAACCATCTTTCTTTTTGACTATCACCACGGGTGCAGCCCACGGGCTCTAGCTTTCACGTACCACTCCGGTGTGTAGCATGGATTCTAATAGGCTTTTCACTTCCTGGTATTGTTGAGGTGGTATCTGCCGGTACCTCTCGCGGATAGGGGGGGTATCGCCCGTGGGTATCTCGTGCTGGATACTGGTGGTACACCCAAAGTCTGTGTCATGCTTTGCAAAGGAGTCTTGGTGTTCCCGCAGGAGTTCCTCCACTTGAGACACTTCTTGTTTGGTGTATTGAGACGTGTCTAGCTGTACTTTTTCCCGTAGTTTTCGCCCAATGTCTTCATCGTCTATTTGAGCGTTTATGGCTGAGACGGTTACCGTCCAGTCGCCTTCTGTAGACGGGGTGAATTCTAGGGGTCCAATGGGATTCACTTCCATGGGTAGAGCATATACCCGGGCAAGTTGAGTGCCGGCTTCAAAGGCTAGGCCTACGGCTGCGGTGTTGTTTAGCCTGACAGGGACTCTCCCGTTCTTCACGGCGGCTAGAGTGCGAGCAACTAGTGGGTTTAGCTTTCCCCCACTTGGGGTCCTCGGTTCGATCAACACTTCAACCCCCTCAAGTTGTCGGTGGGTGTTAAGGGGTAAGGAAATGACTGTCTCTTTTTAAGCGTGCAAAGTAATCAGAGTACGGCGCGGCACCGTAATGGCAGCTAGGGGTAGTTGTTCCTCTGCCATCTGTTGAAGTCCAACGGTCCGGATTACGCGCTGGAACGCCAGACGAGTCGGCTTATGTTTGGTGACTTTCTGACAGTATTTGGGTCCTTTTCTTGTCAACAGCATAAGATCCAGGTCTTTCAAGATGTTCATTCCAACTATCACTGGGGTCTCGGAGCTGAAACCTTCCTTGACGATGACGATCCCTCGTTTCCCTAAGTCCTGTCCGCAGGCCTTTGTGTCCATCCAAGCAACTCCGGTCACTGGAATGGGTAGATTATTAGCCGCAATAATCTTAATGGCGGTGTCTGGGTCACGAGCAGTTCTTGGTTTGAGGTAATTTTCGTAAAACTGTTCAGAGATCGTAGTCACTTGTGACCCAGTGTCCATCAGTCCCTGTACGGCAATTCCTTCCAGGACAACTTCAAGTGTCGGGCTACTCGAGGCAAGAGCACTCCGCCATCGGCTCTGTTTTTCCACACCCCTCTCCTTGGCCTCCCCTGCTGCGCGAGCCTCAGCTGCAGGGGTGTCTAGTTTAACGGCGGCCATTGTGGTGAGGCCCGGCGTGGTAGCTCTGCTTGTGGATATGGCTGGGGTTCCATTCACTGGTCTGATCGAAATTCCCTTCGCTGGGGCGACTGAGGGTTTGTTCGTTGGTGCGACGGAGATTTTTGCGGAGGGAAGTGTTGAGGACAACGATTTGCCCTATGGCGAGGATCACCGCATGACCAACACTGTCCCACGGGACGACTAGGCTGTCTTCGCTGGTCTCCCTGTCGGTCTAATGTTAACTGTAATATCTGTTTCTGTAAGTCTGCTACCATCTGTTTCAGGTCTTCCGTGTCACTGTTCGGATTTTTAATGTCAGATATGGATCTGCACGCAGCACCTGGAATCCCCACATCTATGACGGGTCCCCTTGAACGGTCTATGGCTTCCTGTTTGACTTCAGCAAAAGTAAGAGTTGGCATCATCCGGATCAAGTCCTGTAACGTGCGGTTAAGATACTGGTCTCTGAGTCCTATTACAAATTGGTCTCTCAGTACCAGGTCACGAGGAGCCATACCAGCTAGTTGTTCCCCTTTTCCACAGGCTTGTTCAAGTAGTACCTGAAGGGCGTTCGCATATTGGGGAATATCCTCCCATTCAAGCTGCGTTCGCCTAAAGAACATGTGTCGCAGTGTTTCCTGGTATGTGGTCGGCCCATAGGTGTTCTCCAGCACCCGCACCAAATCATCCACTGTACGCTGGCCCCTGACCGTCTCCAGTCTGACTGACATCCATGCCTCCCCCTCTAGCGTTAGTACCGCCATTTCTGCCAAGGTCTTAGGGTCAATATTATACATTTCCCCCCAGTATCCGGACTTGTTCCGCCCACTCTGGTACAGGGTAGTTTCGTCCGCCAAATTTCCTGACCTGATCCACAATAGACACCGGTGGGGCTTTCTGACTGTACACGTGGCCTGGGTGGGAATCTTGTTGGTCACAAATCCTGCCGACTATGCCAGATGAAGTGACCGCGGGCAAGGCCGCGCGTTGGTATCTATGATCTGGCCCAGCAAGATCCCCACACACAGACTCTACCTTGATAACCGTATCTTTACTTGTATACATTTTTAACATAGCAGAACACAATAAATGACAACCGTAAATGTTTGATGCCCCCTGACGAAGGGAAGACCGAAACGCGCGTCGGGGCATCCCTGCTCCGCGTGTGCTGCCCCCTGGACGGACTTCTGCCCTCCTATTACCTCTGTCTATAGTTTCTAACCACATTCCTGGTATGTATACAGTGGTGATCAGTTTCTATACACTATATATGAATGGGGATTTTATATCTATGATATAGACAGTAGGGCTGTGATAACGTACATCAATAACAATATTATTAGATATACTATTTATCAAGATGTATCTATCATATTTGGTATGGGGATACTAGAATAACTTTGATAATGTTGGTGTACACACATTATGTTTTGATAGCTAGTTGTTACCTCTTTTATTGCTAGTGCTTCCTTGGTGACAGCCATGCGGTGAGGGTTGTTGTGGTTTTTCTGCCTCATACCTCTTTTTGTGCTCCTATATATGTCTGATTAACTATTTATTCAAATAAATATTATATATGTTTTGCAATACTTCAGGCTCTTTTTTCGTTCTTTTTTCTGTGTGTAAAAGTAAGAGTCGGCATCATCCGGATTAAGTCCTGTAACGTGCGGTTAAGATACTGGTCTCTGAGTCCTATTACAAATTGGTCTCTCAGTACCAGGTCACGAGGAGCCATACCAGCTAGTTGTTCCCCTTTTCCACAGGCTTGTTCAAGGAGTACCTGAAGGGCGTTCGCATATTGGGGAATATCCTCCCATTCAAGCTGCGTCCGTCTAAAGAACATGTGTCGCAGTGTTCTCTGGTATGTGGTCGGCCCATAGGTGTTCTCCAGCACCCGCACCAAATCATCCACTGTACGCTGGCCCCTGACCGTCTCCAGTCTGACTGTCGTCCATGCCTCCCCCTCTAGAGTCAGTACCGCCATTTCTGCCAAGGTCTTAGGGTCAATATTATACATTTCCCCCCAGTATCCGGACTTGTTCCGCCCACTCTGGTACAGGGTAGTTTCGTCCGCCAAATTTCCTGACCTGATTCACAATAGACACCGGCGGGGCTTTCTGACTGTACACGTGGCCTGGGTGGGAATCTTGTTGGTCACAGATCCTGCCGACTACGCCAGATGAAGTGACCGCGGGCAAGGCCGCACGTTGGTATCTATGATCTGGCCCAGCAAGATCCCCACACATAGACTCTACCTTGATAACCGTATCTTTACTTGTATACATTTTTAACATAGCAGAACACAATAAATGACAACCGGAAATGTTCACAGCAATAACGTGTACTTATAAGCTGACCCTCACTGTCCCTACTCACACGTTACCAGTCCTTTACTCCAGAAGGATGTGTCCCCCGTCGCAGGCCTGTTTGTCTTTGCAGGAAGGTGTCCCAGCTGAAGAAAAAAAAAACAGGAACAACAAATTTCGCTGAAAGGAAGGGATACTTCGGCCTCTCGCCAGAGGTCCCGCTTACAGTCTCTCTGATCCGGATAGCAGCTCTTGTGGATTCCCTTGTGTAGTCCACACTCCAGTAGCGGGGAGTGTAACAGCTGAATCCTTCAGCAGTGTGGAAGCTGGGGAAAGCTCTGAGGAAAAGATGTCAGATAACAGCAGCCACGTTGAGAGTATCCTCTAAGGCACACACGAGGACCTGCACACCGTCCTGGTTCTTTTCACAGACTCTCTCAGACTCTCCGCGCGCTTTTTCCTGCTTCTCACTCTGGTCACGTGACTCTCTAGGGCGAGACACAGGAGACTCAGTCTTTTTCTCTTCATCACACCCTGCGCAGGTGCAACCTCTGGCCACAAGGTGGCAACACCATCCTGCGTAATCATTTCTGTCACAGGCTCAATCTCAATTATCACAGAACAGCCAGAGCCTGCCAGCTCACTACACTTATACCACACAATGAATGGCATGAAAAAATAAATATAAATAAACAAAAACAATCCCTGTAATGCTGATTTTTGTTAATATATGAATAAAAAGGGTTCAATAAAATATTATGCACCCCAAAAAAAAACATTTTTAGTGTGCAAAAGTAAGAAAACATTGAAAAATTGTATATTAATCTGGCATCACTGTAATCATACTGACCTACAGAATAAAGCCATCTTGTCACTTATACCGCACGGTGAATGTCATGGAAAAAATAAAAAGCTATTTTAGAACTTTTGTTCATATTTATCCTTTGCTCTATGCTGAGAATGCTGGGAGTTGTAGTTTCACAAAAACTGGAATGTCCATAGTTGCTGCACCTACAAAATGTGTGAAAATGTGAAACAACAGGAATGGTTTGTCTCATAGACAATGATTCCTGCTCTTACATGTCATCTGTGCATTACTACATGTATCACCAGCAAATCACCAGACCTTAAATACACTAAAGATGGAATTGGACTGGTTGCTATGGGAAACTGCTAAAGTTGTGTTAATAGTTTTGTAAATGAGGTCTTTGTTTCTATAGTAAAGGTGCAATACTGTAAGAGAGGGAAGTGTTGTCATAGGGCCTAAAATTTAATTACATTTGAAGTAATATAAAGTTGTTTTTTTTCAGACACAGTAAATGCATTTGACTTTTGGGAACTTTTCCTTAATCGCTCTGCTCCTCCGGCCTTGATGCTAACCAATGTGATTTGCCATATTATAACTTCTTGTTATCAATATTAATTAATGCCTATGGAGATATCACTAATGGTCATATGTGACATCATCAAATCCTGGAGGCCATTGTTACCTCACAGCATGATGTCACAATGACTGTGGGTCTATATAAACGGGTGCTCAGGGAGAAAATGCTCATTTCGGGAGATGAAGACAAGGAGAGCGGAGGATCCAGGATCGAGGACACAGATTCTCATTTCAGGAGATGAAGACGAGGAGAGTGGAAGTTACTGGATTGAGGATACAGGTAAATGAGAAACTTTACAGGAATTTAAGATAGTGAACTTAGCGCCAACATGGTCTTCTATCCCCCAAGTCTAGAGATTGTGGCTGTAAGGTACTAGCTTTCTTCAGTCCTTGCTGGCAGAATCTCTAGACTTGGGTGATGAAGGTTCTTTGTGAGGTCACAGCGGAATGTTGGACACTGACAGTTCTATGCAGGAAACATGGGGACATCCCTGGGGCTATCACAGAGCTCAGTAACAAGATGGCACCTGGGCTGGAGACACTGCATCAGCTACTTCGGTCAGTGACACTTCAAGTGGTATCTGTGGATGGCACAGATTACTGGTGGTGGTTCTGTCACTTTAATTTCAGATTTTTGGGGCAAAAGAAATCTACCTTTATTCCCCCATGTGGGACACAGTTTGGTGTACATACATTTGGTGACATATATTTATTTATTTTACTTATATATATCTGCATTTGCCACATTTTTTTTAATTAAATTTATTACACCATTTTTAAATGTCTACATCAAAACTTAAAAAGAAAGAACTGGAAAGACACAAAGCGCAAAAATAAGGTCTTATCTGGGTAACAATATTGAGAAAATAACTTATTAGTGCTTACCTGGTCGGATTGTGTGCACTCAACCACTAATAACGCTTAGGCTGCTGCAGACCCACGAGTGGATGAAAATGCAGGTAATGGAGAAACAAATGGGTTAATTCTGCGCTGTCATGTAGACAGGATGAGGGATGCCAATCCGAGTGTAAGTGGTTGATTTAGCCAACGTGTTTCAAAGTGTACAAACTTCTTCCTCAGGACAACCACAATCTGTCCTGAGGAAGACGTTTGTACACTTCGAAATGAGTTGATAACTAGCATAAAGTACAACATATTTATGACTGCTTTTCTACGGGTCTTTGCCTGATCTTTCTCATATTTTTTTTTCTTACCAGGGAGAATATCTGGATCCTGCAGGGAAGACTAAAGAATCTAACAAGAGCCATGGGATTATTTAGTGTTAATCATTTAATATGTTTGTAGAATATATTTGTTGTCATATGATGTCGTTATATACTGATTATATGGATCTAATTCTGAAATCAGTGCATCATGACATCATGTTGTATAGGTATCTTCTGTCTGACCTAACTGTATAAGCTCATGATATGATATAACTGCCCTATGTCTGTATCATAAGGGCTAGTGTTTGTGGGGTATTGTTTGTGGGGGGTAGTGTTCTGTTTTTTTTACAGGGAAGATGTATGTAGTCAAGCTATGAGCTCCAGAGTCCGATCTGATAAGGAGAGGTGAAGCGTGTTACCAGGACAAAGAAGATCTGCTATCCGGAAACGAGTCACCATATTGAATATCATTGCTCTATATATATCAGTTAGTTAGTTGTAGTATGGCCTTGGTCCAGGGTTCTCGAACTGATCGCCTTTTCTCGGGGTCAAGAAGGAATTTTTGCCCTGTAACACACATTGGTTGAATGTGTTCAGGTTTTTTGCCTTCTCCTGGATCATTGGCTTTAGGTAGGGGTAAACATTGTATTTAATAAAATAGGTTTAAAATTAATGATTTGTCTCCTTGTGTCTTTATTTTATACAGCACTGAGGTAGTTGTATATGTTAGTTCTAATTTTTATGATTCATGGCTGCCACAATATGAAGGCAAATAGAAATACAAGGGCGGTAATTATGTGTCTACTAATGCAATGTCTGTATTTATGATGTATAAAATAGAGCCATACACAAGATATCTGCCACAGTAGGAATTTGTCACGCAAGGTGAGGGAAGGAACAAGTGTACAACGGAGGGAAGAGGGGGAAGGGAGCCCAACAACTAGGGAGAGGGGGATTGGAGATAGACCACCACAAACCTGCCCACCAAATGATGGAAAATTTAATTTATGAAATGCTGGAACACCACGGAAGCATTGGTCAGACCGAAAGGCATAACAAGGCTCTCGAGATGCCCCTCAGGGGAATTGAATGCCGTTTTCCATTCATCCCCTTCTCTGATTCTAACCAGATTGTAGGCTCTCCTTAAATTAACTTGGAGATCACCTTAGCTCCCACAACCTGGCTAAACAAATCTGGAATCAGAGGAAGAGGGTATGGATCTCGGATGGTAATTCTAAACAGGGACGTAGACCGCCATCTTTCTTTTTCATGAAGAAGAACCCTACCGCTATGGACAAAGATGAGGGTCTGATATGTCTCTTCTCCAGACTCTCCTCAATGAAATCCTTCATGGCTTGTCTCTCAGGGACAGAAAGATGATACATTCTGGACGTTGGTAGTTTAGCTCCATGGGTCAGATTAATAGGACAGTCATATGCACGATGAGAAGGCAAATCGTGACACCCCTTCTCAGAAAATACGACCTCAAAACCGGACAAAAATGCAGGTAAGGTCTCCGTAGAGAGTGCAGAAAGGGAAATGTTTAAGCCGTTCTCATGGCAGTAATCTCCCCAGTCAACAATCTTTTTGGATTGCCAATCTACTATCGGATTATGTTTCACCAACCGGGTTAGGCCCAGTACAATCGGAGTAGTAAGGACCTCTAGGACATAACAAGGAATTACCTCATAATGAAAAGACTCCACCCTCAGTCTTATATAATGTACAATCTGAGACAGAGCTCTCTGTGCAAATGGCGCTGAGTCGATAGTATAAATAGGAATGGGTTTAGCTAAAGCAAGCCCATGAGTTCTCACAATCTCAGCATCAACCATGCTGACTCCAGCTCCACTGTCTACAAACACAGAAATTTTTTCAGTCCTGCTCTCTAACACCACCTCTGCTGTCAGGACAAACCGAGAACTGCAGGTTGACGACAAACACACCAAATGATTATCCAACTCCAAACTACCAAGGGATAATTGAATTTCTTTTTGATTAGGAATCGAGGGACAGGCCCCAATAAAATGTCCCTTTTTTCCACACAAAAAAACACACATCATTTTTCTTGCGGATCTCAGGGGAAACATACGACGCAGAGGCACCCCCTAACTGCATGGGCTCATCCAACTCCAAAAGTACTGGTTCACCCCCAGATTGCCTCCCCAGCAAATGGGAATTATCCCGAAAAGAGGGCTCCGGAGAAGGTGGTCTCAACCACATATCCCGAAGGAGTCTATAGCCAATGACATGGCAGCCTCCAAAGACTCCCGAGTTTCATACACTGCCAAGGCATCTTTCAACCTTTCAGTTAGGCCCTGACAAAATTGGCTTTTAAGAGCTGGTTTATTCCATTTTGGTATCTGTTGCCCATCTACGGAATTCAGAGCTATAAGTCTCCACTGACCGACTCCCCTGCTGAAAGCGACGCAGCCGAACTCAGCCAAGGAGATTCAGTCAGAATCATCATAGATGAGGGCTGGAGCCCCAAAAAAACCCTCTACTGAATGGAGAAAAACAGAACCCTGTGGCAAAGAGAAAGTCCAGAATTGAGGATCTCCTTGCAACAGTGAGATCACAATCCCCAGTCGCTACACCTCATCTCCAGAGGAGTAAGGACGAAGTTTAAAATTTAATTTGCAAGCTTCTTTGAATACAAAAAACTTGTCCCTACCTCCTGAAACCTGTTCAGGAGGGCAATTTTGGGTTCAGGCTGGACCGGTCTACCCGCATAGTCCCCAACATTAGGAGTCAGAGCAAAGGTCAGTCACCTGCAGTGACAGCCTCTGCCAGCATTGCAACGGGATCCATGAGCCAAGGGAGAAGGAAAAAAAAATAACATACCCCCCCAAAAAATCACACACACATAAAAAAAACCATGTGTCAGTTCTTTTTTTTTTATGTACAGTCGGTGATAATGTCACACAAGGTGAGGGAAGGAACAAGTGTACAACGACGGGAAGAGGGGGAAGGGAGCCCAACAACTAGGGAGAGTGGGGAGTGGAGAGCCCTAGAGAGATCTAATATCACCCTGACTACCCCATCGTCCCTATATAGGTTCCGCACCTATCGCCGAGAAGGAAACCTAATCCTTGAATGTCCTTAAAGCTAGGCCCCACTGTAACTAAAGACAACAAGATAAACAAACAAAGGGGATACACTTAGTTTGCGAAGACACCAGAGAGATAACATCAACTGTCCTCCAAGGGAAGTCCAAGAAGAAACTAGCCGACTACTAGAACTCCAGGCATGGACAGAGGAGCATAGAACTATCACCGGCGACTCTCTGGAGACGTTGAGAGTTTTTAACTACCAAGCAAGGGTGTGTCAATTAGCAGCAGGAGGTGGAGGTCACTGCTGGGTCCTAAAGGAAGCAGGATATCACTACACTACAGAGATGAGAGGATTAAGAGGGCATCTGCAATGCCAAGTGCAGTGACCTTCTACAGCTGGATCCAGAACGACTGTCTGTCACACTTGATACACCCGTGACAGAATTATTATCTTCATAGAAAATCATTGCATAGTCAATTTGCATTTTAATATTTATATTAAACTTCCATCTAAAATTAGCTGTTTTAAGTTGCATGAAATTAATTAAAAGGCACGTCTCTCCATATAACATCACGAGTGATGACCGAGCACTAAAATGCTCGGGTACTTGTTGCTCAGGTTGAGCAAATTGGAATGCTCGAGTGCTTGGTCTGAGTAACAAGCCCAATGTAAGTCTATAGGAAACTCGAGCATTTTTCTGGCGGCTCACCCTGGGGGTCTGCAGAGGGCCTAACAATTGCCCAAATAAACGGGAACAGTGCTCAAGTGACATGGGAACAGCACGGGGAAGACTCCTGGAAGCATTTCTGACTTCCAGGTCACTGCTGTCAACAACGTTGTCAGAGGTGTTACGCCACTTTTACGGACTCACAATAAAACATGTAAAAACGAAACCAACATGGATTTTCCTGGGAAATATGTTAAAGACCATCCTTTCCAGGGTAATGACTTGTATATAAGGCAAAATAAATAACCAAAAACAAAAATGCTACTCCACACCCTGGGATATGTTCACACGTAGCGTTTTTGATGCATTTTTACAGTTTTGCATTGCTTTCAACCAAGACAAATGCATTCACTGGGAAATGTCATTTTAACATTTTACAACCTTATCTGGCCATGTGGTGTGTGACACATCATCAGACACATGCAAACAGTGCTGAAAAGACATGGGGACAGCATGGGGAAGATCCCTGGAAACATTTCTGACTCCCAGGTCACTGCCTAGAAGTGTGCCCATCATAAGTGATCCTTGGCGCATGCGAAGATGCCTCCCGCCATGCACCTGTCATTGCAGACTTGCAACAATCACCGTCAACTTCCTTGTCCCAGCGCAGCGTTCAGTTGTCCCTACCCCATTCCTTGGAATGCAAGCACAAGTATGCAGGCAGCCAGCCACCCACCCTCAGGCTTCAATATTATACTGCCCACAACCTCATGGCGGCGGCCGGGTGTCCATTCTCGGTCCCCAGCCGCTACTATTTCTCCCGGTGTCGTCTCCGCATTCCACAAGCACGGGTCCCACAACATTACCCGTGCCCTCCCCAGTGCACTTACTGGGAAGAACCGCCTAACCAGAAACACGTGGTCAAGTGAATGTGGCCAGGGAGGGTATGGAGCCAGTCCACAGCTTTTTTTGCTGAGAGTTGTATTTCACCACAGCCATATTCTTTAGCTTGGTGAAAGGACTTGGGAAACCGGATCTACTCCAGCTGTCATTTCTCCCAGTAAGTCCTCCAAAGCTGCTTGCACTTGAAATGGGGCCTTTTAGGCTTGTGGAGGTGGAAGCTGTCCAAAACGTCATGGCGGCAGTGGCCGGGTGTCCATACTCGGTCCCCAGCCGCCACTATTTCTCCCAGTTTCGTCTCGGCCTTCCACAAGCACAGGTCCCATAACATTACCTGTGCCCTCTCCAGTGGACTTACTGGGAAGGACCGCCTAACCACAAACACGTGGACAAGTGAATGTGGCCAGGGACGGTACAGGGCCAGTCCACAGCTTGTCGGTGAGTTGTATTTCACCACAGCCATATTTTTTAGCTTGGTGAAAGGACTGACTTTTGCGAAACCGTATCTACTCCGGCTGTCTTTTTTCCGTCACCAGGTTCCGCCCATTGTCACACACGACCATGCCTGGCTGTATGTTCAGCGGTGAGAGCCACAGATCAGGCTGCTGTATTACAGCTTTCAACAACTCTGCAGCGATGGGCGGTTTGCCACCTAAGCATTAAGCATGTTATCTTCAGTACGGCCTGTTGCCGCTTGGCCAAGGCAGTGCTGCAGTGCTTTCAGCTTGTGACTGATGTGGTTGTGGCACCCCTGAGGGTTCAGTCGCCACAGAGGTACTGCATCTCACCGAGAGGTGTGGTGTCTCACTCTCAGGTAAGGAAGGAGTACAGCTCGGGACCCTAACACTTGCATCCAACACATACCAGCAGTGGGGGCAGGGCGAGATTGCTCCTAAGGGAGAGCACAGTCCCGGGTCCCTAGCTGTTGGGACGAGCTATGTAGTGGGTGTGGGTGGAGGAAGTAGCTTAGGGGAGCACAGGAAAGGAATGTATAAATAGAGAAGCCATCATGTTCAAAGAATGTAGTAGAGGGCAGGAGATCAGAACAGTCTGCAGAGAGAGGAGTTGGGAGCAGGAGCTCTGTAAGAGCTCTGCTCAGGCGGAGGGCCTGAGGAGAGGCCCAGGACTGAGAGAGAAGGAGAGAGGAGCAGGAAGGGCTCCAGGAATGAAGAAGGGACCCCAGGGGTACGGGCAGTGCTGGAGGCCACCCGTACTCCCGAATCTACCAGGAGGTGGAGGGGTCAGGCCGCACAAAGGGAACCGGTCCCTAAACTAGCGGAAGACTGTAAGTCTCAACTAGAAACCGGAGGCTGCAGTATTTCAAGTCCTGCAGCCAACAGTCCATACCAGTCACTCCAAGAAGGTAGCTATAGAGGACCCAGGGGACGGAAAAGACGTCGCCCGACAAGGCCCGTGGGTACCAGATTGGGACACTTGGTATGAGGTGCAGGGAAACGGCCAGAGAGAGAACACACAGAACGGGGTCCCGCTAAGTAATCTGGAGATATCTGAGGGTGGACTGAACCCCTCCCTGAGTAAGCGCAGCACGACGAGGGAAGTTACACTGGTACCTGTAACTTGGACTGCAACAACCGTGAGTAAAGACCCTGAGAACTGCACCCAACTGTCTCTGTGATTATTATCTGCGCCATCACCCCTGCACTACAACGCCCAGCATCACCTATAACATCTACCACATTCCCTGCCCTGGAGCTAAGCTCAGCCTGTGGAGAGCTGAACCAACCCTGCAGCACCAACATCAGCTCCAGAGGTTCTGCAAAGCAGCGGCGGCTCCATATAGCCGCATACCCCAGGTGGTGTCACGAACTAAATATATATAAAATTTTATTAATTCCCCTGTAAATAATCCCCTTTGGATTGACCGCCCTGGGTCACGGACCGGGTCACCGCTACTGTGACATCACCCCTAGCAACGACCATGGCCCAGGGGGCGTGTCATCTTTGGCATCACGAACAGGATATGAACCCACCCGTTATCATCGGGTATTGTGCGCCTAGAGACTGTGTTCTATTCTGAATGTGGCGCCCGCCCCAGAAGAACGGGCGCCATTATGTGCGAGCCAAAAGACAACAAGAAACCGCCTCCCATCATGGGCCGGGTTCCAGAATGGCGCCAAAATCGAGGTCCGCCCCAAGCAACAGTGACCATGTATGTGGATGTGTCTATCAAGCTGGGGGTGCCGCCCCAAGGTGTGTCCGACAGCAAGTTGCCATGGAACCGCCCCCGAAAGGGGAGAGGAGAGAAGAAACCTGGGAGACAGGACGGAGTCTCCAGGAGTCCGGACAGACCGCACCCGGAGGGCAAGATGGAGAGTCAGGAGCCAGCTCCCATTCGTGGTCTGCAGCAAGCGGCAAGGCCTCTCACCTTGGAGGAGGCCATGGCAGAGCTATCCCTGGAGGATACCGAATTCCTCCAGCCTGAAATGAAGGAGCTGGGCCAGAGAATGGAGAAGGCCCACCAGGACGCCATTGCCAGCTGGAAAAAGGAGCAAATAGAGAAGCTGATGATCCGGCAGCAGCCAGCGCTGCACTCCACCAGCAGCGTCCCAGCCTCGGAGGAACCTGAACTGAGCCAGGAGGCAGAGGACGGCACAAGCGCGGCCGCGGAAGCAGGTAAGGAGAGATTCCCTGTCCTGGGCGCTGAGAGTGCTAGCCTGCTCCTGGGCTCCCTGGCAGAACCTCCGATCCCAGGCACCTGCTCCACCGACCTACTCCTGGGCTCCCTGGCGGAACCTCCAATCCCGGGCGCCTGCTCTGCCGATCTGCTCCCCGGTCTCCAGGAGGAATCTCCCGTACCGAGCATCTGCTTCACTGACTGGCTCCTAGACCCCCTGGCGGAAACCCCGATCCCGGGCGCTTGTTCCGCTGACATGCTTCTGGGCCCCCTACCGGAGCCACCTGCCTCCGCACCCGAGTGGGTCTATGGAAACACCACCTACGACTGGTCCGCCAGATATGAGGACCAGCAAGGACCCCCGCTAGCTCCTACACCGGCACCCCCGGTTACCTGCCCAGGAGAAGAGGAGTTCCGGTGGGATAATCGGGCAGGGGACCTTATGGGGTTCCCGAGGGAGGGAAGAGCACTGTAGGAGGGAGTTCCTGCAGTTGGAGCGGGAGCGTCATGACCGGCAGGTGCGGTGGGAACAGATGAAGTCCCGGAACATGGCGGACAAAATCTGGTCCCGCAAAGCGAGAGCTGCCACCCCTAGTCCCCGTCGGGAGGGGATAGTGGTCAAGTTCGATCTGGACGCCGGATGATGCCTTGTGAGGGAGCCGCACACCGATCGAGATGTATTCGTTAACCGGCGGGATGTGGAACCCCACCTCCAACAGGGGCATCCCGGACGAGACCTTTACCCCGGTGACTACGTCACATTTACCCGTCGCAAGGGCGAGCGTGGCTGGTATGCCCTCCAGGTATATCGAGTGGCGAAAAGGAGAGACATGCCCCTGCAGCGCGAGGCTGAAGACCCGGCTGGGTCAGCCTGCAGGAACCAGGAGTTCCCTGGAGGGAGCACCCCTGTTAAACTGTTTTAAGCTAAAGAAACTGTCTATAGTTACCTGGAAGGGTACAATCCTGCCAGTTTAAAAAGTTAAATTGTGTGCATTTAAGGTTTAATAGTTACCCGTTTGAAAAGGCTCTCCGGTTATGGACGGTGAATGACCAAAGAACTTTCATCTGTAAATAGCTGCACTGCTTGAAGTGCCCCTTATTGGTTTTATATATACAAAAGCTGACCTCAGGACAAAAACCCGTTTGGTGTGGCCGAAGACGTGGTCCAACACCTGGATCATCTGTGCTCTGCAGCCACGCCCAGGGCCTACGTTGAGGGTTTTCGGACGGGTCCCTCATGTTACACTGAATAGCACCTTGTTAAAGAGAATCTACACCCGGTTGCAGATCATGTTGTAACCTGTTGAAAAATGTTTTATGTGAGAAATGTTTTACATGTATGAAGAAAAATATTCTTTAAAAAGTCTTATAATGTTTTGATAAAAACGTAACCAGTAACGTTCAAGAAAAAGTGCCTCCCATAAAGGGAAGAAATGTTATGTTTATGATCTTATATGTGATGCATCTAAAAAATGTTGTATGTCTGAAATACCCTGTATTTTACTCTGTTGCAGCCCACGGACGTGCTGTGCTTTACCAGGGGGGTGTGTGGCACCCCTGAGGGTTCGGTCGCCACAGAGGTACTGCATCTCACCCAGAGGTGTGGTGTCTCACTCTCAGGTAAAGAAGGAGTACAGCTCGGGACCCTAACACTAGCATCCAACACATACCAGCAGTGGGGGCAGGGCGAGATTGCTCCTAAGGGAGAGCACAGTCCCGGGTCCCTAGCTGTTGGGAGGAGCTATGTAGTGGGTGAGGGTGGAGGAAGTAGCTTAGGGGAGCACAGGAAAGGAAAGTATAAATAGAGAAGCCATCTTGTTCAAAGAATGTAGTAGAGAGCAGGAGATCAGAACAGTCTGCTGAGAGAGGAGTTGGGAGCAGGAGCTCTGTAAGAGCTCTGCTCAGGCGGAGGGCCTGAGGAGAGGCCCAGGACTGAGGGAGAAGGAGAAAGGAGCAGGCAGGGCTCCAGGAACGAAGAAGGGACCCCAGGGGTACGGACAGTGCTGGAGGCCACCCGTACGCCCGAATCTACCAGGAGGTGGATGGGTCAGGCCGCACAAAGGGGACCGGTCCCTCAACTAGCGGAAGACTGTACGTCTCAACTAGAAACCGGAGGCTGCAGTATTTCAAGTCCTGCAGCCAACAATCCATACCAGTCTCTCCAAGAAGGTAGCTATAGAGGACCCAGGGGACGGAACAGACGTCGACCGACAAGGCCCGCGGGTACCGGATTCGGACAATTGGTATGAGATGCAGGGAAACGGCCAGAGAGAGAACACACAGAAGGGGTCCAGCTAAGTACTCCGGAGATATCTGAGGGTGGACTGAACTCCTCCCTGAGTAAGCGCAGCACGACGAGGGAAGTTAAACTGGTACCTGTAACTTGGACTGCAACAACCGTGAGTAAAGACCCTGAGGACTGCACCCCACTGTCTCTGTGATTATTATCTGTGCCATCACCCCTGCACTACAACGCCCAGCATCACCTATAACATCTACCACATTCTCTGCCCTGGAGCTAAGCTCTGCCTGTGGATAGCTGAACCAACCCTGCTGCACCAACATCAGCTCCAGAGGTTCTGCACCGCAGCGGCGGCTCCATATAGCCGCATACCACAGGTGGTGTCACGAACTAAATATATATAAAACTTTATTAATTCCCCTGTAAATAATCCCCTTTGGATTGACCGCCCTGGGTCACGGACCGGGTCACCGCCACTGTGACATCACCCCTAGCAACGACCGGCCTGGCACCGAGTACCCCACGGCCCAGGGGGCACGTCATGGTCATTTAAGAGATGGAGGCCGAACTGGAGGAGGAGATGCAGGAACTGAACAATGTGATTACATTGAGGTTACATTGGCGACCCTGGTTTTTATACTAAAGAAAGATCCTACTGTGTTTTTTTTTTATTTTACGTTATTTTTTAAGACAAATGCATTCACCGGGAAATGTCATTTTAACATTTTACAACCTTATCTGGCCATGTGGTGTGTGACACATCATCAGACACATCCTGTTTCATTTATGATGTAGTGACTCTGAAAGTCACAAAGCCTATTTTTATAGGGCCATCAGGCGGCCCTTGATATTCTTAAGCCATCAGTAGGCCCTTGCTATTGTTAGAGAGCCATAAGCCGGCTATGCTTTGTTGTTCCAATTATTAAAGAGTGGGTCTCCTATACTGTTAATGTTTATGCAGTGACTGCAAGGGCTGCCAAAAATTTGGAGGCACTCCAATGCTCCTTGCAAGAGACGAAGAGGTCAGAGAGCCTCCTAAAAACAATGTTACCATTGTTATGATCTGCAACAAGTACTAAGGAAAGAAGGGGAAAGCTTTCCCTACAGTAAGACTAAGCTGAATCCCTACGATGTAGCGGGCTGCTTGTTCCTTGTGAACAGACCCGCCTTAGTCCTGGACTAGTCTTAACGAAGACCTATAGAATAAAGGGGAGGGGTCCCTAAAAGAACTAAGGACTGGAACAAAAATGGGACACCTCCTGAACAGAGAGAGTTGTTGCAGAACACAAAAAGATAAACTGACAAAAAGGTACTAGAGGTCCCAAGGGACCAAGCGAACTGACAGAGATAGGCACCGAAGCACCTGGCTAGCAAAACAGTCAAACAACACTGAAGTCCAGCACAGCCAATAAGGCAGAGCTGGAATATAAAGGCAGATGGTCACGTGACCGCAAAACACAAGATGTAAAAAACAAACAGGAGGGTTCTAACAATTATTATTAGGAAATTAATCTCTCATAATGTTTGCCTATGCAGTAAAGCAACGCCTACCAAACATTTGGAGGAACTCCAATGCCCCTTGTAAGAGACGTACAGGTCAGATAGCCTCCTAAAAACAATGTTCCCATTATTAGGAAGTGGGTCTCCCATAGTGTTTGTCTATGCAGTGAAGCAACGCCTGCCAAAAATTTGGAGGAACTCCAATGACTCTTTCAAGAGACGTAGAAGTCAGAGAGCCCCCTAAAAACAATGTTCCCATTATTAGGAAGTGTGTCTCCCATAGTGTTTGCCTATGCAGTGAGGCAACGGCTGCCAAAAATTTGCAGGAACTCCAATGCCCCTTGCAAGAGACGTAGATATGTTGATATGGTACATATGGTGGTGATATGTTGGTGGAGGATGAGGATGCGGAGAAGGAGGAGAACAACAGCAAATAGACAAAATCAGGAAGCGTATACCCATGTCTGGGTGTGAAGACAGAGGTGCATGGGAATAGAATTAGACCTCCCCAAAAAAAAGACAATGTATTTGAGTTTATGCTACGCTGCTATCATTAGGATGTGTTGAGAAGTCTGGCCCAATCCAGCCCTTGTTCATTTTTATAAGAGTCAACCTGTCAGCATTTTCAGTTGACAGGCAGATGCGTCTTTTGGTTATAATTCAATCGGCGGCACTAAAAACCCACTCTGACAAAATGATAGCAGCAAGGCAGGCCAGGACCTCCAAGGCATAGAGAGCCAGTTCATGCCACGTGTCCAGCTTGGATACCCAATAATTATAAGGCACAGAGAAATCACGGAGGACATTGGTACGGTCGGCAAGGTACTCCCTCACCATCTTATGAAACTTTGCACTTCTTGTGAGAATACCCCCCGCCTCAGGACCTGTACAATGGGAAAGTCTGAGAAAACTGTCCCAGAACTTTTACAGTGTTCCCCTGCCTCTGCTGGATTGCATTTGTGTCTCTCTCACCTGTACTCCTTGGTTGTCCCATGAACTGTGACCTCTGCCGCCAGCGTTTTCAGATGGGAATTTTTTGACTAATTCCTCAACAAGGGCCTTCTCGTACTGCCCCATCTTATTAGGCCTGTCCTGCAAAGGAATAAGAGACATAAAATTCTCCCTGTAACGTGGGTCTAGAAGCATCATCAACCATTAATGACTGTCACCCAAAATTTGGACAATGCAAAGGTCACATGAAAGGCAGCATAACATAAACTCAGCCATGTGTGCCAGACTGCAAAGAGGAAAGACTTCCGTGTCCTCACCAAGAGGATGACTGAATATGCTCTTCTCCTCATCCTCCTCCTCCTTGTCTTCAGGCCATCCATGCTGAACAGATGGTATGGCAGTTGTGCAGGTAGTACATGATCCAGGCATGGTACGTGTATGAGCTCGCTTCGCCTCAGAGCCGCCATCAGGTTCCGGCCATTGTCACACACGACCATGCTTGGATGTAGGTTCAGCGGTGTCAGCCACAGATCTGCCTGCTCTTTCAGAGCTGTCCAAAGCTCTTCAGCGTTGTATGGTTTGTCACCTAAGCATGATAGCTTCAGCACAGCCTGTTGCCGCTTGGCTGAGGCAGTGCTGCAGTGCTTCCAGCTTGCGACTGATATGGTCATTTCGGAGATGGATGCTGAAGAGGAGGAGGAGGAGGTGCAGGAGCTGTAGAATGTGGGGGCAACCCTGATTGACTCAAGGCCCACAATCCTTAGTGTCTGGAGGACGTGTTCCGTCCGAAGGTCCGACTGGGTCCTTGTGTCACGGGTGTGTCGCCACGAAGATCGTCACGATTACACAGCCTGACTTCTCGCAGCTGAGTTTTTGGTGTTTTGTGTTTTTCGGCAGTGAGGGAGTTAACTCTCTCTCTCTGTGCTAGACGAGGTCCAGCCTCGCCCAGCTGCAATCAATGCTGCAGTAGTGGGACTCCTTCAAATGCCTGCCGGTCTGTTAGGGAAGTGTCGGTGAAAGCATTTCATACAGACAAACAGAGCGGATCGTGGTATTTTGGAGTTCTGAGCTAAGTGTATTTGGTGTGGTTTTTCCCTTCCTCGCTTTATCATTTATCTCCTTTCCCATTGGTGTTCCCTCTGTAGTTGTGGTGTAGTTTTTGTATGCAAGGTGGTTTTTGGTTTGACCCTTGTACTGTCTCGTTCGTCTAAGTACTGAGTGTTGGCATATTATTTCCTGTCCCCTATTGTTGTGATCGGGGTCCTTCTCAGGACTAGATTACTGAGGTGCAGGGATCCTCAGGAGGTAGGGGTTACGCTGGCGGCCTGGACCTCTGTACCTTTAACAGTACCTCCAGGTAGAGGGATTAGTCAGGGCCCCAGTTTAGGGTCAGCTTAGGCCCCTGACCTCCTGTACGCAGAGTCAGTGTGACATTTTCACCGACCCGCTAAGATTCTCTCCAGCTACCATGGATCCAGTAGCCAGTCTAGCTCGGCAGTTGCAGAGTTTGTCCATGGAGCTGGCGGACGTTAGGTCCAAGGTTTTGTATCCCCAGGAGCAAGCCGGACCACAACCTAAAGTAGCTCTCCCTGACAGGTTCACTGGGGGGCGGGACAAGTTTTTTGTTTTCCGGGAGGCATGCAAGTTGTACTTTCGGCTGCGGCCTCGGTCGTCGGGGAGTGAAGAACAAAGGGTGGGAATTGTCATCTCGCTCCTACAAGGGGACCCACAATCTTGGGCATTCTCTCTTCCCCCAGGCTCCCCGGCTCTCCAGTCAGTGGATAGGTTT
The DNA here is from genome assembly GCF_046119375.1 of Phyllobates terribilis. Taxonomy (NCBI): domain Eukaryota; kingdom Metazoa; phylum Chordata; class Amphibia; order Anura; family Dendrobatidae; genus Phyllobates; species Phyllobates terribilis. The sequence goes on along the minus strand of NW_027362764.1, from coordinate 112,603,034 downwards.
TTTGCAGCTCTGGGTCTCGTATATGATGACCCAGATCGGATCTCCCTTGCTGAATCTAAGTTACGTAGGATCCAGCAGGGAGATCGTCCGGCGGAGGAATTCTGTTCGGAGTTCCGTAGGTGGGCCACGGACACCCAGTGGAATGACCCGGCTCTTAAGAGCCAGTTTTGTCAAGGTTTATCCGACAAATTAAAGGATGTGTTGGCTCAGTAAGACCCTCCCGCGTCACTGGAAGCCGCTATGGCCCTTGCTATTCGCATTGACAGACGGCTTCGGGAGAGGTGCGGGGCAACTCCGCCCCCTGTGATGACTCCACCTTCTACAAGGGTTCCTTATATGGAGGGTCCCCTGGTCAGTCCAGAGGAGTCTATGCAATTAGGAGGGACATCATTTCAGGGGAGGGGACCGATGGTGCGCCATAAGACAGGAAGGTGTTTCTTCTGCGGGAGAAAGGGACATTTTATTGGGGGCTGTCCATCCCGTCCCTTGCAGAGTGAAGAGTCGTCGGAAAACTGTTGATCCCAGGTTGTGTGGTGGACGGCAATCTGGGAGTAGGTATTTCGTCCCTAGGTTCATCTCAGTTTCTCGTACCGGCGGAGGTGGTGGTGGGTACGAGAACTGAGAGGATATCTGTTCTTCTGGATAGTGGGGCCGGGGCTAATCTGGTGGACGCTCGGTTTGCCCGGGTTCAAGGTATGCGATTGAGTGAGTTGGCTAAACCCATCCCCATATTCTCGATCGATGCCAGGCCCCTCGGTCAGGGAAGTTTTTTGCAAGCTGTGCATAACGTAAAACTTCAAGTGGGGGCGATACATAAAGAACTGTTGTCTTGCTACGTGTTGGAGGGTCTTCCCACTCCTATAGTGTTGGGCCTTCCTTGGTTAACTAAGCATAACCCGGTTATTAATTGGCAATCTAGAGAGATAAGCCAATGGAGTAAATTCTGTAATAAAAACTGCATGAATACGGTCATCGGTGCGGTTACTCCTAGGGTCTTACCTCCATTTCTGGCGGACTTTGAGGATGTATTCTCAGAGAAAGGGTGTCAGGAACTACCTCCTCATCGCGAGTATGACTGTTCTGTAAAACTGCTCCCTGAGGCCAAGTTACCTAAAGCTAGGTTGTATAACCTTTCTGGTCCTGAGAGGCAGGCCATGAAGGATTATATTTCTGAAAGTCTGGCTAAGGGGCATATTAGACCTTCATCTCCACCGGTGGCCGCGGGGTTCTTCTTTGTGAAGAAGAAAGATGGAGGCCTACGCCCTTGCCTGGATTTCCGTGAACTTAATCGGATTACGGTCCGAGATCCGTATCCGCTCCCACTTATTCCCGATCTCTTTAATCAGATCGTGGGCGCCAAATGGTTCTCTAAGTTGGATCTCAGGGGGGCGTACAATCTGATTAGGATGAAGGAGGGGGATGAGTGGAAGACGGCGTTTAACACTCCGGAGGGGCATTATGAGAACCTTGTCATGCCATTCGGTCTGACTAATGCCCCGGCGGTGTTCCAACACTTTGTTAATGACATTTTTCGCCACCTGGTGGGACAGTTCGTTGTCATATATCTGGATGATATCTTAATTTACTCGCTGGATCTGGTGTCTCATCAGAAGCACGTTAGGCAGGTGTTACAGATCTTGCGGGATAATAAACTGTATGCCAAATGGGAAAAGTGTGTGTTCGCCGTACAGGAACTCCAGTTTTTAGGCTTCCTGGTTTCAGCGTCCGGTTTTCGTATGGACCCTGGGAAAGTGCGGGCAGTTCTTGAGTGGGATCTGCCAGAGAATCTTAAGGCACTACAACGTTTCCTGGGGTTTGCTAATTATTACCGGAAGTTCATTCGTAATTTCTCGTCCATGGTTAAACCTCTCACAGACATGACAAAAAAGCGGACGGATTTTTCTAGGTGGTCTGACAAGGCTTGTCAAGCTTTCTCCTCCTTGAAAAAACGTTTTGCCTCGGCACCCATACTCATTCAACCTGATGCGTCACAGCCATTCATTGTAGAGGTAGACGCTTCCGAGGTAGGGGTGGGAGCAGTATTGTCACAAGGTTCGTCCCCTGGTAAGTGGGATCCGTGCGCCTTTTTCTCTAAAAAATTGTCGTCCGCTGAGAGGAATTACGATGTCGGCAATAGGGAACTCTTGGCCATTAAGTTAGCTTTTGAGGAGTGGCGCCATTTTTTAGAGGGGGCAGTCCATCCGGTCACCGTCATCACCGATCACAAGAACCTGCTATATCTGGAGTCCGCAAAACGTCTGAATCCCAGACAAGCTAGGTGGTCATTGTTTTTTACCAGGTTTAATTTTGTCGTTACATATCGTCCTGGGTCAAAAAATGTAAAGGCGGATGCCTTATCTCGTAGTTTCCCTGGGGCCGGGAATACAGACGACCCGGTTCCTATCCTTCAGGAGGGGGTGGTGGTTTCGGCAGTATGCTCTTGTAGCACCCTGAGGATTCGGCTGCTACAGGGGTATTGCACCTCAACCCAGAGGTGTGATATTCCACTCCCGGGTAAGGATGGAGTGTGGATCTGAGCTCGGTAGGCTGCATGCACTACACACATCCCATTTCCGAGGAGCAGACCGACGGTACTCCCACTTAGAAATGTGCAGGTACGACCGAGTCTGTTCCTGGCTGGAGTGGGAGGGGGGTGGTACATCCCAAGTAGTGTAGGGGCAGATAGGGGGAGCAGCCTGGGTAAAGATAGGAGCTCATTGGGTGCTGGTCACCTGAGCTCACACATAGAGGGTGTATATAAGGTGGGCACCATCAGAGAACAGGGTCAGTCTGTCAGCCTTTGCAGAGGAGTCACAGGAAGAGGAGCAGAGCAGATCCAGAGAGAGAGAGGAGAAAGAAAGAGAGACCCAGAGGGGGAATCAGAAGAGAGGACTCTAAGACCCCAAATTCAAACAACGGGTGAAGAGCCGGCATTAGGGTACCGGAACCCAAGCTGGTGGGGGCAAAAAAACACCCCAGCCAGAGACCGGAGGCCGTGGGCAGCGTCTGCCACGGCCACCCACCACATCCACCACGAAGGCATACCACACGGAGGGTCAGGGAACCCAAGGCCAAGGGTCACCCAACAGAAGGCCCGAGGGAGCTGGACCTGGGTGGATCAATAGTGGGGACGGCCAGAGAAAGGACAGAAGGAGAGCTCAGGGTCACGCTCCGGACTCGCTTGGGGGTTGGCTGGATCCAGAACCTGGTGGACGCAGCACGGCTCGGGAGGTCACTTGAAGCTGGAGTGACCGGAACATCAGCAGTGAGTAAATACCCTAAAACTGCACAACCCGACTCTGTCTTCCTTTAACACCTATGCTGCACCACCACAACCCCCATCCTCTGCACCTGACCCCCTGAGGCTATACCCCACCCGTTGGGGGTTATACCATCACAAGCTGTACCTACACCATCAGCCTCAGCGGACCCTGCTGCAGCGGCGGCCATAGTGACCGCAACACAACGGGTGGCGTAGTCGACAATAAAGAACTTATAACATCTGTAGGACTGCCACATACAACTGAGTTTGACACCCTGGGCACGGACCGGGTCACAGCCACTCGGAAGACTACAACTCCCACCTGATCCGGCTCCGGATATTCCCACTAACGAATATGGCCCAGGGGGCGCGTCACTCTGAGCTTGAGGAGGAGGTATTGGAGGCTCAGGGGGATGCCCCTGTTGGACCTCCAGGGAGACTGTTTGTTCCAGATCAGTTGCGACAAAAGGTGATCGAGGCACACCATAACTCAGTTTTTGCAGGACACTCGGGGAGTAAAGCAACGGTGGATCTCCTCTCGCGTCGGTTTTGGTGGCCTAACTTACATAGGGAGGTGGTAACTTTTGTCGCGTCCTGTGGGGTTTGTGCGCGCTCTAAGACCTCACATACCCGTCCGTCTGGGGCCCTCTTACCTTTGAAGATCCCGGAGCGTCCTTGGACTCATCTGTCTATGGACTTTATTACGGACCTCCCGCCGTCTTCGGGTAAAACGGTCATACTCGTTGTAGTGGACAGGTTCAGCAAGATGGCACATTTTATCGCTCTTCCTGCTCTTCCTAATGCTAAAACTCTTGCGCAGGTGTTCATTGGGGAGATTGTGAGGCTTCACGGGGTACCCTCCAATGTGGTGTCAGATCGGGGGTCTCAGTTTGTGTCCAAATTCTGGAAGGCATTTTGTACACGGCGGGGGATGCATTTATCATTCTCATCGGCTTTTCATCCTCAGACCAATGGTCAGACGGAACGTATGAACCAGAGCTTGGAGACATATCTCCGGTGTTTTGTGTCAGAGAACCAGGAGGACTGGGCTTCTTTCTTACCTCTGGCAGAGTTTGCTCTTAATAATAGGCGGAGCAAGTCCACTGGTAAGTCCCCGTTTTTTGGGGCATATGGTTTTCACCCCCAGTTTTGTACTTTCAGTAGGGGGGGCTCTTCGGGGGTTCCTGAGGAGGAACGATTTTCCTCATCACTCGCTTCAGTATGGAGAGGGGTGCTGAAGAATCTGAATACTATGGGGAACCGATACAAACGTATGGCTGATAGGTCCGGACCAGACACTCTCCTCCTAAGTGTGAACGATCGGGTATGGTTGTCTACCAGGAATATAAAACTTAAGGTTCCCTCCTGGAAACTGGGTCCCAGGTTCATCGGGGAGTACAGGATCAGTTCTATAATTAATCCGGTGGCATTCCATCTTGACCTCCCCCCTACGTTTAAAATTCACAACGTGTTCCACAGATCGTTGCTTAAGAGGTATGTGGCGCCGGTGATACCGTCACCTTTACCTCCCCCTCCAGTGGTGGTCAATGGTAACTTGGAGTTCCAGGTATCGAAGGTCATTGATTCACGCTTTAATCGCCGGTCCCTTCAGTACCTGGTTCATTGGAAGGGGTATGGTCCTGAGGAGAGGATGTGGGTTCCTGCGTCGGATATTAACGCAGACCGATTAGTTCAGGCCTTCCACACGACTCACCCGGATAAACCTGGCCCTGAGGGTCCGGAGGCCCCTCGTAGAAGGGGGGGTACTGTCACGGGTGTGTTGCCACGAAGATCGTCACGATTACACAGCCTGACTTCTCGCAGCTGAGTTTTTGGTGTTTTGTGTTTTTCGGCAGTGAGGGAGTTAACTCTCTCTCTCTGTGCTAGACGAGGTCCAGCCTAGCCCAGCTGCAATCAATGCTGCAGTAGTGGGACTCCTTCAAATGCCTGCCGGTCTGTTAGGGAAGTGTCGGTGAAAGCATTTCATACAGACAAACAGAGCGGATCGTGGTATTTTGGAGTTCTGAGCTAAGTGTATTTGGTGTGGTTTTTCCCTTCCTCGCTTTATCATTTATCTCCTTTCCCGTTGGTGTTCCCTCTGTAGTTGTGGTGTAGTTTTTGTATGCAAGGTGGTTTTTGGTTTGACCCTTGTACTGTCTCGTTCGTCTAAGCACTGAGTGTTGGCATATTATTTCCTGTCCCCTATTGTTGTGATCGGGGTCCTTCTCAGGACTAGATTATTGAGGTGCAGGGATCCTCAGGAGGTAGGGGTTACGCTGGCGGCCTGGACCTCTGTACCTTTAACAGTACCTCCAGGTAGAGGGATTAGTCAGGGCCCCAGCTTAGGGTCAGCTTAGGCCCCTGACCTCCTGTACGCAGAGTCAGTGTGACACCTGGCTTCCACTATGTTAACCCAGTGTGCCGTCAGCGAGATGTACCGTCCTTGACCACAAGCACTTGTCCACGTGTCCGTGGTTAGGTGGACATTCCCTGTAACTGCATTGTTGAGGGCAAGGCTAATGTTGTGGGACACGTCCTTGTGAAATGCGGGGACAGCACACCGGGAGAAATAGTGGCGGGTGCGGAAAGAGTACCGAGGGACAGCCGCCGCCATCAGGTGGCGGAAAGCGTACGTCTCCATGAGCCTAAAAGGCAACATTTCGAGCGAAAGCAGTCGTGAAATATGGGAAATTAGTAGTGTGGCCTGTGGGGCATTGGCTGCGTATTTGCCCTTGCGTTCCAAGGACTGGGGTATGGACAACTGAACGCTGCGCTGGGACAAGGACATGCTTGCTGATGGTGCTAGTTGAGAGTGTGCAACGACAGGTGCGGGGCAGGAGGCACCTTCGCATGCTCTATGGACAGGGGATTGGCTTGCACGCACAACAGCGGAATAAGCAGTGGTGTCACCCGCAGACACTGTTTCTGGACCCTGGTGTTCGGCCCACAAAGTCAGGTGCTTTGCTGCCATGTGCCTGATCATGCTGGTGGTGGTCAGGCTGGTAGTTTTGCTACCCCTGCTGATGCTGGCCTGGCAGGTGGTGCATATGGCAGCAGTGTCTTTAAAAAACAACCAGACTCGGGAAGACCTAACAGTTGTACTGGCAACTTCCGTCGTTTTGGTGTTACGGAGAACGGTTGCCCGCCTTCTGCCTGCGGCCACCACACTGCTTCTTCCAGCCTGTTGGGGTGCTCTGCCTCCCTCCCCCTGTGTGCTGCTGTCCTAGCTCTGCATGTCCTCCTGCCAGGTTGGGTCAGTTATTATATCATCCACCACCTGATCTTCCACTTACGCACCCTGGTCCTCCTTCTGACTTTCTGGCAATTGTGTCTCATCATCGTCCAACTCTGGTGACACTTTCCCACCGTCGCCTTCGTACGACCGTGGCTGTTCAAATATTTGGTCATTGCTACATGCGATCTCCTCTTGCCCTCCTTCAAGTGGACTAGGCGAGAGGCAAGAATCTATAAATGGAATAGTGAACAGCTCTTCGGAGTGTCCAAGTATGGGATCAGTTGTCTCTGGGCACTCAGCATGATGGGAGGAAGGAGAATCAGGGTGAGGAATATGCGGGCCAGACTCACGGCTACTGAGACTTGACCGTGTGGAAGACAGGGTGGTGGTGGTGGTGGCTAAGTGATTGGAAGCATTATCTGCTATCCAACCAATAACCTTTTCACACTGCTCTGTGTTCAATAGTGGTGTTGTGCGGTCCTATAATAATTGGTCCAGAAAAGTCGAGCGAGAAGATGTGGGTGTTTGTTGTGGCACAATTATAGCTTGCCCACGGCCTCGGCCTCTGCATGCACCATCACCATCACCATCACATCCAGTTCCCCGTCCTTTGCCACGTGCCTTGCCCATTTTAAATGGAGGACAATATCTTCCACGCTCAATACAAATGGTTGAATTTGGAGCGAACTTATATGTGATCCGTGTGACGGACAAACCACAGTTTTAAATAGCTGCCCTGTAGGTAACTATTTTTAACAGCGCCGACCTCATGTCAATAAGTTCACTGACACACTGCAACAAAATTTCAATGGAGGCCAGAAATGGCAATATTTTCAATGCAATTATATGTGATCCGTGTGACGGACAAACCATAGTTTTAAATAGCTGGCCTGTAGGTAACTATTTTTAACAGCTAACTGGTGTCAATAACTTCATTGACACACTGAAACAAAATTTTATTGGAAGCCAGAAATGGCAGAATTTTCAGCGCAATTATATGTGATTTGTGTGGCAGACAAACCAGTTTTAAATAGCTGGTCTGTAGGTAACTATTTTTAACAGTGCCGACCTCGTGTCATTAAGTTCACTGACACACCGCAACAAAATTTCAATGGAGGCCAGAAATGGCAATATTTTTAGCGCAATAATATGTGATCCGCGCGACGGACAAACCACAGTTTTAAATAGCTGGCCTGCAGGTAACTATTTCTAACAGCGCCGACCTTGTGTCAATAAGTTCACTGACACACTGCAAAAAAATTTAAATGGAGGCCAGAAATGGCAATATTTTCAGCGCAATTATATGTGATCCGTGTGACGGACAAATCACAGTTTTAAAAACTGGCCTGTAGGTAACTATTTTTAACAGCGCCGACCTCGTGTCAATAAGTTCACTGACACACTGCAACAAAATTTTAATGGAGGCCAGAAATGGCAATATTTCCAGCGCAATTATATGTTATCCGTGTGACGGACAAACCACGGTTTTAAATAGCTGGATTTTTACCGCTGTAATATGGAAAGGACCTGGCTGTATTCTGCAGTGCCAACAAGCAAATGGTGCAGAAAAACAGTGTTCTCTGGATTGCTTTTTAAGCAAATATTCAGGATTAAGATAAAAAAAAAAATATTCCTGGCCCCTAGTACCTCGGCCTATTTCTACAAACATCTGTAAAAGCACCAGCAGACAGCACTGTAATGGACCCTCTTGCTATGTGCACTGCAGTCTGCTATATACACTGCCTGCCTGCCTAGCACTGATATCTCTGCAGCGGTATTAGTCCTCAGAAGGACTGTTAGTTGACATGGCTATGTGTCTCTAATATAGTCTGGTATACCTACACTAACTAGAAACAAGCAAATCTCTCCCTAGCTCAGCAGCAGCTCTCCGTACACTGTCTGATTCCGGAGTGACTGTGACGAGCACGGCGGCGCCAGGTCTGATATAGACCTGATGACGCTGTGCAGCCAGCCAATCACTGTAATGCCACAACCAACATGGCTGCAGCATTACAGTATGTGGCAGACAATCCCTGCATGTTGACTGGCGCTCTAAAGAGCGCCAAACATGCAGGGAGGGGACCCAAGCTCTTGCCGAGCAACCTCGGAAATACTCAGGGGCACCGAGCATCTCGAGAAGTGAGATGCTCGGGCGAGCAATGAACAGTAGCGAGCATGCTCGCTCATCACTAGTGCTTACATACGCATTAAGGGTCATATTCTAAGAAGCCAATCTGCCTGACCATATGCTTTTGGAGTACAAGAGGAAACCAGAATATGATGAGGAAATTCACACAAAGACGGGTAGAACATGCAAACTCCATGCAGATAATATTGATTTTAAACCCAAGGACCTTTATAAAAGGGGAACGGGCTGTTAGGCTGAATGAAATAACTAAGTCACCCCTCTTCTATCTTTGCATTAGCTGTAACAGAGAAGGGGGCTGGCCGAGTAGCTACTGAAATGAGCCTCACGGTCATTCCCCTTATACACAGCACTGGTCATATGCTGACAGTGGGGGAAGCTTTCTTTCTGTGTCCCAATAAATATGGAAGTGAAGTTGGAACGGAGGAGAAACCAACACACCAAGCCTGAAATCATAATAAATGTTTATTAGTAAGTTTGATAAATTTTAATCAAGATATTATTTTTCATTCTTGACTACCCTTTAATGACCGCAGTTGCAACTTTTTTTCACTTTAACCCCATATAGGAAAAAATGACGTATGCGTGATGAAAGGTGAAAATGCAGCGGATATCAGCTGTGTATATATATACATAGATATATCTATCTATATATATATATATCTATATCTATATATAGATATATATATATACTACCGTTCAAAAGTTTAGAGTCATTTAGAAATTACATTATTTTTGAAAGGAAAGCACATTTTTTTCCAATTAAGCTAACATTAAATGAATCAGAAATACACTCTATACATTGTAAATGTGGTAAATGACTATTTTAGCTGCAAATGTCTTGTTTTTATTGCAATATCTACATGGGTGTATAGAGGCCCATTTCCAACAACCACCACTCCAGTGTTTTAATGGTACATTGTGTTTGCTAACTGTGTAAGAAGGCTAATGGATGTTTAGAAAACCCTAGAAAACCCTTGCACAAGTATGTTAGCCCAGCTGAAAATGGTTTGGCTGATTTGAGAAGCTATAAAATTGACCTTCCTTTGAGCTACTTGAGAATCTGGAGCATTACATTTGTTTGTTCTATGAAACTCTCAAAATGGCCAGAAAAAGAGAACTTTCATGTGAAACTCGACAGTCTATTCTTGTTCTTAGAAATGAAGGCTATTCCATGCGAGAGATTGCCAAGAAACTGAAGATTTCCTACAACGGTGTGTACTACTCCCTTCAGAGGAGAGCACAAACAGGCTCTAACCAGAGTAGAAAGAGAAGTGGGAGGCCCCGCTGCACAACTGAGCAACAAGACAAGTACATTAGAGTCTTTAGTTCGAGAAATCGACGCCTCACAGCTCCTCAACTGGCAGCTTCATTAAATAGTACACGCAAAACGCCAGTGTCAACGTCTACAGTAAAGAGGCGACTCCGGGATGCTGGCCTTCAGGGCAAAGTGGCAAAAGAAAAAGCCATATCTGAGACTGGCTAATAAAAGGAAAAGATTAATATGGGCAAAAGAACACAGAGATTGGACAGAGGAAGATTGGAAAAATGTTTTAACAACAACAACAACAAAGAAAATGACGGCACTTCCACTACAAGAAATAGGTGCTTACTAAGGTGCTTACTAAGAGCAGCTACCTCCATATATAATGAACAAATAAAGTAGCACACTCTAACACTGAGTATGTAGATATGAAATATGAAATATGAATAGCATAACTGCTGTAGAAAATAGAAATAAATGAAAAAAATTTTGAAATTTTTTTTTAGCGCATGTAAATATGAAGTATGAAATATGAATAGCATTACTGCTGTAAAATAAATGAGAAATCTTAGCGCATAAATTGGCCAATTCATATGTACCTGACAGCCGCGGTAAGGCGTTTCTCGATGTCAGGACCTAGCCATGTGAATACCTCTCTAAGAGACCTCCGTCTGCTTATGTGTGGGAAAGTCAGATCCTGATGCATTTAAAACCACCTGCAGCATGGGGGTGATTTGATTTAAGCTTTGACTGAGCACTCCAGCCCCATGCCGCAGGTGGTTTTAAATGCAGAGGTGACTCTTGGTCTTCCTTTCCCGGGGCGGTCCTCATGTGAGCCCGTTTCTTTGTAGCGCTTGATGGTTTTTGCAACTGCACTTGGGGACACTTTCAAAGTTTTCCCAATTTTTCGCACTGACTGACCTTCATTTCTTAAAGTAATGATGGCCACTCGTTTTTCTTTACTTAGCTGCTTTTTTCTTGCCATAATACAAATTCTAACAGTCTATTCAGTAGGACTATCAGCTGTGTATCCACCAGACTTCTGCACAACACAACTGATGGTCCCAACCCCATTTATAAGGCAAGAAATCCCACTTATTAAACCTGACAGGGCACACCTGAGAAGTGAAAACCATTTCCGGTGACTACCTCTTGAAGCTCATCAAGAGAATGCCAAGAGTGTGCAAAGCAGTCATCAAAGCAAAACGTGGCTACTTTGAAGAACCTAGAATATAAGACATATTTTCAGTTGTTTCACACTTTTTTGTTAAGTATATAATTTCACATGTGTTAATTCATAGTTTTGATGCCTTCAGTGTGAATGTACAATTTTCATAGTCATGAAAATACAGAAAAATCTTTAAATGAGAAGGTGTGTCCAAACTTTTGGTCTGTACTGTATATATATATATATATATATACACACACAATGAAGGAAATAATTATTTGATCCCTTGCTGTTTTTGTAAGTTTGCCTCTGACAAGGACATGAACAGTCTATAATTTTAAGGATACATTAATTTTAACATTGAGAGATAGAATATCCAATAAAAGAATCAAGAAAATCACATTGTATAAATTAGATACATTTATTTGCATTTTGCAGTGAGAAATAAGTATTTGATCCCCTACAAACGATTCTGGCTCCTACAGACCAGTTAGACGCTCCTAATCAACTCGTTACCTGCATTAAATACAGCTGTCTTACATAGTCACCTGTATAAAAGACTCCTGTCCACAGACTCAATTAATCAGTCAGACTCTAACCTCTACAACATGGGCACGCCCCTCCTAATAACACTCCTAGAGGTAAGTCCCTCCTAATAACACTCCTAGAGGTAAGTCCCTCCTAATAACACTCCTAGAGGTATGACCCTCCTAATATCACTCCTAGAGGTACTGTATTTTTCGGACCATAAGATGCACCTAGGTTTTAGAGGAGGAAAAAAGAAAAAAAAATGTAAGCAAAAAATGTGGTCATGATGCACTGTTATGGAGGAGGGGGTCTCATGGATACTGGTATTGGGGTAATGCCCCCAATTCTGTTAATATCTTCCATCCTGGTATGTATGGCCCTTCCTTCCTGGTATTCGTGGCCCTCATCCCCATCCTGGTATACGTGGCCCTCATCCCCATCCTGGTATACGTGGCCCTCATCCCCATCCTGGTGTGCATGGCACCCCAATCCCCCATCCTGGTATGCATGGCACCCCTTTTTCCCTCATCCTGGCATGCATGGCACCCCCTGATCCCCATCCTGGTATGCATGGCACCCCTTGATCCTGGTATGCTTGGCACCCCTTGATCCCACATCCTGGTATGCATGGCAATCCTTGATCCCCCATCCTGGTAGGCATGGCACCCCTTGATCTCCCATCCTGGTATGCATGGCACCCCTTGATTCCCCCATCCTGGTATGCATGGCACCCCTTGATTCCCCCATCCTGGTATGCATGGCACCCCTTGATCCCCTATCCTGGTATGCCTGAACTGTAACCTACTATAGTGCATTATGAAGCACCGGAACATAAAATATTTCTATAGTACCAATAAATGTAGGCCATAAAACCATGAGTTAGCCAAAAAGTATATACAAAGTTTATTAGGTAAACATATGGACACGATTAAAAATCAATTAAAAACAAACAACAACCTCAACCTGTAGCAATCTCTGAATAGAAAAAAGTGGAAACCTGAAGATACAAAAGGGAAACCCTATACCCCTGGGGAAGCCTGAAAAGGTGTAACTCATGGGGTTTCCCTTTTATATCTTCAGGTTTCCACTCTTTTCTATTCACAGGTTGCTACAATGCCAGTTTATTCTATATCTATATCTATATCTCTAGACACTCAATAATCATGGGTGGTAGATAGGATCTGATTATTAATCTAGAAACGGACCAAGGAGTACACTACTGGTCTAGGGGTATATTGATACATGTATAGCTATAATATATATGCTGTTTCTATCCTGGTATGCATGGCACCCTTTGATCCTGGTATGCCTGGCACCCCTTGATCCTGTTATGTGACGCGCCCCTGGGCCTGTGTCGCGCAGCGTTGCGCACGCGGGAGCTTACCCGGAGCCGGATCTGTTGAGGGTTGTAGTCTCGTGGCGGTGATCCGGTCCGTGCCCAGGGAGTCAGACTAAGTGGCGCTGTATCAGCGGTAGATGTTGGACGACTACGCCACCCGTTGAGTACAGCTAAGGAGCTGCTGCTGCAGGGCAGACCGCTGAGGCCGGTGGTAGGATTGTGCAGCGTGATAGTATAACCCCCAACGGGAGGGGTATGGCCTCAGGGCAGCCGACGTGGATGATGGAGGTAGCAGGAACCACTCGGAGACGGTACGGTGTAGTTCAGGGTCTTTACTGGTGACAAAGATAGACCTTCCCGGAGTACTGGCTAGCGATTGGGGCCTGGTCAGTCCTTGAGCAGATGGGATCTACCCTGGCCAGGCGGAGTTGTAGGCCTCCCAAACTAACGATACTCTTCTGGCTACCTTGCTAGAGGCGGGTATAAGTAGCCCACGTCCCTGAGTGTACCGTGTGGTGCTCACCCGTATGGCCGGTGACTCGGGGCCTTCTAGTAGCTTTCGCTCCACGACGGCGGTGCTGGTCCCACGCGTGTGACCGTGCCTTCGGGTTTCTGGGCCAGAGGACCTGCAATCCCCTGCCGGTCGGTTTCTGCTGCTGGATAGGAGTTAGTCCCCACAGCCTCGGACTCCGGGTCCGGTGATAACTTCTCAGTCAGGGCGAGCTCTGCAGCTGCCAGCCCCTGACTCCTTGTAGCACTGCTCCCACAGAGCTCCTGTTGTTTCTTCCTATGCTGCTTCTCTTCTCTACTTCTTCTCTACTCCCTAACCCTGCCTCAGCCCTAGGTTTATATAGGGGAAGTTCTTCCCCTCCCAGGACTGGGCAGGAGGTGTGGCATGCATAGGATCCCTGACCAAGAGACCTCCCACCTGCTCTCAGACGTAATATCTCTATCACTGTGGCAACCAGACCCCTGGGGTGTCACATTCCCCCCTAGTGAAATTTAGTACTCCGGGACTAAACATATTTTTAGAAAAACATAACAAGGTATAAACAATAATAATACAATAAGAAAAACACATAAAGATGGTTACGGCGTGTCCGCAACCGGGTGCAGTTTTGAAGAAAACAAAGGTGTCCATTTCACCAAAACAGGGAGACGTAACCAGGTAGGGGTCTGTCCTGCCCCGAGTCCTTATCAGTCTTTTAGTCCATCCTGGGTTACGCTCCAACTAATTGTACAAGGATTCCCGGTAAATCCACCAAGGACTCCTAAAAATAACTAGAAACACATAATTATTTACAAGCAACAAGAAAAACAGGTAACCACAAATAAAACAATTTATACATTTCAAATCCTCCAACGTGCGGGTAACTGGCCTCTAGTGGCCCTAGTGGACCTACGGAGCTGACTGTCTAGCCCTGAACTACAGGGTGTAGGAGCTGTCAAGGGTAAACTGGGCAGCTGTCTACCGGCTCTTTGGCTCACTAGGGGTACGGCAGGCTCACTATAAGCAGAGGGTTGATCCTCCTGTTCTGCTTGTGTGGAGTCTTCTGCCTCCTGGACCGGCTGTTCTTCCAGCTCTACCTGTTGCTCCGTAGGTGCTTGGGATGCTGGTTGGAGGAAGGTGAGTACGGGTACCACAACTGCGCCATTGACTTGAGTCCAAGACCGAGGGAAGTCTCCGAGCACAGTACTAACCATGTCTTCCCTTTCCTCTACGGGTCGAGGGTCTTCTTGTTCCTCTTCAGGGTTCCGTAGCTGTTTGGGACACTTCTTCAGGTGATCCCGGGATACAATGGTTGTGGTTTCCCCTCCGTCTTTACTGATGGTACAGACCTTTGGGTTGTCGTGGCTTGAGGGCAGTACGATGTACGGGTCCTTCTCCCACTGGTCGTCCAACTTGTGGAGCCGCCTTTTCCTCTTCAAGACCTGCTCTCCGGGTACCAGGGGAACAGCGGGAGCATACTGGTTGTAAGTTTTCTCTTGTCTTTCCCTAGCTTGACAGAGACTTCGCTCCACGCTCTCCTGTACTTTCCGGTACTGCTGCTGCCTCTCTGTGTCCCAGTCTGCTTCTGGTGAAGTGTCCTCGGGTGTCAGGACTCCCATCTCCAGGTCAACAGGTAGCTTACCAGGCCTTGCCCTCATCAGGTAAGCCGGGGTACAGTTGGTGGAACCTACCGGGATGTGGTTGTATAGGTCCACCAGATCGGGCAGCTTCTCAGGCCACAGACTGCATTCTTCCAGGGGCAACGTTTTCAGAAGATCCATTACCACCTGGTTCATTTTCTCACAAAGTCCATTAGTTTGCGGATGATAGGGTGTCGTCCTTATCTTCCGGCAGCCATACAGATTGCAGAATTCCTGGAAGACCTCCGCTTCAAAGGCAGGTCCCTGGTCCGTCAGCACTTGGTCCGGGTACCCGTGTGGACGGCAGAAGTGCTGCTGGAAGGCTCTAGCTGCTGTTCGAGCTGTTAAGTCCTTGACGGGGACGACAACCAAGAACCGGGAGTAGTGATCCACGATGGTTAGTGCGTAAACGTAGCCACTTCTGCTTGGGGTCAGTTTTACATGATCCAAGGCTACCAGTTCCAACGGCTGCCGGGTGACGATGGACTGCAGGGGAGTCTTCTGGCTGGCACGGTCCTTCCTTCTTAGGTTGCATGGGCCACAGTCTCTGCACCACCTCTCGATGGTTCCCCTCATGCCTACCCAGTGGAACCGCCCATGCAGCAGGAACTCCAGCTTCTTCCATCCGAAGTGTCCAGCCCCGTCGTGGTATGCCTCCATCACCATGGCTGCGTCTCTCCGTGGCACCACTACTTGCCAGATTAGTTCATGCGTCCGGGAGTTAACCATTCTGCGGCACAACTTCCCCTTGTAAAGGAACAGTCGACTCTTCTCAGCCCACAGTTGCTTGGCTTCCTCCGGAGCGTCTGGGTCAAGGCGAGCCTCTGGCCGAGTCAGCATCTCCTTCACCAGTCGGACGGCAGGGTCACTGTCTTGCGTTTCCTCCCAGTTGTAGTGAGGCAAGGGGTTAAACGTAGCGGCTTGCTTACTCCTTACCCGATGGGAATACTGGATAGTCCCATGACGGTGGAACGCGGGGAGTTCAACTTCTTCCAGTCCCTCTGGATCTTCTCCTACGTCCGGTAGGTTTGGCATCCTGGACAGGGCGTCCGCGTTGGTATTGGAGCGTCCTGCCCGGTATTTGATTGTGAACTCGTAGTTGGACAGACGGGCCATCCATCTCTGCTCTAGGGCACCGAGTCTTGCCGTGTCCAGGTGTGTCAACGGGTTGTTATCCGTGTACACGGTGAACCGGGAAGAAGCGAGGTAGTGCTTAAAGCGTTCGGTGACTGCCCACACCACTGCCAGGAACTCTAGCTTAAATGAGCTGTAATTCTCAGGGTTTCTCTCGGTGGGTCGCAGTTTTCGGCTGGCGTAAGCGATTACTCGTTCTTTCCCCTGCTGGATCTGGGACAGCACGGCTCCTAGCCCGATGTTACTTGCGTCGGTGTAGAGGATAAAGGGCTGGCTGTAATCAGGGTACGCCAGGATTTCATCCCCCGTGAGGGCCATCTTCAGCTGGCGGAAGGACTCTTCTTCTAACTTCTCCCATCTGAAGGGTGGCTTCTGGTTCTTGGCCTTCCGGGACTGGCCTATCAGGAGGTCCTGCATAGGAGCTGCCTTTTTGGTGAAACCGGGGATGAATCTGCGGTAATAGCCTACCAACCCGAGGAACTGCCGCACTTCCTTTACACTGGAGGGACTTGGCCATTCCTTAATTGCGGTGATCTTATCAGGGTCGGGAGCCACTCCATCAGCGCTCACCACGTGTCCCAGGTACTGCACCTTTGGTTTCAGGAGGTGACACTTGGAGGGTTTCACCTTTAGGCCATAGCTTGCCAGAGCTTCGAACACTTCCGCCAGGTGTTTCAGGTGGTCCTCATACGTCTTGGAATATACGATGATATCGTCCAGGTACAACAAGACCGTCTCAAAGTTTCTGTGGCCCAGACAGCACTCCATTAATTGTTGGAAGGTTCCTGGTGCGTTGCAGAGTCCGAACGGCATGCAGGTAAACTCGCTAAGTCCCATCGGGGTGGTGAATGCGGTCTTCTCCCGGTCCGCCTCTGCTACAGGAACCTGCCAGTACCCACTAGTGAGATCCAAGGTAGAGAAGAAGTTAGCAGATCTTAAAGCAGCCAAAGACTCCTCTATCCTTGGTAAGGGGTACGCATCCTTGTGTGTGATACGGTTGATTTTCCGGTAATCTGCACACATCCTCATGGTGTTGTCTTTCTTTTTGACTAAGACTAGTGGAGCTGTCCAGGGGCTACAGCTATCCCTGATCACCCCAGCCTCCTTCATGTCTCTAAGCATCCCCTTGGCGTGTTGGTAGTGTGCAGGGGGTACGGGTCGATACCTCTCTTTTATGGGAGGATGGTCTCCCGTGGGGATGTGGTGTTCTACCCCCTTGACTCGCCCGAAGTCTAACGGGTGTTTACTAAACACTCTCTCGTACTCTTGAACCACCCGATAGACTCCCTGTTTCTGGTGTGAGGGAGTGGAGTCAGTACCCAAATGTAGTTGCTGACACCAGTCCTCCATTGTTTTCTTAGAGCCGTTACCTTCCTCCGGGGAAGATGGAGGCAAGGGTTCTACGGACTGTATGGAATCTTGATTGATGGTATACAATTTGGCTAGCGTGGCATACCGGGGCAGGTACACTTCCCTCTTCCCGATATTTATTATGCGAACGGGCACCCTCCCATGGCGTACATTGACCACCCCCCGTGCTGTCAAAATGGTGGGCCTACTGTCTGAGTAAACTGGTTCTACCATTGCCTGGTAATCTCTACCTCTCAGACCAATAGCTGCCCGGCACCAAATCATCATTTCACTTTTCGGGGGCATGGCAATAGGGAAAGGGTCACACATTCGCACGCTACCAATCTCACCACCGGAGAGTTCTAGCTGTTGCCGTCGCATCAGTGCCCGGATCTCTTTCTGGAGCACTCGCTGCTGGCCGGAGCTGGCGTTCTTGGCAACCTGCTGTAAAAGGAAAATCACCTCTGCAAGACAATTTTCAATTACATTAGTTCCTAGAGTTATCTTTGGGTGACTCTAGTGTTTGTCAATGTCTACAATGATCAGTCCCTGTGCTGCCAATTCGACTCTACCGATTTTAATGGTCACCTCTTTAAATCCAATCTGTGGCACGGGCTGACCATTGCTGGCGATGATACTCAAGTCGTCGTCAGGGTAGCGGGTGATATCCGAGTCATTCCAGTACTGCTTGAAGAGCACGTACGGGATGGTGGTGACCTGTGACCCGGTGTCCAGTAGGGCACTCATAGGAATGCCATCCAGTACCACGGGTAAGACTGGACGTCCTCCCACATATTTGTCGCGCCAGTTCGATGGGCCTGGTGATCTTTTTCCTGGGGGTTGGCCCTCTACCCCAGGTTGTGCCAGTTTAAAGGACAGTACCTTGCCATATGTCCGGGTTGATTGCAGCGGCGGCAGATGGGTCGTCCGTCCTCGTTGTATCGGTCGCTGGGTCTTCCTCTGGCCGGTGGGGTCCTCCTTGGTCGACGCCACGGGATGTCCTCCGGTCCGGATGCCAGCTGGATCTTCCCTGGAGTGGAAACCTGTAAAGACTGCACAGTTCGGGTTAGCGCAGCAACGCTTTTAGCTAGCTCTTGGACCTGATGGTGCAGGTCTGGAGCCGGGTCATTGTTCAAAGCCTGCGCATCAGCTCCCACAGGCCCTGCCGACAAGGGCGCCGCCTCCTGGTGGTAAGTGGTAGTGGGGCGTCTGTGGGTCACAACGCCACCTGGTGCCGGTTCTCGAAGCACCCGGATGGCTCTGTCCTTGAACTGTGCAAATCCCAGATGAGGGTCCTGTAAGGCCATTGCCCGCAACTGGGTTCGGTGGGCATTGCAATATAAACCCTCTATAAATTGTTCAGTCAACAGCCTGTCCTCGTCTCCCACGCCGTCAGGGTCGGTCTGCTTAATGGCTCTCAGGGCCTCTTGTAGGTTCAGGGCATAGTCCCTTATACTCTCATGTGCCCGCTGTTTGCACCCGTAGAATCTAAGCTTGATCTCGGCTGAGGTGCGGGTATCAAAGGTGTCCCTCAGCCGGGTTAGTATCCCTGCGACAGTCCTCCCCCCAGGTGGCCAGGACTTTACCTCCCTTTGGGCTGCCCCGGTTAATTGGGCCACCAGGATGCTCACTTTTTGCTCCTCTGTGAGGGGGTACACCTGGAAGAGGCTATCCAGCTTTTCTCTAAAGTCATGCAGGGTATGTGACTCCCCTGAGTACTGGGGTAGCCAGGCTGCCCCCGGGATATAGGGCATGGTGAAAGGCATGACCGCAACAGCGGTGGCGCTGGCGGGGGTTGAAGCGGTGAAGCTCTCCTCCGTATCCGACATCCTTCTCCCCCCTAGTGGACCGTGGCCTACCTTGCGATGATCCTCTTCCATAGGCCGCGGCTCCGCAGTGGATCGTCAGGGTTGAGGACCTTCCGTCGCGCTCCTGTGACGTCGGCGTCTGCTGGGATCCTTCCAGGACCTTACGCAACGTCCGGACGTGAGGCGGGGCTTCAGTTCTCGCGCGCTTTCGGAGTCCACGCCCCTCTTCTTCCCGCGCGGCATCCTCAAGATGGCGTCCAATGGCGGGAAAACTCCACGTGTGGCGGGAAGAAGGCTGAAGATGGCGCCGGATGGCGGGAAAACTCCACCGATGGCGGGAAGGAAGCGGAAGATGGCGCCGGATGGCGGGAATCTTCACCACAGGTAAGTTTGAACAGTCTTTTTCAGGCACGCAGTACCCGGTGGTTGCGGGCACGAGATCCTGCCGACTACACCAAAAGTTGACGCGCCCCTGGGCCTGTGTCGCGCAGCGTTGCGCACGCGGGAGCTTACCCGGAGCCGGATCTGTTGAGGGTTGTAGTCTCGTGGCGGTGATCCGGTCCGTGCCCAGGGAGTCAGACTAAGTGGCGCTGTATCAGCGGTAGATGTTGGACGACTACGCCACCCGTTGAGTACAGCTAAGGAGCTGCTTGCTGCTGCAGGGCAGACCGCTGAGGCCGGTGGTAGGATTGTGCAGCGTGATAGTATAACCCCCAACGGGAGGGGTATGGCCTCAGGGCAGCCGACGTGGATGATGGAGGTAGCAGGAACCACTCGGAGACGGTACGGTGTAGTTCAGGGTCTTTACTGGTGACAAAGATAGACCCTCCCGGAGTACTGGCTAGCGATTGGGGCCTGGTCAGTCCTTGAGCAGATGGGATCTCCCCTGGCCAGGCGGAGTTGTAGGCCTCCCAAACTAACGATACTCTTCTGGCTACCTTGCTAGAGGCGGGTATAAGTAGCCCACGTCCCTGAGTGTACCGTGTGGTGCTCACCCGTATGGCCGGTGACTCGGGGCCTTCTAGTAGCTTTCGCTCCACGACGGCGGTGCTGGTCCCACGCGTGTGACCGTGCCTTCGGGTTTCTGGGCCAGAGGACCTGCAATCCCCTGCCGGTCGGTTTCTGCTGCTGGATAGGAGTTAGTCCCCACAGCCTCGGACTCCGGGTCCGGTGCTAACTTCTCAGTCAGGGCGAGCTCTGCAGCTGCCAGCCCCTGACTCCTTGTAGCACTGCTCCCACAGAGCTCCTGTTGTTTCTTCCTATGCTGCTTCTCTTCTCTACTTCTTCTCTACTCCCTAACCCTGCCTCAGCCCTAGGTTTATATAGGGGAAGTTCTTCCCCTCCCAGGACTGGGCAGGAGGTGTGGCATGCATAGGATCCCTGACCAAGAGACCTCCCACCTGCTCTCAGACGTAACATTGCCGTTACTGTGGCAACCAGACCCCTGGGGTGTCACATTATGCATGGCACCCCCTGATTCCCCCAATCCTGGTATGTATGGCACCGCTTCATTCCCCCAACCTGGTATGCATGGCACCCCTTGATCCTGGTATGCTTGGCACCCCTCCATCCTGGTATGCCTTGCACCCTCTGAGCCCCATCATGCTGCCCACACAAAAAAAACAATTATACTCACCACCTCTCTCCTCCAGTGCTGCGTCCCGCTCTGCTGCCGACACTCTCACTGTGTGAGCCGTTCATGGCAGGGTGCGCATGGCATTCCTGCCATGCGCCCTCACACAGTCAAGTGCTGTGCTGGAATAGTCACTGCTCCCCACATCAGGAGTGTGTGCATGGGGAGCAGTGACTAATCCCTCTCATGTGCCCGCTATTAAAGACCATGAATAATCACTACAACCCATGGGCGTGGGGAGCAGGGAATATTAATTTTCTTTAGCAGTGGGGACAGTGTAGGCAGCAGCAGGCGGCTGCTGCTTCCTGTGCCCCGTTCATCCCCTGCTGCCGCTCCCACCACCACCCACAGCCACAGCCGAACATATGTTCAGACTATAAGAGGCACCCCCCACTTTCCTCCAAAATTTTTTAGAGGAAAAAAAGTGTGTCTTATAGTCCGAAAAATACAGTAAGTCCCTCCTAATAACACTCCTAGAGGTATGTCCCTCCTAATATCACTCCTAGAGGTAAGTCCCTCCTAATATCACTTCTAGAGATAAGTCCCTCCTAATAACACTCCTAGAGGTACGTCCCTCCTAATAACACTCCCAGTGGCACCGCCCCTCCTAATAACACTCCTAGAGGTACGTTCCTCCTAATAACACTCCCAGTGGCACCGACCCTCCTAATAACACTCCTAGTGGTATGCCTCTCCTAATAAGACTCCTAGTGGTATGCCCCTCCTAATAGCACTCCTACTGGTATGCCCCTCCTAATAACACTCCTAAAGTTAAGTCCCTATTAATAACACTCATAGTGGTACGTCCCTCTTAGTTCTATGGTTCATCCGCTCCACAGCACAGGGGCACTGGAGTGCCCGGAGCACAACGTCCGCTCCGCTCCCGGGCTCGGTGGCCTCTCCTCTCCTAGCAACGCGGCTAGGAGAGGCATACCACTAGGAGACTGGCTAGGCCACTCCAGGACCTTGAAATGCTTCTTACAAAGCCACTCCTTCGTTGCCCTGGCGGTGTGCTTGGGATCATTGTCATGCTGAAAGACCCAGCCACGTTTCATCTTCAATGCCCTTGCTGATGGAAGTAGGTTTGCAATCAAAATCACACGATACATGGCCCCATTCATTCTTTCATGTACACGGATCAGTCGTCCTGGTCCCTTGGTAGAGAAACAGCCCCAAAGCATGATGTTGCTACCCCCATGCTTCACAGTAGGTATGGTGTTCTTTGGATGCAACTCAGCATTCTTTCTCCTCCAAACACGACGAGTTGTGTTTCTACCAAACAGTTCTACTTTGGTTTCATCTGACCATATGACATTCTCCAAATACTCTTCTGGATCATCCAAATGCTCTCTAGCAAACTTCAGACGGGCCCGGACATGTAATGGCTTAAGCAGGGGGACACGTCTGGCACTGCAGGATCTGAGTCCCTTGCAGAGTAGTGTGTTACTGATGGTAGCCTGTGTAATGTTGGTCCCAGCTCTCTGCAGGTCATTCACTAGGTCCCCCCGTGTGGTTTTGGGATTTTTGCTCACCGTTCTTGAGATCATTTTGACTCCATGGGGTGAGATCTTGTGTGGAGCCCTAGATCGAGGGAGATTATCAGTGGTCTTGTATGCCTTCCATTTTCTAATTATTGCTCCCACAGTTGATTTCTTCACACCAAGCTGCTTGCCTATTGCAGATTCAGTCTTCCCAGCCTGGTGCAGAGCTACAATTTTGTTTCTGGTGTCCTTCAACAGCTCTTTGGTCTTCACCATAGTGGAGTTTGGAGTGTGACTGTTTAAGGTTGCGGACAGGTGTCTTTTATACTGATAACAAGTTCAAACAGGTGCCTTTACTACAGGTAATGAGTGGAGGACAGAGGAGCCTCTTAAAGATGAAGTTACAGGTCAGTGAGAGACAGAAATCTTGCTTGTTTGTAATTGACCAAACACTTATTTTCCACCAAAATTTGAAAAAAAATTCTTTCCAAATCAGACAATGTGATTTTCAGGATTTTTTTTCTCATTTTTTGTCTCATAGTTGAGGTCTACCTATGATGTCAATTACAGGCCTCTCTCATCTTTTTAAGTGGGAGAACTTGCACAATTGGTGGCTGACTAAATACTTTTTTTCCCCACTGTATATTAGTAAGTTTGATAAATTTTAATCAAGATATTATTTTTGATTCTTGACTACCCCTGTAATGACCGCTGTTGCAACCTTTTTTCACTTTAACCCCATTGAGGAAAAAATGACTTAAGCGTGATGAAAGGTGAAAATGCAGCGGATATCAGCCATACTGTATATACAGGGTTGTCCATCAGGACTGATGTTTTTAGGAAGTCAACAGCCGAATTCATTGATTCATGCTTCCTCTGCACATAATCCTGCAACCATCAGGGCCGTCCCGGTTGGACAGTTCCTGAGGGTTAGGCGGATTTGTTCCTCCCCCCAGGGTTTTGAGGACCAGGCCATGTCCCTTAGGACAAGGTTTCTTCAACGTGGCTACAGCAAACGTTCAATTAAAAGGGGGTATAACAGAGCCAAGGCAACACCCCGCTCTCAACTTTTATATGGCCACAAGAAAATTACACCAGTGGAAGGCCAGACACGCTTTATCACCACCTAAAGCACAAAGTGGAATGATATGCGGGCAATTCTTAAGAGACATTGGCCTATACTCCTTACAGAACCCTCTCTTGTGGGATCCATCAGAGATTCTCCATCCATGACGTCTAGGAGAGCTAGAAACCTTAGTGACCTAATTGTTAAGAGCCACTATGTTCCCACTAATAAGACTTTTCTCTCCTCATTTCAACCTATGTTGGGTTGTTTCCCTTGCGGCCATTGCCTGGCTTGCGCCAATGTCCTGCGTACCCAAACTTTTGACTCTGCGGCAGGAGATAAACGGTATCAGATTAAACACCGTATCTCCTGCAGTTCCACTAATGTCATTTACTATGCCACTTGTGATTGTTCACTTATTTATGTTGGCCTCACATCTAGGGAACTCAGAGTCAGAGTTCGGGAACACGTAAGGGACATTGCCGCGGCCAGGTTAGTGGTGGATCCCTCTGAGTTAAAAACTCTTCCCCGCCATTTCCGTCAATTTCATGATTGTAATCCTTCATCACTCTCCATCCGTGGCATTGACGTTGTCCACCTTGGGGCAAGAGGCAGTAATTCTAAACGCATCTTGGCTCAACATGAAAGGAAGTGGATTGTTACACTGGACACTTTGTCCCCAAAGGGATTAAATGAGACTCTCAGTTTCGCTCCATTTTTGTGACTAACCACGTGGGTTCTCTTCCTCCATTACAATTAATTTTTGTCTCTCTCTGAGACTTAGTGGTGTTGTGTTTGCAGCTATTTTATTCTATTTTATATTTGTGTAGTGTTGTTTTTGATTGTTAATATGTGTTTTTCTTTTTCCTTTTTTGTTTATATTGGCCCAGGTTGGCCTTCTTGTTTCAGAGATATGCATCAACCCATTTATCATATTACACAGCTCATCTCTCCTGATTATACGCCCCTTTATTTAACCTCAGTGATTAATACCCCAGTGTTTTATTTTATTTATTCTGTTTCCGGTATTTTTGTTTGTATTAATATCTCTATTGAACTTGAATACTTACCTCTTTGACATCCTGAGTGCGTGCGCTCGGCGCGGTCACGTCCCTGGCTTCGGCGCCCGGCATTTTCCCATCTGTGACCGCGCAGCTGAAAGCTCCCTGATGTGACCGCCGCGCAGCTGTTGCGGGACCTGGTCTGCTCCGTGCGCATGCGCCACATACATTATGCCATTGGTGGGGTTCCGATCACGTAGTGCATCAAGTGACCGCCCATCTGGGTATTTTAAGGTCCTTCTGCCACATTTGTCTACCTTCCCTTGATAAAGCCGTCCATACTTCACGCGAAACGCGCGTTGGGAAGTGGCATATACCAGATATCTTAGGCGCCAAAGGTATACAGGGTAAGCGATGACTTTTCTCTGCAAATAACGTTGTTTGGTTTTTTTGCTGACACCAATCCTGGCTACAGGCTTTTCTCCTACATTGTATCATGGCCGTTACATATTTATTATACTATTTATTAATTAAAAGGCCATGTTAAATGTCTTCGGTCCACATGTAATTTATGCCTGTTGATTTTGTCAGCTTTTATGTCATGAGACATTTGACACTTCCCCTGGCCTTGGCTGCACCGTTGCTGCTATTTTCCAATTCCTTCTACCCATGTCTGTCTTATATGCACTGTTGTAATGTAATTATTAATAAAGTCTATATATTTTTTTACTCAATTTGAAACGCTCCGTCCTTCATGTTTTTCATGTTTCCTGGAGTCCTTTGCTTGCAGTAGCACACAACTAGTCCTACGAATTGTGTGCCCTCAAGCAATATGTTTTTGGGATTTTTGCCATAATTGTCCAAAAGTAGGTGGACAGAAAGTGTAATAAGGTTATGAAGTGGGAGATTTATCAAACATGGTGTAAAGTGAAACTGGCTCAGTTGCCCTTAGCAACCAATCAGATTCCACTTTTCATTCCTCACACACTCTTTGGAATTGGGAATTTCACGAACTTCTATCATGCGAATCCTGAAATCTATTGGGTGGAAAGCTTATCGTCCACGTCTAATTCATGGTTTATTGGAGGATGATCCAGAAAAGCGGCTGCAATTTAGTGAGATTATGCTTAACGAAATTGAAGAAAATCCAGTAATTTTAGATAACATTATGTGGAGTGATGAAGCTTCTTTCAAATTATCCGGCCATATTAACAGACATAATTGTGTTTACTGGTATAATGAGAACATGCATTTAACATTACAGCAATAACTAAATGAGCCTGGTGTCAATGTTTGGGGTGGTATTTCAAGTTTTGGTGTTTTAGGACCAATATTTTTTGATGGAACAGTCACAGGAGATAAGTATCTCGAAATT
Source organism: Phyllobates terribilis (assembly GCF_046119375.1). Taxonomy (NCBI): domain Eukaryota; kingdom Metazoa; phylum Chordata; class Amphibia; order Anura; family Dendrobatidae; genus Phyllobates; species Phyllobates terribilis. The sequence continues at coordinate 112,577,114 of NW_027362764.1, read as the reverse complement.
CTAATGAATCAAGTTGTTCCCCAGTTACAGCAACAGCCTAATTCAAATGACCTTTATTTCCAACAAGATGGGGCCCCTCCACATTATTTAAGAGTAGTCCTCGAGTATCTTGATGAAGTATTTCCTAATAAATGGATTGGCCAAAGAGGCCCACTTGATTGGTCGGCACGTTCACCAGACTTGACCCCAAAGGATTTTTTCTTTTGGGGAGTACTCAAGGACAAAGTTTATAGTCGAAAACAAAAAAAGTGTGAGTGAGTTGAAAAATTACATAAGAGATGCATTTCAAGAACTTAACCCCTTTACAACCCAAGGTGGTTTGCACGTTAATGACCAGGCCAATTTTTACAATTCTGACCACGGTCACTTTATGAGGTAATTACTCTGGAACGCTTCAACGGATCCCATTGATTCTGAGATTGTTTTTTCGTGACATATTGTACTTCATGATTGTGGTAAAATTTCTTCGATATCACTTGCATTTATTTGTGAAAAAATGGAAATTTGGTGAAAATTTTGAAAATGTAGCAATTTTCAAAATTTGATTTTTATGCCCTTAAATCAGAGAGATATGTCACACAAAATAGTTAATAAATAACATTTCCCACATGTCTACTTTACATCAGCACAATTTTGGAACCAAATTTTTTTTTTATTAGGGAGCTATAAGGGTTAAAAGTTGACCAGCGATTTCTCATTTTTCCAAAAAAATTTACAAAACCATTTTTTTAGGGACCACATCATATTTGAAGTCACTTTGAGGGGTCTTTATGACAGAAAATACCCAAAATTGACACCATTCTAAAAACTGCTCAAAACCACATTCAAGAACTTTATTAACCCTTCAGGTGCTTCAGAGGAATTTTTGAAATGTGGAAGAAAAAAATTAACATTTAACTTTTTTCACAAAAATGTTACTTTAGACCCAATTTTTTTTATTTTTGCAGGGGTAACAGGAAAAAAATGGACCCCAAAATTTGTTGTGCAATTTCCCCTGGGCACGCAGATACCCCATATGTGGGGAACAAAACACTGTTTGGGCGCACGGCAGGGTTCGGAAGGGAAGGAGCGCCATTTGACTTTTTGAATGTAAAATTTGCTTGAATAATTTGCGGACGCCATGTTGCATTTGGGGAGCCTCTGATGTGCCTAAACAGTGGAAAGCCCCCACAAGTGACACTATTCTGGAAATTAGACCCCTCAGGGAACTTATCTAGATGTGTGGTGAGCACCTTGAACCCCCAGGTGCTTCACAGAAGTTTATAACATTGAGCAGTAAAAATAAAATTTTCACATTTTTCCCACAAATATGTTTTTCAGCCCCCAATTTTGCATTTTCATAAGGGTAACAGGAGAAATTGCACCACGCAGTTTGTTGTGCAATTTCTCCTGAGTAAGCAGATACCCCATATGTGGGGAAAAAACACTGTTTGGGCGCACGGCAGGGTTCGGAAGGGAAGGAGCGCCATTTGATTTTTGGAATGTAAAATTTGCTTGAATAATTAGCGGACGCCATGTTGCGTTTGGAGAGCCCCTAATGTGCCTAAACAGTGGAAACCCCCCACAAGGGACACCATTCTGGAAACTAGACCCCTCAGGGAACTTATCTAGATGTGTGATGAGCACCTTGAAACCCTAGGTGCTTCACAGAAGTTTATAACATTGAGCAGTAAAAATACAATTTTCACATTTTTCCCACAAAAATGTTTTTCAGCCCCCAATTTTGCATTTTCATAAGGGTAACAGGAGAAATTGCACCATGCAATTTGTTGTGCAATTACTCCTGAGTAAGCACATACCCCATATGTGAGGGAAAACCACTGCTTGGGCATACGGCAGGGTTCGGAAGGGAAGGAGCACCATTTGACTTTTTGAATGTAAAATTTGCTTGAATAATTAGCGGATGTGTCCCTGATGTGGCTAAACAGTGGAAACCACCCACAAGTGACACCATTTTGGAAACTAGACCCCTCAAGGAACTTATCTAGATGTGTGGTGAGCACCCTGAACCCCCAAGTCCTTTACAGAAGTTTATAACATGGAGCCGTGAAAATAAAAAAATCAAACTTTTTCCACAAAAATTATGTTTTAGCCCCAATTTTTTTATTTTCACAAGGGTACGAGGAGAAAATGGACCCAAAAACTTTTGTGCAATTTCTCCTGAGTATGTCAATACCCCATATGTGGGGAAAATACAGTGTTTGGGCACACGGCAGAGTTCAGAAGGGAAGGAGCACTGTGTGACTTTTTGAACGCAAAATTGTCTGGAATCGAGAACGGATGCCATATCGCATTTGGAGAGCCCCTGATATCCCTAAATAGTGGAATCCCCCCACATGTGACCTCATTTTGGAAACTACACCCCTCAAGGATTTTATCAAGGGGTATAGTGAACATTTTGAACCCAGAGGTACGACACAGAAGGGAATTGAATGTTTCGCAACCAGCAGTTCGCCCCCAGCAGTTCGCCCCTGGGTACATTTCGCCCCCGCACATTTCGTCCCCAGCATTTGGCTGATAGGGGCAAAATGTGCGGGGGCAAAATGTACCTGGGGGCGAACTGATGGTGGAGTACTGCTGGGGGCAAATTGCTGTAGGCGAACTGCTGGGGGCGAAACTTCCTATAACCGACACAGAATTTGATAACATTAGGTCATCATATTGAATAAGTTGTCATTAGTCTTGAGCGCAAGTGCTCGCTACTTGAGTTTGCATCGGGTACTCAGGTATGCACCATGTATCGAGGGTGCTCGAGTGACATGCTCGAGTCCCCGCCCGCATGTTTCACGGTTATTAGACACTCAAAAAAAAACATGCGGGGATTGCTCGTGCATGGCAGGCAATCCCGAGAGGTTTTTTGGCCGCGAAGCATATGGGGCGAAGACACAAGCATGTCACTCGAGCACCCACGATACTTAATGCATACCCGAGCACCCGATGCAAACTCAAGTAGCGAGCACTTGCGCTCAACACTAGTTGCCATATCGTCATCCTTTTTTTTTTTTTTTACTTTTGGAAAACATCCCGACCCTAACCCTAGCCCAACCCCAACCCCAACCCTAACCCTAGCCCAACCCTAACCCCAACCCTAACCTTAACCCTAGCACAACCCTAGCCTAACCCTAGCCCAACCCTAACCCCAACCCTAACCCTAGCACAACCCTAACCCAAGAGTTTATTTTTTACGCCGCTCCTCGTGTGGTATAGGTGATTAGACGACTTTATTCTTCGGGTCGGTGCGACAACAGCGATACCAGAATCATATCGGGTTTTTATGATTGACAGCTGTCACACACTAAAAGACGCATTTTTTTGTAAAATCTAGTTTTTGCATCGCTATATTTTGAGAGCTATAATTTTTCCATATTTTGGCCGACAGAGTCATGTGATGGCTTGTTTTTTGCAGGATGAGTTGACGTTTTTATTGGTGCCATCTTCAGGCACGTGACATTTTTTGATCGCTTTCTATTCCGATTTTTGGGAGGCAGAATAAACAAAAACCAACAATTTAGGAATTGTTTTTTTTTAAAAAAAAATGTATTCTGCTCCTCGTGTGGTAAAATTGATAAGGTAGCTTTATTCTTCGGGTCAGTACGTTTACAGCGGTACCACATTTATATCGTTTTTCTATGTTTTGGCGCTTTTACATAATATAAGCAATTTTATAGAAAAAATTATTTTTTGCATCCCTTTATTCTGAGAGCTATCATTTTTTTATTTTTCGGCTGATGACGCTGTATGGTGGCTTGTTTTTTGCGTAACGAGATGATGTTTTCAGCGGTACCATATTTATTTACATTCGTCTTTTTGATCGCGTGTTATTTCATTTTTTGTTTGGCGGTATGATGATAAAGCATTGTTTTTTGCTTCTTTTTTTTTTTTTTTTTAACTGTGTTCACTGAAGGGGTTAACTAGTGGGACAATTTTATAGGTCATGTCGCTCTGGACGCGGCGATACCAATAATGTGTACTTTTATTGTTTATTTTGTTTTTTTTTTCATAATAACATTTATTGATGGGTACATTATATATTTTTGGTGGATTATTTTTTTTATTTTTTTTTAAATATTTTTACAAAAAAATTTAATTTTTTTTTTCACTTTCTGACAGTTTTTTTTTATTTTTATACTTTGTCCCACTATGGAACTTTCACTTTTTTTATTCTGATCGCCTGCATAGCACAGGAATGTAGCACCATACCTGTGCTATGCAGGCTGTCAGCGCTGCACAGGGAGAAGATAGTTTGGTCATGCACTGCGCATGACCAAAAAAATCTTCCTGCTTTCTGGTGACCTGGATGTTGTCATGATGACATCAGGTCGTCATGGCAACATCCGGGAAGCTGCGGCAGACAGCGCTGGAGGCAGGAAGAGGAGGTGATTATTGCAATCACCTCCCCTTAGCCACTGCAATGCTGCGATCAACTTCGATCGCAGCATTGCGGGGGTTAATGTGACGGGAGCGGTGCGGGACTGCTCCCTGCACATAGTACCGGGTGTCAGCTGTGATAATCAGCTGACACCTGGCGGTGATCACGCCCGCACAGCCTGTGTGCGCGAGCGATCGCAATGACATATTAATACGGGTCAGGCTCTTAAAGCCCAGGGCACAGACGCGTATTAATACGTCTTGGGCTTTAAAGGGGTTAATACCCAAAGAGACTTGTGCAAAAAAGTTTGTCGAAGCGTAAGAGGCAGACTTCAAAGCTGTGCAAATTGTAATGGAAAATAGTTTGAGCACCTGCGTTGATAAAATTTAAGGGCTTTTGTATTATTGTTCAGAATAAAATTTAATTGTCAATGTTATGCTTGTGTTAGTAAATATAATTTTATATATATAAATCAAAATAAATGTTATTATTTTCTGGCCACCTACTTTTGGACCACCCTGTATATATATATATATACACTGCTCAAAAAAATAAAGGGAACACTCAAATAACACATCCTAGATCTGAATGAATGAAATATTCTCATTGAATACTTTGTTCTGTACAAAGTTGAATGTGCTGACAACAAAATCACACAAAAATCATCAATGGAAAATCAAATTTATTAACCAATAGAGGCCTGGATTTGGAGTCACCCCCAAAATTAAAGTGGAAAAACATACTACAGGCTCATCCAACTTTGATGTAATGTCCTTAAAACAAGTCAAAATGAGGCTCAGTATTGTGTGTGGCCTCCACATGCCTGTATGACCTCCCTACAATGCCTGTGCATGCTCCTGATGAGGTTGCGGATGGTCTCCTGCGGGATCTCCTCCCAGACCTGGACTAAAGCATCCACCAACTCCTGGACAGTCTGTGGTGCAACGTGACACTGGTGGATGGAGCAAGACATGATGTCCCAGATGTGCTCAGTCGGATTCAGGTTGGGGGAACGGGCGGGCCAGGCCATAGGTTCAATGCCTTCATCTTGCAGGAACTGTTGACACACTCCAGTCACATGAGGTCTGGCATTCTCCTGCATTAGGAGGAACCCAGGGCCAACCGCACCAGCATATGGTCTTACAAGGGGTCTGAGGATCTCATCTCGGTACCTAATGGCAGTCAGGCTACCTCTGGCGAGCACATGGAGGGCTGTGTGGCCCTCCAAAGAAATGCCACCCCACACCATTACTGACCCACTGCCAAACCGGTCATGCTGAAGGATGCTGCAGGCAGCAGATCGCTCTCCACGGCGTCTCCAGATTCTGACACGTCAGTCACAAGTGCTCAGTGTGAATCTGCTTTCATCTGTGAAGAGCACAGGGCTCCAGTGGTGACTTTGCCATTCCTGGTGTTCTGTGGCAAATGCCAAGCGTTCTGTGTGGTGTTGCGCGGTGAGCACAACCCCCATCTGTGGATGTCGGGCCCTCATACCACCCTCATGAAGTCGGGTTCTAACCGTTTGTGCAGACACATGCACATTTGTGGCCTGCTGGAGGTCGTTTTGCAGGGCTCTGGCAGTGCTCCTCCTGTTCCTCCTTGCACAAAGGAGAAGGTAGCGGTCCTGCTGCTGGGCTGTTGCCCTCCTACTGTTATGAACTGCTACAAACACTAAGGAAAGATAGCAAAACTGTCCCTACAATAGGACTAAGCTGATTCCCTACGATGCAGCGGGGGACCTGTTCCTTGTGAACAGACCCGCCTAAGTCCTCAGCTAGTCTGAACGCAGACCTATAAATATAAGGGAGGGGTCTCTACAAGAACTAAGGACTGGGATATAGTTGGACACCTCCTTGCAGAAATTGTAGCAGAGCAAAGACAAACAAACAAACAAACAGAAGTACTAGTGGTCAAAAGACCAAGCAAACTACAGAGTAAGGTACAAGGCACCTGGCTAGCTTAAGAGTAAATGTAACACTGAAGTCCAGCAAGGCCAGGAGGGCGGAGCTGTATTAAATAGGCAAAAAGTCATGTGACCAGCAAAATAGAAAAAACTAACAGGAGGGTTCTAACACCTACGGCACCCTCCACGTCTCCATCCGTTCACCTTTTCTGCGTCGCACAAAGACACGGTGGTTGGAACCAAAGATCTCAAATTTGGACTCATCAGACCAAAGCACAGATTTTAACTGGTCTAATGTCCTTTCCTTGTGTTCTTTAGCCCAAACAAGTCTCTTTTGTTTGTTGCCAGTCCTTAGCAGTGGTTTCTTAGCAGCTACTTTACCATGAAGGCCTGCTGCACAAAGTCTCCTCTTAACAGTTGTTGAAGAGATGTGTCTGCTGCTAGAACTCTGTGTGGCATTGACCTGGTCTCTAATATGAGCTGCTGTTAACCTGCGATTTCTGAGGCTGGTGACTCGGATAAACTTATCCTCAGAAGCAGAGGTGACTCTTGGTCTTCCTTTCCTGGGGCGGTCCTCATGTAAGCCAGTTTCTTTGTAGCGCCAAGATGTGTCCAAACTTTTGGTCTGTACTGTATATATATATATATATATATATATATATATATATATATATATATATATATATATATATATATATATATATATATATATATAGTGGGATTTCTTGCCTTATAAATGGGGTTGAGACCATCAGTTGTGTTGTGCAGAAGTCTGGTGGATACACAGCTGATAGTCCTCCTGAATAGACTGTTAGAATTTGTATTATGGCAAGAAAAAAGCAGCTAAGTAAAGAAAAACGAGAGGCCATCATTACTTTAAGAAATGAAGGTCAGTCAATGCGAAAAATTGGGAAAACTTTGAAAGTGTCCCCAAGTGCAGTTGCAAAAACCATAAATCGCTACAAAGAAACTGGCTCACATGAGGACCGCCCCAGGGAAAGAGGACCAAGAGTCACCTCTGCTTCTGAGGATAAGATTATCCGAGTCACCAGCCTCAGAAATCGCAGGTTAAGCGCAGCTCAGATTAGAGACCAGGTCAATGTTACACAGAGTTCTAGCAGCAGAAACATCTCTTCAACAACTGTTAAGAGGAGACTTTGTGTAGCAGGCCTTCATGGTAAAATAGCAGTGGTTTCCTAGCAGCTAAGGACAGGCAACAAGCAGAAGAGACTTGTTTGGGCTAAAGAACACAAGGAATGGACATTAGACCAGTGGAAATCTGTGCTTTGGTCTGATGAGTCCAAATTTGAGATCTTTGGTTTCAACCACCGTGTCTTTGTGCAACGCAGAAAAGGTGAACGGATGGACTCTACATGCCTGGTTCCCACCGTGAAGCATGGAGGAGCAGGTGTGATGGTGTGGGGGTGCTTTGCTGGTGACACTGTTGGGGATTTATTCAAAATTGAAGGCATACTGAACCAGCATGGCTACCACAGCATCTTGCAGCGGCATGCTATTCCATCCGGTTTGCATTTAGTTGGACCATCATTTATTTTTCAACAGGACAATGACCCCAAACACACCTCCAGGCTGTGTAAGGGCTATTTGACCAAGAAGGAGAGTGATGGGGTGCTACTCCAAATGACCTGGCCTCCACAGTCACCAGACCTGAACCCAATTGAGATGGTTTGGGGTGAGCTGGACCTCAGAGTGAACGCAAAAGGGCCAACAAGTGCTAAGCATCTCTGGGAACTCCTTCAAGATTGTTGGAAGACCATTTCCGGTGACTACCTCTTGAAGCTCATGAAGAGAATGCCAAGAGTGTGCAAAACAGTCATCAAAGCAAAAGGTGGCTACTTTGAAGAACCTAGATTATAAGACATTTTCAGTTGTTTCACATTTTTTTGTTAAGTATATAATTCCACATGTGTTAATTCATAGTTTTGATGCCTTCAGTGTGAATGTACAATTTTCATAGTCATGAAAATACAGAAAAATCTTTAAATGAGAAGGTGTGTCCAAACTTTTGGTCTGTACTGTATATATACAGTGAAGGAAATAATTATTTGATCCCTTGCTGTTTTTGTAAGTTTGCCCACTGACAAAGTCATGAACAGTCTATAATTTTAAGGGTAGGTTAAATTTAACATTGAGAGATAGAATATTCAACTGTATATATACAGTTGTGCTCAAAAGTTTACATACCCCGGCAGAATTTTTCCTTTCTTGGCATTGTTTCAGAGAATATGAACGATAACAAAAAAACTTTTTCTCCACTCATGGTTATTGGTTGGGTGAAGCCATTTATTGTCAAACTACTGTGTTTTCCCTTTTTAAATCTTAATGACAAACAAAAACATCCAAATGACCCTGATCAAAAGTTCACATACCCCAGTTCTTAATACCGTGCATTGCCCCTTCTAACATCAATGACAGCTTGAAGTCTTTTGTGGTAGTTGTGGATGAGGTTCTTTATTTTCTCAGATGGTAAAGCTGCTCATGCTTCTTGGCAAAAACCCTCCAGTTCCTGTAAATTCCTGGGCTGTCTAGCATGAACTGCGCGCTTGAGATCTCCCCAGAGTGGCTCAATGATATTGAGGTCAGGAGACTGAGATGGCCACTCCAGAACCTTCATTTTGTTCTGCTGTAGCCAATGACAGGTCGACTTGGCCTTGTGTTTTGGATCATTGTCATGTTGGAACATCCAAGTATGTCCCATGCGCAGGTTCGGGGCTGATGAGTGCAAATTTGCCTCCAGTATTTGTTGATAACATGCTGTATTTATCTTTCCTTCAACTTCTAGCAAGTTTCCTGTGCCTTTGAAGCTCACACATCCCCAAAACATCAGCGATCCACCTCTGTGCTTTACTGTAGGAATGGTGTTCCTTTCATCATAGGCCTTGTTGACCTCTCTCCAAATGTAACGTTTATGGTTGCGGCCAAAAAGTTAAATTTTGGTCTCATCACTCCAAATTACCTTGTTCCAGAAGTTTTGAGGCTCGTCTCTGTGCTGTTTGGCGTATTGTAGGCGAGATACTTTGTGGCATTTGTGCAGTAATGGCTTTCTTCTGGCGACTCGACCATGCAGCCCATTTTTCTTCAAGTGCCTCTGACTCGCCCCCAGGGCCGTGGGGTACTCGGCAGCCGGGCCTTATGGCTGCTTTTGGGGGAGATCACGGTGGCTGGCCCGGTCCGTGACCCAGGGCGGTCAGTCCAAAAAGGGGATATTTATAGGGGATTTGTCGTGACGCCACCTGTGGTGTCTGGTGAGGATCACCAGTGCTGCGACAGTCCTCTGAGGCAGGTGTTAGGGCAGCTTGAGATGGAACGGCTCCCCACAGGTGGAGCAGGCCTCAGGGCAGTGAAAACGATGCAGGTTGCGCTGGGCGTTGTGGTGCAAGGGGAGCGATGGCACAGCAGAAGTAACGGACAGAGACAGGGGATTTGCTTCATTACCTTTACTGGTGCTGTTGTTAGGTACGGTCCAGGGTACTCCAGGTGAAAGGCGCACTTTTGGACTTCGCCCCAATGAGTGGATATAGAGCCTCCTGATCCGTGTCTGTCTCTGTGTATGTTCCTGGCCAGCCTGCAACTGAGCCTAGACTATGTGTCCTGCTTTTACTTCACCTGTTGCTCAGAAGAAGGACCTCTGGTTGGTAACCACTTTCCCTGGACGTAGGGGCTTTTGTGGTTCCTGGTCCTGTAGGTGTCTAGCTTCAGGTTTGCCAGGGACTTGTAGCCCTCCTGGAATTCCGGTTATCCCTACTGGGTGTAAAGGGTCCCTGTAGGCTCGGACCCGGTGTCTCCGGTTTGTATCGCGGGGTGAGCTTCCTATGCTCCTCTGCCCCCTTAGCTCCACTCTCCTTTTCTCCTCGCCGTCGACCACACTCGGGGCCCCCACTACTCGGCAGCTGGCGTGCTGCGTCTTCACCGCTCTCTGAGCATCGGCACGCTCTATGCTCACTCTGAGCTGTGTTCCTATCTAAACACTACTGGAACTGAACTTCTCACAGACTCAACACTAAACTAGACTGAGCTGCCTGGCTCCACCCTCCCTTTATATATCCCTAATGGGCTCCCTCTGCTGGTCTCAGGTGGTAGGGTGGAGGTGTGTGAATGTGTGAGGGCCTCTTGTGGAGAAGTCCATCCATGCACCTTTCTGGGTTCTGTGGCACCAATGCGCAGCAGGGCGCCACATTGCCCCCCTAGTAAAACTCAGTACTCCTGGACTGAAGCATTTTATGAAAAACAGGTTAAACAATAATAATAACAATTACAATAATAACAATATGGTTACAGCAAGTCCCGTAACCTGGTGTCCTTTTCACCGAGAATGGATGAGTAGCATGAGGGACCCGTCAGAAAACCCTCAACGTAGGCCCTGGGCATGGCTGCAGGGCATAAGTGATCCAGGTGATGGACCACGTCTTCGGCCACGCCAAACGGTTTTTTGTTCAGTGGTTACTTACAAAGCACTCCAGGGAGTGCAACTATGTACATGAACAGTTTTTGGGCTGCTCACAGTCCTCAGCCAAAGAATCTTTTATAGATATATACCCTTACGGGTAACTAAATGCAATGTTAAGTGTCCATGTCACCTAAATTGTCCATTGTAAGGCAAAACACATCAATAATTAAATACATGAAAATTACACAGGAATAACATACCCCAGGGGCAACTATTTATACCATCAGAGTTTTCCTTTCTATTCTCTATATCTGACAGGGGTCTGACCTTGCGTACTCCGTGTTGACCTACGTAGTACTGGGATGCGTGTGGTACTGGTGTTTGTACTACCTCCCATTCTGTCAGTTCTAGGTGTGAAGGGGCTGCAAGACTGCCTTAACCTCTCTACGGGACTGGCAAGTGTACCATTGGCTGGGCCTTCTTGCTCTGCCACTACTGGTGATCCTTCTTCCGGGGATTCTTCCTGAGCAGGCTCTTCTGGGGCACTTACAGGTTCTTCTTGCTGTGGAGGGTCTTCTGGCTGTTGGTAAAAGTGGCTCACAGGTATTATCACTGCTCCTCCTAGTTGGGGCCAATCTGCCGGGAAATCTCCTAATTCAGTATGTATTACTGCTTCTTTAGGCTCCTCCGGGACGATGAGAGGCACTTCTTCCTGGGGCTTTAGCAGACCTGGACACAACTTCAGATGGTCTCTAGATACCGTTGCAGTCGTTCTTCCTCCATCCTTGGTAATTAAACAGGTCTTCCGGTTATCAAATCTTGAATTCAACACAGTGTAGGGTTCCCTCTCCCACTGGTCATCAAGTTTGTGGTTTCTTCTTTTTCTCTTTAGCACAACTTCTCCAGGTGCTAAGGGCTCTGCTGGCGCACTCTTGTTGTACTGTGCTTCCTGCTTGTCTCTTACCCTATTCAGACTGTCTTCGACACAGGCTTGTACTCTCCTGTACTGTTCCTGTCGCGTCGTGTCCCAGTCCTCAGTGGACATATCTGCTTTGGGCTCTACTACACCAAGCCCTAGGTCCATGGGCAACTTTCCGGGTCTTGCTCGCATGAGATATGCTGGAGTACAATTGGTGGAACTCACAGGTATGTGGTTGTACAGATCTACCAGGTCAGGTAGCTTGTCTGGCCACTGGTTTCTTTCTTCTAGCGGTAAGGTCTTCAATAGGTCGATGACGATGTTATTCATCTTTTCACATAACCCATTGGTTTGGGGGTGGTACGGTGTAGTCCGGATCTTCTTACACCCGTACAGATGGCAGAACTCCTTGAACAATTCGGCTTCGAAGGCAGTGTCTTGATCTGTCAGCACCTGTTCCGGGTATCCATGGGGCCTGCAGAAGTACGCCTGAAACATCTTTGCCGCAGTTTCTGCCGTCAGATCCTTGACGGGGGCGGCCACCAGGAACCGGGAATAGTGATCCACCATGGTCAGGGCATAGGAATATCCTGACCTGCTGGGTGACAGCTTGACATGATCCAGGGCCACGATCTCCAAGGGTCGAGTTGTCTTGATGGGTTGCAGGGGTGCCTTCTGGCTGCTGTAGTCTTATCTTCTGAGGCTACAGGGTCCACAATCCCGGCACCATCTCTCTATGGAACTGCGCATTCCAACCCAATAAAACTGACCTTTCAGCAGGGTTTCTAGCTTCTTCGAACCAAAGTGCCCCGCTTGATCGTGGTAGGCCTCCAACACCATCTGGATGTCCGTCCTGGGCACTACGATCTGCCATACCATCTCATGGGTCCTCGGGTTGACGTACATTCAGCACAGCTTCTCCCTATAGATGAACAGCCGGCTTCTCTCATTCCACAGCTGCTTGGCTTGTGGAGATGCGTCTTTCTCCAGGGAGGAACCTTCCTGGGTTATCAGTTCTTTGATACTGCTGACAACCGGGTCGCTGTCCTGGATCTCCTTCCAGCTGTGGTGAGGCAAAGGGTTTAACGTCTTACCGCGATCCCTCCTGGAGGCTTGTTGCTCGTGGACCACTCCATTACGGTGGAAGGCAGGTAGCTCAATCTCCTCCAGGTCATCCACTTCTTCCTCAGTGTCCGACTGGTGAGGCATCCTGGACAGGGCATCGGCGTTGGCATTATTGCGGCCTGCCCAGTACTTAATGGTGAACTGGAAGTTTGACAGCCGAGCCATCCATCGTTCTTCCCTGGCTCCTAACTTGGCTGTTTCCAGATGAGTCAAGGGGTTATTATCAGTGTAGGCAGTGAACTTACTGGAGGCTAGGTAGTGCTTGAACCGCTCGGTGATGGCCCGGACCAGGGCCAGGAACTCCAACTTGAAGCTGCTATAGTTCTCTGGGTTTTTCTCGGTCGTGCGGAGCTTCCTGCTTGCATAGGCGATCACCTTCTCTCGGCCATTCTGCTTCTGACTTAACACAGCTGCTAATCCCTCATTGCTGGCATCAGTGTACAGCAGGAACGGTTGGCTGTAGCCAGGGTAGGCTAGGATCTCTTCGCCAGTCAGGATCTCCTTCATCACCTCAAAGGATTCAGCTTGCTCCTTACCCCACTGGAACGGGGGGTTTCTGCCTCTCCCGGACTGTCCTACCAGGAGATCTTGCAAAGGCGCCGCTTTCTTGGTATAGTCCTTCACAAACCTCCGGTAGTACCCGACTAGTCCCAGGAACTGACGTACCTCCTTAAGGCTTTTCGGCTCCGGCCATTTCTGGATGGCAGTGACCTTCTCCGGGTCCGGTAATAATCCTTCTGGACTGACGATGTGCCCCAGGTACTGTACCTTTCGCTTGAGCAGGTGACACTTGGAGGGCTTCAGCTTCATCCCATACCGGGACTGCGACTCAAATACCTCTGCCAGGTGCTTTAAATGGTCCTCGTATGTTTTGGAGTACACTATCACGTCATCCAGGTATAGCAGTACAGTCTCGAAGTTACGGTGTCCCAAACAGCACTCCATCAATCTCTGGAACGTCTCGGGGGCGTTGCAGAGTCCGAACGGCATACTGTTGAACTCGCAGAGTCCCATCGGGGTAGTGAAGGCCGTCTTCTCCCGATCCTCCTCAGCAACAGCTACTTGCCAGTACCCACTAGTGAGGTCAAGGGAGGAGAAGTAATTTGCAGACTTTAATGCAGCCAGGGATTCCTCTATACGGGGCAAAGGGTATGCATCTTTGTGTGTTATGCGATTTACCTGTCTGTAATCTACACACATTCTCATGCTTCAGTCCTTTCTCCTGACTAAGACCAGGGGAGCTGCCCAGGGACTACAGCTATCCCTTCCTACCCCTGCTTTCTTCATGTCGTGCAACATCTCCTTCGCCTTCTGGTAGTGTGCTGGTGGTATGGGCCTGTAACGTTCTTTTATGGGTGGATGGTCACCTGTGGGTATATGGTGTTGTACCCCTTTAATCCTCCCAAAGTCAAGTGGGTGTTTACTGAATACCTGCTCGTATTCCTGAACCACCCGGTGTACACCCTGCTTCTGATGGGCAGGAGTGGTGTCTGTCCCAACATGGAGCTGCTGACACCAATCCTCCACCTGGGTTCCTGGGTCATTATCCTCCACTTCGTCTGGTGAGGTTAAGGACTCCGCCGTGTGTATGGAGTTGTTATCTACTGTGTACAGTTTGGCAACAGTGGCGTAGCATGGTAATCTAATCTCGTCCTCCCCATAGTTTAGTAGGCATACGGGCACCCTCCTATTGCGTACATCCACCACCCCTCTGGCAGTCAAGAGTGTAGGTCTATGCTCCGAGCTAAGGGGCTCTACTACCGCCTGGTAGCTCCGTCCTTTGAGACCTATTACTGCTCTACACCAAATCAGCATCTCACTCATCGGGGGGATCACAATGGGTATCGGGTCTGTCACCCGTACATTACCAATTTCACCACCTGTTAGCTTTACCTGTTGCTGGTACATAAGGGCTCGGATCTCTTTCTGGAGCACCCTCCTCTGCCCTGGTCTGGCGGTGTCAGCCATCTGTTGGAGCAAGAACAACACTTCTCCCAAACAGTTACTAACAATATTTGTGCCAAGTACCATATACAAATCTGTATCATCAGGATTAGTCTCTACTACAATTAGTCCCTGGTCCTTCAGTTCCACTCTTCCCACCTTTACTGCCACATCCTTAACCCCGACTAGGTTAAGGGGGTGGCCATTAGAGGCATACACGGAAAGGTTTGGATCTGATGGGTGAAGTTCGTCTATGGACCAGAACCTTTTGTAGAGGACATCAGGCATGATGGTTACCTGAGATCCTGTGTCCAGCAGGGCAGGTGTCGCGATGCCGTCCAGCACAATGGACAGGAAAGGTCTTCCTCCCACGAACAGGCAGAACCAGTTTGATGGGCCTGGTTGGTCTACTCCTGGGTGTCGGCCCTCGGCCCCAGGGTTTCCTCGTTTAAAGGGCAGGTCCGCGTGGTATGGCAGGCTTTATGGCAGCGGTAGCAGATGAAGTCTTCTGGAGGGCCCCGTTGGTCGTTGGTCCTCCCACGGGGTGACGTTGTCCTCCTACGGGGTGGCGTTGTCCTCCTTCTTCTTCTCATCCAGGGGACATCTTCAGGGCTGTCAGCTAGCAGGATCCTTCCTTCTGGCTCAGGCTCCGTCTGTAGCTGCAGGGTGCTCATGACAGTGGCCAGGGTTTACTTAGCTGGCGCACTTCAGAGCGTAGGCTGTCCAGCTCGCAAGGGGGCACTGTTTGCATCCTTGCTTCAGCCGTTAGTGAAGGAGAAGTGGGTGCTGCAGGCACTGGGGTGGCCCCACCCTGGTAAAGCTGGATAGCAGTGTCTGTGGTTTCCAGGGGCTGCAGGCCCTTTATAGCCATGTCCTTAAGGGTGTCAAAGGTGGCATCTGGATGGTCTAAGGCCCACCACTAAACAGTTCTGCTCTCCTCCTGGGACTTCAACCCCCGGATGAACTGTTCCGTCAGCATTTTATTTTCCTCATGGATGCTGGCTGGACTAACCCGTTTCAGGGCCCGCAGGGCCTCCTGTAAACGCCAGGCATAGTCCTGGATACTGTCCTTAGGTTTCTGGACACACTGGTAGAACCTCATCCGGAGATCTGTCTCAGTGCGGTTTTCAAACACTGTTTGCAATCTTTTAAAGATGATGGACACTGATTCTTGGTCTACGGCAGGCCAGGTTTCAACTTCTCGCTCAGCGGCACCAGTCAATTGTCCTAACACTACAGCGGCTCTCTGCTTGCCAGTCATAGAATACATATCCAGTATGCCGCATATTTTCCTCTTGAATCCGGACAGTGTGTCCGGTTTACCATTATACTGGGGGAACCACTTCGCTCCAAGGATATACGGTAGGGCCATAGGTATCAACGGAGTTATGACCCCCGCTGGTGGAGCAGCCGCTCCGGCCTGTGCGGCGCCAGGCGCAGGTTGGGCCTCAAGAGTGCTAACCGGCGCTCCGGCGGCTTGCTGGTCGTCGGCCATGGTTGCGCCCCCCTAGTGAACCGAAACCTACCTTCTTCACTTTCTTTTCAGGTAGGCCGCAGCTCCGCGGGCGAGGTTCTTCTTTCAGGACCTTGGGTCGCTCGTGTCTGACGTCAGAGCGTCCTCTGGCTCCTTCCAGGACCTGACGTTTCCTGGTATGACGTCAGGGACGGGGCGTGCCCTAGGCTTCGCGCGCTTCCAGCGGTTACGCACCTCTTCTTCCCGCGCGGCAACAGGAAAAATGGCGGATATGGCGGGAAAACCTCAGGAATGGCGGGAAAACTTCACCGCAGTGAGGGTTACAGTCTCTTAAGGCGCACAGTACCCGGTGGCAACGGGCACGCAATCCTGTTCGTGACGCCAAGGTCTGACTCGCCCCCAGGGCCGTGGGGTACTCGGCAGCCGGGCCTTATGGCTGCTTTTGGGGGAGATCACAGTGGCTGGCCCGGTCCGTGACCCAGGGCGGTCAGTGCAAAAAGGGGATATTTATAGGGGATTTGTCGTGACGCCACCTGTGGTGTCTGGTGAGGATCACCAGCGCTGCGACAGTCCTCTGAGGCAGGTGTTAGGGCAGCTTGAGATGGAACGGCTCCCCACAGGTGGAGCAGGCCTCAGGGCAGTTAAAACGATGCAGGTTTGGCTGGGCGTTGTGGTGCAAGGGGAGCGATGGCACAGCAGAAGTAACGGACAGAGACAGGGGATTTGCTTCATTACCTTTACTGGTGCTGTTAGGTACGGTCCAGGGTACTCCAGGTGAAGGGCGCACTTTTGGACTTCGCCCCAGTGAGCGGGTAGAGGGCCTCCTGATCCGTGTCTGTCTCTGTGTATGTTCCTGGCCAGCCTGCAACTGAGCCTAGACTATGTGTCCTGCTTTTACTTCACCTGTTGCTCAGAAGTAGGACCTCTGGTTGGTAACCACTTTCCCTGGACGTCGGGGCCTTCGTGGTTCCTGGTCCTGTAGGTGTCTAGCTTCAGGTTTGCCAGGGACTTGTAGCCCTCCTGGGATTCCGGTTATCCCTACTGGGTGTAAAGGGTCCCTGTAGGCTCGGACCTGGTGTCCGGTTTGCATCACGGGGTGAGCTTCCTATGCTCCTCTGCCCCCTTAGCTCCACTCTCCTTTTCTCCTCGCCGTCGACCACACTCGAGGCCCTCACTAATCGGCAGCTGGCGTGCTGCGTCTTCACCGCTCTCTGAGCATCGGCACGCTCTATGCTCACTCTGAGCTGTGTTCCTCTCTGAACACTACTGGAACTGAACTTCTCACAGACTCAACACTAAACTAGACTGAGCTGCCTGGCTCCACCCTCCCTTTATATATCCCTAACGGGCTCCCTCTGCTGGTCTCAGGTGGTAGGTGGAGGTGTGTGAATGTGTGAGGGCCTCTTGTGGAGAAGTCCATCCATGCACCCTTCTGGGTTCTGTGGCACCAATGCGCAGCAGGGCACCACACCTCCTTATTGTGCATCTTGAAACAGCCACACCACTAGTCTTCAGAGAGTCCTGAATTTCAGCTGATGTTATTTGTGGATTTTTCTTTGCATCCTGAACAATTTTCCTGGCAGTTATGGCTGAAATTTTTGTTGGTCTACTGACCGTGGTTTGGTTTTTACAGAGCCCCTGATTTTCCATCTGTTAATCACAGTTTGAACGCTGCTGACTGGCATTATCAATTCCTTGGATATTTTTTTGTATCCCTTTCCTGTGTTATACAGTTCAACTTCCTTTTCCCGTAGATCAGTTGACAATTCTTTTGCTTTCCCCATGACTCATAATCCAGAAATGTCAGTGCCTGGATGAAAGATGCAAGAGTCTATCTGGATCCCAGAAACTCACTCAGCTTTTATACACACACTGATTGCAAGCAAACAGGTCACAGGTGATGATGTTACCTTTAGTAGTCATTCAAACCCATTTGTGTCAAATTCTGTGCAAGTTACCAGGCCAAAATCACCAAGGTATGTGAACTTTTGATCAGGGTCATTTGGATGTTTTTGGTTGTCATTAAGATTTAAAAAGAGAAAACACAGTAGTTTGACAATAAATGACTTCACCCAACAAATAACCATGAGTGGAGGAAAAGTTTTTTGTTATCATTCACATTCTCAGAAACAAGGCCAAGAAAGGAAAAATTCTGCCTTTTGAGCACAACTGTAATATATATATATATATATACATACACACACGGGCAGTACAGTGGCTCAGTGGTTAGCACTTCAGTCTTGCAGCGCTGGGGTCCTGGGTTCAAATCCCACCAAGGACAACATCTGCAAGGAGTTTGTATGTTCTCCACATGTTTGCGTGGGTTTCCTCCAGGTTTTCCGGTTTCCCCTCACACTCCAAAGACATACTGATAGGGAATGTAGCTTGTGAGCCCAAATACAGACAGTGCCGATATTGTCTGTGAAGAGCTGTGGAATTAATGGTGCTATATAAGTGAGTAAAATAAATAAATTTATATATATTACCAGAATGGGGGATTTAAATACCAGGATGGCACCCAGATGAGGGATATATACCAGGATGGAGGACATATATATATCAGGATGGGGAGGGGGGCCCTAGTTCAAATCTTGCACCGGGGCCCATTGGACTCTAGTTATGCTACTGCCCATGGGCATTTGATTGCGGGATGCTGAAAGTTGCCATGGCAACCAAAGGCTAAGTAATGACCTCGGTGTCTGCCAGCAATGGTGGCCTGTTAGGCCATGCCATAAGCAGTATCTAACAGGCCAAGTGTCTGTGTAACAGTGATCTCCAATACAGAAGTACTGAAGTAGTATTGCAGTATATTAGACCAAGGATCAAAGTGAAACGTTCAGGTCCCATAGTGGGACTAAGAAAAAAAATTAAAAAAAATGTCAAAACTAGTAAAAATGTAAAAAAAAACATAAAAAAGCAAGAAAAAATTGTGGAAAATGTATGTTTATTTTTTTATTCATTTTACTTATATAGCGCTGTTGATTTCACTAGCGCTTTACAGACATCATCAAATGTGGAAAAAATGTTGCTATAAAGACAGAAATAAAAAACATTGGAGACATAATTGTGGCGCCCCTGCGGGTTCAGTCGCCACAGAGGTACTGCATCTCACCCAGAGGTGTGGTACTCCACTCTCAGGTAAGGAGGGAGTACTACCCGGGACCCACACACCCACATCCAATACACTCCACTTCAGTAGGGAAGGGCGAGATTGCTCCTAAGGGAGAGCACAGTCCCTGGTCCCTAGCTGGAGGGTGGAACTAGGTAGAGGAGATGGGTGAAGGAAGAAGTTCAGTGGAGCACAGAGGGTAGCAGTATAAAAGAGAGGGTGGAAGGTTCTGGAAGTGTTCAGTCAGAGGAGAGAGAGCTGGGAGCAGGAGCTCAGGAGGAGCTCTGCTCAGGAGGAGTGGAGAAAGGAGCAGGGCCCAGTGAGAAGGGCTCCAGGAGGAACAGAGGGAATCTCAGGGGCACGGTGAGTGCGGATGCCACCCATGCGCCTGAATCCACGCTGACTGCCAAAGTGACATCCCCCAGCCTCGACCGGCCCGGCTACCGAGTACCCCACGACTCAGGGGGCGCGTCATACTTGGCGTCAAGGACAGGATGAACCGACTCGTTATCATGGGTCCCGTGTGTGGCGCTCCTGAGGGTTCAGTCGCCACAGAGGTACTGCACCTCACCCAGAGGTGGGGTGTCTCCTTCTCTCAGGTAAGGAGGGAGTGCTGCCCGGAACCCCAACACCCACATTCAACACTACACTGCTCCAGGCCGGCTGGAAGGGCAAGATGCACTGTGTTTCCTGCTGAGCCCTGTCCCTGGCTGGAGTGGGGGGAACCAAAGGTAGGGGGAACCAGTAGTGGGTGTGGGTGGAGAATGTAGAGTAGGGGAGCACCATTGTAGGAGATATATAAAGGGAGGCCATCTTAGGGTGGCAGGAGAGGTCAGTAAGAGGAGTGAGTAAGGACAGTCAGTCAGGGAGCAGAAAAAAGAGAGGGGTCGCTCACTGGTCTATTCGGGTGCTCTGAAGAAAAAAGTAATCTAAATTGCAAAAAAGAACTTCGGCACTCCATACATGAATATATAAGAAATATTGTATCTAGACTAATGTCACTTTGAAAAATTAAGGTTTTTTGCGCATAATTTGGCCAATTTATGTGTGCCCGTCAACCACGACAAGGTCACCTTCGTTTGGTGTGTAACTACGCTACGCTACCACTGGATATGCCACTCTTGGGCTGTAAGCCTGTATGGACAATATGTCTCTGCTTGGGCTTTAAACCTACAATGTATGGGCTGGTAGAGATAGTGAGGGAGCAGAGTCTCGTTAGGAGCTCTGCTCCACAAGTGGGGCCTAGTGATAGAGGCCCAGGAAGGGAGCAGAGGAGGAAGGCTCCGTTCTATAGAAGGGATCCCAGGGGGTACGGCGAGTGCAGGACGGCACCCATACGCCCCGAATCTGCCCGGTGTCAGAGGGATCAGGCCGCAAGAAGGGGACCGGCCCCTGGACCAGCTGTGTTACTCCAGGTCTCGGCTGGAAAAACCGGAGGCTTCTGCACTTCCATGGTGCAGTCACCACAGTCTCATCCTAGTCATCGTGAGGGTCAAGCAGGTCCGGGAACTCCAGGTTGCACAGAGGGACTTCAGAGGACCCGATCGGGACTGTGTGTGGGAAGCGCAGGGCAGGAGGGAGAAGACCCAGCGCGGGAAGTCGGTCTAGTTAGGAACATAAAGAAAAGCGGGGTTCCGTCAAGCGCTCTTGACATATCTGAGGAAGAGCTGAACCCCTGGTCTGGTAGACACAGTGCGACGCGGAAGTAGACACCCGTACAGTGTACCTGAGAACCTTGTACAAGAACTGTGAGTAAAACTCGGATGACTGCACTGTACTGCCTCAGTCAATTATTTCAGCTGCGCCAACCATTCCGCCTGCACTACAAGTCCCAGGACCACCCACCACCAAACTCCACACTGCCCCGGGGGCCCACTCCGCCTGTGGGGAGCAGAGACATCCCAGCTGCCATCCCATCACCCCCCGGAGGTCTGCAGCAGCGCTGGTAATCCTTACCAGGTAACACAGGTGGCGTCACAAACTATTTACTTTATTTTTATCTCTATCCAAGTTCTAATCCCCTTTTTCAAGAGTGACCCCAGGGTACGTGCCCGGGAGCAGACCACCGCGACATCCCCAAAACCAGGCAAAAGCCCGGGTATCGAGTCGTCCCCATCCCCTGGGCGCGACACGTGCGCCTATAGACTGTGTATAACTGTATAAACTGCAGCCATTACTGTAGCACATACGGAGTTAATGATATGTGGGGTGTCTCATCGTGGGCTGAGCCTCGAAAACATCACCAAAATAGGCCCCTCCCACTTGCATAGACTGTAGCAGAGTTGTCTGTCACTCATGCTGAAAGGTGCCAGCCTTCCCCTTTGCATCAGACTGAGGGGGGAAGATTGTCACCTCCCCCTGCAGAGGGCTGTGTGATCTCATCTCTCCATCTGCTGCAGCTCTGTGCTGTGTGATCCCATCTATCCATCTGCTACACCCTGTGCTGTGTAATCCATCCACTCATCCTATGATCCCAGCAGCTGCAGCTCTATGAATACAATACAAGTGTGAGAAGCTGTGCAGCAAGAGTGCAGCTGTACAGTGACCAGCAGAGCAGTCTCGGTGACCAGCTGTGCAAGGAGCGACGACATAAGCATCCGGAGCGGTGGGTCCTACCCCGGCAAGGGTGAACTAGGGGGGGGGAAGAAAGATGCCCACCTTAGGCGAAGCTCCAACAGCGGGTGGTGCCGCAGCCCTCATAATGCTGTCTCGCCCAGGGGGATATATGGGGAGACTTGGTACCCGGGCCTTTACCTTCTCTGTAGGATATCACGGCAGTCAGCTCCCGGGCCCGTCCCCTGGGTCACTCTTTAAAAGGGGTTTTGTTAACAGTTTGTCTCGTGACGCCACCTGTGGTTTCTGGTAATAGGTACCAGCGCTACTGCAGACCTCCAGGGGTGATGGGATGGCAGCTGGGATGTTTCTGCTCACCACAGGCGGAGCGGGCCCCCGGGGCAGGGTTGATGGAAGGGATGCAGGTGAGAGATGGCCCGGTCGGTTCAGGGGGAATGACGGACACGCACACCGGGGGATTAGCTTCAGTACCTTTACTGGTGTAACGGCTGGTATGGTCCAGGGTACTTGCTAGGAAGGGTGCACTTCAGGACTCTCCCCAGTGAGCGGGTATAAGGCCTCCTGATCCGTGTCTTCCTCTCTCTAAGCTTCTAGCCAGCCTGGAACTTGGCCTAGCTTCTATGTTGTGCTGCTTTCTCACCTGACCGCTTGGTAGTAGGACTTTTCTTTGGCAACCACTATCCCTGGACGCCGGGGCCTTCGTGGTTCCTAGTCCTGTATTTGAGGGTAGCTTCAGGATGACCAGGGGTCTGGAAGCCTCCTGGTATGCCGGTAGTCCCTACTGGGTGTAGAGAACCCTGTAGGCGCGGACCCGGTGTCCGGATTGTGTCTGGGGGTGAGCTTCAGATGCTCCTCTGCCCCCTCAACTCCTCTCTCCTTGCCTCGGCCACACTCGGGGCCCTCAACACAGCAGCAGACGTGCTGCTCTCAGACTGCTCTCTTTCTGAACTCACTGACTAAACTAAACTGCCTGGCTCCACCCTCCATATATATATCCCTAACAGGCTCCCTCTGGTGGCCTGAGGTGGAAGGGTGGAGGTGTCTGTTTGTAGTGAGGGCCTCTTGTGGAGAAGTCCATCCTGTGGTACCTGTAGTAGCAGGGTGCCACAATGCCACTGTCTATGCCATACATCCCAGGAGCGGCCTGGTTACCACAATACTCAGGAGTAGAGATGAGCGGTGTTCGACTCGAACTGTTCGCCAATCTCAAATTCGAGCTGTTCTGAGCGGTGCTCGTGCCGTTCGGCGAACACGAACGATGTGAAAAAAATCCGGCTGTTCGAGGTTATGTTCGATAACTGTTCGTGCACCAAAATCATAACTGGATTTTTTCACAGTAATGCTGATAATCAATGTTAATACGCAGTTTGAGTGTATAGCGGGGCGGAGGGGGGGCAGGGGATGGATCTCTGCATAAATAATGAAGAACTCCATTTTTTTTCTCTTTCCCGCATTTACAGTAGGGAGGTGCAATCTGTCAACCTATCAGCAGCGCACACACGGAGCGAAGTGCTTTTTTTCACACAAGCAAGGGCATGTGTCATTGGCTGTGTATGTCACATGTCCTTGCCCTATAAGACCCAGCCATTTTCCCCATCTCCACCATTTTCTCACTGCTACAGCTGCGTGTTAGATGGCACCACTGTTGCTGTGTGCGCTACGGTTTCAGTGTTAATTTCAAGCCAATTTTCTCAGAAATATACAGATAGCTTGGGAGTAGGGAATAGTTGTGATTGCAGTCCTTTTGAGGACTAGGTTCCAGCATTTCCTACGACTTTTAGCAGGCAGGTCTGTGCTCTTAAATAGATAGGTTGGGAGTAGGGACTAATTGTAATTGCAGTCCTTTTGAGGACTAGGTTATAGCATTTCCTAGGACTTTTTGCCAGGCAGGTCTGTGCCTGTGCAGTGGAAGTGTTTTTCACAGCATTTGGCTAAATCTAGCTAAGCAAATCCTTTTTGGCCTCTTGCAGTGTGTGTTAGTCAGTGGAGTAGCGTATCTGTGTTGCAAGCTACACCACCTGTGTATAGAATACAATTTTTTTTTCTGCACCTAGCCAAGTAAAACCTTATGGGCATAGCATCATTCTATTAGGCCATCTATACTAAGATCCACCAGCTTGCAAATTACTAATAATTTTTATCTGCATCTAGCTCGGAAAATAATTTTGGGCTTGTAGCAGTGTGTGGGACTTATTCTTAGTCCATCTATACTAAGCACCACCAGCTTACAAATTACTAATAATTTTTATCTGCATCTAGCTCGGAAAATAATTTTGGGCTTGTAGCAGTGTGTGGGACTTATTCTTAGTCCATCTATACTAAGCTCCACCAGCTTTCAAATTACTAATAATTTTTTAGCTGCATCTTGCCTGGAAAATAATTTTGGGCATAGTAGCAGTGTGTGGTACTCATTGTATTAGGCCATCTATACCAAGCTCCACCAGCTTTCAAATTACTAATAATTTTTAGCTGCATCTTGTCTGGAAAATAATTTTGGGCATAGTAGCAGTGTGTGGTACTCATTGTATTAGGCCATCTATACCAAGCTCCACCAGCTTTGAAATTAATAATAATTTTTAGCTGCATCTTGCCTGGAAAATAATTTTGGGCATAGTAGCAGTGTGTGGTACTCATTGTATTAGGCCATCTATACCAAGCTCCACCAGCTTTGAAATTACAAATAATTTTTAGCTGCATCTTGTCTGGAAAATAATTTTGGGCATAGTAGCAGTGTGTGGTACTCATTCTATTAGGTCATCTATAGTAAGCTCCACCAGCTTGCAAATTACAAATAATTTTTAGCTGCATCTTGTCTGGAAAATAATTTTGGGCATAGTAGCAGTGTGTGGTACTCATTCTATTAGGCCATCTATACTAAGCTCCACCAGCTTTGAAATTAATAATAATTTTTAGCTGCATCTAGCCCGGAAAATAATGCTGAGGGGTCTAAAGCTGCTGCTAACGCTTTATCACAATTCAATTGGCAGATTTTCACAGAGCTCCTCCCCAACGCCCACCCATCTGGCAACAGTTGCCCACCCTCCCTATGGGATCTAGTGGTGAATAGTTGATGCCATTAATCAGAGCGTCAGTTGCCCCGTCGACGTGGCAAGCATACGGTAAGTCATGGGAAGCGTGGACACGACTAGTAGCAGGCAGACGGGTTGACCAATGTGAACAAGCCAGATTACAAGTCACCATAGAATTTCTCCACCAGCTAATGATGAGGGGCATATCAGGGGCGTCAGCGCAGCGGTGTCTGACGGGAGTAGCATTTCACTTCCAACTACTGAATTGGGGAGATGTGACAAAGAGATTCATCATCAGACAATCCATAAAAGGGTGGAAAAGGGGTCAGCCAAGTCAGGAGTGTAGACGTCCTGTCCCGTGTCACTAAAACTGATTTCTCACATCATAT
This sequence comes from Phyllobates terribilis, assembly GCF_046119375.1. Classification (NCBI taxonomy): domain Eukaryota; kingdom Metazoa; phylum Chordata; class Amphibia; order Anura; family Dendrobatidae; genus Phyllobates; species Phyllobates terribilis. The sequence goes on along the minus strand of NW_027362764.1, from coordinate 112,551,871 downwards.
CCCTAACACCATTAACATGACACTCACAATTTGAAGCAACACTACTGTCTACTGCATTTGCGATCGCCTTCTTCGGGGCGCTATGCATAAGCGAATTAGTCCCTCAATCCAAAATTACCACCAGTGGAGGCTTATTACACCAGGACGTAGTCATAGCCAATAATGCAATACGTCTACGCATACGCCAATCGAAAACGGTTCCAGCGGGCAGGGGCACTTGGGTACTTCTACAACCCACAAACGGTACACTGAGTCGGGTAACAATAGTAAAAACATATATAACCATCAGATCACAAAGTAATTTCTTCCTATCACACATTGATGGAATGCCATTATCAAGATACCAGTTCCAAGTTATATTTAATAAATGCATAACATCGGCAGGGAACCACCCCAAAGATTACGGGACACACTCATTCCGCATAGGCGTGGCCACGGAAGCAGCAAGAGCAGGACTGTCAGAAACGGAAGTTCAGAGGATAGGGAGATGGCGATGCATGTGTTTGGCGAGATACATAAGACCGGACTTGTTATCCTAACGTGGTTTGAGTCTTTTACAGGTGACGCTAAGCCAACAGTGTGGTGATAGGCCACTCGTATATATATTGGGCAGAAAAAATGGCGAAAGTCTGCCCAGGCGGGAGGAAATTAGAGTTTCATAACACATATTTCAACTGGAGCGGTATTAGAGGCCTGCTATGACCACAGGTACTAATGGAGGTAATCAAGGTAGGGAGAGAGGCAAGAGGTCCAGTCATCTTAGTTATACAGGCCGGGGGAAACGACCTAGGTCATCACAAGAGCACATAACTAATGGCAATAATGAAACTAGACACTGAGCGCTTCAGAGAATTTTTAACAAAACCAACTATAGTATGGTCAGAGATTGTGCCGATAGCGGTATGGCAAGGTGCGCTAGACATCACGGCCATCGAACGGACAAGGCGGGTAATAAATATTCGGATGGCAAAATTTAGAAGAGACAGAGGCGGTGTAGTGATACAACACCGACAACTGGAAGGAGATAAAGCAGGCCTCATACGGCCCGACGGTGTACACTTAATGGATATTGGACTGGACATATTCCTGTCAGGACTCCAGGACAGAGTGGAAAAAGCGTTAAGAGTGATGGATGGGGGTCAGAGTCCTGCATACGAGTACGCAGGATCCTCCGTGGCCTGGAAATAGAAAGGACATGTTGGAGAGTTACACTTGTTGGCCAACTTGCCGGTGTGGAGACCCAGGGCATGCTGCAACAAGCTGAATTATTTTAGAAATAAAATGCCTTTCTAATGGAATGAGTATAAAGAGTTAATGAAGCCGTGTCCGATCCTCACCCATCCAGTTGTAAGAGTTACATTATTGTATTGTCAAGGAAAGGGGGGCGGTAGGGAGGCTGAGCGTCTGGGTTTCGTTGGGGGTCCCCACAGTCTGCCTAGGCTAGATGCATTTAAAAATTCTTATTAGATACACAGGTGGTGCAGCTTGCTTCGCAGCTGGGCTACTACGCCCAAAGTATTGCCTAGGCTAGATGCAGTTAAAAATTCTACGCTGACTAGCAGACACTGAAGCTTTAGAGCAGACCTCTGAGTAAACAACTCTTCAGACTCAACCATCTGTGTTACCCCAAGCCATAGTGTATGTAGTTTCTTACAGTTAAAAGGGGGGAGGGGCGACCCAACCCACCTGGAATTGACGATGCCAACGTCACGTAAAACACAGCAAGGGGACTCCAAAAATTGTCTCCATTTTTTCCAAAAATTGTGGCACAGACACCACTTAAGTGGCATCAATTGCCCCAGAGTTGCTTAAAACGGTTGGTGAGGTGATTTTACCAAATCCTCAAGCTTTTAGTCTCCCCAGGATGACACAGGGGTAGAAAAGTCCTTGCAGATCCATGATTTGTTCATCTTTATGAACGTGAGTCTGTCTACATTCTCAGTGGACAGCCTCGTGCGCTTATCTGTCAGCACACCACCAGCAGCGCTGAACACACATTCAGAGAGAACGCTGGCTGCAGGGCATGACAAGATCTCCAAGGCGTGAGTGGCGAGCTCCGGCCATTTTTCCAGACTGGAATCCTAAAATGAGCAAGGGTCCAGTTACACAGTCATGGCTTCGATGTTCACTTGGAGATACTCCTGTACCATCCTCTCTAGGCGTTGACTATGTGTCAGACTTCTTGTCTCCTGTGGCCTTGCAAAGGATGGTCTAAAAAAGTGGTGAAACGATTCCACAAAATTGCTGTTACCAGCAGATACTGTGTTACTGTTACGGTTTGAGTGATGAAGACTCGACAGTCCCACGGTTTGCAAGTTAGAACTGTGAGATTCACTACGTGCACCACTGGTGTTTTGTGGAAAAGCACATGTAAGATTCTGCAACAGCCTCTGCTGATACTCCTGCATGCGTGAATCCCTTTCTATGGTAGGAATTATTTCGGCAAATTTACTTTTGTACCGGGGATCTAAGAGTGTGGCACTGGCAACCCAGTAGTCAGGATTACTTCAAATTCTGACAATCCAAGGGTCATGTTGCAGGTAGTGCAGCAAGAAGGCACTCATGTGTCTTGCGCATCCAGGAGGACCAAGTCCTTGTTGTGTTGGTAGCGAGCTAAGAATCATGCTTCCTTCCTCTGCCCTCTCCCCCCAACCTCACAACAGAAATGTGATCAAGGTCTCCCTCATCTGATGAGTCTTCCATGCCCATCGCCAGTTCGTCCTCCACTTCTTCCTCGGCTCCTGCACCTTCCTCAACAGTTTGGCTGCTACCATGCGCCCTGGTTAATCCCTCTCCCCCACCCTCCCATGCCTGCCGCCTTGGTGCTGCCGACCGTCTGGACCTTGGAGATGTTATCCCTTCCACATACGATTCCTCCTCTACTTACTCCACCTCCTCTTGTCCCACCACCTGACTCTGAATTCTGTTTAACGTGTGCTCCAGCATGTAAATCACCGGAATAGTCATGCTGATAATAGCATCGTCAGCACTAAACATCTTCGTCGCCATTTCAAAACTGTGCAGAAGGGTGTGTGGCGCCCCTGAGGGTTCAGTCGCCACAGAGGTACTGCATCTCACCCAGAGGTGTGGTATCTCACCCTCAGGTAAGATAGGAGTATGGCTCGGGACCCTAACACCTGCATCCAACACATACCCGCAGTGGGGGTAGGGCGAGATTGCTCCTAAGGGAGAGCACAGTCCCAGATCCCTAGCTGGCGGGAGGGTCCTATGGAGTGGGTGTGGGTGGAGAAAGCAGCTTAGGGGAGCACATGACAGGGAGAGTATAAATAGGAAGCCACCTTAGAAAGAGCAAGCCAGTCAGAGGGGAAGAAGTGACAGGAGCAGAGGCTCTGCATGAGCTCTGCTCCGGAGGCAGGCCTAGCCTGGGAGGCCCAGGACTGAAGGAGAGAAGAGAGGAGTGGGAGCAGGAAGGCTCCAGGAACCAAAGGGACCCTAGGGGCACGGGCCGTGCAGAAGGCCACCCGTACGCCCGCTGCTACCAGGAGGTAGAGGGGTCAGGCCAGATAAGGGGAATCTGTCCCTCAACTAGCGGAGAAACAGCAAGGCTCAACTAGAAACAGGAGGCTGCAGCATTTCATGTACTGCCGGCCAAAGTCCACACCAGTCTCACTAAGAAGGTAGCCACATAGGACCCAGGGGACGGAAGACACGTCGCCCGCCAAGGCCCAAGGATACCGGATAGAAGTGTCACTGGGTGTGAGGTGCAGGGAGAAGGCCAGAGAAAGGACACACAGAAGGGGGTCCTGCCAAGTACTCCAGAGCTATCTGGGGGTGGACTGAGCCCCTCACTGAGTACGCACAGCACGAAGGGGGAGATTGCTCTGGTACCTGTAATCTGGACTGCAACAACTGTGAGTAAAGATCTTGGGACTGCATCACACGGACTCTGTGTTCATTACTGACTCCCTGCACTACAACCACCATCATCCACCCACACTGCCCGGAAGCTACACTCTTCCTGTGGGGAGTAATAATACCATTGCTGCAAAACCACCAGCTTCAGAGGACTGTTCCGCAGCGGCGGCCCCTATGGCCGCACTCCACAGGTGGCATAGTCGGACATTATAAAACACATATATACAAATTACCCTTGGATTGACCGCCCTGGGTCACGGACCGGGTCACCGCCACAGTGACTACAACCCCCAGCTTCTACCGGCCCGGCTCCGAGTACCCCACGGCCCAGGGGGCGCGTCAACTTCATAGGTCCCTGATCTGAGACCACTCCTGCAGCCTGATTTGCCCCACCTCTGGATCTCGTTGGCCCAGGCTATACGTCAGAACGTATTGCACCAGGGCTTGTCGGTGCTGCCACAGTCGCTGCAACATGTGCAGAGTTGAATTCCACCGTGTCGGCACATTGCATTTTAGCCGGTGAACTGGCAGGCCCAACGACTTCTGTAGAGATGTAAGTCGTTGAGCTGCGGGATGCGAACGGCGGAAGTGAGCACACAGCGACCGTGCCCTCTGCAGAAGGCCATCTAGTCCGGGATAGTGGGCTAAAAATTGCTGGACAACCAGGTTCAACACATGAGCCATACAAGGCACGTGTGTGACATTGCCCCGGCGAAGGGCCACACCCAGGTTTGCAGCATTGTCGCACAAGGCCTTCCCTGGTTGCAGGTCCAGTGGAGACAACCATTCATGAAACTGGGTCTCCAGAGCTGACCACAACTCCTCAGCTGTGTGACTTACATTTCCCAGACATTTCAAAGTAAACACCGCCTGATGCCGTTGAGCCCTGCTGCCAGCATAGTAAGGAGATGTGCAGGATTCCTTCTGCGCAGTTAGAAAGCGGGTGGCATTACCAGACAGGCTTTGGGTGCAGGTGGAGGACCGAGAGGAGGTTGAGGAGGCAGAAGCAGTGGAGGAACTTCTAGATAAAGAGGATTGACGCACAACTCATGGGGACGGCAAGACTTGGACAGCAGCCCCTTGTCCTGCTGTCACCATAGTTACCCAGTGCCCAGTCAGCGACATGTAACGCCCCTGTCCATGCCTACTCGTCCAAGTGTCTGTGGTGAAATGTACCCTGTCACACACAGTTTCTCAAAGAAGCGGTGATGTTGTGTGCGACATGCTGGTGTAGCGCAGGCACACCTTTCTTTGAGAAGTAGTGCCGACTGGGCATCTGGTACTGGGGCACTGCGACGGACATAAGGTCTTGAAAATCCTCTGTGTCCACAAGGTGGAAAGGCAGCATTTCTGTAGCCAACAGCTTGCAGATGGTGAAATTCAACCTATTAGCTTTGTCATGGCTAGGAGGAAATGGTCTTTTACTTGTCCACATCTGAGGGACCGAGGGCTGGCAGTTGAGCTTAGACGGGGTTGAGTAGGGTGTCCCCGGCAAACTTCCGGTCTGTGAGGAAGATGCAGGCGGAAAAATTAGGTTGCCTTGTTCCAAAGGTGGTGCTCTCGATGTCGGAGAGCGCACAACACCAGCTGGTGTTTCCACTTCCAAATGAAATGATGACCTGCCAATCACACTGGCTGTTGCGGGTAAAGAGGTGACTGGTCTGCGTTCAAAAACATGTGTGACTGCTGTCCCCCCAGTCACAGAGGATGAAGAGGCCGCGGATGCACAAGATGGGTTAAGACAGTGGTTGGCCTGGCCCGCTAGGCCACATTGTAGCACAGTGAGCTTCCCACTGCAACTTATGCTTGATATCCATGTGACGGTTCATGCATGAAGTACTCAAACTATGGATTTTTTGGCCTCTACTTAGCTTTTCGTGACAAATATTACAGATAACACGAGTTGGATCATCCTTATCGATCTGAAAAAATGCCCAGGCTATGCAAGGCTTAGAGCCCATGCGACCTGAAGAGCCACCACGACTTGTGGTCAGAGGCAGAGTTGTGGTTGAGGATGCAGTTGTTGACGTGCTTCCAGTACTCTGTCTGTCCAGGAAGGTGCAACCTAACCTCGTCAATAGCATCTGTGACGCCCAGCTGCGCTTGGTATCACAGATCCTAGAAGAGTACATTGATGGAATCCTCCACAAGAGGCCCCCATAAACATTCACACATCTCCACCTTCCACCTCAGACCAGCAGAGGGAGCCCGTTAGGGATAGAAATAGGGAAGGTGGAGCTAGGCAGTTCAGTTACTCTGAAGAGTTCCTGTAGTAGAGAAGCCTAAGAGAAGTCAGTCTGCAGTGGAGCTCAGTCTAGTCTAGAGAACTCCGTTAATAGTTCAGCAGTGGAGCACGAGGCTCCTGCTAGCTAGATTCAGGGAGCCCAGTTAGAGTTTAAGGTGGGCCGGCGCCATAAGATCGGTGAAGCGCGGCAAGCTGCCATTAGTGTGTATAGCCTAGTGAGGGCCCGAGTAGGCCGAAGGCGAATGGAGAGTTAGTACATAGGGGGCAGAGGAGCTTAACCAGCTCACCCCGAAGAATTTACCGGACACCGGATCCGAGCTTACCGGGATCTCTATGACCCAGTATGGCATAACTGGAATCCCTGGAGAACTACAAGTCCCAGGATCGCTAAGGTGCTGATACGTAACAGAGCCAGGAGACGCTTAGGCCCCGCATACTGGGAGCGTGAACTCCAAGACAAGGCCCTACCACAAGGTCAGCCAGCGCAGGACAGAGACAAAGTTAGGCCTAGCTCTAGGCAGGTCAGAAACTTACTACGCAGAGGCAAGAAACAGGAGGCCCTACACCCACTCATTGGGGAGGATCCTGATATGCACCCTTCACCCTACAGTGCTCCGGGATGTGCCTGAATTTCCACCAGTAAAAGGTACTGAAGTGACTACCGTGTCCGTTCCCATTCTTGCTCTGACCCAGCTGGGTCTCGCCTGTCCTGCATTCCCCCTGCATACGCTTTTCTGAGTCCTAGCTCCACCTGTGGGGAGCTATACCATCGAGCTGCCTTATCACCAGCCTCAGTGGACTGCTGCAGCGCTGGTGCTTCTCACCAGATACCACAGGTGGCGTCACGAACTCTTATAAAATTAACAATTATCCACCCTTTTAAAGAGTGATCCCAGGGTACGGGCCCGGGAGCCGACCACCGCGACATCCCAAAAGGCCAGGCAAAGGCCCCGGTACCGAGTCATCCCCATCCCCTGGGCTAGTCACATCCTCCTCCACCTCCTCTGCTGACCTCATCGACTGGCTGACTGTGGGTTGACAGTAAGTGGGATCTCCAACCTAGTCATCATCACCCTGTGTGTTCTCACACCCGTCATCCTCAGAGCCAACCTCTTCCTGCCCTGACCGGAAAGTCAAGTTGTTGCTCCAATCAGGCATTTGAGTCTCATCATCGTCTTCATCATTGTCTCCACCAATAGGAGTTACAGTTTGGGAACGAGGGTCTACATTATGCTCAGAACCTTCTTCATCTGGTCCTGGATCCGACTCATAAAGATTCTGGGCATCAGTGCAGATTATTTCCTCGTCTAGATTAACAGAAGCTCTGGAGCAGACCTCCGTTTCCCAGGCTATAGTACAAGTAAACAGCTGTGCAGACTCAACCATCTGTGTTACCCCATACTCAGACGAGCAGCTGGAGACTTGGGAGCTGTGACGAAGCAAGTGCGATTGGGGTGACACCTCTGAGGACTGGAGTATTTGTGATGTTGAAGTTGAGGTGGAGGAGAGCCCACTTGAAGGAGCACTTGATATCCGTTGAAGCACCTGCTGTTTTTGTGCCTTATCTGGAATTTGTAGTGATGGGCGTGTCCGTAAGAAAGGGATCTTATCACATTGTCCACGAAAGGAAGTAGACATCTTAGTTTGGCTGGAAGATGGTCTTTCTTCTGCAGATGTTACTCCCCCCCCCCCACCGCGGGGGGGCTCGACCCACCAGCGGACAGGCACCAGTATTGGGAGAGGGGGGCTGGCCGTCAGGGTCCACCACGGCTCTGGCACAAACCCGGCGACACGGAGGTCGCACGGGCAGGAACGGACTGGCCGAGTCGGCTTCGCACTCCAGCGTAGTCCCTCTGCCCACTCGCGCCCGTAACCTCAAAGGGATGCGCAAGTGGATTTTCTTCCCAGGGCTGTTCCCCGCCCAGCAGGAATGTGGGGAAGCTCAGGTCGGCCTTCCACTGTACTCCCTTACCTCCCTCGCCCTCTTTCCTTCTTCCGTTCTCCATCTAACCCCTCGGCTCTGTGGTGTCCGCTCTCCCTCCAGCGCTCTCCTTTTCACAGGTGGACTACCGTGTGTATTCACACTGTGGCAAATCTTTTGGGCCCAGGTATAAGAAGTTGTCGAGGTAATGGATAATATGTGCCCCCTTAGAAATGTCCATTACAACCCATTCGAGGAAGCAACTAAACGCTTCAAATAGCGAGCAGGATCTGGAGCACCCCATGGGCAAATAGCGATCTATATAGTATGCTCCTTCCCAGAAGCAGCCCAATAGGTGGACACTATTCGGAGGCACATGTAGTAAGTAACCGGAACGCCGCATCACTGTCTGTTTTGGCCATTAGGGTGACCCTTCCCAACTTCTTGATCCGCCTGATTGCCTTGTCAAAGGATGTACAGTATATACTACTGTACTTGGTTCCGCGTCGATGTTGTCGTTTACGGACCTGCCCCTTGGATATGACAAATGGTGGATTAGTCCGTATGTATTGGGCTCCGTTTTTGGCACAACTCACAACAGGGATACCACTACGTCTTGTAAGGAAAGTGTTCTGAATGGAACCGCCATTCTACCTAAAGATATTTCTTTTTTTAATTTTCTTGTCATGACGTCTGGGTGTTGGTAGGCTTAGATTTTTACTCCAGCCTTTCTTGATTTTAGAAGGGCATGACATGCCTATATCTGTGTCTCCCCCTCCTTTTACTCCTCCACCTCTTTTCTTTTCGCATGACTATATGTACTTGTCACTTTTCGATGTGTTAGTTGTGTCTTCTGAGCAGTTTGTCAGCTTTTGGACACCTTTGAAGTGTTTTCTATGTGTTTCTATGTGTTTTTGTTTGCCTGCTATTGGTTTTAACGGTGTTTGACAGTGTTCGACGACCAGTTCGACAAACAGTTCGACGAACATACGGGTGTTCGACGAACCGAACCGAACTCGAACACTACGGGGGTGGCTCAACTCTACTCAGGAGAGAGGGGGTGGTATGTGCTTGATGTGCAGAAGGCGAGCGCAGAGGACATGCCCCTGACTTCTGGTGTTGCTGATCCTGGCCGCCCACAAGCAGATTCTGCTCCGGCTGCAGTTAAGTACCCCGGAGACAGAGTCACCTACACCCGTCATCGTGGAGGATGGAGGTGGTACGCCCTACACGTCCATCGAGTGTTGGAGGAGGAAACTGTACCCGTCATCCGAAGCTGATGACCCGGCTGGGCCATCTAGTGGTGAATCGTTTCCCCGGAAGGGGCACCACTATTAAAACTGTTCACTTAAGAAGTTAAAAACTGTATATAGTTACCCAGAAGGGTATTGCAATGATCATTGTGTGTGTGTTTAAAAAGTTTGTCCATTTGTTTAGTGTACCTGGTTAAGGTACAAAGACTCATAGGTTGTGGACGGTGAGCAGCCCAAAAAAATTTATTTGTACATAGTTAGCACTTCTTCACGTGCTTCTTGTTGGTTTTATCAAGACCGCCGAACAAAAACCCGTTTGGTGTGGCCAAAGACGTGGTCCAAAGACTGGATCAGTTATGCCCTGCAGTCACGCCCAGGGCCTACGTTGGGGGTTTGTTGTCCCCTCCACTTTGCATCTTCTCCAGTGAGATGGACACCCGGTTAGGGATCTCACTGTAGTTTGCTGAAAATGTGTTTTATATGGAAAAATGTTTTATGAGTATGAAGAAGAATGTTATTAAAAGTACTTTTATAATGTTTTATATGCTAATAGAAACCTAAAACGTTTAAGAAAATGTGCCACCCATAAAGGGAAGAAAAAGTTATCTACCTATTGTTTTTCTATGGAATGCATCTAAAAATTTTGTATGTCTAAAACACCTGTGTTTTTACTCTGTTCCAGCCTGTGGACGTGCAGTGTTTAACGGGGGAAGGGTATGTGGCACCCCTGCGGGTTCAGTCGCCACAGAGCTACTGCATCTCACCCAGAGGTGTGATACCCCACTCTCAGGTAAGGAGGGAGTACTACCTGGGACCCACACACCCACATCCAATACACTCCACTTCAGTAGGGAAGGGCGAGATTGCTCCTAAGGGAGAGCACAGTCCCTGGTCCCTAGCTGGAGGGTGGAACTAGGTAGAGGAGGTGGGTGAAGGAAGAAGTTCAGTGGAGCACAGAGGGTAGCAGTATAAAAGAGAGGGTGGAAGGTTCTGGAAGTGTTCAGTCAGAGGAGAGAGAGCTGGGAGCAGGAGCTCAGGAGGAGCTCTGCTCAGGAGGAGTGGAGAAAGGAGCAGGGCCCAGTGAGAAGGGCTCCAGGAGGACCAGAGGGGATCCCAGGGGCACGGTGAGTGCGGATGCCACCCGTGCGCCCGAATCCACGCGGACGTGGAGGGATCAGGCCGCAGAGAGGGGACCGGCCCCTAAACTAGTGGAGAACAACCAGGCTCAGCTAGAGAACCGGAGGCTGCTGCATTTTCAAGGTGCTGCAGCCAACAGCCACAATTACATCGCTAAAAAGGTGGCCGCATAGGGTCCAGGGGACTGCACGTTGCCCGACAAGACCCGAGGCTACTGGCTTGGGACACTAATTGTGAGGCGCGGGGCAGGAGGGTGAGAGCCAGTGCAGTGAGACGACCAGGAAAGGAACATAGAACGGGGACCCGTTTAAGTACTCCTGAGAGACTTGAGAGTTTGCTGAATCCCTTCCCTGGTGAACACAGGACGACGTGGGAGGTTACACACTGGCCTTCTGGATTCTTGAACAACTGTGAGTAAAACCTGAAGACTGCACCCCACTGTGTCCTGGAATTATTGTTGCCATCACCAGCCCTGCAATACACAGCACCAACAACATCTACCTCATAAAACCCCTATATCCTGCCCTGGAGCTAAGCTCTGCCTGTGGAGAGCTGAACCAACTCTGCTGCGTCATCATCAGCTCCAGAGGATCTGCACAGCAGCGGCGGCCCCATATAGCCGCATACCACAGGTGGTGTCACGAACATTATCTATAAAAACTTTATTCCCCTTTTACTTTCCCTTTAATTGACCACTGTGACATCCCCCAGCCTCGACCGGCCCGGCTACTGAGTACCCCACGGCCCAGGGGGCACGTCATACTGCTAGGCACTGGACTAAATAAGGAAAGTGCCTCTCACCGCAGCACCCATCCCCTATTCTTGCTCATGGGATCCCGTTGGTGCGTTCCTGCCCACCCCTATAGTCAGGGTGGTGATATTATGTCCCCTGTTGTGTCAATAGTAAATCAGAATGGCTAGTACATCCCCTTCCCTATAGCTTAAGAGCCAGCACTAAGCCAGTCTCCTTCTCTTCCCTCTCTTCGGGTCCTGTAGGTGATAGTCAGCGCTGTCCTGACAAGAGTGATGTCAGATCCATTAATCGAGGTCCTGAGTGCCAGAGTGGCACAGGAAGGTGAGCACTAGCTGCAAGCTCTCATTGCAGGCTTCAGTGCTCATCTCCCTTTCCCTGTGAACGTTCCCACCTCACTGTCGGCATCTGCTTCCCCCCACTGTTGGTATCCGTTCCCCCGCGGGCACTTACCATCCACTATCAGCTGCGGACAGCCTGGAGGCTGGTAGTCCGCTAGGCATTCCTTCCCTCCATTGAGTCTAAGAGAGAGCTCCCCTTCTCCTGCCGGAAGCTCTCGCAGTCACCATGCAGGGAATGTTTTCCTGCCTACTCTATCCCCGGCCCCTCGCATACTACAGTTACAGTGGAGAGCAGCGCCAATTTTCAAATTTTGGCTCTAAGGGTAGTCCCTGCTATGCCCCTTCTTCAGCAGCCATCACTTTGCGCAGATCCTCCTGCCCATCATACACCAGCACAGCCACCTACACATACCCCTCCGATGAACAGTAGCTCCACCTCCTGTTCTGCAGAGAAGCCAACAAACCCCCGACCTGCTGAAACAAATGCAGAATCAAATTAGCCCAGCAACACTGTGTTCACAGCAGCAGTTGCCATGCACAGTTATGTTCAAGCAGAAGAGGATTCGTTAAATCCCTCTGTTACTGCCCCTAATAATTTAGCACCCATTGCCTCTTCTGCCCCTCCCCACAGAGGTAGACTGGACAGGCGTAGATGCCACAGATCCTCATCCTCCTCTTCCACTTCACCTTATCACCGCCACAGACACCGTCCTTCAAGTCGGCGCAGTAAATGTTCCATTCATGCCGGAAGTCAAGATCCCACAGGAGGTGCCACAGATCTCGGTCCTCGAGATGGCGCTCTCCATCATCATAATCAGAGTTATCAAGCACGTCTGCGAGCCCCGATCGCTGACTTTGTCCTTCTGGTGACAGACGCAAGTCAATGGCATCCTCAAGGGCTTCCAGTTTGGCCGAGCCAATGGCATCTCCCAGGGCTTCAAACCAAGACCTTCCGTTTATGTCTGTCCATCGTGGTTCCAGAGTTCCTCCATCTGTGGGAATCCCTCCTCCAGCTGCAGACGTGGGTCAGTGCGATTTAATGGGAATAGAAAACAATGATGGTACCTGCCCTTTAGGCATTAGTAGAGCAATTATACTCGCTGATCAGTTCAGTAACAACTACTAATAAAGTGATATACCCATTAGCTAGCATGCATAAAGATGCATTTTTTCTGGGCGATTAGCCCACTTCGGTCTCATTTAGATGAAGATACCAGAAATAAATTTTGGAATAATGAATACATTGACAGTTGGTTATTAATATCAGTGGATGAACATACAGTTGACAAAGAAAGGAGACCAGTTGATACACTGTTTAATAGGTATAGACAAAAGGTTGCAAAAACAATGAACAACTGGTTGCAAGCATTTGCAGTTTTAGGTTGTATTACGAGCCAGAAGCACCTGGAATGCTGTTCGGATCTATAGATATATCAAGAGAGTAGTCACCGTTACGTTTTGCTGTCAGAAGGTCATTGGTCCTTTTGATGAGTGCAGCTTCTGTAGACTGCAGGAGGGGGAAGCCAGACTGTGATGGATCTAGAAGAGAGTGAGTGGAGAGGTAATGGGTAAGGCGGGAGTAGACCAGACACTCCAAGAGTTTAGAGGCGAACAGGACATTGGAGATTGGTCTGTAGTTATTTGTGCAGGATGGGTCAATAGAGTTTTTTTTTTTGAATAATGGAATAATGGAGTGTTTGAAGGAGGAGGGGAAGATACCAGAAGAGAGGGAGAGATTGAAGATTTTAGTTAGGTTTGTAGTGACGATTGGACAGAGAGACTGGAGTAGGTGTGAGGGAATGGGGTCAGTGGTGCATGTGGTAGAACGAGAGGAAGACAGGAGTCTGGAGGCTTCTTCTGTGACTGGGTCAAATGTGGAGAGTGAGCGAGAGGAGAGGTGAGGAGGGATGGGAGTCTTGGCACTTGGTGCCTGGGGGGCTGATTTCCTGCCAGATATTTTCTATTTTCTCTGTGAAGTAGGAGGCCAGATCATCAGCACAAATATCCGTGATAGGGTCCTGCGCTTTATGACTGAGGAGGGAGTGAAAGGTGTCAAAGTTTTTGGGCGTTATTGGATAGTGAGGAGATCAGGGTGGTGAAGTAGGTCTGTGTGGCAAGGTGAAGGGCAGAGTTATAGGTTCTTAACATAAATTTATAGTGGATAAAGTTTTCTGGTGTGCGAGTTTTCCTTCATAGGCATTTGGCACTCCTAGAGCATCGCTGGAGAAATCGAGTTTGCAGTGTGAGCCAGGGTTCTTTTACTCTGTGTTTGGAGGTTCTGAATGGTGAGGGGAGCTACTTTGTCCAGGGTGCTTCTTAGTGTGTAGTTGTAGTGATATACAGCCAGATCAGGACAGGAAAAAGAGGAGATTGGGGACAGTGATGAGTGAAGGGAGTCTGTAATTGCATGAGGGTTAATGGCTTGTAGATTTCTGAATGTGTGATAGGTAGTAGTGTGCTGGGGTGGGCAAGGATTTGTGAGAGTGGAGAGAAAGTTGTGGTCAGAGAGGGGAAGAGGCGAGTTATCTAGGAAGGGGATTGAACAGAGCAGGACAAAGACCAGATCAAGGGTGTTCACTTTCTTAGTGTGTCTCAGAGGATGAAAGCTGTGAGAGGCAAAGAGAAGTGGTTAGAGATAGAAGCTGGGATTCAAATGGAGAGGTGGGGCTGTTTATGGGGATGTTGAAGTCTCCCAGGATAAGGGTTGGTAATTCTGAGGACGTGAAGTGCGGCAGCCAGACAGAAAAATGGTCAATGAACTGGATGGGTGAGCCTGGGTGACGGTATACGCCTGCTACTTTGAGGGAGAGGGGGTGAAAGAGCCTGATGGTGGTCTCTGTCCCTACAGCATGCTGCTCTCAGCAAAAACCTGGTGACAGATTCCCTTTATGGAGGTGATAAATTTCAAATTAGCAAAACATAAAAGCCTAAATAAATCTGGTATCAGCACAATCATACTGACTTGCAAAATAAAGCTGTGGAATCACTTATACCACACAGTGGATGGCATGAAAAAATAAATATAAACAAAAACAATTCCTGTAATGCTGATTTTTGTTAATTCGGAGTCCAAAATATATGAATAAAAGGGTTCAATAAAATATTTTGCAACAAAAAAAAAAATGTTTTTCGTGTGCAAAAGTGGGAAACCATTAAAAAATTGTATATTAATCTGGTATCGCTGTAATCATACTGAGCTACATAATAAAGCCATCTTGTCACTTATACCACACTGTGAATATCATGAAAAAAATAAATAGCAATTCTTGAACTTTTGTTCATATTTATCCTGTGCTCTCCGCTGAGAATGCTGGGAGTTGTAGTTTCACAAAAACTGGAATGTCCATAGTTGCTGCACCTACAAAATGTGTGAAAATGTGAAACAATGGGAATGGTTTGTCTCATAGACAATGATTCCTGCTCTTACATGTCATCTGTGCATTGCTACATGTATCACCAGCAAACAAAATACTCAATGTTCTTGTTTTAAGGCCTTAAATACACTAAAGATGGAATTGGACTGGTTACTATGGGGAACTGCTAAATTTTTGTTAATAGTTTTGTAAATTAGGTCTTTGTTTCTATAGTAAAGGTGCAATACTGTAAGAGGGAGGAAGTGTTGTCATAGGGCCTAGAATTTATTACATTTGAAGTAATGTAAATTTATTTATTTTTTCAGACACAGTAAATGCATTTTACTTTTGGGAACTTTTCCTTAATCGCCCTGCTCCTCCGGCCTTGATGCTAACCAATGTGATATGCCATATTATAACTTCTTGTTATCAATATTAATTAATGCCTATGGAGATATCACTCATGGTCATATGTGACATCATCAAATCCTGGAGGCCATTGTTACCTCACAGCCTGATGTCACAATGACTGTGGGTCTATATAAACGGGTGCTCAGGGAGAAAATGCTCATTTCGGGAGATGAAGACGAGGAGAGCGGAGGATCCAGGATCGAGGATACAGGTAAATGAGAAACTTTACAGGAATTAAAGTTAGTGAATTTAGCGCCAACATGGACATCAACCGTCCAAGCCTAGAGATTGTGGCTGTAAGGTACTAGCTTTCTTCAGTCCTTGCTGGCAGAATCTCTAGACTTGGGTGATGAAGGTTCTTTGTGAGGTCACAGCGGAATGTTGGACGCTGAGAGTTCTATGCAGCAAACATGGGGACATCCCTGGGGCTATCACAGAGGTCAGCAACAAGATGGCACCTGGGATGGAGACAGTGCATCAGCTACTTTGGTCAATGACACTTCAAGTGGTATCTGTGGCTGGCACAGTGGTGGTTCTGTCACTTTAATTTCAGATTTTTGGGGTAAAAGAAATCTCCTTTTATTCCCCCACATGGGAAAGAGGTTGGTGTACATACATTTGGTAACATATATTTATTTACTTTACATTTATTTATTTATTTTACTTATATATATCTGCGTTTGCCACAATTTTTTTTAAATTAAATTTATTACACCATTTTTAAATGTCTACATCAAAACTTAAAAAGAGAGAACTGGAAAGACACAAAGCTCAATAATAGGGCCTTATCTGGGTAACAATATTGAGAAAATAACTTATTAGTGCTTACCTGGTTGGATTGTGTGCACTCAACCACTAATAACGCTTAGGCAGCTGCAGACCCACGAGTGGATGAAAATGCAGGTAATGGAGAAACAAATGAGTTAATTCTGCGCTGCCATGTAGAAAGGATGAGGGATGCCAATTCGATTGTAAGTGGTTGATTTAGTCAACGTGTTTCAAAGTGTACAAATTTCTTCCTCAGGGCAACCACGATCTGTCCTGAGGAAGACGATTGTACACTTCGAAATTCGTTGACTAAATAAACCACTTACACTCGTATTGGCATCCCTCATCCTTTCTACATGGCAGCGCAGAATTAATCCATTTGTTTCTCCATACCTGCATTTACATCAAAACTTAAAAATGCAGAGAAAAGGGGGGAGTGGATAACTAGCATAAAGTATAACATATTTATGACTGCTTTTTTACAGGTCTTTGCCTGATCTTTCTCATATTTTTTTTCTTACCAGGGAGAATATCTGGATCCTGGAAGGAAGACTAAAGAATCTAACAAGAGCCACGGGATTATTTAGTGTTAATCATTTAATATGTTTGCAGAATATATTTGTTGTCTTATGATGTCATTATATACTGAATATATGGATCTAATTCTGGAATCAGTGCATCATGACATCATGTTGTATAGGTATCTACTGTCTGACCTAACTGTATAAGCTCATGATATGATATAACTGCCCTATGTCTGTATCCCAAGGGCTAGTGTTTGTGGGGGTATTGGTTGTGGGGGGTAGTGTTCTGTTTTTTCCAGGGGAGATGTACATAGTCAAGCTATGAGCTCCAGAGTCCAATCTGATAAGGAGAGGTGAGGCATGTTACCAGGACAAAGAAGATCTGCTATCCGGTAAAGCCCTCGTCTCACATAGCGAGATCGCTAGCGAGATCGCTGCTGTGTCACGGTTTTGGTGACGCAACAGCGACCTCACAGCGATGTCGCTTTGTGTGACACTTTGCAACGATCAGGCCCCTGCTGTGAGGTCGCTGATCGCTGCAAAGTGTCCTGGACCATTTTTGGTCGTTGCTCTCCCGCTGGTCAGCACACATCGCTGTGTGTGACCAGCGGGAGCAGCGATCAGGCTGGTAACTATGGTAAACATCGGGTTACTAGGGGCACACGCGCACTTAGTAACCCACTGTTTATCATGGTTACGAGCCTGCTAAAGTGAGCGGTAACCTCCCGCTCACTGTAGCAGAGTGGTAACCATGATAAACAACGGGTTACTAGGAGCGCGTGTGCCCCTAGTAACCCGATGTTTACCATAGTTACCAGCCTGCTCCTGCTTCAGCAGGCTCGTAACCAGGAGCAGGACATCGTGGAAAGATTCTTTCCACGATGTCGCTGCTCCCCTGATCGTTGGTGAGCCTGCCTGTTTGACATCTCACCAGCGACCACATAGCGACGCAGCAACGATCCCTGACAGGTCATATCGTTGTCGGGATAGTTGCAGCGTTGCTAAGTGTGACGGGGCCTTAATGAGTCACCATATTGAATATCATTGCTCTATATATATATCAGTTAGTTAGTTGTAGTATGGCCTTGGTCCAGGGTTCTCGAACTGATCGCCTTTTCTCGGGGTCAAGAAGGAATTTTTGCCCTGTAACACACACTGGTTGAACGTGTTCAGGTTTTTTGCCTTCTTCTGGATCATTGGCTTAAGGTAGGGGTAAATATTGTATTTAATAAAATAGGTTTAAAATCAATGATTTATCTCCTTCTGTCTTTATTTTATACAGCACTCAGGTAGTTGTATATGTTAGTTCTCATTTTTATGATCCATAGCTGCCACAATATGAAGGCAAATAGAAATACAAGGGCGGCAATTATGTGTCTACTAATGCAATGTCCATATCTATGATGTATAAAATAGAGTCATACACAAGATATCTGCTACAGTAGGAATTTGTCACGCAAGGTGAGGGAAGGAACAAGTGTACAATGGAGGGAAGAGGGGCAAGGGAGCCGAACAACTAGGGAGAGGGGGAGTAGAGATAGACCACCACAAACCTGCCCACCAAATGATGGAAAATATCATTTATGAAATGCGGGAACACCACGGAAGCATTGGTCAGACCGAAAGGCATAACAAGGCTCTCCAGATGCCCCTCAGGGGAATTGAACTCTGTTTTCCATTCATCCCCTTCTCTGATTCTAACCAGATTGTAGGCTCCCCTTAAATTAACTAGGAGATCACCTTAGCTCCCACAACCTGGCTGAACAAATCTGGAATCAGAGGAAGAGGGTATGGATCTCGGATGGTAATTCTAAACAGGGACGTGGACCGCCATCTTTCTTCTTCACAAAGAACCCTGCCCCCATGGGCAAAGTTGAGGGTCTGATATGTCCCCTCTCCAGACTCTCCGGAATTAAATCCTTGATGGCTTATAACAACTACAGCAAAGCCTGTCACAAATAAGAATATGATCAAGAAGAAGAAGATGAAGAAGTAGAATATGAAGAAGAATAGTTGAATAAGAAGAATATGAAGAATGTAAAAAAAAAGAATAACAGGAAGAAGGTGAATAAGGTGAAGAAGAAGTTGATGAAAAAGATGCTGCTGCTGAGGATGATTAAGGAGAAAGTGTGGGAGAAGTTAAAAAGAAGGTGAAGAGCATGGAAGTAGTGAAACATAAATATCTGACCAAATATAAAAAAGCTTAACATAGTCAATATCTTTGTAACTCCAAAGGTCTTAAAAAAATATTAATTCCTGCTATTCCATTTGATTGGGCTAAACCTCTATGCCTTTATTGTCTCCCCCAATACATTCTACATAATTCTTAGTTGTTTTCCTTCATGTAGAATTAACCTACAAGGAAAGAAAGGGTTTATTTTCATTCCGATATTTGTGTCCCATTGACTTGCATTGGCTTCAGGTATCGGAATCGGCGATATCCGATATTTTTTGGGTATCGGTCCGATCTAATCCGATCCGATATTTCCCAATATCGGAAGGTATCGCTCAACAGTAATCATAACTACAAGATTATCTTTTTTTCTCACTGAGAGAGATCTGAATCTGTCATTTTATTTTGTATGGTATTCACCATACAAATTAAATAATAAGCTGACCAAAAAAAATGTAGCTTTTTCATCATATTGCCACAAAAAAAAAAAAAAAAAAAAATTGCATGTAAAAAAATATGGTCTGAAAAAAATATCACGGAAAACATCAAGGTGTTCCGTAAAAAACAAGCCTCATACTGTTTTGTTGGAAAAATAAAAAGTTATAGACTTTAGAATACAGAGCTGCAAAAACAAAATCATTTTCTGTAAAAAAAAAATAATTTTTTTTACGTTTTTCAAATTATAAAAACATAAAAGCCTAAATAAATCTGGTATCAGCACAATCATACTGACCTGCAGAATAAAGCTGTGGTGTCACTTATACCACACAATGAATGGCATGAAAAAATAAATATAAACAAACAAAAACAATTCCTGTAATGCTGATTTCTGTTAATTCGGAGTCCAAAATATATGAATAAAAAAGGGTTCAATAAAATATTATGCAGCCAAAAAAAAACATTTTTAGCGTGCAAAAGTAGGAAAACATTAAAAAAATTGTATATTAATCTGGCATCACTGTAATCATATTGACCTACAGAATAAAGCCATCTTGTCACTTATACCGCACGGTGTCATGAAAAAAAATAAAAAGCAATTTTTGAACTTTTGTTCATATTTACCCTGTGCTCTACGCTGAGAATGCTGGGAGTTGTAGTTTCACAAAAACTGGAATGTCCATAGTTGCTGCACCTACAAAATGTGTGAAAATGTGAAACAACAGGAATGGTTTGTCTCATAGACAATGATTCCTGCTCTTACATGTCATCTGTGCATTACTACATGTATCACCAGCAAACAAAACACTCAATGTTCTTGTTTTAAGGCCTTAAATACACTAAAGATGGAATTGGGCAACTGCTAAATATTTGTTAATAATTTTGCAAATGAGGTCTTTGTTTCTATTGTAACGGTGCAATACTTTAAGAGGGGGAAGTGTTGTCATAGGGCCTAAAATTTAATTACATTTGAAGTAATATAAAGTTATTTATTTTTTTTCAGACACAGTAAATGCATTTTACTTTTGGGAACTTTTCCTTAAAGGGGTTGTCCACTACTTTGACATTGATGCCCTATCAATATATGATCGGCCGGGGTCCCGCGCGCGGCACCCTCACCAATTAGCAGTTATCGGTGTCGGAGGCTTAAAGTTCTTACCTGCGGTGCCTGGCCGTCAAGTTGAAGTGGCCAGCGCTTGTTACTGCACATCCGCCTCCCATTCAATTGAATGGGAGGCGGATGTGCAGTACCCCGTGGCGGCCACTACAGATGGACGGCCAAGCACAGCAGGTACGGATAGGGCATCAATGTCAAAATAGTGGACAACTTCTTTAATCGCTCTGCTCCTCCGGCCTTGATGCTAACCAATGTGATTTGCCATATTATAACTACTTGTTATCAATATTAATTAAAGCCTATGGAGATATCACTCATGGTCATATGTGACATCATCAAAGCCAGGAGGCCATTGTTACCTCATAGAATGATGTCACAATGACTGTGGGTCTATATAAACAGGTGCTCAGAGGGAAAATGTTCATTTCAGGAGATGAAGACGAGGAGAGTGGAAGTTCCTGGATTGAGGAAACAGGTAAATGAGAAACTTTACAGGAATTTAAGTTAGTGAACTTAGCGCCAACATGGACATCAACTGTCCAAGTCTAGAGATTGTGGCTGTAAGGTACTAGCATTCTTCAGTCCTTGCTGGCAGAATCTCTAGACTTGGGTGATGAAGGTTCTTTGTGAGGTCACAGCGGAATGTTGGACGCTGAGAGTTCTATGCAGCAAACATGGGGACATCCCTGGGGCTATCACAGAGGTCAGCAACAAGATGGCACCTGGAATGGAGACACTGCATCAGCTACTTCGGTCAGTGACACATCAAGTGGTATCTGTGGCTGGCACAGTGGTGGTTCTGTCACTTTAATTTCAGATTTTTGGGGCAAAAGAAATCTCCCTTTATTCCCCCACATGGGACAGTGTTTGGTGTACATACATTAGGGAACATATTTATTTATCTCTTTATTTTACTTGTATACATCTGCATTTGCCACAATTTTTTTTAAATTACCGTATTTTTCAGATTATAAGACACACCCCCCCCACCCCCCAAATTTGGGGAGAAAATGGGGATGCGTCTTATAATCCGAAATGTATAATCCGAACACGCTTACCGCGTTGGTGGAGCTGTGTCCCAGGGTCGCTGCTGCCAGGAGATCTCTGCTGCTCGAAGCTTCAGCCTTCTGTCAGAGGCAGGAGTCGGAAGATGGCTGCGGGCCTCCTGCTTGTAGTAGGTGTTCGGTGGTGTGGAGGCTCCGCCGACATTTTGTAAAAGCAGGAGCCCCGCACCATCCATACTTTCCTATGCAGCGGTGTCCGGGAAAATGGACGCCGGAGGCGAGGTGGCGCATGCGCAATTGAGAGGCATGGGGCTTGCAGCCATCTTCCGACTCTCGACTCTGCCGGAAGGCACAAGCTCCAGGCAGCAGCGATCTCCCGACTCCTGCCTCCGAACACCCTGTTCTGCCTCGATCCTGCCACCTGGGACCCCGCTCCACCAACGTCTCAGCCCCCCAAGGTAAGCTGATTAGAACAGGCACAGATTTATAAAAAAAAACAACTTTTTTTTTCCTATTCTCCTCCCCAAAAGTTGGGGTGCCCCTTATAAGCCGATGCGCCTTCTATAATCCGCAAAATAAAAATGGTGTAATAAATTTATTGTAAGTGTCTACATCAAAACTTAAAAATGCAGAGAAAAGGGGGCATGGAGAACTGGCATAAAGTATAACATATTTATGACTGCTTTTCTACGGGTCTTTGCCTGATCCTTCTCATATTTTTTTTCTTACCAGGGAGAATATTTGGATCCTGGAAGGAAGACTAAAGAATCTAACAAGAGCCATGGGATTATTTAGTGTTAATCATTTAATATGTTTGTAGATTATATTTGTTGTCTTATGATGTCGTTATATACTGATTATATGGATCTAATTCTGGAATCAGTGCATCATGACATCATGTTGTATAGGTATCTACTGTCTGACCTAACTGTATAAGCTCATGATAGGATATAACTGCCCTATGTCTGTATCACAAGGGCTAGT
Organism: Phyllobates terribilis; assembly: GCF_046119375.1. Classification (NCBI taxonomy): domain Eukaryota; kingdom Metazoa; phylum Chordata; class Amphibia; order Anura; family Dendrobatidae; genus Phyllobates; species Phyllobates terribilis. The sequence goes on along the minus strand of NW_027362764.1, from coordinate 112,529,575 downwards.
GTTTGTGGGGGTATTGGTTGTGGGGGGGTAGGGTTCTGTTTTTTTTTCCAGGGGAGATGTACATAGTCAAGCTATGAGCTCGAGTCCGATCTGATAAGGAGAGGTGAAGCGTGTTACCAGGACAAAAAAGATCTGCTATCTGGAAACAAGTCACCATATTGAATATCATTGCTCTATATATATCAGTTAGTTAGTTGTAGGATGGCCTTGGTCCAGGGTTCTCGAACTGATCGCCTTTTCTCGGGGTCAAGAAGGAATTTTTGCCCTGTGACACACATTGGTTGAACGTGTTCAGGTTTTTTGCCTTCTTCTGGATCATTGGCTTTAGGTAGGGGTAAATATTGTATTTAATAAAATATGTTTAAAATCAATGATTTATCTCCTTCTGTCTTTATTTTATACAGGACTCAGGTAGTTGTATATGTTAGTTCTAATTTTTATGATTCATGGCTGCCACAATATGAAGGCAAATAGAAATACAAGGGCGGCAATTATGTGTCTACTAATGCAATGTCTGTATTTATGATGTATAAAATAGAGCCATAAACAAGATATCTGCTACAGTAGGAATTAGTATCCGCATAGAAAATCATTGCAGTCAAGTTACATTTTAATATTTATATTAAACTTCCATCTAAAGTAAGTTGTTCTAAATTGTATGAAATGAATTAAATGGCACGTCCCTCCTAATAACATTACTAGTGGCAAGCCTCTCCTTATAACACTCCTCGTGGCACAACCCTCCTAATAAGACTGGAGTCACACTAGCGTATAAAAAAAAATCAGTCAATGTTGATCGAGAAAAGTAGGACGAGTGTCATGTGAGTGCAATGCGATTTTCCTCACCTACAGTTGAAACCAGGAGTTTCCATACACTATATAAAAAGACATATATACACGTTTTGCTCAATATCTGACAAGAAATCAGAATAAATCTTTCCCGTTTTAGGTCAATTAGGATTACCATAATTTTTAATATTTGCCAAATGCCAGAACAATGAGAGAGAGAATGTTATAAGGCATTTGTATTACTTACTGCAAAGTCAAAAGTTTACATACACCAAGATTACTATGCCTTTAAACAATTCTGGACTGTCCATATGATGATGTCATGTGTTTGGAAGCTTCTGTTTTCTTTGGCAACATCTGAGTTAATTAGTGACACATCTGTGGATGTATTTTAATGCACACCTGAAACACGTTGCTTCTTTGTGTAGCATCATGGGAAAGTCTAAAGAAATCAGCCAAGATATCAGGAAGAGAATTGTGGACTTGCACAAGTCTGGCTCATCCTTGGGTACAATTCCAAGATACCTGAAGGTGCATTGTTCATCTGTACAAACAATTATATGCAAGTACAAACAAGATGGGAATGTCCAGCCATCATACTGCTGAGGAAGGAGACGGGTTCTGTGTCCCAGAGATGAACATGCTTTGGTCTGACATGTGCATAACAACCCAAGGACAAAAGCAAAAGACCTTGTGAAGATGGTGGCGGAAGCTGGAAAGATTGTGTCAATAACCACAGTGACACGAGTACTGTATCAACATGGGCTGAAAGGCCACTCTGCCAGGAAGAAACCATTACTCCAAAAGAAACATAAAAAAGACAGATTAATGTTTGCAAATGCACACAGGAAAACAAATGCCAGAATAATGAGAATGTTAAGGCATTTTATTACTTACTGCAAAGTCAAATGTTTACATACATTTCATTAGTATTTAGTACCATTGCCCTTAAACTTAATGACTTGGGTCAAACGTTTGGGATATCCTTCCACAAGCTTTTTCAAAAGTAAAAAAAAAATAAATAAAAAGATGAAGACATGGCAACTAGTAATGAGCACAAGCGCTTGAGTTTGCATCGGGTGCTCGGGTTTGCACCGAGTATCGCAGGTGCTCGAGTGACATGCTCGAGTCTTCGCCCCATATGTTTCGAGGCCGTTATACAGCCAAAAAAACAAGCAGGAATTTCAGGCTATGCATGGGCAATCCCTGCATGTTTTTTTGGGTGTCTAACAACGGTGAAACATATGGGGCGGAGACTCGAGCATGTCACTCGAGCACCCGCGATACTTGGCCTGGTCATTAACGTGCAAATCACCTTCGGGAGTAAAGTGGTTAATCATTTCAATCCATTTTACATATGGTACTTACATGATAATGTCTGCAAATTGTATGAATTGTAAAGCGCTGCAGGATATGTTGGCGCTATATAAATAGATTATTATTATTACATACGCACTAGGGGTCATTTTGTAGGAAGCCAATTTGCCTGGCTGTATGCTTTTGGAGTACAAGAGGAAACCAGAATATGATGAGGAAATTCACACAAACACGGGTTGAACATGCAAACTTCATGCAGATATTGATTTTAAACCCAAGGACCTTTATAAAAGGGGAACGCGCTGTTAGGCTGAATGAAATCGCTAAGTCAGCCCCCTTCTGTCTTTGCATTAGCTGTAACAGAGAAGGGGGCTGGCCTAGTAGCTACTGAAATGAGCCTCACTGTCATCCCCCTTATACACAGCACTGGTCACATGCTGACAGTGGGGGAAGCTTTCTTTCTGTGTCCCAATAAACATGGAAGTGAAGTGGGAACGGCGGAGAAACCGACACACCAAGCCTGAAACCATAATAAACGTTTATTAGTAAGTTTGATAAATTTTAATCAAGATATTATTTTTCATTCTTGACTACCCCTTTAATTACCGCAGTTGCAACTTTATTTCACTTTTTAACCCCATATAGGAAAAAATGACTTATGCGTGATGAAAGGTGAAAATGCAGCGGATATCAGCTGTGTATATATATAGGCAGCATTTTCATTTTACTTACTTATATAGTGCCATTGATTTCACTAATGCTTTACAGACAATCAAAATGTGGAAAAAGGTTGACATAAAGACAGAAATAACAAAAAACAATTGGAGACCTAATGCTAGGCACTGTACTAAATAAGGAAAGTGCCTCTCACTGCAGCGCCCATCCCCTGTTATTGCTCATGGGATACCATTGGTGCCTTCCTGCTCACCCCTATAGTCAGGGTGGTGATATTATGTCCCCTGTTGGGCCAATAGTAAATCGGAATGGCTAGTACATCCCCTTCCCTATAGCTTGAGGCTGTGTGCCCACTATGCATTTTTTTTAAGTGTTTCTGCAGCGGCAATTCCGCTACAGAAATGCTTAAAAAACATTTGGTAGAAGGTCTGCCATGTTCCCCAATGATAATCCGCATGTGCTGTGCACATGCTGCAGAAATTTCCGCTGCGGATTATCATTGCGGAAAAATCCGCAGCACTACCAATTATTTTGCAGAATCGTGGCTTTTTCGCCGCCATAGATTTGCATTGGAAAGCATGACATCCGCATCACTGCATCTGCAGATACCATGCGGTTCAATGTGCGGATGGTACCCGGGTTTGGAGAAGAGGAGACTCTCCTCCAAACCCGGGTACCATAGTACCTGTAAAAAAAAAATAAAAAATATACATTATACTTACCTTCTGATGGCACCCGGTGTCCTCAGCAGCTCGCGATGGTCTAAAAAGGGTCTGCCATGACGTCATTTAGTCATGTGACGGGTCCGTGACCGCTGACGTCGGTGGTCGCGTGACCCATGACATGACTAAATACTGTCATGGCAGGTCCTTTTAGTCCACTGCGAGCTGCCAGCAAGCCAAGACGGATCGCTGACACATTCTTTAAAGGTCATACTGGCATGGATTTATAGTGTGACCAAGTTGTCAAGCACTTTCCAAGTGATGCTAAAATCACTTGGAAAGAGCTTGTCAACCCGCATGCGGAAATGCATGTGAAGAACGCTTCACATCCGCTTGTCCCTGGCAGGAAAAAAGCATGTACAATCCGCATGCGGTTTTTCTGCCAGGGAGATGCAGAAATGCTCAGGAAAAATCTGGAGCATTTCTGCATCGTGGGCACATAGCTTAAGAGCCGACACTGAGCCAGTCTCCTTCTCTTCCCTTTCTTCGGGTCCTGGAGGTGATAGTCAGCGCTGTCCTGACAAGAGTGAAGTCAGATCCATTAATCGAGGTCCTGCGTGCCAGAGTAAGGAAAAAATGCGCGCTGTGTGAAGGACCAGATGGATGATTTAAAATGAGAACGGCCAAAGGGCCACTCACCTGATGGAGTTGTGCACCCCTGCAAACCCCGGTGATTGCTGAGGCAAGGAGATGGAGGCTCTCACTGCACACTGCAGACCGATGCTCTCACTGCGTGCCACCACTACTTCCGCATTCCTGGTCACGGACCACGTGACTGGAAGCGCGTCACCTCAGGTCCTTTAAAGTTAGGGAAGGCAGCTCCAAAAATAAGTTGGATGGGGAATTATGTGGACAATTATTGAGTGGTTAACAGCTGCTCCTGCCGCCAACCTTCAGAGAGGGAATAGGGATAAATATGAGAATAAAAAAAGCGGTCTATGGAGTGCTGAATTAATCACTGGTTAAATATATTTTTTAGCCCCAAAAATTGTTCATAAGCCCTCTCCACAACGCGTTTCGATAGCCAAACTATCTTCATCAGGTGGTACAAGGATATGGACAAAAAGAAAAACATTTATAATGAAGATTTCACAATGATTGGTTAACAAACTAATTGGTTAATTGTGGGTTCTGAAAGCCCTTCATGTGCTGGTGTGCAGGTACTTCTCATGTCAGCAAGCACATGAATTTACAGAATTGGGACTAGTAAGGACTTATTTAACGGAATAAACCTAAACACTATACAATTGGTTCAATCCAATTTAGATCAAAACCCTATATCTTCAGATATTGTTACAGCAGATCAATCAATTGATAAAGATCTAATCCAATTCCCATTAGATTTTGGAGCGAGTTGCTCACCCATGGTCACATCTACACAAAAAGAGGACTACATTGACTCTTTTAATCTGACCTTACTAACGGTGCATAACAATACATCTTTACAGACAGAGTTTATTGAATCGTTATTGCTCATGGGATACCGTTGGTGCCTTCCTGCCAACCCCTATAGTCAGGGTAGTGATATTATGTCTCCTGTTGGGCCAATAGTAAATCGGAATGGCTAGTACATCCCCTTCCCTATAGCTTAAGAGCCAGCACTTGGCTCCTAGGGTACTCCCTGCTCTGCCTCTTCCTCAGCAGCCATCACTTTGCGCAGATCCTCCTGTCCATCATACACCAGCACAGCCACCTACACATACCCCTCCGATGAACAGTAGCTCCACCACCTGTTCTGCAGAGGAGTCAACAAACCCCCGACCTGCTGAAACAAATGCAGATTCAAATCAGCCGAGCAACACTGTGCTCACAGCAGCAGTTGCCATGCAGTTATGTTCAAGCATAAGGGAATTCATTAACCCGCTCTGCTATTGCCCCTAATAATTGTGCACCTGCTGCCTCTTCTGCCCCTCCCCACAGAGGTAGACTGGACAGGCGTAGATGCCACAGATCCTCTTCACCTTACCACTGCCAAGGGCACTGTCCTTCGGGTCGGCACAGCTCCACGGCACTTCATGCCGGAAGTCAAGATCCCAAAGGAGATGTCACAGATCTCGGTCCTCGAGATGGCGCTCTCCATCATAATCAGAGTTGTCAAGCACGTCTGCGAGCCCCGATCGCTGACTTTGTCCTCCTGGTGACAGATGCGAGTCAATGGCATCCTCAAGGGCTTCCAGCCTGGCCAAGCCAATGGCATCTCCCAGGGCTTTAAGCCAAAACCTTCCGTTTACGTCTGTCCATCCTGGTGCCGGAGTTCCTCCATCTGTGGGAGTCCTTCCTCCAGCTGCAGACATGGGTTAGTGCAATTTAATGGGAATAGAAAAAAAAAATGATGGTACTGGATTGGTTACTGCCCTTAAGGCATTAGTAGAGCAATTATCCTCGCTAATCAGTTCATTACCATCTACTAATAAAGTGATATCGCCTTTAGCTAGCGTGCATAAAAAGGCATTTTTCTGTCGGATTAGCCCACTTGGGTCTCATTTAGATGAAGATACCAGAAGTAAAATGTGGAATAATGAAAACATTGACATTTGGTTATTAATATTAGTGGATGAACATACAGTTGACAAAGAAAGGAGACCAGTTGATACACTGTTTAATAGGTAGAGACAAATGGTTGCAAAAACAATGAACAATTGGTTGCAAGTATTTGCCGTTTTAGGTTATATTATGAGCCATGTTTCGAACTATACGTATATCAAGATATGATATATAACTCCTATAAAGCCCACGGTGGCACTGCCTGGTGGCGATAAGAGGAATTCCAGAGGCAGCTGGCCCTACAACCAGAAATAGGCTGGGGGTTAAAACAACCAATGCTTGGCTACGGCTTATGTTGTCACAAAACCACCCCCCTTTTCAGCAGTGGCTACTGGTAACCCACAACAGCAAGTCAATATTCAGTGGTTATACATAGACATGGGGACAGCTGGTTGTTCAATGATGGACACTGTCGTTTTTACAGACAGTGTAAATATAAGCACAAATGTTCTGCTTTCGGGGGAGCCCAGCCCACTTCACGGTGTCCTCATCCCGCAGAAAAACTACCAAGCAAACCCCGTTCTCATACAAAACGCTAGGACCCCGATGAGGGTAACCACGATGGGCCCTTGACTAGAGCAATATCCTAAAAAAGACACATACGGTACGTTTTGGCTTTATATACGTTTTTTTCATACCATTCAGATTTAATAATTTGCTCAATTTTGCAAAAGTTTTTAAATCTGCTCGGGAACACCCTGATTTTTTTTTTTTTTTTTTTTTTAATGAAAAATATCAATCGAAAAAGAAGTTGCATTAGGTAGAACGGTCAGTACTTTTCAAACCTCTCCTTTCCAAAACTTTAGAGTTTCCCCATCGGGGGTAATTCCAATAGAGAACCCGGTATGTTTCATCTTATTCATCATCTATCCTTCCCTAAAGGGGATTCCGTCAACGACGTGATTATGTTGTAGGATGCCTCCGTGTCCTATGACAGATCGGTAGTGCTGGTATGGGAAGCCGAAGCTGGAGCATGGCGAACTCAGATGGTAAGTCCGCTTTCCGCTTATTACCTGTCGACCTTGATTGCTTTCACCTACTTGGATGCCAAGCGGACGATGATTATTACTAGGGCACGTGCCTACCAATGGGTTGTTCTATTTCATGTTACTACTTCAAACTATCCAGTTCCTTTTTGGATTCGGTAGTTAGGTTAGAAACCGGCAGAAGGTCCGTCACCCATTATTTGGATGAGTTCCCATTCGTTAGTCCCAAAAATTCAAATTTATGTCAAATTTTACTTGAGGAATTTAACCCCTTCATGACCTTATATGTACTTAGTACGTCCTGATTGTATTTTAGTTATAAAAAAAATACACGTGTATTGCAGTCTGGGACAACCTGCCCCATAAAACTGTCAAACAAGTTAACCCCTTCCGCGAACAGTGGAAAAAAAAAAAAAAGGGGGGGGGCAAGAACGATGGTTTTTCATCATACTGATGAACAAAAAGTGGAATAAAACGCAATCAAACAGACAAATGTAAATGAAAATGGTACCGCTGATGTCAACTTGCCCTGCAAAAAACAGGCCGCCATACAGCTCTATCAGCCGAAAAATAAAAAAGTTATAGCTCTCAGAATACAACGATGCAAAAATTATTATTTTTTTCTATAAAATAGTTTTTATTACGTAAAAGCACCAAAAAATAAAAAAGATATAAATGTGGTATCGTTGTAATCATACTGACCTGGAGAATAAAACGGCTTTATCAATTTTACTACATGAGGAACAGCATAAAAAAAAAAACAAAAAAAAAAAAAAAACAATTCCTGAATTGCTGGGTTTTGTTCATTATGCCTCTCAAAAATCGGAATACAAAGCAATCAAAAAATGTCATGTGCCCGAAAATTAGAACATCAACTTGTCCAGCAAAAAAACAAGCCATCACATGACTGTTGGTAGAAATATAGAAAAATTATAGCTTGCAAACTATGGCGATGCAAAAACTAGTTTTTGAAAGAAAAAAAAAAAAAAAAAAAAAAGCGTCTTTAGGGCTCATTTCACACGTCCAGATATTTCTGGGACTGGAAAAAACAGTACCGGAGATATCCGTGTGCACCTGTGTGGCAACAGTGTGCCGCATCAGGAGCACACGTACCGGCGCCTGGAAATCAGCGGTACAGTTAGCACTGTTCCCAAGCGCCGGGTGCTGAACGCTGCTCTCATCATTGTCCCCTGCTTGCTCTGCGATCATTGTCCACTGCTTGCACTGTGCATGATCATACTATCTTGCTACTGCCTGGTGACCCGGATGTCCTCATGATGACATCGGGTCACCACGTCAACGATCCGGGACCACGCGATGACGTCGAGGGGTTTCTGATTCAAGAGCAGACGAGCTTTTGTCCCTTTGCTCTCTAAATGCGGCGATCGCAGCATTTATGGGGTTAAAGTGCCGGAAGCGTCGCAGGCACCGCTCCTGGCACTGAGTGCCGGGTGTCAGAATCAGCTGACACCCGGCGGCGATAGTGCCTGCACATCTTCTGTGCAGGTGCGATCGCTGAGACGTAATAATACGTACCTGGTCATCAAAGCCCAGGGCACAGGAACGTATTATTATGGATCAAGTCAGAAAGGGGTTGATGCGATTTATTTTTATTGCTAGGTGTCATCAGGCCAGCTATCTGCCTGGTAGGCCATTCATAGTTACTTTGTCTAGCACTCATAAATATGAAACACCGAAGAGGGGACATAGTGCATGAAATGTATAAAAAAGAATCACGCTGAATTCTGCGTTTAAACACAAGAGCTCCCTTAGGTTTGAACCAGAAAACAAATGCAAGTTATTTTTATTAATTTTTTCTGATAAACTAATTTTTGATATATAAATCATCTTTAAAATGTTGCTCCGTAGCTCTGTTCTCCATATGTTTTTTGTTTTTTTTTCTTTGTTTTTTTTTTAATCCTTTTGTTTTGATCAAAACTTTGTCTGAAAATATGTAGTTTTTATATGTGTGGTGCACCTTATTGACCGGCATGTGTTCTAACATTAATCACTCATCAGCTGTTTCACAAATATCATTTCCTCTCCTGAGCAGGATATCAAGTCAGGAGTCTTGTTTTTTAGTCACTATGATTAACCCCTTTACAACCCAAGGTGGTTTGCACGTTAATGACCAGGCCAATTTTTACAATTCTGACCACGGTCACTTTATGAGGTAATAACTCTGGAACGCTTCAATGGATCCCCCTGATTCTGAGATTGTTTTTTCGTGACATATTGTACTTCATGATTGTGATAAAATTTCTTCGATATCACTTTCGTTTATTTGTGAAAAAAAAATGAAATTTGGCGAAAATTTCGCAATTTTCAAAATTTTAAATTTTATGCCCTTAAATCAGAGAGATATGTCACACAAAATAGTTAATAAATAATGTTTCCCACATGTCTACTTTACATCAGCACAATTTTGGAACCAAAATTTTTTTTTATTGGGGAGCTATAAGGGTTAAAAGTTGACCAGCGATTTCTCATTATTCCAACAAAATTTTTTTTTTTTTTTTTTGGGACCACATCATATTTAAAGTCACTTTGAGAGGTCTTTATGACAGAAAATACCCAAAAGTGACACCAATCTAAAAACTGCACCCTCAAGGTGCTCAAAACCACATTCAAGAACTTTATTGACCCTTCAGGTGCTTCACAGGAATTTTTGGAATGTGGAAGAAAAAAAAAAATGAACATTAACTTTTTTCACAAAAATATTACTTTAGACCCAATTTTTTTTATTTTCGCAGGGGTAACAGGAAAAAAATGGACCCCAAAATTTGTTGTGCAATTTCTCCTGAGTAAGCAGATACCCCATATGTGAGGAAAAACCACTGTTTGGGCGCACGGCAGGGTTCGGAAGGGAAGGAGCGCCATTTGACTTTTTGAATGTAAAATTTGCTTGAATAATTAGCGGACGCCATGTTGCATTTCGGGAGCCCCTGATGAGCCTAAACAGTGGAAACCCCCCACAAGTGACACCATTTTGGAAACTAGACCCCTCAGGGAACTTATCTAGATGTGTGGTGAACACCCTGAACCCCCAAGTCCTTTACAGAAGTTTATAACATGGAGCCGTGAAAATAAAAAAAAATCAAACCTTTTCCACAAAAATGATGTTTTAGTCCCAATTTTTTTATTTTTACAAGGGTAAGAGGAGAAAATGAACCCCAAAAACTTTTGTGCAATTTCTCCTGAGTACGCCAATACCCCATATGTGGGGAAAATACAGTTTTGGGCGCACGGCAGGGTTCAGAAGGGAAGGAGCACTGTGACTTTTTGAACGCAAAATCGGCTGGAATCGAGAGCGGACGCCATGTCGCGTTTGGAGAGCCCCTGATGTGCCTAAATAGTTGAACCCCCCCCCCACAAGTGACCCCATTTTGGAAGCTACACCCCCTCAAGGATTTTATCATGGGGTATAGTGAACATTTTGAACCCAGAGGTACGACACAGAATTTGATAACATTAGGTCATCATATTGAATAAGTTGTCATTATTCTTGAGCGCAAGTGCTCGCTACTTGAGTTTGCATCGGGTACTCAGGTATGCACCATGTATCACAGGTGCTCAAGTGAAATGCTCGAGTCCGTGCCCCGCATGTTTCACGGTTATTAGACACCCCCAAAAAAACATGCAGGGATTGCTCGTGCATGGCAGGCAATGCCCACGAGGTTTTTTTGGCGGCGAAGCATATGGGGCGGAGACTCGAGCATGTCCCTTGAGCACCCGCGATACTCAATGCATACCCGAGCACCCGATGCAAACTCAAGTAGTGAGCACTTGCCTTCAACACTAGTTGCCATATTGTCATTTTTTGTAATTTTTTAATTTTGAAAAAAAAAACAAAAAAACAACCCTAACCCCAACCCTACCCTAGCTCAACCCTGACCCCAACATTAGCACAACCCTAACCCCAGCGTTTATTTTTTACGCCGTTCCTAGTGCGGTATAAGTGATTAGACGACCTTATTCTTCGGGTCGGTGCGACTACAGAGATACCAGAATGATATTGGGTTTTTATGATTGACAGCTGTCACACACTAAAAGACACATTTTGTAAAATCTAGTTTTTGCATCGCCATATTTTGAGAGCTATAATTTTTCCATATTTTGGCCGACAGAGTAATGTGACGGCTTGTTTTTTTGCGGGATGAGTTGACGTTTTTATTGGTGACATTTTCAGGCACGTGACATTTTTTGATCGCTTTCTATTTCAGCTTTTGGGAGGCAGAATAAACAAAAACCAACAATTCAGGAATTGTTTTTTTTTTTTTTTATTCTACTCCGCGTGTGGTAAAATTGATAAGGTAGCTTTATTCTTCGGGTCAGTATGTTTACAGTGGGACCACATTTATATCGTTTTTCTAGGTTTTAACGCTTTTACACAATAAAAGTATTTTATAGAAAAAAATATTTTTTTGCATCGCTTTATTCTGAGAACCATAACTGATTTTTCGGATGATGGAGCTGTATGGCAGCTTGTTTTTTGCGGGACAAGATGACGTTTTCATCTTGTTTGGCGGTATGATGATAAAGCATAGTTTTTTGCTTTGTTTTTTATTTATTTATTTTTTTTTTTTTTACAGTGTTCACTGAAGGCGTTAACTAGTGGGACAATTTTATAGGTCAGGTCGTTCCGGACGCGGCGATACCAAATATATGTACTTTTATTGTTTGTTTTTTTTCATAATAATATTTATTGATGGGTACATTATATTTTTATTTTTGGTGGATTATTTTTTTTAATCTTAATATTTTTACAATTTTTTTTTTTCACTATGAGAGTTCTTTTTACTATGGGACTTTCACTTTTTTTATTCTGATCGCCTGCATAGCATAGGGATGGAGCACCATCCCTGTGCCATGCAGGAGGTCAGCGCTGCACAGTGAGAAGATTGTTTGGTCATGCACTGTGCACGACCAAAAAATCTTCCTGCTGTCTGGTGACCCGGATGTCGTCATGACGACATCGGGTCGTCATGACAACACCCGGGAAGCCGCGGCAGACAGCGCTGGAGGCCGGAAGAGGCGAGTATTGCGATCACCTCCCCTTAGCCACCGCAATGCTGCGCTCGACTTCGATCGTAGCATTGCTGGGGTTAATGTGCCGGGAGCGGTGCGGGACCACTCCCTGCACATAGTACTGGGTGTCAGCTGTAACAATTAGCTGACACCCGGCGGAGATCTCGCCCGCACAGCCTGTGTGCGCGCGCGATGACGTACTAATACGGTTCAGGCTCTTAAGTCCCAGGGCACAGACGCGTATTAGTACGTCATTGGCTGTAAAGGGGTTAAGACCCATACATGGGTCGAAACGCATAAAGTTTCATGTTCATGTGGGGTTGGTTATCCCTGTCTGTCTTGATCTCTACAGAGGTTTTTATGAGGATTTAAATAAAGCAAGAATATTTTTTGAACATTAAGAATATATGCTGGACATTTTTAGATCAATCTTGCATGTGACTTGGATGCTATTTCCTGCACCTTCGTGGATAACTGCACCAGCTGTGGACAATTTAAGGGCGAGCTGATAGTATAAGAAAAAAAGGTTGTTTTTTTTTTTTTTCTTATACTATTATCTTTGTGTATTTATGTGCCTGGTCAGTAAGAACAGACCAGTATTTGTATAACCCTGATTGCGGTCTCTTTTTTGATTCTAAAACAATAATATTGACTTAAAGAGCCCATTGTATGCCAACTATGTCAATTGATTAACCTTTGTTGACCCTGTGGCTTTCTGACTCACAAGACAGGAGGATAAACTAAGCAAATTCATTAAATGCTCAAACAATGAGACATGAGCCCCCCCACCCCCCAACCTGTGGATGTGTACTTAAAAAGGACATGTGCTTCTGTAGCAGAGAGACTTGGAACAGAAATTGGAAAGAGACTTTACAGGGAGAGTCAAGGATCAGACCCACAGCTTGGAAGTACAGCTTTACCCAAAGAGACACAGACTTGGATTCTACATGTTTCCAGCCTATGGGTATATAGCCCTGACTGGAAAGATACGGATCTGCTCCATTGACCATCAGAGAGCCCATGGATACATTTGGGGAGACCAGGTTGGGACGATGAAGTCACCTGGCCCCATGGATATGTTGTTTGGGGTTGCCAGGAGGGACCCACCGGTCGCCTGGAACCCATGGAGACATTTGGAGAAGCCAGATTGGGACCCGCCGGTCATCTGGCCCCATGGAAACTCTCGGAGGCCAGGGTGGGACCTTCGGGTCTCCTGGCCTTGTACCTCGATGGACTGCTAGCTTCCTAAGCTTGCCACTACCTTTTCTCTGTGGGGGCCCGCCAAGTGGGGGGCGGGGGGGGTAGCAATGGTTGAGGTAGTTGGCCCTGGAAGTCCCAAAGTTGCAGCTGTTCTATCCCAGCAGCCAGAGCGGAAGGTCGAAACTGTGTAATGTACCATCTTGGGTATTTGCTGGGACTGTTGTGTGTTTATTGTCCACTTTGTGGTTCAATAAAGTATTGCCACGCTGTTTTACCCACACCCTGTGTTGTCTGAGTACCGTTATGCCCACGGAAGACCCCAGGTCTTCACAGCATAGTTATAAAAACCTTTTTGATTGCTGAAGCAAAATTAATTAAGCTGTGACCGACCTTCACCCATCAACTCGTGTCTTTACATTATTTGTTGTGTTACAGTACCGTATTTTTCGAACTATAAGACGCACCTAGGTTTTAGAGGAGGAAAATAAATAAAAAAAATTTAAGCAAAAGATGTGTTCATGATGCACTTTTATGGGGAAGGGGGTCTTCTGCTGACACTGGTATAGGAGTAATATCCCCCAATTCTGACAATATCCCCTATCCTGGTATATATGCCCCCCCCCCCGGTATGCATGGCCCCCCTAATCCCCATCAGGCTGCACACACAAAAAAAAAAAAAAAAAAAAAAAAAAAAAAAAAAACTCTCCTCCAGCGCTGCATCCTGTCTGCCCGCACGGATCTCTCCATGTGAGCTGCGCATGATGTCACTGCCATGCGCGGCTCACAAGGAAAGATCAGCTGCCGGAAGTCACTGCTCCCCACGCCGGGACTGTGTGCGCAGGGAGCAGTGACTTCACTCTCCTTCATAGCCGGCACACAGTGTAGCCGCGCTGCGGCTCCTGCCGGGCTCTCTCATATGCCCGCTTATTAAAGGGCATGAATATTCACCACTCCCCACGCCCATGGGCGTGGAGAGAGGTTGAATATTCATGCCCTTTAACAGCGGGCACAGGCGATTCCGGCAGCAGCAGGAGCCGCAGCGCGGCTACACTGTGTGCCGCTATTAAGGAGCATGAATATTCAGTGCTCACCACGCTCCCAGTGGGAAAAAACAAGATAATTTTGTAGTTATGATACCTTTCAATGGCTAACAGAAATAAAATAAATGATGTTACAAGGCAAGCTTTCGAGACAACTTATGTCTCTTCCTCAGACATGGTATAACAAAATATATGAAGAAACACAAATATATTCACAGAAAAAAAAAAAGTAGAGGCATGGCATAATAAAATGACATTTAAATAAACAAACTGAGTTTAGAGAGTGAATCCTTAATTGGATTAGATTAGTGGTGTGAAAGTTTTATAGTCCCAATATCCTCCTCTTAGCCGGTGTTGGGGTACCTGTAACTGTATAACGTCTTTATTGTCTGTACACGTCCCCTCTGAAGTGTACAGCACTGCGGAATATGTTGGCGCTATAGAACTAAAAGATATAATTAACTCTTTCCTTGATTTCTATCCCACCTAGGAGCAGAAAACCATCCCATGTACTAGTCTCCTACTATGATCTTCACTCTGCACCACTACAGCTGTCCTGGTCTAAGGTTTCACACAGTCATAAAGGTATAAATACCATAATTATAGCGGCAGGTAGGAAAAAATAACGCAACTGTGCTTAAAAGGGGAATTTCTGCCTCGTGCTGCAGAGATAACAGAAGCCCCCTTTTGAGAGCCCCCCCCCCCCTGCGCTAGGCCCGGCGGTCCACCTCTGTCACACCTCCTGACAGACACAGCTCCAGTCTCTACAGCATTCGAGCCGCAATCTCTGACCTGCAGCAGCGCGACCTCCACAGCCGTCACGTGGTGCAGACGTCACGCGAGCGGCAACCACATAAACATTCTTCAGGAATGAGCCGCTCTAGAGAATCGCTGTTTTTTTTTATTTAAACAAAGCTTTATTAATCCGTAACATTACCCAGTGACGTCATTACGCAATAGGAGGACATGTGATTGACAGTCTCTTTCTTCCAACCAGAGGCAGAGGGCACTTGCCGGTAGCAACCAATGTTGTGAACAGACTGAGCCGGGTTGCTAGGGGCGGGACTTCCGTTGTGAAGGGAAATGTCCAGAGCTGCTGCTGTTTTTGTTGCTGAGTGGTGCCCGGTCTGAGCTCCCAGGTAACGAGTCACCTGTCATAGAGCAGAGGAGGGAGACCCCGGGGCGGACAGGCCGGTGGCAGCCATAGTCCAGCACGGCGCGCATTGTTAGCCTCCTTCCCTTGTCATGTGTCCGTGCTGCTGAGTCATATGTGACAGGGGAACCCCAGAGTCGTCCTGATATAGGAGCTGGCACTGTGACGTCATAAACGTGACCTCACTGCTGTCCTGGGCTTTGTTCTGTGCAGGAAGCCATGGGGCTCATGGTGGCCTCTGGTGCTGCCCCTTATGGCAGGGGGAGAGCTGCCAGCATTGCCCCCTTGCCCCCAGCTCTGCTTCCCTTATCCACCTATGTGTTCCTCAGAGTAGCCCACCTTATAGAATAAGTGACCCCAGTGTCTGCCGTCCGGGCAACGCCAAGGCTCCCACATGGCCTCTCCTAGTGATTAAAGGGGTTTTCTGGTCAGGGAAGTTATCAGCCAGCCATTGGATATGTGATAACCATAATGGGGGGCTTCTGATTGCTGGGACCCCCAAAGATCACCAGAACAGGACACTTTTATCGCTCCATTCATTCTCTATGAAGCCACCTAGCACTTGTCTTTTTCCGTCAGTCCTATAGACAATGAATGGAGCGACTGGCGGGAGCAGGCATCTCTGCTGCACTCAGACTGCCGTATAGATCAGAGCGAGACCAGAACACAGTGCTCGGTGGCTCTCCTGACCCAAGCATGACCGATGCATAGAAATATATGCAACTGCCCCGCTCAGGTCACAAGAGCCGCTGGCCAGTCCGGGCACTGCGTTCTGGTCTCGCTACGATTTATACGGCTGTCTGACTGCGCCCTGACTGGGATAAAAGTTCCCTGTTCTGGTGGTCCCAGCTGTCAGACCTCCATCTATTAACAAGTTACCTCTTTCCGACCAGAATACCTCTTTATGCTCCAAGAAAATGGTATTTTTTTGGTACAAACTCCAACTTGCTCTTGCTCTATTTTATACAATCTAACACATTCTATCAGTTACTATACAGTAATGACAATCTGCCTTAAACAGAGTGACATTAATGCCTCATAACAATCAATAAACTATTAATATATATGTATGATGGAAAGTTCCCTTTAAGTAGCCCCAGGGTGCAGGGCTTTGCAGAAGGGTCTTCTTGAGGCTTTTTCATGGTTGCCTCGGCAATACTGTCGCCATGAGGTTACCCATACCATAGGGACCAGATAAGGGCCGGCTGATATGATCTAGTGTCTGGTAATTCTTCAATTAGTTTTACTACTTGTCAAACTGAATATTATCACCCTGTATTGTAGATCTATAATTGTCCAGTACTTAAAGGGGTTGTCCATGCGTACTCCTGAGCTGATCAGTCCTCGGATGTGGAGAGACGCTAGTGCACACTCAGTGGTATTGTTACTGAGGATACAATATGACGCTCAGTGAGCATCATGCAAGGGTTCTATTGGAAATAGAAATACAGCTCAGCCAATCACTGCGACTAGTGAACGGTAGTTCTGTCCATTTACTGTTGGCCTTGGATGTTTTCTGGCTGGTCAAGTTTGCACCTCTGCAAGAGAGATGTGCAGCCTGTTACAGACACTGAGGTCCTTAAGGTCCTTATGTACTAAAACAATTGATGTCCTTTGACATTTGACTTCATTGACGACGTCCTATCTCTGCAACAGGCTGAAAAAAATCAATGAAGCCAATCAAAAAGTGTGATATTGATCAGCACTACTTACTCCATTTAGACCTCATGCTTAAAGTGATGTGTCTCAGAAAATGACCTGTGATTATAAAACTCACTTTTTATGTTAAATGTGTTGTTTGTTTTTTTTATTTTATTTTGTTTCATAACACTATATTAACAAAAATACAATTCAAATTTCACACTGTCCTATTTTGTGTTCTTCATATGGATTTTAACAGCAATAGAGTGACAAAGACCACATTTGTTTGTTTGCAAGTATAAACTGAGCAAATGTCATTGTGAAGGGAGGTGGAGGAGGTGAGCTGTGCCATCATCTGTACAAAACAGGAAGTATGAGTCTAGTGTAAGGCCTAGTGGCAGTGTGAAAATTGCTAGGTTTCTGATTTTATTATATAGGTAGTGATATGAAAATTTAAAAAAAAACACGATCAAATGTAAAAAATACATTTTTCAAAAAACCCTTGATTGAAACAATAAGTCATTTTCTGATGACACGTTCCCTTTAAGAACTATGATAAAACCAAGGAATGGCCCATGTCATAAGGTGATGGCCGGATAAGATGCCTTCACTTGGGCTATCTGTGTGGCCAGGAGCAGAGGCTGCTGCGCTTAGTCCTCTTCATTCTCTGAGTCAGTGGTGATTCACAGAGGTTGGACCTCTACCAACCATGTGATGGCATAGCCTAGAGATGAGTAAGAAATATGCTATTTTGACCTTGTTCACGCCAGGTTTTTGTGGTGTACGTGACATACCCATAGGGTATGTGCACACGTTAAAGATGTTGTCCACTACTTTTTCATTGATGACCTATCCATGCAGGAGACTTCAGGATTCTCATTCACTTTACTGGAATCAGGAAACCCTTCAAGTTTTGTTCCAAACTGTGCAGAAAAAGCACTACAAAGGCGCAACAAAACTGCAACATGTAAACAGACCCTAAAGATGTACTTTAATGGATGTTTGTATTTACGTAGATAATCGTTGGAAAAATGCAAGTCAAATCTTTTTTTCTTATTATAGGATGCAAAAACGCAATCTGCTGTGCTTTTTCATCCTTAACCCCTTAATAACATCTGACGTACTAATACGCGTCTGTGCCCTGGGACTTAAGAGCCAGACCCGTATTAGTACGTCATGGCGATCGTGCGCGCACACAGGCTGTGCGGGCGCGATCGCCGCCGGGTGTCAGCTGATTGTCACAGCTGACACCCGGTACTATGTGCAGGGAGCGGTCCTGCACCGCTCCCAGCACATTAACCCCCGCGATGCTGCGATCGAAGTCGATTGCGGGGGCAAGGGGAGGTGATCGGCGATACTCACCTCCTCTTCTGGCTTCCAGCGCAGTCTGCAAAGGCTTCCCGGGTGTTGCCATGACGACCCGATGTCGTCATGACAACATCCGGGTCACCAGAGAGCAGGAAGATTGCTTGGGCATGCGCAGTGCATCTCCAAGCAATCTTCACACTGTGCACTTCTGACAGCCTTCATGGCATAGGGATGGTGCTTCATTCCTGTGCCATGCAGGCGATCAGAAAAAAAAAAGTGAAAGTCCCAGAGTGGGACAAAGTAATAAAGTGTATAAACTGTGTGAAAGTGGGGAAAAAAAAAAAATGTGCAAAAATATTATAAAAAAATAAAAAAAATAATACACCAAAAATAAAAATATAATGTACCCATCAATAAATATTATTATAAAAAAAAAACAATAAAAGTACACATATTTGGTATCGCCGCGTCCGGAACAACCTGACCTATAAAACTGTCCCACTAGTTAACCCCTTCAGTGAACACGGTAAAAAAAAAAAAAAAAAATGAAGCAAAAAACAAAGCTTTATCACCATACCGCCAAACAAAAAGTGGAATAACACGCGATCAAAAAGACGCATATAAATAAAAATGATACCGCTGAAAACGTCATCTCGTCCCGCAAAAAACAAGCCGCCATACAGCTCCATCAGCCGAAAAATAAAAAAGTTATAGCTCTCAGAATAAAGCGATGCTAAAAAATATTTTTTTCTATAAAATAGCTTTTATTGTGTATAAGCGCCAAAACATAGAAAAATGATACAAATGTGGTACCGCTGTAAACGTACTGACCCGAAGAATAAAGCTACCTCATCAATTTTACCACACGCGGAACAGAATAAAAAAAAAAAAATTCCTGAATTGTTGGTTTTTGTTTATTCTGCCTCCCAAAAATCGGAATAGAAAGCGATCAAAAAATGTCACGTGCCTGAAAATGGCACCAATAACAACGTCAAGTCATCCCGCAAAAAACGAGCCGTCACATGACTGTCTGCCAAAATCTGGAAAAATTATAGCTCTCAAAATATGGCGATGCAAAAACTAGATTTTACAAAAAATGCGTCTTTTAGTGTGTGACAGCTGTCAGTCATAAAAACCCCATATGATTCTGGCATTGCTGTAATCACACCGACCCGAAGAATAAAGTCGTCTAATCACTTATACCGCACAAGGAACGGCGTCAAAAATAAACTCTTGGGTTAGGATTGGGCTGGGTTTGGGGCTAGGGTTGTGCTGGGGCTAGGGCTGGGGTTGGGATTTTTTTTCAAAAGTAAGAAAAAAAGATGACGATATGGCGACTAGTGTTGAGAGCAAGTGCTCGCTACTTGAGTTTGCATCGGGTGCTCTGGTATGCATTGAGTATCGTGGGTATTTGAGTGACATGCTCGAGTCTCTGCCCCATATGCTTCGCGGCCAAAAAACTTTACGGGGATTGCCTGCCATGCATGAGCGATCCCCGCATGTTTTTTTTTTGGGTGTCTAATAACCGTGAAACATGCGGAGCAGGGACTCGAGCATGTCACTCGAGCACACGCTGTACATGGTGCATACCTGAGTACCCGATGCAAACTCAAGTAGCGAGCACTTGCGCTCAAGAATAATGACAACTTATTCAATATGATGACCTAATGTAAACAAATTCTGTGCCGTACCTCTGGTTTCAAAATGTTCACTATACACCTTAATAAAATCCTTGAGGGGTATAGTTTCCAAAATGGGGACACTTGTGGGGGAGCTCCACTGTTTAGGCACATCACGGGCTCTCCAAACGCGACATGGTGTCCGCTAACAAATTGAATGGAAAATCGGCTCAAATTGTTAGCGGACGCCATGTTGCGTTTGGAGAGCCCCTGTGTGCCCAAACATTGGAGCTCCCCCACAAGTGACCCCATTTTGGAAACTATACCCCCCAAGGCACCTATCTAGATGCATAGTGAGCACTTGGAACCCCTAGGTGCTTCACAAATTGATTCGTAAAAATGAAAAAGTGTTTTTTTTTTCACTTTTTCATTTTTACAAATCAATTTGTGAAGCACCTGGGGGTTCCAAGTGCTCACTATGCATCTAGAAAGGTGCCTTGGGGGGTCTAGTTTCCAAAATGGGGTCACTTGTGGGGGAGCTCCAAAGTTTGGGCACAGAGGGGCTCTCCAAACGCAATGTGGTGTCCGCTAACAATTTGAGCCGATTTTCCATTCAATTTGTTAGCGGATACCATGTTGTATTTAGAGAGTCCCTGTGTGTCCAAACATTGGAGCTCCCCCACAAGTGACCCCATTTTGGAAACTAGACCCCCCAAGGCACCTATCTAGATGCATAGTGAGCACTTGGAACCCCTAGGTGCTTCACAAATTGATTTGTAAAAATGAAAAAGTGTTTTTTTTTTCACTGTTTCATTTTTACGAATCAATTTGTGAAGCACCTGGGGGTTCCAAGTGCTCACTATGCATCTATAAAGGTGCCTTGGGGGGTCTAGTTTCCAAAATGGGGTCACTTGTGGGGGAGCTCCAAAGTTTGGGCACACAGGGGCTCTCCAAACACAACATGGCGTCCGCTAATTATTCAAGCAAATTTTACAATCAAAAAGTCAAATGGCGCTCCTTCCCTTCCGAGCCCTGCCGTGCGCCCAAACAGTGTTTTTTCCCCAAGTATTGGGTATCTGCGTGCCCAGGGGAAATTGCACAACAAATTTTGGGGTCCATTTTTTCTTGTTACCCCTGTGAAAATAAAAAAAATTGGGTCTAAAGTAACATTTTTGTGAAAAAAGTTAAATGTTCATTTTTTTCTTCCACATTCAAAAAATTCCTGTGAAGCACCTGAAGGGTTAATAAAGTTCTTGAATGTGGTTTTGAGCACCTTGAGGGGTGCAGTTTTTAGAATGGTGTCACTTTTGGGTATTTTCTGTCAAAAAGACCTCTCCAAGTGACTTCAAATGTGATGTGGTCCCTAAAAAAATGGTTTTGTAAATTTTGTTGGAAAAATGAGAAATCGCTGGTCAACTTTTAACCCTTATAGCTCCCTAACAAAAAAAAATTTTGGTTCCAAAATTGTGCTGATGTAAAGTAGACATGTGGGAAATGTTATTTATTAACTCTTTTGTGTGACATATCGCTCTGATTTCAGGGCTTAAAAATTCAAATTTTGAAAATTGCAAAATTTTCAAAATTTTCGCCAAATTTCCGTTTTTTTCACAAATAAACACAAGTGATATCGAAGAAATTTTTCCACAATCATGAAGTACAATATGTCACGAAAAAACAATCTCAGAATCAGGGGGATCCGTTGAAGCGTTCCAGAGTAATTACCTCATAAATTGACAGTGGTCAGAATTGTAAAAATTGGCCTGGTCATTAACGTGCAAACCACCCGCTTAAGGGGTTAAATAATAAAGATCCGATTTTTTTTTTTATAACATTGGAGTCTGTATGGAAGTTTTTTCATGATTTTCATCTATAATAAAAACATTCTCAATCTCTTGGGTCATTTAAAAAAAAAAACACCAAAAAACCCCCATTTTCATTGTCATTAGATGTATATACAATGACTTGCAAAAGGTCGTCCCCTCCATGCTACTTGTGTCCTAGCTGCACAAATAACTAATAATCCAGCCACTGAGCGCACACCGAGTGCCGCCATACACACTACATGGCACAGCTGCGAGTAACCTGGCTGAGAACCTGACATGCCAGTGTCTCTGATTACCTGTGAATGGTAATGGTGCCTAGCTAATGGTTTACTGGCTATTTTCCCCTATATAAATAAAGGGAGGATTGGGAAAGTACGGTTACACAAAGTATTCCAGCCCGAGGCATTTATCACCTGTTCACTAGCTCGGTAGAGCTGCGATGTATGGGATCTCCACTGTTCGGCAACATGGGGGACCCAGATCCTCCCAGCCTCAAGGAGGAAAGTGCATGGAGCGGCTGTGGTCCATTTAAAGACTATGCCACTGACAGAGACCCTGTTTATGCTTTTTCCTTTACCAAGCTGGGTAGCAAAAAAAGGTTACATCGTAAATGCAACTCTTTTGGCCAAAAAAAAAAGAAAATCGAGATTGCAGTAAAAAATGGCTGAAAATAACAAAGCTAAATTCCGAATTGAAATATCCTCATCAAACGAGTTGCCCTACAATAGACATGTATTGCCTGTTTACAGAACATGGTGATAATTGCCTGATTGCTGGAGGCTTCACTGCGGGCTTCCTCCATAATCACCAAAACAGGGGTCTAGGTCCTCTTTTCCCCCCTTACTTCACAACCGCAGTACTTTGAATAAAGCTGCTGTCGAGCATGCTTGCTTCCGCTCCATTCAAAGTCTTTGGGTCTGATGGAGTACGGCGCTGCAGACAGGAGAGGGATGAGAACACCCCTCTACACACCGACACTGTGTGCTCTCGGCTCCTGCAGTGTCAGTGTGTTCATGGCCGAGGATTCAATTCAGGCAGTGCTGCAAATCGAGTGCTGTCAATCAGCATAACGAAAGGTGCGGAGGATTGCAAATGAGGGGGCAGAATGGTGCACTGAGCTCTTGGTCATGCCAAGGGTGCACCAAAGCCCCCCTCGCTTATTTATAAAACATTGTTATATAAAACGCAATACGTAAAGTCACATGTAAAGCATGGAATGAATGACGCTATAATAGTAAATAATAATAATCTACACTACAAATATGATTATTATTTTTTTTATTTCTGATTATTTTATGTATTTATAATTATTTTTTATAGACATATAAGTCGCCTATATGTATGTATAAATGGCTTAATTTGAGTTTTGGGGTGACAGACTCCCTTTATTCACTAATCAATATTAATTATTATATATATATTATATTAATCAAAGTCCGTAGGGGAATAACCCCCCCCCCCCAAAAAAAAAAACCATAATAAGATTATTAAAAATAACTGAGCTCTGTTCAATGTTTAGATTTTTTGTTATATTGGATAATTGCTTCCTGACGTCTCTTTATTTTTTAGTGACCCTCCCAAATCACCATATGTCCTAGATGGGATAAACTGCAGCCATGTTCAGCTTTGAGGGAGATTTCAAAACCAGGCCAAAGGTATCACTGGGAGGAGCGAGTAGAAAGGTAAGAAATAATCACATTGTATTTTCATATAAGATTTGCCCAAAAAATACACTGTGTCCAAAGGGGTGTGCAGCGGGCAGCAGTGGCAGTTGTGCTATGGAGACAGTGGTCCATCGGGCATAGTGGTCCTGAACCAGACATCGCCTTTTGTCTATTGTATCTGTGTATAAGATATCCTGTATAAGTTTCTTATTATTCTTCAAGAACTGTGCTGTCCAGCTTTATCTCGGCCTCCCATGTGCTGCTATAACTGAGACGCTCTGCAGGCATTATTCCAAATGTCGGGTAGGATGGCACAAATATAGCAGTCAACATGTTATTCAGTTCCTGATTAACAGGTGTCCGTGGCCTTGAAGGTATTTCCCACTTACTTGATCACGTAGAATGACATTTAACCCTGTTTTAAAGACGATGTAGTGTTGCTTCCCTCTGTTGAACAGTAATGCAGGCTGCAATTACTAATATTCTCCATTAAAGCCTTTGTGTATAGGTATATAAATCTTTATAGGGGTTTTAGCACATATTCTATGGCAGAGTGCCGTGCTATTGCATCTGTGTGAGCCCTGGGACTATACCTTGTATCAAGGGCTCAGTGATCAATGTTCCCTCTCATCCTTATCCGCTACTGAGCAGAGAAGTTTGGATTTGGTGCTGTTCTTTCTACATCGGGCTGTCCGTAACAGCAACACATATACATGGCTGTAAAGTGCATTATCATTTGCAATAGTTACCATAGTTAATGGATAATTGTCTGCATCCCTGGTGGTCTAGATCAGTGAAGGGGGCTGATGTCAGTATCCTAAGTGGTTTACAGCAGAAAAAGCAGGTACTCTAACCTGGTGGTCTCCACTAGGTAACTCCTCTACAGGCTCCAGCATTATCTCTGTAGCTGGAAAGCTGAAGCTAAAGTAGCTAGGGTATGTCTCTCTCCTATGTTACCTTGATTTTCACAGAATGCCCCCTATTACCCCCTCCCCTCAAATAGACTGCTGTCCATACACTCCCATCACTTTCTCAAGAACCGCTCTCCTCAGCCCGCCCCTTTCTCGCGCAGGCTGCTCTCCCCAGCCCACTCCTTTCTCGCGCAGGCTGCTCTCCTCGGCCCGCCCCTTTCTCGCGCAGGCCGCTCTCCTCGGCCCGCCCCTTTCTCGCGCAGGCCGCTCTCCTCGGCCCGCCCCTTTCTCGCGCAGGCCGCTCTCCTCGGCCCGCCCCTTTCTCGCGCAGGCCGCTCTCCTCGGCCCGCCCCTTTCTCGCGCAGGCCGCTCTCCATCTTGTCTTCTCGCAGTCTCATTCACATTCTCTTCCTGTCCCTCTCTCCAATGACTCCACAGTTTGTAGTAGGATACTGATCGTTCAGTTCCCTGTTTCCTCCCTGCACTGATCATACAGATGAGCAGGGAGATGGGTATGACTGTGCAGCTGTCGAGCGGCTGCACAGTTCTCCCTATTACTGGCCAGAGAGCTCTGCCTGATCATTCAGGGGAGTGCTCAGTCAGTCTTTGCTGGGGCATATTTTTCTTTAGCATGGGGAGTTTTAAGGCTGCCTGGTGGCTAAAAGGGTAAAGTTTTGATGACCGGATGCTGTTTCACATACTGTTGATCCGTTAGTACACTAAATGTCTTTTCTAAAGAAAACTTCTCTGAAATTGAATATGGATTTTAGCAGACTTGTAAGACTACTTATGATGCCTCCATCTGTGATATTGGATGAGGATTATATATTTTAACACTTTAAATTTACCTTCTAGGAAGAAAAGGCTTCTCTGCTTCATCGAACCCAGGAAGAAAGGCGAAAGAGGGAGGTAGGATAATGCTAATGAATCTATAGTGTTATCATCTCCATTGGTTTTTAGCTAAAATCTCTAAAGAACATGGCAGCTGCAAAGAAAGTAATGTTAAAAAGTAAAAAAAAAAAAAAAAAAAATGTTGTTGCACATGTGCCTACCTTTTTACCTGAATGAATCCAATGTGCAACCCTTTGATGGAGGGTCCGCCACCGCACTATGTTCTCTGCTTCCGGACACTGTTAGTAGAGATTCACACTATTAGTTTAGGGTCTATTCACCATGTTATGTTTGTGATTTACGAAACTATGAAGAAAACTGAAAATAAGTTTAACAGATGAATTCACAGGAGTCTGTTTTAATGATTTTTCTTACAGGAAGAAAGGAGAAGACTGAAGAATGCAATAATTATCCAATCCTATATAAGAGGCTACAAGGACAGAAAGCAGCAAGTATGTATTGTACTGTACAGTTATATTCAACATTTAACACAGATGACAACTCGTAGTCTTAAAGGGAATTTACCACCAGGTTTATGCTGCCTGTCTGAGTGCAGCATAAAGTAGTGACAGAGACCCAGGTACCAGTGATGCTCACGTTCGTTGGTGCATTACATTGTATAAAATCACTCTTTATAAGCTGCAGCTCTGGAGTCTTCTCAATGTAACGCAAACACTGCCGAGTCCTCGATATTCATGAGTTGCTGGCTAACCCTGCCTTCCCGCTGCTGATTGACAGCTTTGTCCTCTTGAGAAAACTGTTGATTGACCTGGAAGATGGTGGTATGCTGCATCCACACATCCACGTGTCACAGTCCGAGTGTGCAAATATCAAAGACTAATTGTCCCTTCCAAACAGAGAACATGTGCATACTAAGAGTAGCCATCTCCATACATAACTAACAAATAAAGTTGCACTCTTCAGCATTATAGCTTGCAAACGTGAAATATATGAAATTGGAATTGCACTACTACTCTAGAAAATAGGAAAAAACAAAGATACTTAGCACATAAATTGGCCAATTCGTGTGTGCCCAGCGGCCACGACAAGGCGATCCTCTTTCCTGGAACCTATCCTAATGTAATTCCTCTCCTGGGCTGATAGCCTGCATTTATATGGGTAGGTAGGATCCTGAAGATCACAAAGTCTTGATTCCATATATAAAGGGAATATCTTTTACCAACTAACACAAAAAGCCCTTTTATCTATTTATTATGAAAGATAATCTTTAATAGTCATATTTGACAAATATAACATGCATAAAGTGCCCATAAAAAGTGACCTAGTGCAGGCAGAAATATACATTCATCATGATTAATTTTTCCTATTTTCACACCTTCTTACTGAAGACGATAATCTTTCATTACTTGATATATAATATATAGGTGTGAACTTGAACAAAAACAGCCTATACATAATAGGTCACTAATCTTAAAAACAGCAGGAGAAGGTTATTGTAGGTGGGACTTATGAATACATATCTATTATTTCCCAAACTGCATCAATATACCACATACATGTCAAGGGCTCAACCCTATATATGGAGTCCTTAATCAGATGCTTTACACATATTACAGTATGATATTCACAAGGTTAACAGTGCTAATCCCCCTCACAATTTGAGTTTATATAATAAGCTGATACTCCATTCCAAAATACTTTTTCAAGACAATAACATGATCAAAGATAGGACTTATCTGAAATATGTATTTAGGTTGCCCCCATCATTCCTCCAAACTCCTCGACGCGTTTCCCCGTTGTTTAGTGGTTCATCAGGAGAAGATCATCCTGCAGAGAGCTCTTGAAAAAGTATTTTGGAATGGAGTATCAGCTTATTATATAAACTCAAACTGTGAGGGGGATTAGCACTGTTAACCTTGTGAATATCATACTGTAATATGTGTAAAGCATCTGATTAAGGACTCCATATATAGGGTTGAGCCCTTGACATGTATGTGGTATATTGATGCAGTTTGGGAAATAATAGATATGTATTCATAAGTCCCACCTACAATAACCTTCTCCTGCTGTTTTTAAGATTAGTGACCTATTATGTATAGGCTGTTTTTGTTCAAGTTCACACCTATATATTATATATCAAGTAGTGAAAGATTATCGTCTTCAGTAAGAAGGTGTGAAAATAGGAAAAATTAATCATGATGAATGTATATTTCTGCCTGCACTAGGTCACTTTTTATGGGCACTTTACGGGCACTTTATGTATGTTATATTTGTCAAATATGACTATTAAAGATTATCTTTCATAATAAATAGATAAAAGGGCTTTTTGTGTTAGTAGGTAGGATCCTGCTGTGATTAAAACCAGCATAGGCTGATGGGTGGAGTGGTCGGTCAGAGAACCTACATATACAAATATCAATGACTGACTGTCACTTGTGAACAGGTGCACACTAAGAGTAGCTAACCCTGCCTTCCTGCTACTGATTGACAGCTTTGTCCCCTTGAGAAAACTGTAGATTGGCCTGGAAGACAATGTTATGCTGCATCCGCATGTCATGTCACAGTCCGTGTATGGACTGACCCTGGGTCTCTTGATCCAAACTTGACAGCCTCAAATATGCGTTGGCGCTCAAGTTTAGGTGAGGAGACTTGCAGACAGTCCACGCATCATATCCGTACTTGGACCTTGACACATGGATGTGTGAGTGCGGAGTTATGCTAAAATCCAAAATTGCCAGTGCATGTATTACATTGAGAGGACTCTAGTGCTGCTGAGTTACTGGTTCTATTACTTTCGACCTAATGAAGGCACATACCTTTTAAAGGAGTAATCTGGCTTTGCTCACTTCCACATCAGGAGATGAACGGGATCGGTGACTTTAGTTCCGCAGATATCTGCGTGCGCAAGCAGCAAGTATTGCACAGAGCCTATTCTACTCTAAAGAATAGGACCTGTGTACGATAGCTGCCGCTTGTGCACACGAGAACATGAGAGTTATCTGTAGATATGAGCCGGCAGCCCTGCTTGCACATGGAAGCCGACAGACATCTGTAGACATGACGTCACCGACCCCGCTCGCCTCTCGATGCAGAAGAGACCTGATGCGTATTACCCCTTTAATTTTATCACAACATATAATGGTTCTGTGTTTGCATCTGTTTTAATTTCACACCATCTAACCATGTAACCACACACCTCATAGAACATCCACTTTGCATCCAAATTCATAAAAAAATCAATCATTTATTGCACATTAAAACTGACATTGTATTGAAATTAATACTCTGGTAGACAAAACCAAAATGGGTCTTTTACTGGTGCTGAGCAGTGCATTGCTGCCCTCAATAGGGGTCAGAGCTCATTGCTCCAACTCCATTCTAATCTATTGTGTAAGTTAAAGGGGTATTCTCATCTCCAAGATCCTATTCCAATATATAGTAAGTGTAATAATAATAATAAAATAATATTAGCAAGTACCTCCAATTAGGAATGTAGTATAGTTCTTCTGATTCGCTATGTTACTTACCCCATGTGTAGGGCACTGCAGTAGCTTAAGTATCTATAGTTACTCATATAGTGACAGTTAGTTAGCTGTTAGTGATCGTAACCATGGATACCTAAGCTACTGCAGTGCCCTACACATGAGGTAAGTAACATAGCGAATCAGAAGAACTATACCACATTTCTAATTAGAGGTATTTGCTAACATTATTATTATTATTACACCTACTAAATATTGGGATAGGATCTTGGAGATGGGAATACCCCTTTAATATTATAGTTAAAGGGACTCTTGTCAGCACAAAATGACTGTTCATACCAAGTACAGGAGCTCAGGGCGCAGTTGATGGAGCAGTACACAGTGCACCTTCCTTCCTAATTGCTTTACCTCTTCAGAATCCAGAGGAGGACAGAGATAGAGGGAGAAGCAGTAGGTGTGAATGTGCACTGAACTGTTGGACCACGACAAGGTTATGCCGAACGCCTCTGCTTGGTTTGATCAGTCATTTTAATATGTACGATTTGGCCAGGCTGACAGAAGTGATGCTGATTTTCTAATACTTCTCCCTCATTCTTAGTACTCCATCCAAAGAAGCGAGTTTGATTTCTGTGCTAGCTCAGCTACTTCCAGTATACCTTCATTGGATGGGAAATACCTTACACTTCTTGTGCGGAAACTGCTCTTTTTTTACAAACAGACTGAAGATTCCAAGCGTTTGGTAAGATCAATGATAAAGTGTTGTCAGTCTCATTAATTTCACTGTGAAATAAGAATCCCTCTTCTTGTTGTCAGCACACCATGTAATGTCTGTGGATGCTAGTACACAGTTTTCAGTTATATCACATTATCACTGGTAGACAGATATTTCCACCAGGTTATTGTAATAGGGGGCAGTGCAGGTGAAGAAAGTGACGACATGTAGTTCCATCTAACATACCTGCTTTCTTACAGTGTAAGTAGGAAAGCTTATTGTAAATTAATGGTTAGGTTCAAGAGCATGTCCAGGAATTTACTTCTATATTATAGAACATCAGTGTAAATTTCTGGAAAACCCCTTTAATTTTATGTTTGTCAATCTGCAATTTTGTTTACTTAAAGGGGTTTTCCAATCTTATAGAAAGAAAAAACAGAAAAGTACCTAAATCTATCTGAATGCCTTCACACTAATTCCTCTGTAGCTGAGAGGTATTTCTCTTGTATTTTAGTTATCTTGCCCATCTCGGTATAGCAGTCGAGGTGAGTGATGTGTAGCGTTAACGCTCCCCCCCCATACACATTAGGTACAGTGATTCCCCATACCCAGGAAATTCCAATATGGTGATTTTTTTTTTTTTTCTGTCCTCTGACGTCATATGTCAGGAGACCCCCATACATATTAGCCTTTCAGATGATCCTGCTGATATCAGTGGGTTCAGCCGACTTTGTGTATGGGGCCCTTAAAGGGGTTGTCCACTACTTTATATGATCCCCCAATGTTTTCCCCCAGGGCCCATAAGTGTCTCTCTAAATACCTTGTGTTGCAGATAATGCATGTGAGCGGCGCTATCACTGACCGCTCACAGGCATCGCGTGACCCCCGGCTGCAGCCGACTCTGACATCCGCTGATGTCACGACAAGTCCAGGCTGCAGCCGAGGGTCCGTCTTCTGCGTTGTACCGGTGGCTGCTGGGTTGTGGGCGAGGTTACCCCGTGCGTCACAGCCAGCATCCACCGCGCGCTCTCCCTCTCCTCATTCACTGGGAAAACGCGCGGTGGAGCGTGTCACTGATGTCACGCCTCACTTGACATGACATAAGTGACGGGTCACGTGATGCCTCTGAGAGGCCAGCGATAGCGCCACTCACAGGCAGAAAAGGTACCGCAAGGTATTTACAAAAACACTTCTGGGCCCCGGGGGGATACATTGGGGGTTCATATAAAATAGTGGACAACTTCTTTAAGGTTACAGGAGCATGGGTATGTGAGTAGGGGAACGGCAGGCATCTCCGTACATTAGTCAGTGTCTAATCTTAGTGCAGTTACACAGTTTTTAAGACCGGAAAACACTTTGACACTGGAATCCCTAGTGAAAAGTTTATGAACAAAAAAGTTGCACTCTTGCTACAAGGATGGTATCTTTGAATTAATTTCCTCTTTATCAGGACATGTAATTTAGAGACCACTTAGTATGTTTGTTCTTCTTCCTTATAGATATGGATTTGTCAGAACTTGATAAAACATAATTCCCAGTTTGTAAAACAACTCGTCGGCCCAGATAGACTCACCTGTCTGTACCAAATCAAGAGGCTCTTGGGGTTATGTTGTAGGTAAGTAGATCACAAATGGTATTTTATTCATGCAGTGCTTGAAGGGAATCTTATCAGCAGGTTTTTGGTATATAATCCGAGAGCAGCATGATGTAGAGACTGAGAGCCTGATTCCAGCGATGTGTCACTTACTGGTCTGCTTGCTGTCATTTTGATATAATCACAGTTTACTCTGCTGCAGATCTAGCAGTGCTCAGAATGCTTAGCCCTGTATAACCCCGTCCACACCACTGATTGGCTGCGTTCTGTGTACACTGTATATTTATAGAAGGCTGTCAATCAGTGGTGTGGGCGGGGTTACACAGAGCTGTTGACTAGGAGGCACGAGACACCTAGTCCTGTAGTGATAATATCCTGCTGATAAAACACTTATTTATTGAAACTTCAACTCATAGCCACATTGCTGCAATCAGACTTTATGTCACTACACATTGCTGCTCTCAGATTACATAGTAAAAAAACTGCTAACAGATTCACTTTAAAATGAGTTCCAGATACAGCTATGCTTTGCTGTGTTTTTTTGGCTTACGGAACAGCCGCACTCAGCTTTTTCTTGTAGCCCACCAACTGTAGCCAACACCTGGACAGAGATATTCCCGCCTTAGCCACAAATGGCTGAGATAGTATTCATGTAAATAGATATCTGTAGCAGGTCTAATGCCAATAACAAGCCTAGAATTTGCAAACAGAAGAATTAAAATGAGGGTACTAAGGATAGTTTCCATACACTTATATGAAGTTGCAAGCTTGAAGCCTGAGGCTGCGCTACTGAGTGATTTTGTTGACTCTCTAAGGGTATGTTCGCACTGTGCCGTTTTCTGCCAGCTTTTGAGCAGCTCCGCTCCTAAGAATACAAGAAAAAGTGCTCACAAAACACTCAAAAGATTCTTCCCGTTCATTTTGTTGCAAAACCAATTTGCTTTTTAACTGTTCAGGCTTTTGGGTGTCTTTTAAAATCTTTAAGAAAGTGACTTGTTTGAAGTGCCTTTAGATGTAAAACACTCCAAACTAGGCGCTATCTAGTCAAAGCGCTGCAAACAAATGCTGCAAGAAAAAAAATGGGAAAAAAAAAAAAAATGCTTGAAATTTTCTTTAAAGACCTCATTAGGCAAAAAAAACCTTCAAAAACTTCCCAAAGAAGGAGCATTATCTGAAGCAGTTTCCTCTAAAAATCTCGTCAGCCAGAAAATAACTCAGTGTGAACAAACTGTCCTAATTTCTGCAGCATTGTCACATATATCCTATGTGACGTGTGTGTGTGTGTGTGTGTATGTATATATATGTTAGGTGGACACAATGATGTATTTGCTGATTTCTCTAAATATGTGCACACCCCTCCAACCTACTGTTATAGTACCTTTTCATTATGTTCGTTATGGGAAATAGGATGTATAGTTTGTTGTATTAAAGGTGTTGTTCACTTGCAGTTAGATTTGTCCCCTTACTGCAGTTTGCTATAGTAAAAAAAAAAAAAAAAACAACCATCTAGTCTCACCCTCCCCAGGTCCACAGGTGAGCCTCTGCTGCTGATCCTGGTATCTGTCATTGGCTGCAGCGCTGACGTCATGCCAATTACTGAGCTCAACGGCTCAGAATTGGGCGTTCCGTCTACATGGGAACACCCCCTACTTGTCAAGGTGATGTCAGCACCGCAGCCAATGCCACAAGCGGCAACAGCTACTGAGACTCACCTTTGGACTTGGGAAAGGTGAGTATAGCGCGTTTTTTTTTTTAATAGCAAACTTCAGCCAGGGGACAGCCTGACACTGTAGAGGGGTTTTAAAACATTTTTTGTGATAATGGCCATAGGTAAGGGATCCATATAAAATAAAGAAAGTCGTGTTACTTACCCCTTAAACCTCCGGTGATGTTGTCCTGTCTACACAGTCACCTGACCACTGAGGTTGTAGGATCAGATGACACATGGATGGACCTCAGGTTCATTTTCAAAAAGGGATTGAATATTCCCTAATGCAAAACTTTTTTTTTAATGGTAGCAGCTTAGAAGAGGCTTTTGCCATTGTACAGCTGCCTAAATGACTGGACAGCCGGAGAACCCGTCAGTGCACTGTTTGGTTAATCATCCTTAGTTGTTCTACATCTGTCTAATATCTGTCATAGCATTTTGCATTTTACAGCAGTTTAGAAGAAGCAATACTGAGATGCAATGTCCGGTCAGATGCTGAAAGATTGATTTGCGAAACGCGCATCTATATAAAATCATGTCTTTCTTTCCCTTTTAACTTTCTTCAATATAGGTTATTACAGCATTGCTACGATGACAGCCTCAATGTTGCACTACCCATGAGAATGGTTGAAGTCTTTTCATCAGAAAACACTTACTTGCCTGTCCTAGACGACGCCATGATAGTGGCCTCATTAGTTGAACAAATTTTGCACTACATGATTCAGAAAGGTAGGTAAAGTTCACAGGTGATTTCTGCTTTTTTGGGGGCTAGGACACAGCTTGGTATAGATAAAAGATATCTATTTTGGTTAATGCCAAATAAAATACATTTTAATGCACTTGGCCTATGGGTTTGATGAAAAGAACAGTGTGTTGTGTTCGGCTAGCTCCATCAATCCAATAGACAATGAATGGAGTGGTTGAATGCCCACCCAATCTCCCAATTAAAGGGGTTGTTCTTTGCTAGTAAATGGGTAAAATTGCAAAGTGCTTGTAAAAACAAAAGGTAACATTAAAAATCCTCTAAGACCACTACTGATCTTGACATATTGGAAAATATTTTCATCTGGAATCTTCATAATTCAGCAATGGAAAGCTAAAGCTTTGCTCTTAATTTTTTAGCATTTGTATTTCACCTTTGCTCAAGTTTATCTATTATAAAATTGCTTTGAAGGGAAAGTATTATCAGAAAATGAAATATTGTTTAAATCAGGTTTTTATTTTCAATTTTTCTTTATAGATTTTTTCACTGCTACACTCAAAATAAAAAAACAAACAAACTGGAAACTTACAATTCTCACCCTGGCTACAAGGCCTTATACTAGACTTCCACATCCTGTTCTTTACAGAAGATTTTGAGCACTCTCATCAACACAGACAGATGTCAATGAACGATAACACTGCTAAATACTGTAGATAACACATGATCCAGTACTCACAATGGGCGATGTTACAGTTCACCTCCTCCTCCTCCCTTCACTGTGACTTTTTCCCCAGGGCTGTGGAGTCTGCGTCTGTGTCCATTTTGGTGGAGTCGGTATAAAATATATAATAAATTGGGTACAGTAGTTCAATACAGTTTGTGGGGAATATTTTTTCATAAGAATTTGGGAAAGTTATGAAATGTCCTATAAATGTCTGTCCTATTCCTGATCTAAGGGTCTAGACTTTTAGCTGAGATTAATCTGTGCTGCAGTAAATTCATTACTTAATGAGGACCTATCACCTCCACACACATTATGGTATATTACAGGAAGGAGACTGTAGATCTAAATTAACATGAAATAAATTACCTTTGGAAGAATTACTTGGGTTATGAAATAAGAGAATCACAGTTATAGGAGCTGCCATCTTGGGGTTGGCGGCTCAGCCTGCTGTGTTCTGAGACACGCCCCCAGAGGCTGGTTGCTAGGCAGCGCCTCTGCTCAGCAGTGTAGTGACCCTAAGAGCTCATTTATCAAATGGTTGTAATAGAAAGGGGGACAATCTATATAAAGGGGTCTCCTGCCTATATATACTATGTGTAGAGCCAAAGAGAAGACTACGGAGTAACCACAGCATTTATCACTCATATCTGCTAATAAAAATCCACATTTACATCTCCTGGCTAAAAATGGAGCAAGTTGAATAATAGAGGTCAAGCAGCGCTCCAGTGGAAATAAGTGAAAAAGGCCGACTTTATCCATCCAGATCAGATGGGGAATAAAGTCTGTATCACTTATTTTCAGTGAAGTGCAGTTTCCATTGTATTTTTTCCTAATTTGAAGGTTTTTGGCCGGTTGCTGATATTTTTACATATATCTCTCTATATCTATAGCAAAAAAAACGGAAGGCAGCGCTCCAAAAGGTCTTTGAAAAAATATGGATTTTATTCGCCCGGTGCGGCGACGTTTCAGTTGCGGACAACCTTCATCACTGCTTGATCACTGCACCGCAACCGAAACGTCGCCACGCCGGGCAAATGAACTCCATATTTTTTCAAAGACCTTTTGGAGCGCTGCCTGCCGTTTTTTGCTATACTGTCTATACTTATGGATATCTGTTTGGGGGCCTTGCACCTGATATTTTGAAGATATGGTGCTATTCCAATTTTGACTCTATATCTATAGATTTATATATAGCGCAACTTTATGTAACTGCACATTATGGTTGAGCTCCTCTGTCTATATAACACACTTATGCTTATATATGTAGCACTCTCTCTTGTTATATATAAATATGTATGTGTACACAAATATACCTGTGTAATATATAGTAGTATATACATTATGCAGGTATATAATCTATACACACACGCGCATATATATATATATATATATATATATATATATATATATATATATATATATATATATATATATATATATATATATATATATATATATATATATACGCGTGTGTGTGTGTATATATAATATATTACACACACACACAAACGCATATATTTTATATATATATACATACAGTGCAGACCAAAAGTTTGGACACACCTCATTTACACTGTGTTCCAAATTATTATGCAAATAATACTTTCTCAGATTTTCCCAAATTACCTATATGAATTGCAGTCATTGTAATTTTCCACTCAAATAACTATTAGAGTACAATTGAAAGGTTTTTGTACAAACTGCCTATGATAACAGTATATTTTTTAAAAAATAAAACACTCAAACTGCACTCAAAATGCATGTTCCAAATTATTATGAACAGCAGAGTTTTCAACCTTTTCATTTTAATAAAGAACAAAAAAAATGGTCATTTTTGAAATTATAATCATTAGCAGGTTATTACAAACTGAAATCAAACAGTTTTCAACTCAAAACTTTATTCTAGGTGATGTAACATTTGCACATAGGACCCCTTGTTCGAAAGGAGCTTCTGAACTCTCTCGTCCATTGAATTTGTCAGGTTTTGGATGGTTTCTGCTTCAATTGTTTTGCATGAGGACAGAATACCCTCCCAGAGCTGTTGCTTAGATGTGAACTGCCTCCCGCCATCATAGACTCTCCTTTTGATGATGCTCCAGAGGTTCTCAATGGGGTTGGGGTCAGGGGAGCATGGGGGTCACACCATAAGTTTGTCCCCTTTTATGCCCATAGCAGCCAGAGATGCAGATGTGTTATGTGCAGCATGAGACGGTGCATTATCAAATGTAACATCACCTAGAATAAAGTTTTGAGTTGAAAACTGTTTGATTTCAGTTTGTAATAACCTGCTAATGCTTATAATTTCAAAAATGACCATTTTTTTTGTTCTTTATTAAAATGAAAAGGTTGAAAACTCTGCTGTTCATAATAATTTGGAACATGCATTTTGAGTGCAGTTTGAGTTTTTTATTTTTTAAAAATATACTGTTATCATAGGCAGTTTGTACAAAAACCTTTCAATTGTTCTCTAATAGTTATTTGACTGGAAAATTACAATGACTGCAATTCATATAGGTAATTTGGGAAAATCTGAGAAAATATTATTTGCATAATAATTTGGAACACAGTGTAAAGATTTTTCTGTATTTTCATGACTATGAAAATTGTACATTCACACTGAAGGCATCAAAACTATGAATTAACACATGTGGAATTATATACTTAACAAAAAAGGGTGAAACAACTGAAAATATGTCTTATATTCTAGGTTCTTCAAAGTAGCCACCTTTTGCTTTGATGACTGCTTTGCACGCTCTTGGCATTCTCTTCATGAGCTTCAAGAGGTAGTCACCGGAAATGGTCTTCCAACAATCTTGAAGGAGTTCCCAGAGATGCTTAGCACTTGTTGGCCCTTTTGCCTTCACTCTGCAGTCCAGCTCACCCCAAACCATCTCGATTGGGTTCAGGTCTGGTGACTATGGAGCCCAGGTCATCTGGCGTAGCACCCCATCACTCTCCTTCCTGGTCAAACAGCCTGGAGGTGTGTTTGGGGTCATTGTCCTGTTGAAAAATAAATGATGGTCCAACTAAACGCAAACCGGATGGAATAGCATGCCGCTGCAAGATGCTGTGGTAGCCATGCTGGTTCAGTATGCCTTCAATTTTGAATAAATCCCCAACACTGTCACCAGCAAAGCACCCCCACACCATCACACCTCCTCCTCCATGCTTCACGGTGGGAACCAGGCATGTAGAGTCCATCCGTTCACCTTTTCTGCGTCGCACAAAGACACGGTGGTTGGAACCAAAGATCTCAAGTTTGGACTCATCAGACCAAAGCACAGATTGCCACTGGTCTAATGTCCATTCTTTGTGTTCTTTAGCCCGAACAAGTCTCTTCTGCTTGTTGCCTGTCCTTAGCAGTGGTTTCCTAGCAGCTATTTTACCATGAAGGCCTGCTACACAAAGTCTCCTCTTAACAGTTGTTGAAGAGATGTGTCTGCTGCTAGAACTCTGTGTGGCATTGACCTGGTCTCTAATCTGAGCTGCTGTTAACCTGCGATTTCTGAGGCTGGTGACTCGGATAAACTTATCCTCAGAAGCAGAGGTGACTCTTGGTCTTCCTTTCCTGGGGCGGTCCTCATGTGAGCCAGTTTCTTTGTAGCGATTGATGGTTTTTGCAACTGCACTTGGGGACAATTTCAAAGTTTGCCCAATTTTTCGCACTGACTGACCTTCATTTCTTAAAGTAATGATGGCCAGTCATTTTTCTTTACTTAGCTGCTTTTTTCTTGCCATAATACAAATTCTAACAGTCTATTCAGTAGGACTATCAGCTGTGTATCCACCTGACTTCTGCACAACACAACTGATGGTCCCAACCCCATTTATAAGGCAAGAAATCCCACTTATTAAACCTGACAGGGCACACCTGTGAAGTGAAAACCATTTCCGGTGACTACCTCTTGAAGCTCATCAAGAGAATGCCAAGAGTGTGCAAAGCAGTCATCAAAGCAAAAGGTGGCTACTTTGAAGAACCTAGAATATAAGACATATTTTCAGTTGTTTCACACTTTTTTGTTAAGTATATAATTCCACATGTGTTAATTCATAGTTTTGATGCCTTCAGTGTGAATGTACAATTTTCATAGTCATGAAAATACAGAAAAATCTTTAAATGAGAAGGTGTGTCCAAACTTTTGGTCTGTACTGTGTATATATATATATATATATATATATATATATATATATATATATATATATATATATATATATATATATATATATATATATACCGTGTTTCCCCGAAAGTAAGGCCCTGTCTTACATTAATTTTACCCCCAAAAGTCCCACCCTGCCTTACTTTCGGGGGGTGCCCTACATTGGCGGACCCCCCCCCCCCCCGAAACCCCCCACCCTGCCTTACTTTCGGGGGGGTCTTACTTTCGAGGAAACACGGTATCGTACCGGTACCGTACACACACTGACACATACAGCCCCATACGGCACCCATACACATACCGTACACACACACACACACAGAGAGAGTTTCGGAACTTACCGTTACTTTCCTTCTGTTTCGATCTCCTCTGCGGTGCCGGGCTGACGATTCGGATGCCGGGGAAGCTGGACCAATCGGAGCGAGCCTGTAGGCAGTGACGTCGCAGCTGATTCGGCCAATCAGCTGCGAGCCGGCTGACTGGCCAATCACAGCTCGAGCTGGTGGCCAGCAAGGACTAGGGAGCCTGTGACGAACAGGCTGATCGGCCAATCAGCCTTACATTCCCCGCCCCCCCCCCCCCCCCCCCGCTACCCTGCCTTACAATCGGGGGGTGCCCTACATTGGCGGACCCCCCGAAACCCCCCACCCTGCCTTACTTTCGGGGGGGCCTTACTTTCGGGGAAACACGGTATATATATATATATATATATATATATATATATATATATATATATATATATATATATATATATATGCACACACTGCATACAGGTATACAGATATATAAAAATACACACACTGCACATATATACACACATATATATACACTTGCACTGCACACACATATACCCATGGTGCATATATATACACACACACACACTGCATATAGGTTTACATACAGTTCTCACATGCACCATACACTCATGCATGAACTTTTCATATATATGCAGACATTTCACACATGTATTCACACAATTATACATATACTGACCATATGAAGTAAATAACACCCCTCTTTTCTGGCACATATCTTCCTCAGTGTTTAGCTTCTGTTTCTGGCAACATCTTTCTCCTTTCAATGTTGCTTGTGGTCACAGTGGGGGAGGGGTACAATCACTACTGGAGGCTTCATTGCTGGACAGTGTGAGCAAGGGAACTGGGAGGTGAAGGAGGAAACAGGAGAGCAGTCTCCAGCTCACTGCCTGGTGAGTTATGGAGCACAGCACATACCCACAGCTGCCCGCTGGACTGATCACATCCAGCTCAGAAGGGGGAATTCCCTTGCCTGGCTGCGACTTCAGCTGAAGTCGGCTCTGTTGAGTGGAGGCTCATGCCAAGAAAGGGAGTTTTTCTCCCACTTAGTATATGCCTTGTTTATAATGTTTTGGTCAAATGATAAATGTTATTACATCTGTATTTAATTTAAATAATAAAAAAATTAGTGATAGGTGCTCTTTAAACATGAGCCATGTATGAGGGAGTCGGAGTCGTGGAGTCGGAGTCGGTGTCATGGAAATTGAGAAGTCGGAGATGGAGATTTGGCTTACTGACTCCACAGGCCTGCTTTGCCCAGATTAGAGCATGCTCAGATACGGCTTGCATACAAATAAATAGGGTCTTGATGAGTCTTATTTGCTAATGTCCGTGTGAAGAACCGGAATCATTTATCATCCGAATGTTGCAGGATAGACTTGTCTGTTTCCTAGAGCAGCAAACCTGACGTAATCTTGTAGAAGAAGATGCAACGGTAAGTCAGAATTTCTTAAGCTTTTTCTAATGTAAATCTACTCTTTTGTTTCTCAGGATACTACAGGTCACTTTTCTTGTTAATTAACAACAAACTTCCATCCAGCATTGAATATAGCGACGTCTCCAGAGTCACTATAGCAAAGATACTATTAGAGAATGTTATGAAACCATTGCACTTTATATACAGCTCCTGCTCTGATGGTGCGAGGTAAGAAAGGACTCTATCCCCGATTTATTCTTACTGTTGAAATGTATTATGAGAAGCTTTGCTGTCGTCTGCTTGGACGGTCTATACTGGAGTGGTGGTTGTGCATTGCGTAGATATGGATTTAATGTTTGTTTATGCTCATTGTGCCCCAAGTGAGAAGATTGAGGAACTTGTCAAACTTTTGGAATTCCCTCCACTTTTACCGTGTTTTATGGTATTGGATTAAGTTTTGTTAGACAAAAGAGAGGCCCCTGAACTGCATATATCATTACTGAATGCTCAGTGGTCTTTTTAAAGGGGCTATTTGGCAATACTTCCGCTTCGTAGATGAGCTGTGCCAATGATGTTACGACTGCACACATTTGCCGAGACACTTGTACGGTCGGCAGGTATAGTGCTCGAGTCCTTTTCCAATGAACAAGATACAAGCATGATACCTGCCGATCATGCGCCTGCCTCAACAGATATTACCTCATCAGTGCTCGCATCTGATATGGACTTGATCTGCACCAGATAACCCCTATTAAAGAGGTTGTCCACTACTTTACCATTGATGAATCAATGTCTGATCAATTGGGGTCTGACACCAGTCACCACCAACGATGAGCTGTTAGCGCTGTTGATGGCGTTGGCCACCTACCGTCAGTACTCCCTTGTGGAGCTGGCCGTCTTCTGATGGTGGCTGCGGCTGGGCAATACACATCCGCCTCCTATTGATTTGAATAGGAGGCGGATGTGCAGTACCCTGAGGCAGCCATTACCAGAAGGCTGGCGGCTCTACAAGTGAGCACTACAGGCCGGCGGCCGCCACCGATAACAGCTGATCAGTGGGGGGGGGGGCTGGGTGTTGGACCCCGACCGATCAGACATTGATGACCTATCCTGAGGGTAGATCACCAGTGCTAAAGTCATGGACAACCTATTTAACTCTTCATTTGTTTTTCTAGGGTAGTCCACACAAGCAGAGTTTGCTATCACTCTCTCTTTGCAAATATTTCTAAATCATGACTGGTCTTAGGATCGATGTTTCTACTGGTAAAATACGTCTATTTGGCCAGTACTGAATAGTTCTGCCTTCTCATATCCAAGCACTTTCAACTGTGCATGTTCTTCTCCAGAAATGGATGTTTGATGGTTGGGAAATTGAGCAGGTTGGAACTTTCTTTTCTTCCGTGGTTTTATTATATCAAGTCTTTACTCATCCAAAGGCTTTTTTAGCTACATGGATGAGTCAATATTGGCCATTAATGAGCAGCAATCGACTATGTACAAGTTGATCAGCACTCATTCACACGGTTGTTCTGTCTCCATACAGCATTATGTCATTAGCAGCCCATCCCCTGTAGACATGTAGTAATGTGCTGCTGATGACGATGATTCTGATGCCGGCATAAATTATCCAATCAGTAGTGTTGAGCATTCCGATACCGCGAATATCGGCCGTTTCCCGATATTTCAGTATCGGAATTCCGATATTTAATTCCGATACTTTTACAATATCGAATACCGGAATCGGAAGTTCCCATAATGCCTGCGCTCTGCAGTGTCTCTGAAGGATGACAAGCTGGATGGCAGCGCTCAGCTGCGATCCAGCCTGTCATCAGAATGCCATCCCAGCGTGAGAGAATTCTCCTGATTGTTTAAAAGAAGGCAGGCGGTAAAAAGCCGCCGGCTTTTAAACAATCACACAGCCCCATACTGCTTCCCCGCAGCCTCCCACCCTGATCCTCCGCTCCCCCCGCCACCTCACATCCCGATCGGAAGTTAGGACCGGGCGGGGAGCACAGCACCAAGGAGCGGGGAGCGAAGGACCCGGGCGGGGAAGCCGGCAGTGAAAAGACTTCACCGCCGGCTTTCCCGTTCTGTGCTGCGCTTTCCCGCCTGTTATTTCAAATGAACAGCTGAGGTATCAGGTGATGCCGATCAGCTGTTCATTTGAAGTTGCCGCGGTGCCCTCAGAGGGTTCATGTGAGTTCATGCTTGACTGCATTGCATGAACTCACATGAACTTTCCCACGGCCGCACAGGTCAGCCTCACCTCCCAGACCATCAGCCCGTCATGATTAGTGTGTGCGCGGTGTCTGTGCGATGTCTGCGGGTGTGTGCGGGGTGTCTGTGCGTGTGTCTGCGGGTGTGTGCGCGGTGTCTGTGCGATGTGTGTGGGTGTGCGCGGTGTCTGTGCGATGTCTGCGGGTGTGTGCGCGGTGTCTGTGCGATGTCTGCGAGTGTGTGCGGGTGTGTGCGATGTCTGCGGGTGTGTGCGCGGTGACTGCGGGTGTGTGCGGGGTGTCTGTGCGATGTCTGCGGGTGTCTGCGCGGTGTCTGTGCGTGTGTCTGCGGGTGTGTGCGCGGTGTCTGTGCGATGTGTGTGGGTGTGCGCGGTGTCTGTGCGATGTCTGCGGGTGTGTGCGCGGTGTCTGTGCGATGTGTGCGATGTCTGCGGGTGTGTGCGCGGTGTCTGTGCGATGTCTGCGGGTGTGTGCGGGGTGTCTGTGCGATGTCTGCGGGTGTGTGTGCGATGTCTGCGAGTGTGTGCGGGTGTGTGCGATGTCTGCGGGTGTGTGCGTGCAGGCAGACATAGGCCGATGTGACACTACTACTCCCATCGGCCTATGTCTGTCCCCTGTCCACTCGTGCTAGCAGGATCAGCTCTATGGGAGCAGTAGTTCCCATCAGCCTGATCCTGCTATTTAAACTGCCCCATGTGCTATTTTTGCCCCTATACATGTTTTTTTTTGTCCCCAATAAATGTTAAATACATGTCATTGGTGGCCAGTGGTTACCTAAAATAAATTAGTTTATACATTACCTGTGCCCGCCGATCGCCAACTAAAATAAAGTAAAAAATAAAAAACTACACCTATACTCACCTAGACACCTAATTCACCGAAGCCATCGATCTCCTGTAATAAAATATAAAATAATAAACCACAACCTTATCCTTAC
The DNA here is from genome assembly GCF_046119375.1 of Phyllobates terribilis. Classification (NCBI taxonomy): domain Eukaryota; kingdom Metazoa; phylum Chordata; class Amphibia; order Anura; family Dendrobatidae; genus Phyllobates; species Phyllobates terribilis. The sequence continues at coordinate 112,486,315 of NW_027362764.1, read as the reverse complement.
CCCTCCGTAGTAGTCCACGAGTGTCCCACGATGATCTCCAGTTTAGAACAGCCACATAGAATGTGACCGCTCTGAACCGCTGCCGCCGCTATAATGACAGGGCCATAAAGCAGCCCCGTCATTGCATAAGCGGGTTCGCCGGAGTTCAGGCAGCGCTGCTTCGGTTAGCTCCTTTACGGCCCTGCTGTATCGTGAGAAATTCCCACAGTACAGCAGTGCCGTAAAGGAGGTCTCCGGAGCTGCGCTGCCTGAATGCACTCCGGTGACCTCAGTCAGTGGCTCCCGCTGCCGGGAGCGGACGTGTTCCCGGCAGTGTGAGCTTACAGCAGCCATGCACAGCTGTCACCATCTCCAGATGTGACAGCTGTGCATGGGAGATCAGCGCAGGAACGTGGACAGGTAACTATTTTTTTTTAGTAAACTAAGAATTAAATAAAATGGTGTGTTTTATTTCAAATAAATTATTTTTTTCTGGGTGTAGTGTGTGTTTTCTTTTTAACACTTTGTAGGTTAGTAATGGGGGTGTCTTATAGACGCCCATCATTACTAACCTGGGCTTCATGGCAGCTGGCGCTGACATGAACCTCAACCCTATTACCCCCTGCCACCGCACCAGGGCAGCGTGGAAGAGCGAGGCTAAGTGCCATAATTGGCGCATCCTATGGATGCGGCTTTTCTGGGGCGGCTGACGGCTGGTGTTTCTAGCCTGGGAGGGGGCCAATATTCATGGCACCCTTCCTGGGCTATTAATATCAGCCCCCAGCTGTCTGCCTAGCCTTTGCTAGCTATTAAAATAGGGGGGACCCCACGTCATTTATTTTGGGGTCCCCCATTTTAATAGCTAGTAAAGGCTAGGTATTCAGCTGGGGGCTGATATTAGTAGCCTGGGAAGCTCCGTGGGTATTACCCCCTTCCCAGGCTTCAAACATCTGCCCCAGCCGTCTGCATAACCTTCGCTAGAGACTAAAATTATGGGGGATCCCACGCCAATTTTTTTTTTAATAAATCCTTTATTTTAACACTAAATGACACTTGAGTTAATAAAGATGCAGTCCCTAAATTATTATTTATTTTTTAATTAATTTTTCCCAAAAATTTTGACGTGGGCTTTGCCATATTTTTGTATGCCAGCCAGGTACAGCATCCAGGAACGGGCTGCCCCCAACCAACAGCTGCCTAATTGTACCTGGCCGGACACAACAATATAGGGAAGCCCTTTTTTTATTATTATTTCATGAATTTCATGAAATAAGTAAGAAAAAAAAAAATACGTGGGGCTTCGCCTTATTTTTGTGTCCAGCCAGGTACAACTAAGCAGCTGGGGGCTGGAATCTGCAGCGCAGGGAGGCCCAAGCTTTGTGTGCCCCCCCTGCTGCGAACTGCAGTCCGCAGCCACCCCGGAAAATGTTGCGTTCATAGAAGCGCCATCTTCTGGCGCTGTATCCAACTCATCCAGGGCCCTGGTGCGGTGGCTCACTGGGTAATAAAGGGGTTAGGGCCAGCTTGGCATTATCAGCTGGCCTTAAGCTCGAAATTCATGGGGTCACGCCAATATTAGACATGACCGCCATGAATTTCTAGTAAAGTATTTAAAAAAAAAAACACAAACACCCAGAATAAAGTCCTTTAATTGAAATAAACACACAACTCTTTATTGTTCTAAATTAAACCATACTTACCATCACGCCCATTCCAGCTGAAGCCAACGATCTCCTGCAATAAAAGAAAAATAATAAAGCAACATCATCCTTACCTTTCCATGGTTCCCAGGACAGTTTCAGCTCTGCTACATCGAGATGACAGGCTGGACCACTGCAGAACGCTGCCATCCAGCCTGTCATCCCGCAGACACTGAGAAGCGCAGGCATGCTTGCACTCCTCAGTGTCAGGCTGTGACGGCATCCAGATGAGCCAAGTCTCTCACGCTCACCGCATGCGCAGGAGAATTCTCCCATGCTGTCAGTGACGTGCATGAGGTGAGCTGAGTTCATTGGACATGAACTCGGCTCATCTGGATGCCGTCACAGCCAGACACTGAGGAGCGCAAGCATGCCTGCGTTTCTCAGTGTCTGCGGCATGGCAAGCTGGATGGCAGCTTTCGGCTGCGATCCAGCCTGTCATGTGAATGTAGCAAAGCTGAAGCCGTCCTGGGAACCATGGAAAGGTAAGGATGAGGTTGGTTTATTATTTTACTTTTATTGCAGAAGACATTGGCTTCAGCTGGAATGGGCGTGATGGTAAGTATGGTTTAATTTAGAACAATAAAGAATTGTGTGTTTATTTCAATTAAAGGACTTTATTCTGGGTGTTTGTGTTTTTTTTAAACTTTGACTATGGGGTTAGTAATGGGGGTGTCTTATAGACGCCTCTCCATTACTAACCTTGGCTTGATGTCAGCTGGCATTATAAGCTGACATCAACCCCAGCCCTATTACCCCACTGCCACCACTACAGGGCAGTTGGAAGAGCGAGGCTAAGTGCCAGAATTGGAGCATCCTATGGGTGCGCCATTTCTGGGGCGGCTGACGGCTGGTGTTTCTAGCCTGGGAGGGGGCCAATATTCATGGCACCCTTCCTGGGCTATTAATATCAGCCCCCAGCTGTCTGCCTAGCCTTTGCTAGCTATTAAAATAGGGGGGACCCCACGTCATTTTTTTTTGGGGTCCCCCATTTTAATAGCTAGTAAAGGCTAGGTATTCAGCTGGGGGCTGATATTAGTAGCCTGGGAAGCTCAATGGGTATTACCCCCTTCCCAGGCTTCAAACATCTGCCCCAGCCGTCTGCTTAACCTCCGCTAGAGACTAAAATTACGGGGAACCCCACGCCAATTTTTTTTTTAATAAATCCTTTATTTTAACACTAAATGACAAGTACAGTAAGCAACACTGTCACTGTACTTATTATATATGTGACTGACATGTTTCTATCTATCTAATCTATGTGTGATGCTCTATTCTTTCTGTTATAAATTGTCGGGTACAGATGCTGAATTGCCGGCCGGCTTTTTTAAAGAGACGGTGCATGAAAACACTAATATTTTTTTTAATAAATCCTTTACACTAAATGACAAGTACAGTAAGCAACACTGTCACTGTACTTCATATATATGTGACTGACATGTTTCTATCTATCTAATCTATGTGTGAAGCTCTATTCTTTCTGTTATAAATTGTCGGGTACCGGTGTATGCCGCTGCTGAATTGCCGGCTTTTCATGTTTCACTGTGAGCACTGTTCCCATCGATTTGGGCAACCACCTCCCCCAATACATTCTACATTATTGTTAGTTGTTTTCCTTCATGTAGAATTAACCTACAAGGAAAGAAAGGGTTTATTTTCATTCCGATATTTGTGTCCCATTGACTTGCATTGGTTTCCGGTATCGGAATCGGCGATATCCGATACTTTTTGGGTATCGGCCCGATCCAATCCGATATTTCCTGATATCGGAAGGTATCGCTCAACACTACCAATCAGCCGACGAACGAGGGGTACTTGCTTGTAATCGGAAATTGATTCTCAGTCCATTTAAATGCACCCTTAAAGTGGCTGTTTAAGCTGAACAGTCCCTGTAAAAAAAACAAACATATTCTGTTAGGTCAGAAGGGCTTGAAATTGATTCCATGGAGTTGCTGAAACTTTTGATTTGCAGATCTACATTTTGCTTAATTCCCTGACGTGCAACTGCTTTTTTCTGGTTTAATTTTAAGGTTGAAAGTAGTGCAGTTAGTACATACATTTATAGGCTTATCGTAAAAAGAAGCAACTTTTGCAGTTTACTCGTTATTAAAATTTATCTCCGATTTCTTCAAATCTTTAAAAGGGTATTCCCATCTCCAAATCTTTTCCTAATATATAGTAGATGTAATAATAATTATAGAAAATACCTCCAATTAGTTTATCAGGAGAACTATACTACATTTCTATGTCACTTACCTCATATGCAGGCCAGTGCAGTAGCTTGGGTATCCATGGTTACGACTACTCATAGTGACAGTTAGTTGCTAGTGGTCATAACCATGGATACAAAAGCTACTGCAATGCCCTGCACATGGTTTAAGCGACATAGCGAATCAGAAGAAATATACTACATTTCTAATTGGAGGTATTTGCTAATAATTTTATTATTACACCTACTACATATTGTGATAGGGTATTGGAAATGGGAATACCCCTTTTAATGTTTTACTTTTTACTGCTTGTTGCAAAGGGGACAAGGTTGCAACAAGCAGTAAAAAGTAGAGGCATAGATGCCCCATATAACTGCATCAGAGCAACATGACTATGCTGCAGATCTAACTGTCAATCAAGTCGGAGTGCCCCCAACACAGGAAGAAGGAAGTCGGGATGCTGCGGAATGGTGTGAAAGCAGAAGATGGGGTTCATCTTATAATAGTCCATCCTGCCTGTAGTGGCAGCTGCAGAGGTGACATGTGGCCCTGCACCGTCCTGCTCTGTGGAGCTTGTACCCTTCAGGACACTTGGATTTACAGACGAGTATAACGCCCTTTGCAGAGATCCCACGTGTGTGCATTCATTCTGCTTGGTAGTCTGCAGATGAGAAAGTATTAGTAAATGAGCAATTGATTTTATGATTTGACCTTGAGAACGGGGCTTGTTTTCAGACGTTCCAGTCCTATGATTTATCCTCCTTTGCATAGACTTAGAAAGTCATTCTGGCCGCTGCCATGCTGTGTATTTGCATTTTCTTGAGCTCGAACCTCCTTTAACGTTAATCTTGAGAGTCCTAAATGATGAGTAATCCCTGTGTTTTACATCGCCTGAAAAGCTGCACAATTTACACTGATTACTTTAGGGTAGAAGATTAAGAGACATACGTTCTGTGTATCTAAGGCCGCGCTCCGGCAGCTTTTTGGCAATGCGAATTTCATCAAAAGAATTATTATGCTTAATTTAATTTGCAGTTTTGCCAGCGCCGTCCCTGGACACGGTCAACTATTTCCGAAGCATGTAGTTATGATGCGGTGATTAAAATTTGGGATTTTGATCAGCGTATCATTATCAGACGGTCAGATAGCTAGGGGTCGTTATAATCCACGGTCACTTCATGTTGCATTGCCTGTACTGAGAAATCAAGCTTTCAAACCACATGCAAATTAGCCTGCAAGTGCATTGGGGGCGGATCCCACACACTCAATGCACGTTCATTCATATTTGCACGTAGCTTTAAAGCTTGATTTCTCTTTTTATTTCTGTCTGTCCAACTCTATACTTTCTCCCTAAACACAATTCTTTTTGTTTCAGGCAACAGGTTTTCTCTGCCTTCACCAGAGAATTTCTGGCCGCACCTTACACCGATCAGATCTTCCACTTCATCATTCCAGCACTGGCGGACCCACACACCGCTTTCCCCTATGAACTGTTCCTGAGCTCATTACTAGAGGAACAGGCTCGTCGCCCCCTGAGATGTGACCAGACCCCTTGGCTTTTCTATTTTGTGCTTACTGTTGGGGAAACATACCTGAGTAAGGAATAAATCAGATTTATATTTTCCTCTATATTGAGATGCAGATTTTGGGTATTACATCGCAGCGTTTTCACAGCAAAAAATCTCATCCATACGCTGAAGATATGTTCTTCTATTGGATTAATAGTGGGAGTTCAAATTCACAACAAACCCAAATATTTGCAGGGCTTTTTTGCATTAGATTTTTAGCAAAATCCACAAATCATAAAAGATAAATTATGAACTCTATTGATTTTTTTTTTTATCAAATCACTATTTTTGCAGTCACGTGGGAGGGACCAGCAGGGGGAAGCGGTCACGTGGGAGGGACGAGCAGGGGGAAGCGGTCACGTGGGAGGGACCAGCAGGGGGAAGCGGTCACGTGGGAGGGACCAGCAGGGGGAAGCGGTCACGTAGGTAGGGACCAGCAGGGGAAAGCGGTCACGTGGTATGGACCAGCAGGGGGAAGCGGTCACGTGGGAGGGACCAGCAGGGGGAAGCGGTCACGTGGGAGGGACCAGCAGGGGGAAGCGGTCACATTGGAGGGACCAGCTGGGGGAAGCTGTCACGTGGGAGGGACCAGCTGGGGGAAGCTGTCACGTGGGAGGGACCAGCTGGGGGAAGCTGTCACGTGGGAGGGACCAGCTGGGGGAAGCTGTCACGTGGGAGGGACCAGCTGGGGGAAGCTGTCACGTGGGAGGGACCAGCTGGGGGAAGCTGTCACGTGGGAGGGACCAGCTGGGGGAAGCTGTCACGTGGGAGGGACCAGCTGGGGGAAGCTGTCACGTGGGAGGGACCAGCTGGGGGAAGCTGTCACGTGGGAGGGACCAGCTGGGGGAAGCTGTCACGTGGGAGGGACCAGCTGGGGGAAGCTGTCACGTGGGAGGGACCAGCTGGGGGAAGCTGTCACGTGGGAGGGACCAGCTGGGGGAAGCTGTCACGTGGGAGGGACCAGCTGGGGGAAGCTGTCACGTGGTATGGACCAGCTGGGGGAAGCTGTCACGTGGTATGGACCAGCTGGGGGAAGCTGTCACGTGGTATGGACCAGCTGGGGGAAGCTGTCACGTGGTATGGACCAGCTGGGGGAAGCTGTCACGTGGTATGGACCAGCTGGGGGAAGCTGTCACGTGGTATGGACCAGCTGGGGGAAGCTGTCACGTGGTATGGACCAGCTGGGGGAAGCTGTCACGTGGTATGGACCAGCTGGGGGAAGCTGTCACGTGGTATGGACCAGCTGGGGGAAGCTGTCACGTGGTATGGACCAGCTGGGGGAAGCGGTCACGTGGTATGGACCAGCTGGGGGAAGCGGTCACGTGGTATGGACCAGCTGGGGGAAGCGGTCACGTGGTATGGACCAGCTGGGGGAAGCGGTCACGTGGTATGGACCAGCTGGGGGAAGCGGTCACGTGGTATGGACCAGCTGGGGGAAGCGGTCACGTGGTATGGACCAGCTGGGGGAAGCGGTCACGTGGTATGGACCAGCTGGGGGAAGCGGTCACGTGGTATGGACCAGCTGGGGGAAGCGGTCACGTGGTATGGACCAGCTGGGGGAAGCGGTCACGTGGTATGGACCAGCTGGGGGAAGCGGTCACGTGGTATGGACCAGCTGGGGGAAGCGGTCACGTGGTATGGACCAGCTGGGGGAAGCGGTCACGTGGTATGGACCAGCTGGGGGAAGCGGTCACGTGGTATGGACCAGCTGGGGGAAGCGGTCACGTGGTATGGACCAGCTGGGGGAAGCGGTCACGTGGTATGGACCAGCTGGGGGAAGCGGTCACGTGGTATGGACCAGCTGGGGGAAGCGGTCACGTGGTATGGACCAGCTGGGGGAAGCGGTCACGTGGTATGGACCAGCTGGGGGAAGCGGTCACGTGGTATGGACCAGCTGGGGGAAGCGGTCACGTGGTATGGACCAGCTGGGGGAAGCGGTCACGTGGTATGGACCAGCTGGGGGAAGCGGTCACGTGGTATGGACCAGCTGGGGGAAGCGGTCACGTGGTATGGACCAGCTGGGGGAAGCGGTCACGTGGTATGGACCAGCTGGGGGAAGCGGTCACGTGGTATGGACCAGCTGGGGGAAGCGGTCACGTGGTATGGACCAGCTGGGGGAAGCGGTCACGTGGTATGGACCAGCTGGGGGAAGCGGTCACGTGGTATGGACCAGCTGGGGGAAGCGGTCACGTGGTATGGACCAGCTGGGGGAAGCGGTCACGTGGTATGGACCAGCTGGGGGAAGCGGTCACGTGGTATGGACCAGCTGGGGGAAGCGGTCACGTGGTATGGACCAGCTGGGGGAAGCGGTCACGTGGTATGGACCAGCTGGGGGAAGCGGTCACGTGGTATGGACCAGCTGGGGGAAGCGGTCACGTGGTATGGACCAGCAGGGGGAAGCTGTCACGTGGGAGGGACCAGCAGGGGAGGAAGTATAGTGGATTTTTTTTATTTATTTAGTTTTTCTTAACAAACCTTGCTTTTTTTGCAAGGAAATCTGCATGTGTTTGTCATGGATATATCACTTCAGATATCATTTTGTTGTCTTGCAGACATTTTCTGTTACACTTGAAGCACGGTCTGACATTGTACTGTCCATTGTTGCAGAATTACATTGTGGATTTTGCAAACAAATTACCTGAAACACCTTAAAAAGCTTCTAAATCTACAGATTATGAACGGACCAAACAACTATTTTCTTTTGCTTGCTTTTATAGTAGTAACGTATTCTGCAGCGCTTTATAGACATTGTCATTTCTGTCCTCAATGGTGCTCACCATCTCAGCTCCCTATCAGTACAGTACATCTTTTGGAGTGTGGGAAAAAAATGGAATACATGAAGGAAACCCACACAAACACGCAGAGAACATACAAACTCCATGGGGAGGTTGTATTTGATTGGATTTAAACCTAAGATTCCAGTGCTGCAAATCAACGCTAATCATTAGTGCAGCATGGCGGCTCATCTAATGTGTATCCTTATGTAATCTTCATGTATTATAACTGTACATACAGAAATACAAGATGACACAGTATAACACATTGGTTTTTCATTTCAGGCACCCTATCAGAAGAGGGGATGCTCGTATACCTGAGAGTATTGCAATCATTTCTCTCTCAGTTACCAGTTTCCACTATTGCAAATCATCAGGAGCTTGCCAGTGACTCTGAGGATGAGGATGACGATATCAGCAAAATGATCACCACAGTTGTAAGTGATTGAACCCTATATACCCAGTGAAAGATTATGTTATAGGGTATCCTACAAATTGAGAGTTACCTACGTTTTTCTCCTTCACTCCATACTACATTAGCCTGTCACGCAAGGCGTGGGAAAGACTAAGTCAACACGAAGGGAAGAGGGGGAGGAAGCCCAAAAACTAGGAAAAAGGGGAATGGAGACCCCTAGGCAGATCTAACACCCTTCCTATCCTACCATCCCTATATAGATTCCACACCTATCATCGAGTAGGACCCTAAACCCTGTATATCCCTAGAGCTTGGCCCTAGTTAGGGAGGGGGAGGGGTGAGCACTGGTCAGGCCCCACTGCAAACTAAAAACAACAAGGTAGACAAACAAAGGGGATTAACTTAGCTTGAGTCGACACCAGAGGAGTAACGCCAACTGTCCTCCAAGGGCACAAGAGAAGAAGCCAGCCAACATGCTCCAAACCTGTACAAAAGAACATAGAAGTATCACTGGCGATTTCCTGGAGCAAACTAAGGGTTTTTAACTTCCATGTAAGGGTGTGTCAATTAACAGCAGGAGGAAGGTCGCCGCTGGGTCCCAAAGGAAGAAGGATTAAGAAGGCGTGTGCAATGCCAAGCGCAGAGACCTTCTACAGCCAGATCCAGAGCGACTGTCTATAACACCTGACACAGCTGTGACATAGCTGCAGCAATCTAGCAGAGCCACAGCCATTTGGACTACTTGAATTGTAACATACCATCAACTCTTTCTCAATGGTTGGCTCCTCTTCCTTTTTTTTTTTAAATCAGATACATTTTTATTCATTTAAAGATAGGATAATAAAATACATCTTCAGTACAATAATTTCACATTTTCTTATTATCAAAAAGAACCCCCCCCTCCCCTTTTACAGACGACATTAAACCTTTATCGTTATATAACATATGTTTCAACGTCTTATAATCATTACAATGTGTTTTATAATGTAATGTAGTCATCGGATTCTTTCCTCCAAAAGCATCATCATTAACACACCTTCCATGGTGCCCAGAAGTTGTAACGGAGTTTGGCATTTTTCCTTTTTAAATACATTTTTTCCTCCATTCGTACCACATAATCCACCTGCCTTATATACTCCTGTCTAGAGGGAGGCTCCGGTCGCACCCAATACCTTGCTATTACTTTCCTAGCTGCATATAAAAGTCTGGCAATTGCCAGTTTTGTGATATCATTCCCCACAAGTTCTTCCACATATCCCAGCAAGCAAACTACCGGATCCCTAGGAATTATACAGTGATATCGTCCTTCAATTAGGCCAGCTACTTCAGACCAATAGTTTGCAAGCTTTGGGCAACTCCACATAACATGTAATATATCAGCATTTTCTGACCCACATCTCGGGCAATCCGAATTCTCCCGTACCCCTATCCTGAACAAAAAATCGGGTGATCTGTATGCTCTATGTACAAGAAGTAACTGGGACATTCTGGCAGGTTCATTTAGAGACAACTTAGGAATGTATTCCAAAATGGATTCCCACCTGTCATCTTCAATGGTACCAACGTCTGCTTCCCACCTCTCCCTCGCCAAAACAGGATATTTCAATAGAAAGGTGTGAAGCAGATCAGCATACACCTTAGATATGACGCCTGCTGTACATCCCCCCATACAAATATAATCAATAACAATATCCTTTTGAACAAACAGGTTCTTGATTTTCCTTTGCTTAATAAATGCATGCCTAACCTGTGTATGTCTAATAAATTAAATTCCTCTTTTAGCATCTCTAAGGTTTTGATGTTTTGGTTATCCATCAGTTGGTAAATGTACTGTATACCCCTTACCACCCATCCCCTCAGCTCTCCTATCTTATAAAATTCACCTAAATTTTCGTTATCCCAAATAGGAGTATACATAGACATTCCCACTATACCTCTAATCCTCTTCACCCTCATCCACAGTTTATGGACTAAGCCACATGTCGGGTATGACCTGCCTTTCTTCCCAAAAAGTCCCGATTCTAGGCCCACCACCAATGGACCCTTTTTAAGATGAGCTTCCAAAACCGCCTGGATAGTCCCCTTCGCCGCCTTCAGTGCCCACCCTCTAATATGCTGGGACTGTGCTGCCAAAAAGTATATCCACGGGTTTGGTAAGGCGAGACCCCCCTCTTCTTTCGGCCTCTGGAGAGTCTCCAGCTTAATCCTGGGTTGTTCTCCACCCCAAACCAGATCCCTAAATATTGAATTAATACGCTGGAACACCGACCGAGGGATCCACACAGGGGAGTTATGTAAAACATATAGCAATTTGGGCATCAGCACCATTTTAAGAAGATTGGTGCGTCCCACCACCGAGAGGCGCATTTTGCTCCACGTAGATGCTTTATCTTTTCATTTCCCAATTATCGGGTATACATTCAACTGAAGGTACTCCTTTACTGGTAACGTTATTGTAATTCCAAGATATTTAAACTCTCGTACTAATTTAAGTTGTGTACGCTCCACCTGTTCAACATCTAAGCCATCCAGGGTATCTATTTCCATAATATGAGATTTATCCCAATTAATTTGTAACCCAGATAACAGGCCAAAGCTATTGATGACCGCTATTGCACCATGTAATGACGCTTGAGGGTCCTGTAAAAATAATAAAATATCATCTGCGTACAACGCTATCTTCTCCTCAACCATTCCATACCGAAATCCCTTTACCACGTCTCACTGTCTCATTACAGAAGCCAGCGGCTCTATGGCCAGGGCAAATAACAACGGGGAGAGGGGGCAGCCCTGTCTGGTTCCTCTTGTCATATCAAATTTATCTGACCGCTCCCCATTTACTCTTATTATATCTACAGGGCGCGTATACAATAACTTTACCCAGGCCATGAAAACCGGACCAAATCCCATCAATTGGAGAACTCGCCAGAGATAGCTCCACTCCAGACTATCAAAGACTTTCCGTGTGTCCAGTGAGACCACAACTCTATGCCCAGCATGGTCAGCGGCCAACTGCATGTTAAAAAATAATCGCCTCAAGTTAATGGCCGTTGATCTATCCGGCATAAAACCTGACTGATCTGAGTGTATAATACTAGAAACTACACGGCTTAGTCGGTTAGACAATAGTTTAGCTAAGATTTTAATATCAGCCGGTAATAGAGATATGGGTCTATATGAATCTGGCTGTGTCCGGTCCTTATCCGCCTTGGGCAAAACCACCACCGTAGCCTCCCGCATTGACTCCGGTAATTCTCCCACCTCCAAGGCCTCCAGAAACACATCCTTCAATTTTGGCAATAGTATATCTCTAAAATGTTTATAAAATTCTGTTGGTAGGCCATCCGCTCCTGGGGCTTTATTATTTGCCATTGAAGCCAGAGCTTCCTGCATCTCCTCCGCCGTCAGGGGGCCCTCCAAGCTATCCCTAGCCTCCTCACTAAGTCTAGATATCTGGGTTCCCCTCAAGAATTGTTCTATGTCATCTCCCGTATTACTTAACTTAGAATGATATAAATCACCATAGAAGTCCCTAAACACCTTCAAGATATCTCGCGTTTCAGTGACTAAGGTGCCAGTTGGATCCAGGAGACCGTATATATATCCCGGTTCTCTCTGCGCTGCTGCTATAATAGACAACAGGTGGGGTTGGCTGTTCTTCTTCATCATTTTGTCTGCACTATAGGTTTTGGAACTTCCTTTACCTCACTCTCCAGCATTCATTGCTTCTTGCCAGTTTTCAATAGCTTGCCTGCTCTGAACTGCCTCTCTTTATGCCTGTATGCAGTTTTAAAGACAGGAGAGCAGGAACAGAAACACAAAGACCCGTCCACACCTCCTGTAATCTGTGTTGTCATTTCTGCTGATAAGGATGGATTATGTTTGCAACAAGCAGTGGACATCAACTTAGATTTAAGGGCGACACCTAGTGGTCGACTTTTTGGAATGATTTTTTGGAAGAAGCATGTGGAAGAAGGTGCTCTGGTCAGATGAGACCAAAGTAGAACTTTTTGGGCTATTTGCAAAACGCTGTGTGTGGAGAAAAACTAACACTGCACATTACCCTGAAAACAGCATCGTCACCATCAAACATGGTGGTGGCAGCATCATGCTGTGGCATGGCTTTTCTTCCGCAGGGACAGGGAAATTGGTCAGCGTTGATGGGAAAATAAATGCAGCTAAAGACAGGGACATCTTGGAGGAGAATCTGTTAGAGGCTGCAAAAGAGTTGAGATTGGGTTGTAGGTTCACCTTCCAGCAGGACAACGACCCTAAACTTACTGCCAGAGCTACAATTGATGGTTCAGATCAAAGCATATTCATATGTGTGAATGGCCCAGTCACAGTCCAGACCTAAATCCCATTGAGAATCTGTGGAAAGATGTGAAAATTGCTGTTAAGGTGCCACCATCCAATCTCACTATAGAGCTATTTTTCCAAAAAGAATGGGCAAAAATTGCAGCCTCTAGATGTGCAAATTTGGTAGAGATAGACCCCAAAAGACTTTACAGCAGTAATTGTAGCAAAAAGGTGGTCCAACAAAGTATTGATTCAGGGGGCTCAATACAAAAGTCCAGCACAATATCCAGATTTATATTTGTTGAATATTTTAGAAAACCATGCATCATTTCCTTTACACGTCACAAATACTTGGTAGTTAGTGTAGTAATAGCACATAAAATCCCCAAAAAATACATTTAAGTTTGAGAGTGTAATGTGGAACTATATGGAAAAGTTCACCGGTGTGAATATTTTTCATTGTATTGTGGGTTGTGTGTTGGTGTGGTTTCTAATTTGCTGCTATGATAATGTAATAAAAAAATGAAAATATCATGTGATATGGTTTTATTCATAGGGTGATGGCAAGATGTCCATCCAGTATATCACAGAAGAGTGCCTAAAGAAACTGGATACTAAGCAGCAAACAAACACCTTGCTCAACATGGTGTGGAGAGATTCTGCCAGCGAGGAGGTCTTCACTCTTATGGCCTCCATCTGCCATACACTTATGGTACAGCACCGCATGATGGTACCCAAAGTCAGGCAAGTACTGAGAATACTACCTGTGCGTTGCTCCTAATAAGTGTGTACTGTGTCATAAGCGTGTGAACTGGTCACTCTTATACAGTATGTGTGTGTGTAGAGCGAGCTGTCATAGTACTGGGGAGTGATTATAGCGCCCTCACTGTATAGTCAGGCAATAATTGCTCCCTGCACCGCTGCGATGACTGGAAACCAGCGGCTGCAGGAAGAATATAACTTAGTTTTGTTCATGTACCTGCTGCTCCAGTACACTAGCTACACAGGATTTAAATGCTATTTACCTGTAGATTACCTCTATGTCTGCAGGAAAATGGCTCTTCTGAATGTGACAGGTTCCCTTTAAATTATCTTGTTGGTTTAGGAAAGGACCGTCAATATACTGAATACATGCATAGACTAAGGCCAGGTTCATAGAAAATCAGGTCATTTTGGAGGTAACTCAAACATAAGGAAGGAAATACAAACTCCTTCAGTGTTGCTATTAAGTCTGACTCCAGCACTGATCAAGTGCAACCTCCTTTATAATGTTGATCACCACTGAGCACCAGGGCTTGTGTCAGCATGGAGAAAGCCTGGGACCTCGTCACCACTGAGCATTGGGGTTGTGTCCGCATGGAGAAAGCCTGGGACCTCGTCACCGCTGAGCACCAGGCTTGTGTCCACATGGAGAAAGCCTGAGACCTCCTCACCGCTGAGCACCGAGATTGTGTGCGCATGGAGAAAGCCTGATACCTCGTCACCACTGAGCACTGGGCTTGTGTCCGCATGGAGAAAGTCCGGGACCTCGTCACCGCTGAGCACTGGGCTTGTGTCCGCATGGAGAAAGCCTGGGACCTCATCACCGCTGAGCACCGGGCTTGTGTCCGCATGGAGAAAGCCCGGGACCTCGTCACCGCTGAGCACCGGGCTTGTGTCCGCATGGAGAAAGCCCGGGACCTCGTCACCGCTGAGCACTGGGCTTGTGTCCACATGGAGAAAGCCTGGGACCTCATCACCGCTAAGCACCGGGCTTGTGTCCGCATGGAGAAAGCCCGGGACCTCGTCACCGCTGAGCACCGGGCTTGTGTCCACATGGAGAAAGCCTGGGACCTCGGCTGTATATGGTAAATGGCTGTCTGCGAGGTGTTATGCACAGTCACAATATATTGGGTCATTAATTTATGGCAGAAAATTCTAATCCTAAGTATGAAAGGGGATTATCTGAGATGAAAGAACCTGCGGGTTCTTCATTGGTCTCTGTCAGGGATGATGTGTCATATGGACTCCGACCTCAATGGATTCTCACATGTACTATATGACTGCTGAGGAGCTGCAAGTATACAAGGCCATGAGGGACCACCGTAGCATGGGTACTGGATTAGACAGGTGTGAGTGGGTGCTTTGTCGTGTTCTAACATTTCCTGCCTGTTCTTAAGTTTATTAAACTTTTGGACCACCCTTATAAATGCTAATTTATTCATGGTCCAAATTGGTACTTAGTGAGAGTACAGCAATAAAAGGGCTCATACAATGGCATACAGATGCAAAAATGTGTCCTACCTTCCTGGGTGGCCTATATCTAAAAGTGTTACTTGTAATAAAGGATTGCATATTTGGTTCAGCTGGGATTTGTGTAATCAGAAAATCCCTTTAAATCAGGTTTTATGTGAAATATATATAGATTTTTTTTTAGTTTTTCCATATCGCTACTTATGTTAAAAAAAAAAAAAAGAAATCTTGCAATCATTAAATTGGCCTCTAGTTCTTTTATTAGACTCACACATTCCTGTTGTGTACAGATGACTTTTCAGTAGTCTCATTATCAGCACAGACAGATTTACATTGAAGGGTAACTCCTGTGCATACACCATTCACAGTAGAGATGTCACCGCTCACTTTTTCCCATAGTTTTCACAACGACCTTTGCCCAATCAGAAAGTTTCTATTATAGATAAATTGAGACTGAGGCAGACTGTTGCTGCTAATGTCCATGTGCTAAAAAATAAATGTAAAAATTAAAAAAAAAGAAAAAAAAAACAACATAATTTTAAAGGAATCTGTCTGATCCCCTGAGCATTGTAAACCACCAATATAGTTATAAATATGCTGATGGCAGCATTATAAGAAAGCTTTTGACGTTTCTATCTAGTGTCTACAGTCATGGCCAAAAGTATTGAGAATGAGACAAATAGTAATTTTTCCAAAGTTTACTGCTTCATTTTTTGTAATGGCAATTTGCATATACTCCTGAATGTCAAAGAGTGATCAGCTTAACAGCAATTACTGTACTTGCAAAGTCAATATTTGCCCAGAAAATGAACTTTAACCCCCAAAACACATTTCAACATCATTGCAGTCCTGCCTTAAAAGGAGCAGCTAACATCGTTTTAGTGATTGATCCATTAACACAGGTGTGGGTGTTGATGAGGACAGGGCTGGCGATCAATCAGTCATGATTAAGTAAGAATGACATCACTGGACACTTTAAAAGGAGGCTGGTTCTTGGTGTCATTGTTTCTCTTCAGTTAACCATGGTTATCTCTAAAGAAACACGTGCAGCCATCATTGCACTGCACAAAAATGGCCTAACAGGGAAGAGTATCGCAGCTACAAAGATTGCACCTCAATCAGCAATCTATCGCATCATCAAGAACTTCAAGGAGAGAGCTTCCATTGTTGTCTAAAAGGCTCCAGGGCGCCCAAGAAAGACCAGCAAGCGCCAGGACCGTATCTTAAAACTGTTTCAGCTGCGGGATCGGACTACCAGCAGTGCCGAGCTTGCTCAGGAATAGCAGCAGGCTGGTGTGAGTGCTTCTGCACGCACTGTGAGGCGGAGACTCTTTGAGCAAGGGCTGGTTTCAAGGAGGGCAGCAAAGAAGCCACTTCTCTCCAGAAAAAACATCAGGGACCGACTGATATTCTGCAAAAGGTACAGGGAGTGGACTGCTGAGGACTGGGGCAAAGTCATTTTCTCTGATGAATCCCCTTTTTGTTTGGGACATCTGGAAAACCGCTTATTCGGAGAAGAAGAGGTGAGCGCTACCACCAGTCTTGTCTCATGCCAACTGTAAAGCATCCTGAAACCATTCATGTGTGGGGTTGCTTCTCAGCCAAGGGAATCGGCTCACTCACAGTCTTGCCTAAAAACACAGCCATGAATAAAGAATGGTACCAGAATGTCCTCCAAGAGCAACTTCTCCCAACCGTCCAAGAGCAGTTTGGCGCCCAACAATGCCTTTTCCAGCATGATGGAGCACCTTGCCATAAAGCAAAGGTGATAACTAAATGGCTCATGGAACAAAACATAGAGATTTTGGGTCCATGGCCTGGAAACTCCCCAGATCTTAATCCCATTGAGAACTTGTGGTCAATCATCAAGAGACGGGTGGACAAACAAAAACCAACAAATTCTGGAAAAATGCAAGCATTGATTATGCAAGAATGGACTGCTCTCAGTCAGGATTTGGTCCAAAAGTTGATTGAGAGCATGCCAGGGAGAATTACAGAGGTCTTGAAGAAGAAGGGGCAACACTGCAAATATTGACTTGCTGCATTAACTCATTCTAACTGTCAATATAACCTATTGGTACTCATAATATGATTGCAATTATATTTCTGTATGTGATATAAACATCAGACAAACACTAATAAAAACCAGAGGCCAGCAGATCATGTGAAAATATAATTTTGGTGTCATTCTCAAAACTTTTGGCCATGACTGTAAACTTGACATCTTCCATACATTTCACTTTATATATAATTGTAATACTTTTAATATTTATATAAACACTATAATGGTGGTTTCCAGTGGTTATTGGACATTCTCTTTATGATTTTTTTCATTACATCATATTGGTTTGATCTTCGTGAAACCTGCAAATTTTTATTTTGCGAACTGTAATTGGCACATTTCTGGTAACGGGTAATTTGCGCAGTGAATTGTAGATATCGGGTTTAGTTTTACTTTAATCTGCTGAACACCCCGGGGCTCCACTGTGTAAATCAATGGAGGAGGCAATTGACTTTTGACAAAACTCTTGGTAGTATTGGAGTGGAGCTTGTGGGATTGCATGAAGACCTCTGTCAATAGTTTATTTCAGAGTTTGCCTTTTTTGCTGACAAAGCTTTTTATCATGGGTTTTGAAAAAGAAAACGACGAATCTCCGTGGTTTGTGGACTGTCAGTCCTAAGTCTATGACGAAACGCAGAGAACGAGTTTCGGAGCAGCTTTAGCATGGCAGCATTTCCAATTTATGTAGATATAAAAAGAGCATACCCCAAAGTATACTTGTCTCATTAATACATTTTTATTTTGAAATCTATTTTAATAGAGGTTGGATCTCAGTTTGGATCTCTAAATCACAGTAGGCACATCGACAAAAGACTAACTTCAGTAGCCACCACTAGAGGGCGCTTAATAGCTTACAGTATACTAAATGGGACAATATAACAAAGCAGTGTGCAGTAAGGTCCATAGCTCCCTTCAGTGGTGGCTGCAGGTAGTCAGACTTATCGCTATGTGTATGTAAGGAATTTGGGGCAGTGTATCTGGTAAATGGAGCTCTGAGCACTCCTGCCTAATGGAGCTCTGAGCTCTCCTGCCTATTGGAGCTCTGAGCACTCCTGCCTTTTGGAGCTCTGAGCACTCCTGCCTATTGGAGCTCTGAGCACTCCTGCCTATTGGAGTTCTGAGCACTCCTGCCTATTGGAGCTCTGAGCACTCCTGCCTTTTGGAGCTCTGAGCACTCCTGCCTATTGGAGCTCTGAGCACTCCTGCCTATTGGAGCTCTGAGCACTCCTGCCTATTGGAGCTCTGAGCACTCCTGCCTATTGGAGCTCTGAGCACTCCTGCCTATTGGAGCTCTGAGCACTCCTGCCTATTGGAGCTCTGAGCACTCCTGCCTATTGGAGCTCTGAGCTCTCCTGCCTATTGGAGCTCTGAGCACTCCTGCCTATTGGAGCTCTGAGCACTCCTGCCTATTGGAGCTCTGAGCACTCCTGCCTATTGGAGCCCTGAGCACTCCTGCCTATTGGAGCTCTGAGCACTCCTGCCTGTTGGAGCTCTGTGCACTCCTGCCTGTGGAGCTCTGAGCACTCCTTCCTGTTGGAGCTCTGAGCACTCCTGCCTGTTGGAGCTCTGAGCACTCCTTCCTATTGGAGCTCTGAGCACTCCTTCCTATTGGAGCTCTGAGCACTCCTGCCTATTGGAGCTCTGAGCACTCCTTCCTGTTGGAGCTCTGAGCACTCCTGCCTGTTGGAGCTCTGAGCACTCCTGCCTGTTGGAGCTCTGAGCACTCCTTCCTGTTGGAGCTCTGAGCACTCCTTCCTGTTGGAGCTCTGAGCACTCCTGCCTGTTGGAGCTCTGAGCACTCCTTCCTATTGGAGCTCTGAGCACTCCTGCCTGTTGGAGCTCTGAGCACTCCTGCCTATTGGAGCTCTGAGCACTCCTTCCTGTTGGAGCTCTGAGCACTCCTGCCTGTTGGAGCTCTGAGCACTCCTGCCTGTTGGAGCTCTGAGCACTCCTTCCTGTTGGAGCTCTGAGCACTCCTTCCTGTTGGAGCTCTGAGCACTCCTGCCTGTTGGAGCTCTGAGCACTCCTTCCTATTGGAGCTCTGAGCACTCCTGCCTGTTGGAGCTCTGAGCACTCCTTCCTATTGGAGCTCTGAGCACTCCTTCCTATTGGAGCTCTGAGCACTCCTTCCTATTGGAGCTCTGAGCACTCCTTCCTATTGGAGCTCTGAGCACTCCTGCCTTGGTTGTGAATGGCAGGAGGGTCAAAAACAACAGATCAGTGGATTGGTAGAAAAAAGGCGTTAATAGATGGAGACCCAGTTTAGATTCTAACTCCACTCAAACCTTAAAACTTACGCTGACCATACACATGTGCTAGCTGTCTGCCGAATATCTGTTCAACAGATCACTATCTCTCCTGACTCCTCCATACACATACGCTCTCGGCCCATGCGGTCATGTGTTGTCAACAGGGGGAGATAAGAAAGCCGCTGCTGGAGAAAAGCTGTGCCAGTGGCTTGAAGACAGAATGTCCCTTGAAGACAATAGGATCATCTGTTGAAATTCCAAATGACCTATCTTTCTCTCCTACAACATGATCTTTTGGGGCGAGTCAAAAGGACCTACACATCAAATGGTTGGCCGGTTCCACCGAAATCAGCCTTTGGTAGTTTGGGATTTTTGGGAGCTAAGATCAGGGCATTTGTTTGGCAGTTAGAAAAAAGAAAAAAATTGGTATATATATGACACCAGATATCGAATGATATTAATGAAAAATACATTTTGTATTAATATCATTCAATATCTGGTGCCGTATCATTCGATATCTGGTGCCGTATATACACCAATTTTTCTCTTTTTTTCTATATGCCTTATATTTTTGGTATATGGCACAGTATCCTATTGTATTGATGTGGTGCAAGTTCCCATTGATCTTCCCATTTGTTTGTTTCACATTGCTGATTTAGTTGTCACCGGTAAATCTCTTTTCTTGACTAATAAAACAATGGCTGTACGTGGTCGGGGCGGCTGTGCATGGTCAGGATGGCTGCCTTTTTGCCCCTTTTGCCTAGTACAGACTAGGAAATAAAATAATCTGCTACCATCAGGTCTGGAGGACCTTGCCAAACAAATCCCCAAGTATCCACCACCTGGTGCTGCAGCCACCAGAATTTTTAGGTTTTCCTTAAATTAGTTATAGATTATTGGAGAGTCATAAAATACATTGGTTGTAAGGCTGCAAAACTCTCAGAAAGAAAGGCCAATAAAATGTAAATGTTTCCCACAATGTCTTTTTTTTCCGTTTATCGCACTCACCTATAATGCTCCCCATGCATACTGGATGTTAAAAGGATCCATAGACTCCAATTTACCAGGCAAAGGCCAACTTGTCACTGGCTGTATGAATAGTCATCCAGTGACACCCATTAATAAACCTATACTGCATGGGATTCCCATTCTTGATACCTCAGTTTTCCTCCCGCTTGCATTCAATGGAAGATTTTCAGACTCTCTGAATTATTGGATTCCTAATGAAAGAATATCATGGACCGCTGGATGTTAGAGACGACAGACGCTTCTCCATTCATCCAGATTCTTGTTTCCGATTGCCGTGTTGGATGCCACAATCCCTTTACCTTTGCAGTTAACAGTGTGACTTGAGTGATTTACGAGTGATGCCCTGTTCATCAGGGTTTGTTACAAGACCCTAAAACTGAACTGTTTTGTGTAAGGCGGTGATGTGAATCCATGTTAGCGGGAGTTGCATGTGGCTCTGCTACAACCTCATCAGGGTCCGCCTCGGCCCACTGGTGTTTATTGCTGTCAGGAAGTAAAATGTCAGGGAAGCCATCATCCTTAAGATTAGAGCCATTAGCTTTTCTCACTTGCCATTAAAACAGGATGTGATCATAGTTTTAGGATCCTTCACCCTTATATATATTGCTGCCTTTTAGGTTAAATAACAAGAGGCCTTCAGCTCTGTCCACATCATCGATGATCTCGAAATGTATACTTGTAGAGAAAGGGTTTGACGTCCGCCACTGCAGAGACATCCGTGCCCATAAGGGCCAGTGTTTAAAACGGTATATTGGATTGTATAGTCAAATGAACATTAAATAAAGAGAACCTGGCTGAATCACCACGGGCTGCATGAGTAAGGGACAGGCTCATCATTGGGGGCCTCTCTGCCTTACTTTGAATTGCTCCAGAGTTTCCAAAAGCAGTCAGGACTGGGGAGAACGATCATCTGGATGGGTTCCCATCAACTTCTCCGCACCTGGCTCAGCTAGATTTACAGGTATCCCTCTTTCTTTGAGTGAGTCGGGAAGAAGGGAGCTGCCCAGATGATTGTTCACCTCATTCCTGGCTTTTAAAATATGCTGTCCGTAGTTCGGGCAGCATGAGTATCCTAGCCAGTTCCCTTTAAAAGGGACATAGAATATGCTAGAACCAAGGGGAGCAGTGCTAGAAAAGTGTTGTTCAATCTCATCTCCTTCGCTCGGCTTCTTCCAAATGGTGTCTTTCTTGACTATAATGGCCAACCATGACACCCATAAAAAAAGTAAGCAGAGCTGATGAGAAGAAATGTTGCAGCATGTGGTGGGGTAACAGCAGTCAAACTTTGCAGAATGGAGTTTTGGTGGCATATCCTAGTGATAAGTCACTAACGTCTGTGATTTCAGAACACCATTACCATCCTGGGGGATGGGATTATATCCGATCTCTAAACAATATGAGAATCCCTTTGTATATTATTATTATTTATTATTCTTTGCTTATATAGCGCCATTAATTAGCGCTTTACAGACATCATCACTGTCCCCATTGGGGCTCACAATTTAGATTCGCTATCAGTATGTCTTAAGAGTGTGGGAGGAAACCGGAGGAAACCCACACAAATACTTGGAGAATATACAAACTCCTTGCAGATGTTGTCCTTGGTGGGATTTGATCCCAGGACCCCAGTGCTGCGAAGCATCAGTGCTAACCACTGAGCCATAATGTATAGCAATATATACATTATTTTAGAATTAGCTTGCCTTCATGTCCCTTGCATTTAGTGCTGTCCAGGTTCAATTGCCACCTTTGTTCCCCCAATAAATACGCCATTGGTGTCCTGTATAGACTGGTAATAAAGTAAGGAAAGGAAACTGATCACATGTGTCCTTTGAGGGTATAGACATTTTATCAGTCATAGGGAAAACTGTAGCTAGTCAGCTATTTCTTGTTCAAACACATCCTTGGTGAAAATGTCTTTTTTTTTTTTTGCTCTGAATTTAGTGGTCAGAGCTGGAACAGTGTGGAAATGAACAGTAATGCAGATCATTATATTTAATGAAAAGTCATAATATTGATAAAATCCTAAGATCTTTCAAAGCGCCCGAGATGCCAGCGCCAGATATTAGTGTCATTGATCTCGCCGCAAATAAGCTTCATATGGTTTTAAACTCATTCGCAGTCTGTCTATAAAAGTAAAAAACAAAGATGTAAAAAGGTATAGTAAAAAAAATATATAAAAAAACGAATTAACAATAAACTGAATTGCAGAGCTAGTTGTTACACTGCTGATATAATGCATCAAAATGCATTTGTTGTGTAGATCATGCTGGACCTTATGTACAAAAAGCAAGATCAAGCTCACAAATTCTATAATTTTTTTCTGTCTATGTAAGCAGTATGATGGACATTTATCCTTTTCATTGCTGGTTCTTTTCTCGGCTGTTGCTATAATTTCTATAAATTGTAATCCTATGCATATGCCATACATCATTTTGGAAAACTTTTTTACTTCAAGTAATCCACTGACATGTTATTAAAAAGGATTTGTCATCAGATTTCACAATAGAACCTGCATACATTACTAAATAGCTCTCTTAGACCTGATGAGGCTGTGTGCTCACGTTGAAAATCCACGTCAGTATGGCTGTATAGTCCGTTTTCGGAAGCTTTCCTGCCTGGTGTTCAAATGAGCTTTTTATGAGTCCAGCATCTAAAATGCTGATTCTAGTGTCAGGATTATACTGATATTCTGACATTGATTGTTAAAGTAAGAACACCAGCCTCATCAGGTTCTATTTATATATGCCAGTTTGTACAGTGGTGCAAGATTCACTTTAAGTTTTGTCTGAAGATGGCTTTGGTGAATGATTGATTCATACTCTCCCCTATAAACCTGTGGATTGGTTAAACTTTCTGTTTTTAGGGGAGAGCAGAAAAAGCCGCTGCCTGACTGATTTAGCAGCAGCTTTTCTGAATAACAAAAGGGTCGGGCATTAAAATTCCAACTGTCCGACCCTTATCGTCTCCAACTTCACCTGTCGGGGAGAGTCAGAAGGCCCCGATACACATCAGATTGTCAGCCGATATCTGCAGGTTCGGCTGACTTTAGTCTAATATGTATGGGGATATTCCCATCTCGGACATTCACGGTGTATGCACAGGATGAGGGTCTCGCCTCTGTAGCCTGCACATATCTTGTAAATTGGTCCCTCTCATTGCTGTGAATAAAGAGGTGGATGGACCTGGACTGCCGTCTCCACTCGCTTTTATAAGTGATAGTGATTCCTTCAGACCCCTCAGCAGGCAGATATCAATGGGAAGAAGGGATGAGTTACCGCCAGGCAGCCCTGCCATCAGGAGAGCGTTGGGACACATAAGAGGACCATCATTATTAATCTTTATTTTAAAGCTCCCTTCAGTCTGGAGCATTCGGCTCAAGAACACATAATCTATTGCCCTTTTTATATTTCTGTTCTGTATGAAGTAGCCAATATGATATGTCCAATTTATGGACCAAACTCGCCCATTCGGGTTGACAGCACATGGATGCTATCCATGTTTCACCCATGTGCTGTGTATTTTTCACTGCTTGGTAGAATAAGCATGGAAAACTTCCATAAGTTTTGGAAAAGCAGATGTCACATGGATGGTAAAATTCCAGCATACTGAATAAATTCAGTTACTTTTTGGAGCATCCGAGAAAAAACCCAAAACATGGTATTTTGCCTTTATACTTTATATATAGTCTTCAGGATTCATTTTGAGTCTCCACGATTAAAAAAAAAAAAAAATATCATGCATGCACGCACCAGTAATTCAGCATGAGATTAACAATACAGTATGAGAAGTCATGTGATCAGACTGCATTAAGAAAGGGTATCACATGCCTGTCCTCATACCGGTTTAACAGTTTCTCAATCAATAGGTATCACGCAGTATTTTGGAACTGTGGGTGCTTACCAGGTCCCTCAAACTAGGGTTGCCCTGGTCTATCCCTGTCCCCAGGATTACTCCTGAAGGTGGAGACGCCGGGTTCACGTGCCTTACTAAGCTCCTAAATTAACCCTTATCTGTCCCCTCCAACCCTAGGGGAGATGGAAAGCTGAAGTGTATCGGAATATCCTAATCAGACAAACAAGGGTAGATGGACAGGGATAAATGAAAATAACAATCATACAATATACACTCCCCAAACAGAGTGGAACACAGAAGTTAAAGGTAGGAGAAACCAAATTGGAGAGGAAGGGGATGTGCACTCAAACAAAACTCCAAGCAAAAATCTCCTGAACAAATCTCCTGAACAAATCTCCAAACGCCAACTCCAACCACAGACAACACCTCCAACTGGACACCAGGCAGAAAGAACTAACACTGGCAACTCATATGTGCCAGAGACAAGCATATATAGCAGAGGGGAGTGGCCAACACTGAACAGCTGAGATAATCCAGCTAGGAAAGCTCCAGGTGCTTCAATTGAACAGATTAACCCTAGCACTGTTGGCAAGGAAAAAACCTGCACTGTTTAATAAGATTGTGAAGTACTTCTAACCAATTCAGGAGTTTGTGAAACCAGACGCCACCATCTTCTGGCCCCTCTCTGTCAAATTATCCCCGTGACAATAGGATTTTTTAGCTATCGAAAGTCGTTTCTTACAATTTGCTTTGTTCTAATGTTTTTACCTTCTAAATTGTTACAGCTTTACAGTTTTCACCTTTTTTTTTTTTACTTGTTTTTTTTTTTATTATATTTTTTTTGAGGCCTCCTAAACTTGAACACATTGACAATTGTGCTCCATAGACAAATGTAGAAAAAAAAACTCCTCCTGTATCACCAGTAACACCAAGATTTACTGTTTGATTCAATTTAGAAGTCAATTTAACCTTGGTTTTTCCATAGCTACAAACAACCAATATTTGTTGCGGCTCCCCAGGGCATGTCAGGTCTGCACTATTGATTCCACTAATCTTTAAAGTGCATTACAAGCCTAAGTCTACTTAGCAGCTCTATTAATTTGTGGCTTTATTGAGAGGCAAGTTTTCATTTGGAGGCTTTTTACCGTTGATTGGTCTGTCAAATAGCGGCTCGTGAGTTGCCTTAGCATTTCTATCCCCGTGTAACGATACCGTTAGGAGATTATTGCACCCATGGAATAGGTCGTCCGGATTTAGTCATCTACCAGTGATACACAGACCGGCATATAAAGGATTACTGGAGCCTGTTTTATAGCAGTTGAATACTACTCAGGATTGTAGTATGTTTTGTCTTGCTCTATTGGAAAAAAATTTACACACAAAAACTTTTCAACGTAAATGTAAAAAAAAAAATATATGCATACACGCACACGCACACAGTGGCGACCAGAAGTTTTGCATTTTTTTTTAAAGTGTGATTACTTCTGTCTGGTTGTTGTGATGCCATTTTCCTGGTGATGAATTGAAAATGCATGAAGTTGTCATCATGCAAGACCTTAATTTTAACCAAAATGCTTTTGGATATAGGTATGGTAATTTAATGAAAGAAAACTGACTGCCAAAACTTTTGCATATATTATTTATTGATCACAACATAGAGAGTAATTCATTGTTTACAATGCCATCACTTAGTATTTTGTAGCATAACCTCTTGCTTTAATTACTGCACCTCACCAACCGGGCATTGAAGCCTCTTAAAGTAATGATGGCCACTCGTTTTTCTTTACTTAGCTGCTTTTTTCTTGCCATAATACAAATTCTAACAGTCTATTCAGTAGAACTATCAGCTGTGTATCCACCAGACTTCTGCACAACACAACTGATGGTCCCAACCCCATTTATAAGGCAAGAAATCCCACTTATTAAACCTGACAGGGCACACCTATGAAGTGAAAACCATTAACGGTGACTACCTCTTGAAGCTCATCAAGAGAATGCCAAGAGCGTGCAAAGCAGTCATCAAAGCAAAAGGTGGCTACTTTGAAGAACCTAGAATATAAGACATATTTTCAGTTGTTTCACACTTTTTTACGTATATAATTCCACATGTGTTAATTCATAGTTTTGATGCCTTCAGTGTGAATGTACAATTTTCATAGTCATGAAAATACAGAAAAATCTTTAAATGAGAAGGCGTGTCCAAACTTTTGGTCTGTACTATGTATATACAGTGGTGGCCAAAAGTATTGGCACCCCTGCAATTCTGTCAGATAATACTCAGTTTCTTCCTGAAAATGATTGCGATCACAAATTCTTTGGTATTATTATCTTCATTTAATTTGTCTTCAATGAAAAAACACAAAAGAGAATGAAGCAAAAATCAAATCATTGATCATTTCACACAAAACTCAAAAAAAGGGCCGGACAAAAGTATTGGCACCCTCAGCCTAATGCTTGGTTGCACAACCTTTAGCCAAAATAACTGCGAACAACCGCTTCCGGTAACCATCAATGAGTTTCTTACAATGCTCTGCTGGAATTGTAGACCATTCTTCTTTGGCAAACTGCTCCAGGTCCCTGATATTTGAAGGGTGCCTTCTCCAAACTGCCATTTTGAGATCTCTCCACAGGTGTTCTATGGGATTCAGGTCTGGACTCATTGCTGGCCACCTTAGAAGTCTCCAGTGCTTTCTCTCAAACCATTTTATAGTGCTTTTGGAAGTGTGTTTTGGGTCATTGTCCTGCTGGAAGACCCATGACCTCTGAGGGAGACCCAGCTTTCTCACACTCGGCCCTACATTAAGCTGCAAAATTTGTTGGTAGTCTTCAGACTTCATAATGCCATGCACACGGTCAAGCAGTCCAGTGCCAGAGGCAGCAAAGCAACCCCAAAACATCAGGGAACCTCTGCTGTTAGAACCTTGCTCTTAGGTTTTTTCCTTTACTGGTCACATGACCTTGTTGGCCTATTTAATCCTGCTCCGCCCTTCTGGCTTTGCTGGACTTCATTGTATAACTACTTTCTAGCTAGCCTGTGCTCTGTATCTAACTCTGTTAGTTTGCTTGGTCTACGGACCTCTATGTTCTTTATATTTTGTTTGTTCGTCTGTCTGCTACTATTTCTGTTAGGAGGTGTCCCATTTTCCTCCCAGTCCTTAGTACTTGTAGGGATTCCTTCCCCACATCTATAGGTCTCCGTACAGACTAGCTTAGGACTTTAGCAGGTCTGATCGCAGGATCAGGTTCCCTGTTACATCGTAGGGATTCAGCTGAGTTCTATCGTAGGGACAGATCTCCTCTCTTTCCTTAGCTCTGGTAGCAGAACATAACATCCGCCATGTTTGACTGTAGGGACCGTGTTCTTTTCTTTGAATGCCTCTTTTTTTTACCTGTACACTCTATGTTGATGCTTTTTCCCAAAAAGCTCTACTTTTGTCTCATCTGACCAGAGAACATTCTTCCAAAACGTTTTAGGCTTTCTCAGGTAAGTTTTGGCAAACTCCAGCCTGGCTTTTTTATGTCTCGGGGTAATAAGTGGGGTCTTCCTGGGTATCCTACCATACAGTCCCTTTTCATTCAGACGCCGACGGATAGTACGGGTTGACACTGTTGTACCCTCGGACTGCAGGGCAGCTTGAACTTGTTTGGATGTTAGTCGAGGTTCTTTATCCACCATCCGCACAATCTTGCGTTGAAATCTCTCGTCAATTTTTCTTTTCTGTCCACATCTACAGTCATGGCCAAAAGTATTGAGAATGAGAAAAATATTAATTTTTCCAAAGTTTACTGCTTCATTTTTTGTAATGGCAATTTGCATATACTCCTGAATGTCAAAGAGTGATCAGCTTAACAGCAATTACTGTACTTGCAAAGTCAATATTTGCCCAGAAAATGAACTTTAACCCCCAAAACACATTTCAACATCATTGCAGTCCTGCCTTAAAAGGAGCAGCTAACATCGTTTTAGTGATTGATCCATTAACACAGGTGTGGGTGTTGATGAGGACAGGGCTGGCGATCAATCAGTCATGATTAAGTAAGAATGACATCACTGGACACTTTAAAAGGAGGCTGGTTCTTGGTATCATTGTTTCTCTTCAGTTAACCATGGTTATCTCTAAAGAAACACGTGCAGCCATCATTGCACTGCACAAAAATGGCCTAACAGGGAAGAGTATCGCAGCTACAAAGATTGCACCTCAGTCAACAATCTATCGCATCATCAAGAACTTCAAGGAGAGAGCTTCCATTGTTGTCAAAAAGGCTCCAGGGCGCCCAAGAAAGACCAGCAAGCGCCAGGACCGTATCTTAAAACTGTTTCAGCTGCGGGATCGGACTACCAGCAGTGCCGAGCTTGCTCAGGAATGGCAGCAGGCTGGTGTGAGTGCTTCTGCACGCACTGTGAGGCGGAGACTCTTTGAGCAAGGGCTGGTTTCAAGGAGGGCAGCAAAGAAGCCACTTCTCTCCAGAAAAAACATCAGGGACTGACTGATATTCTGCAAAAGGTACAGGGAGTGGACTGCTGAGGACTGGGGCAAAGTCATTTTCTCTGATGAATCCCCTTTTCGATTGTTTGGGACATCTGGAAAACAGCTTATTCGGAGAAGAAGAGGTGAGCGCTACCACCAGTCTTGTCTCATGCCAACTGTAAAGCATCCTGAAACCATTCATGTGTGAGGTTGCTTCTCAGCCAAGGGAATCGGCTCACTCACAGTCTTGCCTAAAAACACAGCCATGAATAAAGAATGGTACCAGAATGTCCTCCAAGAGCAACTTCTCCCAACCGTCCAAGAGCAGTTTGGCGCCCAAAAATGCCTTTTCCAGCATGATGGAGCACCTTGCCATAAAGCAAAGGTGATAACAAAATGGCTCATGGAACAAAACATAGAGATTTTGGGTCCATGGCCTGGAAACTCCCCAGATCTTAATCCCATTGAGAACTTGTGGTCAATCATCAAGAGATGGGTGGACAAACAAAAACCAACAAATTCTGGCAAAATGCAAGCATTGATTATGCAAGAATGGACTGCTATCAGTCAGGATTTGGTCCAAAAGTTGATTGAGAGCATGCCAGGGAGAATTACAGAGGTCTTGAAGAAGAAGGGGCAACACTGCAAATATTGACTTGCTGCATTAACTCATTCTAACTGTCAATATAACCTATTGGTACTCATAATATGATTGCAATTATATTTCTGTATGTGATATAAACATCAGACAAACACTAATAAAAACCAGAGGCCAGCAGATCATGTGAAAATATAATTTTGGTGTCATTCTCAAAACTTTTGGCCATGACTGTAGGGAGGTTAGCCACAGTGCCATGGGCTTTAAACTTCTTGATGACACTGTGCACGGAAGACACAGGAACATTCAGGTCTTTGGAGATGGACTTGTAACCTTGAGATTGCTCATGCTTCCTCACAATTTGGTTTCTCAAGTCCTCAGACAGTTCTTTGGTCTTCTTTCTTTTCTCCATGCTCAATGTGGTACACACAAGGACACAGGACAGAGGTTGAGTCAACTTTAATCCATGTTAACTGGCTGCAAGTGTGATTTAGTTATTGCCAACACCTGTTAGGTGCCACAGGTAAGTTACAGGTGCTGTTAATTACACGAATTAGAGAAGCATCACATGATTTTTCAAACAGTGCCAATGCTTTTGTCCACCCCCTTTTTTAGGTTTGGTGTGGAATTGTATCCAATTTGGCTTTAGGACAATTCTTTTTGTGTTCTTTCATTGAAGACAAATTAAATGAAGATAATAATACCAAAGAATTTGTGATTGCAATCATTTTCAGGAAGAAACTGAGTATTATCTGACAGAATTGCAGGGGTGCCAATACTTTTGGCCACCACTGTGTGTGTGTATATATATATATATATATATATATATATATATATATATATATATATATATATATATATATATATATATATATATATATATATATATATATAGCCTCTGTAACATTTCATCAAACCTAGGTAATGAAGAAAAAAATATATTTAACGACCATAGAGTACAAAAGGAAAATTACCTATTTAAAAGAGAAAAACCAAAAACAAGAAAAATACCCAAATAACTGGAAGTAAATGGATAGATCGCACAGTGCAAAAATAATAATAAATAATAAAGGGTATTTAGTTAACATAATTTTGATCAAAATAATGTAAAAGCTATCCCGCCATGTCAAGGCAACCCCTATGGGACAGTCCTAACTCTAATATTAAAAACCTTACCATTTGTCAAGTGACGTACACATGGATAAGGGCAGAGAGACTGAATCCCTAGTATAAGCATAGACCTGAGGCAGAATGAACCTTTCAGCTCAGACAGAGGGCGGCCACACCCTTTTATGTGCACTGAAGCACACTGAACTACAAGGAAAAAACCTGGAAGTCTGAACTGAAATGTAAATTGATGTGCATGCAAAATGTAAATGCATGTTCACACAAGGCCACTAAACAGAGAAAAAACAAAAACAAGCAAAATACCCAAATAACTGGAAGTAAATGGATAGATCGCACAGTGCAAAAATAATAATAAATAATAAAGGGTATTTAGTTAACATAATTTTGATCAAAATAATGTAAAAGCTATCACGCCACGTCAAGACCACCCCTATGGGACAGTCCTAACTTTAATATTAAAAACCTTACCATTTGTCAAGTGACGTACACATGGATAAGGACAGAGAGACTGAATCCCTAGTATAAGCATAGACCTGAGGCAGAATGAACCTTTCAGCTCAGACAGAGGGCGGCCACACCCTTTTATGTGCACTTGGTTTGTACCAAGTTTGAAAATTATCCCCCTATCATGCACAGCGCTGCTTCATTGATTGCCTACGGGACCGCCGGAGATAACAGAGCACAGCATTTGGCACTTGCATTGAAGGTGTTATCCATGATTTTTTTTTTTTACTATTTGTTTCAGAGCTAACAGGTGCTGGCTCAGAGAGGTCACTGACCACTCCAGCCAACAATTTGGTTGTTCCACGTCAACACAGCAGCTCTCCTTCTTCTGGGCTGCTCTGTCGATAGGGCGTGACTGCCGGCGTCATGCTGATTGACAGCCAACTTTCTGCAGTTAGGCAGAGGGTAGTCGACTGTCAGTCAGCATGACGTCAGCAGTTACGACCCTTCAACAGAGCAGAGCAGAAGAGAAGCTACTGCTCTGTCAACGTAAAGGTTAACAGAAGCTGCAGAGGTGGTGCTGCTGACAGAGATCTGCTCTGGGCAGAACAGGCAGTTAGCAACCACCTGCCTGTTAGTTCTTAGGACCATAGTAAGAAAATAAATAAGTCCTGGACAACCCCTTTAAGAATGAATGGAGCAAAGGTGAACATGATTGACCATTGCTCCATTCACAAGGGGAGCCACAGTTTGCGGGATTGGTGAGAGTCCCAGCGGTTGGACCCCAAACAATTGGGAAGTTATCTTCCTATCCTATGGATAGAGGATAACTTCAAAACTTGGTGCAACCCCTTTAAGCCCACCATTCTTCTGCAGACTGTTCATGCCAACCTCCTCAAATTCCTGTCACCTCTGTGTCCAGGAGCGCTGAGGTTAGGGCTGTGTATGGATGTAATAAGTAGCGTACCTTATTGGCCCTAACGCCTTATTTAACCATATCAATGATGATATCTGGAACCATTAGACAGAAAATCCATTTGCCAGCAATAACGCCCAGTGTTGTGTGTAACATATGTAATAACATAGGTCAAACATGGCAAAATGTCCTAGTGAATATTTGACATTACGACACTAGTAAGCAAATATACTGAGCCCTATTGTTTAAGGACAGCGACGCAGGGAAAGTTTTACAATAACTGTGTTTTATTTTTATTTTTTTTACTGTTCCTTTTTTTTCTAGCCCTGTGCTCGTGGTGTATTTAAAATCCATATCACACAGATATTTGTAGAAATCTATGGACTCTGTGTACTCAAAGGGAAAAAGCATAGGTCTGTGCAAGCTACACAGTAGCAGTTTTTTCATTTATTGGATAGTGATATGATTTTGCCCTGAACCTACCAGTATGTGCACAGGAACATTTTTCATCTAAGTTTATTTTTACGCAAAATACTAATATGGCAGAAGTAGAGAGGTTTTTGCCTATTTAGACAGATTTGATTTCTGACAGTAACCGAAGTCCCCAAATTATAGGGTCTATTGTGGTTTCTATAATTCTGCGCTGCAAACTGATCTTTTTCTGCAGTTAAAAGTACTGAAAAATTTACTGGAATCCCCATCACACTTTTACAGCTTGTTAAATTATACAGAGATATCAGGATCTCTTATGTACCCTATTATTTTATTTTTGATTGAGCAAAGTCATAATAACATTTAGAGCATTTCTAATGTATTTGCTTCACCAACTCAGCCACTCTCCCTAAATTGACACTTCAGTCATGTGACCTGCGTTGTACTTAGTGTCTGTTTTTGGTGAAGTGCATCATCCACCCTGTACACTTCTTCTGCCTTATTGCAGCTGTCAAGGATCGATGGGTCAATATATAGTCTGCTTTCTTTGAGCATTTGTAGTTTAAACTTCTTCAGTTTCAGCCACGTGTGCCCGACCTATCTTTTTTTACGGTGCAAACCTCACTGTATACTCTGTGCTGGAAGATGCAGTAGTAAGGAAAGAAAGGGTATGGCAGTGGTATTGCAAGGGAAAAAACAAGAAAATGGTGCTACTGAAGTCTCATAAAAATGTAATCCTGTATTATTAATATAAATAAATAAATTACAAAAATGGGAATAAAAAGCAGAGTAACACAATGGAGGACCACATATGCAAATATAAAATATAGCTAGTAAATTGTTTTGTATGCTTCCCAGTGCCTGTAGTATATATCACAGTGGAGGGTACAAAATAAAGTATAGAAACTAAAGCACCTACATCGTGTGATAAGACCTAATTGCAGTGTGGCCCTGGCACCCCAACGCACGTTTCACACGTCACCTGATGAAGCTAGGGTGAAACACGCATAGGGGCGCCACATACTGAAATCCCCCCTCACTTCTGCGCCTTGGCAGTTTTCTGCCACACTGAATGTACTTGAGCAAAGCATCAAGATCTGCTCGATAGTAGACGAGCCTGGAGTCGCTGCAGGCCATGGTAGGCTGCTCACAGTTTCACGAGCAACATGCTACCTGGCATTGCTGTGTTAAAAAATGGCTCCTATGACACTTTGTAGAAAAGGATGTAGCATTAGTTCCACGACCAATCAATGTAATGCTGAGATGTTGATCCTGTGATTTCCATAGTTCCACAACTTTTTCTTCTTGGTGTTGGAATTTGAATGCAGACATAGGAGTTCACCTCTGTTTTCTTCTAACCTTTTTTCTCTGTCTTCACTGACTTGACTTTTTTTTGGATGACGTGTTAACTTTGCTGCTTTTTGTCTAAATGTTTAACCCCAATAAAGCTTGGCCTTTATCCAGTACTAATCTGGTAAATAAGCTGGGAATGCTGACACCCAGGTGTGATGTTGGACATACCGCACAGGGCTTTATGTGAAGTCCGGGCAGTCCCATTCCCAACTTTCATGTGTCAACACTGCCTTTGGTGACCTTCCTTTCACAGGATGAAAGAGTAAACCCATTTAAGATGTATTCCTTGTAATTACCCTTTGATTGTTTTTCTTTCTTCCAGTGTGTCCACCATTGTATTTTAAATTTTTTTTTTAATCTCTGTGGCTTATTCATTGAGACAACATGGGTGATGGAACAGCATGAATTATTCAGACCGAAGCAGGGTGATGGGACACATGAGTAGAATCGGACCTCATGTTCTGCTGGTGGAGGTGACGATATTGTGACACCTTCCCTTAAACCTATTGTTCTCCATTCATTATCTTCAATGATTATAATGGGAAACAGTTCATGTTTATGGCAGAGGCATAAGTAGGAGAATCTTGCTATCAGGTAATTAAGTTTTATTGGGGGTTCTTCTAAGTAAGAGCTTAATGAGTCATTTAGTCAAAGCATGGAAGGAATGTCACACTTCCTTTCCGGGCTTTAGACAAACATGAAACTTTTTGTGCTCCTCGGAGAGAAAAGCTCCATAATATGGCGTTTGATGGAGCATGACATTTACTTCTTTTTTTTCAGATGGAAAATCCTCTTTTATATCTTCAGGGGTTGCACAATCTTTTTGGGTCTGAGGGCCACATTGTCAGATCGAACCAACCCCATGGGCCTCATTATTACCTAAGTATTACCTTCTAAAACATTTACTTCATATTGAAAGTAGATGCTATAAGTATCTAATGGGTGCTGTTTCCATTTTCCACCTATGTGGAAGGTAGAGGAACCTTCTCATAGGTTTACAGTCCAGAAAGGAAAAGACCATATATTCATCTCTCTACATTGTAATATTTGTCAGAATCTAAAATGTCGAGTGTTTCCCTTCTCTCCTAGACTACAATGATTAAAGGATCAGTCTGCATGGCCACTTATTCACCTTACCTACTCTTTTCTGAGCTACAGGAGTCAGGACTCGCCCATTCTCTCAAAATATGGCTAACTCAAGAAATGACCAAACAGCACACCATCCATAATTACCCGCCCCTACAGGGCTATGCACCGCTGGTCTTCTCCATGACATGGAAAATACATGTGACCAGACACTATGCAGATGGTTCAGGGCCGCACAGTGGGGTATTGTGAGCCACATGTGGCCCCCGAGCAGCTGGTTCTGCACTCCTGCTATAAGGTATATAGGTACAGTACAGCTGTACAATATGTGAAGGCCAAATTATGGCTCAGTACTACACAGAGGTTGTAGAGAACACTTGTGTGCATATACCATAATAAATAGACAAGTATATGTGTGTGCAAAGTTGTGCAACATGGCCAACGTGTGCATTAACAGCAGCTAGTCTCTAAGCTGAATTTGTAAGAAGTACTGTATTATATGAAGACTATGTTTAGTCAGCCATACTTATACACATGTACACCAAAACCTTAGGCTTTATGGTTGTACATGGTCTTTTTTTTAAGGTGGTTGCTCACTACTTTGATATCAATGACCTAGCTTTAATTTAGGTCATCAATAAAAGATCATTGGAGGTCCGACAACTGCCACCCCGTTCAGCTTTTATCACCTCCAACAGTGGCAGGATGTAAACAATGTACGGAGTCAGAACAGCATAGCTTTATACTCTGTATAGAGGCCGCTGCCGGGTACTGAGCTTACCAGAATGTGCTGTATTGGCTGTGGACACTGTTGATTGGTGGTAGTGCTGGATGGTGAACACCTACAATCTACTACTGACGATTTATCCAAAGAATGGGTCATCAGTATAAATGTGGTGGATACAGCTTTAACTATTGTGACACGGGAGATGTGTGCACTGATATATATACATATACAGTACAGACCAAAAGTTTGGACACACCTTCTCATTTAAAGATTTTTCTGTATTTTCATGACTATGAAAATTGTACATTCACACTGAAGGCATCAAAACTATTAATTAACACATGTGGAATTATATACTTAACAAAAAAGTGTGAAACAACTGAAAATATGTCTTATATTCTAGGTTCTTCAAAGTAGCCACCTTTTGCTTTGATGACTGCTTTGCACACTCTTGGCATTGTCTTGATGAGCTTCAAGAG
The DNA here is from genome assembly GCF_046119375.1 of Phyllobates terribilis. Lineage (NCBI taxonomy): Eukaryota > Metazoa > Chordata > Amphibia > Anura > Dendrobatidae > Phyllobates > Phyllobates terribilis. The sequence goes on along the minus strand of NW_027362764.1, from coordinate 112,450,311 downwards.
GTAGTCACCGGAAATGGTTTTCACTTCACAGGTGTGCCCTGTCAGGTTTAATAAGTGGGATTTTTTGCCTTATAAATGGGGTTGGGACCATCAGTTGTGTTGTGCAGAAGTCAGGTGGATACACAGCTGATAGTCCTACTGAATAGACTGTTAGAATTTGTATTATGGCAAAAAAAAGCAGCTAAGTAAAGAAAAACGAGTGGCCATCATTACTTTAAGAAATGAAGGTCAGTCAGTCTGAAAAATTGGGCAAACTTTGAAAGTGTCCCCAAGTGCAGTTGCAAAAACCATCAAGCGCTACAAAGAAACTGGCTCACATGAGGACCGCCCCAGGAAAGGAAGACCAAGAGTCACCTCTGCTTCTGAGGATAAGTTTATCCGAGTCACCAGCCTCAGAAATCGCAGGTTAACAGCAGCTCAGATTAGAGACCAGGTCAATGCCACACAGAGTTCTAGCAGCAGACACATCTCTACAACAACTGTTAAGAGGAGACTTTGTGCAGCAGGCCTTCATGGTAAAATAGCTGCTAGGAAACCACTGCTAAGGACAGGCAACAAGCAGAAGAGACTTGTTTGGGCTAAAGAACACAAGGAATGGACATTAGACCAGTGGAAATCTGTGCTTTGGTCTGATGAGTCCAAATTTGAGATCTTTGGTTCCAACCACCGTGTCTTTGTGCGACGCAGAAAAGGTGAACGGATGGACTCTACATGCCTGGTTCCCACCGTGAAGCATGGAGGAGGAGGTGTGATGGTGTCGGGGTGCTTTGCTGGTGACTGTTGGGGATTTATTCAAAATTGAAGGCATACTAAACCATCATGGCTACCATAGCATCTTGCAGCGGCATGCTATTCCATCCTGTTTGCGTTTAGTTATTTTTCAACAGGACAATGACCCCAAACACACCTCCAGGCTGTGTAAGGGCTATTTGACCAAGAAGGAGAGTGATGGGGTGCTACGCCAGATGACCTGGCCTCCACAATCACCAGACCTGAACCCAATCGAGATGGTTTGGGGTGAGCTGGACCGCAGAGTGAAGGCAAAAGGGCCAACAAGTGCTAAGCATCTCTGGGAACTCCTTCAAGATTGTTGGAAGACCATTTCCGGTGACTACCTCTTGAAGCTCATCAAGAGAATGCCAAGAGTGTGCAAAGCACTCATCAAAGCAAAAGGTGGCTACTTTGAAGAATCTAGAATATAAGACATATTTTCAGTTGTTTCACACTTTTTTGTTAAGTATATAATTCCACATGTGTTAATTCATAGTTTTGATGCCTTCAGTGTGAATGTACAATTTTCATAGTCATGAAAATACAGAAAAATCTTTAAATGAGAAGGTGTGTCCAAACTTTTGGTCTGTACTGTATATCTATAGATATTCTATGAAGGGTTATTCCCAACATTATAAGCAGATCTTATATTAATGAGGTTGTCTGAAGATAGTTCTTCAGGAGTGCACCACTCCACTGACTCCCAGTGTCCTGCTTTCCCGGGGGGCAGTGCTCTCTTGATGATTGAAGCTCTGTCTGGCGGCATCACTGCGCTGCTGGCCCGAGCTGTGTGCTCTACAATGCTACCTGCAGAGGCAGGCCTCTGAATACGGCTGGACCCAATAATTTTTGCAAGCAAGTATGTGATTCTTTCAAGTGTTCGTTCCATGCCTTGGAAACAAACCACCTTGGATAGACTGCAGGAGTGGCTGGTAACTTAGGTAACAAGTAGTAAACTGCAAAATTAAAAAGTTCTCCATTCTAGAGAAGAATTAGAGGTAAATTTCAAAGTTGCTTGCTTTTACAAACCCTTTGCAATTTTTCATAATTTCTGAGCATGAGACAAACACTTTTAAAAATATTGTTAATAAATCAAGTGTGTCACTGAACGTTATAAGCCGGACGAGCATAAGCTGCTTCTCCCCATCTATCATTCGGTGCATTGCTGAACACAGAAGAGCAGTGCAGGTGCAGCTCTGCAGTCAGTACAGTTGTGTGGAAATACTGTTCGGTATGCTGTAATTAACCTAACACCTTGTTACCCACTATAGTATATTTCTGACAGTGCTCGGCAGGTGCAGTGATCTTAAGCTCACAGTATAGATGATCTGCAGGCTCCCTCCAGTGATTGACAGCTTTCCACCATGCATAATGGCAGTGGGAAAGGAAAGCTTCGAGTCAACAGCAGCAGCGAGCATAATTCACACAGCGTGTGGCTGCTGAGTGATTACCATGGCGCTCCCGCAGTACTTGGCAGCAGTATGACTGGGGGCAGTGGGGCAGGAAAGGGGGCAGTAGTGGCACCAGAGTGTGCACAGCGGAGATCAGCTGCAGCAGGAGCATAAGGATTGATTCCTTCTGGCATAATACAGAAACCTCCGATGTGGGAAGTGATCCCATAGTTTTCTGTGGGATCGTTCCCCTTCATCCAGCGTAGCAAGGCGCTGTTGCTTTACAGCCTAATTAGAAAACGCCAAACTCAGTTTTTTTTAATGTACCTATTGGACACATTTGTTGCGTCTGGCTCATGATTAAACGGGTATTCCCATCTCCAAGATCCGATCCCAGTATGTAGTAGGTGTAATAATAGTAATAATGTTAGCAAATACCTCCAATTAGAAATGTAGTATAGTTCTTCTGATTTGCAATGTCTCTTTCCTCATGTGTAAGGCATTTCAGTAGCTTAGGTATCCATGGTTACGACCACTAGCAACTAGCTAACTCACTATCACTGTATGAGTGGTCGTATGCATGGATACCTAAGTTCTTGCAATGAACTTGGAGGGGTAAAAAACATAGCGAAGCAGAAGAACTATACTACATTTGTAATTGGAGGTATTTGCTAATATTATTATTACACCTACTATATATTGAGATAGGATCTTGGAGATGGGAATACCCCTTTAAAAATAAAACTGACCAGACACAACTTATAAATGGAAACCTAGCGAGACTATAATCCCAATATATATCTAAAAGCCATTCTTTGTGTGGATGTGATGAGATGCTCCATGGTCCAGCAGTACAGGAAACGGCCTCTTTTATTGCCCCCAATGTTTATCCATTCCTCTTCACCAGGTTCCCCCCAGGCGTTCTGCCAAAGACCTTTGGTGAGAGCAGAAATGTAGAAGGTCGCTGAGCCTTTTCCTATAGAGTCTACGACCATTTGGAAGGCTTCATGTGGCAAAGCCATTTGTGAGATTATTTTCTTGTTCGTTTATTACTAATAAATGTGAGCAAATGGGGAAAAAAAAAGCCTGTTAAAAAAAAAAAAAAAAGTTGGCACAATAGATAACGGCAGTAAAAATGATTTTGCTTAATTAAAATCATTCTTCACTCAAATAACTCCTGATGCATCAGACATTACTTCCTCTTACACTTTATTACTGCCGAGTGACACATCCATCAATGATCCAAGGAAACAAACCCCGGACAGTTCGCGTGTTTCCATTGTTACTGATCAGCTCAGGAGCATCTCAGTACTTTTCTTTCCATTTTGAAGTAATTTCCACGTTGTTACCTCAAATAGTGATCCAGGGGTCAACCAAAAATCACAAAACCGAGTTAACAGCAGATCGCTTCCATTTAATGGCGCTTCATACATGCAATCTGCAAAGCGTATCAGAATAGGACATGCACTGAGTTTAACAGAACGGACACACAGATCCATGAAAAAAGGTTGTTGGAATAATTCTGTTAAATTCTGTGGTTCTGCATTATGAAATAGGTCTCTTAGACCAGAAGAGGCTGATGTACTTACTTTAAACATCTGTCCAAGAATGGCTTTACAATCCTTTATGAAAGTTTCCCAGCTTAATATTAAAAAGGAACATTTTTGGAGTTTAGCTGGACTCCTAAAATTCTCATTTTAATCTAAGGATTATACAGCCATCCTGACCTGGATTTTCACGACAAGCACACCAGCTTCAACAGATCTAAAAGGTCTATTTAATAACGTGTACCATTTGTATTGAGAGATCTGGTGACAGATGCGCTTTAAATGGGATTTTGTACCTTTTTTAAGAATCTAGCATTGCTTCATTGGTTTGACGTTAGGACCTCCACCCATCATTAAAACAAAGTGGTACCAGTTACCCGTACTAGTAAAGCACATTGCTCCTGTTTAGATTTTTTTTCCTGCTTTACGTTATCTGCTAAAAGCATCATCCACTACAGAGAGTGCTAAGGCCACGTTCACACGTTGCATTTTTGTCACTGGGCGTTCTAAATGCCTGTTTTTCTGCATTTTTTGGCACGGATTACTTCTGTGTTTGTCTACAGTATATGTTTAATACAGTTAGTTCAAAAATGTTTTTTTGAGAATAAAACTTTCTCATTACTTTCTTTGGGTAAAAAAGCAAAAGAATTGACATGCTGCAGATTTCAGTAACGCTGCAGTTTTCCAGTGTAGTCTGGAAAAAAACAAAACAAGTGTGTGCATGAGATTTCTGAAATCACATAGCTTTTGCTGGTACTGTAGAAAGCAAAATTTAAATTGCATAAAAAAGCTGCAAAAAAAACCACACCACAAAAACGCAATGTGATAACCCTAAGGTGCCGAGACCCTTTCATTTCAAAGATTGGGCAGGAAGGGGTCCCAGGAGTCAGCCGCCCCCCATTGATGATAAATAAAGGGTTTTAGTTGACAAGTACTCATATTCACAGACTTATGTTTTTCCTTCCAGGCTCCTGTACAGTTTAGCGTTTAATGCAAGATTTTTAAGACATCTTTGGTACTTAATCTCTTCGATGACAACAAAAATGATTACAGGGTAAGGCGGCGCATATAAAACAGCTGTAATGTCTGCCTTTCCAGAAATAATAAATGGCATCCAATCTATATTCTGTTGTAATAGAGTTTATTCATTCCATAATGAATTCTGTACTTCCCGAATGTCGGTGATGATGTGAGGTTTGTTATTGTAGGTCAATGGTGCCGCTCCTCCAGGTGATATCCAGAGGCTCTCCCATGTCATTAGAGGACTCCAATCGGATCATCCCTCTGTTTTATCTTTTTAGCTCCCTCTTTAGTCATTCCCTTATTTCTATACACGATAATGAATTCTTTGGTGATCCCATAGAAGGTAAGAGATTTGATCTTCACGTTTTAAGTGCATTACTGCTATATAGAATATACAGTCATGTTCGAAAGTGTTTGCACCCTTGAAATTGTTCCAGAAAATGAAGTATTTCTCCCAGAAAATTATTGCAATTACACATGTTTATTTCCTTTGAGTGTAATGGAACAACACAAAAACAAAGGTAAAAAAGGCAAATTGGACATAATTTCACACACAACCCCAAAAATGGGTCACACTAAATTGTTAGCAGCTTTCCAAAATAGTGGGTAAACAACTTTGTTTCAAGCATGTGATATACGTTCAGACTCACCTCTGTCAAGTAACAGGTGTGGGCAATATGAAAATCACACCTGAAACCAGACAAAAAGGGGAGAAGTCGACTCAATCTTGGCATTAAACGTCTGTGTGTGCCACACTAAGCACGGAGAACAGAAAGAGGCAAAGAGAACTGTCTGAGTACTTGAGAACCAAAATTGTTGAAAAATATCAACAATCTCAAGGTTACAAGTTCATCTCCAGAGATCTTGATGTTCCTTTGTCCTCGATGTTCAACACAATCAAGAAGTTTATAACCCATTGCACTATAGCTAATCTTCCTATACGTGGACGGAAGATAAAAATTGATGAAAGGTTGCAACGCAGGATAGTACGGATGGAGGATAAGCAGCCCCAATCAAGTCCCAAAGAAATTCAAGCTGTCCTGCAGGCTTAAGGCCCCGTCACACTAAGCGAGATCGCTAGCGAGATCGCTGCTGAGTCACAAGTTTTGTGACGCAACAGCGACCCCAGTAGCGATCTCGCTACGTTTGACACTTAGCAGCGACCAGGCCCCTGCTGTGAGATCGCTGGTCGTGTCGGAATGGTCTGGACATTTCTTTGATCGTTGAGGCCCCTCTGAGTAGCATGCATCGGTGTGTTTGACACCTTACCAACGACCTTGTTGACGACTCAGACACAGAAACACATAGGCGTGCATCGTTATACAGATCGTTACGGGTCGCCGCATCGTTGCTGCGTCGTTGGGAAGATCTGACTGTTTGACATCTCACCAGCGACCACATAGCGACGCAGCAACGATCCCTGACAGGTCGTATCGTTGTCGGGATTGCTGTAGAGTCGCTTAGTGTGACAGGGCCTTTAGGGTGTCTCAATGTCAGCGCAAACTATCCGTCAACATTTAAATGAAATGAAACACTATGGCTGGAGACTCAGGAGGACCCACTGCTGACAAAGAGACATAAAAAAGCTAGACTGCAGTTTGCCGAGATGTACGTGAGTAAGCCAAAATCCTGGGAAAGCATCTTGTGCACAAATGGGACCAAGATAGAGCTTCTTGGTAAAGCACATCATTCTACTGTTTACCGAAAACGGAATGAGGCCTAAAAGAAAAGAACACAGTACCTACAGTCAAATATGGTGGAGGTTCAAAGATGTTTTGGGGTTTTGCTTCCTCTGGCACTGGGTGCCTTGACTGTGTGCAAGGCATCATGAAATTTGAAGATTACCAAATTATTTGGGGTTTTAATGCAGTGGTGCCCAGTGTCAGAAAGCTGGGTTTTCATCCTAGGTCATGGGTCTTCCAGCAGGACAATGACCCCAAACATACTTCAAGAAGCCCCCAGAAATGGATGGAAACAAAGCGCTGGAGAGTTCTGAAGTGGCCAGCAATGAGTCTGGATCTAAATCCCATTGAACACCTTTGGAGAAATCTTAAAATTGCTGCTGGGAGAAGGCACCTTCAAATATGAGAAACCGGGAGCAGTTTGCAAAAGAAGAGTGGTCCAAAATTCCAGTTGAAAGGTGTACGAAGCTTGTTGATGGTTATAGGAAGAGATTGATTGCAGTTATTTATTCCAAAGGGTGTGCAACCAAGTTGAGAGTGGCAACAATTTTGTCCTGCCCATTTTTGGGGTTTTAAGATGCTTGGCAAACAAGTTGGCTAATTCATGTGTGCCCACCATCCAGTTTGGTGATGAAGTATTGGTCTGTGTTCATCTATCTGTAGATTATGGTCATGGTTCTTAAAGACCGGCTTGATGAGCGGGCATGCTGGAGTCAGACGCTCCTGATTCATTAAGAGGTGCAGATCCCTTTAACCGTGTTAATGGGGCATGACGATCAGCTGATTTCCACGGGTCTTTAAGAGTTAAACCGCATGGCTGACTCTCCGCCCAACTGTGTCAGCCAATGGCCACAGAATTGTGAAATAAAATAGTGGGGCCATTGGCGCGCCATCGGTTAATGGAGTTTCCGCCGCTTGGCCAACTGCACCTAACCCTCCTATATTATTGCTGACCAACGACGCATTTGGGCATACATTTTCCCCTCAGTGGCTACTCCAAGAGATACTGTATGAAGCATTACAGCTAGCCATTCAGATTAATAGACTGGCCTGGATCACTAGTATGGGAGCCACACTTAAAGACGACCTCCTTGTTTTGGCTCATGGATGAATCCTCCAAACCAGTGACTTCTCTCATACATCTGCCTTAACAGATTAACATACGGAGGATCTCTTCATAAGACAAACCCCCTTTAAATAAATGAAAACTGCTGCTTTACCTTCTGCCCCTTTCCTGTCTGTGACTATGTTACGTATGTTTCTTCATTGTTTGTGCTGCTTGTCTGTACTATGTGACTCTGACATTTAGATTTTTTTTGCAGCTGTAGTTGGCCAGAGACAATCTTCAATGATGCCTTTCACGTTAGAAGAGTTGGTTGTGCTGTCCCGCTGCCTACGTGACGCTTGCTTAGGAATCATCAAGCTGGCGTACCCCGAGACAAAGCCAGAGATGCGAGAAGAATACATGGCAGCTTTTCGAAGTGTTGGTGTCACCACCAATGTGGAGATGCAGCAACGTATCCAAACCGAGCAAAAACGATGGATTCAACTGTTTAAGGTACCCCAGATATTGGATTCTACTTTGACTAAGGAACGTATTCTTTAGACTTAATATTAATCTATAGAGCATTGTGGTTGTGACACCACTGATCCCTGAAAGCCAAGATTTGTGTATTCTTTCCTAAGATTTCTTACGACATGCTCCATACTTTGTACATTCTTTTAAAGGGTATATCTGGGATGTTGTGAAAAAACAAAAAATGTGCCCAAGCACTAAGAGGCAGGTAGTTGCTACCTACCTGCCTGTTGTGCCCACCACCGTTCTTTGCCGACACAGAGTGGTCATAGACTGCTCTGTGCCGGTGATTCTGGTGCCTGTGCTGATGTCATGTCGACAGAGCGGCAGCTTCTTTTCCGCCCTGCTCGGTTGTCGGGGTGTGACTTCCGACATCATTCTGATTGACAGTTGCCCTCCCAGTTAGGCAGCGGGAATCTGGCTGTCAATCAGAATGACGTCGGAAGTCCCGCCCTGTCAACAGAGCGGAGCGGAAAAGAAGCCTCCGCTCTGTCGACATATCAGCACTGGCTGCTGAATCACCGGCAGGAGCGGTCTGTGCCGGCAATGAACAGCGCCAGACACAACAGGCAGGTAGGTAGCAACTAGAATAAAAAGAACAAGAAAGAGTCCGCACTCCGTATTGCTAATTTCAAGTTCTAATAATCCATGGCAGACAAATGACCAACATGACAAGTCTGCTTTTGGCAAGGGTCAGAAATCTGCTGCACTATTGATGTGGCAAAACAACAACTCACAAAATGCCCTAAGAGCTGGCACATCTCTATGGTATGCTGGGAGTTTTAGGTCTAGTCGACAAATGACTGCCATTGGACATGAGAAATAAAGGGGAATCGTGACAGTGTGTGAATCGCACACTGTCACGAATCAAGAGTCTGCTGTCACTTGAAGTTGATTTTTCTTCTGAGACTGGATAACTCTTTCAAAGCTATGTACACCTTTGCATATAATTTTTCATTCGCTTGCTATGTGTAAAGTTAAGTAACATTTTAAATAGTCTAAATGAAAAATGTTCTTTTATTTTGCTACTGCAGAGTGTCTATAAGCCCTTTTTTCATAGTGTTTTGCAAAAAAATTATAAGTCTTTCACACCACTTGCTTTAGGTTCTCACAGCTCTTTCTGCTAGGTGATAGGACATATACATATATAATAGATATTATTGCACACCCCACTTTTCAGTTTCGAATTTGTTAAAGTTTAAAATATCCAATAAATTTCGTTCCACTTCACGATTGTGTCCCACTTGTTGTTGATTCTTCCCAAAATTAGAATTTTATATCTTTATGTTTGAAGCCATAAATGTGGCAAAAGGTATAAAAGTTCAAGGGGGCCAAATACTTTCACAATGCACTGTATTCACAGTTTGAATAGGAGAGAGGGCTTGTACAGTCTCTGGGAGGGAAGAGAAAACAGACTGTTGAAAAAGTGGAAACCACTTGAAGAGGAAATAAGTGTAGCATAGGAGCTGTACTGATACATGAGCTATTGAAGACAGCAGCACCCTGGATATATACAGACCTAACATCCAGCCTATATTACTGGGAGAGACACTCTCACAAGATATTAATCTGACTATCGGATCAGGTTGCAAACTGTATACCAGAGGGTCTGAAAATGAGTGAGGGTGAAGGAATGAAGATTGTAGGAAACATAGTGAACTTTTATTATCTAAAGGTAAACACTAACCTATGGAAATATAAGTTTTCCATGTAGAAGATATCCACATCTTTTAATGCGTGGCACAATGACGCTGCAGAGGAAGTAATCAGGGGTGCAGAGTTTCTCCACACTTTACAACCAAATGCCTGGTGGTCTATCAGCCGCATACCTAACAAAGAGGCATTGTGTGAAGCAGAAAATCGGTTAAAAGAGACTTATGTGTTGCGAATCATTTTTACCAATGAAACCGAGTATCCACTATCCTGTATTATTTAAGCCATTTCGACCACGTAACAACTGAAATCAGAAGTGTGAACAGAGCCTTAAATATATTTATGTTGAAGATTCCTTTCCGAGCTGAGATGTTAGAATTTTTTTTTGTGTGTTTGTGGCCCCACAAGTGTGTTACATGGCAGTCTGTGTGATCGCACTGTGTACAGTGAAGTCTGTGGTTGCTGCACATCCATAGTCTACATTGTATATGTAAAAGCGTTCAGGTGCTCAAAGAACCCAGAAGCAGAAACACCGAACATGAGGTCATAAAAGGTCAGAAACGTGAAATTGAAAAAGTAAAAAAACTTTATTTCACAAGCAATTGGTTACATCAGGGTTCCCCAACTCCAGTCCTCAAGGCCCACCAACAGGTCATGTTTTCAGGATTTCCTTAGTATTACACAGGTGATAATTGCATCACCTGCACAGGCAATAATTCCATCACCTGTGCAATGCTAAGGAAATCCTGAAAACATGACCTGTTGGTGGGCCTTGAGGACTGGAGTTGGGGAACCCTGGGTTACATGGTCGTGCTCAAGAAGCGGGTGCTCACACTTCATAAAATGCAAACATTATATGAGTACACAAATGATTAAATATAGATGTATCCTGAACCACAAAGGAGAAAGTATGTACAGGTAAGATAAGGCCAAGCATGTAGTGCAATATGCTTAGTGCGACATATCAATGAACCTACCGTAGCCTAACACAGAAAGGTATAGTAGTATGGCCCTGAATACTAAGGCATAAGACAATTGTATATGTATAGTGGCCCTACACAAGTAAGCCAAAAGGTGAAAACATGGGCACAAAATCCCTATTTTACAATATTGAATAAACAGTCAGTAACTAGTAATAGAAGTAGAATGGTAGGTACTGAGTAATTCAAGAAAGCAAGGGGACTAAGTGCACACAACACCGAATCACTGGCTGCCAAAGTAATGTATGACAGGTAGTTAGCCAAAAGTGCTTATATGACAGGCAGTGAAGAGGAAGGCTTGGCAGTTGGCCAGCAAATGCTAATTAGATGTTATAAATAGTAATGAGCATGGGGGGCATGTTAGAAAGTATATAAAAAAGCAAACAGGAGAACAAGTAGGCAAAAATTGAGAGGCATATTACCTAGGTGGTCCAGGGTACTGAGTGTGGCGCACACCCCGACGCACGTTTTGGATAAATCCTTGATCAGGGGGTTCTAGTTCTACATTGGATTTATGTAAAAGTGTTCAGTGTGATAGAGTACAATGACAGTTTGGGTCTTGAGTAGTGATGAGCGCAAGTGCTCATTACTCGAGTCTGTGTAGGGTGCTCAGGTATACTCCGAGTATCGCAGGTGCTCGAGTGACATGTTCACGGCTCTTAGACAGCCACAAAACATGCGGGGATTGCTCGTGGTTGTCAGGCAATTCCTTCATGTTTTGTGGCTGTCTTAACAGTCGCGAAACATGAGGCTGCGGGGACTCAAACATGTTACTCGAGCACCCTAGAAAACTCAAATAACGAGCACTTGCGCTCATCACTAGTCCTGAGTGCTGAAAGACGGCCGGATTGATTGATTATTTTCTACACTTTTTGATGAGTGAGATGCATTCATGTCTTAAAATTCAGCTTAATTAGTATCTCATCAGGATTTGTATAATGTTGATGTTAATGGACCAAATGGAGGGCAAATCCCTTATCGGCTGACACGAAAATAAATCTTCCTTTTTTCTTTAACACTCTCTTCTCTCTGTCGCTCTCTACAAAGACCAAGTTACAAGTAGAGCCCAGAAAGAGATCTGGTGTAGAAAAGTGCCACTCAATGTGTCCTAAGCAAACAGATCAAGTCAGCTAAAAAAAAAAAACACCCGCTCATTAAAGACACAGAAGCAGGAGAAATGCATTTTCCAAATTGAATGGTAGATTTACTGTCCGTTTAATACCAGCGACCTCTCGCACAGTAATGTTCGGCTTGAGTCATCATCTGTCCCTCCAGGTCTTTTATCACTGCTTTTGTCAAGCTATCTATTTAATTGAAAGAAGTTAATTGAATGAAAATGATCAACTAAGCTTGTATTAATATTGCTAATGGAACTTTCTTCTTGGCCATGTTTGGAGGAAGATGTCACGCTAGACTTTAAGAAGGACCCATTAATGCGTGCACTTAACCTGATGGGCTAATTAAGCAATGCTTATTCATTCTACAAGCCTACAATAGCCTCTGTCCTGCCCATTCGGGATGATTTTACAACACTTTTCACTTACAAGCATAGGCCTGATGAACATTAACGGAATTGAGCCTAAATGATAATGTTTTCATAAGGAGGAATTCAGCGTTAATGTGTCATAATAGGCGAAGGTTTCCCAGCTACCAGGACGCTCGAGTTCCACTTAAAGGTTTTAAATAGAACCGAAAAATGTGCTGATGTTCTAGTTGGAGAAAAGCACAAGCTGGCAGATATGTCTCGTCGTCTTTTGCAGATTTGGGAGAGTGTGGAACTTATCTATCATTGCTCCTTTATAGTATACCTTTAGGCCCCATTCAGATTAGGCATGCTTTCAGTAACCTGATTTTTTATTTATGCATCATTCAGTATTTCACCCTGATTTGCTTGTAAAATAGTAGCTAAAAGGAGGATGTATTTATTTATCTGTTACCTTCTTAGGGTTTTGCAACATTTCCAAGTGGTAAGTGTTTCATTTTAAAGGGGACCTGTCATCAGGATTTTATACACCAAATTAATGACATGTAAGTAAAGGCACTGCAATGCTGAATAAATCCTTACCTTGCTTGTAGAAATCCTTTTTGATGTTTTAGAGAAATCCTTTGTTAAAATTGCACACAAATGAACCACAAGTGCAGTGAGGTGTGACAATGCACTTGGAACTCTCCCTAATTTCCGCCCGCTTCCTTCATTGCTTTGGGCGGCGCATGTGCAGATTGATAGTCCGGCTCTCACAACGTTGTTAGGACTTTACTGCACATGTGTGGCCACAGGCAATATCTCCCTAGGTAAAGCAGGTCATTGAAAGAAGAGTGGCCTATCAATCAGAGACAGGAGGCAGTCAGCGAGCGGGGAATAGGTAGAGAGTCAAGTGCATTGTCCCACCCCGCTGCACTTGCTGTTCATTTGCATAAGTTTTTAACAATGGATTTCTCTAAAAGGGCATCAAGGATTTCTACATGAAAGGTATGGATTTATTCAGCATCACTGTTCCTTTACAGATACGTCGTTAGTATGAAGTATAAAATCCTGATGACAGGTTACCTTTAAAGAAGTTATCACATGAAGACAATCCTTTTTCTAAGCTTAAAGGGAATCTGTCACTACGTTTTTCACACCTAATCTGAGAGCAGCATGATGTAGGGGCTGAGACCCTGATTCCAGTAATGTGTCAGGAGGTTATCACTAGAGGAATAGTAAACTTGCTGCCAGGTAGTCTTCCATATTCATGAGCTCTGTATAACCTCGCCCCCACCACTGATTGGTCACTTTCTGTGTACACTGTGCAAGCTGACAATCAGTGGTGTTGGTGGAAATATATAGGACTCAGCATTCAGAGAACTGCTAGATCTGCAGCAGATAAAACACCGATTTTATCAAAATGACAGCAAGCAGCTCAGTAAGTGACACATCGCTGGAATCAGGGTCTCGGCCCCTACATTATGCTGTTTTCAGATGGGATAGCAAAAATTTGGTGACATTCTCTTTAAGCTGGTCCAGCGATCATTTGATCAGTGCAACTCTTGCTTCTCTAACCCACGACAATCAGCATTTATCGCCTAGCTGTGTCTGGTCATGCACAGGTGTCGAGTCTATGATGGCCATATGTCTCTGACAGTGCATTAGCAAAGGGGTCATATCCAGGAGACCTAAAGTAAGAGATTTTTTATCTTCATCGTGAGAAGGAAAATATTGTTTGGTGTGTGTCACACATTTTTAGATTTAATTTCTAAACTTTTGTATTTTTTCCTTTTTCTACAGGTTATTACCAACTTGGTAAAGATGTTAAAGTCTCGGGACACCAGAAGAAACTTTTGTCCACTCAACCATTGGTTGTCTGAGCAAGAGAATATTAAAGCTGATAAAGTAAGTTTCTATATTATGTATGTCTTTGCGGTGAAAGGGGTTGCCTGGGAATATATATATTATTTTATTATAGGGTTTCATACATTTAAAAATAAGCACACCAATACTCCCTATCCTCAGGTCCAGTACTGCATCCTCACCCTGCTTAAGTCTTTTTTGACAGGCTGCAGCTTTGACATCACAGCTACAGCGCACTTGACTGCTGCAGACAATCACTGAGCTCATCAGATTTTTGTTGGTCAAATGTGATGTCTGTGTGATGGGAGCGGTATCAAGGACTTTCTATTTGAACATTACACCATTGCAGGGATTTTATATACTATGCTTAAGTTGTTGTTATTGCTGTTGTTTTGCTTAATGTGGGAATGTTTTTGTTTTGTTCCTGCACCCCTCCATTCCTGAGATGCAGCCCTGACTTCCCTGCACAGAAAAATAGCCTTATTTGCCAAGTGGGAGTGGCCTTTAACTCTTTTTCAGTGAGCATGTTCATGAGGATCACTCCTGCTTGGCTAACAAGACTATATGGACATACAAGGCAGAAGGCGGCCATATATCAGGAGCAGAGAGGCGCACGAAGAAAAATATACAACCCCTCAGGTGAACAGCGGCATTTACACCAGGTAAAAAAATACATATTAGGCTATGTTCACTCGCAGCGGGTTTTTTTCTACAGCCAAAGCTTGCTCTCTTGGCAGTAAAAACTGTGTGTTCAAAACTACAAATTTGCAGCGTTTTTTGACACATTTTTAGCAACATTTTTGGGTGTGGATTATACATGTGTGCTTTGTCTGCAGTACATGTTTAATAAAGTTAGTTTTATTCACCAAAAAAAGCTTGAAAACGCCGCAAAAAACATTTATTGTTTTTTTTCTGCGTTTTTTTTTCCTTTCTCATTGCTTTCTATGGGAAAAAAATGCTACAAAAACGAGTTGACGTGCTGCAGATTTCAAAAACGCTGATCTTCTAAAATTCAATCAGGAAAAAAAAAAACAAGCGTGTGCATAAGAGTGTTAAAAATCTCATAGCTTCTGCTGGTACTGTAAAAAGCTGCTTTTAATATGCATTTAAAAATGCAGCAAAAAACCTCTGCATGTGAACGTAGCCTTAAAGGGGTTGTTTCATTATCTAGCTTCAGTAGTGAACCCATTCTACTACCTCCCAGTGTCCTGCTTACCAAGATGTGGTAAGCTCCTGATGAATTCATCCAGTGGCTCGCCAGCCTGAGTTGTGCGCTATCTGAGGCTGCTAGCAGAAACGCGGGGGCACTGAAATTGTCTGGAGCTTTCTGTTGGAAAACCCTTTCCTAGACCAGCTCCGTTGACAGACTGCAGGGGTGGCAGCTAACCAAGATAGTGAGTAAAGAAAATTACAAATATCTCCATTCTTGATTACAGAGAAAATGTTAAATACCAATTAGATTGGCAGGTTGCTTGTTAATACAGGCACTTGCTATTTTAGCCATTTAAAGGGATCATGTCATTAGGATTCATGCTGCCTGAATCAGACACTGGCTGCTCAATTGCAGCCAGGAATATTGAAAGTATTGTAAAGTAAAGTAAAATTGGTATTCCCATCTCCAAAATCCTATCCCAATATGTAGTAGGTATAATAATAATAATATTAGCAAATTCCTCCAATTAGAAATATAATATAGTTCTTCTGATAGCCTATGTCGCTTACCTCATGTGCAGGGCATTGCAGCAGCTTAGGTATCCATGGTTACCACCACTCATATAGTGACAGTTGTTAGTGGTCATAACTATGGCTACCTAAGCTACAGCAATGTCCTGCTCATGGGGTAAGCGAAATAGGTTATCAGGCGAACTATACTATATTTCTAATTGGAGATATTTGCTAATATTATTGATATTATACCTACTACATGTTGGGATAGTATCTTGGAGATTGGAATACTCCTTTAACTGTAACACTCTGTGGTGATTCTGGGTAAAGATACTTTGAAAAGTAGACCTGGGATTATGTGTCTCCTGTGTGATGTGGTCTCTGGCTGCTCCTCCCGCTCCCTTCTACTTGATACGGGTCTCACCCTGTGAGTGTACATAATGAGAGACCTGTCACTATCTCGGGGACCACGTCAGAGTAGTCAGACTAGACACATAATCCCTGGCCGGCTGTCTGGAAACATGAATCTGATGACTTGTTTATTTATTCTATCACTCCCATTCTAATATCTAAAGATGACCGTATTTCTCAGTCGTAAGTGGTAAACTCCCAGGCCACTGTTATTAGACTTTTGGTTATACAAGACAAGTAAAATAAAACTCATATTTGCCATTTTTTCTCCCAAATTAATTAGTTGCTTTGCTGGGTTGAAAAAAAACCAAAACATTGACCTGGACAAAGCTAACACCCCATGTTATCCCAGTGCAGAGCTATGACGGGGTGAAGCGAGGTACAGTGGTTCAGAGAGGGAAAAAACAATCTGGGTCATGCACCGTACCTGTGGGCCATAAACTAGGCAGAACTTACTATATCAGTTATGTCTAGTGTGTTTTTCAAATTAAGAAAATAGAAAATATTCCTCAAATTACACCTTAACATAAAATAGATAGTAATTGTATTTGAAGTTTAAATGTTGCATTTTTGTATACAGTGGGTATGGAAAAGACCCCTTTAAAATTTTCACTCTTTGTTTCATTGCACCCGTTTTTGCTTAGTGTCGCATAGGAGGCACACCTAAAACTTTTACTCCGTTTTCTCCGACGGGATTGCAGATGAAGAAAAGTGGGTCTCCTGCGAGACTCCCGGCATGGCTCCTTCCTCTGCCCCCTATTACGGGGTGCACAGTTGAAGTCGAGATGGCTATTCCCCATGTTGCTCCTTCCCCAGCCCCTCGGGTGCTGGTTGAATTCGAAAGCCCCCTGATGGTGACAGCAGCACCCTCCCTAATCCCCTCTGGGGGCATTAGGTTGAAACGCCTCAGGTAGGGTCTGTACAGGCAGCACTCTGCAGCTCCCAGTAGCCAGCACACTGCAGCTGAATCCAGGGACCCCAGCCCTGCTGCGGGCTCCTGTTGGGGTCGGGGGGAGTGCAGGCAGGCATGGCACAACACAGGCACAGGCCTCCCTGTGCCCTGTCTCTGCGGCAGCAGCAGCTCTATGGTGCCTCAGGGGGACTCTTCTCAGGGCCCCCCTTCCGCTTATACCCCACCGCTATCCTGCCTTTAAATCCGGGGGGGGGGGGGGGGGTCCAGTTCAGATCCGGCCCCCTCCCGGACTTCCGCGCCGGCCTGGAGCCCCTTTGGGCATCAGACTCCGCCCCCCGGATGACAAATATGACACTCTACAGTGTCATAGAGGGGGCAGATCCAGACTGAAAGGGCGCGATTTCACACAGCAACTGCCGTCCTTTTCAGCTATCCGCCCCCCTTCTTCCTTAAACTTTACTCCGGCGGCCATTATCTGCTGCAGGATAAAGAATTAACCCTGCAGCTACCGGTCGGCAGATACAGACCAGGCCTGCCAGTCTCCGGGGAGGCACAGGACTGTGGATCTTTGGCGCTGGACCTAGGGGCACACTGGTGGGGTAAGATCACAGTTGGAGTTCTTCCTCCGCTGTGAATCCATTATTTCTTATAAGCTCCTCTGCATAGCCACCCCTGTAGGGCCCTCTGCATAGCCACCCCTGTGCACTATGCCGGACTCAAGGTCCAAGAGAACCAGGCAGGACTGCTATTATGCACTCTGTACAGCCTGCAGTAATACTCTCCCCAGTGGCAGCACGTACCTACACTACCAGGACTGCATCCAGACTACTGTGCCAGAGCTCCAAGAAACCCCTGCCAATGCTTCGGGTCTAATGCCACGCAGGAATGGGTCACTCAGATGTCGCAATCTATGACGCAGTCTATAGATAACCTAACCTCCACATTGCTTCAGGCTCTGCAGCGTCATGCCTCGGCTATGAACGCTACCCAGCAAAGGGAAAGCTCGACTCAGGGACATGACGACCCGGGCACATCCACGTCTAGGTCAGGACGCAAGCAGACCCACAGGTCACGTTCATCTGCGTCATCCCTTAGCACACGGTCATCCCCTTCTAGGGAGAGACACCGAAATTCCAGGTCATTTAGACCGTCCCCTACCAGGAACAGACAATGCAGATCTCCGCAGTGATCCCCGACCAGAGAAGGCCTCCGCCCCGGTTCATCCAGCAGGAGACGCCTTAGCGATACACAGGATTCGGAAGACATCTGTGATTCCGACTCTGACAAGGAAACTGAAGGGTCCCTGATCCCAATCCCCCCTAGCAATACAGCGCTAGTTGAGGACGTAATCTCGTCCATCCATCGAGACATTTCTGATTCGCCCCCGGAGGCTCCTGAACATTTCCTTTGAAGGAGCTCTGAAGCCGCCTAAGATCTTTGACCACCCAGAGTTTAAATCGATCCTTAAATCGCAAATATCTGGAGGCGCGGTACCCCTTCCCACAGGAGGTCACCAAGGAATGGACAGATCCACCCAAAGTGGATCCCCCAGTCTCTAGGCTAGCACCACAGTCACTCCTTTCACTGCCAGATAGCTCAACCCTCAGGGATGCAGCAGACCGACAGGTGGAACGCATGGCTCGTTCAATTTTCGAGGGCGCAGAGGCCTCCCTGGCTCCCCCGTTCGCTTCAGTTTGGGCTGCCAAGGCCATCCTGGCTTGGCCCCAAAAATTTACAAGCTGGCCTCGATGCATCTGCTCCTGAGCTGTCGGACCAAGCGGTTCAAATAGCAGTTGTAGCAGATTACATGCTTCATGCAGCTCTGGATTCAGCAAGGGGTGCAGCAGGGATAGCATCAAACACCATCACGATTCGGCGTATCCTCTGGCTGCGGAAATGGAAAGCAGACGCAGTCTCAAGGAAGTCCCTCACGCACCTCCCGTACCTCAATGGTCGACTTTTTGGCAAACAGTTGGACATGATGATATCCATCGCCACCGGGGGTATGAGTACCTCTCTCCCCCAACTGAAACCCAAACGCACTTACAGGAAGCGTAACCAAACTCGATTCTGATCCTTTCGGAACTCTTCAGGTTGGTCCGTCTCGCTTCCAGCACAAAATAGCAACCGCTCCCCACACAGGGACAACTCGCGGTCGACGCAAAAGTCGGACAAGACCTGGCAGTCAAAAGCAGGCCAGTCAAAGTCCAAAGGAGGAAAATCTCAGATTTCCTCCTCATCATGACTCACGGACTCCGGAAGACACCCCACCCATAGGCGGCCGACTTTTGCTCTTTCATCAAGTCTGGCTGCCTATTACAGAAGACAGGTGGGTCAGGGAGCTAGTGTCTTCAGGATACAAGATAGAGTTCACTTCCAACCCACCAAACAGACTCTTTCTTTCTGTTCCCCCAAAGCCGCCAGCCAAGGCTCGTGCCTTCCGCCAAGCAGTCTCCTTGCTTCTTCAAGCAGGAGTCATAGTACCGGTCCCCGCGGCCGAGCGCTTCCGAGGGTTCTACTCCAATCTATTTGTAGTCCCCGAGAAAGGAGGCGGCGTACGGCCCATACTGGACCTAAAACAGCCCAACAAATATGTACGGGTACGTCAAGTCCGCATGGAGTCCCTTCGGTCCATCATTGCTTCCATGGAGAAGGGAGAATTTCTCGCCTCCATAGATATACAAGACGCATACCTGCATATACCAATTGCACCCGCCCATCAGAGATTTCTTAGGTTCGCAATCGACCAGAACCACTACCAGTTAGTGCCTCTCCCGTTCGGACTCGCCACGGCTCCCAGAGGGTTTACCAAAGTCATGGCAGCCACCATGGACGTCCTGCACTCCAGAGGCATAGTAGTCGTTCCATACCTGGACGATCTCCTTATCAAGGCTCCTACTTTCAAGGACTGCGAGATCAGCATCTCAATCACAATCGACACTCTGAGTCGCCTGGGCTGGTTAGTCAACCTACAAAAGTCATCACCAACCCCGAGTCAGTCTCTCACCTTCCTGGGAATGCTATTCAACACCTTCAGGGGTCTAGTGCTCCTTCCCAAAGACAAGGCACCGCTTCTCTGTCTAGGAGTTCGCACTCTCCTCAGCAAACCCCCTCGATCTCTCCGGTTTGCCATGAGAGTCCTCGACAGGATGATGGCGGCAATAGAAGCGGTCCTATTTGCCCAACTTCACCTCAGGCCTCTCCAACTAGCCATCCTCAAGTCATGGGACAGGAACCCCTTTTTCTCTCGACAGGGAGTTCCAGCTGACGTCGTCAACCAGGAGGTCCCTGCACTGGTGGCTCAAGCCAGCCTCACTAACAAAGGGGAAATCCTTTCTCACGGGTCAATGGAAGGTTCTGACCACCGACGTGAGCCTGACGGGTTGGGGTGCGGTGCACTTACACCACAGAGCACAGGGCAAGTGGTCCCCAGCAGAAGCGACCATGCCCATCAACATCTTGGAAATTCGTGCCATCCTCCTGGCGTTGACAGCCTTCCATCACTTACTGGCAGCCTCTCACATCAGAGTACAGTCTGACAATGCCACGGCTGTGGCATATGTGAATCACCATGGGGGGACCCGCAGTGCCCAGGCGATGCGAGAAGTGACACAGGTTCGGTTCTCTCTGCGGCCCACATTCCGGGTGTGGACAACTGGGAAGCAGGCTTCCTCAGCCGGCAAGCAATGGACTCGGGAGAGCGGTCTCTCCATCCCGAAGTTTTTCGACAGATCTGCCATCGCTGGGGGACTCCGGACGTGGACCTAATGGCATCCCACTTCAATGCCAAGGTCTCCAACTTCACGGCCAGAACACATGACCCGCGGGCACTAGGAGCAGACACCCTGGTTCAGGACTGGACCCAGTTCCATCTCCTGTACATTTTTCCACTTCTCCCCCTGATATCCAGAGTGGTGAGGAAGATCAAGCAAGAGGGAGTTCCAACCATCCTAATCGCACCGGACTGGCCCAGACGTACATGGTACGCCGACATCGTACAGCTCACAGCAGACGTCCCTTGGCGTCTCCCCGACCGCCCGGATCTTCTGTCACAAGGCCCGTTCTACCACCAGAACTCAGGGGCCTTCAATTTGACGGCGTGGCCATTGAGACCTGGGTTCTAACCCAGTCAAGGTTCTCGCCGGACGTCATTGCAACCATGATGAGGGCACAGAAGCCAACCTCTGCTAAGATTTATTACCGTACCTGGAAAGCCTTCTTTACCTGGTGCGAATCTCGTGGCCAGACCCCATTCCCTTATTCCCTCCCCAGGGTACTTGGGTTTCTCCAATCGGGTCTGGAGGCCAGACTGTCCCTGGCCTCCCTTAAGAGCCAGGTGTCAGCTCTCTCAGTGATTTTTCAGAAGTGCATTACTAACAAGCCGCAAGTAAGGACATTTCTTCAGGGGGTTTCCCGATTTAGTTCCCCCCTACAGACGACCACTAGAAACGTGGGACCTCAACCTGGTGCTGACAACATTGCAGGAAACACCTTTGAACCCCTTAGTGAAGTCCCACTCCACCTTCTATCCCAGAAAGTGGTTTTCCTGGTGGCAATCACCTCGCTACGCAGGGTGTCTGAACTGACAGCACACTCCTGCAGGCGGCCCTTCCTGGTTTTTTACCAGGACAAGGTAGTTCTCCGTACGGTCCCATCCTTCCTTCTGAAGGTTGTGTCCAACTTCCACCTCAATGAGGAAATTTCACTGCCATCCCTCTGTCCGGTCCCGGTTCATAGAGTGCAGAAGGCTCTGCATACGCTTGACCTTGTCAGGGCATTGCATATCGATGTGTCTAGGACTGCGCCCTTCCGGAAGTCTGATTCTCTTTTCCTTCTACTGGAAGGCGGCCGCAAGGGTCTGCCAGCTTCCAAAGCTACCCTTGCCAGGTGGATCAAATCCACCATACAAGAGGCCTACCGCCTCAAAAATTCTCCTCTTCCAGCAGGTATTACGGCACACTCTACACGTGCGGTAGGGGCCTCCTGGGCCATTTGGCACCAGGCTTCGGCACAACAAGTGTGTAAGGCAGCCACCTGGACTAGCCTACACACGTTTACCAAACACTACACAGTTCATACCCAGTCCTCAGCAGACGCGAGCCTGGGTAGATGTGTTCTGCAGGCGGCGGTGCCCCAATTATAGGGGCCTGTCTACACAATATTCGTCCATTGCTTCCCACCCAGGGTCTGCTTTGGGACGTCCCATGGTCCTGTGTCCCCCAATGAGGCGACCGAGTAAAGGAGATTTTTGTTTACTCACCGTAAAATCTCTTTCTCTTAGCCTCTAATTGGGGGACACAGCTCCCACCCTGTTGCCCGTTCTGGGCCGTTGTTATGTTGAGTTCTCATATTGTCTTTGTTTGAGCTCGTACATAGTTGCCGCCTTATAGGCATGATTATGTTATCCATGTTACGTTCCTCCTAATGCTTTTGCACAAAACTGGAGAAGGCTGACGCCGTCCAGGGGTGTATACTGCCGAGGAGGAGCCACGGTTAATCTTTTTCAGATTATGCATAGTGTCGCCTCCTAGTGGACAGCAGCATAACACCCATGGTCCTGTGTCCCACAATTAGGGACTAAGAGAAAGAGATTTTACGGTGAGTACACAAAAATCTCCTTTTTATCATTAAAGTACACTCTGCACCCCATCTTCACTGAAAAAAAACAGAAATGTAGAAATTTTTGCAAATTTATTAAAAAAGAAAAACTGAATTATTACATGGTCATAAGTATTCAGACCCTTTGCTCAGACACTCATATTTAAGTCACATGCTGTCCATTTCTTTGTGATCCTCCTTGAGATGGTTCTACTCCTTCATTTCAGTCCAGCTGTGTTTAATTAAACTGATAGGACTTGATTTGGAAAGGCACACACCCGTCTGTATAAGACCTCACAGCTCACAGTGCATGTCAGACCAAATAAGAATCATGAGCTCAAAGGAACTGCCCAATTATGTCAGAGACAGAATTGTGGCAAGGCACAGAGCTGACCAAGGTTACAAAAGAATGTCTGCATTACTCAAGGTTCCTAAGAGCACAGTGGCCTCCATAATCCTTAAATGGAAGAAGTTTGGGACCACCAGAAGTCTTCCTAGACCTGGCCTCCCAGCCAACCTGAGCAATCGTGGGAGAAGAGCCTTGTGAGAAAGGTAAAGAAGAACCCCAAGATCACTGTGGCTGAGCTCCAGAGATGCAGTAGGGAGATGGGAGAAAGTTCCACAAAGTCAACTATCACTGTAGCCCTCCACCAGTCGGGCCTTTATGGCAGAGTGGCCTGACGGAAGCCTCTACTCAGTGCAAGACATATGAAAGCCCGCATAGAGTTTGCTCAAAAACACATGAAGGACTCCCAGACTATGAGAAATAAGATTCTCTGGTCTGATGAGACAAAGATAGAACTTTTTGATGATGGTATATAAGCGGTATATGTGGAGAAAACCAGGCACTGCTCATCACCTGCCCAATACAATCCCAACAGTGAAGCATGGTGGTGGCAGCATCATGCTATGGGGGTGTTTTTGAGCTGCAGGGACAGGACGACTGGTTGCAATTGAAGGAAACATGAATGCGGCCAAGTACAGAGATATCCTGGATGAAAACCTCTTCCAGAGTGCTCTGTACCTCAGACTTGGCTGAAGGTTCACCTTCCTACAAGACAATGACCCTAAGTACAAAGCTAAAATAACAAAGGAGTGGCTTCAGAACAACTCTGTGACCATTCTTGACTGGCCCAGCCAGAGCCCTGACCTAAACCCAATTGAGCATCTCTAGAGAGACCTGAAAATGGCTGTCCACCAACGTTCACCATCTCACCTGACTGAACTGGAGAGAATCTGCAAGGAAGAATGGCAGAGGATCCCCAAATCCAGGTGTGAAAAACATGTTGCATCATTCCCAAGAAGACTCATGGCTGTACTAGCTCAAAAGGGTGCTTCTACTCAATACTGAGCAAAGGGTCTGAATACTTATGACCATGTAATATTTCAGTTTTTCTTTTTTAATAAATTTGCAAAAATTTCTACATTTCTGTTTTTTTCAGTCAAGATGGGGTGCAGAGTGAACTTTAATGAGAAAAAAAATGAACTTTTTAGAATTTACCAAATGGCTGCTTTGAAACAAATTTAAAGGGGTCTGAATACTTTCCGTACCCACTGTATGTCTGTAATAAATCGTCATCTGAACATCGAGAAGTAAAACCTGCTACATAGCTAATATTATCGCTTTTAGGCTGTGTTCACACTAGGCGTTTTTTTATGCAAATTTTCAGCTGCATTTTACAGTACCAGCAAAGTCTGAGATTCTAGAAATCTCATGCGTGCATCATTGTTTTTTGTGTCATCAGTCTTTTGTACTTTTCATGTTTTTTGCAAGATAGAGCATGTCCCTTCTTTCAGCGTTTTTCACCCATTGGAAGTAATGGATGGTGAAAAAATGCAGCAAAAACCGCAAGTATCAAGTTTTGCAGCTTTTTTTTGTGCCAAAACCTGCTGAAATAGAATGAGATCTTTTTTCACTGAATTTATGTACATGCATAAAGAGACAAAAGGACAGTGGGGAAAAGAAAAAGCAGCAAAAAACTAAAGCAAAATCCTGAACAAACCTTCCTGGCAAGAGATCAGGTTTTGCTGCTGAAAAAGCATCTAGTGTGAATATAGCCTTAGGCTCTGTGATTTGTGTAATGTGTGCATATACCATGATGAGAGTCTGATCTAGTATTTAATTGTGTGTTTTTTTTATTTACTAGGTAACACAACTTTATGTACCTTCTGCAAGACACGTATGGAGGTACCGGAGGATGGGAAGGATAGGACCTCTACAATCTACGCTAGATGGTATTTACACAGACTTACTGGAAAAATGTCTTATATCCTTGGTCTAAAGGAAAATGGTGGATGGCCAACTTCCTAATCCAATAAACATCACAGTAAAAGCCATACTTACCCATACCTGGTCACAATACCTATATACTGCAGGATGCAGCAGCCCCTGTGATAAAGGCAGAGGCAGCACAGGGGCAAAATACTGACAGACAACCATTCACACTCCTATCAGTGATCTATCATCCATGGGGGGTGGCTGCCTGCTATTATAGATGCACCCAGATAAGGTACCAGTCACACAGATAAATGATAAGAAAAAATTCAGCTCACCCCTGAGATGCTGTTCCAATCCGGGAGGAGCACGGTATCTCCGCTGCTGCACAGCGCTGAAGGTAATTGAGGAAATTAAAGTTGGAACCAGCTCAACACACCGGAATAATTAAAAATTCACAAAATCTTTATTGGAAATCCTTTAAAAATAAAATTGCTGAAAAATTAGGCCTCTCAGACAACAAAGCAATAAAGAGGGGTGGCGTGTATAACAGGAATCAGTCCATAAGCTTTTCGAGCTGCATGGCTCTTGAACACTGGATGATGATGTTCATATGGACTGATTCCTGATAGGAGATGGGAATACACTTTTAAGTTTTTATAGAGGAATATGTGCATACACAGTGCTATTTTTCATCCTTCAATATGAATTAGGACCACGATGTCTTTCAAAAGATGACCGCATTCCGACGCGTTTCATCCCTCTTGGGACTCATTATAGGATATGGCAGCCAGGGTGGAGGACTCAGCTGTAGCACGCAGCAGCTACAGCCTCCTGTAGAGGACCCGGTCAGCCATCGTGGTTTTAGTTAATTTCAAAGGATCAAAAATAGCATTGTGTATGCGCACATTCCTCTATGAAAACTTAAAGTGCACCTGTCAGCAGGATTGTGCACAGTAAACCACATACACTGTCAGGTGGGCGCTGTTACACTGATTAAAATGATACCTTTGATGATGAAATCCGTCCTGTGGTTCTTTTATAATCTTTATTTTCATTTCTGACATAATGATATGCTCGTGTTTCGGGGCGGCCTTTGGGGAGGGGCTGTAACTGGTGCTCTCATTATGTATGCCTATCTCTGGCCTCTGACGGTCATTGTGCCTTTAGTCACCTGCCTACTATTTTAAATACTGCCTTTGTAATTTCTGTGCCAAAGTGAAATTTACATGCAGCAAAACGGCCCGCGCATGCGCAGTCGCATCTCTCTGTTGCTGAGAGATGCTACTGTTCAAGCGCAGCAGGCAGTGCCATATTGCTGCATCCAAATTTCTTTTTCCTCCAGCAAAATGGTGCCCGCACATGTGCAGTAGTATCTATCTCCTATGGGTGAAAAAACGCTGGTGCGTTTTTTGCTAAAAGAAGTGACATGCTCTATTTTCCAAAAATGCAAGCAAGGCTGAAAATATGCAGCGAACAAAAGCAACGTGTGAACAGAGAATTCTGGTTTCTCATACACTTTGCTGGTACTGCAAGACGCAGCTGAAAATTTGCATAAGAATCTACTGAAAAATACGCAGCAAAACACTATGTGTGAACTTAGCCTAAGAGTATAGAAATAGCGTATTCAATTTTCGCCAGGAAAATAAATCAGAAAAGGATATTAATCCCACAAGGACAATATAGTAATGTAAGCAGAATGGGGATTATTTAAAACTTAACATTTAATATTCCATTAAAATGGCAAGACACAAGACAAAAGAGTGTGAACATAGCCTAATGGGTGGTGAAAAAAACGCTGACAAAAACACAGCTAAAATATTCTGCGTTTTTGATGATAAAATATGGGTTCTATTTTGTGATTTAACTATCTTGTCTTGGTCACTGAGATGGTTGTTTGTATTTGAAGAGTTTAAATAAATTAGTGATGTAAACAGTGTAAACATTAGCTGACCTACATGTCAGATTAAATAATACCGGTGGCCCAGGGAGGTGTGAAGTTGAACAATGCCTGTGCAAACTGAATGGCAGACCCTATAGTGTGAAAGCAAATGGTGTCATACAAACTTAGTGTATTGCCAGTGTCTAAACCAGGGTTCTCAAACACGCGGGCCGCATGTGGCCCCTGAGGCTGCTTTATGCGGCCCGTAGGCACAAACCCCTTGATGATCCTGACCAGGTCCAGGAGGAGCCGCCGACAGCAGCGCTGAATTGCCACACAGAGACTGTTTCCCAGCACTGCATTTCCAATGCCAGTCACTGGCCAATCAGAGGCCAGCAGCTGATATCTGCGTGTCAGCGCAGCAAGTATGACGTCATTGCCATACGCAGATGTCAGCTGCTGGCCTCTGATTGGCCAGTGACTGGCATTGGAAATGCTGTGCTGGGAGACGGTCTCTGTGCGGCAATGCAGCGCTGCTGTCAGCTGCTCCTCCTGGACCAGGTCGGGATCGTCAAGGGGGTCAGACTCTGTGGTGCCTGCGGGCTACATCTGCAGGAAGGACGCCGAGGGAACGGAGGACAGGTGAGAATCATCTTTTTTTTTCCATTTTATGTGTGTGAAGAACAGCACAGGGGGCACATAGCAACAGGATGGGGACCTGGATGGGGCACATAGCCACAAGATGGGGACCTGGATGGGGCACATAGCCACAACATGGGGACCTGGATGGGGCACATAGGCACAAGATGGGGACCTGGATGGGGCACATAGCCACAAAATGGGGACCTGGATGGAGCACAGAGCCAGAAGATGGGGACCTGGATGGGGCACATAGCCACAAGATGGGGACCTGGATGGGGCACATAGCCACAAGATGGGGACCTGGATGGGGCACATAGCCACAAGATGGGGACCTGGATGGGGCACATAGCCACAAGATGGGGACCTGGATGGGGCACATAGCCACAAGATGGGGACCTGGATGGGGCACATAGCCTCAAGATGGGGACCTGGATGAGGCACATTAGTACAAGATGGGGGCCAGGATGGGGAACATTGCCACAAGATGGGGACCTGAATGGGGCACATAGCCACAAGATGGGGACCTGGATCGGGAACATTGCCACAGGACGGGGACCTGGATGGAGCACATAGCCACAAGATGGGGACCTAGATGGGGTACATAGCCACAAGATGGGGACCTGGATGGGGCACATAGCCACACGATGGGGACCTGGATGGGGCACATAGCCACACGATGGGGACCTGGATGGGGCACATAGCCACACGATGGGGACCTGGATGGGGCACATAGCCACAAGATGGGGACCTGGATGGGGCACATAGCCACAGGATGGGGACCTGGATGGGGCACATAGCTACAAGATGGAGACCTGGATGGGGCACATAGCCACAAGATGGAGACCTGGATGGGGCACATAGCCACAAGATGGGGACCTGGATGGGGCACATAGCCACAAGATGGGGACCTGGATGGGGCACATTAGTACAAGATTTTTGCCATTATTACTATATGATGCTAATTGTAAGACAATATTACTGTATGTGGCCAATTGGGGGAAACAAAATTGTAAAAATAAAGCATGAAAAAATATTGGGCACTAAAAATGCTGTTTTGTATGTAAACTAAAGTAAACACAAAAAAGTGCACGTTTATCGCCACATCCGTAACGACCCAAGCTATAAAAAAAATAAACACGGCAAAAGTGTTCAAAAGGTGTATACAAAAAAAAATGGTATCACTAAAAATGTCACATTGAACAAAGAATGCGGCCCCCCAAATTCAAATTTTTTCCATGTGTGGCCCATATACCTAGCCGAGGTTGAGACCCCTGGTCTAAACTATTCCTGAACAATTCACCTCCGCCACTATTCCAAAATTAGAATGATATTTTTTTTATCACAGAACTTTATGTACATGCATGAATAGAGACAGGAGGACAGTGAAAAAAAGCATAAAAAAACGCAGCAAAACCTGCGTTTTTGACGCAGCTGGTTTCCTGCCAGAGATCAGTTTTACTGCAGTTTTCTGACTGAAAAAAACACAATATGTGGGAACATAGCCTTTATTATGTTGGCCACATCGCCAAAAACGGCGCTGCTTTTAACCTCAGTTTATTTAAAATAAAATGTTGATTGTTCCAGATGTTAGCCATAATCGTAAGGTCACTTAATGCATACACAGTAGTGCCACCTTACAGATGCCCCCTGCTGACATGAAGCAGTATTAAGGTGCAGTTTCACTTTGTGATGTGCAGTGTTAAACAGTTCAGTGGTCGTATCAAAGCGTGTAGGCTATAAAACAACCACCTTCTGGTGAATATATTTTGCATGGGTGCTCGCTTAACATTGCACATTGCAAAGTGAAAACACACCTTAACAAGGCCAACACTGAACGATCAATTACAGATAGGCTACCGTTGTCCTCGCAAAACGATGACTAATGAGCAATTTGCTTATTTGTCGCATGATCAGGAGCCTGTTTAGACCGCAAGATTATCATTAACGAGTGTTCCCAGGAAGACTCATTTGAATGTGCGTTTCACAAGAAATGCTTCATCCAGGGGACACGCGTTATATATATATATATGTGTGTGTGTTTATATATATATATATACACGGTACATACACACATGTATATACATTTTATATACACCCTTTAGCTCATATTTTCATATACTATGGTCAATTATCATATAGTACTTATGAGTAAGGCTACCACTTTGGTCTTTTATAAGATATCTACTAGGTGTCCCTGCTTCTTTTCAACCTATCTGTGATGTCCCATTATCATTATGTGTGTTATCTTTGTCTTGCAGTTTTATACATTTAATAAAATTAAATTGTCTTAATACATTTCGGCTTGCATTTCTATTATCTATCAGGGTTTCGGTATCTTAGAGGAGGTTAGACAAATATAAGAAGCATTGCTCTCCTCTCCTCCCTGCTCTCGTTTTCAGGCTTGCTGGATCCCCCACAGGTCCCATGTTAATGCCCAGGAAATGGTGCTCAGCCAATCGCTGGCTGAGATAGATTCTTTCTGTGGCCAGTGATTGGTGGAATAGGCGTTTTGCGGCATTTGATATATGTGTAGAGACCATTGAAAGAATAAGAATGTGTTGCTTCTTCCTTTTTTTAGAACCCATTCTGAGTCCATTTTCCCCATCTCGCTATTTTCCAGGTAGATGAGGATCTTACATACAGTATCATAGATCTGAGCTTCCTGCACCCTTATCAGTTTGGCCTAGGATTTAAGAAACCTAAATTTGAATTTATTTTTGAGAGCACATGTAGATCAGTAAGGAAGGGATGGCATGATGTATGTGACGTAGGATACTCCTACAGATGAGAGATGTGGTCCCCCAGGAACATCTCTGCTCTGATTAATATCCTCTACTCATTGTGGAGATCATGTAGACTTCTCATTTGTCTTCTGACCTTCAGATCCTTACGTCCATGTGCTTTTGTTGCTGTGTGTTGCTCAGTACTCCATACTTTGTGCTGATTTAGTTTATAAAGCACCAAGGAACAAATAAGGTTGTGTGCTTGGTTTGGCTGCCAGCAGAAGCAGATTTGGAGAGTGGAGTATAAGGACAGCTGGCCGTATTTACCCGTTGACCCCTCATTCTGCTAAGTGGCATTCCCGGCCCTTCTAATGCTGTGTGTATTGACATCTTCTAACCATCATTCTCTCCACATATTGAGATCTTGATGGTGAAATGTAGATCAGCGTGACTAATTGACCAGAGTAATTGAGCCCCGGCTTTCTAATTGAGGCTTACCTTTGCTGTACACGCAGTTCTGTGTTTATACATTTATTAACCCTTACACCGTTACTGCTGGCAATACACGGAGATGGAAAAGGGACGCTATAGGGCACCTCTATTTTCTTTAATCAAAACTGTTAAAGGGGTTCTCTAGGAATAGAAAAAAATAAAGGAAGAAGGAAGAAAATGTCAGTATGAATAGATTCCTAAACCCACTTAATTAGCAAATCACAATTGTTTTGCCTTGGGAGTTAATCACTGTAGTATATTAAAATAGCCGCCTACTCATTACATTGACACTTCTTTTCTCCCTGTTTTATATATATATATATATTTTTTTTTCATTTATTTCCGAATACCTTTCAACATTTAAATCATTTTTTTATCTAATTTTAGCTGTAACTAGTGCTGGTGTATTAGCCCCAGTTACAGGGGAAATTCAGCCTCGTTTCTGCGTAGCTGAGGGCCCTGGTTACACCCAGCAATCATATGATCACTGGGCCCGGAGGACGAAGAGCAGACAGCTCTTCCTATTCTGTATACACAGAGCTTGTTCAGTACTGTGTATACAGTGATAGAGAAGGCAGAGGTGGTAATGAAACTGTCTCTGCCTTATCTATGGGGAGTCCAGCTGTGTCTGACAACTGGTTCACCTCTCCTACAGCTGCACAATGTCATTCTGCTCCTCTACTATGCAGTTATGTTTTAGAAAGTCACTGCAGAGTAGAACACGGGCCACCTGGATTTTTGAAGTCTGTAGGTGGTCCAGTAGTAGTTATTAAAAAAAAATGCAAAAAAATTTCTATTATTTCATAATGAAGACCAGATGCACACATCCGTGTGTCATGGTCTGGAATACGGGCTGTGATGCATGGACTGGCCCCGGGTTCCCTGACCCCAACTTGGAAGCCTCATATATGCCTGAGGTTGCGGAGTTCGATCAAGACACCTATGGCCAATTCAGAAATTGCAGACCATGACTTATGGATGTGTGAATACAGCCTAAAACAGAGCATGTGCCTATAGTCCAATTGTGTCTTCTCTCTAGAACCATATCAAGTACAGGAACTTGGCTCCACTGACACATCACATTGTCACCTTGATACAATGGCTTTCAGGTTATTTGAAGTCGTTGCACTTGAACTTAACATCATCTTTGTCTTCTCCCATTGCAGTGGGTATGGAGCCAGCACCCCTGTCTGTTTCTGAAGAGAGGCAATTAGCAATATTGACTGAACTTCCCTTTGTAGTTCCTTTTGAAGAAAGAGTAAAGGTAAGTGTCCTATTTTATATAATTTGTTAGGAGTCCAGTCTTATTTCTTGGGTCACGGAAAGTTCCAAATAATGATCATATGTGTACAGTACAGACCATGGTATTGGGAAATACCATGTTATGCTTCTCCCATTTAGGGTCCACACTGTGCAATGTGCTGTCTTATTCCTATATTTCAGAACTGCAGTGCTAATTGTGTCCATATATATTGGAGAGAAGTCTGAAAAACCTGTCGAATTTTGGCTA
Source organism: Phyllobates terribilis (assembly GCF_046119375.1). Taxonomy (NCBI): domain Eukaryota; kingdom Metazoa; phylum Chordata; class Amphibia; order Anura; family Dendrobatidae; genus Phyllobates; species Phyllobates terribilis. The sequence goes on along the minus strand of NW_027362764.1, from coordinate 112,418,309 downwards.
AACAACACAGTTGGGACCACTGTTACAAAACATAAGAATATGATGTCAGGGGAGGGAAAGAAGGATTAACGTGCATTTACACTGCACGACTTTCATGAAGGAGTTTGGCAAGGAGCGATCAACACTCGTTTGTTGGGAGAAACTATTTTTGGTTTGCACAAAAGATGATCGTTCTCGACAGCACATTGTCCTGTGTAGACATGACCCGTGCTGCCGACAACAATGGAAGCCTGTGCGCACCAAACCTTCTATTATGGATTGTTGGATTGTTCACTGCACATCAGACGTGCAGACTGCTATTAAACAACCGCTGACCTGCAAACACGTTGTGTGCTGGCGGTTATTTAACGCTGTGCACCACATAGTGTAAGTGGACCTTTAGGCAATGTTGTATGTCATCACCCAATCACTTTGTAATCTGGGAAGATAAGATATGTCCAGAGGTGTTTCCAGTCGCTTCCTACCCTTGCTGCAGTGAAAACACATGCACGCTTTGATGAATGGAGTGTGCATATGTTTAATGGGCTAGGAGGAAAAACTGTGGGGTGACTAAGAGGTATTGAGTTTGTATGGGCACCTTAAGGCTAAGTTAACATTAGCATGAGGGCTACCATTTATAACTGAGCTATAACCGAAATGCTGGACCCATATCATTGAGTCCTGATGGTACGCAAGAGTTCTGGACTAGCTCTGCAGATTCCAATGTTTTGGCAGTCCGAAACTTAGACAAAAACACCTGTGTGAACAACGCCTTATATAGCGCTAAAGAAATGTTGTAATGTTCCAAGGAAAAACAGTCATTGAAGGAGAATGAAGTTATATCTGTAGTAAAGGAGCAATACGTTTCCAGCAGTTTGTATGCAGGCTCTTCATAGAAGATGTGAATCTATTGCTCTTCATAGAAAATGTCAGTTTTTCGCTCTACTCATTATAATCTGTCAAGACTGGACGTCACAAATTATCCATATGTTGTTCATCATTTCTAGATCTTCCAAAGACTCATCTATGCGGACAAGCAAGAAGTACAAGGAGATGGGCCATTTTTAGATGGCATTAATGTCACCATTAGGAGGAACTACATATACGAGGATGCGTATGATAAACTATCTCCTGAGAATGGTCAGTATTAGGGTTATTTCTGATTTATAAGACATTACTCATTGCTGCTCTTGTAAACCTTGTTAAAGCAAGTAAGATTGTCACAAATGTCTATGTAATTGCAGTCAATACATCAGCAAAACCTACAGCCATTAAAGCGACCCTCCATACTGGGAATGAAAAGTGGCTAAATATGTAAATATGTGCAGTCACCCTACCTGGTGCCCTACAATTTCCTTACTGCATCCTTCACCAAGACTGGCGTTCTGATCCTCCTGCATTCACGATGACTGCCACAATGGCATGAGGAGCGTGCTGATGAGTATGAACCACACCATCCCTGCCTTTCCTGTGCTGTGGAGGTGCAGATTTAGCACTGCTCTTTATACCACTGCAGCTGCCATCTTTGAAGCAGAAGTCTGAAACGCGTTTGTCACTGTGGAGAAGACAACGAGAAGCAAACATAGGTTTTCAGGTGGGGTGACTAAACATGACAAAGTTCCTTTTTATTGCCAGAGTCGATGGTTCTTTTAAGGATTTTGGCAAGCAGAGGAACGGATTCTTTTAGAACAGTGTCGTCTATGTAACTCCAACGCCTCTGATAATTGGTGTTGCTGGAAGTACTGCCCTAACTATGTACCGTTTGGAGGGCTTCAACTCTTGATGACTCTCTTGTGAAAAAAAATTATATTTTTGTCTAGATATAGATTTATCTACATAGCCAAAAATATCTAGGGTTAAATAAAAATCTATAAAAAAAAATCAATGCTTTCTTGCTAACTCTGGATCAAGGTACCTTTAGTGGACGAGTGGCCAGGTGTAAAGATCTGACCCATACATACCTTACTATAATAGTAATATTTATAATAATCATTTTTATTTCAAGAGTATGAACCCATGTACGTCCCTTGTTTTTGTATACACTGTGTGCAGAATTATTAGACAAGTTGTATTTTAGAGGATTATTTTTATTATTGATCAACAACTATGTTCTCAATCAACCCAAAAGACTCATAAATATCCAAGCTTAATATTTTAGGAAGTTGGAGTGTTTTTTTTTTTAGATTTGGCTATCTTAGGAGGATATCTGTTTGTGCAGGTAACTATTACTGTGCAGAATTATTAGGCAACTTAATAAAAACCAAATATAATCCCATCTCACTTGTTTATTTTCACCAGGTAAACCAATATCGGTGCACAAAATTTAGAAATAAACATTTCTGACATGCAAAAACAAAAACCAAAAAAATTAGTGATGAATATAGTCATCTTTCTTTATGATGACACTCAACAGCCTTCCATCCATAGATTCTGTCAGTTGCTTGATCTGTTTTCGATCAACATTGCGTGCAGCAGCCACCACAGTCTCCCAGACACTGTTCCGAGAGGTGTACTGTTTTCCCTCCCTGTAGATCTCACATTTTATGATGGACCACAGGTTCTCTATGGGGTTCAGATCAGGTGACCAAGGGGGCCATGTCATTATTTTTTCTTCTTTTAGACCTTTATTGGCCAGCCACGCTGTGGAGTAGTTGGATGCATGTGATGGAGCATTGTCCTGCATGAAAATCATGTTTTTCTTGAACGATACCGACTTCTTCCTGTACCACTGCTTGAAGAAGTTGTCTTCCAGAAACTGGCAGTAGGTCTGGGAGTTGAGCTTCACTCCATCCTCAACCCGAAAAGGTCCCACAAGTTCATCTTTGATGATAGCAGCCCATACCAGTACCCCACCTCCACCTTGCTGGCGTCTGAGTCGGAGTGGAGCTCTCTGCCCTTTACTGATCCAGCCTCTGACCCATCCATCTGGCCCATCAAGAGTCACTCTCATTTCATCAGTCCATAAAACCTTTGAAAAATCAGTCTTAAGATATTTCTTGGCCCATTCTTGACGTTTTATCTTATGGTTCTTGTTCAAAGGTGGTCGTTTTTCAGCCTTCCTTACCTTGGCCATGTCCCTGAGTATCGCACACCTTTTGCTTTTTGATACTCCAGTAACGTTGACGCTCTGAAATATGGCAAAACTGGTGGCGAATGGCATCTTGGCAGCTTTACACTTGATTTTCCTTAATTCATGGGCAGTTATTTTGTGCCTTTTTTTGGCCATCACGCTTCTTGCGACCCTGTTGGCTATTTGCCATGAAACGCTTGATTATTCGGTGATCACGCTTCAAAAGTTTGGAAATTTCAAGACTGCTGCATCCCTCTGCAAGACATCTCACAATTTTGGACTTTTCAGAGCCCGTCAAATCTCTCTTCTGACCCATTTTGCCAAAGAAAAGGAAGTTGCCTAATAATTAAGCACACCTTATATAGGGTGTTGATGTCATTAGTAAACACCCCTCCTCATTACAGAGATGCACATCACCAGATTTACTTAATTGGTAGTTGGCTCTCAAGCCTATGCAGCTTGGAGTAGAACAACATGTATAAAAAGTATCAAAGTGATCAAAATACTCATTTGCCTAATAATTCTGCACACAGTGTATATCTGATTGTCCATTTGTTTTTGGATACTTGTAACTCCAGTGAATGTGGCGGTAATGATGTGATCTCCCTGATTGATGTCATCTCTATATAGTTTACAACTAGCACTACTCCTGTGATGTCACCTGCTAGTATGGAAGCCTGCCAGGACTGAAACTTGCTTTTTGTAAACCAGCATTTTTCTGCATCAAGAATACCTTCAGTTCTTGCCATGGTTCTTCTTATAGCAAACCAGAGCAGCGATCTTAGCTGTGTTCATCCCCACAGACTTAGAGTTTGTGCATCTTAAATATCTTCAAGATGGAATAGTGATTGCAGAGTTAAATAAAACATAGTTTTTATATTTTAATTTCTTCTCTCCATTGCGGTGACATTAGCTTGTAAAGTAAAGATTATAATTCATAAGCCCAACTGGGCGTTACCGAAGATTTTTTACTGGTGGAGTGCACTTTTTCCCATACATGAGGTTGACCAATCATAAGCAAGCAGCAACGTACAGGGAAAAAAAAAACATGCCCCCACAATAGCTTAGAACAGGCTTTTTTCCTGTGAGAGACATGTAATGACAGACAGTCTGCTCACCTCACTGTTCTCACTGCAGAGTGATTACAAGTGCTTGAAGTAGAGCTGAGGAGACACTTTTTGAACTTTCACCTTACCGCCTTCAGGGTGGGGAGGTGATACAGCAGAGCTAACAATGCTGAGAGAGAAGAGCTGCAGAGGTGCTTGTAATGAAACAAAGCTCAGCTCTGCTGTACTTCCACTCCCTCACACTGATTGCTGTGAAATGAAAGGTGCATGTAATCACACTCATCTCTGCTCTACGCCCAGCACTTGTAATTGCTCTGCAGTGAGATCAGTGAGGAGAGCAGACTGTCTGTCATGACATGTCTCACACTGGAGAAAGCCTGTTCTAAGCTATTGTGGGGGCGTGTCCTTTTTTCCCCTTGTATGTTGCTATTTGCTTATGATTGGTCTACCTCGAGCAGAGTAAGAACAACACTCTTCTGGAGACAAATCCCTGGTAAAGTCCTGTTGGGCTTATCATAAATTATATCCTAAACTTTACAAGCTAATATCTCCACAATGCAGAGGAGAAATTAAAAAATAAAAAACAAATTTTATTCAGCTCTGCAGCCACTATGCAGGTATGACTATATATTGTAGTGGTTTTACAAATCTTGTGTAGATATATATTTAGCAATTACATGCAGATGGGGAAAATTGCTATTAAGTAGCAGTACTAGTGCAATTATTGTTTTTAGTTTTAGATTTTCTATACATTTCTTTCCAATTAGTCAGCTTCTGACTTGCCAAATTCCACATTATTCTGCAATTTTGTAGGAGACTCATGGTGGATAAGGCTTCTTTCATATCTTTGTCGTAGATATTAGCAAAACTGCTGGTCATTTTTTCCATCATGTGATGGATTTTTTACCGCGATGAATTTGTTTCCTGTTCCTATGACAGAGCAGTAAAATACTATTCATAGCGCAGATGTGACCGTAACCTAATGAGATACTGGATTAAAAGAATTTCACTGTCCGGCTCCAGATATTTTGGTGTTCTTTGTAGACATGTTGTAGATATTATATATTTATATAGATATTAGATATATTTATCACAATTCCCTTATCTGTCTTTGCAGAGCCCGATCTCAAGAAGCGAATCCGCGTCCATTTACTAAACACACATGGTCTGGATGAGGCCGGGATTGATGGTGGAGGAATATTTAGGGAATTTTTAAATGAGCTGCTGAAATCTGGCTTTAACCCTAACCAGGGTTTTTTTAAGACCACCAATGAGGGTTTGCTGTACCCCAATCCTGCTGCACAGATGCTCGTTGGAGATTCCTTCGCCAGACACTACTACTTCTTGGGCAGGATGTTGGGAAAGGTAACCAATATCATTACAATTAAATGTACATGTAGCCCTATAAGGAATAACATCTCAGTAAAACCTCATAGAAAAGTCCAGCATTATCTTCACTTGGCCAGTCCGTTCCTTTACTACTGAGAAATCAGTATTTGAATTGATATGTAAATGAGGCTGAAGAGCTATTTGTAGTTCTGAAGCCTCTGTCACTCCAGCTCTATTCCCCGCCTCCTCCTGCTTGTCTGACAGCCTCTGTGCTGTGTGACTTCAGGCAAAGGAGTCATCAGTCAAGCAGGAGGCGGTGGCACTGGGCAGGGAATAGAGCTGGAGTGACAGAGTTTTCAGATCTGCCATAGCTCTTTAGCCTCATTTACAAATCAATTTAGACTCTGATTTCTTAGTAATGGAGGAATAAACTGGCCATGTTAAGGTATTGCCGGACTTGTCTTTGAAAGAGCTCTATGACCGTATAAATAGTTTCTGGTGTGCAATTCTGCAGAAAGATTTCCTTTAAGGCTATTTTTACATAATTCCTTACTATTCTTCCTATCAAAATGATGGACACCATGACCGAACTCTAAAGACCCCATTGTAAGTTAGTGGGGTCTGTCAGTTGCTAGTGGTATCAGGTATATAATGGGTCTGGCACTCCTTTGTGGTGTACACCACAAACAGAAACCACAACACAGCTGGGAACATGATCTAAACCAGAAAGGCTTTAAGTATTTGAATAAAGGATATCTGTGAGATGCTTAGCCCAGCACCACAAATAGTGATTGTAGAGTTCGTTAAAAATTGACATATGTTGAAAAATGTAAAGTATATAAGGTAAAGGGGGGTCCTGATTGTGAACAAGAACATGAGAATGGAGTATTTAAAGGTCTGTTCTCAGGGTCATTGTGGGCCCAGTGGTCAGATCCCCTGCAATCAGCAATATGTCACTTATGCTGTGGCCAGGAGATGATGTGCAGAGATGGGAATACGCCTTTAATCTACTGACAGCAGAATATTGACAAAGGAGAAACAATCTAAAAAGTAGAAGTTTCTTGAGTAAATGGCAATCATGGTATGTCACTCACTTGTCACATGATATTGAATGGAAAAAGTTAATTACTGTAAAAACCTGAAAATGTCCATTGACTTTAATTGACATTAGTGATTATAGGACTGTACAGAATATTGATATTTAAAGAAAACTAATCATATACAGAACAAGGCAGGTTTGGACTTCTTTTGGTGATTTTTAACTTGTGACCATCAGATATTTAAAGGGAATCTGTCAGGTAATAGGATTGTTCAAATAGCCCTCCCTATATGCCTCCTAGCTGCTGTCTTGTTGTTGAGAAATCATCTTTTAATCCTTTGTGTTAACGAGGTCTTCCAGGCTCTGGGACGTGTGGTGCCTGGAAGAAAACTCTCCTCCAGTCTTCATTTGCGTACCACCCCCCCCCTCCCATAGGCGTCACAGTGCCATCTGAGGTGCAGTTGTGGCCCCAGAATCCCGCACCTGCCCCATGCAATAGCGCGATTATACTTACATTTTCCGCCCAATATGGTTGCGGCTGCCCGCGCATGCGCAGTAGCATCTTTTGGTTGCCGAGATGCTACTATGCACGCGCGCGCTGCGACGGCCATATTGGGAAATGTAAATTTTCACTTTTGAACAGAAATTACACATTCAATATTTAAAACAGTAGGCTGGTCACTGAAAGCACAGTGACCTGTCACAAGGCACAGATAGGAATACATAATGAGAGCACCAGAGCACATACATCTCATTATGGCAGAACTAAAAATAAAGATTATAAAGGAATCACTGGACGGATTTCATCATCAAAGGTATCATTTTACTCAGTGTAACGGCGCCCACCTGACAGTGTATGTGGTTTACTAAGCACAATCCTGCTGACAGGTGCGCTTTACGAAGGGGTTGGGCAAGAAGTGGACAACCCCTTTGATGCTCCCTTTGTGTGCACTGATGGATGCCAGTCTGACAACCGCATTTGATCAAGGGATAAAAATGAAACACCAGATCTTTCTTCACCCTATATAACTATGTGTTTTCCGTGCCGTTGCTTGAGATGCTGTTGAAAACCAAAAAAATAATCTGGACGCTTTCAGATAAGGTCATAATTTTAATGTTCCTGGGATGATTCATCGTTTTGTAAGATTTAATAGTGAAAAGAATTGTGTCTGAATTGATTTGATTTTAGGATCTACATCTAATCCATATCTGGACTACAAGCCATTATATATGAGTTTAAGTAAATTTCTGCCAAATGTATATGGGAAAGAGATTCAAACAGTACAACCCGAGATAATTAAAGTGAGTTCAGAAATATGAATTTCTCTGCAGCCAGATACAGTCATGTTTGATATAGTGCAAAGCTAATGGCCGTCACTGGAGCTTGGGATATATTGCCGAGATTTCTTATGAAGGAGTATAAATTTCCTGCTTCCTTCTGTTTCCAACTCAACAATTAAATTCTTTTTCTTCAAAAGTGGAAGAGAATTTGTTGCATAATAATGATCACAATGAACTACATAATGTCCCTCTTTCATCTTAATCTCCCAATTCACCCTGACAGAGAATGAGATAAAGACGCTGTATATTTCTCCGAAGGACACCGTCAGCGACGACACCAGAAATTTGTAGTCAATTGATACGACAGCTCGATGTGCTTTTTCCAAACTATTGGAAGTTTTATATTTGGTCAGGTTTTAAGACCTTCAAGGTTGCAGCCTTCTCACAAGAGGAATATTAGCAATCTCCAGCTCTCCATAAGAGCCTTCCCCTGTTTTGTTTGAGTTTTTAGTGTTTTGCTTCTTCTTTTTTTTTGATAGTCTATCCATTTGTGCCTGTTTTAAGCCTCTTTTATGTGTACGCTTAAGTTTAGGGTTTCCAGATGTTTTCACCTGATTCACTATTGGCAACATTGGCGCAACTGTACTCCATTTTTGGCACCATTTTGCAAAATGCACAACTTTTTGCGCTAAAAAGTCACAAACATTTTTGGTTGAATATGCAAGTAAAGAGCATTTTTGACTTTGCCAAAATTCATGAACTGCCTTTGCCATTTTTGAATCATTTGGTGCAAAAAAAACCACAACAACGAATACCACAAGACAAGAAAAGAACGCACATGATGAATCATGGCCTTTGTATCCAATATCAGTAACCCCAAACTTACAAAACACACAGAAGATGAAGAGTTCTGTGAAAGGAAGCGGAACATTATTCCAGTGTTGGTTGTCTAGACCGGTAAGATCTTATTTTAGACGATTTTGACCCCTTAACGAGCGTTGATGGATCGTAGCGCTCGATCGTCTAGCGTTAACTGGCCTGTTTACACAGACCGATGGAAACAGAACAATCGTTAATATGATTGTCCTGTCCACATGAAGCATCATGATAGCGGCAGCACACACTCTGTTTATATGGGACAATGTGCTGCTCATGATGATGCCGTTATGCTGACATAAGGCCCATTTAGACAAGCCAATAATTGGTGAAAATGCTAGTTCCAGATTTTTTGCCATGTTTAGTGGACGATTAGATCATGCATAAAATTGATTGTTGTCGGCTGCACATCGCCCCATGTAAACGGGATGTGCTGTTGGTAATATGATACTGTATAGGGACAGAGCAATAGCATTCGCAATTCTTCTGTTCCTCGTCGTTCTACTTGGTCCTGTGTAAACAGGCGCCTAAGCGCACACTGATCGACTTGTATATAGTGGATCACCGCTCATTAATTAAACAAAATTGACCGGTCTGATTGGACCTGTAAAACAGTCTAATCCCCCACCTTACAAGCGTTTTGCTAGTTTGTCGGGTGATGGCTAGCATATTGTCATAGTCCGATAATACTGAGCATTCTTACAAACGATTATTTGCCGATTTTCATCTCTTCTCAATGAATCTCTTAACTACTTCCTTAAATATAATAGGAATTAAATGTAGTGATTTCAAGATAGGAAACAGGCCATACAGATTAGCTCACAATTGTCCATACCTGTTCATTTTTGGTGTGATTGACTGTAAATTAAGGGGTGTTCACACTCAGTTTTTTTCATGGTGGAAAATTCGACATAATTTTCAAAAGAAATCCACATCTGTAAACCATGTATTTTTTTATGAGGTTTTCAGATATGAGGCGGGGTTTTTTTTAAGCTTTTTGATTTAACAGTGTCAGGTTTGATGTGGATTCCACAAGGGATCTGCATTGGATTTCTGCAATGAAGTTTTCAATACCTCATCAGAAAAATTAGTTATACGAGCTGGATTCTTATTAAGTATGAAGCTTATTCAAAGAATATTTGAAGCGGATTTTGATGTTTTTTGTGAAGCAGATCTGCTTCGAAATTCACGACAAAAGACTTTGTATGGACAGACCCTAAAAGCCAAGTGAAAGCATAATTCTACAATGTCGTAACAGTTATGGCTCTGCTGGGTGAAACCTCTGAATGTGGGTGCCAAGTTTGTAATGTAAACAGGTCCCTTAAGCCCCCCTAATATCAGGCAAACCCACTGTTATCTATGGGATCGGCCAACAGTCTTTGTATGGTGGCCTTGTCAACTGATCATCAGTGGAGATGGTGGATCGGCATGTCCGATTTCAGTTTGCCGATCGCTTTCTTCTCCCTGGAGAACACAGGAGCGCTGCTGTGTATGGGAGAGCTGGCCGAGTTGGTTGTCAGCCGAACCATTGCCTGAAGCATCATTCGGCCATCAGCTACCTAATGTGTATGGCCAGCTTTAGACTCTGTTCACATTTGTATATTGGAAGTATACATCAGGATTATTCTCGAGCATGTAACTGAAGTATGCACTTTATAGGTATACATCAGTCATTGGCCAAAGGGTTAAAGGAAAAAAAAATGGTAGCTGTAGCCGCAGAGCAGACACGTCATCCTGACTGAGGACAAAACAACACCTTTTTTTCCTTGGACAGGTAAATGGACGTATTTGGCCATATAGAGTGGAAGTAATATATCATGCAAATTAGCTTGGAAGTGCATTTGGGTGTGTCCATGCACTCTGAGGTACATTGACGCCCACAAAGCTCTTCCAGGCAAATTTACAAAGCTTTATTTCTCAGCACTGGCCCATCAGATCACCACAATCCAGATGTCATTTTTTATTGTTGCACTAGGACCCATACAGCCATACCGTTGGTTTCAGAAGTAAAATCAGCCGGACAGGTTCCCTTTAGGTGTTCTTCTGATGATGCAGAAACAATGCAGCCATAATGTGTTGAATGGTGATTTTAACCTAAAGTAAATCTAAAATTGTATATATTTCTTTTGTGATCTGTATAACAATATACAGCTGTATATGGGCAATAAAGGTCTTCTTGTCCACTACTTGTAAACTTTTTTTTTTTTATAGTCCCGGGGTGGTTAAAAAAAAAAAAAGAAAAAATCAGCCATCGAATCTGTGCCATGCCTCCATTTTCAATAAGCGTCTGATCCCGTTGACATTCTGTCAAGCGTTTTTTGAGAAGCGGCACTGGTCGTGTGTTGGCTCTTTTTTTTAATCTAGGCCCATTATAATGGCTTTACAAGTAGCAGTCAATCCCTTTAAAGGGCATTGCTACTGTATGACTGGCATAATTATGGCCTATAGTATTGTCGTTATGCCCTACAATTATGGGCAGCCTGTTTTCAGGGTTGGTGGGCTTGCAGTCTTGGAGAAGGCGGCATGTGAAGCGGACCGCCGCTTGGTAAAGAGTTGTAACGAGTGCTGTGCCGGACACCTATGATTGTCCCTATGGTCCTGCAGTCTAAATTTATATAATAATTACCTAAGTATTAAATGACTGATAGAGTCTGGTCTTTTAACATTAAGTAGCCTATTGACTGATGGGAATATTTATGAGGTCATAATGTATTTAACTTTTCCTTAATGTATACGTTAGCGAATGTTTACCGTGATAAAGTAGGACGCGGGCCGTTCCTGAGAAGAATTACCTCATGTCAGTGGTCCCATATCTGCTAAAAGTTCCATTAGCAAATGATTCCTCCTTTAGGCTTGTGAAGTGATTGCATTTTATTGCCTGTAAATCAGGCCCTGCGGACAGCGAATAAATAAACAGTTAAAGTACAGTATACGGTAATAACATCGTGATCTTCTGGAGAAAGCTTTCCCTACTTAACTTAAGAGTATTATCAGAATTAATTCTCCTCCATAATTGCACCATCTGAACTTTTTGCTTTGCTGTGACTTCTGTGATTTAATATTAACATATAATATCAGTAAACATAGTTCTTTCTTCTTTTCTTCTTTTTTTTTCTCCTTGAAATTCAATAGTAATTTCTTATTTGTTCGTTTTTTTTTATGTTTATGGAAACATTTATGGGCAGATCTATCAGACCATTATGCCGGGTTGTTTGTGCCGCCTATAAAGGAGAGTAAAATCTGTGTAATTTTACAGCAATGATGCCGCTTGTTAATCACCGCTGATACATTGTGCTTGGCTTGTTACCACTGTATGAACTGTAATACTCTATTAATCCGGAACGGCCTGCCCTGGAGTTCCTGGAAGTCTTATATCTGAGGTCTACATAGAATAAGAACACAGTGGAGTTACATGCTGCAAATGACCTGTTGTGATCTGGATAAAAAATAGTGAGTACAATTTAAATGGTCCCTCAACTTTCAGACATTCGGATCTAATTTGCTAGATAATGTGATAAATCAACAATTTGTAAATTACTTTATTTAAAGGGAATCTGTTATTAGGTTTTTGCTATGTAATCTGAGAGCAGCATGATGTAGCGGCTGAGACCCTGGTTCCAGCGATGTGTCACTTACTGGGCTGCTTGCTGTCATTTTAATACAATCACTGTTTTCTCTGCTGCAGATCTAGTAGTGCTCTGAATGCTGATCTCTGTATAACCCCGCCCCCACACCACTGATTTTCTGCTATCAGTGTTGGGGGTGGGGTTACACCGAGTAGGAGGACTACAACTAGTCCTGTAGTGATAATCTTCTGATAAAACACAGATTTTATTGAAGCAGCAAAACACAGTCTCTCAGCCCCTACATCATGCTGCTCTCAGATTACATAGCAAAAATCTAATGACTGATTCCCTTTAAAAATGTCTTATTGCAAAAATATCCCTCCAAAGTCCTGGCAACTTGGTGTCTTCCCTTCTTCTAACTTACTGTTTTACTGCCTGCTGATACGTGTAATCCACTTCTTTTAGCAGAGATCCGGAGACTGACTACAGGAAGTGGTGTGGGTCTTTGTCATTCCTTAAGCAATAATACCAAAAGACATCAGAGAGGGAATCTCCTTCTGATGTAATAAAAAAACTGAGAAGTAAAAGGGGTGGGGGAGAGGGTATAGGGTAAGCTTAGGTGGTTATACTCTTAATAAGCTCGATACAATGAAGTTCTAGCTTTTACTGGATGTAGTTGCCAAGGCTAACTATAAAATGTGATAGATTATCTAGGTAATTTTATGGGGAGGGACCCCAGAAAGCCAGGAGAGACAATAGGGGACACTAAAGAGTGACCACAGACTAGGAATAGAAGTCAGGACAAGGTATCTTTTTAGCTGTTATCCGATCTTGCATATGCATAATATGTAGTTCTGACTGAAGCCCATTTGACCTGGCTGGGAGGGGGAAGGTGATTTCCATTCTTTAGGATTAACCGTCCTGGTGGCTAAAAAGATCCATTTGAAATCATTCTTTTTCTTATCACTGTAATAGGCCCAGGAAGAATAGACCACAAAGCAATTTCTTATGCAAGCTTAAAGGAGTATTCCCATTTCCAAGATCCTATCCCAATATGTAGTAGGTGTAATAATATTAGCAAATACCTCCAATTAAAAATGTAGTATAGTTTTTCTGATTCTCTATGTCTCTTTCTTCATGTGCAGGCATTGCAGGACCTTAGGTATCCATGGTTATGTCCACTAGTGACAGCTAGTTGCTAGTGGTCGTAACCATGGATACCTAAGGTCCTGCAATGCCTGTACATGAGGAAAGAGACATAGCGAATCAGGAAAACTATACTACATTTCTAATTGGAGGTATTTGCTAATATTATTATTACACCTACTACATTTTGGAATAGGATCTTGGAGATGGGAATAGCCCTTTAACCCTTGTGACATATCACAAGTTAAGAGATGGATGTTATATCCTCCCCTAATGGTCGAATGAGGGGACAACCCCTCATTCACAGGACCACTCACTGTCTGGCACCTCCAACTTAAGTCAGACTGGGATGGGGAAATGTGCTGGAGCCAAATCAGCCTTTTGGCCCAAAAGTCATAATTTTATAGCGATTTGCCTGGATGAGATTGACAGTATGTGAGATAGAATAAAAGTTTTATCCCAATCGTCTTGTAGGATTGTTTTCCAAAGTTCTCTCTCCCATCCCGAGACAAATGCCAAGGGGGAATCAACAGTCTCTTGCAGCATCAACCCGTATATAACAGAAATTGTACTTGACCTTTCAAATGTTGTTGAAGAATAAGACAGTATGTGAATATTGGGAAAAGTACAGGGTGGGCCATTTATATGGATACACCTAAATTAAATGGGAATGGTTGGTGATATCAACTTCCTGTTTGTGGCACATTAGTATATGGGAGAGGGAAAACTTTTCCAGATGGGTGGTGACCATGGCAGCCATTTTGAAGTCAGACATTTTGGATCCAACTTTATTTTTTTCAATGGGAAGAGGGTCATTTGACACATCAAACTTATTGAGAATTTCATAAGAAAAACAATGGTGTGCTTGGTTTTAATGTAACTTTATTCTTTCATGAGTTTTTTACAAGTTTATGACCACTTATAAAATGTGTTCAAAGTGCTGCCCATTGTGTTGGATTGTCAATGCAACCCTCTTCACCCACTCTTGACACACTGATAGCAACACCGCAGAAGAAATGCTAGCACAGGCTTCCAATATCCGTTGTTTCAGATGCTGCACATCTCGTATCTTCACAGCATAGACAATTGCCTTCAGATGACTCCAAAGGTAAAAGTCTAAGGGGGTCAGATGGGGAGACCTTGGTGGTGAAGTTGATATCACCGACCATTCCCATTTAATTTAGGTGTATCCATATATAAATGACCCAACCTGTAGATAATTTCGTAACTGGAAATTTGCCAGTCATGCACCCCAGAGAAAGATTTTATTACCTAGCAGCTCTGTCAACAGTTCGAGCTCTTGGAAATCGTACTTTTCAAATGTGCATACTCAGATCTACTAAATCCCACGCAATTCTGGTTCCTTGGAGCTAAATCCAGATTTCTAAAAAATTAGGGTCTGATGGCCCATGGGACCCTTAGGTTAACCGCTTCCCGACCGCCCACTGTACATAAACGTCGGCGCTTGCTGGGCTCTGTGCAGCGCCGACGTTTATAAACGGTCGGTGGTCCCGCAGCCCTCAGGACCCCCAGGGTCCTGCAAGCGCTGCGGGTGCGGTGCAGAGCAACAGCTCTGACAGGGGACATCATCGGGACCTGATTGGATCAGGTCCCAATGATGTTAACCCTTTGCTATCTTCTACAGTACAGACCAAAAGTTTGGACACACCTTCTCATTTAAAGATTTTTCTGTATTTTCAAGACTATGAAAATTGTACATTCACACTGAAGGCATCAAAACTATGAATTAACACATGTGGAATTATATACTTAACAAAAAAGTGTGAAACAACTGAAAATACGTCTTATATTGTAGGTTTTTCAAAGTAGCCACCTTTTGCTTTGATGACTGCCGTATATTTATGCAAAAACAAAAAAAGTACACATATTTGGTATCGCTGCGTCCGAAACAACCCGATCTATAAAACTGTCGCACTAATTAACTCCTTCTGTACACACAGTAAAAAAAAAAAAAACAGATCAAAAAACTATGCTTTTTCATCATATCGCCAAACAAAAAGTGGAATAAAAAGCGATCAAAAAGCAAAATGGAAATAAAAATGGTACCGCTGAAAACGTCATCTTGTTCTGCAAAAAAAAAGCCGCCATACAGCTCCATCAGCCAAAAAATAAAAAAGTTATAGCTCTCAGAATAAAGCAATGTAAAAAAAATATTTTTTCTATAAAATTGTTTTGTGTAAAAGCGCCAAAACATAAAAAAATATACAGTAAGTGTAGTATTGCTGTAAACGTACTGACCCGAAGAATAATGCTGCCTGATCACTTTTACCACACGCAGAACGGCATAAAAAAAACCTCAAAAAACAATTCCTGAATTGTTGTTTTTTGTTCATTTTACCTCCCAAAAAACGGAATAGAAAGCGATCAAAAAATGTCACGCACCCAAAAATGATACCAATAAAAACGTCAACTCGTCCCGCAAAAAACAAGCCGTCACATGACTCTGTTGGCCGAAATATGGAAAAATTATAGCTCTTAAAATATGGCGATGCAAAAACTAGATTTTGCAAAAAAAAGCGTCTCTTAGTGTGTGACAGCTGTCAGTCATAAAAACCCGATATAAATCTGGTATCGCTGTAATCGCACCGATCCGAAGAATAAAGTAATCTCATCACTTATACCGCACGAGGAACGACGTAAAAAATAAATAAAACCAATTCTTCACCTGCTACTGATTTGTTTATTATGTCTCCCAAAGATCGCAGTAAGGCTCTGCTCACATTTATCCTGCGCTCTGCGCTGAGCACTTACACCAGACTTTCCGTGTAAATCTCTGAAATACGTGATTCAGACGGAACCCATGACGGAAGATTCCCTGTAATGAGAAATTGCACAACAAATTTCATGGTGCAATTTCTCCTGTTACCCTTATGATAATGCAAAATTTGGGGATGAAAAACATTTTTTGTGGGAAAAATGTGAAAATTTTATTTTTACAGCTCAATATTATAAACTTCTGTGAAGCACCTGGGGGTTCAAGGTGCTCACCACACATCTAGATAAGTTCCCTAAGGGGTCTAGTTACCAAAATCGTGTCACTTGTGGAGGGTTTCCACTGTTTAGGCATATCAGGAGCTCTCCAAACGCAACATGGCGTCCGCTAATTATTCAAACAAATTTTACATTCAAAAAGTCTAATGGCGCTCCTTCCCTTCCGAACCCTGCAGTGCGCCCAAACAGTGTTTTTCCCTCACATATGGGGTATCAGCGTGCTCAGGAGAAATCGCACTACAAATTGTTTAGTCCATTTTTTCCTGTTACCCTTGTGAAAATGAAAAAATTGTGTCTAAAGTAACATTTTTGTGAAAAAAAGTTAAATGTTCATTGTTTTCTTCCACATTCCAAAAATTCCTGTGAAACACCTGAAGGGTTAATAAACTTCTTGAATGTGGTTTTGAGCACCTTGAGGGGTGCAGTTTTTAGAATGGTGTCACTTTTGCGTATTTTCTATCATAAAGGCCCTTCAAAGTCACTTCAAATAAGATGTGAATCAGGGGAATCTGTTGAAGCGTTCCAGAGTAAAGTGACAGTGGTCAGAATTGAAAAAATTGGCCTGGTCACGAAGGCAAAAACAGGCTCTGGCGCGAAGTGGTTAAGAGGTCTGTTGGCCTTTCTCCTGAACTGATACAAGTCTTAATTCATATGGGTGAATACAGATATTTATATAGAATTATAAGTTTTATATGAAGTTAGCATGCTGCTTGTACAACGATATCCACTTATTTGTGTTTTACTCTCCCCGTCAGAGTAGGACTGGCCTGTAAGAGCATTCAAGGATTCACTGCTAGGCCCAGGCTCTGACTTATTTTTTGACCCCAAAGATCCTAAGCCACATCAGCCCTGTACTGCCCAATTGTTAAACTGATTGTTCAGGGAAACAGTATAATCTTATAAACCCTATCATCTGAAAAGCCTGAAACAGCTGATTCCCTGTAGGATTAAGTGATTAGACAGAGGAATAGTGAAAAGAGGGCTACTGCTGATAAATGCCTCAAAATGACAGTGAAAAGAGGGCTACTGCGGCTAAATGACAGTGAAAAGAGGGCTACTGCAGCTAAATGCCGCAAAATGACAGTGAAAAGAGGGCTACTGCAGCTAAATGCCGCAAAATGACAGTGAAAAGAGGGCTACTGCAGCTAAATTCTGCAAAATGACCCCGACCTGTAAACGCAGCCTTGGGATCTATTTCTTTTGAGATGATTCACAAATTACCTTTTCAACCTTATTAATGATGTCTTGTGTGTTTTAATGATGTTAACAAATATTAGCAATGCAATTAAAATGGAATGATTTGTATGTTTGAGGGTGGACATATTCTGTAACGTGGAAGGTGGAGCCTTAGAACTATTTCCACACGAAGCCTACGACCATAGACTTGTCATGTGCAAGAATATGTGTAGTGCAACATAAAAGCAAGGGAAAGCTCTTCTTGGTGTGGTCCCATGGGTGGTGGTCCCAAGATTTAAAACGGAACACCTTATGGTGCTGTTACTATAGGCTGAACACCAAAAAATCGCGTGTCAGCAGAATCAATGCGGCATTCCCGATTCTCTGTCCTAACATCCAATGAATCAGAACCAAGACTCATGGGCACTCATGGTCACGAACAGCCTCCGTGCCCACAAACTGCAAGAAGGAACTATTCTTAAATAGTTTGTCACACCCACAATGCCTTTTAGATTAACTATTCAGTGATATAGGGGACTTCACACTTATAAAAATCATACTATCACTGTACCTGTTACTGGTACAGTGCTTGTGAAAATAAATAACTTTTAATTTGTATGCAAATTAGGGGCTTTGGTCCTCCCATGGCATGGCCATGAGCTAGGTGCACCATTACGCACCTTCATTTTGAGACTGTTTTAGCTAGTGATGGACAGCGCATGCTCCTAAAAGAAATGCTGCCTCACATGTGTGCGCATGCGCACTGATACTGGCTGTGCTGGGCATGCGCACTGATGCCGGCCGTGATGGGCATGCGCACTGATGCCGGCCGTGATGGGCATGCGCACTGATGCTGACCGTGCTGGGCATGCGCACTGATGCTGGCCGTGCTGGGCATGCGCACTGATGCTGGCCGTGCTGTGCATGCGCACTGATGCTGGCCGTGCTGGGCATGCGCACTGATGCTGGCCGTGCTGGGCATGCGCACTAATGCCGGCCGTGCTGGGCATGCGCACTGATGCTGGCCGTGCTGGGCATGCGCACTGATGCCGGTTGTGCTGGGCATGCGCACTGATGCCGGTTGTGCTGGGCATGCGCACTGATGCCGGTTGTGCTGGGCATGCGCACTGATGCCGGCTGTGCTGGGCATGCGCACTGATGCCGGCTGTGCTGGGCATGCGCACTGATGCCGGCTGTGCTGGGCATGCGCACTGATGCCGGCTGTGCTGGGCATGCGCACTGATGCCGGCTGTGCTGGGCATGCGCACTGATGCCGGCTGTGCTGGGCATGCGCACTGATGCCGGCTGTGCTGGGCATGCGCACTGATGCCGGCTGTGCTGGGCATGCGCACTGATGCCGGCTGTGCTGGGCATGCGCACTGATGCCGGCTGTGCTGGGCATGCGCACTGATGCCGGCTGTGCTGGGCATGCGCACTGATGCCGGCTGTGCTGGGCATGCGCACTGATGCCGGCTGTGCTGGGCATGCGCACTGATGCCGGCTGTGCTGGGCATGCGCACTGATGCCGGCTGTGCTGGGCATGCGCACTGATGCCCGCTGTGCTGGGCATGCGCACTGATGCCCGCTTGCTGGGCATGCGCACTGATGCCCGCTGTGCTGGGCATGCGCACTGATACTGGCTGTACTAGGCATACGTACTGATACTGGCTGTGCTGGGCGCGCGCACATACACACAGTGGCTGGGTGTGTACTTCTAACTAGCTCTCACTTTCTACACTTCCAGGGGTATGAGCGGCATCACCAAGGAGGAGAACTTGCGCAGGCACTGTGTGCGTGTGGCAGGCATAGCCAATATTCGTGTGCGTGTGCACACACTCGGCAGTCTGATGTGCTCAGTAGTGGAAAACCCTTTTAAACCGATTCTGTCAGCATAAAAGGACTATTCATACTAAGCACAAGAGCTCTGTGCACCCTTGGAATGGCCCAGCACTTCACTGCACCTGTCCACTTACTTGTTTTGCACCTCTCTTCGCCCTCTTCTCGCTCCTGTAAAGCCAGAGATATCAGTCGAAGATGAACGATAGATGGAGAACACATAGGTGTAGGAAGGTGCACAGGACTACACAGCCAATTATGCACCAAGCTCCTGTGCTTGGTTTGAACAGTCGTTTTCTGCTGACAAATTCCTTTTACTCTTGAACATAGCACACATGTATTGGATAAGTTTTGGAGTAATAGTGCTGCCATTGATTTTGGGTCTGAAAAAGATTGTAGTTTATATACAGTAGGGAAAATAAGTATTTGATACACTGCCAATTTTGCAAGTTTTCCCACCTACTAAGAATGGAGAGGTCTGTAATTTTTTTTGTAGGTACATTTCAACTGTGAGAGAGAGAGAATCTAAAAATAAAAACCAGAAAATCACATTGTATGATTTTTAAATAATTAAATTGCATTTTATTACATGAAATAAGTATTTGGTCACCTACCAACCAGTAAGAATTCTTTCTATCACAGACCTGTTAGTTTTTCTTTAAGAAGCCCTCCTACTACAGATCATCTTCAGATCATTCAAGTTTCGGGGCTGTTTCTGGGCAACATTGAGTTTCAGCTTCATCCAAAGATTTTCTATTGAGTTCAGGTCT
This sequence comes from Phyllobates terribilis, assembly GCF_046119375.1. Lineage (NCBI taxonomy): Eukaryota > Metazoa > Chordata > Amphibia > Anura > Dendrobatidae > Phyllobates > Phyllobates terribilis. The sequence continues at coordinate 112,398,162 of NW_027362764.1, read as the reverse complement.
GGATACTGGCTATGCCACTCCAGAACCTTGAATTACTTTTTACGGAGCCACTTCTTAATTGCCCTGGCTGTGTGTTTCGGGTCATTGTCCTGCTGGAAGACCCAACCATGACCCATCTTCAATACTCTTACTGAGGGAAGGAGGTTGTTGGCCAAAATCTTCAATACGGTGCAGTCATCCTGTCCTCTTTGCAGAAAAGCACCCCGAAGGTATGATGTTTCCCCCACCATGCTTCATGGTTGGGACGGTGTTCTTGAGGCTGTACTCAACTCCCTTCTTCCTCCAAACACGATGAGTGGAGTTGACACCAAAAGGTTATATTTTCGTCTCATCTGACCACATGACCTTCTCCCGTGCTTCCCTGGATCATCCAGATGATCATTGGCAAACTTCACACGGCCTGGACATGTGCTGGTTGAGCAGGGGGACCTTGTGTGCCCTGCAGGATTTTAATCCATGACGGCGTAGTCTGTTACTACTAACATTAATGTTTGAGACTGTGGTTCCAGCTCTCTTCAGGTCATTGACCAGATTCTCTCATGTAGTTCTGGGCTGATTCCTGAGCTTTCTCAGAATCATCCTTACCCCACGAGGCGAGATCTTGCATGGATCCCCAGACCGAGGAAGATTGACATTCATCTTGTGTTTCTTCCATTTTCTAATAGTTGTGTCAACCGTTGTTGCCTTCTCACCAAACTGCTTGCCTATTGTCCTGTAGCCCATCCCAGCCTTGTGCCGGTCAACAATTTTGTCCCTGGTGTCCTTAGACAGCTCTTTAGTCTTGGCCATGGTAGAGAGGTACGAGTGTGATTCATTCAGTGTGTGGACAGGTGTCTTTTATAAAAGTAACGAGTTCAAACAGGTGCAATTAATCCAGGTAATGAGTGCAGATTAGCAGGGCTTCTTAAAGAAAAACGAATAGGTCTGTGAGAGCCAGAATTCTTGCTGGTTGGTAGGTGATCAAATATTTATTTTATGCAAAAAAATGCAATTTAATTATGTAAAAATCATACAATGTGATTTTCTGCTTTTTATTTTTAAAGTCGGCCTTTCACATTTGAAGTGTACCTACGATAAAAAGTACAGATCTCATCATTCTTTGTAGGTGGGAGAATTTCCAAAATCGTCAGTGTATCAAATACTTATTTCCCACACTGTATAAACCACAATGCTAGTTACATAGTGATATGTACTCTTGTTAAAGAGGAAAACATGACTTATTTGCCCTTAATAGTCAGTTAGTGCTCCTGGTACATTTCTTACATTGGCATGTGCAACAAAATGATGGTGCTCTACACTAGATTCCCTTTACTATTGGATGTTGCCCCCTTGATTAGTCGGGTTCTCTTTAAGCTCATTTCATTTATACGTATATTCATTTTGTGGTCTGTGCCGATTTAATAGCACCATTTTTTAATTGGTGTGGCTTTTAGATTTTATCCCAAAACCGATAAAATTGACTGAAAGTGGAAATGTAGTGACTATATTCCTACTTAATCTCCAGAAAAGTCAGTGTGAAATAGGATTGGAGAGTTTATATAGTTATTAGATGGAAATATAAATGTTTGCTGGGTAACTACCTCCAGATTGATAGTGATGCATTTGAAAAGCATTATTTTTTTATTGATTCTTAATGCAGTAAATTACCAAAGTTATTTGGCAGCCGGCAGCGATGGCCTGTGATGTTGTCCCCATCCATTCTCATGATAGCAACACAATTTGCATTAATCACATTCGCAGCTCACTCTCTTATATTAAAAGGCTTCTACCATAATTAATCCGTTTTATTTCAAATCATTTTGGCACAATCCCTGGCAATAAACACTCGCTGGAGACGGACACTTGAAAAATAACATACAAGTTTCTGCAATCTACCTAGGCGGCTCTCTGCACAGCAGCTGAGTTATTGATGGCCCCGTAAGGGCATCTGATGCAAGTGTCTGCGGATTAAGCCCTATATGACAAATGTTAAGTGGATTATTTTGCATAAAAAATAGACAGTTTGCGGAGTTGTACAATTAACCTGTGTTTAGAAAATACCTTGATTTATGCCCACGCTGATATTTGTGTTGCATACATTATGGAAATTTCATTTATAATCCACTTTGCTGATGCGGTCATGCTGCTTAACACCATCATTTATTTAGGCTTCAATATTGAATCTTTAAACCCGTTTTTTTTTTTTTTTTTTTAAAGGTAGAAAGGGAAGGGCAACGTGGGTTATTTTTTTCACTTTTAGAGTCTGAGTCATGAAGGTAATTTTGTAGCTTTTTTTCTCCAGGTAGCTTTCCTATACACATACATTTGGTTACAATGAAGGCTTTGTTCTCAGTATAGCACCCAATGACCTTGCAATGGCTGGAGAATGAGGCTTTTCGTCACACTGCCATTTGTTTTTGCACACACAGGAATTTCGCACACACACCTTGGATAAACCGTGATTTCCTACATGGAGCTGTGTTTGTCTTGAGCTATGCTTTGAATGGTTTTGTGTTTTTATAAGACAGTAGAGTCTGTAGTAACTACCTCATAAAAGTTAAATTTAACTTTTTGTACATTATCAGGGTATCTTATAATAATGTACACACGTTTAGTCATTTGTGCCAATATAACCCATTTTTAAATCTGCCCGTATTACACTTATCTTCCCAACAAGGATGACCCTCCATGCTCTATTTACCCTTCAAGTTGATCTTACACTCGTTCTGTTGTTCCTGGTGCCCTGGTCGATAAATGCCCATTCAGTCGCTCTCAGCTGGCATTTTGGCAGCATAGCTGTGCTGTGTCTAGCAGGGAGCTTCTACCATGAGGGATGTCATGGTAAGGGCGGAAGCTCCTTCATTACAGTGTGGAGCTCATACTTGGATGCGGCTGTGTGCTGCTAACTAAGAGTAGTGATATACTGCAGAATGAGCTGTACATAGAGGAGACACAATGGAGAGATGATGTATACTGCAGGATGAGGTGTATATAGAGGACATGGAAAGGAGAAATGTACTGCAGAATGGGCTGCATATAGAGGAGACAGAAAGGAGAGATTCAGTGCACAATGGGCTGTGTGTAGAGGAGACAGGAGAAATATGCTGCAGGATGGACTGTATATATAGGGGACAGAAAGGAGATGTGTACTGTATATAGAGGAGATAGAAAGGGGAGATATACTGCAGGATTTGCTGTATATAGAGGGGATATAAATTAGAGAAATGCTGCACGATGGGTTGTATATAGAGAGTACAGAAAGAAGAGCTATACTGCAAGATGGACTGAATACAGATGGGAAAGAAAGAAAATATACTGTAGAATGGGCTGATTATAGAAGGGAGAGAAAGGAGATAAATGCTGCAGGAAGGTCTGTATATAGAGGGAACGGAAAGAAGAGATATACTGCAAGATGGGCTATTTATAGAGGGGACTATATATATATATATATATATATATATATATATATATATATATATAATGGAGATATACTGTAGAATGGGATGAATATAGAGGGGACTGAAAGAAGAGATACACTGCAGGATGGGTGTATACAGAGAGCTAAGAGGAGAGATATATTGCAGCATGGGGCTCTGTGTACAGGGGCTGAGATATGTTGATCTGTGAAATAAAGAGAAAAGGAAGCGCCCCTAGCGCAGATCATACAGGGTGGATGAATCACTGAGCGGTGATGTTACTCACCTGGTGAGGTTATACTATTTTGGCACAATAATGAGCAAGATGGAAGGTTAGTGTTCTCTATGGCTGCTGCATCACCCACTGGGTTCTGTCTAGTGGGGATGGGTGGTCAGTAGCGCTGCCAAGGTATACCAATGTCACGAAAAAGATGATATTTAAAAGTTGTTTATTTGCTACGTGTTTCGAAGCTGTTCAAGTCTCTTCATCAGGCAAAATATAAAACCACTATACTCGCAGACTATTATATACACAGTACCTGTGTTTTCTGACAAATCAGGTGCTCACATTAATTATCAGCTGTGATGTATATCTCACTGGGAGCCAGGAACTCTTAAAGGTATAGATATGCACATTACAAGAATATACTTATCGCTGAGCAACAGCAAATATCATACAAACAGTTTTACAATAATGTTGATGTACAGCAACATAGATGAAATCAAATCAAATCACTGCAATAAAAATAAAATTGAGAGACTAATGAACCTCATTGTATGTTTAAAACCTCTGAGAGGAAAATATGGAGGAGGGGGAGGGGCACATCCTTATAATATTCCTAATAATTTCAAAGACATTATCCAGTGTTATCTATGCATTGATTTAATCCATCTGGTTTGAGCGTTGAAAGTTTGAAAATGCAATAGGACTCCCTATTGATGAGTCTTTGTATTCTGTTGGGTGTGTTTTCAGATATCTGTTCTAATACAGTTAGTTTCAAATTAGCGGGATCTTGTGTTCAGTTAAAAAGTGTCTTGAAAGGCTATGACATATGATTCTATTTTTGATGTTGGGCCTATGCCCATTTTGGGAAAGTTATGAAATGTCCTATAAATGTCTGTTCTGTTCCTGATCTAAGGATCTCGGCTTTTAGTTCAGATGAATCTGTGCTGCACTTTATGTATACGCTCAGTAGTGAGGCAGCGCTGTGGAGTCTGAGTCAGGGAAATTGAGGAGTCGGAGGTTTGTCTTACAGTCTCCACAGCCCTGGTTTCCTGAAGTCTTCCTCTTGAAGAACTCGGCGGGTTGCCGGTCTGAAAAAGACATTGTGTGCACATACCCTAAGAAGGAGTCTACTTTGCCAGGCTCTGTTTCCTTAGCGTATGTGCAATCATTTTTTACTAATTCATTTTTAAAGGTGCAATGAAAGCAAGTTCTCACCTTTCCAGAGGATGACTTGCTGATCGGTGGGGTCTGACTGCTGGGACTAGCATCAGTCGACAAAAAAAGGGGAATTTATATTCCCAACAGGGCACTTTTATCCTTGTTACAAAATCTAGAAGCAAGTCGGATGCCAAGATGCCATTGCATTTATTCTCCACGGGTCTGCCAGCAATCTTAGCACAGTGTTTGGCAGTCCCATAGGGAATGAATGTACTGGCAGTTGAACATGACACAGCCGTGCCATTCCAAATAGAGGAAAGACCCCGTTCTGCCCATCAGTGCATGTCCCAGCAATCAGACCCCCACGATCAACAACATGGCTTCATATTCCCTGGATATAAATGCAAAATATGAAATTCTGGCTGCCTGCGGTCACCACCGGAGAGAACTCAGTCATTCTATGTTATTCAGTTCAGTGGATAACAGTAGAATTTAATTTTTTCAATCTATGTCTTATGTTAATTGAAACTACTGACTGCTACCCTATATGCAATGGTTCATTAGTGTATATACACAGATGCATATTGTTTCTGTCAAATTTCAGCTATCTTACAATATATATATTTTTTGCATTGTCTATTCCTTATTGGGGTCCTGCTATTTTTTTTTACTGCATCCATTTTACAATGCCACATAATTCATACAAAGTTGCTGCTTTCTTTTTTTGGAAATGTGCTAGACTTCACCTAAAACATTCTGTTAAAAGAGGATTCTCATCTCATATATTTATGGCATATCCACTCTATCTAAAACCCCAGGGACAACTGGCCTACCAGATTTTATACCATACAGTTAGTCCTAGACCTTCTGCACCACCGTTTTTCAAAGCTTTAGATCAGGGATGTCAAACTGAAATACACAGAGGGCTCAAATAAAAAATTTGGACATAGTCGTGGGCCAACCTTGATATCTATCAAAAAAATGTCTGCAATTGAGGACGTTTTTCCTTATCATCAAATATAACAACAAATTTTTTTCATATGGAAACAAACTTAACAAACTTGTCCTACGAACAAAGTACATTTTAATTGATAGATCTTAGGAAAAAAATAAACACATAATCACAAATGGGGCATACTGGAATAATATAATATGTTATGTAAGAGCAGTAAAAAGCATATCGCCTAATGGCCTAATTTAAATATGTAATAACAAGGGATAAAAAACCTTGAATTAATAAATAATACAGATAATAAAGTATGATGCCAACAAAAGTGCCCCCCAAACACAGTATGATACCCCCCACAGTGAATTCCTACACAGTACCCCGCACACGCACGATATGATGACCCTACTTTAGCCCCCCAGCAAAGTATGATGACCGCAACACAGTATGATGCCCAAACTGTGATCCCCACACAGTATAATGGACCCCACAGAGTCCTCCAGACCGTATAATGGGCCCCACATAGTCCTCCATACAGAATGATGGGCCCCACATAGTCCTCCATACAGAATGATGGGCCCCACATAGTCCTCCATACAGAATATTGGGCCTCACATAGTCCTCCATATTGTATAATGGGCCCCATGTAGTCCTCCATACAGAATAATGGCCTTCACTTAGTCCTCCAGACAGTATAATGGGGGGCGGTGGCGGCGTCGCAGGCCAAATATAATCTCCCTGTGGGCCATATTTGGTCCGCGGGCCGGAGTTTGACATGTGTTCTTTAGATGGAGGTGGGACAGGATGTGGCTTCACTCCAGATACAGTGATTGTTTGGGGACAGCCTCTGACGCATATAAAAATTGTAAAAGTCCCCTTTCAACTTTTTTTTTTGTTTAGAAATTTGTTGATACTGTGATAAAAGTAATAAAATCAGATGGGCACCCAACCTGCATGCCTACCAAGTCCTCAGTGGCCACCACATATCCTATTTGGTGTATAGGATCCTCTAGTAAGGACAGAAGGAAGGAGTACCTAACTGTGACAACAAAAGGGGAGTAAGTGGACCAGGGGAAGAGGCTACGTGTAGACATGTGGCTATGAGTCTTTCCCATATGTTTAACTGACTTAAAAAAAAAAAAAAAAAAAAAAAAAAGGTGAAAGGTTACAAAGGTTTTCAAAATCGACAAGGCCATAATAGAAGTAATAAAATCAGCTGGTATTCACCCTCCCGGGTCCAATCCTGCATTTCCAGTGATTGTGTACAATGTGGCGTCACATCAACAGCACTGCAGCCAGTCACTGGTATTACCAGTTGACGACCCGAACCGCTGAGCCAAGTGATTGGCTGCAGCGCTATTGACGTTACCACTGCAGCCTGTACAGTCACCAGAAATGCAGCACTGGACTCAGGGAGGGTGAATACCAGCAGATTTTATTACTTTTATCCTGGTTTGGCCGAATTTGAAAACCCCTTTAACTTTTCTCCGTTTTCATTTTCCTGGGTTCAGTTTCTAAAAAAAATAGTTCTTCTATGCTAAGTCATACTGGTTGTGAGATAGGTTATCTCCAGGTTGTGAAAAATGTGTGTCCTTTATTTATGGATGATATGGAAAAAAAGCCCTAATTATATGAAGGGAGTTGTTTTCGGTTACCATTTTTTTTCCAACAGGCAAGGAATGAAGAATGGGACATCATCGCTTCTTGTCCTGGAGATCTCCAGGATAGTCTTCACTAGAGTCTGTGTGGTTATGGCTGTTGGCTATACCTTCTAATATAATTTTATAACATTTGCATCCTTTTGGAAAGTTGGAATAGGAATAAAATATTTTATAATCGGTGAGCAGAACGCAGGCTATACTCTACTATTAGGGTCCTCCCCTGCCCTTACCATATGGTGGCCCAATGTTACAACACGCTCATAGGAATTTGCTTTCGTCTTCTCCCTGCCTTACTTTCTTTTATCTACTCGCCTAACAACCTGCTTTCCGCTTTTTCCATGGATAATATTGTTTCACATGATATACGGTACTCATTATAGTAATGTTTGTAGAAAATGTGTGTTTATATGTAATACTAATGTGCTCAGGATGATTGGACTTAACAATCATAGGCTATGACTAGACCTCTGCAAGCATGCATTTTTTTTTTGCAAAAAATGTTAGTTGGTCCAGTTCTGCAGATCATATATAGATTGAAATAATGACTGCCCCTCATTGCCAAACAACTCAGTGGTCATAAATGAGTCCTTATTAGCTTTGTTTCCTACAAGGCTGCAGTTGTGCAAACATGTTGGGGTCATCTGAAGTTTGTAGACCTTGACATCTCACCAGGGTTAATGATAGCTGAACAACCACTAAGCTCATTTAGATATTATTGAAGTCTCAGTTATACACCAGTTGCAAGTGAAAGTTGGAAAAATGGTTCCCTTGTCAAGGTTATCTGATGAGATAAATGTGTGCCCAGCTATGGGAGTCATATGTAAGTGGATTGCCCATTACTACTGTATTAGCTATTATATCTGTGGTCACAGCAAAGCCCTGTTATGGACAACACTAATTACTCTGATCTATACCACCCAAATAGACAACAAGATGGCACATACCAACAATACATTTTGTCGGACCCATTCATGTTGTATACCAATTGGCTAAGGGGGGATAATCCTGTCTTGCCAAATGCAGTTACAGCAGAATGTGGTATCGCTGACCACCAATGGTGACATGTTTGATGTCTACCATGTTTGCTCTCTTTGGCATCCTCACCAGTCAAATGTATGAGAACAGAGCTGCCTCTGAAGTTGCCCACACACTTAATAATTTGGGGATCACAACTCTTCTTACTGACGCTCCTGTACAGATGCACAAGATTAGGCCGGCAGCAGCTTATCTTCTACATCTACCAAGAGATAGAAAGAGAAAACAATGTTGAAGGAGAGCAATGCCCGGCTAAATGCTCCTACTCCTTTGTTTTAGCATTCTTTTGGGGGTCTAAGTACTTAGACTCCCAATTCCCTATGATATGAAACATTTTTGGAAATTACACTTTAATCTGTCCATTCAGTTAGGCCTTTGACCATTTATTGTTCACTTTTTTTTTTGCACTGGTCAACAACTGACAGATCGGATCAAAACCGATACCATGTGTGTATGACGTGATCGGCCAAGACTTTACAAAATTACATTTTACTTTTTGTTTTTTTACACATTTTCGTATGCTATGGCTCCGATTCATGAAAGCAATTACGTCAGCATAATTCGCTTAGAAAAATGGCAACATTTTTCTTAGTGTGCAGTTGGCAAAAATTTTGCGACTTTTGGAGTTTTCATGTCAGAATGGGGGGAGCTACGGAGGGATGGGGGCGCGGCGGAGGCATCACACCCAAGGTTGTGGAGTCGGTAAGCCAAATCTCCGACTTAGACTCCTTCATTTCCATGACTCCGACTCTCTCATACATAACTCATATTTGATAAGTCATTTACTGTAGCACAGATTAATCTCAGCTAATAGTCTAGACCCTTAGATCAGGAATAGGACAGACATTTATAGGACATTTCATAACTTTCCCAAATTCTTCTGAGAAAATATTCCCGACAAATTGCATTGAATTACTGTACCCAATTTTAGGAGTCGGTCCATTTTATACCGACTCCGACTCCACAGCCCTGGTCACACCACAGTTCGTCTAATTCATGACGACCTGTGGCATTCTTTACGCCGCTGACTGGAGTAAGATTTGTGGCGAGGTGCATGCCACTTACCTGATTCATTAAGGGGTGTGCGCCTTTTAATGACTCAGGAGCATCTAGCTCACTCATCAAGACTGGCGCGAAAATCGTCTTGATGAATTGGTGCCATAGTCTCCAATATGCTGGATCAGTCTGGAATAATGAAGGTTGGATCACTCATATGATCGAATATTCAAGTTGGGCAAAAAGATTTGACCTACACTGGTCCACCATCTAAATCTGTCCTCTATAGCAGCTTAACCAAGGCAGTGTTCACTTGCGCTCCGGCAATCTATTGCTGAGAATATTGGATGCCTCTGTCCCATACAATGCATTGACAATGTCATGACATCACTAGGCCTCGCATGACATCATTACATCGCGTGGGCCTAGTAATCGGCCAAGGCGTCCAGGATACCAGGCCTAGGATGCCTCGGTTTGGCTGCGGCTGAGGGTAGTTTTGAATCTTTTTGCTCATTCCTATCATCGATTAGTTACATATTGCTAGATCTTGATCTAATGTGTAATCTTCAGTAAGTGTAGCACTAATTTAAACCCTACTGCATATAATATATGCAACATCTTATATTCACAGAATAGAATCTGAAAAGTACAAACGTGGAAAAGATCCAATATTCATAAAGTCTGATGGAAATGATCTTTGTCTCCGTATTTCTGCAGGCGCTGTATGAGAACATGTTGGTGGAGCTGCCTTTTGCCAGCTTCTTCTTATCCAAGTTGTTGGGTACCAGTGCTGATGTGGACATCCACCACCTGGCTTCTCTGGATCCAGAAATGTACAAGAACTTACTGTTTCTGAAGAGCTACGAAGGAGATGTGGAAGAACTTGGGTTAAACTTTACTGTGGTTAACAATGATCTCGGGGAAGCGCAGGTATGTTCCCAGGGTGGCTGCTAATGATTAATTACACTGTCACATGCCTATTATTTGGGTATGCAGATAAGAGTACATGTGGCCATGGTATTTTTTCTTTTATTATATGCGTCATACTATATAAGCTTGGACTGCAGAAAGCTGTAATTACCAGTTAGACAATCGTCATGCAGATTTTGATGGATTGTTTGATTGGAGAGGCCATATATAAAGCCAGATGTTCCCGGACTCTTATCTATTTTTTGTTGCCTCAAGTGTCCCTTTCTTGAGCATTTGTAACTATCAGATTTTCTGCCTGGGTGACCTAAAGCTTACAATAATTACAGTTAGAAGATACCGTAAAGATTAGCCATTATCCTAAAATTGCTTCTGGCATTAAGTAGCCCTTTTTGTATTCAATTTGTATTTAGCTAGGTAATAATAAAGCAATAATCCCGGATGTCGAGGGCATTAACGGGCGCTTAAAACTTTTCTGAGATGACGAGTGAAATTCTAATGCAGAAGTCGTTAATTTGTAATTGTTCTGCAGCCAAAATAGATTAAAGCTATTTTGGATGATATCAGCCATATTTTTATATGGCCGCAGTCACAGCAAAGGACTCCAAGCTCTGTTGCAGCCAAGCAGACGAAGATCATTGCATTTAAGACGTCTATATGAATGTCATTACTACTGTATGGTATTAAGGTATAGCAGGGAAGACAATATGATGCAACACGGTAGCATTTATTTAAGGCCCAAACGCATTAGATAGCTGTCGACTGGAGAATCATTTGGCTGACAGCAACCTCCCCCAACACACAGCAATGCTCAGCTCGGCCGAGCGCTCTTGTGTTGTGTATGAGCAGCGGCTTATCTCGCATTGACCAAAAGGAGCAGTCGTTGGATTTCCAACATGACGGATCCACCTCTTCTCCAACATCATCTGTCAGGAGGCCTCAATACAAATTAGACTGTGAATTACAGTGGGGAAAAAAAGTATTTAGTCCGCCACCAATTGTGCAAGTTCTCCCACGTAAAAAAATGAGAGAGGCATGTAAATGACATCATAGGTAGACCTCAGCTATGAGAGAAGAAATGAGGAAACAAATCCTGAAAATCACATTGTCTGATTTGGAAAGAATTTTTTTTCAAATTTTGGTGGAAAATAAGTATTTGGTCACCTACAAACAAGCAAGATATCTGGCTCTTTCAGACCTGTAACTTCTTCTTTAAGAGGCTCCTCTGTCCTCCACTCATTACCTGTGGTACTGGCACCTGTTTGAACTTGTTATGAGTATAAAAGACACCTGTCTGCAACCTCAAACAGTCACACTCCAAACTCCACTATGGTGAAGACCAAAGAGCTGTCGAAGGACACCAGAAACAAAATTGTAGCTCTGCACCAGGCTGAGAAGACTGAATCTGCAACAGGCAAGCAGCTTGGTGTGAAGAAATCAACTGTATGAGCAATAATTAGAAAATGGAAGACATACAAGACCACTGATAATCTCCCTCGATCTAGTGCTCCACACAAGATCTCACCCCGTGGGATCAAAATGATCTCAAGAACGGTGAGCAAAAATCCCAGAACCACACGGGAGGACCTAGTGAATGACCTGCAGAGAGCTGGGACCAACGTTACACAGGCTACCATCAGTAACACACTACGCCGACAGGAACTCAGATCCTGCAGTGCCAGACATGTCCCCCTGCTTAAGCCATTACATGTCCGAGCCCGTCTGAAGTTTGCTAGAGAGCATTTGGATGATCCAGAAGAGTATTGGGAGAATATCATATGGTCAGATGAAACCAAAGTAGAACTGTTTGGTAGAAATACAACTTGTTGTGTTTGGAGGAAAAAGAATGCTGAGTTGCATCCAAAGAACACCATACCTACTATGAAGCATGGGGGTGGCAACATCATGTTTTGGGGCTGTTTTTCTGCCAAGGGACCAGGATGACTGATCCGTGGACATGAAAGAATGAATGGGGCCATGTATCATGAGATTTTGAGCGCAAACCTCCTTCCATCAGCAAGGGCATTGAAGATGAAATGTGGCTGGGTCTTTCAGCATGACAATGATCCCAAGCACACCGCCAGGGCAACGAAGGAGTGGCTTCGTAAGAAGCATTTCAAGGTCCTGGAGTGGCCTAGCCAGGATCTAAACCCTATAGAAAACCTTTGGAGGGAGTTGAAAGTCCGTGTTGCCCAGCGACAGCCTCAAAACATCACTGCTCTAGAGGAGATCTGCATGGAGGAATGGGCCAACATAGCAGCAACAGTATGTGCCAACCTTGTGAAGACTTACAGAAAACGTTTGACCTCTGTCATTGCCAACAAAGGATATATAACAAAGTATTGAGATGAACTTTTGTAATTGACCAAATACTTACTTTCCACCAAAATTTGAAAAAAATTCTTTCTAAATCAGACAATGTGATTTTCAGGATTTGTTTTCTCATTTTGTCTCTCATAGTTGAGGTCTACCTATGATGTCAATTACAGGCCTCGCTCATCTTTTTAAGTGAGAGAACTTGCACAATTGGTGGCTGACTAAATACTTTTTTTCCCCACTGTAATTTGGTATATTACTAACTGAACCATGACTTGCTAATGTAAAGCAGCATAGAATGAGAGAAGCATATGCTGTGACCGAGCAGATCTAAAGGCCCTTCAACACACTAAATGTGGGAACTGTACGAGAACTGAACAATTGTGTATGATCTTTCGCCCTTATACATCTTTCAACGGCACTGTAAAAGGGTCCTTAAATGAGCATCAATAGACTTGTTATATTGTTGATCAGCACTCGTTACAAGCAGACATCTGCCTGTGTAAAAGGACCTTAAAAGTTACGAACTTGCTTATATACAGCAATTGACACCTTTATGTGCCTTTTCAAAAATTTTCTCGGTTAGTTGCCAAAAATCCCGAATGGGAAGTGGAGTTTTTCAAATTACCACCTCCACTTATATTTATTCAATTTCATACTAAGATCACTCATGATTATTATTTTTTTCAATTCAAGTCAGCCTTGAAAAGTCCCAATATTTCTATTCCAACATTGAAAACAAAAGTATTTTACATTATGAACCCCAAATCCAAATGCAACTCCAAGTCTTACAGTAACATTACCCACTGATTATGTACCTGAACTTCCCATAGCAGCCAATATTTACCACCTTATCTGCTTTCCTTATCAAATATAATTGGTCCAAGTGGAGATTTCAAACGTTTTACCCATTGACATATTTCTTTTTTTTTGTTTGTTGAATTTGATTTACCAGAATTGTTACATAGAAGACGCATTAATGGGACTTTTATTTTCCAGCCTATCCTTCTGACCTCCAGGATGTCAACAATAAGAGATAGACCTTTAGGGCGCAGACAGACGGCCATATTTCTCGTGCGAGGATCACATCGCAGTGCATGAACTGACCATTGGCTCTCCTGACCGGAGCATGACAGCGTCATGTATTTCTATGTAGCTGTCACACTCAGGTCAGGAGAGCCAACAGTCAGTCCAAGGATTGCGAAGCGATCCTCGCATGAGAAATATGGCCGTCTGTGTGCCCCCTTAGGGCTATGGATCACAATAGGATTGCAATGTCTGGCTACTACTCATAGCTAATGATAGTGGATGTGAAGGGGCCACACAACTCCTGCGAGCGCTTAGCCACTCCGCTGGTAAGGTGGTCAAACCCCCGCTGATCGGGAATAAATGGGGATATCCTCTGTAATATATAAAATGTGTAAAATGTTTTTTTATTATTATTTTAATACTACTTTTCTACTTATTTTTTTTAAACATCATACACCATGTTGCAATGTACGGATATGGATATGTAGTGATTAGTTGGTTACAGATGATTATTGGAAATTGAAAACATGGAGCCATTTTTTTTTTTTTTTTTACATAAACACCTTACGCTCAACGTCCTCTATAAGTGGCCGCGGTCATATAAGGGTGCAGCTTAAAAAATAACAAAAAAAAGCAAAGAGGTCTAGAGCATTGTCTTCGAGGTTACATCTCTATATATGCCTAATGTAGGTAGCAGAGTGCGCCATCTAGTGACAGAAGCCATGCAACACTAAAGGATGAATCTTTTCTCGCTCATTGTGATAAGACATATATCGCCCACAAATTAGAAGGACGAGAAAGAGATAACATATCGGAGTAATGACAGCGCCATTAGCTTCTCATTTAATATCTGCAGTGCAATAGAGACCTACAGTGATCTATATGGCGCGTTTGTTCCTATCAGGTGGTAGAGCTCAAGCTCGGAGGCAAAGATATCCCTGTAACGAGTGCCAATCGAATTGCTTACATCCACCTCGTAGCTGACTATAGACTGAACAAGCAGATCCGCCAGCATTGTCTGGCATTCAGGCAAGGTCTTGCCAACGTGGTGAACTTGGAATGGCTCCGGATGTTTGATCAGCAGGAAATCCAGGTATTGTATCAGCGCTGCGCTGTTTGCATATGGTGGGTGCCAATGTAATTGACTATGTCTAGCCAAGCACACACCTGACTTCCCGGCAAGAAGTAAGAATATAATACAGGTAAATCCCAATTATCGGAAGTAGGTTTATGACAAAATCTTTCTCCAAGCATAAAGCAAACATCCAGGTACATTAAAACGTATATAGTAGTGTCTGCAGTTACTTGTCAGTGAGACCAGGGGTGTTGGATTATTATAGCACACTAGATGGAGGGCGGTAATGTCACGATGGGGGCAGGCTTTGCAGCGCTGAGAATCTCTCCCCCCCCTCATGTGCTCACCCACCTATCCACACTCTTTTTCCCCCATGTGCTCACTTCTCCCGTCTGCGCTCTCTTCTTTGACCTGTCTACCCCATGTGTTATCCCCCTTGTCTGCTGTCTCTCTCCTTCCTGTGCTGTGTTCTCCCCTCATGTGCTGTCCCGTTTGAGCTGTGTCCCCCCTGTGCTCTGTCTCTCTCCCCCCTGTGCTCTGTCTCTCTCCCCCCTGTGCTCTGTCTCTCTCCCTCCTGTGCTCTGTCTCTCTTCCCCCTGTGCTCTGTCTCTCTCCCCCCTGTGCTCTGTCTCTCTCCCCCCTGTGCTCTGTCTCTCTCCCCCCTGTGCTCTGTCTCTCTCCCCCCTGTGCTCTGTCTCTCTCCCCCCTGTGTTCTGTCTCTCTCCCCCCTGTGTTCTGTCTCTCACCTCCCCTATGCTCTGTCTCTCTCCCCCCTGTGCTCTGTCTCTCTCCCCCCTGTGCTCTGTCTCTCTCCCCCCTGTGCTCTGTCTCTCTCCCCCCTGTGCTCTGTCTCTCTCCCCCCCTGTGCTCTGTCTCTCTCCCCCCCTGTGCTCTGTCTCTCTCCCCCCCGTGCTCTGTCTCTCTCCCCCCCGTGCTCTGTCTCTCTCCCCCCGTGCTCTGTCTCTCTCCCCCCCGTGCTCTGTCTCTCTCCCCCCTGTGTTCTGTCTCTCTCCCCCCTGTGTTCTGTCTCTCTCCCCCCTGTGTTCTGTCTCTCTCCCCCCTGTGCTCTGTCTCTCTCCCCCCTGTGCTCTGTCTCTCTCCCCCCTGTGCTCTGTCTCTCTCCCCCCTGTGCTCTGTCTCTCTCCCCCCTGTGTTCTGTCTCTCTCCCCCCTGTGTTCTGTCTCTCACCCCCCTGTGCTCTGTCTCTCTCCCCCCTGTGCTCTATCTCTCTCCCCCCTGTGCTCTATCTCTCTCCCCCCTGTGCTCTGTCTCTCTCCCCCCCGTGCTCTGTCTCTCTCCCCCCCGTGCTCTGTCTCTCTCCCCCCCGTGCTCTGTCTCTCTCCCCCCCGTGCTCTGTCTCTCTCCCCCCCGTGTTCTGTCTCTCTCCCCCCCGTGTTCTGTCTCTCTCCCCCCCGTGTTCTGTCTCTCTCCCCCCTGTGTTCTGTCTCTCTCCCCCCTGTGTTCTGTCTCTCTCCCCCCTGTGTTCTGTCTCTCTCCCCCCTGTGCTCTGTCTCTCTCCCCCCTGTGTTCTGTCTCTCTCCCCCCTGTGTTCTGTCTCTCTCCCCCCTGTGTTCTGTCTCTCTCCCCCCTGTGCTCTATCTCTCTCCCCCCTGTGTTCTGTCTCTCTCCCCCCTGTGCTCTGTCTCTCTCCCCCCTGTGTTCTGTCTCTCTCCCCCCTGTGTTCTGTCTCTCTCCCCCCTGTGCTCTGTCTCTCTCCCCCCTGTGTTCTGTCTCTCTCCCCCCTGTGTTCTGTCTCTCTCCCCCCTGTGCTCTATCTCTCTCCCCCCTGTGTTCTGTCTCTCTCCCCCCTGTGCTCTATCTCTCTCCCCCCTGTGTTCTGTCTCTCTCCCCCCTGTGTTCTGTCTCTCTCCCCCCTGTGTTCTGTCTCTCTCCCCCCTGTGCTCTGTCTCTCTCCCCCCTGTGCTCTGTCTCTCTCCCCCCTGTGCTCTGTCTCTCTCCCCCCCGGTGCCTATGCGCTTTCTCTCTCCCCCCTGTGCTCTGTCTCTCTCTCCCCCATCTGCTGTCTTCTCCTCTCATGTGATCTCTTCTTTGACCTGTGTACCCCATGTGCTCTCCCCCTTGTCTGCTCTCTCTCTCCACCCTTCTCTTGTTTGAGCTGTCTCCCCGCGCAGTAAATCAGACTGCCGCCATCTTCGTGCAGGCAGATAGCGGCAGTCACATTAAAACTGCGCATGCGCTCCTCCTGTACAAAGATGGCGGCGGTCAGTGAATCATTCGGCTGATCCCGGCGGCGGCGTGTTCGCGACGGTGTTCCGCTGGTGGTACCGCGCAAGAGGCTGCATACCACCAGCGGTTTCTATATTGAGACACCCATCACTTGAGTGTCCCAATATGGCGGTCGACGAATTTCCGCCGCTTGGAATTCTGGGATCCGGACACATCTGGGCGGAACAGGATGTGAAGACATTACAAGGTAAGTATATTATAGATTGGGTCAAGAGGAAATTTTCCAAAACCTTGCTGTTCAAATGTAGTTTACATCTTCCTCTGGGATTTTAAGTACAAGACACTTCTGAAAATGATGGTCAAAGTTTTGTGAAAAAAAAAGTGAGGTTATTTACGTATCTCATTGGAAAGTAACATTAAGGCAAAAGCAAATATGAACTGTAATAATGTGAAGTTAGATGATGGAAGACGGCTGCAATAGAATCCGAATCCGGATTGGATCCGCTTTTGGTAAGGCTGATGGCGATCGAATGCGTCTGCTTTCTTCATCTGTCTTTGTACTGCAATCTGGAACCATTTAGCTTCACAGTACTTTAATAAAACTTGCCCACAAAGTAAGTTTCGGCAGCCCATGGAGTGGTTTTTGAGTCTTAAGTCCGCCACTAATATGCGCTATTCCACCTAAATGGCAGCATGGGGATAAAAATTCTAGGCCAGTACACTGGTTTCTGTAATCTTATCTAATGTCTGAGGGAATTAATTGTATTTTAATAAGACCTAGTTTTTTTCTTCATGTACTGTAAGTTACCACTAGTCCTTTTTTACGAGTCCTCTTGAGATCAGAAGCCTTTTCAGCCAGGCTTGGGCTACAGTCTTGCATCATGTAGCTTCATAGTCTTACACTGTGATTTTCCATCATTCTTTGCCACTGCCCTGTTTTATTACTTCTTCATTGCGTTTGAAAAGTACAAAGTTTTTACCTGTGGACCTACTATGGATGAGAGTAGCATTGTGGGAATAAAATGTATTTATTTCTTTATTTTACTCACTTATATAATGCCATTAATTCCACAGCCCTTTACTGACATTACGGGCACTGTCCCCATTGGGGCTTAAAATCTATCAGTATCAGTATGTCTTTGGAGTGTGGGAGGAAACTATTACCTGAATTTCTCCCTGCAATAAAGAGGAGAAATAAAAAATAAATACTAAGTTTTATGCAGCTCTGCTGCCACTATCCCATGATATGGCCAATTTAACATCCCCAACTGGTGTAAGATCTTTCTTATAAAAGAAATACAGGCAGATCACCACTGCAGCTCCAATATCAAAGCAGCTGTATTTCTTTTATAAGAAAGATCTTACACCGGTTGGGGATGTTAAATTGGCCATATCATGGAATAACTTGGCCATATCATGGAATAGTGGCTGCAGAGTTGCATAAAACTTTAGTATTTATTTTTTATTTCTCCTTTATATTGCAGGGATATTAGTTTGTTATTAGTTTGTAAAATTCAGGTAACAATTTATAAGTCCAAGAAGGTGTTACCAGAGATTTTTCTCTAGGGGCGTGTACTTTTTCCCCCTCATGACTTGACCAATCGGAAGCATGAGGCGTCATGAAGAGGAAAAAAGGACACGCCCCCAGAAGGTCAAAAGAACATGCTTTTTCCTGTGACATGTAATGATAGATAGCCCTGATCTCTGCAGCTACAATGTATAGTACAGCATAGCTGAGTGTGATTACAAACACTTCTAGCTCCTATCTCACAGTAGACAGTGAGGGGGGGAGGGACAGCGCTGATATTGCTGTGAGAGGAGAGCTGCAGAAGTGTTTGCAGTGACAGCTCAGCTCAACTCCACCTTTCTCACACTGACTGCTGTGAGATGAAACCTATTTGCTTATATGCTTTTGATATGTTTCTTTTTCTAGGTCTTGATTTCAGGGGCACAGGTTCCAATCTGTCTTGATGATCTGAAATCCTTCACAAACTATTCAGGTATTTATTTTACGGAGGAACTAGAATATATAGATTGGTAGCCATAACCTTAAAATGTGAAATACAGTTAGACACATCAGTGACCTTAAGAAAAAAAAGTTGTACACTTGAGGGTAAAAACGGGTCAGTGGGAGAATATTAACTGATGATAGGCTCTGTTCACACTGGCGTCATGTTTTCCATTTTTACAGGATCCATGGTATATGCCACTGACTTGGTGACCCTTTTCCACAGCATAGTATATAGGGAGGAGATGCCATTTGGGATATTTTCTGTAATTTAACTCAGCATTGTCTCTTAAACCCTGTTTATAAGGTGTCAGGGCTTTTTTCTATCAATACTGGGTTATGACTGATCTTAAGAAGAGATGCATTTATTTCACAGATCACTAGTTTATAACTAAGAAATCTTAGGGACATATATCAGTAATTGAAATGGAGTTTATTTGATTAGCCTGAGACAGATATATATATATATTCACCAACGTTTCAACCCATTCGGTCTTTATCAAGGTTTATCTGCATGGAATATAGAATAAAACAAAAGGATTTTCTAATGTAATAAAATAAAATACAACATGTCTCATAACATCAAAGGGACAGAATGCAAAAAACAACTAATACAAACGACAAAATGAGCAGTTAAGGGTAAATCGGTGTAGTAAGGCAGTATTCATTATACAAGTGAGTCTTCACTGCAAGATAACTGAAAGAATTCTATAATATAAAAGGAAACATAAGTTTAGAGTAACTTTCAATCAATATGATGGCATCAAAAATATGTTAAGATATGTAATCATAAAGATCTGGACTAGCGAGCCATAGGTATCAATGGAATAACGTGGGGTAAACTCAGAAAAATATAGAAATATGAGAATCAGAAATAAAAGTATATGAGGAGAAAATTTGTAAAGAAAAGACATATGGGAAAGACAGGAAAAAAACTTATTTTACCTGTCAGGTGTGCTGGTCTGCAAGTGAGCTGTAAAAGTATATATACAGAATAAATGAGATACCAGAGAACCTCAAAAAAGAAAATAAGAGAAAAAGACCAAAAGTTGTGAGCAAAGATATTACCTTTATCTTCAAAGAGTGGATGCAGGAAGGTGCAGCATGATGTCTCATGGCGGTGTGGGCTGTAACTATGCCTTGACTAGGTTTAAATAGTGGAGGTATGCTGTAATCAGCGGTGATCCGCCGCAGCCGTGCCGAAATGAAATCAGTGCGCATGCACGAGTGAACTGTCAGCCAGAATCTGCCGAAAGGACACCAAAGCCCCGCTTATCTCCCGTGATTGTGAGGGTCGCTAATGGATCGTCGGCCGGAAAAAGCAGATGAAAGCCGAAAGGAAAACAAGAATAATGGGGTGACTTCTTTGTAAACAGCAGATGTGTTAGGCTTAGTGAATAGTGCACCCCCTAGTGAATGTCTAAGGGAATACATGAGCTAAAGGCAAAAGAGGAAAAACAGGGAGAAAGGGGAAAAAAGCAAAAAGGAAAGTGGAGAAATAGAATAGGAAACAAACAAAAAGGGGAGAGAAGAAGGGGAGGAGAAAAGGAGGAGAAAAAAAGGAAAGAAGAAAACCGAGGAAAATGAAAAAAGAAATAGGCAAAGAAAAAGAAGGAGAAGAAAAGAGAAAAGGAAAGATAAAGAATGATACCTGATGGAGCACTAGCGGACCTAAAAAGGAAGGGAAAGGGATAAAAAAAACAAAAGAGGAACATTAGTAACAATCAACCACTGTAAGTACAACCAAGGGATTACATGCATGTAGGCATCCTGGTGAAATGTGGGTAGAGAAGTGGAAACGTGCCCCATAATCGGCCTCTAAAATCAAGAGTCCACATTAACAATCTATACTCATTTCATTGTCCCATTCTGTGTTTCCATTTCAGGAGGATATTCTGCAGATCATCAAGTGATCAAAATCTTCTGGAGAGTCGTGGAAAATTTTACTGATGAAGAGAAGAGAAAACTACTGAAATTTGTGACAAGCTGTTCTCGGCCTCCATTACTAGGTTTTAAAGTAAGAGTTGCAGTATTGTTCACTTTTGTGAAACCGTAGATTCCTCTTTAATTGTGTAGATTAAAGGATGCATGAACTGGAAACTGTCATGTTTCATGCAAATAAAGGGCGTCTGTCAGCTTGATTTCACCCCATAAGCTGTTTATATGGGCTTGCAGTCCATCCATACCTTCAGCTAACCAGTCCGCTTCTCCATTAGCAAGAAATCATCATTTCAATCAGTACGCAAATGAGGCTGAAATCAAAACTTTTAGCTTCATACGTGTTTGTGAGGCTGTATGTTCGGGTCGGGAGCCCCTTTCAGTCCTGGGATTGCAGTCCATATAGGACTGACCCCATTTAATATATCAGAAGTTAGGCTAGCCTAAAGCTTTGAGGCTTTGCAACTTCAGAATATTACTCAGGCCATTTACTAACCTTCAAGGCTGAGCTCACATTTTATGGACTCTTCGTGGCCAGAATACTGATGACCTGACTTATTTTATAAAAACCTTCCTAATGTGAAAAAATTAGGAATTCTTAAATATTAATTATGTTAATTCTGAAAATAAACGATATTTGTAGCATGTAAATCCCGCTGATCGACTACAGTATACACAAGTCGTTTGGCGCTTGTTTACCACCATCATGTTATCTGCAGACCATCCACTTTTTACATGGGGGGGGTGAGCTACTGATAACTGATCACTTGAAGAGCAAAAATGTTTCTCCATTGTGGAGTGATCACTGGCATGTTTACAGGGCCAGATAATCAGTAAAGGAACATTCCTACAAATGTAACAAGATTATCTGCATTATATGCACCTTAAAGGGAACCTGTCACATTGTACATGCAGACTTATTTGTGGACAACATGGTATAGACAAGGAGCTGAGCAGAATGATATATAAGTTTGTTGGAAAAGATTCAGTATGATCTGTATTTTATTCATTGAAATCCGTGGGGTTTGTGTGTATATGAGTCCAGTGGGCGATCCTACTCTGCTACTTTTGCATGTACAGGCATGCAGGTAAGACTGTCAATCACTGAATAGAACCGCCCACTGGACTCATTCATACAAACAACAGGGATTTGAATGAATGAATAAAATGCAAGTTTTAATTAAACTTTTCCATCAAAAATTTCTATCAATCTAATCAGCTAATCCTGCTCTATAGCATCCTGCCTGCAAATCAGACACCATTTTCAACATGACAGGTTCTTTTATCCACCGATGCTCCTTATAGTTCATGACCTCCTTTATTAAAATTAAATTTCAGACTTAGCCGCACTACTGAAAGGGAAAGATCTTGGCTCCAACCCCAAATAAATAAATGTGTATTGGCCAGAATGAACACATTAGATCTGTAGGAAGCATTGAAATTGAACATGAAAGCGCCCACTAGACAGTGATTAGTGAATAATTAGACGTTCCCTTTCAGAGCGGGGTGTGGATAGGATCAGGCTATTTATGTGCTGGATAAATAGAGAAGTGAGAATGTTTGTTCTGCCCTAATCCTTTATGGATGTTTTATTTGTCTAAACGGTTTTAAATGAGTTCTGAGTAATGTCCCAACGTTATCTGTGAATAACCCGCCGCCCCTATAAATAATAACCAGGCCAAATATAGTCCACAATATATAGCACAAGTGCAAAGATTGACACAGTTTATCTATAGCACATGAATGGGTACTGTAGCGTACACAAGGGACCTCTTAATGCCTATTGTCGGCATTGGTCATTATTTTTCAATATCCATTGTTCGCCATTTACAAATATTCCTTGAAGGTGTGGAAATACGTTTGGGCTTGTGGAATGCAATGATGGATGAGTTTTTACCATGTCCTTCCAGAAACAGAAATCAACACACATTACATGATTATGAACGTTTGCTTCCAAACTGCAGATTTGTTCTGATAGTCCTTGTTCTGATCGTTTTCTGATCATTAAACCCTTAGGGATGGTTAATTTTTGGCTCTGATGACCTTTGTCTGTTTATGATTGAATAGGCTTGCAAAACTATCAGCCAAAAGTACTCATGAGTAACTAATCTCTATAGTGTAGCAAAAAAAAATAATAGTAGGACCTTGGTCCAACAGTCATGGTGGTAGTCCATGGCTGTCGGACCAGAGCCCTGCAAACCTCCTTCTACCTCCTGGCATACCCAGCACCTTTTTTGATTAATAAGCCCGGTGTGACACATGCACAATGGGTACACTAATCAAAAGAAGCACCAAGGTTCCTCGCAATTAGGAGGAGGTTCGCAGAACTCTGGTAAGGTGGCCATGGACTACCGACGTAGCCTCTTAACCAAGGTCCTGCAAATCTTTCAGCTCAACTCTACCAATCTCCCATCTACCTTTCATATCCGTCTCATATTTATGGTCAGTTTTAAGCCCCCGTCACACTAAGCGAGATCACTAGCGAGATCGCTGCTGAGTCACAAGTTTTGTGACGCAACAGTGACCTCAGTAGCGATCTCGCTACGTTTGACACGTAGCAGCGACCAGGCCCCTGCTGTGAGATCGCTGGTCGTGTCGAAATGGCGTGGACCATTTTTTGATCTTTGAGGCCCCGCTGGGTAGCATGCATCGGTGTGTTTGACACCTTACGAACGACCTTGCTGATGACTCAGAACTGAGAAGTCGTCCCTCATCGAGGTCTGAATCGTCAGAGTAGCTGCTATGTGACAGGGTCCCAACGACCGCCGACATCGTTATACAGGTCGCTACGGGTCGCCGTATCGTTGCTGCGTCGTTGGGAAGATCTGACTGTTTGACATCTCACCAGCGACCACATAGCGACGCAGCAACGATCCCTGCCAGGTCGTATCGTTGTCGGGATCGCTGTAGCCTCGCTAAGTGTGACGGGGCCTTTAAAGAATTTCTGGGAATCAGTCTGATGAAGTATATAGGCTGGGGCTGCATTGAGTTTCAGATTCAGTTTAGCTCAGCACATGGTTGACCAGTCAACTGTTTCTAAGGGGTTTGGGTAGTGGCTAAATCTACAATAAGTATTTACCAGCATCCATATAGTTAAGAAAATTTTTAAGGACTTTAATATTCATGGCCGATTTTTATGATGGTTCATCAGTTTAGATAGGTGGGGGTTTGACTCCCAGCCCCCCTCCAATTAACTGATGCAAGATCTTGTGGTCCCCACAGGTGGTACAGCTTTGTGCGTTGCGAATGGTACTGAAGTCTCTTTCTTATTCACTTTTACAATTCATAACCACTCGTGTGAGTGCCAAGAGTCTGGCCCTCTCCGATCTGATATTGATGATCTAGCCTGTTGCCAGATTACACAATACAAACTGCATACTTTAAAATCTACATCTGAATGGCTCTATAATTGGCTCAATAATCCTGATCATAAAATGAGTTCAGCAAACGAGTGAGAGAACTCATGAGTGCAATTGTAATTTTGCCTTCGCTCCCCACCCAGCCTGACTGACTGACAGCTACAGCTTGTACTGAGCAGTGGGAGATTTAGGCAGTACCAGGGAGGAAGAGGGCAATGAAGAGCTGTCAGTTAGGCTAGATGGGTGGAGATTCAGCCGGGAGAATGAAGACTGAAGAGCTGTCAATCAGGCTACATGGATGGAAATTGAGTTTATATTTTCATAGAGGATTGTAGGGCCATTCTGACATGGATTTTCAAAGTACATCAAATATAAGATATCTATTTAAAGGGGTTTTCCCGCAAACAAAGTTAATTTTAAAGTTGATTTTAATAAATACATTATGTAATAATAATAATTTCCACAATTGGATGTGTTTAAATAAAATGTTCCTGTGCTGAGATAATCTTATAAATGTGCCCCTGCTGTGTACTGTGTAATGGCCGTGTCTGACTGTGCAGGAACATGGTCTGATCATACCACAGCTCCTGGGCAGGGGAGGAAGCAAAAGAGTATACAGACATTACAGCATGGGATCGCAAATGCTGATTCTTTTTGTGAGGTAAAACATTTCCCTGCCCTTTTTAAGCAATGTTTTAATTCAAAGAAAGAATCAGCTGAGATCCCATACTGTAATGTCTGCATACTCTATTTCCCCCCCCCCACCTGCCCAGGAGATGTGGTATGATCAGACCATGTTCCTGTACGGTAAGACACAGCCATTACACAGTACACAGCAGGGGCACATTTATAAGATTATCTCACCACAGGAACATTTTATTTAAACACATCCAATTGTGGAAGTTATTATTATTCCAAGCTCTATTGATTAAAATGAATTTTGTTAATGGGAAAACCCCTTTAACCTTCGTCCGGCTGAGTAGGTACAATTGTAACTATTCCGTTTTAAAATTGCAATAACTTTTTTTCGAAAAGCCGTAGAGGGCTGAAATTTCGTGACATCTCTGCAGTTTTGGTCCAGAATATATTGGCCAAATTTCAATAAAATATCTCCACCCCCTTCCGAGATAAGGGGTCGAGATATTTTTGCATCCATAACAAGCTGCATAGGTACAAATGTACCCTCATATATTTTGAATGAAGATAATGCAAGGAAAAAAGAATAATATTTTTTTAATGATAATGCTATTTTATTATTATAAACAAGTAAAAAAACTGTTCATTTACATTATAAAAGAAAATGTAAGAAACTTTTTTTTATTGATTTTCTTCGCAAGTAATGCATGTTGTCTTTGCTACCGAGTGTTCATCGCAAATGGGTTTCACACAAACCACACCAGACTTTCTAGTCTTACGTTGTTTTCGCCTCAGGTCTCGGCAGACATAGCAACTACCAACAACAGGGGAGGGTCCACGACTACCATGAGGTATTTGAGGGCCAGCTGCTGCTTGCGATGCTACCAGAATGCATCGTCCAAGCACCATTTCTACTGCACCTCGAAGAAAATGGTTTCTCATCATCATTCGGTTTGTACTACGATCTTCAATTGCAGGCATACACAGCTGATTTGCGAGATCTTTCAGGAACTTTCTTCGTTGATCCTTTGTCCTGAAGCTTGGATTGTGTTCTCTGTAGATGATGTAGGATGCTAACCCAGTGACGTCAATAACATTGTAGAAAAATGCCAGAGGCCAACGTAATGTTTGTCGTTTCACAGTGTACTCTCCCAACATTTTATCCATAAAATCAACTCCGCCTTTTGTGTTGTTGTAGTATTTTATTATCTCTGGCTTGGCTGCTAGTGTCTCTTCAACTTCTCCCGTCATGTGCATAGATGATAGAAGCACGACTGATTTGTTCTTCTTTGGTACATATGAACAGACTGTTGCATCATGATTGTAGGCAAAATTTGTCGAGTTTACAGGCCTTTCTTTGGCAGGCTGCATGTTGCTAGGTAAGAACCTTTTGTTTTTTCTCACTGTACCAACTAGTGTCATGTTCCAGGAGTTCAATACCTTAGCTAGTTCCATGGTTGTAAAGAAGTTATCGGTGGTGACATTTCTTCCAGAGCCTTTATACGAGCTCACTAGGTCCAATACTGTTCGTTCACCAATGTTTACTTGTCGAGGACCATCAGTTGGTTTCCCAGTGTAGAGCTGACCTTGTAATGGGTAGGCGTTTGACGAGTCACAAGCCCAGAAAATCTTTATGCCATATTTAGCTGGTTTTGAAGGTATATACTGGGTAAATTTAGTATGGCCTCTAAATGGAAATAATTGCTCGTCGACGGTGATACAATTATATGGCTTGTAGGCTCTCTCCAGATTTCTGTTCAGCATTGTCCAGATGTCCCGTATTGGTGCAGCTTTATCTATTTGCACACGTTCTGCACGTGTATTTTCGTTGTCAAATTTG
The DNA here is from genome assembly GCF_046119375.1 of Phyllobates terribilis. Lineage (NCBI taxonomy): Eukaryota > Metazoa > Chordata > Amphibia > Anura > Dendrobatidae > Phyllobates > Phyllobates terribilis. The sequence continues at coordinate 112,371,430 of NW_027362764.1, read as the reverse complement.
ATAAATCTGAGTATCATCTTGAAGCGGTCACGAGACATGGCTGCACGTATAAGAGGCAGAGCAGCAACATTCCACATTTCCTCCAGATTCTCTTTGTTGTCTCTGTGCAAACCAGCAGCAATTAGTATGCCCAAAAATGCATGGAGTTCAGTTTCAGTAAATTGCTTGAATGTTTTTTGTGGTGGCCGTTCAGAAGAATCAGGAAAACGTTGTACCAGTTCGTTGTACCAGTTCGTTGTTGTAAGCATCACAAACTCTCTTGGCCTTTCGATTAGTTTCTCGTAATATGATGTCACACATCTCGGGAGTCATGATTGACTTGAATAGCTCTTTTGCTGTATACAGGTTGCTGATTGCTGCAGGGCCACCTCTTTGTTGTAGGACATTACGAGATTTTGTTTGTGCATTTGGCAGTTGATCACTACACCATTGAGTTTTATCCTTGGCAGTCCAAATGTCGCCTGCACTTTGAGGCACAGACTCATCCTCAACACTTTCGTCTGAGTCGTATTCTTTTTCCTGCTCTATGACCATTTCTTGTTCAATGTCTGAATCTTCTTCAGTAACATCCACTTGTGGTACATAGTTTTCATCATCAGATGCAACATATGGTTCTTCCTCATGCTCAGAATCAGATTCTTCTATCATTCGCATTATTTCGTCAGACGTAAATATGAAAAAATGAAAAATAAATAATTTTCCGAAATACTACACAATACTACATTGGCTTTTCACAAAATTATACTAACCTGCAAACACGTTTTCTTGGATTATGGCGGAAACTAGATCCAGCATCACTATCACTCATGATGACTTTGTAGATGAATTTTGGCTTCGTAATTTAGTTCAGTAACACGTGGCAAGTAGATTGAAACTCGATTCTAAAGTGCAGATAAAAAAGTAAATTATTTCTAGTGATAATTATTTATAAATGTCATTTATATATTATGTAAACCGTATACGGTTTCAGAATTTTCATTCCATCTTCGACTGTTTTTTCGACCAATAGGAAAATTGTAACAGAGCCACCATCTTTATTTTGTGCTGAATATAAGTAAAACATCGTAAAACAATATGTAGATACTAATTATTATCCATTTTTCGTATAAAAATCATACCTATAGTGATAAGTTTCATACAAAATATATGTAAGCCAAGTCCAGGCTCAAAGACAATTTCTGACTGTTCTGTCCCCACATAAGGCGAATGAAGGTATAACTGGCTGTTAGATGCTGTGAGACTTTCCTACCTTCGTATCCAATAAATTGAAGACTTCACAAGCCTAGAAATGTGTGTGCTCACAGCAATGAGATGAACAGCAAAATGGCTACTGAGAGGAGGGAGGCAAGAAGAGAAGTAGAAGCCACTCCCAGTTTGAATCAACTTAATTGACAGCAATATAAGTGAGCAGTAACAACACTGGCCAATAGATATCAGCATAACATTTGTAGCTGAATGAACTTTAGTTTCTGAAACCAAGTAAAGGAGAAAGTCTTCCCACAGTGTAGGTATATATGAAGGTACAATTGTACCTCTGCAGCCTGTTAACGTTGTAAAATTATGCAGCCTGATGAAGGTTAATGATGTATACAATTTGACTTGTGAAATCCTGTGATAGATTCCTAGAAAATCCCATTAGAAAACATGGTTACAATTCATTGGACGTGCACTTAGAACCAGGAGACTTCTGCAAGAGAGAAAAAGTGGTACTTGAAAGTCAAATAAAATTCTAATACAATTGTTAAACCCCCAGGTAGTGAGACTGTGCTCCACCTTCAGCAGTTGTACATAAGACGAGCAGTCGCAGTTGTCTGCCAGAAAAAAAACATCTTACGTGGTCTTCAGTCTGTATATAGCAGGGAAGCACAACCTTTTTTAGTCCAAAGGCCATATTGTCATACTGAACCAATCACAGGGCTGCAATAAAAATTAAAGGGGCATTACCTTCCCTGATATTTATGGCATATGGAAACTGTATGCTATAAATGTCTATTATCTGCATATTCTACTTACAGCTCTCCTACCTCCACCAGTCAGCACACATTCACAGAGTTTTTAGACAAATTTAAAAATAGATTCTGCTCCAAAATCCACATAAAAAACTGCTTCAAATATTCCCAATTAATTTAGATGAGAAAAAGGTCCTATAGTGCACACATTTAGTTTTTCATATTATTTTGCACATTTCCTATTCAAATCAATAAGAGTATTTGAAGCAATTTCTTCTTTGAATATGGATTTAGAGTAAAATCCGCTCCTAAATACTTCTCAGGAAACTACGGGAACGTACCCTAATGAGGAAGAGGGCATTTATGCACATGGCTTTCCACAAGAGCTCATGGGATTTGTGCTCACTGCCATATGTTTCACAACTTCCAATCTACAGGGTCCAAATTGCTTACTCCTTTATGACTTCCTCCTGATGTAATAGGCATCCACAGTGCACCACTAGTACTTACCAGTCCGTTCTATTTGTGTGTGGCTGCTCACAAACAGTTAAAGGGGTGGTCCGAAGTCCTGCATAATTTTCCTCCTAAATCTCTAGTGCCATAATCTAAACTATTTTCTAATATACTTGAATTAAAAATTCCCTATTCTTCCCTAACTACACTACCTAACAGCTTTTCTAATTTTTTTTTATTTCCTTTTTGATGATGCTTTATTTGAGAATCCCAGTGCATGCAGAGATGTTCAAACGAAGCATCAAATGGGGCAAAGGCTGTGGTCACTGACACAGTTCCTGCCTCCTCCCTGAAACGAAGAGAAAAAAATTACTTTGGACGTTGAACCACCCCTTTAACCTGTCAGACAAGCATTATTTTATCCATGAGGTTGGGACCACACAAAATGGCATTGCGGGCCGCAGGTTATGCACCCCTGGTATATAGGAATAGTTGTTAGCATGGACATCTTCTCACTGGTGATGCTCTGTGTAGTGCTACATTGTGTGTCCTGCTGCCAAGCTGGTGTCTGCTGCCAAACTGGTGTCTGCTACCAAGCTGGTCTCTGCTACCAGTCAGCAGACACCAGCTCAGTGTACCATTCCATGGAGCATCACCAGCGAGGATTTGATCATGTCGCCAACCATTCCTGATTAAAATTCATGACAACTGCAGTGAAAAGGACTACAGTTCTCCTAAAAATGACTACAGTTCTCCTAAAAATGACTACAGTTATCCTAAAAATGACTACAGTTCTCCTAAAAATGACTACAGTTCTCCTAAAAATGAGGTTTACGCCCATTAAACCAGTTTGATTGCAGAGAGTCTGGCTACTGAGACCCCTTATAAAGTGGAAGGTGGGTATATGTGATCGAACATGTAAATGGCATTAAAAGATATTAAAATTATAACGTCTTAAATTTTCACCAAATGTTCTCAATCATGAGCGTTATTGTTAAAAAAAATTCCCCCTTACAGTAAGGCACTTATGTTCAACCCTTCGGTAAATGAATATTAAGTATTACTCTGCTGGCAGTAGTCACTACTTTAAGGCTAAAGCGAGCCGCATCCCTGACAAATCTCCGACATTATTTAATGTTTGTAGACTCTGGATATCACAAGGTTACACCATTAACAAATTAAGAGCCCATTTGGAGCCAGATTAAATGTTACAAGATAGCATTTTCTAAAACTAATTAAAGCTTAATAACTTTAATAAATTAGGTTGCCGTAGATACAGTGAAAAAACCTACATTTGTATTCGAGTGAGTAAGATCGCGAAGTTCCCAGTCAGGTCAAAATAATAAATGGTTTCTCTCCACTGGTGAACTGTTGTCTCCCGCTTGTAATGCGTTTCATTATGCAGTTCTCACTGTGGCCAGCCACTCGTTTTACGGTAGCACTCCATCCTGTTACATTACTGAACCTTGGAAGTGGAAAAAGCCAATAACCTATGTAGAGATGGTCCCGAAACGCAGCAATTTGGCAGTGGGATGTATTAAAATGGTTGCCTTCTTCTGTGTTAATAACTTCATGGAAACATTGTCTTTATGTCAAAGTTACAAAGGTTTAATATTATACTAAATAACATTTTATAACGGGGAGATTGGACTGCCGGTAACTGAAAATCATTGTAAAGTATTGAAATTATCTAGTACTTATAAATAACTCTGAATACTTGATGTCTAGGAAGGGCAGATATGGAAGCATAGTCCTACGATTTCTCATCCACTCCCCATCTTGAAAGGCACCCCTCCATTCTCATAGTATGAAGGGAACCTGGTAGTATATTCATGTTGCCCCAACTACAGACAACGCGTTTGAGACCCTGGTTGCGTTATTGCAGTCGCGTATGTTTTACGCTGAAGCGCTGCCGTGCTACAGAGAAAGCATACTTTAAAAAGCCGTTATTTGAGACACATTATCCACGACCGGCTTAACCATGTGAGACACATCGGCCATGACCGGCTTAATCATGTGAGACACATCGGCCATGACCGGCTTAATCATGTGAGACACATCGCCCATGACCAGCTTAACTATGTGAGACACATTATCCACAACCAGCTTAATCATGTGAGATACATCGTCCACGACCGGGTTAATCATGTGAGACACATCGGCTACGACCGGCTTAATCATGTGAGACACATCGCCCATGACCAGCTTAAGTATGTGAGACACATTATCCACAACCGGCTTAATCATGTGAGACACATTGTCCACGACCGGCTTAATCATGTGAAACACATCGGCCACGACTGGCTTCACCATGTGGGACACATCGTCCACGACCAGCTTAATCATGTGAGACACATCGTCCATGACCGGCTTAACCATGTGAGACACATCGTCCACGACCGGCTTAACCATGTGAGACACATCGTCCATGACCAGCTTAACCATGTGAGACACATCGTCCACGACCGGCTTAACCATGAGACACATCGTCCACGACCAGCTTAACCATGTGAGACACATCGTCCACGACCGGCTTAACCTTGTGAGACACATCGTCCACGACCAGCTTAATCATGTGAGACACATCGTCCACGACCAGCTTAATCATGTGAGACACATCGTCCACGACTGGCTTAACCATGTGAGACACATCGTCCACGACCGGCTTAACCATGTGAGACACATCGTCCACGACCGGCTTAATCATGTGAGACACATTGTCCAAGACCGGCTTAACCATGTGAGACACATCGTCCACGACCAGTTTAACCATGTGAGACACATCGTCCACGACCGGCTTAACCTCGTGAGACACATTGTCCACGACCGGCTTAACCATGTGAGACACATTGTCCACGACCTGCTTAACCATGTGAGACACATTGTCCACGACCGGCTTAACCATGTGAGACACATTGTCCACGACCGGCTTAACCATGTGAGACACATTGTCCACGACTGGCTTAACCATGTGAGACACATTGTCCACGACCGGCTTAACCATGTGAGACACATTGTCCACGACCGGCTTAACCATGTGAGACACATTGTCCACGACCGGCTTAACCATGTGAGACACCTCGTCCACGACCGGCTTAACCATGTGAGACACATTGTCCATGACTGGCTTAGTCATGTGAGACACATCGTCCACGACTGGCTTAGTCATGTGAGACACATTGGCCACGACCGGCTTAATCATGGGAGACACATCAGCCATGACTGGCTTAGTCATGTGAGACACATTGGCCACGACCGGCTTAATCATGGGAGACACATCAGCCATGACTGGCTTAGTCATGTGAGGGACATTGGCCACGACTGGCTTAATTATGTGAGGGACATTGGCCACGACCGGCTTAATTATGTGAGGGACATTGGCCACGACCGGCTTAATCATGTGAGACACATCGTCCACGTTTGGCTTAATCATGTGAGACATATCGTCTGGGACCAGTATTTTTTCATGAATGACTCACCGAAAAGGACATAAAATTGAAAAATCATCACAGAAAAAAAGGCAGACATACTTACCAACACCAAGTCATAATATTAATGCACTGCAGGATGCAGCAGCCCCGATTACAAAGACACAAAATACTGATGAAATAACCACTCACATGTCCGCCATTTATAGAAGGGGTGGTTGCCTAATATTATAAATGCACACGTGTAAGGCTTTTATAGGGCACCAATCACACAGATAAGTGTAGTGCATGATGGCTTATAGCCTGTTAGTGATGCCTATACTCTTAGGGCGCAGTAAGACGGCCGTATAAATCGGAGTGAGATCGAAACGCAGTGCACAGACTGGCCGTGCTCATCCATATCGATCAATCTTGAAGGTACCGTTGCTTGTCGTCATTGGGACAAAATATGATGACTGCTAACCATTAGGACTAGACACTATTTTATCCGCCATTTACCAAGTAGTGGGAATTGCAAGTGTTGTAGGTGTTGAGCTCACCATCCTCTCTTCTCATTTCTAGGAGCTGTATCCTGCCTTCTGCATCCATAACGGAGGGTTGGATCTGGAGCGACTTCCCACTGCAAGCACCTGCATGAACCTTCTCAAGCTTCCTGAGTTTTATGATGAGAACCTTATGAGGAGCAAACTGCTTTACGCTATCGAATGTGCTGCTGGCTTTGAGCTCAGCTGAGTTGAGCCTAAACTTCCAACGCAGGATTAAAAAACTGGTGCCTAAATAAATAATTCCCCATGAAATGGAGATGTTTCAGGAATCCTGGCTTTATTACATCAATAGTAGATTTGGAATTTGCCATTGACTTTCATTAAGTAAAAATAAAAAAAAATAATGGCTGTTTGATTGAGAACAATTTTCCAGAAATAAAAGCACTATTTAATAATGTGACCAGTCTGCAAAAATTAACCAAAGATGATCACTTGGCTTAGTGCTGTTTTGGATTAAAAAAAAAAACTCCAGAAGCTGGTGGTACGTCTATACATCCAGCAGACTGGAACCACAATGGCATAAAACGGTCCGGATCATCCAGAATAAAGACGCCTCTGCCATCGATACACCGGAGAGAAGCGCGGTCAGCCAATCCTACCTGCATCAGAATCAGGACAAGAATATGAACTGTCCCCACTGTGTTTCCTTCGCTGCCTGCTCCTTTGGTTGGTAATCATCAAGTGTCGTTTCTAGTATTTTTTTTTCTTTCTTTTAAAAAGACCCCTATGGAGAGGTTGGACTATGGATTTTAAGTGATTCTGTACAAGGTACATCACGATGACTAAGATAAAGTTGTGAATATACAAAAATTTCTTTGCTTCGTTCTCATTACTGTACAGATTTTTTTTTTTTATCAGATTTTTTTTTTGTCATGTAGTACCGTCCACTGTCATAGCTATGGAGGAGAGTATATGGTAACGTCTATTAAATATTATTTCAGACTCAAAATCTGCTCTGTCAGCCTTTTGTTAATTTTATCCTCCTCCACGATATCACTTGGAAAGATGGCAGTGTCACGCAGACGTGTTGCAACCCCCATTTATTATCATTACTTGTGATTATGGCGACGGGACATAGTGATTTTATCTTCCTTAGTCTCAAGTCATCATGTAACCCAAGCTTAAATCCTTAAAGGGAATTACCACTACTATTATGTTGAGGTCTGACCTTTAGTATAAGTTATCAATGTGAGATCCGCAGTGATCAACTGTTACCAGCTCCAGCAGTGTCCAGATGTCATCAATATACGAAGAAGAACACCGCAGCATCATCACAGCGTTCAGTGGCCACTTCCAGGTATGACCAATGAGCTTGTGACTGGTAGCTCATTAATATAATTGTAGATCAAAACCCCTATAAATTGTCCTCGGATGTGGAGGGGTTTTTTTTTTTTTTGTTTGTTTTTATAAATATTTGTTATTCAGGGCAACATTTAAAGGGACTCTGTCAGCACAGAATGACTGCTCAAACCAAGTCCCGCCGCTCGGTGCTTCATGGCGGGACCAATCATTTATATACACCTTCCCACCTACTTGCTTTCCCTCAATCTCCACTCCCCTCTTCTTTTTTGATTGACAGCTCTACCTTCATAGAGAGAGAAGGAAAGAGATAGATGGAAACTAGTGATGAGCGCAAGTGCTCATTACTTAAGTTTGCCTAGTGTGCTCCGGTATGCACTGAGTATCGCGGGTGCTCGAGTGACATGTTCAAGTCCCAACGGCCGCATGTTTCGCGGTTGTTAGACAGCCACAAAACATGCGGGGATTGCCTGACGAGCACGGGTCGAATAGCCGTGAAACATGCGGCCGCGGGGACTCGAACATGTCACTCGATCTCCCGCGATACTCGGTGCATAACCGAGCACCCTAGGCAAACTCGAGTAACAAACCCTTGCACTCATCACTAATGGAAACCAATCAGCTGGGAAGATGTATTTAAAAGATTGGCCCCGCCATGAAGCACCGAGCGCCTGTAGTTGGTTTCAAGAGAATGCCAAGAGTGTGCAAAGCAGTCATCAAAGCAAAAGGTGGCTACTTTGAAGAACCTAGAATATAAGACATATTTTCAGTTGTTTCACACTTTTTTGTTAAGCATATAATTCCACATGTGTTAATTCATAGTTTTGATGCCTTCGGTGTGAATGTACAATTTTCATAGTCATGAAAATACAGAAAAATCTTTAAATGAGAAGGTGTGTCCAAACTTTTGGTCTGTACTATATATACCGGTATGTATATTTATATCTATACACACACACACACACACACTGTAACATACCTTGCGGCGTCCTTGCATAGTGGTCCATCTCCCACTGTGCAAGAGCGCGCACTTGATCTCCAGTCCAGTCTGCTCCTAGCCTGTTCCTTCCGCCTTCTAGGGGCAGCATACCTAGACCCGCTCCTGTATCTTGCTACTGTGTCTGTTCTTGTCTGAATACTCTTCTAGCCTGTTTCCTGTTTTTCTCTATGTCAGTACCTTTCCTTTTTCTGCATAGTCTGAACTCGTACCTAACTCCTGTTCGTTGTCACTGTACTTCCGTTTGTGAGTTTGTGGTCCACTCGCTACTTCACTGCAAGTACCCTGTGGGTATCTGGTTCTGCCTTTCCCTTCCTGTCTGTTCCGTGTGAACAGAGCCCTGTCCCCTCTGCCCTGCCTCGCTCTCCGCTCCTGCGGTTCTCGCTCTGCTCTGACCCTTTGCACGCTGCTCCGGCAGTCTCGCTCTGCTCTGACCCTTTGCTCGCTGCTCCGGCAGTCTCGCTCTGCTCTGACCCTTTGCTCACTGCTCCGGCAGTCTCGCTCTGCTCTGACCCTTTGCTCGCTGCTCCGGCAGTCTCGCTCTGCTCTGACCCTTTGCTCGCTGCTCCGGCAGTCTCGCTCTGCTCTGACCCTTTGCTCGCTGCTCCGGCAGTCTCGCTCTGCTCTGACCCCTTGCTCGCTGCTCCGGCAGTCTCGCTCTGCTCTGACCCTTTGCTCGCTGCTCCGGCAGTCTCGCTCTGCTCTGACCCTTTGCTCGCCGCTCCGGCGGCCTCGTCCTGCTCTACTCTTGCTCACCGCTCCAGGCGGCCTCGTCCTGCTCTACTCTTGCTCACCGCTGCAGGCGGTCTCGTCCTGCTCTACTCTTGCTCACCGCTCCAGGCGGCATCGTCCTGCTCTACTCTCGCTCACCGCTCCAGGCGGCCTCGTCTTGCCCTGCTCTCGCTCACCACTCTGGGCGGCCTCACTCTGCTGTGTTTGTCCGCCACATCTGTGGTTCTGTTCCTGAGTTCCAACCTGCTAGTGCCTCCCTGTCTGCACTCTAGCCGTGCTTGCCTGTACCCCCCTGCCTGCATTCCCGCCTGCCTGCATACCAGTCGTGCCTGCCTATACCCACCAGTCTGTGTGCCAGCCTAACCTGTCTGTTCCTGTATTCCCCTGTGTGGGTCAACAGCCGTGTCCGGGGTCTGTCCTGGAGTAGCACCTGGTCCCTCTGCTCGGTTCCTCCTTGGTGCACTGGCGTCGTATGCCGTCGTGCGACCCTGGTCGGATCGGGTGAATACTTAGTTACGCCCCTCCAGGCATTCACTCTCCGGCACGGTCCGGTGGAATCACTACATATACACGCACACGCTGCTCAGCCCGGGCGTGTGCATTACACACACACACACACACATATATACAGTATATACATACATACAGAGTGTTTTAAAAACTTATGCACAGCCTTCTAGGCCGCTGTAAGAGAGGCATTAAAGATGGTGGCTTTAGTTTATATTGGGGAGACCTGTGACAGCATCCTGAATAGATTCTGTGCCCAATATAGAATAAAAAATAACACTATGGCTAAATAAAGCTGTGATTGGCACAAGAAATGACAAACAGAAGACTAAGGCAAAAGGGTATTGATGAGGCATGAAAGGGTTATTCCCACAGTTGCATTATTTTTCACAAAGCACAGCAGATGCATGCTTATTGTTAATATATAGATTAAGCCCATCATAAAATGTATTTAATAATAAATTTTAGATAGCGCCAAGATATACTGCAGCACTTTACAATTCAGAGGGACATGTACAGACAATACGATAAATTACACAGTAAATACATAATTTTACAATCTATCAGTTTCTTGTACCTTTGTGTACCTCTCGGTGCATCCAGTTTTACGTGGCTGAATAGGTGGTCCTATTCTTATCTGCTAAAGCTAGATTCTTGGGGAGGCTGTATGTATAAAATAAGTCAGATTTAACAATTAGTCGTATTGGCACAAATAAGTAAATATATGTGTACATTATTATAAGACTACATTGTGATTTTAGGAATAAAACCCTACCTAAATTCAAGGTCGCGAAAATTGAGACAGAGAGGCTTCTTACCAAAGATTATAAGAAGAATCAAAAAAATATTCCTCAGCTATATAAACACTGAGAGCCTCAAAAATGATAGGGTTGGTCCCCTCAAAAATAATCTCAGAGAACTGGTGGCAGAGCATTAGGGAAAAGCCGATATAATAAACGCCTTCATCTCTACAGTATTTACACAGGAACATCCCACCACAGATGACAAGGTCCATGAATTCTCCATTAAATTAACATAGCAGAAAGTATGGTGCCGACTCAAAAACACTAAAATAGACAAATCACCAGGCCATGATGGCATACACTCCCGAATACTGCAGGAATCAAAGGGGTATTCCCAGCTCCAAGATCCTGTCCCAATATGTAGTAGGTATAATAATAATATTAGCAAATACCTTCAATTAGAAATATAGTATAGTTCTTCTGATAAGCGATGTCGCTTTCCCCATGTGCAGGCATTGCAGTAGCTTAGGTATCCATGGTTACAACCACTCCTATAGTGACCGTTAGTTATTAGTGGTCGTAACCGTGGTTATCTAAGCTACTGCAATGCCCTGCACATGGGTTAAGCGATATAGCTTATCAGAAGAACTATATATCTAATTGGAGGTATTTGCTAATAATATTACACAAACACCATATTGGGATAGGATCTTGTAAATAGGAATACCCTTTTATGTGCCATAATAGACTATTATTTCTGATATTCAAGGATTTAATAATAATAGGGCCTGTTGTAGAGGACCAGTGCAAAGCAAATCTAGTGCTAATATTCAAAAAGGATTGAATTTATAGGCCAGTAAATTAAACCTCTAGTGTAGGCAAAATCTATCAGGGTTTTCTAAGAGATGCTATCCTGGAGTATATGAATAAAAATAACCTCATAACCCAACATCAACATGAGTTTATTAGGGATCGGTCCTGTAAGACTAATCTGATCAGCTTCTATGACGAGGTAAGTTTCAGAATGGACCTGGGTAATGCCGTGGATGTTATCTATATGTAGAGAGATTTGGTGTGCACTTGGCGTATATAGAGGTGCAGGTTCAACTGGATAGCCAGAGCAATAAACTGTGAAGACTCAACCGCACTTACACAAAGAACTTGAAATTTTAATGCTGGTTTTTATTGATGCAAAATAATTCACACTGGTGCTGGGAAGTGGGACAGAAAGCGACAGGCAGTGTTTGACGTTTCAACCCGTACCGGGTCTTTTTCAAGTTGTTGCTATGAGGAAAGTGGAAATACAGTTATATGAAAAAGTTTGGGCACCCCTATTAATCTTAAGCTTAATGTTTTATAAAAATTGGTGTTTTTGCAACAGCTATTTCAGTTTGATATTTGTAATAACTGTTGGATACAGTAATGTTTCTGCCTTGAAATGAGGTTTATTGTACTAACATAAAATGTGCAATCTGCATTCAAACAAAATTTGACAGGTGCATAAGTATGGGCACCCTTATTATTTTCTTGTTTTAAATACTCCTAGCTACTTTTTACTGACGTACTAAAGCACTTTTTTGGGTTTTGTAACCTCATTGAGCTTTGAACTTCATAGCCAGGTGTATGCAATCATGAGAAAAGCTACTTAAAGTGGCCACTTGCAAGTTGTTCTCCTGTTTGAATCTCCTCTGAAGAGTGGCATCATGGGCTCCTCAAAACAACTGTCAAATGATCTGAAAACAAAGATTATTCAACATAGTTGTTCAGGGGAAGGATACAAAAAGCTGTCTCAGAGATTTAACCTGTCAGTTTCCACTGTGAGGAACATAGTAAGGAAATGGAAGAACACAGGGACAGTTCTTGTTAAGGCCAGAAGTGGCAGGCCAAGAAAAACATCAGAAAGGCAGAGAAGAAGAATGATGAGATCAGTCAAGGACAATCCTCAGACCACCTCCAGAGAGCTGCAGCATCAACTTGCTGCGGATGGTGTCACTGTGCATCGGTCAACTATACAACGCACTTTGCACAAGGAGAAGCTGTATGGGAGAGTGATGCAAAAGAAGCCATTTCTGCAAGCACGCCACAAACAGAGTCGGCTGAAGTATGCAAAAGCACATTTGGAGAAGTCAATTTCTTTTTGGAAGAAGGTCCTGTGGACTGATGAAACCAAGATTGAGTTGTTTGGTCATACAAAAAGGCGTTATGCATGGTGGCAAAAAAACACAGCATTCCAAGAAAAACACTTGCTACCCACAGTAAAATTTGGTGGAGGTTCCATCATGCTTTGGGGCTGTGTGGCCAATGCCGGCACCGGGAATCTTGTTAAGGTTGAGGGACGCATGGATTCCACTCAGTATCAGCAGATTCTTGACAATAATGTTCAAGAATCAGTGATAAAGTTGAAGTTACGCAGGGGATGGATCTTTCAGCAAGACAATGATCCAAAACACCGCTCCAAATCTACTCAGGCATTCATGCAGAGGAACAATTACAATGTTCTGGAATGGCCATCCCAGTCCCCAGACCTGAATATCATTGAACATCTGTGGGATCATTTGAAGAGGGCTGTCCATGCTCGGCGACCATCAAACTTAACTGAACTGGAATTGTTTTGCAAAGAGGAATGGTCAAAAATACCTTCATCCAGGATCCAGGAACTCATTAAAAGCTACAGGAAGCGACTAGAGGCTGTTATTTTTGCAAAAGGAGGATCTACTAAATATTAATGTCCCTTTTCTGGTGAGGTGCCCATACTTATGCACCTGTCAAATTTTGTTTGAATGCAAATTGCACATTTTCTGTTAGTACAATCAACCTCATTTCAAGGCAGAAACATTACTGTGTCCAACAGTTATTACATATATCAAACTGAAATAGCTGTTGCAAAAACACCAATTTTTATAAAACATTAAGCTTAAGATTAATAGGGGTGCCCAAACTTTTTCATATAACTGTACAATACAATGAGTGTGCTGATTGGTATATACAATAAATAAGGTCACATGGTACAAAATCCAGAATAAAATAAAACAATACATAATAGTGATACATACAGTGGGTACGGAATGTATTCAGACCCCTTAAAATTTTTCACTTTGTTTCATTGCAGCCATTTGGTTAATTCTAAAAAGTTAATTTTTTTTTCTCATTAAAGTACACTCTGCACGCCATCTTGACTGAAAAAAAACAGAAACGTAGAAATTTTTGAAAATTTATTAAAAAATAAAAACTGAAATATCACATGGTCATAAATATTCAGACCTTTTGCTCAGACACTCATATTTAAGTCACATGCTGTCCATTTCTTTGTGATCCTCCTTGAGATGGTTCTACTCCTTCATTGGTGTCCAGCTGTGTTTAATTAAACTGATAGGACTTGATTTGGAAAGGCACACACCTGTCTATATAAGACCTCACAGCTCACAGTGCATGTCAGACCAAATGAGAATCGTGAGCTCAAAGGAACTGCCCAAGGAGCTCAGAGACAGAATTGTGGCAGGCACAAATCTGGCCAAGGTTACGATAGAATTTCTGCATTACTCAAGTTCCTAAGAGCACAGTGGCCTCCATAATCCTTAAATGGAAGAAGTTTGGGATCACCAGAAGTCTTCCTAGACCTGGCCGTCCAGCGAAACTGCGCAATCGTGGGAGAAGAGCCTTGGTGAGCGAGGTAAAGAAGAACCCCAAGATCACTGTGGCTGAGCTCCAGAGATGAAGTAGGGAGATGGGAGAAAGTTCCACAAAGTCAACTATCACTGCAGCCTTCCACCAGTCGGTCCTTTATGCAGAGTGGCCCAACGGAAGTCTCTCTTCAGTGCAAGGCATATGAAAGCCTGCATAGAGTTTGCTAAAAAACACATGAAGGACACCCAGACTATGAGAAATAAGATTCTTTGGTCTGATGAGACGAAGATGAAACTTTTTGGTGATAATTCTAAGCGGTATGTGTGGAGAAAACCAGGCACTGCTCATCACCTGCCCAATACAATCCCAACAGTGAAACATGGTGGTGGCAGCATCGTGCTATGGGGGTGTTTTTCAGCTGCAGATACAGGACGACTGGTTGCAATTGAAGGAAACATGAATGCGGCCAAGTACAGAGATATCCTGGATGAAAACCTCTTCCAGAGTGCTCTGGATCTTAGACCTTCCAACAAGACAATGACCCAAAGCACAAAGCTAAAATAACAAAGGCGTGGCTTCAAAACAACTCTGTGACCATTCCTGACTGGCCCAGCCAGAGCCCTGACCTAAACCCAATTGAGCATCTCTAGAGAGACCTGAAAATGGCTGTCCAGCAACGTTCACCATCCAGCCTGATGGAACTGGAGAGGATCTGCAAGGAAGAATGGCAGAGGATCCCCAAATCCAGGTGTGAAAAATTAGTTGCATCATTCCCAAGAAGACTCATGGCTGTACTAGCTCAAAAGGGTGCTTCTACTCAATATTGAGCAAAGGGTCTGAATACTTATGACCATGTGATATTTCAGTTTTTCTTTTTTAATAAATTTGCAAAAAATTCTACATTTCTGTTTTTTTTTCAGTCAAGATGGGGTGCAGAGTGTACTTTAATGAGAAAAAAATGAACTTTTTAGAATTTACCAAATGGCTGCAATGTAACAAAGAGTGAAAAATTTAAAGGGGTCTGAATACTTTCCGTACCCACTGTAGGGAAAAAAAAGAGTTAGAGTCCATCCCGATTGGGAACACCCTGTCGCGGTGGGATGGCTTTTACACTTTTTTTGATCAAAATAGTGACAACTAAGTACCCTATGTAATTTACATGTACTATTACTATTTATTTACTTACAACGGGTATTTGCTCATTTTGTTTTTATGTTAAGTTTTGTCTGTTAAATTGGCCACAGTGTGAATGTGGCCAATTTAACCTATCTTGCACTTATATCAGCATATGTTTCAGCTCATTACTTTGATTATGTACTAATGGTAAAACTGTCATTGAATTAGTCTTGGGTGTATTAGTGGACACCAAACTCAAGTTATCAGTGCCAGGCTGCTGCTACCAAGTCAAATAAAATCATGGAATGCATTAAAGGAAGCATAGATGTTAACATGTTCATGACAAGAACATAATTTTGCCTTTTTACAACTATTGAGGCCGCTCTGAATACTGTGTACAATTTTGGTCTCCAGTGTATAAGAAGAACTCCAATGAACGAGAGCTTGTACAGAGAAGAGCGACCAAGGTTATTAAGGGAAAGAGTTGACTGCAACATCAAGAAGACAGGTTGTCCAACCTGGGGTTATTCCGTATTGGAAACACAAAGGTTTAGGGGAGATATTCTCACAATGCACAAATATATGAAGGGGCAGTACAGAGACCTATCTATTGATCTTTTTACACCTAGACCTGTAACGATCACAGGGGGACATCCCGTATCGTTTGGAGGTTTAGCCTTCATCACAGATGATAATTCTTTACTATGAGAGCAGTGAGACTATGGAACGCTCTTCCTCATGATCTTGTAATTGTTGATTTAAAAAGTTCAAGAAGCTCCTGGATGCCTTTCTTGAAAAAATATAATATTACAGGCTATGGGCAGTAGATTCTGTGGTAGGAGGATGTTCCATAGGTCTGATTGTCATATGTGGAGTCGGGAAGGAAATTTTCCCCAAATATGGGGCTATTAGAGTCTGCCTCATGGGTTTTCCTTTCTCTGGATCAACATTTATAGGTTGGACATGTGTCTTCTTTCAACCTTAAAACTATTACACTATGTATTGTGCAATTTTGCTAATTAAAGTGCTAAAAGGTTATAATTCCACTGTATCTGTGGAATTTTCCTGGTTCCTTTCACCAGTGACTGTTGACTGACGTAAATATACAATAGACATCACGCACTGTTAGTTGGCAAGTGGAAAGCTCCACTAATGAATACAGTGGACTCATATCTATAGTATAGTCCTATTTCTTCGATCATTATTATTATACAAACTGCACAATATTTTTCATGGGGTAGTAGAAGACCAGGAGTTTAGACAGTACAATGAACTGGTAACATTGTTGGGGGCTATCATTCATTAACAGTGTAGCAGAGAATGCAGCAGCGCTCAGTTGATGCAAAGAGCCAGATGTTCTTTCACTATAAGAACAGCTGCGCATGGTTGGAGAATACTGCTCTGATTGTCAGGATCCCACAACATGGGTGTTTTTAGCAAAAGTTGGCCCTTTCAGGAGACATTTTGGACTCTTCTGAGCATTTTTTTTTTTAACTGCATAATATTTAAAAAATCACCACTCTGGGGCTACCCACTATTTAGATGGTATTCTATTAGATCTAAATACATTAGGACGGGGATGCAGAATCTTGTGGTCATAAGAGGGATGTTAAAATGTGTCAATATCTGAATGCGTCTTTAGAGACAGAAAAGGAAACCTAGTAGTTTGAGAGTCACTAACTCTGCAGGAGCCAATCCCCTACCCTGTTGGTAGAGTATATTGAGCAGTCATTTAAACAGTAATTATGTCTTAAAAGGAATTTGTCAGCAGGATTTTGCTATGTTATCTGAAAGTAGCATGATGTAGGGGCAGGGAGCCTGATTCCAGAGATGTGTCACTGGACTGCTTGGTGCAGTTTTGATAGAATCCCTGTTTTTCCCTTCACCCATGACAGCATACCTGAGGGAGGGATCCGCCCACCAAGGACAGGAAATCTACTGAGATAAAAGGGTGGCACCTCTCCCCCGCTTCAGTTGGTTTCCTGTCCTTGATGGGAACCCTGTGCTGGAATAGGCGGTGAAGAGAAAAAGTGATTTTCTTACCCAGCCCTGTCCCGGTGTCCAGAAGAGGAGGCTGCGTGCCTGTTGCCTGGCCTTCAGGGTATTGGTAGTGCCGTTCTCAGGTGCAGTGGGGGCTCTGATGAATGTGCGAGCGTAGGAGACAGAGATGCTCTGCATGTCTCGATTCGCCACGCCGCCCTCCCCCTCTAGTGATTCTCCCCATTTTCTGCTGTAGCCCCACATGCGGTGTGCCGGGCCGGCGGGGCTGCATTTCCGGTATCGGTGCACTCCGCTGATGTCACGGGCAGGGTATGCTGGGAATGGGCGTGCCTGAGTGATGTCAGAGTGGCTGCGGCCGGAAGAAGATGGCAGCGCCTTAGGCGAAAACGCCAGCCGGGACGGACGCACGTGCATAGAGCGTCCTGGCTTAGGGCAGGGGGAGGGAGTAATTATAGGACCGGAGGAGGCGGAACTGGGGAGTAGCGCAGTGGATTCCCTTAAAAAGGGATTAATCCACAGTGTCAGCGCTTATGCTCTGAGCTCACCTCTGATATGGAGGACCAGCAATCACTTCCAGCTCTCCAGCAGCGTGCTCATGGTAAAGGGGACAGCCGTTCAAGTGGCAGGAGCGGAAGCCATCCCAGTCAGAGGAGTGGAAGGTCGCAGGACTCCTTGGTGTCTAGAGGGTTTTCCAAACGGATCCCAGAACAGCCTCCAAATCCGGTACCCTTAAAGTGACAACGGGTGGTGAGTGATCTTCGTGAATGTCACCATTTTTTTAATAGGGCCCCTCTTCTGTGTTTATGTTACTAGGAGCCTAAAAAGGCTAGCGCTAAGAAGAGGAATAGAGAGTGTGCCCTATGTAAGACCTCACTAGCAGTGGACTGGCAGAAAAATCTCTGCTCAGACTGCATCTATAGAACAATCAGTGAAGAGACCCCAGACTTTACTGCATCCCTTAGATCCACTATCAGGGCTGAGGTAGAAGGCTCCCTAAAAACCCTATTAAAAAAAAGGAATAAAAAAACCTAGGGAAGTCTCCACTGATTCTGACGATTCCCCACTATCAGAGGAAGAATACCATAGTGAGTCCTCATCATCCTCGGACAGTGACATGGGGGGCAGACCATGCTTTCCGGCGAACGAAACAGACAGGTTGGTGAAAGCCGTAAGGTGGACAATGGGCCAAAAGCATGAAAAAGCATCAAGGTCCCTTGAGGATGTAATGTTCGGCGGGTTGGAGGAAAGGGAAAAACTAACCTTTCCGGTGAACAGTTAAACCAAGCACTCATTAACCAGGAGTGGAAAAAACTGGTGCCTTGCCCTCATACTCTAAAAGGAGATATCATGTTGAGGAAAAGGACTCGGAAATATGGGACAAGGTCCCTAGAATTGATGGGGCATCAAAGAGGTCGGCCCTACCCTTGGAGAATTCCGGGGTGCTCAGAGATCCGTTAGACAACAAAGCGGATGGTTATCTAAAACACACCTGGAAAGCAGCAGCAGGGGGGCTGAAGCCAGCGATCACTGGAACTTGTACCGCCCGCTCTCTTATGATCTGGCTACAACAAATGGAGGACCAGCTCAAGGACAAAATCCCAAGGGATACAATTTTACCCAACATGCCCCTGTTACATGGAGCTACAGCATTCCTGGCGGACACATCCACAGACTCAGTGAGGCTAGCGGCCAGGCCTGCGGGGTTATCTAATGCAGCAAGACGAGCCCTGTGGTATAAGGACTGTCCGGGAGATTTGCAGTCAAAGAACAGACTATGGACTATACCATGTGATGGCCAATTTCTATTTGGGAAGAAATTGGATGACATCTTGGAAAAAGCAAAAAGAAAGATTTTCCCGGGTTCACAAGTGACACGAGGAAGACTTCCTTTCAGAGGAAAAAATTTAATAGGGTCGTCCTCCGAGGTAAAGAAGGAAATGGGAGTTCAAAGATAGAAAGGAGGCAGGACTTATGTTCAGCGGTCCCTCTTCAACTTCCAAAAAGTCCTCACAATGACGCGGGGCTACCTGTAGGGGGGAGGCTTTCCCTCTTTATCCAGGCATGGGAGAACATCTCCCCCAGTCACTGTGTTCTGGATATAGTAAGGGAAGGTATAAAAATAAAATTTTACAAGCCACCGTGTCAAACCTTCATAATAACCCTCCACATGAAGTCATCAGAGGAACAACTAGCCCTAGAGGCAGAAATCTTGGGACTGATAAAAAAAAAACGCTGGTCCTGTGCAAGATCCCGGAGGAAGAAAAGGGAAGGGGATTTTATTCCCCCCTTTTTCTGATAAAAAAAAATGGATGGTCCGAACCATAATCAATCTAAAAAAACTCAACCGATAAATAAAAAAATCGCTCCTTCAAGATGGAATCGGTGAACACTGCCATAAAACTGCTATACTACAACTGCTTCATGTCAGTCAACGATTTAAACAATGCTTATTACCACATCCCAATTCATCCACACCATCAAAGATAGCTGAGAGTAGGCCTGTACGTTCAATTCAGAGCCCTTCTATTGGGGTTGTCGGTGGCTCCGAGGATCTTCACCAAGGTGATATCGGAGATGACGGCTTATCTTAGCACTCGGAACACCTTTATCGTCCCTTACCTTGATGACTTGCTCATAGTGGGAAGATCAGAAGAACACTGTGCATCACAACTGACAGATGTGAGAGACGTCCTAGAAGATCTTGGCTGGATGGTGAATACTCTCAAGTCAAGACTAATACCAGTGAGGATACAGTCTTTCCTAGGCCTGGTCCTAAATTCTGAACTTCAGACGTGTTTTCTACCCAAGGAAAGAATAAATAGTAAACCATATGGGTGTGCACTATACATTGGGTGATATGTGTGATTGGTGTCGACTATGTATATAATTTTTTTATGGAGGTCCTCTCATGCTCTGTAACCCAACTGAAGCGAGGGAGAGGTATCGCCCTTTTTTTTCAGAAGGTTTCCTGTCCTTAGTGGGCGGATCCCTCTCTCAGGTGTGCTGTCATGGGTTCCGGAAAAACCGGCTACCAGTAAGTAACCTTGGTGTTTCTCTATTGTAGATGTAGCAATGGTCATAATGTTAAACCCTGATAGGCAGCTTCCTGTGTACACTGTGAATTGTCAGCAAAATGTTAATCAGTGGTGGGGGAGGGGTTACACAGATTAGCTGGACCGGCCAGCATGTGAGACCTAGTCAGGCAGGGATACTCTCCTGCTGATAAAACACTGATTGTATTGAAACTACAGCACATAGCCTAGTAAGTGACAAATCCCTGGAATTAGGCTCTCTGTTCCTACCTCTCAGATTAAATAGCAAAAACTTGTTGACATATTCCCTTTAAAACTGCCACAATAATGCATATTTTGAGCTTCTCTCTGGCATCTATTTTTAAATGGGGAGGTAGGAAACATTTGTAAATTGCCATTCCTTCTTTTCAATGCAATGCTTGTGTTATCTATAAAATTATTATTATTATTATTATTATATTATAATGCTTAGTTGTAGACTATTCCAGAGGAAGCATTTGGCATGATGTCCTCTGACTGCTGGATAACTCGCTGATCGTTTTCTTCCAATATGCTCAAAATGCCAATCACCAGAAGGGGTATTTTTGATAGGAATTGACTTTTCAACAAATAACTTTGTTTTCTTAAAAATGGAATGTCCATTATTGAGATAATCCCCTTCTCAATCTGTTTGTTTTCCCCTTTTAAAATAAAAACACTTATACTCACCTCTGGTTCTGGCGCTGTTCCAGCGGTGTCAGCACTGTCTCACCCGGCAATCGCGTAACAGTGTGATGTCACGCGAACCCTGTGGCCATTCAGTGGCCACTTCACTCTCCCTGCCTTTGGACATATCACATCTGGAGGAAGAGAGAAAACAGAATTCATTTCCTCCAGATGTACACAATTTGTCCAAACACAGGGAGAGTGAAGCGGCCGCTGGAACAGCGCCGGCACCAGAGGTTGAGTATAAGTAAAAAACAATTTCCGGGTTGCAGGCAGTTAGTCAGGGTGTAGTCCATGACACGGACACCCCAGTTCTGGGAGTTCTGGGTCCATGACCCTTACAGCACAGGACCGGTGCAGAAACTGTACAAGAGAGAGTGGAGTGGAGAAGGAAGGCTGAACAGACAGGGAGACAGGTTCCAGCAAGCAGATACAGTGGAGAAGAGAGTGTTTTATCAGCGCAAGTTTTCTGACAGAATGAGGACACATTTGATGCTCAATCTAGACGCCGGCTTACAGCCTACAATAGGTACTGAGAAGCAGGCCTCTATATCCCTCATGGGGAGAATTTTATCTGGGTCGCAGAGGAAGTGGGAGATGTAGGGTCTTAGGACAGTACAAGGACGAACAATGAAAAGACACATAACCAAGGGTACTTCACTAACAAAGGACTATGTCTTAATCTGTATGCTGCAGTCCTGTATAGAAGAATTGCACAGTAAAAGTGATTCTGTTAATCCGGATCTAAGATGTCCTGTCTTGTTTGAAGCCGGTTCTGGTCCCATGGACAATGTAACAGTGAGTAAAGAGAATCATCCATCACTCCTTTATAGAAGAGGGGACACAGGGCGAAGAAAACTCAGTTCAGGGCCACTGTAGCGCCGGCGTCCCTGCCCTCTGCTAGGCAGGGACGCTGTTCCCCTCACCCCTCTGCTCCGAGCCCGGCGTCCTCCTCCCGCTCTGCTGGCAGCGCGCGCTCCTTCCCGGCCACTGTGCTTAGGGCGCGCGCGCGCTCCTTCCCGGCCACTGTGCTTAGGGCGCGCGCGCGCTCCCTCCCTCTTAAAGGGGCCGCGCGCGCCGTCCTAAGGAGTCCCCGGCCAATGGCCGGAGGACTTCACCATATATAAGGCACCTCCTCCAAAATGGAGGTGCCCGAGCAATGTTGTTGCACTGTTCACTACTCTGCTTCAGCCCTCAGGTCCCGTTGCCAGTTACCTGCCAGATACCTGCCAGATTCCTGCCAGCTTGCTGTCTTATTCCTGCCTGATATTCTGCTACCTGCCTGCTAGCCTGAGGTCCGACGGTCTGCCTTACTACTCCTGTCAGTCTGTCTAAGGACCAGCTTGCCCGCTCACCTGGGAGCGCACATCAACTACCTGCCTGCTTGCCTGAGGTCCGACGGTCTGCCTTCCAACTCTTGTCAGTCTGTCTATGGACCAGCTTGCCCGCTCACCTGGGAGCGCACATCTGCTACCTGCCTGCTAGCCTACCTGGAGGCTCTGCCGTCACGCGCTGTGACCACCTGCCTGTCCAGTGACTCCTGCCCGCTCACCTGGGAGCGCTCATCTGCTGCCTGTCTGCTAGCCTACCTAGAGGCTCTGCCGTCACGTGCTGTGACCACCCGCCTGTCCAGAGACTTCTGCCCGCTCACCTGGGAGCGCTCATCTGCCGCCTGTCTGTTGGTCTTCCTGGAGGCTCCGCCGTCACATGCTGTGACCACCCGTTTATCCAGAGACTCTCGCCTGCTCACCTGGGAGCTCACGTCTACCATCAGCCGCCACAGGTCGTACCAACCCTTTACCCAGAGACTGCCCCGGTCACTTGCCGTGACCATCTGCCCGTTCACCCAGAGACTGCCCCGGTCACTTGCCGTGACCATCTGCCCGTTCATCCAGAGACTGCCCCGGTCACTTGCCGTGACCTCCTGCCCGTTCTTCTAGAGACTGTCCCGGTCACCTGCTGTGACTGCCTGCCTGGTCGCCACCCGCTCCCTTACAAGGACCGCCCCCTTGTATAGTAGCTCAGAGGTTCCGCCTCCCAGACCCGTTACAGTTTGCTCGGGCCATGGAACCCGGTGGCACCCAAGCTCCCTCACTCTCGGACCTGTGTCATGAACTGTCCCGTCAGAGGTCCCAACAGGAGTCCATCCTGGGTCACCTGCGGAATGTCAATACTCGCCTGGACACTCTGACTGCTCCACCAGCAACCACCGCCAGAGCCATGACTCGCAATCCGGCAGCTCCGCTGCCCACCAATACTATGGTATCCTACCCCGGACCCCGGCTTTCCGCACCTCCTCGCTTCGGAGGCGACTCCGCTCAGGCTCGGGGCTTTATAAATCAGTGCACCCTGCACTTTGAACTCCTGTCCCACCAGTTTAACTCCGACCGGGCCAAAATTGCCTTCATCATGTCCCATCTCACCGGGGAGGCCCTGGCTGGCTAAATCCTCTATGGGAGAGAGGAGACCCCCTGGTGTCCGACTTGCCTGCCTTTCTCACGGCTTTCCGGAAAGTCTTCGACGAACCTGGACGGAAGACCTCATCCGCGTCATCTCTGCTACGCCTCCGTCAGGGAAGTCTCACCGTGGGCCAATATGCCATACGGTTCCGTACCCTTGCCTCGGAGCTGGCCTGGGATAACGACGCTCTGGTATCTGTCTTCTGGGAAGGTCTGTCCGGCCGTATTAAAGATGAACTTGCCGGTCGAGACATTCCTACCACTCTCGATGACCTAATAACTCTTGCCACCCGGATTGACCTACGGTTCCAGGAGCGTGCCAAAGAAGTCACCCGTGAGAGGAGGTTTCCACGTCTAGCTCCTACTTTTCAGAAATCCGTCACTCCCTCCGTTTCTCCCCAGGTACACTCTCCTGAGCCTATGCAGGTCGACCAGACCAAGATGGTCAAAACCCGTCAGGACTTACGCCGTGCCGAGGGGAGCTGCTTCTACTGTGGCAGTAAGGAGCACCGGATCCGTACCTGCCCGGAGAGGTTGGGAAACGCCTGTGTCTAGGTTCGCTCAGAGAGGTCGACCTAGACAAGAATAAATCCTCTCCATCTCTGCTGCTGTCAGTCGCAATTATCTGCGGGGAGAATCGTTATTTCGAACTGGCTCAACTTGACTCTGGAGCGGCCGGGAATCTTATTTCACAGGCCCTGGTAGAAAAATACTGCATTCCCACCAAACCTCTGGCTATACCATTATCTGTCGCTGCTGTGGATGGGGGCCTCTTACCACGTCCCATCCAACTCATCACCGAATCCGTAACTCTGCAGGTGGGAATGCTGCATTCTGAGAGCATCTCTTTTCATGTTCTGCCTGGACTCTCTCACGCCCTCTTACTAGGTTTACCTTGGCTCCAGAGACATGCACCCGTGCTTGACTGGCAGACCGGAGAAGTCCTTCGCTGGGGACAGGACTGTCATAAGACTTGTTTGGTTCCTGTTCATCCCGCCCGTCCTTCTCCTACCCCAACTAATCTACCTGGACTTCCGATTCCCTATTGGTCATTTGCTGATGTCTTTAATAAAAAGGAGGCAGAGACATTACCCCCTCATAGACCATACGACTGTCCTATCGACCTGTTACCCGGTACTACGCCTCCCCGTGGGCGTATTTACCCATTGTCCGCTGCTGAGACCCGGTCGATGTCCGAATATATTGAGGAGAATTTGGCCAGGGGATTCATCCGGAAATCTACCTCCCCGGCGGGAGCAGGCTTCTTTTTCGTAAAAAAGGACGTCTCTCTCCGTCCCTGTATAGACTATAGAGGCCTTAACCAGATCACGGTGAAGAATAAGTACCCCCTTCCGCTCATTCCAGAATTATTTGATCGTCTGAGGGGGGCTAGAATCTTCACCAAACTGGACCTCCGTGGGGCGTACAACCTGGTCCGTATCCGTCAAGGGGATGAATGGAAGACTGCATTCAACACCCGGGACGGCCACTATGAATATCTGGTAATGCCCTTTGGTCTCTGTAACGCTCCTGCCGTCTTTCAAGAGTTGGTCAATGACATCTTCCGGGACCTTCTCTACTCCTGCGTAGTGGTGTACCTGGACGACATCTTGGTCTTCTCTCCGGATCTCCAGACTCACCGGAGAGACGTTCGTCAGGTCCTGCTCAGGCTCAGGCAGAATCACCTCTTCGCTAAATATGAGAAGTGCCTCTTTGAGCAGACCTCGCTTCCGTTTTTGGGCTACATTATTTCTCAGACCGGCCTTCGAATGGATCCAGAGAAACTGTCTGCCATCGAGAAATGGCCCCGACCGGAGGGGTTGAAGGCCATTCAGCGGTTCCTGGGCAACTACTACCGCCTCTTCATTCCGCACTTCTCTTCCCGGACTGCCCCAATTTCCGCGCGCACCCGTAAGGGCACTAATCCCAGAGAGTGGCCGCCCGAAGCAGAGGAGGCCTTTCTTTCCTTAAAACAGGCCTTCTCTTCCGCCCCGGTGCTGCATCGCCCAGATGGCAACAAGCAGTTCTTCCTGGAGGTTGACGCCTCCTCCTCTGGAGCCGGAGCGGTACTTACCCAAAAATCATCTTCCGGGAGAATGGTAACTTGTGGCTTCTTCTCCAAACTCTTCTCCTCTTCTGAGCGCAACTATTCCATAGGAGATCGAGAGTTATTGGCCATCAAGCTGGCATTGGAGGAGTGGCGTTACCTGCTCGAAGGGGCTCTTCACCCGGTAATAATTTACACTGACCACAAGAACTTGGCTTACCTCCAGCATGCCCAGAGACTTAACCCGCGCCAAGCTCGGTGGTCCTTGTTTTTTGCTCGCTTTGATTTTATTCTTCATTTTCGCCCGGCTGACAAAAACATCAAGGCGGACGCCTTGTCCCGATCCTTTCTGGTGTCTGATCTCGAGGAGGAACCGAAACACATCATCGATCCCGCCAGAGTAATGCAGGTGGCTCCCGTGAGTCTAAATCGTCTCCCTCCCGGTAAGACGTTCGTATCAGTACCTGATCGGGAGAAGATCCAACACTGGGGTCACTCGTCTAAACTAGCTGGCCACGCCGGTCAGAAAAAGACCCTCCAGCTTATTACCCGGCACTACTGGTGGCCTACCCTGCACAAGGACGTAATAGACTTTGTTTCTGCCTGTGTGTCCTGCGCCCGCAACAAGGTTCCGAGACATCTGCCAGCCGGTCGCCTCCTTCCGCTCCCAGTACCTGCTGCCCCCTGGCAGCATATAGCAATGGACTTTATAACTGATCTCCCCGTCTCTGCCGGTTGTACGGTCATTTGGGTGGTCGCTGACCGCTTTTCCAAGATGGCTCATTTCGTTCCCCTGCCAGGCCTCCCGTCTGCACCCGAGCTGGCTAAAGACTTTATCCGCCACATCTTCCGTCTTCATGGCCTGCCCCTCCACATCGTGTCGGATCGTGGGGTACAGTTCACCTCACGCTTCTGGAGAGCCACTTGTAAACTGCTAGACGTCACCCTGGACTTCTCCTCCGCTTACCACCCACAGTCTAATGGTCAAGTGGAGCGGATCAATCAGAACCTGACCAGTTACCTCCGGCACTTCGTTAATGCCCACCATTCAGACTGGGTGGATCTCCTGCCATGGGCCGAATTTTCTTACAACAATCACGAGAGCGAATCTTCCTCCAAATCCCCGTTTTTTGTTGTTTTCGGTCAGCATCCTCGGATCCCATTTCCCGTCTCCACCTCGGTGGACAATCCGGCTGCGGAATCTCTTGTTAACAAATTTTCCTCCATATGGGAGAGTACCCGATCCGCACTCCTTCTGTCATCCGAGCGTATGAAAAGACATGCTGACAAAAAAACGTCTGGATCCTCCTCAATTCCGTCCAGGGGATAAGGTCTGGCTCTCGTCCAAGTATGTCCGGCTCAAGATTCCTTCCTATAAGTTAGGGCCTCGGTTCATCGGTCCTCTGGAGGTCATCAGTCAGTTCAACCCGGTGGCCTATAAATTGAAACTCCCGGCCAACTTGCGGATCCCTAACTCCTTCCATGTATCTCTCCTCAAACCTGTGGTACTTAACTCTTTTTCCAAGTCTACAGGTACGCCTCCTGCTCCGGTTTCCGCTGAAAACGAATTTGAGGTAGAGAACATTCTGGCCACCAGAAGGGTAAGAGGGAAGACCTTTTTTCTAGTAGATTGGAAGGGGTTTGGTCCTGAAGAGAGAACGTGGGAGCCCCGGGAGAACATCCATGCCCCTCTCATCCTAGCTAAATTTCTCTCTGGCCTAAAAAAGGGGGGGCCTAAAGGGGGGGGGGGTACTGTAGCGCCGGCGTCCCTGCCCTCTGCTAGGCAGGGACGCTGTTCCCCTCACCCCTCTGCTCCGAGCCCGGCGTCCTCCTCCCGCTCTGCTGGCAGCGCGCGCTCCTTCCCGGCCACTGTGCTTAGGGCGCGCGCGCGCTCCCTCCCTCTTAAAGGGGCCGCGCGCGCCGTCCTAAGGAGTCCCCGGCCAATGGCCGGAGGACTTCACCATATATAAGGCACCTCCTCCAAAATGGAGGTGCCCGAGCAATGTTGTTGCACTGTTCACTACTCTGCTTCAGCCCTCAGGTCCCGTTGCCAGTTACCTGCCAGATACCTGCCAGATTCCTGCCAGCTTGCTGTCTTATTCCTGCCTGATATTCTGCTACCTGCCTGCTAGCCTGAGGTCCGACGGTCTGCCTTACTACTCCTGTCAGTCTGTCTAAGGACCAGCTTGCCCGCTCACCTGGGAGCGCACATCAACTACCTGCCTGCTTGCCTGAGGTCCGACGGTCTGCCTTCCAACTCTTGTCAGTCTGTCTATGGACCAGCTTGCCCGCTCACCTGGGAGCGCACATCTGCTACCTGCCTGCTAGCCTACCTGGAGGCTCTGCCGTCACGTGCTGTGACCACCTACCTGTCCAGTGACTCCTGCCCGCTCACCTGGGAGCGCTCATCTGCTGCCTGTCTGCTAGCCTACCTGGAGGCTCTGCCGTCACGTGCTGTGACCACCCGCCTGTCCAGAGACTTCTGCCCGCTCACCTGGGAGCGCTCATCTGCCGCCTGTCTGTTGGTCTTCCTGGAGGCTCCGCCGTCACATGCTGTGACCACCCGTTTATCCAGAGACTCTCGCCTGCTCACCTGGGAGCTCACGTCTACCATCAGCCGCCACAGGTCGTACCAACCCTTTACCCAGAGACTGCCCCGGTCACTTGCCGTGACCATCTGCCCGTTCACCCAGAGACTGCCCCGGTCACTTGCCGTGACCATCTGCCCATTCACCCAGAGACTGCCCCGGTCACTTGCCGTGACCTCCTGCCCGTTCTTCTAGAGACTGTCCCGGTCACCTGCTGTGACTGCCTGCCTGGTCGCCACCCGCTCCCTTACAAGGACCGCCCCCTTGTATAGTAGCTCAGAGGTTCCGCCTCCCAGACCCGTTACAGCCACAACGTGTTGATATTGGCCCTGTGCCTCCCCCTTTCAGGTGCTAGATGTTGGACTCCCACTACTGGAACTATGGATAGGACATCAATATCTAAGCCATGGACAGCCCCTTTAAATGAGTAGTCTTTTAATTGCTTGACTGCAAATATTTTAAGATTTTAAGCCAAAAGTTTTGTCTGTTTTATACCTGTATTTTATGACCATTTTAGTAGTTATGTGATTCCGGCATTTCTATATATCATCTTCCGTCAACAGGCTACACAAGTAATTACCCACCCTCCTCTCTATTCACGCACTTACTAATTCAGTTCATACCACAATAAATCCATTAAACCTTCCCAGTCACCTAAAGTATCAGAATTCATTGCAAGCAAGAAGTGTAATGTATTCCGAGAGGATGGTTGCGTTGTTGGAAGTACATTATCATCCATTACTGCAGATAAAATATCCCATAGTTCAAAGTGTTAAGCGCTGTCATAAACACGGGGAGAAGGCAAAACTAGAAGTAATATACAGACTCCAGAGGTGCACTGTACACAAAATGTTATAACTTATCAACATGTTTCCACCTTAAGTCATAATCAAGGAGTCATTTTTTCCCAAGAGCAGAAGTAAACTGTAATAAAACATCTCGGACGCCTTCTATTCATTAAGGAGGTGTGAATGGTCAAACCAAATGTATGCTAAAACATTTTCTAAGTACATTTTGGCAATGCAAGTGTTATGACAATGAAGTGGATGGACAGAAAATACTGCCCTCATTATTCCACATCACAGCTGAAATCCTTTTAGGAAACATTTGGCGGATGATGGATTTTGGGCTCGGTTTACATGTCGTAATTTAAATGTGAATTTCTTGAAAGAAAATCTCGGAGGCTTGCAACGAATAAAAAGGAGAGTTTTATCCTCTCTACGGGATCCAGTCATTCTTAATATTCTCCATCTGATGCTGCATTACTTAATTTTTTCAACTGTTTTGTGTTGTTTTTCTATTAATCCTCCTAGAAATCTATGAATAAACTGACAAATTTATTGTGTTTTACCATTTACTTTGTCAATATGATTATTAGACAGTTGGATGCTGTCAGTATCAATTAATGTGAGAGTGTGTGGGAATACATAGAATCATAGAATGTTAGAGTTGGAGGGGACCCCCAGGGTCGTCGTGTTCAACCCCCTGCTCAATGCAGGATTCATTAAACCATCTCAGACAGATATCTGTCCAGCTTCTGTTTGAAGACTTCCAATGAAGGAGAACTCACCACCTCTTGTGGCCGCCTGTTCCACTCATTGATCATCATCACTGTCAATTTTTTTTTCTAATATCTAATCTGTATCTTCTCCCTTTCAGTTTCACTCCATTGCTTCTCGTGTTTCTATGTGCTAATGAGAATAAGGATGATCCCTCTACAGTGTAACAGCCCTTCAGATATTTGTAGACAGCTATTAAGTCTTCTATTATCCTTCTTTTTTGCAAGCTAAACATTCCCGGATCCTTTAACCGTTCTTCGTAGGACATAGTTTGCAGTCTGCTCACCATCCTGGTAGCTCTTCTCTGAACTTTCTCCAGTTTTTTGATGTCCCAGTGCCAACAGGATATGGTAGCACCAAGTTATCAATTTAGTCATATATTTCCAGAAGGAATACCAGAGGGTTATTTCACTTTTCAGGTGCATTAAAATAACATTGAAAAATTTAATATTAAAGGGAATCTGCCACCAGGTTTTCCCAATATAAAATTAGAGCCACCACCTTTAACTGGTTTATTACTGCAGTCCATCAACCTGTATACAAGTCGCCAACTCCCTCTGCATATTGCAAAAAATATCCCTTCTATACGTCTCCTGCGCCGTATACCAATCAGAACTGTCCAGTCCAATGGGCATGTGTGGTCTGGGATCTGCGCCTCTATTAATGGCAGAATTACAGTCCCTGATTGATGTGGATGATGCATCCTGCATCATCCACGAATCCCTGTGACTCTTGTGCCCGCATGCGCCAACTTAGCTTCTGGTTAAACTGTGCCGATGCTGGCTTTTAATTTGGCAGAACCAAGTGCGTCTACTCTTCAATTGCACAGGTGCAAGATTCACAGGAATCCGTGGATAACGCAGGAGGTGTCATCCATATCAATCAAGGCAAGAGCACGGCAATTCTGCCAATAAAGGAGGAGCAGACTCAAAACCACCGACACCCATTGGACCATGCTGATTAGCATATGGCGTGGGAGACTTATAAAAGGTATTTTTGGGGATATGCAAGGGGAGTTGGAGGCTTATATACAGGTTTATGGACTACAGTAATAGAACAGTTAAAGGTAGTGGTTTCAGTTTATATTGGGAAAACCTGGTGCAGTCCTCCTGGTTTCAGTATTCTCTGACTTCTGTTTTTAACATTGACTTTGCTCCTGATTGATTATCTGGGGGGCTAGATATTTTCACAAAATCGTATCAACCTAAATTTATTGCTAACATAAAGCACAATGAGTCACGAAAAAATCTCAGAATCACTGGGACATATAGAACAACATTGGAACAACATTAAAAATTAGGTACCTCACTATGCCCACATAAGAGGATAGATGTTCATGGTATGACCCCATATCGCCTCAAATGTATTCAAAGTTTCACGTTTTCTAAACACCTCTTCTTACAATCTAATAGATAAGTGTATTTTATTTACCAACCTTTTCCACCCTTGGACAGTTGGATCAGTCCACCTGGAAGCAATAAGCTTTCTGGCCTGATACACTATACGTTTCAGGGAAATTCTCTCATTTTCATCCTCTCTTATCTTGTCTACATGGCCAAGGCACACATTAAAGGTCGGGTATAATATGCAATGCAAAGACTTCTTGCAAATAATGTCATAGATTATTCCAGAATTGCCCCAATAGGACACAATCTGGTATTGATTTCTGGTATAAATAAATACAGCATATTAAAAGGAACATGTTATTTTCAAAAATGTTATTTACCTGCAGATATAGTGTTTATCTACATATGACCAGCATTAAAATCCAGCCTGGTTGCCTTACTGGAGCAGTGGCTACAAGGAGAAAATAAACATATCCTCCCTGTAGCCACTCGTCCAGTCATTGGGGGTGGTGCAGGGATTGGTTAGGGCTCATTCGGACGTCAGTGATTTTTCTGGTATGCAAAAATGGACCGAGTTTCATCAATGTTTTTGATCAGAGTTTAATCAGTTTGGTCAGTGTGTCTGTTTTTCCCATAAAAGAGCAGGCTGTCAATCAAAGTGCCAGGGAGTGATTACAGCCGTTCCTTTTACAACGTTCCAGCTTACAGATTTTCATACAAGGCTTAAGAGAGCTATCACAGTAAGAAAGCAATAAAATGAGAATTCAGAGCACAGGAGTGAGATTATTTCTTGCATAAAATTTATACATTGACATTGGATTACTTAGATTAAGTCCAAAAATCCAGCAAATGCAAAAATATTTTTAAGATTTAAAAGATAATATAAAATATCATGGTGGACACTGTGTCTATGCATTTCGAGCCTTACAGGCTCTTTACTGCAGGGTATTTGCTTATTATGTTTTTATCTTGGGTTTTGATTGAATAACATTGGTCCAATGCTGTCCGTTTTTTTCACGGACAGCACTTGGACCGAAAATGTGGTGTGCGAATGAGCTCTAATACTGATCAAGTTATTATGCTGGTGGAATTAGCTTTTAATACCTTGGAAAAAATAAAATATGAAGGGCTGGGATTGACAGAAATGACCGCTACTGCCCAACTGGACTATGGGGGGGAAAGCACAACCCAATCCTAGGCAGTACAAGGCGACTGTAGCGTACACTTAAAGTTATGTGCAAAATAGTAGCAGTCTAGCATCACAAATGTGTTTAATTATTGTTTTTGGCAGAAAAGATCATAAAACATGGGAAGTTCATGACTAGGTGGTGGTGAGTAATGGGCAACCACCAGAATCAACTGTCATGACAAGCACGCCGCTAATCAGGTGTAACTTACCCATTTAATAAAAAGAGGTGTTCTAATTAATAGCAGTGCGGAGTTAAATTAGTGAGGTCATTCATTCTGTGAAGAAACAGGTGTTAAGATTATGGACCATATTTAAAGAAGGAGGGCAGCAAATGTTGTACCTGCTGGTTTTAGCCCTTGCTCAGTGAGTAAAATGGGTCGTTCCAGACTTTGTACTGAAGGAGAAAGAAATTTGATCAAGAAGTTGATTGGAGATCGGAAAACATTTAAAGAAGTCCAATCCCCAGATCTAGTCGACTGAGAATTTTTGGAGTGACATAAAAATGCTGTGTTTGGTACAAAACCTAAGAATGCAAAAGAACTGTGAAATGTAGTGCAGTCAGATGTTAGTTGACTCCATGCCGCACAGATGTAAAGCAGTTATCACAAATAAGGGTTATACAGCTAAATATTAACTCAGTTTTTAGTTTACAAAGTACCAATTAGTGGTTAGGGATTGTAGACAAGTATAACAGAAAAAAATCCCATAAAATTTACCTTTTAATTCATAAAGCTAAAATAATGCCCAAAAAGGGCACCCCAATGGTGCTGTACATAGCAAAAATGGAAACAATAATTAAAGTGACATAGTGCTTAATTAGAATAATATCACAGCCATATACTGAAATCCACATCTAAATAGAGACAAAGGATCAGGTTCTTACATTGATGTCATAAATGATATTCTTTATATATAAATGGCTGTAGTATATAGTCACATGTCACCACTGGAGTAAGACATAAAACATTGGGTCTGGAGTGTATACCATATATATATATATATATATATATATATAATATATACACAGTACAGACCAAAAGTTTGGACACACCTTCTCATTTAAAGATTTTTCGTTATTTTCATGACTATGAAAATTGTACATTCACATCGAAGGCATCAAAACTATGAATTAACACATGTGGAATTATATACTTAACAAAAAAGTGTGAAACAACTGAAAATATGTCTTATATTCTAGGTTCTTCAAAGTAGCTACCTTTTGCTTTGATGACTGCTTTGTACACTCTTGGCATTCTCTTGATGAGCTTCAAGAGGTAGTCACCGGAAATGGTCTTCCAACAATCTTGAAGGAGTTCCCAGAGATGCTTAGCACTTGTTGGCCCTTTTGCCTTCACTCTGCGGTCCAGCTCACCCCAAACCATCTCGATTGGGATCAGGTCTGGTGACTGTGGAGGCCAGGTCATCTGGAGTAGCACCCCATCACTCTTCCTCTTGGTCAAATAGCCCTTACACAGCCTGGAGGTGTGTTTGGGGTCACTGTCCTGTTGAAAAATAAATGATGGTCCAACTAAACGCAAACCGGATGGAATAGCATGCCTCTGCAAGATGCTGTGGTAAGCCATGCTGGTTCAGTATGCCTTCAATTTTGAATAACTCCCCAACAGTGTCACCAGCAAAGCACCCCCACACCATAACACCTCCTCATCCATGCTTCTTGGTGGAAACCAGGCATGTAGAGTCCATCCGTTCACCTTTTCTGCGTCGCACAAAGACATGGTGGTTGGAACCAAAGATCTCAAATTTGGACTCATCAGACCAAAGCACAGATTTCCACTGGTCTAATGTCCATTCCTTGTGTTCTTTAGCCCAAACAAGTCTCTTCTGCTTGTTGCCTGTCCTTAGCAGTGGTTTCCTAGCAGCTATTTTACCATGAAGGCCTGCTGCACAAAGTCTCCTCTTAACAGTTGTTGTAGAGATGTGTCTGCTGCTAGAACTCTGTGTGGCATTGACCTGGTCTCTAATCTGAGCTGCTGTTAACCTGCGATTTCTGAGGCTGGTGACTCGGATAAACTTATCCTCAGAAGCAGAGGTGACTCTTGGTCTTCCTTTCCTGGGGCGGTCCTCATGTGAGCCAGTTTCTTTGTAGAGCTTGATCGTTTTTGCAACTGCACTTGGGGACACTTTCAAAGATTGCCCAATTTTTCAGACTGACTGACCTTCATTTCTTAAAGTAATGATGGCGACTCGTTTTTCTTTACTTAGCTGCTTTTTTCTTGCCATAATACAAATTATAATATAATTCTACTGTATTCAGTAGGACTATCAGCTGTGTATCCACCAGACTTCTGCACAACACAACTGATGGTCCCAACCCCATTTATAAGACAAGAAATCCCACTTATTAAACCAGACAGGGCACACCTGTGAAGTGGAAACCATTTCAGATGACTACCTCTTGAAGCTCATCAAGAGAATGCCCAGAGTGTGCAAAGCAGTCATCAAAGCAAAAGGTGGCTACTTTGAAGAACCTAGAATATAAGACATATTTTCAGTAGTTTCACACTTTTTTGTTAAGTATATAATTCCACATGTGTTAATTCATAGTTTTGATGCCTTCAGTGTGAATGTACAATTTTCATAGTCATGAAAATACAGAAAAATCTTTAAATGAGAAGGTGTCCAAACTTTTGGTCTGTACTGTATATATATATGGATATACCAGACTGCACTAATACATTTACCATGCAGACATTAATCTGGCAGGGGTAACGTCACAAATATCGATGAATTTAATGATCATATACCCCCTTTATGGCACATAGAAAAAGCCCTCCCTCCACTGAAGTAGGGGTGGCAGGTCAATGTCACCAGTTTACCTAGATACATAAAATAGTGACCACTCCATCCCAAATATAACCTATAAGTCCCCCAACTGGGGTATGCGAGACATCAAACATAAGTAATCTTCAAGAAATCATATAATAACAGGTATATTCCATTATGGAAATCCAAGATATTAGAATAGGACTTTGTGTATATGGAAATAAATGCTAAGATGAGGATTTCATTTTTTCTAGTTCTTTTAAACACACTGCTATTATTTTACACATAACTGTATGTCTTGAGCTCTTCTTCTTTGTCACTATCATCAGCATAATAACCATCATTTCTTCATTTCTAAAAATCTGTAATATCCGTAAGTAAATTTACTTGTCAGTGCTGGCTCTTGATGTATGAGAAATATGTGGCCTTTCGAAAACGACAATTATTTTATATTAAGTTTCCACCAACGGGTGTCATTACATTTCGTCTTTTCTTCAGAGAAAATGTTCTTATCGCACAATGATTTAACAATATTTCATACGATCGGGAGGTCACATTTTTAGCATGATGAACAGGAAATGAGGTGCACATTTTCCATTAAC
This sequence comes from Phyllobates terribilis, assembly GCF_046119375.1. Classification (NCBI taxonomy): domain Eukaryota; kingdom Metazoa; phylum Chordata; class Amphibia; order Anura; family Dendrobatidae; genus Phyllobates; species Phyllobates terribilis. Next base: position 112,335,725 of record NW_027362764.1, on the reverse strand, counting down.
AACAAAACTTATCCCATTTCGTGAGCAGATTTATAAATGTAATCTGGCTGCCAAATACTTTTTTGCAATTTTGTTCATCGAAAACTGGACATAATCCAGACTAGAGATGTAAAGTATCGGCTCATCTAGAAGTCATTTCAGAACATACAAAGTTGCCATAATAAATTACATCTACAGATTTATTTATTAATGAGCTATTCAATAGGTTGCAGCTACAGATGCCGCATAGCTTAGTGACGGGGATTAAGTCTTATCAGAAATCAAAACGTTATAACTGCAGGAATGCTAAGGGTTAAACATAAAAATCATCATGAAAGTTGTCCCAGGCTTTAGTTTAAAGACTTTGTTTGATGGCATCTCATTTTATTTGGCAGTGCTCTCAAACTGACTACTCAAATGGCAGTACGGTGGCTCAGTGGTTAGTAAGGGGTTAGCACTGTTGCTTTGCAGCGCTGGGGTCCTGGGTTCAAATCCCACCAAGGACAACATCTGCAAGGAGTTTGTATGTTCTCCCCGTGTTTGCATTGGTTTCCTCTAACACTCCATAGACATACTGATAGGGAATGTAGATTGTGAGCCCCAATTGGGACACTAATGATATCTGTAAAACCGGTATGGAATTAATGGTGCAATATAAGCGTAGTAACATCAAAAAATAAAGGTAATGGCCCCTGTCATAGAGGAAAAGTAAAAATCCATAAGACATCTCCAGAGAGATATCACCCTCATGTTGAACATATAGAACTAATTATAACTAGGGAAGAGAGAAACTTATTAAACTGAAAAAGACCAGCACTCCTCCCATTTGGCACAGGCGATTTTAATTGTCAGGAGACTGCAAAGAGGGTCTAGCCTATTTTTGCTCTCACTTGAGAGCTTGAGAAAGGTGAGTCACAATGCTCCTTTCTTGTGGTGTTGGTGCAGTGTGTCGGCCATTGTTGCTGTGGTTTTGTGCTTGTGGGGCGGCATGTCTAGGAGTCATGGGGACTCGGTCTTGCAGCATGGGTGCTGTGAGGCACCGGGCCGCCCGCCCTGCTGGTGCATTGTCGCTGTGGCTGTGGTTGGCGCACGGCTCCGCTCCAGTTCAGGCAGGAAATGTTAGGACCCACTACGAGGTTTGCCGTGACGTGGCAGTGGGCTTCATACAGTCTGATCAGAATATTAAACTAAGAACCTCATGTTCAGTTATATATATTTTTGCAGAGAGGCATTAGATCAAATGTATGATTTTTTGGAGGTGCGGTCCATGCTCCTTTTTTTGCAGAAACTTATTAAATCAGGGGAATTGAAAGAGAGAGCTGACACTTCCATCTCGATTGAAGTAGGGGCTTCCTGCAGATAATTACAACAGGGAGATTTGCTGGGGAAAAAAAACCACCAAGTCCGAGATTGTTATAAACAGAGGGTGGGGAAGTACATTTCTAAACCAAAGAGCTTCTTCTGATCAAAGCACGGCTCCCTATACCTTTTGGAGCCAGTGGTCAGTGATGAATATTGGGGTCTGCCTCGATCCGATATGTATGGGAGATATATTTTCAGCGTTGTAGTGAAGAAATGAACATAACACATTCACTCACTTCACCATAAGGCCGTCAGAACCCCTCCGACTTAATAACGGTTCGATGGATGACGCTATCCAGGCCAGGTTTCATATCAATATAAAGCTAAAATCGCGCTAAGAAACATGACAACAATATTTACCGCCTGAGATCTCCAGGCGAGAAGATATCCTTTAAGTTGGTAATCTCATAAAATTCTGAAAGACCCAGCACATCCCACAACCAGCCCCCACATGAGCTCAACAAGGGGCGTAACCTTGATCTAATAAAAATCAGAGGTTGGGTTTGGTCATTTGTCAGTCCTGGAAGGTACAGCTTGCTGTAGTTCTGTCCGAGTACCTCCCTCCCTAACCTCTGCGCCATTTCTGTGTCATCAGGTTTAGTAATTATTTTATGTAATTGTATATATTATATTGTTTTGTTTCCATTTTGTATAATCTTTGTATAGTTTTATAAACACTGCCTATCTGGGATTAAATACAAAAAAGGTAATAGCTCTGTTTCTTTTGCTCTCTAAACTGCACCACTGAAGCCATACACTACCTGTAATGGGTGTCCAATCATCCTGTATAAACGATTGGTGGTTCCTTTTTGTTATTGTGGAGTTGGCAGTATCAGAGGCTATAAATCAACCCCCTGATGATGCCAGTTTTGGTGAAACATGTTGGGGAGGCTAAAGGTTGATCGTTTTTAATATTAGCATAGGTCAGTTAGTGAGTTAATGAGAATACATTGTTAATAGCAGAGTGTTGGATCTGCGGTCATTCTGATTTGATTACTTGATTACCAGTGCAAAACATGCTTTGCTGTAGATTTCACCCATAGTAATGAGTGGAGAAAAATCTGCACCAAAAACGCAAATAAAAACGCAGCAAAAATGCTTGTTTTTCCTGCCGAGAGATTCAGAAATGGTGCAGAAATTTCTGCACCAAATACTTAACGTGTGCGCATACCCATACAGATGAAAATTTTATGGCGTGACACCGCAAGGGCTGCTTCTGATACTATGGAAAAAGCCGTAGTTGTGGAAGCTCTAGGCACAAATCTGGAAAAGGTGCTGTCAAATTTTTGGGGGATCCAGTAACATTTTTTTTTGCCCAATTTACAGCAACGGGCATAAACATAAATGTCACAAATGTTGCCAAATACAATTTATTTATTGATTTTTTTTTTCATTACAGACAAGCTGCTTTAACAAATTGTAGAAACAAATACCGTAATCTATGGAAGGTCTTTATGAGTCTGGATTCACCCCACAAATACCTGTGTGATAAAAAGAAAAAAAAATTATGGAGTTTGCATTGACCATGGGCATTGTAAAATTGCCATCCTACCATGCCAAGAGGGCAGTAAGTTCCACCCATGTTACCCCTTAGGATAGAAAATATGAGTTATTAATGCAATTCCGGCATTTCAATAATAATGCACAAGGACTAAAGAAAAAAATGCTGGCACAACCACCACACCTAATTGCAAGGAAAAAATAGGTTAAAATAAAAAATATTCAGATTATAATAGACATGTGTTGCGGTGCTCAGCTTGATACGTGTAAGAGATCATGAAAATTCAGAAGAAAGGAAGAGAAGCAGCGCTCACCAATTTCAGTAAAATGCACTTTATTTCGGTCACAGGGTTGGAGACAGAGACATCAGTGAAATGAGCAGCAGCTGTTTCGCATGAGTAAACGCTTCTTCTGGCTCACACACCATCACCAGTACTTCCCCTTCTTTTATACAGGATATTCTACCCACATTATCTATATTTATTACTATAAATTACTAATCAAAATGAAAACAAAATATATATACAAAACACAAACAACGTGAAATAAAAACAGAAGACACTAATATATGCTGCTAAGCAGAAATGGGTTCAGATTATTATGATCATTTAACTCCATGGGTCCCAAAGTCTCGTTCATTTGAATGAAAAATATAGTATTTACTTTCTAAGTAGCTTATTATGTCTATTGCAACCTTCTTTAGATATTTCTTCAAAATGCAATCCCACAAACGGTATGTGGTTTGGGTCCCATCCACAAACCTGTCTCATGTGGCTGATGAGTCTCAGAGAATATTTTCCAGACTGCAGCGAGCGTACATGCTCACTAATACGTTTGTGCAAGTGACAAATAGTTTTGACGCAGTCATATATAATTGCATACACTATGTATTTACTCTGACAAGTAAAAAACTGATTGGTACTATGAAAGTAACCCCCACCCCCCCAAGTTTAACATGATTCTTGGAATACATATAATGGGCAGCATGGTGGCTCAGTGGTTATCACTGCAGCCTTGCAGCGCTGGGGTCCTGGGTTCAAATCCCACCAAGGACAACATCTGCAAGGAGTTTGTATATTCTCCCTGTGTTTGTGTGGGCTTTCTCCAGGTTCTCCAGTTTCCTCCCACACTCCAAAGACATACTGATAGGGAATGTAGATTGTGAGCCCCAATGGGAACAGTGATGATAATGTCTGTAAAGCGCTGTGGAATTAATGGCACTATATAAGTGAGTAAAATAAAAAATTAAATAAATCACAGTAACATAGTAACATAGTTTTTAAGGTTGAAGGAAGACTAAGTCCATCTAGTTCAACCCATAGCCTAACATGTTGATCCAGAGGAAGGCAAAAAAAAACATGTGGCAAACACTAAGCTCCACATTGGGGAAAAAAATTCCTTCCTGACTCCACATACGGCAATCAGACTAGTTCCCTGGATCAACGCCCTATCAAGGAATCTAATATTTATAACCTGTAATATTATAATTTTCAAGAAAGGCATCCATGCCCTTCTAAAATTTTAGTAGTGAATCACTCATTACAGCATCATGCGGCAGAGAGTTCCATAGTCTCACTGCTCTTACAGTAAAGAATCCCCGTCTGTGATTATGATTAAACCTTCTTTCCTCCAGATGTAGAAGATGCCCCCTTGTCCCCGTCTCAGGCCTCAGAGTAAAAGAGATCAGTAGAAAGGTCTTTGTCCCCTCATATACTTGTACATAGTAATAAGATCACCCCTAAGCATTTGTTTTTCCAAACTAAATAACCCCAAGTGTAATAACCTGTCTTGGTATTGCAGACCCCCCAGTCCTCTAATAACCTTGGTCGCTCTTCTCTGCACCCGCTCTAGTTCAGCTACAGTTAGGTCCATATATATTTGGACAGAGGCAACATTTTTTTTATTTTTTTTCTAGACATTACCACAATGAATTTTAAACAAAACAATTCAGATGCAGATGAAGTTCAGACTTTCAGCTTTCATTTGAGGGTATCCACATTAAAATTAGATAAAGGGTTTAGGAGTTTCAGCTCCTTAACATGTGCCACCCTGTTTTTAAAGGGACCAAAAGTAATTGGACAGATTAAATAATTGTAAATAAAATGTTCATTTCTAGTACTTGGTTGAAAACCCTTTGTTGGCAATGACTGCCTGAAGTCTTGAACTCATGGACATCACCAGACGCTGTGTTTCCTCCTTTTTGATGCTCTGCCAGGCCTTCACTGCGGTGGTTTTCAGTTGCCGTTTGTTTGCGGGCCTTTCTGTCTGAAGTTTAGTCTTTAACAAGTGAAATGCATGCTCAATTGGATTGAGATCAGGTGACTGACTTGGCCATTCAAGAATATTCCACTTCTTTGCTTTAATAAACTCCTGGGTTGCTTTGGCTTTATGTTTTGGGTCATTGTCCATCTGTAGTATGAAACGACGACCAATCAGTTTGGCTGCATTTGGCTGGATCTGAGCACACAGTATGGCTCTGAATACATCAGAATTCATTCGGCTGCTTCTGTCCTGTGTCACATCATCAATAAACACTAGTGACCCAGTGCCACTGGCAGCCATGCATGCCCAAGCCATCACACTGCCTCCGCCGTGTTTTACAGATGATGTGGTATGCTTTGGATCATGCGCTGTACCACGCCTTCGCCATACTTTTCTCTTTCCATCATTCTGGTAGAGGTTGATCTTGGTTTTATCTGTCCAAAGAATGTTCTTCCAGAACTGTGCTGGCTTTTTTAGATGTTTTTTAGCAAAGTCCAGTCTAGCCTTTTTATTCTTGATGCTTATGAGTGGCTTGCACCGTGCAGTGAACCCTCTGTATTTACTTTCATGCAGTCTTCTCTTTATGGTAGATTTGGATATTGATACGCCTACCTCCTGGAGAGTGTTGTTCACTTGGTTGGATGTTGTGAAGGGGTTTCTCTTCACCATGGAGATTATTCTGCGATCATCCACCACTGTTGTCTTCCGTGGGAGCCCAGGTCTTTTTGCATTGATGAGTTCACCAGTGCTTTCTTTCTTTCTCGGGATGTACCAAACTGTCGATTTTGCCACTCCTAATATTGTAGCAATTTCTCGGATGTTTTTTTTTTGTTTTTGCAGCTTAAGGATGGCTTGTTTCACCTGCATGGAGAGCTCCTTTGACCACATGTTTACTTCACACCAAAACCTTCCAAATGCAAGCACCACACCTCAAATCAACTCCAGGCCTTTTATCTGCTTAATTGAGAATGACATAACGAAGGGATTGCCCACACCTGTCCATGAAATAGCCTTGGAGTCAATTGTCCAATTATTTTTGGTCCCTTTAAAAACAGGGTGGCACATGTTAAGGAGCTGAAACTCCTAAACCCTTCATCCAATTTTAATGTGGATACCCTCAAATGAAAGCTGAAAGTCTGAACATCAACTGCATCTGAATTGTTTTGTTTAAAATTCATTGTGGTAATGTCTAGAACCAAAATTAGAAAAATGTTGTCTCTGTCCAAATATATACGGACCTAACGGTATGTCTTTCTTATACATCGGAGACCAGAACTGTACATAGTATTCTAAGTGTGGTCACACTAGTGACTTGTATAGAGGTAAAATGATGTTCTCCTCACGAGCATCTATGCCTCTTTTAATGCATCCCATTATTTTATTTGCCTTTGCAGCAGCTGCCTGACACTGGCCTCCAAACGTGAGCTTGTCGTCCACCAATACACCCAGGTCTGTTTCAGTGACAGTTTTGCCCAGTGTTTTACAATTAAGCATATAATTATACATTTTATTTCCTCTGCCCAAGTGCATTACCTTACATTTATCCCCATTAAGCTCATTTGCCATTTATCAGCCCAAGCTTCTAGTTTACATAGATCCTCCTGTAATATAAAATGGTCCTCCTCTGTATTGATTACCTTGCAGAGTTTAGTGTCATCTGCAAATATTGAAATACTACACTGTATGCCCCCTACAAGGTCATTAATAAATATGTTAAAAAGAAGGGGGCCCAATACTGACCCCTGTGGTACCCCACTGTTAACTGAGACCCAGTCTGAGTGTGTTCCATTAATAACCACCCTTTGTTTCCTATCACTGAGCCAATTCTTAACCCACATACATATATTTTCCCCTATCCCCATTGTCCTCATTTTATGTATCAACCTTTTGTGTGGAACCGTATCAAAAGCTTTTGAAAAGTCCATATACACAACATCCACTGCATTTCCTTGGTCCAGTCCAGAACTTACCTCTTCATAAAAGCTGATCAGATTAGTCTGACAGGAACGGTCTCTCGTAAACCCATGTTGATATTGGGTCATGAGGTTATTCTTCTTCAGATACTCTAGTATAGCATCTCTTAGGAAACCCTCCAGGATTTTACCCACAGTAGAGGTTAAGCTTACTGGCCTATAATTTCCAAGTTCAGTTTCTATCCCCTTTTTGAATATTGGTACCACATTTGCTATACGCCAGTCCTGTGGTACAGACCCTGTTATTATGGAATCTTTAAAGATTAAGAATAATGGTCTATCTATGACGTTACTTAATTCCTGCAGTACTCGCGGGTGTATCCCATCCGGGCTCGGGGATTTGTCAACTTTAGTGATTTTTAGACGCCGCCGTACTTCCTGCTGGGTTAGCAAGTGACATTTAATGGAGAATTTTTGTCATCACTAATCATGTTTTCTGTCATGCGATTTTCTTGTGTAAATACTGTTGAAAAAAAATCATTTAGCATATTGCCTTTTTCCTCATCCTCATCCACCATTTCACCCAGACTATTTTTAAGGGGGCCAACACTATCATTTTTTAGTTTTTTACTATTTATATAGTTAAAGAATATTTTGGGATTATTTTTACTTTCTCTGGCAATGAGTCTCTCTGTCTCAATCTTTGCTGCCTTGATTTGTTTTTTACAGAATTTATTTAATTTTCTGTATTTATTTAATGCCTCATCGCTACCTACTTGCTTTAGTTCTCTAAATGCTTTATTTTTGTCACTTATTGCGCCCCTTACAGCTCTATTTAGCCATAGTGGTTTCCTCCTATTTCTAGCATGTTTAATCCCATAGGGTATATATTTTGCACAGGTCCTATTCAGGATGCTAATAAATGTCTCCCATTTGCTTTGTGTAGTTTTATGGCTCGGGTTATCATCCCAGTTTATTGCACTAAGATCATCTCTCAACCATTGGAAATTTGCCTTCCTGAAGTTTAGTGTCCTTGTAACCCCTCTTCTACACATCTTATTAAAGGATACATGAAAACTTATTTTTTTTGTGATCACTATTACCCAAGTGACCCCCAACTCGTATATTTGATATGCGGTCTGGCCTGTTGGTTATTATTATGTCTAGCAGTGCCCCCCTTCTTGTTGGGTCCAGAACCAGTTGTGAAAGGTAATTGTCTCTCATAGTTGTCAAAAACCTATTACCTTTGCTTGAACTACATGTTTCTGTCCCCCAATGTATTTCAGGGTAGTTGAAGTCTCCCATAATAATGACTTCTCCTTGAGTCGCTGCTTCATCTATTTGCTTTATGAGGATATTCTCCGCTGCTTCCATTATTTTTGAAGACTTATAACAAACCCCTATCAGTAATTTATTATTTTTTCCCCCTCCCCTTATCTCCACCCACAGGGACTCTACATTTCCATTAGATTCACATATATCCTCCCGTAAGACGGGTTTTAAGGATGATTTTACATATAAACACACACACCCACCTCGCTTGTTTGTACGGTCATTTCTGAACAGACTATAGCCCTGTAAATTAACTGCCCAGTCATGGCTCTCGTCCAGCCACGTCTCAGATATCCCTACCATGTCATAATTATTTTCCAACAAAATTAATTCTAATTCCTCCATTTTGTTGGTGAGGCTTCTGGCATTAGTGTACATGCATTTTATGTATCTCTCTGTACCTCTATTCCTTCTTACTATATTGACTTACTAACCCCACTCCCAATTTCTTTATTTGTGCCACTGTTACAGTGTCTACATTTAAAATTTCCTTTCTGTAAAGTTTTTTTTTAAATTTAATAAAGTGAAATAAAGTGCATTTTACTGAAATTGCCTGTGCTGAGTGCCGCTTCTCTTGCTCGCCTCTGAATTTTCCTGATCAATAATAATGCAGATGAACTCCTATGAAGTGATCCAGGTCAAGATCACCATCACAAACTGAAGCTACTCATTTCCACAGTATATGACACGTTTCTAAGATCCTACCCTCTTGACATGAACTTGAGTGTGGACAAATCCCTAATTAACTTTAAAAAAGTCCAGTCCATCAAGTGAAAGGAGGGTAGTTTTTGCTCTAGTTTAATTCTTTCTGTCCCCATGAGTATTCAATGTTTTTGTGTTTTTTAAAATCCTCCATATGGTTGGGCATTTTTATTTGGAGCTCACTTTTATGTTCTTTACAAAAAGGTGTTTTCTCACAGGGTAATAATACAAAGGAACCTAAAGTCCCACCCACAGAGAACCCTGTAAGCCATGCCCCATGGCAAAGACCATAAAAATTAGCACTAAATAAAAAAGCCCATATCTTTGGAACTATATAGCAGATTAAAAAAAAAAAAAAAAACACAACAAAAGAAATACAAAAAAACAAAAACAGAATAGTCAAGGCAGCACCAGAAATAATATAAGATCACAACCAGGCTACGTTTGACCTGGTGACAAGTTCTCTTTAAGCAAGTTAAGTCCTAGCATCCTATAGTGTCAATTGAAAAGAAATGCCTCATTTTAGGGGGTAGGTTGTTTCCTGACATCATGTATGGCAATCAGAATACATACCTGGATCGATGATCCAGAAATCTAGTACATATTACTTGTGATATTATAATCATCCAGGTATTTGTTTTACCCTTGTAGTAAAAAAAAAAATCTGAAAATATCTGAAAACCTTATGACAGCTCACTGTGCCTTCACTGACCGGCCTCCTATTTTACATAATGCATCTAGTAGTGCGGGGCTAGGTAAAATAGGAGGCAGGTCAGAGAACTATCAGTGATCTGTCATAAGAGCATACAGATGAATATGTAAGCAGAGCACCAGATAGAGCGCCCCCCACAGGCCGCCCCGGAGCACAAGCATATCATTAACTCCAAACTGAAAGTAAAGATTACACAAGAACAACGGATTTCATCAACAAAGGTATCATTTTAATCAGTGTAATGTCGCCCACCTGACAGTGTATGTAGTTTACTGAGCACAATCCTGCGCTTTAAGCTAAAAATTGCACCTTTTGCTCTAGGCTTGGGTCTCAAACACGTGGCCCACAAAGCAATTTTTTTGCAGGCTGGGCCTGGTGGCAGCTATTAACTAGAGTGACACTGGGTTATTAAATGAGCCAGGTGCCTTCCCAGCTACATTACAGAATATTAGAAGCAATCGTAGCTTCTGAAAGATGTCATGCTGCGAGCCTGGCACTACCTGTTCCTCCCAGACAAGATCTCCAAGCAACAATGCCTGATGGGAGGAGAGCCATCACACAGTATGTAAGGGGACTGTGGGGCCATCATACTGTATGTAGAGAAGTTGTAAGGCCATTATATTGTATGTAAAGGGGCTGTGGTGGCAATCATACTGTATGTAAGGGGTCTGTGGTGGCCATCAATCGCTCCCTTACTGGAATACGGAGAGCAGAGACTGAAACAGACAGCATTGATGATGTCCCATTTCAGGGTGGTGACGTTGGTTTCAGGGGCTGGGCTGGTCTCAGCTCGCTGCATTCTCTCCTTTTCAATGAGCAGTGTGCTCTCTTGCCGGCTCATCACTTCTCATTAGAATCTGCGAGGGAGCGCACTGTCACTGTGCATTGTAAAAGAATATCACACAGTGAGCAGGGAGCTCATATTGAGCATGCAATGGAATTGACAACAAACACATGCTCAGTAGAGCAGAGACTAGCCCAGCCCCTGAAACAGACATCACTGATAACATTTCATTTCAGGGTGTGGAAAGTGGCTGCAACAGTAACCGCAGCCTCGGCCCCCTTTTGACGTCCAGTCTGAGTTAGATTAAATAGACAGGGAACGCTAGGGACTTTTAACTTAAAGTATATTAGCAAGCAATAAGATTATTACATTACATAGGTAGGCATTTAGGATTAAAAACAACTTTAGTTTTGGACCACCCCTTTAAATTATTAATTTAGCAATTTTCACACTGGCCAATAAGTCTAATACTAGACTCATACTTTCTATTCTTTACAGAAGACTTTTTATGAGTACCATTATCATCACTGATGAGATTACAATGATAGGTAACACATCTACTGTATATATAGATCCACAAATCACAATAGGTGATAGTCAAAGGGAATGCTGGACTGGGGTACCAAGGGCCCACCAGTAACATTGAGTCTGTGTCACAAGTGTGTCAGACGTGACAGACAGTCGCCCTGCAGTTGGTTGCAGAAGATCTCTTGGGCATTACAGACACCTTCTTAGCTGTTTCACTCTAGGACCCAGCGGCTACCTCCCTCCTGCGCTAATTGACACCCTTGCCTGGGTGTTTTTAAGTATGTTTATTATGAAATACGGATTAAAAAATTAGAGAATTTTCTGATGACACATTCACTTTAATTAGATATAAGTGTGCACTAGAGAAATAATGCTTTTATTATCTTTATAAATGTCACCCCCCTGCATTGCGTGTAGTATAGCATGGTGTGTGAGCCCCCATACACATTAGAAGGAGTTGGGCAGTATGAATATGAAGACCAGGTACTTTTGTTCTTACTAGAGAAAAACTCCAGGCAGTTACTGAAAATTGCAAGGAACTGAAGAAAAAAAAAATGTCCGTCTGTTGTAGAATTTCCATTGTCCTTTGAGATCGGGCTTTATATTAACACTGCCAGTAAGTGTAACATCTATTTTAACGTTCCTTGTTAGATGTAGCCTTAAAAATAGCTAATACGGGTAAGTCTGCTGCATTGCAATCGTTAATAAGCAGGTCGTGGGATTGCCAGAGTCGTAATAACAATAGGAAAGTAATAGAAGAAGCAGATTAGGTTTAGGTGATCGAGGGCACAATCCTTATGAATAGTTTTACATTTGAACCTTGACCGGACATTGCTTCTTAAATATCCCATCAGTGAAGAGAGCAGATTGTTCCTGGAAACACAGGAGCACCGCGGGCCAGATGCATCCATTATAACCACTATTATAAACCATAGGCTGCCTGGTCGGCTACTTCTCCCACATGGGCAATGAAAACATGGAGAACATAGTATTTCCTTTTTATTTTAGCAAAATAAAACACTTTGGTGAGGGAAAGTATCACTTAAGGACAAATACATTTATATTTTCAGCAATGTTCTCATTTGCAGGTTTTATTAACCCCTTTTTTCGGGTCATTATATGACTTATAGCCTGTATTTTTCACAGTTTTTTTCCTCTGCAAGCTATATGTCTATTTCAGTTGTCTCTAAGCTAGTGGGGGGAGACTAGCTGGTATGTCTCCTAAATACTATAGAGTTATAATATGGTAGGCACACAACGGTAAATTGGTTGGGTGCTCTGTGATAGGTATAATCACGGAACGTAAAAAAAAGAATCAAGGCGCTCCAGGTTACAAATGAAAATAAGAATTTATTGCCATCAGCAATTAAAATGGTGTGGAACAATGGGCCAATGTTTCGCTGCATCAGCCAATCTTTATCAGTGTTCTCATGTGGCCATGATCAAGGTCACACAACCAAAACCTTTAGAGCATTGTTCAACAACATTTTATTTGCTGATGGCATTGAAATACATGCTTATTTTCATTTGGACTCTGCAGTGCGTTGGCTCTCCTATACACACAGAGAGGGATTCTCAGAAGCAGCATAAAGTGTATTATACAGCAGTACTGAGCGTTGCGACTGTGAATCCAGCAAAGATGTTAAAGGGAACCTGTCATCTCGTAAAACACTATTTACTGAACATTTAGCTACCGGGAGAAAATGAACTTAATTCTTTGTGAGAGCCAACACTTTCAGTCATGGGGCGTGCACGGAGAAGTATCAGTCACATTCCTTGACAGCTCAGTTTGCAGAGATGCTGTCAATCAAAATTTATTTTCTCTTGGTAGCCACACTTTTAATAGCCAGAAGCCAGTCTGGTTTTGAAACACATTGACAATAAAAACCTTATGCTTTACCACTTCATGTGATGAGCTCATTACCTCCAGCAGCGCAGCTCAAGAACCTTGGAAAATCCATTTCTCTATGTCAGGCAAACATTTTCCTGACATTAACATTTCCCTGACATCTCCCCCCTCTTTGAGGTGGCGTAAGGGGTAATTTACAGATCGACCCTTTAAGCCCACCTCCTGGCCCACCCTTCCTGCTGATCCGACAAGCCACAGATCCACTTGCCCACCAACCTGAGGGTGCAGCTTTCCAATCACCCTGACCGGTTGGGGATACATTTTCTCCACACCTCTGACAGGCTATGGGTACAATATGTCAGGGATCACCACACAGAGGGAAGACACCGGGGAGATCTTGCGATATCTCACTGTGCCGTCACACTGTCAGTATTTCGTCCGGAATTGCGAGCACGCGATCCAGATTACTCGCTACGTGGATATCATCAAGCGACCAGTGAAAGTATAGCGTCACACCTCTGGGCTCCAAAGCCTGGAATCCGTGTTTACGCCCTCTGTACGGTCACTGTCAGCTTCACGATAGCCCAATTATTATTATTCTCTGCCACCACCGGCCGAGTTTGAAATATAATAATATTTCTCAGGCTTGTGTTAATTGGGGCTTTTGTGCTGAGCAGAAGGGGAATAAAGGAGGGGGTGAATATCTATGTCAGGCAAATATGGAAGAACATTTTCCCGACATTAATATTTCCCTGACACTCTACAATTCATTTTGTAAGGTTCTCCATCCTGCACATGGAGCAGCAACTGAGTTATAAGGTTATCACAGGAGTTGTACCTAACACAATCCTCCAAGGCGAGCAGTACCACCCAATCCTACAATTCCAATTGTATAAAAGGTATCACCCTATGTGCACAGTTATGTGTTCCTTTTAGCCTATCTAAAATGCAGACTCCTCCATTTCTCCACACTCTGACTTCAGCTCCAACTCCTTCAAAAATGGCCAAAAATTAGTAATAACAAACTTACACTAATAAAATGGTAACATTACTATATCACTGTTCTTTACCTAAGTTGGGGCCTTATATTGATAAAACATAAAATATATTTGTAGTATTTCAAATGAGTCTAAATTCCTATGAAAAGTTAATAAATATATTAACCTATTTAATAACAGATTTTTTTTTAATCTGGAGTCGAGTCTCTACGGTTTCACTCCTACTCCTCTGAAAACTAGCTTTGACTCCCCAGCCCTGCAAAATGTCCATATAAGGCTATGTGCCCACGATGCAGAAATGCTCAGGATTTTTTCCTGAGCGTTTCTGCATCTCCCTGGCAGAAAAAAACGCATGCGGATTGTACATGCGGATTGTACATGCGGATTGTGCATGTGTTTTCCTGTGAGGGACATGCGGAAATGGAGCGTTATTCACTGACATTTCCGCATGTGGATTGACAAGCGCTTTCCAAGCGATTAGCATCACTTGGAAAGTGCTTGTGACAACTAGGTCACACTATATAAATCCATGCAAAGTGCCGGGAAGCAAGCAGGAGCGCCGCACGGGCCGCCCGAAGGTAAGTATACATTTATTTTTTATTTTATTCTTTTTTTACAGATTTTTTAATGGTACCTGGGTGTGGATGAGACTCTCCTCTCCTCTACACCCGGGTACCATCCGCACATTAGAACGCTTGGATTACGCATCTACATATACAGTGATGTGTAATCCATGCGGTCTAATGCAAGTCAATGGCGGCAAAGACGCAGCATTTCCGCAGAATAATTGTCAGTGCTGCGTTTTTTTCCGCAATGATAATCTGCAGCAGAAATTTCCGCAGCATATGCACGGCACATGCGGATTATCATTTGGGAACATTGCTGCCCTTCTACCATGCGTTTTTAATGCGTTTCCACAGCTGCAAAAACGCTGCGGAAACGCATTAAAAACGCATCGTGGGCACACAGCCTAAGCCTCTGTTCACATCATGTTTATTTTCTCTGCATGCTTAAAAATTACAAAAACAGTACTGGAATGGACCAAACATTTTCTAAAATAGTACTTACGACATAAATGATGTCAGCATAATGAATGTGTCTGGGTGTTCGTCTCCAGTAGGCGTATTCGCCTGAGAATGATGCACAAAAGAGCGCACGTTCACTCTGTCAGCACCATTATAGTCTATGGGCTCGTCGGCGTATACGCTCGAATCCCGTTTTGCGGGGGTGTTTGGACGTAAGCCCCGACGGGACTGACGAAAGTGTGACAAAATGCAATGAGGAAGCACCCTAAGATAGTACGCATACTGTATGTGAAACACGGACGTCTGAATGAGGCCTATCTCTGTAAAATATCTACTTGACTCCAATCCTATCTACATACTGTACTTTATATGAGTAAAAGTTCCTCCAGCTAGAATTTTTTTTTTAAGTCTAATTGCACCACCTAGTGGTTACTGGGAGCAGAGCATGTTAAAAATTGATTGCTCTTTCATCCTATTTTTAATCAAAAAATGTTTTCGTAAAATAAGTAAGAAATCTAAAACTTCACATTCAATCACATTGTGAGTGAAATAATGTGAAAATGCAGCTAAATCAAGTCTAATATGTAGATACAAGAGTCGGAATACTGATACAACCAAATTACTCCCCCAGTTAAAAGACCAGTATAAAAAATAAATAAAAAATCTGAGTAAAAATGAGAAGTGGACCCGTTACTACATAAAAAACACAAAAGGAGAAGCAGAGTATAAAAACAAGGAAACATTATTCTCCCATTAAAGTTGTTATTTCTTTATGTATTATGCTTACTTATCCAGCATATAGCGCCATCATATTCCATTGCACTGTACACATATTGTCATACTATTGGTATACAATAAAGAGGTTGGACATATTAAAAAAAATAACAAACAGCTGCAAATATTATACAGCAAAAAATAAACCCCACTCATCTCTTCTTTCTCCTGCAGATTCTGTGCTACAACATGTGAAACCTTTCTGATCTGTGCCCACTAGATTTCAAGAACTTACACTATTTTCTTTTCAATAACACTTCTGTAATGTGCCTTTTTGTTGCATGCCCATGATAAACACAATTTGGGGAGCACACTGATGCTGCTGCATAATTTCTAGAATTTTTTTTGCATTGCAAATAAAAAAAATAGTGTTAATGGCTCACACTAGATAACGTAATAGATGGGCTTCATGCCCTCCAGTCCACCACTATAATTATTAAAAGCCTATAAGATTGAAAAATATCCCTTCATTCAGCTAAAACTTTCGGTAGCATTAACTTTTTTTTTATAAGGAGGTGTTTACCAGAATGGGATTTGGTGCAACTTCTATTTTTCACACTAGGTGACGGAAGGACCAAGTGTATGACGATGGGGAAAGGGGGGAAGCCCAACAACTAGGGAAAGGGAGAGTGGAGACCCCTAGGCAGATCTTACAACACCCTGACTCCCCTGCCATCCCTAAATAGGTTCCGCACCTATTGCCGAGCAGGATACCTAATCCCTAACTGTCCCTAGAGCTAGGACATAGCTAGGGAGGAGTGAGCACTAGTCAGCCCCCACTGCAACTAAAGACAAACAAGGAAAACAGACAAGGGGATACACTTAGATTGAGAAGACACCAGAGAGAAGACGGTAATAATCCACCAAGAAACTCCAATAAGAAACCAACCGACTGCTAGTACTCCAGGCCTGAGCAAGGGAAAATAGTTCTATCACCGGCGACTCTCTGGAGACACTGAGGGTTTTTATATATCAAGCAAGGGTGTGTCAATTAGCAGCAGAAGGTGGAGAACACTGCTGGGTCCTAGCGAGAGAAGGATACCACTACACTACTGAGATGAAAGGATCAAGAAGGTGTCTGCAAAGCCAAGCGCAGCGACCTTCTACAGCCGGATCCAGGACAACTGTCTGTGAAACCTGATACACCTGTGACACTATCACATAGAGTCAATTACTATACTGTTTCCATAAGGCCAGAGTTCTTGTGCATGGTTTCGCCTTCTATCTCTGCCCTATGCACTGGCTGTAGAGCCTTTTGCAGCAGATATTTGGACTTGAGAAAGTGTGAATATTCCTGAGTGCTTGAGTTGTTGAAAAAATAGCAATATATAGTAATGTCTTTTATTGATATAGCAAAGAAAAGCTGTTTCTATCTAGCCACAATATTAGTCAGTCAAACGTTTTGTAGCTTTTCTGTATTATCATTAACTGGAGTTCGTTGGTGATGCAGCCGATGGACGGAAAAGACCCATCTTCAGTGACAGGATAAATGGAAAAAACAAATGGGTTACTCTGTGCTGTCGTGGAAAGGAAGATGAGAGATGCCAAATCCAATTTTAAGCTGTTTATTTGTCAACGCGTTTCGAAGTATACAACTTCTTCATCAGGACAAACCACATTGTGGTTAAAGAAGTTGTATACTTTGAAATGCGTTGAGGAATAAACCGCTTAAAATTGGATTTGGCATCTATCATCTTTTTTTCCACGGCAGCAGAGTAACCCATTTGTTTTTCCTATTTATCCGCTTATCCTCTAGTAGGTCTGAGGCAACCTTAAGCCCTATCAGTGGTTGTGTGCACACACTCCATGCAGTTGAGCGCAATCGTGCATATCCTTTAACATTGTTACCCAGATAAGAACCTATTTGCGGTTCGTTTCCAGTTTTTCTTCTTCAGTGACAGGCCTCTCTCCTTGGACCTAAGTTACGTTGTTCAAATATTTTGACATTTCACCATTTATCTTCTCCCAGTGTTGATAAATTTAAGCCAATTTTTATGTGTAAACTGCTTTTATCAGCTAATAATATGTATATGCCTATTACCATAAAATGATTTGGATGCAACAGTTGGCGCTATGTTACTTTCTGTTATGAGTACCTAGGTGCTTGTTTTATCAAGATAATAGTCTTTTTTTTAGTCTTACAAGGAGGAGGCGATGTTCTAGAATTAAAATCCTGATGTTTGCTATTTGGCAGGCTATTGTGGGGACTGGCATAATGTAAACGCAATTCACTGAAAAGGATATTGATTCCAAATACATAGCCAAAAAAAGGCCATGCTTACCAATACATGGCTACAATGTGAATCCATGACAGGCCATTTTAAACACACGGGTATAACTCCCTCTTCATTTACTAATAGTCGCAAAATTGGTTCAAATAGTAAATTTGCAGTAGGTGACTTCACGAAACATAGCCTCCGAGTAATGGCAGCAAATGAACAAATATGAAAGTCTCTGAGTGATAACTAAAGGAACTTCTTTAAAAAGGGACTGTAAACAACCTCCACAAAATGACGACGAGACTCCCTATGATCTAGGCAACATTCTCAAACAGTTACCAGTCCTGGAAGTGTCTTCTCTCAGGGCCATGTGCTGACTCTAATATCAGATTCTAATATTTATCTGCTGTGTCATAATAGAATTTGAACATTTAACTGGAACAACACAGTCTGACATTTATGTTAGTTGTGTTGTCGGTACACCAGGTGCTTTCCGAATGCAGTTGGGTTTTCCTGCTACCTCTGTCTTGTCTTGCTCGCTTGTCTTTCTGTACATTCACCCAAGGAACATGCAGTATATCCTCTCTGCCACATGTTAAGCTGTAGCTAGGCTTTCCATCACCAGGGTAAAATCTTTCAGTGTAGTGCCCCCGCCATGTTTCTATGTAAAAGTGGCTTGGTTCCATTTAAAAGTGGTTGTTTTCCACAGCTACACAAAGAGAAGATATCTTATTCAGCACTAAATGTGAATGGGGAGACTTTCTGACTTCTCTCTGGTTTCGATCTCACTCGGTCACTTCTCCTTCTTCCTTGGAATCTGCAACTGGAAAAGTGCTGTCATTGTCAGTTTTCTTTCTTCTGCTATGACAATGATGCACGCTGACTACACGCAGGGTCAGGGTGCCTTTCTGCTGTATTATTCTCCTTCAGCTCTAATGTACTTCTTTCTCTGTTCCAAAAGCACAATTGCAGCATTTACAAGGCTGATAGGGCGTATTTTCTCCGTCTTCTCTTCACTTGTGCTCCGATTCTTTCATGCGAGAATTGGATCACACAAAAATGAGCCTCGCATCAAACTCTGACAGAGTTTGATCTGAGTGACATTAGCATAATAGGCCACAGTCTCTTGCATGAGAGAATCGATGTCCGTGTGACCCCGGCCTAAGAAAGACAAAAACTCGCTTTTACTTTCTGAAATATTCAGGTTTATTAACCTTTTGGATTGATCACTGCTCTCTAGTTATTCAATAATAAAATTAATCATCAAAAATACAAATTGCATAATAATTATGCACACAGTATACTTGCGGCCTTGCTCTATACAAATGTATGGAAGCAGCCAGGAGTATGTACAACTCATACATACCCTCCAATCCTGGCCCTGAAACCGGCAAATCCCCGCAGCGCACAGTGGCTGCGCTGGGGGGGATTCATAAGTCTGCAGTCACACAGAGTGACTGCAGACTGATCGATTTGGACCGGACAACCCCTTTAAGCATTGTTTAATTAGGCCAAATTTATCAAAGGGGCTGATGGTGTTTGAAGAAATCTGGTGCACCTTTATTCCTTGTGCTCTAAGTTTACATCATCTATTAACTGTCTTACTTTGCTTTACTAAAGTATGCTAAATTGTGGTGCAATTTTGGTACATGAGCACGCATTCTCCACCTTCTTCCCATTTGGTCCTGCACTTTTGTTGGGCATGTTGAAAAATGCTTTTAAAACACATAAGCAAGGCATGCAAGTTTCATTTCTAATGCATGTATATTACTTTCTGTATTTTAACGCGTGTAATTCTTAACTTTCAGTTTGGAGATAATGATATGCTCGCGCTTCAGGGCGGCCTGTGGGGGGGCACTCTATCTGGTGCTCTGCTTGCATATTCATCTGTATGCTCTTATGACGGCTCCCTGTGTCTTCACTGACCAGACTCCTATTTTACATAATGCATCTAGTAGTGCGGGGCTAGGTAAAATAAGAGGCAGGTCAGTGAAGGCACAGTGAGCTGTTATAAGAGCATACAGATGAATAAGTAATCAGAGCACCAGATAGAGCGCCCCCCACAGGCCGCCCCGAAGCACGAGCATATCATTATCTCCAAACTGAAGGTAAAGATTACACAACAACCACAGGACGGATTTCATCAACCAAGGTATCATTTTAATCAATGTAATGTCGCCCACCTGACAGTGTATGTAGTTTACTGAGCACAATCCTGCTGACAGGTGCGCTTTAAAGCAAGTACGTGTAATATCACATCTGTTCTATGCAGTTAGCACAAACGACCATACTGATTCCAGAACATTAGTCATTTTAAGAGAACGGGGAAGCATAAGGCTAAGTGCCCACGATACAGAAATGCTGCGGAGCGTTTCTGCATCTCCCTGGCAGAAAAAAACGCAAGTGCTTGACAACTTGGTCACACTATATAAATCCATGCAACCGGCATGGATTTATATAGTGTAACCAAGTTACGATGCTGCAAATGCAGCATCAATAGTAAAAAAAATAAAATAAAAATGGTGAAAAAAAAAAAAAAAAAAACATTATACTCACCTTCCGATGGCCCCTGGTCTCCCTCTCTATCGGCTCGCGGTGGTGTAAAAGGACCTTCCATGACGTCATTTAGTCATGTGACAGGTCATGCGACCGCTGACGTCAGCGGTCTCGTGACCTGTCGCATGACTAAATGACGTCATGGAAGGTCCTTTTACCACCGTGAGCAGCCGAAGAGCCAGCAGCACCACCAGGAGCAGACAGTGGGCTATCAGAAGGTGAGTATATGTTTATTTTAATTCTTTTTTAACTACAGGTACTATGGTACCTGGGTCTGGAGGAGCGTCTCCTCTTCTCCAGACCCGGGTACCATCCGCGCATTGAACCGCATAATATCCGCATGTGCACGTGTAGTCATGCGGATGTTATGCGGACCAATGCAAGTCAATGGCAGCTAAAACGCCACGATTCCGCAAAATTAATGGTAGTGCTGTGGATTTTTCAGCAACGATAATCCGCAGCGGAAATTTCCACAGCATGTACACAGCACATGCGGATTATCAATGGGGAACATTACAGACCTTCTACCAAGCATCTCTTAAGCGTTTCCGCGGCGGAACTGCCGCTGCGGAAATGCTTAAAAAACGCATAGTGGGCAGCCAGCCTAAGGCGGGACCTACATGTCGCTTAACACTCAAATCGCAGTGTCACATTGTGACATTGTATCTAATGATCTCCTCTGGTGTCACATTGCGACCAGCGACCTCCTGCAACACATTTGCAAATGTGTTGGATTCTCTGTTACAAGTTGCACGCAACTCACTTGCCATAGATTTCAATACAAATCAAATGTGAGTGCAACTTGTGTGCGACTTTTCTGCAATTTGGCATTTTTTTACAGCTCTAAAATAGACGTGCAACAGCAAGTTGCACAGATGTGTTTGTTTGCGTGACACGTCACTATGTAGCCCCAGCCTTATAGTAATAGAAAGTGGAGGAAAGCTCTTCCAGATGGGATCCAGAAACAACTGCAAGCCACTGGAGGAGCAATATGCTAAACTTAAGGAGTCCCAAGTGGGGCCGTGTTTAAATTCCGATACTGTGTGAGAAGAATATGAATAAAGAGAAAATTTCAGCTCATCCCTGAGATGTAATCCCAGTCTGGCAGGGAGCACGGAGTCCTCGCTGCTGCACAGCGCCTGGATCAATGAGGAAGTGAAGAAGAGAAGAATACAATGATGGTACTGTTTATATAGGGGCACTGTTAGGCTTTCTTTTCAACGGCGCCACTTTCCATGCATAACCGAAACTGTGCTGTAGTGCTGGATCCGATGCATAATGGACTCCAACTGACATAGGGCCCCATACAAAAGAGATACTCAGTGGCTGAATGATGGTTCTAGCCAACAGTTCTGGTCTCCCGACTCCTCCATACTTAGGAAAGCTTGTTTATATATACGCCAAATTGCTCAAAGTGGCTGATGCTGTTTGACAAATTTGGTGCCCCTTTCCACCTTCAAATCCAAGTTTACATCTCTTTGTTAACTTAAACTTGGTTTACACAAACCAACCGGCAGCACAATACGACAACAGGTCGGTAAACTTTTACTGATTGGCGGTTGTTAAAAGGCCCATTTAAGTATGCAGACCAAAGTAAATGATGAGCACCCTTTGCTCCACAAAAGTATTCTAAATTGTGGTGCAATTTCGGTACACGGGCACCCATTCTCCGCTTTATTCCCAATAGGCTCTGTGCCCATGCTGATGCTATCGAAAGGCGCTTTTAAAAAATAATAAATGTGGAGCAAGGCATGTAAGTTTCAGAGTGCATGAAGCCAAAATTCTGGAGTGTTCAGTCAGCCTGATGTGATTGACTACGGACCCTTCTGTTCCTTTTAGGCTATTTTCACACATGTTGTGTTTTTTTTACGTTAGAAATCTGATGCAAATTTTTCTCTGGCAGGAAACCAGCTGCGTCAAAAAGGCAGGTTTTGTTGTGTTTTTGAAGTGTTTTTTTTCACTGTCCTTCTGTCTCTATTTATGCATGTACATAAAGTTCTGTGAGAAAAAAGAACTCCATTCTATTTTGCCATCAAAAACGCTGAAAAAACGCAGGTGCGTTTTTTGCTGCGTTTTTTTTCACCACCCATTACTTCCTATGGGTGAAAAAACGCTGAAAGAAGTGACATGCTCGATTTTCCAAAAACCCAACCAAGGCACAAAATATGCAGCAAATAAAAAAACAAGATGTGTGAACAAAGAATTCTGGATTCTCATAGACTTTGCTGGTACTGCAAAACGCAGCTGAGAATTTACATAAGAATCTGCAGCAAAATATGCTGAAAAACCATGATGTGTGAACATAGCCTTAAACATTAAAGAGTTTGTCCACTACTTTTACATTGATGGCCCATCCTTAGGATAGGTCATCCATGTCTGATCGGCCAGGTTCTGACATCTGGCACCTCCATCAATCAGTTGATATTGGTGTCGGCAGCCGGAAGTATTGATCAGACATTGATGATGGATGGACCATCAATGTAAAAGTAGTGGACAACCTCTTTAAAACCCTGTGTTCTCTACGACAGAGCAGCTGCCTGATCCGGATTATGTCGCCAAGAATAAAAGGTCAAAAAGTCAGAAAACGGTCAAGCTAGATCCTTGTATCCCCCCGACAGTGTCAGGGGGCCCGCATAACACAGCAATAATGTGGCCTCTATAATGGGGTCTGTGAGGGTCCCGCTGAGGCACCCGTCATTCTGTGGTAAAGAATAGCATCATATTGTCTGTCAAATGTGAGAATGTTTGCGATGGAGCTTGTGAGTAGATGTGAAAGGAGCCTTAGTAGAAGCACAGGGGTGCAAAGATTAGGATCGCACGGATGTCACAAGTGCTGTTAAAAAAGGAGCAAAACCCTATAATGGAGTCCATTTAGTTTCCAAATGGGTTGGAGCGCAATATGGCTTACGCCCTTCTGACACAGAGATGGGGGTCCTGAATTGGGACCTCCCTGCTATGATGAGATGGAGGTCCAGAATTGGGACCCCCTGCTATATGTATAGTCATAGGAGCGAACATATCATTAGGACCCGAGAGGGAAAGGGAACCCAATTCCACCTCCAAACCAGGAAGCATTCCTGTCATAGACATAACTATTGGTCAGCACAGCGCCCACAGTGTTCTTGCGCAGGGGCCCTGTTACGTCTCTGTGGGCCCCTGCAGAGACAGAGGTCTGCGGCTCCCAGTCATAGCCCAGCACTGCCAGAACCGCAGTTGCCCGCAGCAACCAATCAGACTGCAGTTAACATTTCAGGAGCAGAGTAAGCCATGAAAGCCTTGATCTGATTGGTTGTCTCTTTTCTACATGCCAAGGTCATATCCCGACAGGCGCCATATTCCCACATTATCGCGCACTATACGACACAGAACATATCTAAGCATCCCCTAGGTCAGAACACCACGACCCCCGCCGCCGCAGCAGCACCAGCTCCGAGGCATTCCAGAGATTTCCACTCCCGTCACCGGGGGCAACAGTGGGACCGGAAGTGACGTTCTGGCAAAACTCGCGTTAGTAACGCACACTTCCGACAAAGAGCTGTTAACTACGTCTGAGGCAGCGGACACCGGCGGCGAGACGAGGCTGAGGTGATTGGCATAGGCGGAGGTGAGACGTGCTCCGGGGGTGTGGGGGAGGGCAGCACCGGAGACATGGCGGCTGGCAGAGGGGGGAGGGGGAAGGACAATGCCGGCAGTGTGCACAGAGCTCCGCGTCCTGCCCCGGGTCTGCGCATGTCACGGCTGCCCTGGGGATTACACAGCCTGTGTCTGGGCTGTTTTTAGTCGGTGTGGTACTACAAGTCCCAGCGTGCGGGTGGCTATTGTCATCCGGTATCCGGCGCCGGGGCCTCATCCCTCGTCCTGTGTAACCCGGTGATTGCTGAGGCCGATGTGCCCCGGTGTGTGGGCGTCGAGACCCCCTGTCCTGCCGCCATGCGGGGTCTGCACCTAATCGTGTGGGGGCTTGTGCATATGTTTGCAGAACGCCCATATTACCCCCCCATATTCTCCTCCTTCATGGCGACCATTCTTTGTACTCGGCCTCCAGCAATAAAGGGATTGTCCTGTCTAAGGTGACATGTCTGCAGTGCTCTGTGACTCTGTAATGACAGCCCCTTTAAGGTGCAGTCCCATGTGACCGCCCTGGCCTGACAATGCCCTGTGGGGGAGGGGGGCTGCTGCACTCACAATTGGGGTCTGCAAATTTCAATTTCCCTCTTACATCAATGCGGGACGTGTACACCTGGGCGAGGAGGGGAACAGAGTCTTGTGTTTTTTTTGGCAAATTTTTCGCAGCGACATCTTACCCACCTATTCTTCTGCTGTATGGCGGTGGTCATGTGACCTCTCGCGTGTCATGTGATTATTGAGATAAATTCCCACCATGAGGATTTGGTTCGTTTTTTCCGCTGCATGTTTTCATTAACAAAAGTGCAAAGGATTTAGCGATGTCTTATGTGCACTTGTTTTGTTGTTTTTTTTTTTCCTCCCTGTGAAAACTGACCTGAAATCTCTAAACGAAGCGAAAAAGGATGTGCCGGGAACTACGTGCAACTATGTTTTTACTAAAAACATTAATTTTATTAAGTCAAAATTAATGTTTTTACTAGAAACATTGTTGCACATTGTTCCTGGCACATCCTTTTTCTCTTTAGTTATGTATTTGCTTTTCTGCCTTATGGAGACTCTAACCTAAAAATCTGGGTTAATTGAGATTTATCTGACAAATTTTTGAAATCTGCAACGTGTCAATCTCTTGTGATAAATATGCGCTTTGTTTTCAGATTTTTCTCATAGACCTAAATGATATGAGGGAAATGCATGTGATCTGCTCGTGACTTTTAGTAATAAAGTTTTATAAAAGCTGAAGAATATTTCCAAAACAAGGTAGTTAAAAATACACTTTTTTTTTTTAATTTGGAAAAGAGGCAAAAACTGTAGGTGGAAATAAAAAAAAAAATAAAAACACAAAAAATGCAAGTAATCTAAATGAGCTAATTTGGTCAAGAAAATCTGCCTCATTAAAAACTCATGAATTCTTCTTATCCTGGGAATTTAGAACCTTTTGGTGCTTTCCCACTGCGTTTAGGCACCCTTTTCTGATGTCTGAGTCTACCACGTCTGGGTGTCCACCTCCAGTAAAATAATGCACAGCAGAGCGCACATTCGCTCTGCCGGCACCATTATAGTCTATGACTTCATTGGCGCATACGTCTGAATCCCGTTTTGCAGGGGTTCAGACATAACCCCAATGGAGCCACTAAACTGGTACCTAAACGCCATGTGAAAGCACCCTTTGCATTTGTTTGCACTTTGCAATTATTTTGAGGACCTGTCATCAGGTCAAAATTGGGGCAGTTTCTTCTTTCAGTCCTACTGCTCCCCCGTAGTATTCTATTTTATTTTTTTTTAAATCTGCCATATGGTTCTATATATATGGCCTCTATATTTTAGTGCGCCCAATCAACAAGGGCCTGATTAATCACTCCAGTCTCGGTGAGGAGGTAAGCTTTAGTCGGACGCTCCTGATTCTTGAAGAGGTGCTCACCTCTGTATGAATATTTAGCGTCTGATGGACTAGAGTGAGATTTCTGTCTTACAATGCACCACAGCTCATCATGAATTAGAGGCCGCACCCCCTCCCCCGCTCTACCCCCCAGCTCTCCCCATTCTGTCTGACCTGGAGGAAACTAGTGTGAAACTTCTAAGTGTTAAAAATCTGGCATAACTTTTTCCCCACCCCCTCCAAAACTTTTACGCCAGAATTCTGGCGTGAATGCTATGTTGAATTGGTTCCTAATTATTTTGTCAAGTGGGCAGTGCTCACATGGTAATTATATTGCAGCTTAAAGACACTCCCCCATAAAATCTTGCGAGTGATGCCTACTTGGTAAGACCATAAAAATATGCACGCTGGGTGCACTAAATACTAAGAAATGTATTTATTTTAGAGATGGTAGAATTTTAAGAAAGAGGGAGGGGGGGGGGGGGCGACAAAAGCCAAAAAAAACCCCACAAAAACCTACTAGATCTTTGCCAGTGCTGCCCACCAGTTTCCTGGCTTTCTCGTGCAAACATGGAGGTCCGGTGGCCACCTCAGCCAATTAGCGGTCAATGAAGAACTGCTGCTGTAAAAACTGTGCTGCTTCTAGGAAAAATTTTAAAACCTGACTGATAATTGAAACATTGGTTAAAAAAAAAAAAAAACTCTGACCACCTAGTCATAAGTGGTCACTTTTGAGTCTGCAGTGCAGCTGTTTTTTATATCCACCATATAGACACCTCTGCATAATTGCCCTCTTTGTAAAGACCATTAAAATTAACAATATAAAGGCCCATATGTTTGGAATTGTATGGCAGATTCATAGACCAAAAACAGAATTTAAAGGGCAGCAGCAGAATGAAAAACAAAACTCGCCAGCTTTTGACCTGTGGTCGTCTTTTATAGTAGTGAAGCTGACTGGAATTGCTGCGTTTTTTTTTTTTTTCAAAATGATATAATTAATATGGCACCACTCATAAGAAATCTTCTGGCCTGCCCTTACCAGATACTTCAAAGCTGTCACTTTTTGAAATTCCTCCCCCAAAATTTTATGCACCTATGTAAAAAGTCTTTGGTGCAATTTGTAACACATAATTCGTTCAGTTCTATTTAATTAGTGTTGGGGGGGGGGGGGGGGTCTTTTTTTTTTTTCCCCTTCTTTTTCATCACACTGGGTTTTATTATATAATAGATTTCTTTGTAGGAATATGGTGGGTGGATCATGTGTTTTTTTTTTTTGTAGCGCGTGTTCTCATAACATTAAACCACATGTATCGGGTTTTAAAGATTTATGTTGTGCCTAAACGTTAATATTAGGACATTATTACTACCTTTATTGAGGCAGGCTGAAGCCTCAATTTATCAAGTGTAGGGCAGCCTCCTGTCTCGGCTGATTGATCAGTATGTGCAGTTTGTATTGTAAAGTCTTCTGTTTTCTCTGGTTTCTGGCAGCATTACACTCCTTTCTCCTTATTGAAATCACATGAACACCCAGTAAAGTCAACGGTTTGTGTATGAAGGAGTCAGAATAGAGAACTTTCAGCTGCCATATATCGAAGGTGTATGTACCTTTTTTTAGTGTTACTTTATACCGCTTATGCCCCATAGTTTCGATAGTCAGTGGGGGTCTTAAAACCTCTCCCCTACTCATGATTAACAGGGTATCAGAAGAGCCACAATTTTTTTTATACAAGTTTAGTTATACTTGAGGTTGACCCTACATGTTCGATTTTTGTCTCTTGAACCTGGCGACCATATAATGCGTATGTTGGCCTTCCAACATTTCCCATCATACCATGTTGGAGAAGATAAGGATCTGGCAATTCTGGCCAGTCCTTTTGTTTACAGGTAGATGAGTCTGTCAGAAGTGTTTGACAGCAGCTTTCTGCCATCTTCATACTGAGAATACTTGCATGCTTGGCCACGCTGAGTGTTACTGCAGCCTATCAATGACCACTGAGGGTTCTATATGGAATATACACTGCTCAAAAAAATAAAGGGAACACTTAAACAACAGAATATAACTCCAAGTAAATCAAACTTCTGTGAAATCAAACTGTCCACTTGGGAAGCAACACTGATTGACCATCAATTTCACATGCTGTTGTGCAAATGGAATAGACAATAGATGGAAATTATTGGCAATTATCAAGACACCCTCAATAAAGGAGTGGTTCTGCAGGTGGGGACCACAGACCACATCTCAGTACCAATGCTTTCTGGCTGATGTTTTGGTCACTTTTGAATGTTGGTTGTGCTTTCACACTCGTGGTAGCATGAGACGGACTATACAACCCTCAGAAGTTGCTCAGGTAGTGCAGCTCATCCAGGATGGCACATCAATGCGAGCTGTGGCAAGAAGGTTTGCAGTGTCTGTCAGCGTAGTGTCCAGAGGCTGGAGGTGCTACCAGGAGACGGGCCAGTACACCAGGAGACGTGAAGGGGGCCGTAGGAGGGCAACAACCCAGCAGCAGGACCACGACCTCCGCCTTTGTGCAAGGAGGAACAGGAGGAGCACTGCCAGAGCCCTGCACAATGACCTCCAGCAGGCCACAAATGTGCATGTGTCTGCACAAGCGGTTAGAAACCGACTCCTCCATAAGGGTGGTATGAGGGCCCGACGTCCACAGATGGGGTTGTGCTCACAGCCCAACACCGTGCAGGACGCTTGGCATTTGCCACAGAACACCAGGATTGGCAAAGTTGCCACTGGCTCCCTGTGCTCTTCACAGATGAAAGCAGGTTCACACTGAGCACATGTGACAGACGTGACAGAGTCTGGAGACGCCGTGGAGAGCGATCTGCTGCCTGCAACATCCTTCAGCATGACCGGTTTGGCAGTGGGTCAGTAATGGCGTGGGATGACATTTCTTTGGAGGGTCGCACAGCCCTCCATGTGCTCGCCAGAGGTAGCCTGACTGCCATTAGGTAACGAGATGAGATCCTCAGACCCCTTGTGAGACCATATGCTGGTGCGGTTGGCCCTGGATTCCTCCTAATGCAGGACAATGCCAGACCTCATGTGGCTGGAGTGTGTCAGCAGTTCCTGCAAGATGAAGCCATTGAACCTATGGACTGGCCCGCCCGTTCCCCAGACCTGAATCCGAGCACATCTGGGACATCATGTCTCGCACCATCCACCAACACACCAGACTGTCCAGGAGTTGGCGGATGCTTCAGTCCAGGTCTGGAAGGAGATCCCACAGGAGACCATCCGCAACCTCATCAGGAGCATGCCCAGGTGTTGTAGGGAGGTCATACAGGCACGTGGAGGCCACACACAATACTGAGCCTCATTTTGACTTGTTTTAAGGACATTACATCAAAGTTGGATCAGCCTGTAGTGTGTTTTTCCACTTTAATTTTGGGGGTGACTCCAAATCCAGGCCTCCATTGGTTAATAAATTTGATTTCCATTGATTCTTTTTGTGTGATTTTGTTGTCAGCACATTCAACTTTGTACAGAACAAAGTATTCAATGAGAATATTTAATTCATTCAGATCTAGGATGTGTTATTCGAGTGTTCCCTTTATTTTTTTGAGCAGTGTATATGACTAAGGCCAGGTTCATCCTACAATATTGGCAAGCGGACCGGCAGCTTCTGCCCGTGGCTCTATATGCTCGTCTGCATTTCAGATGGGTGCCAGAGCGTTATTTATATATATTGCATGCATTACTTTGGTCCAGAAAATAAATCAGAAAAGCGCATGCTGCTTGTTTTTTTTTTTTTTTTTGTTGTTCATGTGTAAAATCAGCCACGTCGACTGGCAGTGTGGTTATAATGGGTCCGTGTGCGATCTGTGACACACTTAATCTGATACGCTCTTCTGGACTATCTCTATGGCTGAATTCTAACAGCCGCTGTACAGACTGTGATTTCTTGACCAGCCTTGGGTCTCCTCACGTGAACTCAACAACCTCAAATATGCCTAGGAGACTGAGTGGGGGTCAGGAGACCAGCGGCCAGTCCAGAGATCATGGTCTGTCCTTGGACAGTTTTAGACATTTGTATGACTTCAGCTCTTTTCAGGCTGCATGTTTTCCTTCTGTTCATATCTGTTGGTAAGTCTCCCAAAGCATACTTAAAGGACTTGTATTGTCTAAAATAAGTCTGCAGTCACTGCTGTCTTATGAACCTCCCACCCACCCCCCGTGCACGCACTCTGTGCTGCGAGGATTTGCCGGTTTCTGAGCCGAGAATGGGGGTGATGTATTCGTTATGCATACTCCCAGGCAAAATCCGTCTAGTGGCATGGCCGTGCCATTATTATTATTAATTATTATTATTTATTATCTCACAATCTACAAGGGATGGGTGAGGGTAGAGCTGGTCTTGCAGCGGTATGGTGGAGAGAGGGTTAGGTTGTAGGCTTGTCAGTAAGTCTTCAGATTCCTTTTGAAGGTTTCCACAGTAGGCAAGAGTTGAGTTGGAGTCGGCAGGAAGTGGCAAGGGCTTGGATATGTGGTTTGAAGGAGAGATCACAGTCGAGGGTTATCCTGAGGCGTCGAGCTTGCGGGACTCGGGAGAGTGTGCAGCCATTGACTTTGGATAGGTCACATGGGGTGGGAGAATTAGGTGGTGGAATGATGAGTTCATTTTTATCCATGTTAAAGCACACCTGTCAGCATGATTGTGCTCAGTAAACTACAAGCAGTGTCATGTGGGCGACATTACACTGATTAAAATGATACCTTGGTTGATATCTGCCCTTTAGTTTTTGTTTAAACTTTACTTTCAGTTTGGAGATGATATACTCGTGCTCCGGGGTGGCCTGTGAGGGGCACTCTATCTGGTGCTCTGCTTACATATTCATCTGTATTCTCTTATGACAGGTCACTGACCTGTCTCCTATTTTACCTAGCCCCGCACGACTAGATGCATTATGTAAAATAGGAGGCCGGTCAGTGAATGATCAGTGACCTGCCTCCTATATGCATAGGAGCATATACATGAATATGTAAGCAGAGCACCATATAGAGCACCCCCCCCACAGTTCCTCCCCAAAGCATGAGCTTACCATTATCTCCAAACTGAAAGTAAAGATTGTTCAAGAACCACTGGATGGATTTCATCAACCAAGATATCCTTATAATCGGTATAATGTCGTCTACCTGACAGTGTATGTAGTTTACTGAGCACAATCCTGCTGTCAGGTGTGATTTAAGTTTTAGAAATCTAGCAGAGAAGAAGGATGAAATGACTGACAGGAATTGTGGGATTCTGGTTAGTAGGTAGGTGATATCAGGTTCACAGAGGTAGATTTGTGTGTCATCAGCTTAGAGGTGATACTAAAAGCCTTTCGACTCCATGAGCTGTCTCAGGCCGAAGGATTAGATGGAGAAGAGCCTGGGTCCTAGAATTGAACCTTGTCGGACACCGACAGGGGGCGAGATGAGGAGGTGGTATGTGAGTGGGAGACACAATGTCCGATCTCTTGGGTATGAGGAGATCCAAGATAGGGTCAAGTCTGTGATGCTAAGAGATTAGAGAGTCTGTAGTAAGAAGGAATGGTCCACTCTGTCAAAGGCAGATGACAGGTCCAGGAGGAGGAGGAGGAGGACAGAGTAGTGTCTCTTGGATTTGGCAGTTAGTAGGTCGTTGGTGACTTCAGTCAGGGCAGTTTCAGTGGAATAGTGCAGTCGGAAGCCAGATTGGAGGTGGTCAAAGAGGGAGCTGGAAGAGAGGTGGGAGGACAGTTCAAAATGGACGTGCTGTTCCAGTAGTTTTGAGGGGAGAAGTGATATGGGACGATAGCTAGACACAGGATGGGTCAAGGGAGGGCTTTTTGAGGATGGGTGTGATCAAGGCATGTTTTGAAGCATGAGGGGAAGACACCAGTGGTTAGTGACAGGTTGAAAAGGTGGGTTAGGGTCGGGATGAAGACGGTGTGACGGGATTGGGTCAAGTTCACAGGTGGTGTGGTGTGATCTGTGACATGCTGGGGAGGGGGGATATGATAATTAAGCAGAGAAGGCGGAGATTTAGGGGAATAATAAGCACATAGGCGGGGATTTCTTGGTGTTCCCCGGACGCCAAGCCTGTGGAACAAGAATTGATTGATTAAAGTGCTTTTCTCTGCAATCAGACCTCTACTATGGGCCATACCGGTATGTATAGATTTACTTTTCTATTCCCTGTATGGCCATAGAAGAGGCCTGATATCGCCCAGGGGGGTGACAGATTCCCTTTAAAAATTGATATTTGTGTTAACTGCAAGAACTGCGCTAATTAAATACTGAGCAAACAATGAAAATACAAAGGTAAATACTAATTTGGCATGAGTATAGGAAATCTACAAATCGCCATATGTTATATAATGTATATGTAGCAATGGTAATGATGGGTACCATCAAAGAATGTGTCACAAGCACCCATATAGAGGAATAACATGAACGCCAAATGCTCCCAGCCGGCGACTCCAGCCCCCAGGGCACAGTGTAATCATCCCACTTGTTCAATGCTGTTAGGGACAGCAGCAGGAGAAGGGCCATGAAGGGAATTAGAAGAAAACCATGTGCCT
Organism: Phyllobates terribilis; assembly: GCF_046119375.1. Taxonomy (NCBI): domain Eukaryota; kingdom Metazoa; phylum Chordata; class Amphibia; order Anura; family Dendrobatidae; genus Phyllobates; species Phyllobates terribilis. The sequence goes on along the minus strand of NW_027362764.1, from coordinate 112,303,169 downwards.
CTGCTAATGTGTATATAATGTGGATCATCAAAATGGGGGCAGCTAACTTGTAACTCTGATCGGAAGAAATGGATCAACCTAAACCATGTAATGAAGTGAAAAAATGTGGTGTTCCTTTACTCAATACAATTGAACCAGGTGGGCCAAGAAAAAAGCCAAAAAAAGGAATAAAAGTATGTAGGTAGTTTACAGAACTCCACATTTCATTTTTTCCTTGCACCTCATGAATGCTGCCTCTATGTTTGCATGTGTATGTATGTATGTATATAATTGTTTGTTTTTTTACATTGGAATTCTATGGATGACTGATGTAAATTTAGACTTCTGATTAAAGGGAACCTGCCATCTTATTCATGCTGCCTGAACCAGAGCCTGGCTTGTATAGAGTGAGGCCGTGCCCACTATACCAGTGTTTCCCCTACTCCCATCCTCAAGGCCCACCAACAGGTCATGTTTTCAGGATTTCCTTAGTATTGCACAGGTGATGGGATTATTGCCTGTGCAGGTACTGTAATTATCACCTGGGCCATACTAAGGAAATCCTGAAAACATGACCTGTTGGTGGGCCTTGAGGACTGGAGTTGGGGAACCCTGCACTAGATGAGTTCTGCCCAGGAGTATGCATATCTCATACCTGACCTAAGTTTTAGACCAGACAGCCCTTTTAACGGACTATCCTAGGCAGGTCCATGGCTTCGGCTTCTGTTAAATGCATGTGTCTTTGGCTTTCCCAGTATATGAACCTAATGAAAACAAATGGTCTCAAAAGAGCCTTTGGAGTCAGATCACTTTTGTTAGCTAAGCTACATAATAGATATATTTTGTTTCTGCTAATAGATGACTGAAATTGTCCCTGTATTTAGGTCACAGCTAGGCTTTAAGCCTGATGCAGATAGCAGAGCCATGTGCATAGGTCTGCCCAGTGTCTCCTGGCCTTGTACTCCATGTGCCTCAGTATAATGCCATATCACAGAACTATTTTCCCTTGGAGTCAAAGCATCTCTGATTCGTAGAAAATGATTTTTGAAGATTTCAGGTGATTATTTTTGCTAATTAGATTTGTTTGTAAAATAAAAGGCAACATTCAAGAAAATCTAAGGAGAACAGCTGCTATAGGTAGTTTATTTTCTTTTTATATGGGGTGGAGGATAACTCTGGACCCCGGCTCTTCAGCCCTGTCTTTAAACTTGACCTCTACTCCATTCATTGTCTATGGAACTGTCTGGAGAAAGCCAAGGCTCTGGAAAATCTGGTACCAGAGAGATTATATATTATATTTTTTTGCAATAGGTTTTCATTAAATGGCACCTACATCCTCGTCTTACCGTGGGGTTTGTAACCTTTATAACATTTTTATTTTATTGTGAACAAACTTCTAAGTCAATGGATAGAGAAATTTTCTAATGTTTCTGCAGACCAAAAGGTTATGCAAGTGATGACCCTGCATACTAATCATTATTTGTGTGTTTATTGTGGTGAACGTCTTGCCTAAAGCCTGCTTCTCACATTATATGCTTGTTGGCCGAACGATCCTTTGTGCTTCATGAGAGAAGATCAACTAGACACGTCTGGCGGTGGCTTTTATCTGGGCGAACAAAAGGCTAGGCGGTCTGAAATCAGACATGTTGAGTCCTTATTTCTCTCAGCTATCAAGTGTCTGGTTATCCCATACACATTAAATTGCCATCAGCCAAACACTGTCGTTGTAAGCAGGTTCGGCCAATATTGGACTTAAACCTCCAGCCATACAACAGAATGGCCACAATTTTTGCTTGGATTGTCCAGCTATCTGTGTGTTTTGGAGGCCTGTTGACTCTCCAGTGACGTGTCATGAGAGATGAGGAACAGGCATCTGACTTTAATCACCTGATTTTTTATTTTTTTTTGTTTTGAAGCCAGATGAGTCTGTCGCCTTACTCTTTTCTCCCCATAGAGGAGACCTGAACTCTCATCCAAGCCAAGCGTTCATGTGTGAGAAGGAGTCGTGTGAATGTTTTCAGTATAGAGGGTGTAGTAAGTTGCTGTCAGTCATAACTTAGTGGCTGTTCATCTCCGAGAGAGCAAAGAATTGGCTGTTTTTTTAGTTCAACATGTCCGACCCTGCTTCCCCAACGACAAATATCAGGGGGAGTTCCCATACGCATCGTGTGTGTGATGAAGATACATACAGATCTGATTAGGAGGTGGCTTTGACTCCTAGAGCACTGTATGTTGTGTATGGGTAACATGACGGGATCTGTCACTTGCACCCATGCGGTCGCAGGCCGCAGTCAGCTGTTTCCCAGTATTCTCTGCATGCATGTTGGCGCAGTGCACGGTAAGGGACAAGCAGATGGCTCTTATCACTGGTAAGAACTGATTTTATAGCTTGCTTTAAAATAGTGTTGCCATTGGCATTATTTTTAGCAATCCACACCAGAGCAGTAGAGCAGTGTGTGCTGCTGGCCAGTGTCAACATTTCCCTCGCTGTCCGGTGATTCGTTTCCTACATAGTTGTGTGCACCGCTTCAGTCTTATCTCGGGCACACGTGAGGCTATTAGAGCAGTGATTAATGTATATCATTGCTGAAATAGTTGACATGGCAGCCGTGATTAGTCTGTCCCATCACTGTACCATCATCGCCAGCTATCTTGCTGGAAGGCTGCCTGAGCTGGAATCCTACAGCGGGGGAGGTTTAGGAATTCTGGTGCTAAATACGGTAATAATGAAAGAGTTGTCCCAAGCAACTAATGAAATAAAATCATTACCTTATTGGTGGCTATGGCCAACTACTCCATTAATAGTAATAAGTTACATTACCAAATGAGTTTGCAGGTAAAATTTTAGTGCTATTTATGAAATTTTGCAATCATTTTAGGTGCTGGGGGTCCCACTGATCTCTGGAGTAGTCTGATTAGATTGATGGTCCTTTCTATTGGACTGCTGGAGAGCCCAACACTGTGTCCAGTAGTCTATAGGCTTGCAGGACCATCATTGCTTTCCAGAGGGGTTAGTCCAGAGCACCAGTGATCAGCAAGTTCACAGGATAGATAACTCACATTCTTAGTATAAGTCATTTAAGATATCTTTGTTCTTTTCAAAAGGCCTGCCACCTACGAGGAGAAAAGCTTCAATTATCGGACCTCTGGCTATGGCCTGTTTTTAATCTGACTGCTCCTTTAGTCCCTGACTATGGCTACCCTGAATGGACAGCCCATGGTAATGTCAGACCTGCTCATCAGAATGGCCTGTTAATAGAGCAGTGAGTGAAGATGTTTGGCTGTCAGCTGCCTTTTATATGGCAGGTTTTATAATCTAATGATTTATTATATGTGGATCACAGCTTTGTGACTTGTAGAGAATGAGAGCTGCTCATTCAGATCATGCAGTATGCAGCGTGTAGTCTTCTGGGATTCTGTGGTTATTGGTAGGATTGATTGCTTGTTGCCGTTGATTGTATTGGCCTGTAAACCATGAAATCCAATGAGCTGATTTAGATGCGAAGTGCGTGACGTTTCAGTCTGTTTATCATGTCCTCAGGTTAATGACACTCTATCTTGGCTTGGACTGTCTAGCACTGTTAAAATAGCTTTCTATGAATATCCCTCCTCAGCCGCGAGGGTTCGGTCAGCCGTGTTTCTCCTTTCGTTATTGTTTGTGACGAATATAAGGCATGTACCCCTCCGTTCTTTGTCAGGATCTGCTATTCTCTATTTAATATGGCTGCTATTGCGTTCCCACGACTTCTTTTGTACTCTGCGCTGTTGCTGGTCCCAACTGCCCTACACCCAGTGTACTTAGAAATCAGATTTTTGCCTCCTGCGTTCAGGACATATTATGGTTGTGATTGCTACCCCCACCACAGGTCTCAGGACCCTAACAAACATGGCATGTGCCTATGGTGCTTTTGTTTCAGGTCACGAGCCCTGTGATCGAGATGAGAATTGCAGGCATAATACTGACGAGAAGTTGCAGCTGCAGTTGTGTGACTTGGCCCTAGTGCTTGAGTGTGGAAAGTTTGGATTTTTTTCTCATTTGCCTTTCTATTAGTTGTTTATTAACTGCTGTGTTTTTTTTTGTTTTAAAGCTTCTAAAACCTTTTGCAGTTTCCTTGGGGTAAGTGGCTTGTAAATGTTATCAGCAGCCCATATTTAGGCATTGAAGTCAGCTGTCAAAGGGCTTGAAGCATCTAGTAAAGTGTTTGGAGAATCTTTCATTTATTTCTACTTGTTCTGTTTGTGACTTTATCTCCGTGCTTGAGTTTCAAGTTCCTAAATGACTACATAAACATTTTATCACAGATTCATAGGATGGGGGTCTGTCTCTAGTGAGTGGTAGTAAGCTTGTGCGATCACTACTTATATAGACTGTGGGTAGAGCAATGTCCTTTCACAGGGGAAGTTTGGGACCCCCAGTCCTTGGGCTGACAGTCTAGTAGAGAAGAGATTTGGATTTTGGGGCCGAGTACAGGTCCCATCATAGAACTCTGGGCCTCAGTCTGACATCAGTTTTTCATATGAATTCCATGGATCCAACTTTTAACATTGTTTTGTGGCTTTTCACTTTTCTGCACCTATTTGGGTAAATATATAGGTTTCTTGCGCATGGTTAATAAAAAAAATTGTATGTATAATTTTTTTTTTTTTCGCTGCGGGTTTTGTCTCTTTATTTCCTGTTCTAAATTCAATTGCGTTGTTTGATAACTCCTGGTATTTGGTTTTGATAAAACTTGTGTGGATTACATGCGTTTTTAGTGCGTTTCCTTTTCGGAAATGCTTGTGGTGTGTTGTGTTGTGGTTTTTTTTTTTATTTTTTTTTTTTATGAATTATGCAGGGAGAATCCACACACATAGCTCAGAGTAACTACATGAGAAGTTGACATGTTAAGGATATCACAAACGCGCTGCAGGTCAGTTTGCGCTGCATAAAAAAAACAAAAACCTGTAGGTGTAAGATTCCTATAAATCCCATACACTTTGCTGGAACTGTAAGATGCTGCATCTTTGCTCATTGTGTGAACTTAAAGGGAATCTGTCAGTAGGATCAACCCTCGTAAGCCGTCTATATGGGCATGTAAGTCATAGGAAGCTGAATAAAATGATACCTTAATATCTGCGATCAGATGTCTTATTCCAGAGGAACCTGGACACGGGACGGGTCTCCCTGAGAATCTGCCTCCAGAGGTTATTTTAAATGAAAAATTACCAGTGTGAAACACACAGATCCGGGAGCAGACTGTCAGTCATTACATGTCTCACACTGGTAATGCCCCCTTTCATTTACAATAATCTCTGGAGGTAGATTCTCCTGGAGAGCTATGTCCTGCCCATAGATCTTAACAGCTCATTTACATGTTAAGAAAGTGTGGATTTCTGTGCAGTAAGACATCAGATATCATTTTATTCAACTTTCTATGACCTGTATGTCATATAGATGGCTTAGGGGGGTTGATCCTACTAATGTGATTCCCTTTGACCCAAGTCTGTCCAATTCTCTAGTTCTAATGTATCTTACTAACTGCTGCTTATTATTGCATCAGTCATTCTGCTGGATTACATAACCCTGGAAAAGTGTTAAGTGTATGTGAGTGCGCTAAATAATGCTAAAGATGAGCTGACTGTATAGTGGGGTATTTGCAGATTTGCATCACATGCTCAGTAATGCCCAGAGGATAAGTTGACTTATCGCACTGACTCTTCTAATCTCTTACGGCTAGCAGGAAGATTCTACATGGAAACCTAATGTGAGACGCCACACCTAGGATCGTATAAATGATTACATGCGTGAGGACAATAATTGCTGTATTTCTAGTCCCAAGAAGGTTGCTATGACCTGCCTCCGTGATACAGGGGAGTAAGTGTAAAGTGTTTGCTTCATTGTCTTGCAGGTTTGACTTCATCATCCTAATACAAGTCTTGTTTTCAAACCAGTTACACTGCTTATATTAATGTTACCGCAATTATAAAATCATGTGCTGATAGAAATAACAAGTTACGATGCTACATTTATAGCCTGTAAACTTCATAAATGGCATAGTGACTCCGGCCCGACGTGTTTTAATTCTTAGCCTGGTGCTGACGGCTTTCTGACCTGGTACAGGTGGTCACAAATCTCTTTCCAGGCAAAAGGAGCACTCGGACCATTACCGTGGTTGGACAACTGTTTGTATTTTTGTTGTTGTTTTTTTTTTTTTTGTTTTTTTGCATCAGTTGGTGCAGGAACAGGGAGCTCTCTGAATTTGGAAACCATTTAGGATATACTCTTCTGTTGTGAAATGGGGACTATTGATGGAGAGGAGCAGTAGCATCTGCTGGGGCTGTTTGAGTAACTCCTGTTGTGATTGCGGAGTAGGTGTAGGGTACTGAATTTGCGCTATATGCCCCCCTCTTTCCATTCTTTAGATTTAGTCCATGTGGTGAGAAATAAGGGATGCATTTAGTCTCCATACTGTCTTGACAAGACAGAATATAAAGCGCGCCATGCTTTTCTATCCTGTTTGAAAAAAGAGCATCCAGACTTGTGCACGTGCTGAATGTGTTCACAAACAGAAGTGTGAACAAAACCTTTTATATATTTTTGTAAATTTACAAGAAGTATGATGCATGTGAAAGTGGGGATGACTGTCAGACTGCGCAGGGGTTACTTATTGTCTGTTACTACATTGTGATTGTTTTGCGTCATTAGCATTGGGATGAAAAAAGCCTTTAAAGCGGATCTGTCACTAGATTTCACTACACATGCTGCATACCTTAATACACATATCCTAGACCTAAAGAGCCATTCTGACAATTTTCCAAGTATAGTTCTCAAATTAGCTATAACTGCACTCTTAATGCTGATTTTAATAGTAGACAGAAACGTTCCCAAAAAAAAAAAAAAAAAAAAAATGTATACAGCTATTCTTGTTAGGATTTTCAAAGTAAATACATCTGCCTCTTCCGATATGAGAGCGATTTCTTAATGGAAGTAGTTTGTGTTTTGATGTATAATGACGGAACAATTTGTAATCAGAAAATGACATAGCCTAATGTGCATGGGGATCTTTAATCCAGGGCTCGACAAACCCAGGCGCCTGGTCGCCAGTGGCGCCTAGAAAATGTTGTCTGGCGCCTAGAAAATGTTGCCTGGTGCTTGAGGAGTTGAGAAGAAAAAAAAATACTCTCAATCCAATCCCACCTCCTGCACGGAGTCATCCAATCGGAGGAAGCAGGGACAGTATCGCTCAGGCCGCCTTCTCCACTTTGCTCCGCCCCCCTTATGCTCCGGGCCTGGACAGGGAGAGTTGGGTTACGGGGGAAGCAGGGCCGGCGTCAGCACCCGGCGTACCCGGGCAAGTGCCGGGGCCCTGGAAAATCAGAGGGGCCCAGCCGCCCACTCACTGTCGGGGCCCGGGCCCACACACCCACCCGCCCACTCACTGTCGGGGCCGGGCCCACACACCCACCCGCCCAATCACTGTCGGGGCCCTGGCCGCTTCCTCGGCACCTGTTCAGGGACGCAGGCGCTGCTTGATTGCCGGCACTTCCCCCAGACATGGCCGCGCACTGTCCGGCTGTGTCTGCTAGTAATGACACGGCAGGGTCGACGGCACTGCACCTTTAATTGTGCTTGTGTGTCACTCCTGCCGCGTCATTACTAGCAGACACAGCCGCACAGCGCGCGGCCATGTCTGGGGGAGTGCCGGCAATCAAACACCGTCGGAGCGGAGGTCCTGCACAGATGGGCGGGAGGGGCCCGGACCCGACCGCAAGTGGGCCCCTCTGATGTTCCAGGGCCATGAAGTCTGTGACACGCCGGGGGCCCTGCACTGCCCCATACCCGAGGAGCTGCTGGACAGGACACTGGACCGGGGACAGGTGAGTGAGGCTTCCCCAATCCCCATATTAAAAATATTAGTAATGGGTCTGTGTGAGTGCATGTATGTGAATGTCAGTGTATATGACTGTGTATATATATTTGTCTGTTTTATCTATGTGTATGTCTGTATGTGTACATATGTCTGCGTACCGTGTGTGCGCGCGCGCATATGTCTGCGTACCGTGTGTGCGCGCGCGCATATGTCTGCGTACCGTGTGTGCGCGCGCGCATATGTCTGCGTACCGTGTGTGCGCACGCGCATATGTCTGCGTACCGTGTGTGCGCGCGCGCATATGTCTGCGTACCGTGTGTGCGCGCGCGCGCATATGTCTGCGTACCGTGTGTGCGCGCGCGCGCATATGTCTGCGTACCGTGTGTGCGCGCGCGCATATGTCGGCGTACCGTGTGTGCGCGCGCGCATATGTCTGCGTACCGTGTGTGCGCGCGCGCATATGTCTGCGTACCGTGTGTGCGTGCGCGCATATGTCTGCGTACCGTGTGTGCGTGCGCGCATATGTCTGCGTACCGTGTGTGCGCGCGCGCATATGTCTGCGTACCGTGTGTGCGCACGCATATGTCTGCGTACCGTGTGTGCGCACGCATATGTCTGCGTATGTGAAGGATGAGGGGGCAGGCTGGGCCATGTGTAATAAATAAATAAATATATATATATATATATATATATATATATATATATATATATATATTTATTTATTTCTCCGCCGTATCTGTGCATCATGAATCGTGTATGTGTTAAAAGGGCCCACTGAGACTCTTTCGCCCGGGGCCCAGAAAAACCTGGAGCCGGCCCTGGGGTGAAGGATCGCTGTGGCCGGGGGCCCGTTCTCATCTCCCGCTACCTGTGTAAGTACATACAAAGGCCGTGCTCCCCGGGGAGACGCCGTGTGTGAGGGGGTCTATATGTACAGTTTGTCAACAAAAAAAATTCTGGCTCCTAAATTTTTTGGCTGGCTCCTAGATTCTGAACAACTTTGTCGACCCCTGCTTTAATCTAACATCAGCTGATATCGACAGGTTTGGCCGAGAGTCTTAATGTGTTTGGGAGGCCCGCAACAGATTATCGGGGGAGTTAAGGATTTATATATACTTTGCTCAAAAAAATAAAGGGAACACTCAAATAACACATACTAGATCTGAATGAATGAAATACTCATTGAATAGTTTGTTCTGTACAAAGTTTAATGTGCTAACACCAAAAATCATCAATGGAAATCAAATTTATTAACCAATGGGGAGGCCTGGATTTGGAGTCACCCCCAAAATTAAAGTGGAAAAACACACTACAGGCTGATCCAACTTTGATGTAATGTCCTTAAAACAAGTCAAAATGAGGCTCAGTATTGTGTGTGGCCTCCACGTGCCTGTATGACCTCCCTACAATGCCTGGGCATGCTCCTGATGAGGTTGCGGATGGTTTCCTGTGGGATCTCCTCCCAGATCTGGACTAAAGCATCCGCCAACTCCTGGACAGTCTGTGGTGCAACGTGACGTTGGTGGATGGAGCGAGACATGATGTCCCAGATGTGCTTGGATTCAGGTCTGGGGAATGGGGGGGGCCAGTCCATAGCTTCAATGCTTTCATGTTGCAGGAACTGCTGACACACTCCAGCCACATGAGGTCTGGCATTGTCCTGCATTAGGAGGAACCCAGGGCCAACCGCACCAGCATATGGTCTCACAAGGGGTCTGAGGATCTCATCTCGTTACCTAATGGCAGTCAGGCTACCTCTGGCGAGCACATGGAGGGCTGTGCAGCCCTCCAAAGAAATGCCACCCCACACCATTACTGACCCACTGCCAAACTGGTCATGCTGAAGGTTGTTGCAGGCAGCAGATCGCTCTCCACGGCGTCTCCAGACTCTGTCACGTCTGTCACATGTGCTCAGTGTGAACCGGCTTTCATCTGTGAAGAGCACAGGGCGCCAGTGGCGACTTTGCCAATTCTGGTGTTCTGTGGTAAATGCCAAGCGTCCTGCACGGTGTTGGGCTGTGAGCACAACCCCATCTGTGAATGTATACCACCCTCATGGAGTCGGTTTCTAACCGTTTGTGCAGACACGGGCACATTTGTGGCCTGCTGGAGGTCATTTTGCAGGGCTCTGGCAGTGCTCCTCCTGTTCCTCCTTGCACAAAGGCGGAGGTAGCGGTCCTGCTGCTGGGTTATTGCCCTCCTATGGCTCCCTCCACATCTCCTGGTAACTGCTCCATGCTCTGGACACTGTGCTGACAGATAGTTACCCTTCTTGCCACAGTTCGCACTGATGTGCCATCCTGGATGAACTGCACTACCTGAGCAACTTCTGTGGGTTGTACTGTAGACACCGCCTCATGCTACTGAACCTCTAAGGGTGAGAGCAATGGCAAAATGAAGAAGTGACCAAAACAACAGGCAAAAAGGATGAGAACAGAGAATGGTCTGTGGTCACCACCTGCAGATCCACTCCTTTATAGGGGGTATCTTGCTAATTTCCTATCATTTCTACAAGTTGTCTGTTCCATTTGCACAACAGCAGGAGAAATTGATTCACAATCAGTGTTGCTTCATAACTGGACAGGTAGATTTCACAGAAGTGTTATTGACTTGGAGTTATATTCGGTTGTTTAAGTGTTCCCTTTATTTTTTTGAGCAGTGTATATCTATTATGTAGCTTAGCTAACAAAAGTGATCTGACTCCAAAGGCTCTTTTGAGACCATTTGTTTTCATTAGGTTCATATACTGGGAAAGCCAAAGACACATACATACATTTAACAGAAGCTGAAGCCATGGACCTGTGAACTTCATAAATAACTTATTTATTTTTTTGAGCAGTGTAGTTCTTTTAGAGATGAGCCTTTGCCTGAGATGGGACAGTCGGGTGAGAAAGCTGTCAGCCAAACGATGGTTCAGTGGAGGGTATGAGAGGCTTAAAGGAGTTGTCCAATACTTTTTATTATCTCCCCAATGTATTCACCCTGTGCCCATAAGTGTTTTTGTACTTACTTTTAGTTGTATGTATTGCCTGTGAGCGGCGCTATCACTGGCCGCTCACAGGCATCACTTCCCCCGCCTGCAGCCGGGCGTTCCACGGTGAGTGATGGGCTGTGGGCAAGGTTTCCCCAGCCTCCACTGTGCGCTTTCCCAATGAATGAGGTTAGGGAAAGCGTGCGGTGGATGCTGGGATGCTAGATGTGACGAGTGGGGTGACCCCGCCCACAGCCCAGCATCCACTGTGGAACGCAGCACTGATGTCACGCCTCACTTGATGTGACATCAGCGGAAGAAAAAGCCGGCTGCATCCGGGGATCACGTGATGACTATGAGCGGCCACCCATAGTGCTGCTCACAGTCAAGAAGGACAACCAAAGGTATTTACAAAAAGTCTTATGGGCGCAGGGTGAATACATTGGAGGAGATAATAAAAAGTGCTGGGCAACTTCTTTCCATTGGTGAGATTGCTGGAGGCCTAGCTAAGGCAGAATATCACTAAAGATGAGGCTCTGTTTCCAGCTCCCCAATCTTTCTTGCCTTTAGTAGGTGGAGCAGTAATCCATCACTCTTGATGCTAGTGTAGACTTTGATCTTTCTGTCACTTCAGCTGCTATAAAACACACACCTTGCTGTACTCTATACAGACTCTGAGGGAAGTGTTTGTCTCCAATATGGTCTCTTCTGGAAATTTTATATAATTTTTCATTTGTCTATATGTAGCAATCTGTCCTTTAAATCCACATGTGCAAATGTGTCCACATGGACAAAATAACTGCACAATTGTTTATTGTAATGTTTGTACCATTAAGTAGAGCTCTGTAAAAGAGATGTAGTCATCTTTAAAAAAACAAAACAAAACAGATTGCTACATATAAACAAATGAAAGTGATTCGTCCTTAGATCCACATAGTGGTGGCGGTATTATACACACACTGCTGCCTCTTTAAGATGTCGTCGCTTTTGGAGACTGATGTTGGAAACTTGACAATTGCAAGATTTTAGTTTTTAAGTGTCCAGTCTGTTAGCCCACGATCATTAAAGTGGTTCTGTCCCCAGATATTACAAAACAAACTGTATATCTGAGACCTGATGAGACTGATGTACTTAATGTGAAAATCCAAAATATAATCTTTTATATTTAAAGAGCTGAACTCGTAAATGCTTATATTAAAATCAGCCAAGGAAACTTTTAGACAAAGGTTTATGCAGCTATCTAGACATGGATTTTTCTAGGCAAGTACACCAGTGTTGTTGTATCATATTTCGCAGTGCTTCATACATTATCACTGTCCCCATTGGGGCTCACACTGTAAATTCCCTATCAGTAGGACTTTTGAGTGTGGGAGGAAACTGGAGGAAGCCCACCTATACTCGGGGAGAACATACCAACTTCTAAGTGAGAGTTGAACCAAGACTCTAGCGCCCTGCTGATGGTCCCGGGACCTTGGCTAACAGCGTCATGTATACCTAATGATGCTGTTCGTTCAGACCAGGCCCCAATATGTTGGGTTCACTTGTCCTCTCCTTACAGCCATATGTGAGCCGACCACGCAGACTCATGGTAGCCAGAAGCAGCATTTTGCAAAATGAAGAGATTTGTTTTATTTCAGTTTCTTCAAACCCAGTAGCAGGTTGGGCTATCTATGCCAGGACTGCACCTACGAGGATCACTGTGTAGAATAGCTGTAGGGATTTTGTTTTGTATCAAGCTGTCTTTAAAATGGTACTTTTCAGTTTAGTGCAAATACTTTTTTCCGTGTCAACTTCTAGTGTTTCTTATGATCTAATATGGTGGTGTAATCCTTGTGATCCGAGAGGAAATCCCGTAATAAACAAAATCTGCAGTTTGGTGTCACCACTATGATGAGCTGAGGCCTATATAAATAGCGCATGTGGGTGTGCGGGAGAAGCTGGAATTCTCATAACATGACCTTCAGCTTTCCATACACATCCCTGGTGGTGCGCGGCTAATGCACTGCAAGGATCCCACTCGGTGACTTCTGCTCTTTTAGTTTCATTCTTTATGATCTCGTTATTTTTCAGTCATAATAAGGGTGAACTATCAGAGTAGGGCCTTATTATTTGCTTGACTGATGTGCATCCCTTAAAGGGAATCTGTCACCAGGTTTTTGACATCTACTCTGAGAGTAGAAAATTACAGAGACCCTGATTCCAATGATGTATCACTTACTGGGTTTTGATAATACCGTGATTTTATCATTAGAGGACTAGCAAACCCACTGCTAGGTGTCCAGCATATTGATGAGCTCTGTATAACCCCACCCCCACCACTGATTGGCAGCTTTGTGTACACTGTTCATGCGCAGAAAGCTGCCAATCAGTGGTGGGGGTGGGGTTATACAGAGCTCCGCATTCAGAGGACTCCTAAATATGCGTCAGATGAAATCCCCGTTTTATAAAAACTACAGCAAGCAGCTCCAGTAAGTGATACATCACTGGAATCAGGGTCTCTGTCTCTACCATATGGTGTTCTCAGATGGGGTAGAAAAAACTGGTGACAGATTCCCTTTAAGAAAAAAATGCCCTTTTTTTTTTTTTCATTTGTTTACATTTTGCATGTCTGGTATCTATGCATCAATCATATCTATTTTATTTTATTAATCCTTGTACCCATGGAAAAAAAAAGTTTCCAACCAAGTGGCTGTATAATGCCATCCGTGTACTGTTCATCTCTTTCATGGACTCATTCATGTGAATTTGAATATAATGTGACCATGTACGAGGCATGGGAAAAAACAGACTCCACACAGACTAAAACACTTGTCTAAATAACTTTTATAGGGGTATTCCCAGAATCCAAGGTCCTCGAATCATAGGATAGAGGATTACTAAAATGTGGACAGTCCTGCCTCATGTAGATGAGCTGGTGGCACTTGCTGAAGAGGTCATCCATTAATCTGAGTGTCCCCAATTGTAGAGGGATGTAAGAATTTTATATAACGAGCAGTTTTGAGCTGGGAAATGTGAAGCGGCTTGGGGAAACTTAAAAAGGTATTTTCTTTAAGATAGGGGATCACTTACTGATTGCTGGTGATCAGACTGTTGGGACCCCCAGTGATCCCAAAAACCAGGCTCTTTATTCTGAGAATTGGGCTCTGTCACGCCCCATTTTGAGTAGAACTAAGGTGTGTATACTGTACTCTCCTCTCATTGATTAAGCCTGTGCCCACGATTCGTAGTAGCAGCGTTTTTGGACAAAGCTCACCTGCGCTGCGTCCAAAACACTGCGTTCTACATTAGAAGCACAGTGGATGGATTTATAGAAATCCCATGCCCATTGTGCTTCTATTTGACGCCGCGTAAACTCACTGGCGGCACGGCTTTACGAGCCATAGAAATTCAATTTCTGTTGCGGAGACACTAGTTTGCAATAGAAATTTCCCCAATAGAAAGTATTGGATGCGGTAAATCCGCATGTGTTACATAGTTACATAGTTAGTAAAGCCGAATAAAGACTTGCGTCCATCAAGTTCGACCTGTTAGTTCTGTAATTGCTAAAGTTGATCCAGAGGAGGGCAAAAACCCCAAATGATTTAGCCAATCTTCACCTGAGGAAAAATTCCCTCCCGACTCTGAAACCAGCAGTCAGAATAAATCCCTGTATCAACCTACTATTTTATTTTATTTTTAAGTATATGCAGAAATCTGCCTGGTATCTAGAAAAGCATCCAGTCCCCGCTTGAACTGGTTTAGTGAATCCGACATTACCGTCTCCTCACTCAGTGAATTCCATATTCTCACTGCTCTTACCGTAAAGAACCCCTTCCTATGCTGGTGCTGAAACCTTTTCTCTTCCAGTCTTAGTGAGTGCCCTCTTGTTACCGTAATATCCCTCCTTTTGAACAAATCCCGGGCAAGGTCTCTATACTGTCCCCTAACATATTTGTACACATTTATGTCCCCCCTCAACCTTCTCTTTTCCAGGCTGAATAGTCCTAGTTTTGCCAACCTCTCTGGGTATTGCAGTCCCTCCATTCCCTTTATTAATTTTGTTGCCCTCCTTTGTACCTTTTCAAGCTCATTTATATCCTTTCTATATATTGGGGCCCATAACTGAGCACAGTATTCCAAGTGTGGTCTGACCAGTGCTTTGTACAGTGGAAGAACAATGTTCTCCTCCTTTGCCAGCTATACCTCTTCTGATACATCCCATTACCCTGTTTGCCCTTATAGCAGCGGCCTGACTTTGGGCACTCCAATTTAGTTTGCTATCAATCAAGATGCCCAAGTCCTTCTCCATCTCTGAATTCCCCAATGATTTCCCATTCAGTGAGTACTGGTGACTTCCATTTTTCCTTCCCATATGTATGACCTTACATTTCTCCTCGTTAAACCTCATTTGCCATTTAATGCTCCACCTACCCAGCTTATCCAAATCCCTCTGTAGGTCTTCACTATCCTCTTTTGTATTAATTGTTTTACATAACTTTGTGTCATCTGCAAATATTGATATTTTACTATTTATCCAGTTGACTATGTCGTTAATAATGATATTAAATAACATTGGGCCTAGTACAGACCCCTGTGGTACCCCACTAGTGACTGTAACGGGTCTGGGAGGCGGAACCTCTGGGCTACTATACAAGGGAGCGGTCCTTGTAAGGGAGCGGGTGGCGACCAGGCAGGCAGTCACAGCAGGTGACCGGGACAGTCTCTGGGTGTACGGGCAGGAGGTCACGGCAAGTGATCAGGGCAGTCTCTGGAAGAACGGGCTGGAGGTCACGGCAAGTGACCGGGGCAGTCTCTGGAAGAACGGGCTGGAGGTCACGGCAAGTGACCGGGGCAGTCTCTAGGTAAAGGGTAGGTACGACCTGTGATGGCTGAACCTCCAGGTAGGCTAGCAAGGCAGATGGAGGATGTGTGCTCCCAGGTGAGCAAGCGAGAGTCTCTGGAATAGCAGGTGGTCACAGCATGTGACGGCGGAGCCTCCAGGTAGGCAAGCAGGCAGGTAGCGGAGAAGCGCTCCCAGGTGAGCGGGCAAGAGTCTCTGGAATAGCTGGTGGTCCCAGCACGTGACAGCGGAACCTCCGGGCAGGCAAGCAGGCAGGTAGCGGAGAAGCGCTCCCAGGTGAGCGGGCAAGAGTCTGGAATAGCTGGTGGTCACAGCACGTGACAGCGGAGCCTCCGGGCAGGCAAGCAGGCAGGTAGCGGAGAAGCGCTCCCAGGTGAGCGGGCAAGCTGGTCCATAGACAGACTGACCGGAGTTGTAAGGCAGACCGTCGGACCTCAGGCAAGCAGGCAGGTAGCTGATGTGCGCTCCCAGGTGAGCGGGCAAGTTGGTCCTTAGACAGACTGACCGGAGTTGTAAGGCAGACCGTCGGACCTCAGGCAGGCAACAGGAAATCAGGCAGGATTAGGACAGGAATCTGGCAGGTAACTGGCAACGGGACCTGAGGGCTGAAGCAGAGTAGAACGGTGCAACAACATTGCTCGGGCACCTCCATTTTGGAGGAGGTGCCTTATATATGGTAAAGTCCTCCGGCCATTGGCCGGGGACTCCTTAGGACGGCGCGCGTGGCCCCTTTAAGAGGGAGGGAGGGCGCGCGCACGCGCCCTAAGCACAGTGGCCGGGAAGGAGCGTGCGCTGCCAGCAGAGCGGGAGAGGGACGCCGGGCACGGAGCAGAGCGGTGAGGGGAACAGCGTCCCTGCCTAGCAGAGGGCAGGGACGCCGGCACTACAGTACCCCCCCCCTTTAGGCCCCCCCTTTTTTAGGCCAGATAGAAATTTAGCTAGGATGAGAGGGGCATGGATGTTCTCCCGGGGCTCCCACGTTCTCTCCTCAGGACCAAACCCCTTCCAATCTACCAGAAAAAAGGTCTTTCCTCTTACCCTTTTGGTGGCAAGAATGTTCTCTACCTCAAACTCGTCCTCAGCAGAAACCGGAGCAGGAGGCGTACCTGTAGACTTGGAAAAAGAGTTAAGCACCACGGGTTTGAGGAGAGATACATGGAAGGAGTTAGGGATCCGTAAGTTGGCCGGGAGTTTCAATTTATAGGCCACCGGGTTGATCTGACTGATGACCTCCAGAGGACCGATGAACCGAGGCCCTAACTTGTAAGAAGGTATCTTGAGTCGAACATATTTAGATGAGAGCCAGACTTTATCTTCTGGACGAAATTGTGGAGGATCCAGGCGTTTTTTGTCAGCGTGTCTTTTCATACGCTCGGATGACAGAAGGAGTGCGGACCGGGTACTCTCCCATATGGAGGAAAATTTGCTAACGAGAGATTCCGCAGCCGGGTTGTCCACAGAGGTGGAGACAGGAAAAGGAATCTGAGGATGCTGACCAAAGACTACAAAAAACGGGGATTTGGAGGAGGATTCGCTCTCGTGATTATTATAAGAGAACTCGGCCCATGGTAGGAGATCCACCCAGTCAGAATGGTGGGCATTAACGAAGTGCCGGAGGTAACTGGTCAGGTTCTGATTGATCCGCTCCACTTGACCATTGGACTGTGGGTGGTAAGCGGAAGAGAAGTCCAGGGTGACGTCTAGTAGTTTACAAGTGGCTCTCCAGAAACGTGAGGTGAACTGTACCCCACGATCCGACACGATGTGGAGGGGCAGGCCATGAAGACGGAAGATGTGGCGGATAAAGTCTTTAGCCAGCTCGGGTGCAGACGGAAGGACTGGCAGGGGAATAAAGTGAGCCATCTTGGAAAAGCGGTCAGCGACCACCCAAATGACCGTACAACCGGCAGAGACGGGAAGATCTGTTATAAAGTCCATTGCTATATGCTGCCAGGGGGCAGCAGGTACAGGAAGCGGAAGGAGGCGTCCGGCTGGCAGATGTCTCGGGACTTTGTTGCGGGCGCAGGACACACAGGCAGAAACAAAGTCTATTATGTCCTTGTGCAGGGTAGGCCACCAATAGTGCCGGGCAATAAGCTGGAGGGTCTTTTTCTGACCGGCGTGGCCAGCTAGTTTAGACTAATGGCCCCAGTGTAGGATCTTCTCCCGATCAGGTACTGAAACAAACGTCTTACCGGGAGGGAGACGATTTAGACTCACGGGAGCCACCTGCATTACTCTGGCGGGATCGATGATATGTTTAGGTTCTTCCTCGAGATCGGACACCAGAAAGGATCGGGACAAGGCGTCTGCTTTGACGTTTTAGTCAGCCGGGCAAAAATGAAGAACAAAATCAAAGCGAGCAAAAAACAAGGACCACCGGGCTTGGCGCGGGTTAAGTCTCTGGGCATGCTGGAGGTAAGCCAAGTTCTTGTGGTCAGTGTAAATTATTACCGGATGAAGAGCCCCCTCGAGTAGGTAACGCCACTCCTCCAACGCCAGCTTGATGGCCAATAACTCTCGGTCTCCTATGGAATAGTTGCGCTCAGAAGAGGAGAAGAGTTTGGAGAAGAAGCCACAAGTTACCATTCTCCCGGAAGATGATTTTTGAGTAAGTACCGCTCCGGCTCCAGAGGAGGAGGCGTCAACTTCCAGGAAGAACTGCTTGTTGCCGTCCGGGCGATGCAGCACCGGGGCGGAAGAGAAGGCCTGTTTTAGGGAAAGAAAGGCCTCCTCTGCTTCGGGCGGCCACTCTTTGGGATTAGTACCCTTACGGGTGAGCGCGGAAATTGGGGCAGTCCGGGAAGAGAAGTGCGGGATGAAGAGGCGGTAATAGTTGGCGAAGCCCAGGAACCGTTGAATAGCCTTCAACCCCTCTGGTCGGGGCCATTTCTCGATGGCAGACAGTTTCTCAGGATCCATTTGTAGGCCGGTCTGAGAGATAATGTAGCCCAGAAACGGAAGCGAGGTCTGCTCAAAGAGGCACTTCTCATATTTAGCGTAGAGATGGTTCTGCCTGAGCCTGAGCAGGACCTGACGAACATCCCTCCGGTGAGTCTGGAGATCCGGAGAGAAGACCAAGATGTCGTCCAGGTACACCACTACGCAGGAGTAGAGAAGGTCCCGGAAGATGTCATTGACCAACTCTTGAAAGACGGCAGGAGCGTTACAGAGGCCAAAGGGCATTATCAGATATTCATAGTGGCCGTCCCGGGTGTTGAATGCCGTCTTCCATTCATCCCCCTGACGGATACGAACCAGGTTGTACGCCCCACGGAGGTCCAGTTTGGTGAAGATTCTAGCCCCCCTCAGACGATCAAATAACTCCGGAATGAGCGGAAGGGGGTACTTATTCTTCACCGTGATCTGGTTAAGGCCTCTATAGTCTATACAGGGACGGAGAGAGCCGTCCTTCTTTTTGACGAAAAAGAAGCCTGCTCCCGCCGGGGAGGTAGATTTCCGGATGAATCCCCTGGCCAGATTCTCCTCAATATATTCGGACATCGACCGGGTCTCAGCAGCGGATAATGGATAAATACGCCCACGGGGAGGAGAAGTACCAGGTAACAGGTCGATAGGGCAGTCGTATGGTCTATGAGCGGGTAGTGTCTCTGCCTCCTTTTTATTAAAGACATCAGCATAAGACCAATAAGGAATCGGAAGTCCAGGTAGATTAGCTGGGGTAGGAGAAGGACGGACGGGATGAACGGGAACCAGACAGGTCTTATGGCAGCCCTGTCCCCAGCGAAGGACTTCTCCGGTCTGCCAGTCAAGAACGGGTGCATGTTTCTGGAGCCAAGGTAGGCCTAGGAAGAGGGCGTGAGAGAGTCCAGGCAGAACATGGAAGGAGATACTTTCAGAATGCAGCATTCCCACCTGCAGAGTAATGGATTCGGTGATGAGTTGGATGGGGCGTGGTAAGAGCCCCCCATCCACGGCAGCAACAGACAAGGGTACAGCCAGAGGTTTGGTGGGGATGCGGTATTTCTCTACCAGGGACTGTGAAATAAGATTCCCGGCTGCTCCAGAGTCCAGTTGGGCTAGTTCGAAATAACGGTTCTCCCCTTAGACGATTGAAACTGACAACAGCAGGGATGGAGAGGATTTATTCTTGTCTAGGTGGACCTCTCTGAGCGAACCTAGACACAGGCGTTTCCCGACCTCTCCGGGCAGGCACGGATCCGGTGCTCCTTACTGCCACAGTAGAAGCAGGTCCCCTCGGCACGGCGTAAGTCCTGACGGGTCTTGACCATCTTGGTCTGGTCGACCTGCATAGGCTCAGGAGGGTGTACCTGGTTAGAGACAGAAGGAGTGACGGGTTTCTGAAAAGTAGGAGCTAGACGTGGTAACCTCCTCTCACGGGTGACCTCTCTGGCACGCTCCTGGAACCGTAGGTCAATCCGGGTGGCAAGAGTTATTAAGTCATCGAGAGTGGTAGGAATGTCCCGACCGGCAAGTTCATCTTTAATACGGCCGGACAGACCCTCCCAGAAGACGGAAACCAGAGCGTCGTTATCCCAGGCCAGCTCCGAGGCAAGGGTACGGAACCGTATGGCATATTGGCCCACGGTGAGACTTTCCTGACGGAGGCGTAGCAACGATGATGCGGATGAGGTCTTCCGTCTGGGTTCGTCGAAGACTTTCCGGAAGGCCGTGAGAAAAGCAGGCAAGTTGGACACCAGGGGGTCTCCTCTCTCCCATAGAGGATTTAGCCAGGCCAGGGCCTCCCCGGTGAGATGGGACATGATGAATGCAATTTTGGCTCGGTCGGAGTTAAACTGGTGGGACAATAGTTCAAAGTGCAGGGTGCACTGATTTATGAAGCCCCGAGCCTGGGCTGAGTCGCCTCCGAAGCGAGGAGGTGCAGAAAGCCGAGGTCCGGGGTAGGATATCATGGTGTTAGTGGACAGCGGAGCTGCCGGATTGCGAGACATGGCACTGGCGGAGGTTGTTGGTGGAACAGTCAGTGTCCAGGCGAGTATTGACATTCCGCAGGTGACCCAGGATGGACTCCTGTTGGGACCTTTGACGGGACAGTTCATGACACAGGTCCGAGAGCGAGGGAGCTTGGGTGCCACCGGGTTCCATGGCCCGAGCAAACTGTAACTGGTCTGGGAGGCGGAACCTCTGGGCTACTATACAAGGGAGCGGTCCTTGTAAGGGAGCGGGTGGCGACCAGGCAGGCAGTCACAGCAGGTGACCGGGACAGTCTCTGGGTGTACGGGCAGGAGGTCACGGCAAGTGATCAGGGCAGTCTCTGGAAGAACGGGCTGGAGGTCACGGCAAGTGACCGGGGCAGTCTCTAGGTAAAGGGTAGGTACGACCTGTGATGGCTGAACCTCCAGGTAGGCTAGCAAGGCAGATGGAGGATGTGTGCTCCCAGGTGAGCAAGCGAGAGTCTCTGGAATAGCAGGTGGTCACAGCACGTGACGGCGGAGCCTCCAGGTAGGCAAGCAGGCAGGTAGCGGAGAAGCGCTCCCAGGTGAGCGGGCAAGAGTCTCTGGAATAGCTGGTGGTCCCAGCACGTGACAGCGGAACCTCCGGGCAGGCAAGCAGGCAGGTAGCGGAGAAGCGCTCCCAGGTGAGCGGGCAAGAGTCTGGAATAGCTGGTGGTCACAGCAAGTGACAGCGGAGCCCCCGGGCAGGCAAGCAGGCAGGTAGCGGAGAAGCGCTCCCAGGTGAGCGGGCAAGCTGGTCCATAGACAGACTGACCGGAGTTGTAAGGCAGACCGTCGGACCTCAGGCAAGCAGGCAGGTAGCTGATGTGCGCTCCCAGGTGAGCGGGCAAGTTGGTCCTTAGACAGACTGACCGGAGTTGTAAGGCAGACCGTCGGACCTCAGGCAGGCAGGTAACAGGAAATCAGGCAGGATTAGGACAGCAAGCTGGCAGGAATCTGGCAGGTAACTGGCAACGGGACCTGAGGGCTGAAGCAGAGTAGAACGGTGCAACAACATTGCTCGGGCACCTCCATTTTGGAGGAGGTGCCTTATATATGGTAAAGTCCTCCGGCCATTGGCCGGGGACTCCTTAGGACGGCGCGCGCGGCCCCTTTAAGAGGGAGGGAGGGCGCGCGCGCGCGCCCTAAGCACAGTGGCCGGGAAGGAGCGCGCGCTGCCAGCAGAGCGGGAGAGGGACGCCGGGCACGGAGCAGAGCGGTGAGGGGAACAGCGTCCCTGCCTAGCAGAGGGCAGGGACGCCGGCACTACAGTGACGCTTACCCAATCTGAGTATATTCCATTTATAACCACCCTCTGCCTTCTATCCTTTAGCCAGTTAGCTACCCACTTGCAGACATTTTCCCCCAGCCCCATCATTCTCATTTTGTATACCAACCTATTATGTGGCACGCTATCGAACGCTTTTGAGAAGTCGAGATACACGACATCCACTGGTTCCCCCTGATCTACTCGAGAGCTAACCTCCTCGTAGAAGTCAATCAGGTTTGTTTGGCAGGAGCGATTCCTCATGAATCCATGTTGGTTCGGGGTTAATAGATTATTAGCGTCAAGATGCTCCATGATTGCCTCATTAATAAAGCCTTCAAAAATTTTGCCCACAACGGACGTCAGACTCACCGGACGATAGTTTCCGGCGTCACTTTTCGCTCCCTTTTTGAATATTGGCACTGCATTCGCCTGTCGCCAATCAAGTGGTACAGACCCAGTCTCAACAGAGTCCTTAAATATAAGATATAACTGTCTGTCTATCACATTACTTAGTTCCCTTAGTACCCGTGGCTGTATGCCATCAGGTCCTGGTGATTTGTTTATTTTAATGTTACTGAGGCGTTTCTGTACCCCAGCTTGGGTTAGATTTGTCATACTTAGTGGAGGATTAAGCTTGTCACTTCTCATTTCGCCTGTTAGTTCTTTTTCCTTTGTGAAAGTTGACGAAAAAAATTTATTTAATAGATTAGCTTTATCCTCATCTTTCTCTATGATTTTGCCTTCATCACTTTTTATCGGTCCAATATTATTCGATTTAATCCTTTTACTATTTATATACGTAAAGAACAGTTTGGGATTTGATCTACTTTCCCTAGCAATACGTCTCTCTGTTTCCTCCTTTGCTATTTTTATTTGTTTTTTGCAGGTTCTCGTTTTTTCCTTGTAACACATTAGTGCCTCCTTGCTGTTTTCCTGTTTTAATCTCTTGAATGCCTCTTTTTTGCTATTTAACGCCCCTTTTACGTTCTTATTCAACCATATTGGTTTCCTCTTATTTCTGGCCCTTTTATTCCCATACGGTATATACCTCTCGCACTGAGTATTCAGAATTCTTTTGAAGGTTTCCCATTTACTATTCGTATTTCCTTGATTAAGAACTTTGTCCCAGTCTATAAGTTGAAGGTTTTCTTTCAGCTGATCAAACTTCGCCCTCCTAAAGTTTAATGTTTTAGTTGTTCCCTTATTGATAACCCTACTGAAGGGCATTTTGAAATTGATAATATTATGATCGCTATTACCTAGGTGCCCCCCTATCTGTACCTCAGTTATTCTATCAGGCCTATTAGTCAATATTAAGTCCAACACTGCCTTCCCTCTCGTTGGTTCCTGCACTAGTTGGGAGAGATAATTATCC
The DNA here is from genome assembly GCF_046119375.1 of Phyllobates terribilis. Lineage (NCBI taxonomy): Eukaryota > Metazoa > Chordata > Amphibia > Anura > Dendrobatidae > Phyllobates > Phyllobates terribilis. The sequence continues at coordinate 112,279,947 of NW_027362764.1, read as the reverse complement.
TTGATATTTGTCAAGAACCTTTTTCCTTTCTGCGATCTACAGGTTTCTGTTTCCCAGTCAATATCTGGGTAGTTGAAGTCCCCCATTACAATCACCTCATTATGTTTTGCTACTTTGTCTATTTGTCCTAATAGCAGTTTTTCATTCTCCTCTGTTATATTGGGTGGCTTATAGCAGACCCCCAGTAATATTTTATTATTTTTTGCCCCCTCTATCTCTACCCACATGGACTCGACCCCCTCTTCTCCCTCTCCTATATCTTCCCTTAGTCTGGGCTTTAGACGTGACTTTACATATAAGCAGACTCCTCCGCCCTTCCCCTGTTTCCGGTCCCTTCTAAATAAACTATAATCTGTTAAATTTACCGCCCAGTCGTAGCTATCGTCTAGCCAAGTCTCTGTTATACCTACGATGTCATACCTCTCCTCCGATATAAGCGCCCGCAGCTCATCCGCCTTATTGGTCAGGCTTCTTGCGTTGGTCAGCATGCAAGATAAAACTTTGGGGTTATTTAGCATCCTATTCTTCTCTAACGATCTAACTGTACTATCCCCACCCCCCCTCTCCACCCTCATTATATTCACTTCTCCCCTTCCCCCTTGCTTGCCTCACATCCCACCTATTTCCTTGGTTTCCCCCCCCCCCCGTCTCTAGTTTAAAAACTCCTCCAACCTATTAGCCATCTTCTTCCCCAGCACCGCTGCACCCTCCCCATTGAGGTGCAGCCCGTCCCTACGGTAGAGCCTGTAGCCGACAGCGAAGTCGGCCCAGTTCTCCATGAACCCAAACCCTTCTGCCTTGCACCAACTCTTTAGCCACTTATTCACCTCCCTAACCTCCCGTTGGCGCTCCTGTGTGGCTCGCGGGATTGGTAGTATTTCTGAGAAAACTACCTTGGAGGTCCTTGCCCTAAGCTTCCTACCTAGATCCCTGAAATCATTTTTAAGGACCTTCCATCTACCACTCACTTTGTCATTGGTGCCAATGAGGACCATGACTGCTGGGTCTTCGCCAGCCCCACCCAGTAACCTGTCAACCCGATCCGCGATGTGCCGGACTCGAGCGCCAGGGAGGCAGCACACCATTCGGCGATCCCGGTCTTTGTGACAGATTGCCCTGTCTGTCCCCCTAATAATAGAGTCACCCACTACCAGGACCTGTCTAGCCTGCCCTACACTTCCCCCCTCCCCCTCATTACTGGAGCATACACTCCCCCGGCGGTCAGAGGATCTGTCGTGCTCCAATAATGCCGGTTCTGAACCAGCCTTCCTATACTTCTTCCCTCTATCCCTTCTAACCGTTACCCAGCTCCCTGCCTGTTCAGCCTGCGCTTCCCCACTAAGCTCCACCCCCAGTGTTGACCCATTGAGTGTCTGCTCGGTGAGCAGCAAACTCCGTTCCATGTTGTCGATGCTCCTCAGTACCGCTATCTGAGCACTTAGATCCAGGATTTGGGCTTCCAAGTGCACGATATGCTCACATCTCTCGCAGCAGTATGGATCCCTGAGCGGTAGCTCAGGGAATGCATACATTGTGCAAGATGTACACTGCACGGCTCCGGCCAACATGGACGTCATTCTAAATATGGGGATACAGTCAGTATATATGTACAAGTACAAAACACAATTATTTATATATAGGTGTATGGACGGGGATCAATTAGGGATGTGCAAGTGTATCGATTAGATATCGGCGCGGGATCAGTTAAGTATGGACGGGGGATCAATTAAGTATCAATTAAGTATGGACGGGGGATCAGCTGAGTGGGTCAGGTGGATTAATTAAGTGTGGACGGTGTGTCAATTAACTATGGACTGGGATCAATAAGTATGGACTGGGGAAATAATTGTGGACTAGGGATTCAATTAATTATGGACAGGGGGTTTAATTAAATAGGATGGGGGGTAAAGCAAATAAATAGGTATGGACGGTGGGTCAATTAACTAAGGACTGGGGATCAATAATATCAATAAATATGGACTGGGGAAATAATTGTGGTCTGGGGAATCAATCAATTAATTATGGACAGGGGTTAATTAAATATGGTGGGGGATAAGGCAAATAGATAGGGACTGGGGATGAGTAAAAGTGGACAAGGGGAATCTATTAAATAGGACAAGGGGGATCAATCAATTATGGGCTGGGGGGGTCAATCATTTAAATGTGGTCAGGGGGATCACTTTAATATGGACGGGGGGTGGTCGGGGATCAATTAAATGAGGACGGGGGGGTCAATTTAATGTGGTCAGAGGGATCAGTTAAATATGGACGGGGGTGTTCAGGGGAATCAATTTAAATATGGACGGGGGGGTAATCAATTAAATATGGACTAGGGAATACAATACAATTACAATACAGTACAGTACACACTTGGGTTCAGTAGGGCCGCTTATCACGGCCTCCTGCCCCTCACTCACCTCCTCTAGGGACGCTGCACGCTATCACAGCGCGCTTGTCCCTCCAGTCGCCTCTTACCGGTCCTCCTGATCACCACCACCTGGCACCCTCCGCTGGCCGGCACTGCACGCTGCCACAGCGCTCTCTTGCGCTCGTCCCTCCGGTCGCCTCCTACTGGTCCTCCCGGTCCGCTCGGTCACCTCCGCCTGGCTCTCCTCCCTTCCCAGGAGCTCTCTCCACACACAGCACAACTCTTGCAGCACACGGCAGGCTCCGCCTCCACCACTTCCTGTCAGGCCTCCTCCCACTTCCTGTCATGAACAAATGTGGATTTACCTGCATGATTGGACGCAGCAAAAATATGCTACGTCCAGAGCGCTGCTATGGCCTGATCGTGGGCACACAGCCTCATTGTGTGTAATTGAAATAGCTGTTCTCAGCTTTTTTTTCGGATGTTCCATAGACCATGATTGGAGTGGATGTTGAAAATGCACCCTTCAGCTTGGATCTAGACTTGGTGCTGCAGAGACAGGTGTTTGGGACGCTGAATCCCAACAGTCGGACTCCCAGCTATCAGTAAGTTTAAATGAATATGCCCTCACAGTAACTTAAAACGGACTTTTTCCTTTTGAGACTTGTAATGAGAGCCTACTCTCACTGATTTCACTACGAAGCTGTGTGTAATTATGAAGTGACCAGAGCAAAGCTAAGTATGATTACTAATACGTCAGCTTTCATCTCAGGGCAGTCAGTGGGGGGGGGGGCAGAACTGACAGCACTGTGAGATGAGGGCTACTTGAAGTATTTGCAATGAGGCCAGGCTCTATTGTATCCCCCTCCCCAGCTCTGACTGTGGTTAGATGAATGCTGAAATGTTAGTACTCACACTCCTCTTTGCAGTGAGATCACACTGTCATTATATGTCTCGCACAGCAGAAAGCCTGTTCTAAGCTAATATGGGGGTTCTCCTCCATTTCCCACTCATTGCATGATTCCTCCTGCTTATACTTGGGCAACCTCAGTGTTTCCAGATAAGAATAGGACAGCTGGATGCACAGGAGGACAGAGGGAGATTAAAAAAGGACTCTGGTGCAAGGAGGAATGTTATGTTGGGCTTAGTCTAAGAATAATTAAGCATTCATTGTGTTTCTGATAAATAATGCGATTCTGGGAATAATTGGTGTGGCTCAGTGGTTAGCAGTGTTGCTTTTAACTACTGGGGTCCTGGGTTAAAATCCTACCAAGGACATTAGCAAGGAGTTTGTATGTTCTTCCTGTGTTTGTGTGGGTTTCCTCTGGGTTCTCCGGTTTCCTCCCACACTCCGAAGACATACTGATATGGGATTTAGCTTGTGAGCCCCAATGGGGACAGTGGTGATGTCTGTAAAGTGCTGTGGATTATAATGGCGCTATATAAGCATAATAACTTTCACCTACATTATAGGGTTATTATGCTTTGAATTTGACAGAGTTCATTTACAATATTCTAGAAATTTTTGTGGGATATTGTCAAGAAAATTGGGGTCTTTCAGGATTAACCCTCCGTCACATACAATAGGCCTGACAGGCACATCTTTTACTTTCATTTAGTTTTGAAATGTTTGTATTTCAGAGTTATTAGTTTTATGTTAAGTAAATGTTTTTTTTTGCACCTGATTATGTGTAGTCTCTTTTATTACATCCCTATGAAGGGCACTGATCACTTTTAGAGCACTGAAATTGCAAACATTAGATATTATAGGTATTTTTCTAGCCTGCGCCTGACAGTCACATTGTATGTGAACTCGTTAGAACCGATATTGTATGTGACGGAGGGTTAAAGCACAACTCCAGCGGTGCAATAAATGTAATTCCCCTGCCCCCGGTCTCCTACTTACCTGCCGCCGCCTTCATCCTTTCCCAGCGTCAATTCCATCTGTTCCTGGCGAAACGTGACCTGCCTGCAATTCCAGTGTTTCATGGAGCGCAGGAGGTCACTTTTCAGTACTTCTCTGAGACCCTCCTTCTGGCTCTCATAGACTTGCATTGAGCTCTTGTGACATAACCGCTGACTTACAGCCAGTCAGAAGTTACAGGCACAAGATGGCACCGCAGGGCTGGAGGGGCGTTGGTAAACGGTGAAGCCACCAGAAGGTGAGTATAAGAACTGGGGCAGGAGGCTTGCATATAAAGCGTCACTCCAGCTGTGAAAACACACAAAATACCCTGGAGTGGTGCTTTAAGGCAGTTCTGACTCTATCACCTCATTGTGTGTACCTTTGTGTGGTGTTGGAATAGATTGGCACAGGTCACATGGCACAGGTCACAATATGACCTAATTAAATCCTGCAGCGCTGCTGTGAGGAGGGAGCATTTCTAAAAATACCATTCCTAGACTTCAGCTGAAGTCGGCTTGTGGTTCCTGTTCCCAGCACATTGCACCCCAGTTTGGTGTTTGTGTAACAGATTTTATATTTTCCTGATCAAAACTGTAATATATGTATATATACTCACCCAAAAGACAAACCTCTGTGCAATAGTAAGAGAAAAAAAAATCATATAATACACACTGAAGTTACCATTATGATTTTTTCCAGGTTCCTAGATTCAATCCGTGCAAACCATGGTTGACTATTACCAAGTGTTGGGAGTCCATAGGAATGCTTCTCCAGAGGATATTAAGAAAGCGTGAGTAGTACTTAATCTTTTCAGGTTTCTGAGATTATTACTACTAACTATTATATCATTTTTGCAGAGAATTCTATGTCCACTTTCATCTAAAGCTGACTTTCTCTAAATTTCCAGTGCTGTTAAGACACCTCATGTACAACTTTTGTAAACTGTCTGAATGCTTGTTTAGCCATCTGTTCTCTCCCAACCTCCCTATACACCTTAAAGGGAATCAGTCAGCAGGTTATTACTAGATTGAGAGCAGCATGTTGTTGGCTAAGACCCTGATTCCAGCCAAGTGTCACTTTGTGGTGTGCTTTGATACAATCCCTGTTTTCTCTGCTGCATATCTAGCCTAGCTCAAATGCTGAGCAGTGTATAACCCCGCCCACAGCACTGATTGACAGCTGTCACTGGAGCTCCAATCAGTGTTGGGGGCGGGGTTACACACCATAATTGGATCTGAGACACCAGTCACCTACTCTGTAGTGATAATCTCCTGCTGATAAAACATTGATTCCAGTGATGTTACTGGGCTGTTTTGCCATTTCAATAAAATCAGAGTATCAGCCACTACATTATGCTGCTCTCAGATTACTTGGCAAAAACCTGCTGTCAGATTCCCTTTCCTGAACATGCATACATTCTCAGTGGGGGTTGGCAAGTAAGCTGGCACGCATCTCTAACATCAGCTTATCTCCTCTAAGGACAAAAGATTGAGCATGTTGAATGTCAAACATTCCTGATCTTTCTTTACACACCCCACCATCATCCATCTGCAGGATTGTGTGTGGGCACCTTTTTATATTTTCTTTAATTAAAAGTATTGTGGCTCCTTCATTTATATAGGACACAATCTTCAGTCCAGTCATGATCATTTTTACTTTTTCTTTTGACAGATTTTGTTTTTCTTTGCAGCAATCTGTCAGATATTAACTTTTTTTTTTTCTTTTCCACACTTTAAAGAGAACCTATCACCTGTTTTTTTTCCAATATACTGTAACGTCACCACTTGTCAGCCCTGTAGCATCATTCTAGTATTCATGTCCCCAATCCGCTGTGACCTTTCATTATACTCGGACACCGCGGTCCGGTCCGATGAGCGTCTCTGGTCTTGATCTGGTGCCTCCTCTCTCATAGTACTATGCCACTATAGTACTTTTCTCTGCTCTCGGCAGGACAGAGAAGTGCGCCTGCGCCGGAGCACGATGGAGGACACTGTGTGGATGATGTATGATGCGTCATCCACATGAAGTGGGGAAGGAGGACTGCAATCTTGGAGGTGGTGCTGTCAGGACCAGAGACTTTCACCTGACTGCTGTGACTTTAATAAAAGGTCATTTTTTGTGCTATGCATATGGAATTGGTGACATACAGCATTGTAGCATGCTGTGAAAGAGGCCTTAAAGGTGATGGTGACGTTACTTTATATTGGGATAACCTGGTGGCAGGTTCACTTTAACAAGCACAGAGATGGATAAATATCTCTGTACATACATTGTATACGCAGTTGCTGCTTTTTGCCTACATATTTTATAGCAATTTTGTGAGTCAGCGTCAGCGGACCGTACACCTACATTGCGTGTGTGGTTGGATACCGATTCAATCTCTTCAGAAGTGATGTCACTTTTTTTTCTTTTTTTATTATTGCACATTGCAGGTACCGCAGATTAGCCCTTAAATGGCATCCTGATAAAAATCCTGATAATAAAGACGAAGCTGAGAGGAAGTTTAAAGAAGTTGCAGAGGCTTATGAAGTCTTATCTGATGGTAAGCTCTTGTCACATTCCCGCTCTAGCCTGCCCGTGAGTGCCTGTGAGTAGTGCCGGTGCGTTATCTACCATTCGGGAAGCTTTTAGCACCAGTACGTCTTATTAATTGAAGTGAATGGTTCTTAAAGGAAACGCACATAATTGATGATTTATGCATAGATATTGCAGAACTGAATTTCTGTATATTTTGTGCATGTAAATAGTTTTTCTAGGTTGTCTCCTGGCACCCACACACCACCCGTACACATGCGTGCACACACTGTGGATCATACATATGTTCTTAATAGGGAGTAAGCCAAAGTAAAGGGGTTTTCTCATTACATGTTTTATATTCAAATAAATTATTCATTCACCATTCAGTGATCTAGTAAATGCATGGTCATTATGTAGCCAAAAGGTGATGGTGCACGGATCGCTGGGTCCATTTTCAAATTGGTAGGCAGAAAAATAGATGTATGGCACATCCAGCCCCCGAAATAGTATAAATATCAAACTTTTTTTTATTTCATCTTCATTAAAAGAACATGGCAAAAAAAAGGGGATATCCCATGCTTTTCATACATACAAGGCACAGCCACCTATCATGGCACTGCCACCACACCCCACACACATGCACACTGGGGATCGTACGAGTTGTCAGTGGGGAAGAGGAATAGGCCACTGCCAGTTGCATCTTTATCTTTCCAAGGGTGGTTTTAAAGGGGTCGTCTCATTGCAGCTCTTATATTAAAATTGCCGTTTTAATTTGAGATTTCACTCACCGTAAAATCCCCAGGTTGATGAGTCAGTCCTGCATGGCAGCCCTGCTCTTCTGCATTGTCCTGACCCTGTTTCTGCTGCTTGTCACCCTTATTGTTTCTAGAGAGCCAATTGTCTTTATTTTATTTTTTTAAAGCCAAGAAGAGGGATATCTATGACAAATTTGGAAAAGAAGGCTTAACAGGGGGAGGCGGTGGTGGTGGTAAGTAGTCTTGTCTAGTTTACTAGTGTGTGGTTTTTGTTTTTTTATTACGGACTGATTTAAAATTTTTCTTTTCGATAAAACTCTTCATCTAGGTATCACTTCATGGAATAGTAAACCAGCCTGTTGGTCTCTGTTTAATATGGTTTGACTGATTTTTATGTTTTTATGGTCCCTTTAGGTGGAAGTCACTATGACAATCCATTCGAGTTTGGCTTTCAATTTAGAAGCCCAGATGACGTCTTCAGGGACTTCTTTGGAGGAAGAGATCCATTTTCTTTTGACTTTTTTGGTATAGTATTAGATTTATAATTTTTTTTTTTTTGTCTTGTTGCTTGTTTTCAATAAACTCCATATAATATATATAACCTCAAAGAAAAGCAATCCATAGCACTCCCAGCTTTCTTCAGCATTTAATCATCAGTCTTACAACGTTTCAGCCTCCCTGGTCTTTGTCAGACCTTGTGCATTACAAAATCCATTGCATTTAAAACCTGGTAAACCTGGTGAATAAGTTCTCTGAACAAACGTACTTGTGTGTCTCTATTGTGTGTACTTTTTGTACTTGTGTGTCTATTGACATGAATACTATACTGCTTTCACGCATGTTGTGAGGATTATATTGAAAAGTGCTGCTGCTTCTTAAAACTCAGGTTATATATCATATGCTAACACTTTTAAGTAAGTCTATCATATGTGTAAGTTACCACCTATCCACACAACTAACACCATAGGAAAAAATGTTTACAAGTGATTAGCCTAAAAATACTTGTTAAAATAGTGGCCCATGCTGGGTACTGCACATCCGCCTCCTATGGCTTCAAATAGGGGTGGATGTGGGGCAGCCATCCACAGCCAGTATACCGCAGACGGAGCTGCGCTGGACAGTTCCGGCCAACACCGAGAGCAGCTGATCTGTCGTACCGCCACCGATCAGACTCTGATGACTGATCATAAGGATAGGTCATCATTGTTAAAGTAACAAACAATTTCGTCAACATTCATGGGGGGAAGGGGGGTGTCTATTTTTATTTTTTGTTAGCGTGTATGGGATGTTCTTGTTGTCCAACCCTTAGCAGGTGTCTGCTAGTGCCAGGGAAAGCAGAGTCCTTCAGAGTGGCAGCAGCTTTGACTTGTCTCGAAGGGGTATGATGTACAAATGTGAACTCCATTAGTTGCAAAGTTATCAATATCTTATGTTTACCAACTTTATTTATTTATTTTTTTCTTGCAATAGAAGACCCTTTCGATGACTTCTTTGGAAACAGAAGAGGCCACAGGGGAAGCCGAAGGCCTGGAGGCAACTTCTTTTCTGCTTTTGGAGGTTTCCCTAGTTTTGGTCCCAGCTTTAATTCTTTTGATTCAGGTATTATATTTGGATTACTTTCTGCTCTTTTCAGTGCTGTCTTCATCGCAAATTGTACCTTCTTTTTCCAGCTCATTTGTATGTCTGAAGAGTATAAAGATACTTATTGATTATCTTTATTTTGTGTAGATTTTTTCCCAACTATGCACACATACTAATGATAAAATACACTCCTAGTGCTGACTAGTGTAGATCTTTAAAGTTCAGAAGAAAAACGCTGCACTACTGTCTACATTGCAAGCAGTACTCTCGGCACGGTGCAGCCTAAACGATTCAGTAATATTGCTGAGCATGCCACGTGTATGGATCAATCGAGAGAGAGCTGTTTTAAAGTGTATGGTCAGGCTTAAGTAGGTTTTCCCGTGTTGGAAAATGTCGTCCACTTCCTCCCATGCCTGGCTGCAGGTTTTAGGTTTTTTTTTTTTCATTTGTTCCCAGTGCTGAGTTTCCACCGCTGCTCATAGTCTTATTGTCTACAGTACTGCAACCAGTCTCTGATCAGCGGCTCGCACAGTCAACTCTGGCAGGGCCACTGAGCTCAGTTATTGGCTGCAGACCATAAGGGTATGTGCACACGTGTTTTTTCTGCACCAAAGTCTGCATGAAATCTGCTGATAACTTTTCTCTGGCAGGAGATTAGCTGTGTTTTTTGTTGCGTTTTTGCTGTGTATTTGCAGCGTTTTTTTCACTGTCCTTCTGTCTCTATTTAGTAATGCACATAAAGTTCTGTGAAAAAAAAAAAAAAAGACTCCCATTCTATTGTTGCCATCAAAAACGCTGCAAATCTGCAGCAAAATACGCATGTGCGTTTTTGCTGCGTATTTGTAGCGTTTTTTCAAACCCCCCCCCCCCCCATTACTTCCTATGGGTGGAAAAAACACTGAAAGAAGTGCCTTTGCTGTTAATGCCAGACAACGCTGAAAAGTTGCATAAAAATCTGCAGCAAATACGCAGCAAAACACATTGTGTGTGCATATACCCTAAGACACCGGGAGTAGCGGTGGAGATTCAGCGCTGAACCACAGGAGGGGGGGAAGACCGGCTGTGGTGTGGGGTTTTTGTTTTGTTTTTAAGCTAACTAATGCTTCTAGGTTCTATAATAGTTGGTGGAGTCATGTATCCCACCTCTATTGCTTCATCTAGAGCCTTCCTATCTGTTTTCTTTCCCGAGTCACTAAGGCTGGTCAGGGTCTTTCTCACTTTAATGCATCACCCAAAAAATGTGAGCACTTGGCAGTAAGTTCTGACCTCTGGTTTACCTATTGGACCACTGTAACAATATGGTTACATAAAAATTCATTTTTGTTGCTAAATGCCTAATCCAAGCAAAGCCTCTGAGGCAGGCACACACCCTCCGAAAAAGAAAAGTTCAAGATGAGTTCATACATGTCACTTGTGCTTATGTATGCATGAACTAAAATGCAGAAGCAACCAAAAATCTGTGACTTAAATGTCTGCTAGCATCTGGATTGCAAAGTTGTTAAGTGTCACGTTTAGGTGCAGGGAGTGATATGTAAAAGTGCTCATTCTTTCAAAAGAAAGGGGAAAAAGAAAAGTCCCTCGGGATCACTAGAAGAGACAACAATGTGATCTTTCCTTGTGCTGCCACTTGTAGTTTAGCCACTTCCCACCCTCCCCTTACACTCACACAGAATAAGAAATTAAAACCTTCTGTCCTGATATTATTTGACGGCTAAGATTTTGTATTTCTATACTATAGCAAGGTCTAAGTCCTTAAACTTTAGTTGACTATAAGAGGTTAAAGGGGTTGTCCACTACTCAGACAACGCCGTCTCAATCGGCAGGTTTGCCCCCCTATAAATTAACAGCACTTATACACCCCTCCAGTGGCGGCACTGTTCTAGTCGTGTGAAAACTAGTTTTCCTGAGGATCCCGTGACATTGTCATGCTATCCCTGCGCTTAGTCAGCGCTGGCCTCACACTCCCCGCCTTCAGACGAATCTGACATCAACAAGAAGTGAGAGCTACAGCTGCATCCGAGTAGTGGACAACCCCTTTAAGTACGTGATCTAACACATTCCTGGCAATGAAGAAAAAAATAATAAAATTTAAATAAAACAACAAAAAAAACCTTTTTCTGTATTATCTTATCTGAAGTTTATTGGCGGTGATAACATCTTATTCTTTAAAAAAAAATCAGGTTTTACTTCATCTTTTGGATCCCTTGGACACGGTGGTTTTACTTCCTTCTCCTCTTCATCCTTTGGTGGGTCTGGAATGGGCAACTTCAAATCTGTATCAACTTCGACCAAAATGATAAATGGCAGGAAAATTACAACCAAGAGGTACGTTTACTCTAACAGCCTTTTATTTATTTATTTATTATTTTTTTTTTGTAAATAACTCATTGACTTAATTTGATTTGTTGGGTCTGTCAGCATTTTCCCTGACATACAGGGGAACTGGTATTTCATACAACAAGTTTTAAATCTAAAGCTTTGTATACATAGAATACAGATAAAATATCTGGTGCATGTCCGGCCTCCAAGCAAATCAAGGTATTCAGCCATTTGGATATAAAGCTTCACCAATGTACAGCTTGCACCAGAATGTCAGATCGATTGTAAATGTGCACTATGATTTCCATTAATTTCTATAATGTTGTACTTCTGGTTAGTAATCACTCAAAGCTTGCTTTAACCCCTTTGCAACCCATGCCGTATTAGTACGCATGAGTTGCAATCCCCCCGTTTAGTGAGGGCTGCTGCACTGAGCCTGCACTGAACCGAGCACATGTCAGCTGATTCTTACAGCTGACATGTGCCCGCAACAGCCGCGGGTGGAATCCTGATCCACCCGCAGCTGTTAACATGTTAAATGCCGCTGTCAATCTCCGACAGCGGCATTTAACGCGCGCTTCCTGGAAGCGCGTCCTAAGCCCCGTCCATCGGCGACCCCGGGTCACCGATGGGTGGGCATGACAACCCAGGGTCTGCAGCAGACGCCTGCGGTTGTCATGAGCTGGTCGCTATGAGCGCCACCTAGTGGTCGGCGCTCATAGCACAGGATCATTTCTTTTGCATGCAGGGGATCTGCTCACCCCCTGTATGTAGCAGAGCCGATCAAACAAGTGCTTCTTCTAGTCTCCTATGAAGACTATTAAAACAAGCAAAAAGTGAAAAAAAAAGTTTTTAAAAATATAAAAAATATATAAGTTTAAATCACCCCCCTTTCGCCCCATTCAAAATAAAATATATAAAAAAAAACCATACATACACATATTTGGTATCACCACGTTCAGAATCGCCCGATCTATCAATATAAAAAAAGAATTAATCCGATCGGTAAACGGCGTAACGATAAAAAAATTCTAAACACCAGAATTACGTTTTTTGGTCGCCGCAAAATTGCAATAAAATGCAATAACGGGCGATCAAAACATCGGATCTACCCCAAAATGGTAGCAGTAAAAACATCAGCCCAGCGCGCAAAAAATAAGCCCTCACCCAGCCCCAGATCACGAAAAATGGAGACGCTACAGGTCTCGGAAAATAGCGCTATTTTTTTTTTTTTAACCAAATTTTGGAATTTTTTTTCACCACTTAAATATAAAAGAACCTATATATGTTTGGTGTCTATAAACTCATAATGACCTGTAGAATAAGAATAGCAGGTCAGTTTTAGCATTCAGTGAACGTGGTAAAAAAATAAATAAAAAACAACTGTGGTATTGCGCTTTTTTTGCAATTTTACCGCACTTGGATTTTTTTTCCCGTTTTCCCGTACACGATATGGTAAAACTAGTAATGGCGTTGAAAAGTACAACTAGTCCCGCAAAAAATAAGCCCTCACATGGCCATATTGACCAAAAAATAAAAACGCTATGGCTGTGGGAACAAGGGGAGCAAAAAACGAAAAAGCAAAAACGGAAAAAGCTCTGGTCCTTAAGGGGTTAAAGCATCACTCCAGCGTGGTTTCTTTATTTGGCCATCGGAGTGTTATCATCATTTATGTTCACTGCCCCAGTACTGTACCTGCCATCCAGCCGTCTTCTGCTCTTCCTGGAGATGTTATGTCCTGTTCTGTTATCTTGTGACCTCAGGTTCTGACTGACCGGTAGTCAGAGATAACTGTCACAAGCTCTCAATGTAGAACGGAGTGGATAACAAAACCCTTTAGGGATGAGAAATCATACTAACAAATTACGCAAAGGGTAAATGGACGCAACTTAAGGGATAATGTGATTTAAAACTTGACTTTTATTGTAATTAATTAATATGGTCTAACAAAGATTAAAATAACTCGGGTTACATTGCTGTGTAGCATTTCTTTGGGACTCAACAATGAGATATCGCTCTCCTAAAGCGAATATATATCCTACCCTGATTAATGCCGTCAGTCCACTAGCTTGAATAGCTTTTCTAAGGACTATTTTATACATGTCCGTTGCAAGACCACTATAGCTGATTTTAAAATTCACTCATGGCCTCCCTGACATGTTTCGCCATGACTGGCTTCACCAGAGGGCTGAGGCTAGACTCAATGTCAGTCTGAGAGCTCTGTTCTGAGAAGTGACCTCCTGCAGCGATCCGGCAGGTCACAACTAGCCGAAGACGTCCAGCGCAGTGCCAAGAACAGAAGACTGCAACAGATATTTATATTACTAGGGGCAGGAAACTTGCATTAGTGATTCCTCTCCGGTGGTAAAATTTTAAAATAATAAAAAAAAAAAAAAAAACATGGTGCTTTTAAGGGAAATCTCAACATATATTTTGTTGCAATACACATCTGCCAATCTTGAGTTCCTAGGAGTGCCGTATAGAGTATGGGGAAAGAAATGCTTTTTAGACTATTTTGAACTTGCCACTTATTTTTGGCTATTGCATGCACATTACTAAAAGACACAGCCCAGTGTAAATTGGGGAGGAAAACCTTCTCGTTGCACCATCTACAGTGCCCGGATGTCTCAGCACTCCCCTTAAGACTAGATGGAACGGAGGTTCACATGTTTGACTTCTGCTCCCTTCAGATAAGGGCCCTGTCCTCGAGGTAGGAGTGTGGGCCCCAGGGATCGGACCTGGAACAATCAGGAAGTTATTCCCTAGCCCATGGATAGAAGATGACCTTTAATCTTTGTACATGCCCTTTAATACAAAGTCTCAGGGAGTTTTGTCCTGCTATGGGTTAAAGCAAAACTCTCTCGCAGCTGAAATTCCATTACATATTGAAGTCTAAAGTAATGTTTAAGTCTAAAGACATGAAGTCTCCGGCCGGCTTGTCAAAGTATGTTTGCTATAAAACGCTGTTTGAGTGAAATGCGCAGAGCTGTGATAATGCACCCAGTGTCCGGGTCAGTCAGCAGGAAGCTCCTGTCAGGTTCCCGTCAAGAACTGATCACCATGCTTTGTGAGAAGTCTCTCGGATCACCTCAGTGTTTCCCATCCTAACATGGATCCCTCCAGGATCATGTCTGATCTCCATACAGGGAAGCGCTGGATGGAGTGGTGGGTGGCTCTTACAAAGGACCGTTCAGTGTGTGGGATTTACCAAATCGCCTCTACACTTTCCAGATACTTTTCAGACCAAAATTGACAGGAGATGCAAAAAGTATTGAAAAATCTGTATCATTCATTGTGGACTTCACACCTGCAATGCACAGGGGGAAACCTGCAGCAAAACCTTCACGTAACGCATGTGGATTTTGTTATAAACAGATCTGCCCATGTGCAGGTTCCCTAAATGGGTAACTCGTAAACTTGTCTTTCCAGGTTTTTTTTTCATTTAAGGCTTTTATTTTTTATATAAACATGGATCTCAAAGTATAAAGTACTGCTGACTGCAAGGCTTTCAGGGACGAGAACCTTTTGTGTGTGTCTAAGTGTTTTGTTTTTTCCTCACCATAGAAACACAATAAAGGCTCGTCTGAAATCCATTATCTTGGTGACAATGTGTTTTATAGACTTAACGCATTGTTTCTCTATTGAACTGTCTTGTATGTCAAAATAAACAAAGAACATGTGCGAGCAGCTCCTGAGACTCTCCGGTGAACCATTCCTCAGTGGTGCACGGCACAAAGCCAGGTTAAGATGGGGGAATCGGAAGAAGACTTCTGGCTTCCGACACGAAAAATTGGAAAGCAAACTATGAAAATATTGAAATACGTTTGTATTCAGAGGTCGTTCCTTACATAGGCTGGCACTAGTTGGATTCAAGAAATGGTCACAAGTAGTCTGCAATTTCTGCAGAAATTTCTAGGCGTGATTACAGAGCGGTGACCTAAAGCAGAGATGATTGATATTTTATGGAGAATGCAAGTCATTTACTTAAGTAGATATATCTGGAATGGTGACAGATCTTTACAGGGAACCTGTCGGGGCAGTTTTACTAATGAATCCAGACCTATGGCTGTATAGGCATTAGAGCAGCAATAGAAATGATACCTGTATTGTAGTAATCCCATATGCCAGTATTTGAAGCCACGTGCAAATTAGCTGGGAAGTGCATACAGACATACTGGTGCACTTGGTCTACTGAAACGCCCCAAATGCACTTAAGGCTAATTTGTATGGGGATTTGAAGCTCCTTTTCTCAGCCACGGTACATACTTCGTTCTTATTGTTATACTAGGGCCTATACAGTCATACCACTAGCTTCAATAGTAAACTTGTCCTGACAGATCCATATATACAAACTTGTGTGTTCTTTGCCCTATCTTAAGACCTCAGAGTACTGTTTTTGTAATTTGCTTCATGGGAGCAGACTATGTTGGATAGAGCACACTTTGGCTCAGTCTACATCAGAGGCCTCAAACACGCGTCCACTGAGGCTGCTTTATGCGGCCCACAGCCACCGACCCCTTGATGATCCCGACCTGGTCCAGGAGGAGCCGCAGACAGCAGCGCTGCATTGCCACACAGAGACTGTCTCCCAGCACAGCATTTCCAATGCCAGTCACTGGCCAATCAGAGGCCAGCAGCTGACATTTGCGTGCCGGCGCAGCGAGTATGACGTCACTGCCATGCGCAGATGTCAGCTGCTGGCCTCTGATTGGCCGGCGGCTGGCATTGGAAATGCAGTGCTGGGAGACAGTCTCTGTGTGGCAATTCAGCGCTGCTGTCTGCGGCTCCTCCTGGACCAGGTCGGGATCGTCAAAGGGTCTGACTGTGGTGCCTGCAGGGCCACATCTGCAGGAAGGACGCCGAGGGAACAGTGGACAGGTGAGAATCTTCTTCTTCACACACACACAAAAAAAAACAAACAAAAAAAAACAACACAGGGGGCGCACAGCCACAGGGTGGGGACCTATTACTGGATGGGGCGCACAGCCACAGGGTGGGGACCTATTACTGGATGGGGCGCACAGCCACAGGGTGGGGACCTATTACTGGATGGGGCGCATTGGTGGAAACAAAATTGTAAAAATAAAGCATGAAATACTTGGCACTAAAAATGCGGTTTTATATATAAACTAAAGTAAACAAAAGTGCACGTTTATCGCCACATCCGTAACGACCCAAGCTATAAAAAAAAGTAAACACGGCAAAAAATGTTCAAAAGGTGTATACAAAAAAAATAAAAAAATGGTATCACTAAAAATGTCACTTTGAACAAAGAATGCGGCCCCCCAAATTCAAATTCTTTTCCATGTGCGGCCCATATACCCAGCCGATTTGAGACCCCTGGTCTACATCATAGTCAATGTCCCTGTCAGCGCATACGCCTGAATCCTGTTTTTATGGAGGTCAGGACGCGAGTCCTGATGGAGCTCAGTGGTTAGCACTGTACTTTTCAGCGCTGGGGTCCTGAGCTCGAATCCCACCAAAGACAACATGTGCAAGGAGTTTGTATGTTCTCCCCATGTTTGCGTGAGCTTCCTCCCACACTTCAGAGACATACTGATTGGGGCTCACAATCTAAATCCCCTATGGGGACAGCAATGGTTATGTCTGTAAAGTGCTGCGGAATGTGATGTGATATATAAGCAATGCATAATGAATATATAAACGTAGGGTAAAACGTGATGTGAACCCTGCCTAAGGGCACTTGTCATTCAATAATAAACGTGTCATTTTTGTGATAATTTAAAGGGGTTTTCCTAATGTGTCTCTAACAGTAACCGGAGTTTTCTCCAATTTAATGTTGAGTTAACCTTTTAGATGCTGATGTTAATTTTTGCCTGTGGCATTGAAATGGAGCAGTTGCCAGTGCCACTGTCTGGGCTACTAAGAAGAGCATGATTTACGCAAAAAAAAAAAAAATAATAAAAATTGATATGTAACATGTGGTATTGCTGTGTACAGAAGTCTGGTATCTCCAAATATATACTCAATGTTTTATATAGAATGAGACTCCTGAGGCAGACTGGCTGCATTACGTGCCCTATGGATATTCATCACAACGGCCTTGTGCTGGAGCAATGGAGGAATAAACCAGTAAATGTACACTAAAAGGCAAAAAAGTATTAGATACTGCTGATGTAAGCGGCTCAGAAAATCTGTTTGATCCCCACACCAATGATCTCATGTCTGTTTTTCAGGATTGTTGAGAACGGACAGGAACGTGTTGAAGTTGAAGAAGACGGTCAGTTAAAGTCCTTAACAATAAATGGTAAGGAGCAGCTGCTACGCTTGGATAACAAGTAAATTCAACGCACGCATGTATCAGAAATATTAACCTAAACAAGCGCCATTTGTGGATTATCAGGAACATTTTTGAAGAAATCTAAAGAACTTGTCTGTACGTATTCTAAGACATAACTAAAGGAAGCTCGTGGAGAGTTTCTGGTATTTGTCATAGACTCTCAGTTCAAATTTGGGACCACGCTCGTAGGACCATACACATTCTTTTTTGTTTTGTTAATATATTGTTTTCTTCCTTGTCTTAATATCGTACATTTCTGTATGCACTTTAAGCGTTTACCTTCAAACTGCCGGAGAGGATCTTGCTTTGCAGACCTCTGTGGTAGCAGAAGGGTTAAACAAGAAGTGAGCCGTGATATTTCATTAGTGGTTGAACGAAAAGTTCACTAACTGCATGACATGTTTTACTCCATTTTGTATGAATTGTGAACCAAGTGTTAGCTGTCCTACCCGCTATTAATCCAACTTTCCCAGCAAAACATGTGTTACTATACGGACTCCTTCATCTTCTTTAAAGTAGAGGATGCGGAACGACGACGGATTTCCACGTTCTTTATTTTCAGGTTTGTTTTCTATTTGTGCATGAGTGCTGACGGTTCGTTTTCTGAACGGCGTTGTGTAACTTTGCTGAGCAAGAGATGACTTTTTTTTTTTTTTTGTCATTTGCTAAAAAGTTGGATTTGAATAAATGCTAATGTTTGTAGTGCATTCTTTTATTCCTGGCACTTGTAGCATTCTTGTGTCTGTGGGTACTTTTGGTCACGTTCACACAGATGAGCCGGCACACGACTCCCGCACTGATTAAAATGGAAAAAAAAAGGGAATTTCTTCCAAGCCAAATTCCCGGCTGCATTCTTTACCACTCGCTTTTGCTTCTCTTGTGTGATCTTCTCAACTCCGAACCGCAAAAATGGAGAAATCTTGTTTGTAATAAAACTGCATGGTCTGAGGAATCCCATTCCTTCACTGTCCCTACACAAATGAAGGAAATCTGAATTTGTGCATGTGCAATTCACCGGGCATGTGTGCAGGGGAACATTATAGCATATGGGTTTATTTACAGTACATGAGGAAGACTCTTTTTTATTTCATGTTCTTGAAAAATTGCAACCAAGATTTTTCCATGTTCCCTGCTTCAGTTCTTTAGCATATGAGCTCACCTTTATAGCTGTCCAGTCACGACACTAATATAGTGCTAGGGTCCATACAAATAAGGAAATATTTAGTTGTTCTCGATTGGAACCTTCCCCGTCAAGGAGCGTTTTAAAGGGTTAAAGCCGACCTTGCAGGACAATTGTATATATTTTTTTATGCATGTATTTGTGCTAAAGTTTTTGCAGTTCTGTTTCATTAAAAAGTTTGCACAATTTGCCTTTTTACAGACTGTTTACTGCACATTCAGCTTTGATGAGGTCTGTGGTTGTAAGTCAGCTAAAGGAGCTCCAAAAAGGACAGATAAAAGTTTACAAACTATCCTGCTTATCCTCTTAGTGAGCTCACTAATGGATTCTCAGTTACCTCATTCTGCAGCCAGTAACAAGGCAACACACAGCTATAGAAGGCAATTGGTGCAAAACTTTTAATAAAGCCCAAATGCAAATTTTTTTTTATTTTTTTTTATTTTTTTTTTAAAGCCCCAATTACATGGAAAAAAAAAATTGTCCCCAAAAGTGGTCATCCCCTTTATTGTAGGCCTGGCACAACTTTATACATTTAATAGTGACTGAGCTCAGAAATGTAATGCTGATATTGCAGGAAGAACCCATTTAAGAAACCAGTAATGTAATAACTAAATTTATTTAGGAATTCTTCAAATCTAGAAATATCGTTCCAAACCTTTTCTTTTTCATTCTGCCATGGTTGTATTATAACATTGGTAATATTTCCAATCAGTCAGTTTCTATAAATTCCGTTTTACTGGTTTCTTAAGACTCCCAATAGGTTTTACTGCTGCGTCTCATTAGTTTTGACCATGTAAAACTGCTGACCATGCCACACAGGAGAGGTGTTACTGTACTGTCTTACCAGAACGCATGAAACTCCCTCAGACAGTGGTCTCTGAGGCTGAATTCACACACCCGTGTTTGTAACTGATGCAGGATGGATGGCGTCCATGTGTAGTCCTTACACATCTATGCATTTGGTGTTAGTTAGGCAAGCCTACCCTTTTTCTTTTTGGTTGGGCACTATTGCCTTTACTGGTCAGGGTAAAGGTTGTAGAGTCCTTCCATGGTTAATCCCATTTTTAGAAATGGGTATTGTTGGAACATGCTTGTAAATACAATTTACAAATTTTTACTATTCTTCCGATCAAATTTTCTTTACAGCTTGTTGCCATGGAAACTGACCACCTCTGGAAGACAACAGAACATGTGCAGTGCTCACAAGCTGTCTTCTGTTGATTTTGTAAGCACTGTTTGAAGCGGCCATGTTTGCTGGAGAACATTGATACCTCTTAATCTGGTCAGCTTCCACACAGTGCTTACAAGCAAGTCGACATCGGTGGTCTGTCTCCTAATCAACAAGCTGTAAACAAGTGTTATTAAAATTTGCAGCCATTCTATAGTAAGCTGAAAAAAATAAAAATAAAAAAAGTGCTTTTTATAATTACCCAGCACTATCCATCTATGATGATGGGAATAACCCTTTAAGGGATCTTTCACACGTCAGTGTCTGGTACATGTGGTGACAGTTTCCACATTTACTGGAGACACTGACACACGCAGACCCATTCAAACCTATGGGTCTGTGTACATGTCAGTGTCTTTCCACGTACTGGGTGTCCATTTGCTCCACACTTTGACATGTCTGTTTTTTTTTTTTATACACACTGCACGGTCCGCAAAATGTCTCATGCTGAACACACACAGATAACATCTGTGTGACACGTACCGGCGCCTGGGAATCAGCGGTACAGTTAGCGCGGTTTCAAAGTTCTGGGTGCTGAACGCTGCCCTCATCATTGTCCCTTGCGCTGTGAACAGCACCAGCAGGGGACAGTGTTGGGAGTAGTAGTCTGCTGCCACAGTGTCCATGTGTAAAAATAAGAATAATAAAATCCTTTATACTCACCTGTCCGGAGATTTCCCCTGCTGTAATCCTTTGACTGCTGACTCTGGGAAAATGAGCCGCTCCAGCGAGCGGGGCCCTGCAGTGAGCGGAGCTCACTGAGTGACCGGATACTGCTCCTGAGCTCAGCGCAACTCTGGGGCTAGCTCGCTGGAGCGGCTCATTCTCCCTGGCTTCTTGGCTTCAGAAGATTACAGCAGGGGACAATAAGGATTTAATTATTCTTATTTTTACACATGGACACTGTGGGAGCACACCGTAGCAGACTACTACTCCCAACATTGTCCCCTGCTGGTGCTAATCACAGCGCGAGCAAGGGACAATGATGAGGGCTGCGTTCAGCACCCGGCACTTGGGAACAGCACTAACTGTACACTGAATCGCAGGCGTTGGTACATGTGTTCCTAATGCGGCACACGGATATCTCCGGTACGGGTTTTTCCGCTACCGGAAATATCCAGACGTGTGAAACCGGCCTAATACAGAGCACCTCAGCTTTAGGGGCCATATTCGGGGCACTTATAGGTGTGATGCGTACTGGAATCAAGTTTGGCTTCCTTATTATTGCTGCTGCCAGAGCTCTACACAACTCCTATCTCGCACAATCTGCAGCTTTGCAAGGTCCAAACAGTTTTTAACGCCGTGTATACGTTGACCTGATTCCAGGGTTACCCCTCCATGCAATATACATATCCTCCCTGTTCTGTGGGTCCTATAGATCCATATGTAAAGATAATGTGGAATGACGCTCACATTGTACACGGTTTGGCACAAGCATGGGTTATTCTGTTTTCACACAAAGCACTATGACCATCACTGTGTGTGGTTACTTTTAACATCATGTTTATTTATTAATGCATATAAAGGTGTTCTAAATACAGTACAGGTAAAGATGCCCCTTCCTAGCGTTTATAAAGCACCTGAGAACAGGGCCCTACAGGTGTTGGCTATATTTGAAGTCTTCCATGCACTTTGCTCTAGGAGTCATTGGTTATACCGACCACTGATCAGACTGTAAAGGAGGGAAAGCTCGGGAGTACACAGTGTTGTTCTTGGTGCAGTAGATGGGCATTAGGGTATGTTCACATGGAGATTGACACTTTTTTTTTTTTTTTAGTATGCATTGTGTCAAAATCCACATAAAAAAAACACAATACGTAATCTGTTTGCAACAAGCTTCCCATTCATTTGAATGTGACACCAAACTTGTCCTGCACACTACAAGCTTTTATTTTTTTCTGAATTTTTTTTGTACACCGTTTTTTTTTTTTTGCAGCAGAAAGTCATTCAAAACAAAACCATATTAATACACCCTATGTTGTAATTAAAAGCGCATAAAAAAAGAGAAATTCATCAAAACAGCATAAAAAAAGCCATGTCCTGTTAAACCACACAAAAAAACATATATGTAAGAAATATATATTTTTTTTATAAAAGCAGTTTTTAGACAGATTTTTCAACCAGAAAAAGCAAAATCCAAGTAAAAATAATTCTGAATATACCTTTTTACTTGAGCCTTTTGTTCAAGTAAATGCCTTTAAATAATATTAAATTGTGTTTTCAATCACTAGATGCACCCAACATTGAGAGCTGACATGTAATATACCTTGATTCTCCATGAGCCGTCTTAGCGAAGGCAAAAACACATAACTGAAAAGTACTTCCCACTTCAAATAAAGCAACATTTGGGATCATATTGGTCCATATTTGGTCCATGTTCTTGGAATTATGGCAAACACATCTGGCCGCGGCTTCCACCTTTCACTCTGCACTTCCATCATTCAGAGCTTCATGCTGTGACTGCTGATACTCAGGAGAGTGGATGTCACTGATCAGATAGTATCACCTATGTGCATGATTTCTGTTCACACTTTCACTCTGCTCTAACACTGAATAGTTATGAGAACTACTAACCCTGTATTTCTATCAAAAGCCTGGAGTTTTTACTTAACACAAGAGGGAGCTTTATCAAAAGCACTGCAGGGAGAGGTAGTGCAGTTGCCCATGGTGGCTATCAACATCCTGTGTTTTTTGCTGGCACGATATTGCGTTGCCATGGATGACTGCTCTACTTCCCCCTAGTATGGATAAATCTCACCTATGCATTTTTTTTCCCAAGCAAATGGTAACAAGCAATGATTAAATCTTATATAAAATCTATTTTTTTTTATTATTATTATTTGCTACGTATAATTGGCAACTGATTTTTATTGTCATTGAACCTTCTACTTCATATAATTTGCTTCGTCCATCCCTTCGCCCATGTCATGGTGCCATACCTGCGGCCACAGCTATATCTCATGTCATGATTAAATGGGTTGTACAGTAAAGGCCACGGCCCTTAATAGTTTGGGCTGAGCTGTGATACCTGACACAGCCTAAAGCCACAGCCGCTTCACAGTAGTCCATAAAGAGACCATTCCTTATCTTTAGTGACTGATTTCTAAAAACTAAAATAATACCCGCTTGTAAACCATTTGCTTGTATATCAAACCTTTACTGTTCCCCTTTTTTTAACAGAACTTCTCATCAGATTCCTGGTCGTACACTCGCTACTAGTGTTGAGCGATACCTTCCGATATCAGGAAATATCGGATTGGATCGGGCCGATACTTTTTGAATATCGGATATCGCTGATTCCGATACCGGAAACCAATGCAAGTCAATGGGACACAAATATCGGAATGAAAATAAACCCTTTCTTTCCTTGTAGGTTAATTCTACATGAAGGATAACAACTAACAATAATGTAGAATGTATTGGGGGAGGTGGTTGCCCAAATCGATGGGAACAGTGCTCACATTGAAACATGAAAAGCCGGCAATTCAGCAGCGGCATACACCGGTACCCGACAATTTATAACAGAAAGAATAGAGCTTCACACATAGATTAGATAGATATTATATATGTGACTGACATATTTCTAAGTACAGTGACAGTGTTGGTTACTGTACTTGTCATTTAGTGTTAAAATAAAGGATTTATTAAAAAAAAAATTGCCGTGGGGTTCCCCGTAGTTTTAGTCTCTAGCGGAGGTTAAGCAGACGGCTGGGGCAGATGTTTGAACCTGGGAAGGGGGTAATACCCATGGAGCTTCCCAGGCTACTAATATCAGCCCCCAGCTGAATACCTAGCCTTTTACTAGCTATTAAAATGGGGGACCCCAAAAAAAAAATGACATGGGGTCCCCCCTATTTTAATAGCTAGCAAAGGCTAGGCAGTCAGCTGGGGGCTGATATTAATAGCCCAGGAAGGGTGCCATGAATATTGGCCCCCTCCCAGGCTAGAAACACCAACCGTCAGCCGTCCCAGAAATGGCGCATCCATAGGATGCGCCAATTCTGGCACTTAGCCTCGCTCTTCCACGCTGCCCTGGTGCGGTGGCAGTGGGGTAATAGGGCTGGGGTTGATGTCAGCTTATAATGCCAGCTGACATCAAGCCCAGGTTAGTAATGGAGAGGCGTCTATAAGACACCCCCATTACTAACCCCATAGTCAAAGTTAAAAAAAAACACAAACACCCAGAATAAAGTCCTTTAATTGAAATAAACACACAATTCTTTATTGTTCTAAATTAAACCATACTTACCTTCACGGTATTACCCCCTTCCCAGGCTTCAAACATCTGCCCCAGCCGTCTGCATAACCTCCGCTAGAGACTATAATTACGGGGAACCACACGCCAGTTTTTTTTTTTTTTTTTTTTTTATAAATCCTTTATTTTAACACTAAATGACAAGTACAGTAACCATCACTGTCACTGTACTTATTAGATAGAAACATGTCAGTCACATATATATCTAATCTATGTGTGAAGCTCTATTCTTTCTGTTCTAAATTGTCGGGTACTGCTGCTGAATTGCCGGCCGGCTTTTTTTAAAGAGACGGTGCATGAAAACACTTATTTTTTAAAATAAATCCTTTACACTAAATGAGAAGTACAGTAACCAACACTGTCACTGTACTTAGAAACATGTCAGTCACATATATAATATCTATCTAATCTATGTGTGAAGCTCTATTCCTTCTGTTCTAAATTGTCGGGTACCGGTATATGCCGCTGATGAATTGCCGGCTTTTCATGTTTCACTGTGAGCACTGTTCCCATCGATTTGGGCAACCACTGTAATGCCACAACCACCATGGCTGTGGCATTAACGTCTTAAAAAAATATTAATTCCTGCTATTCCATTTAATTGTAATGTAAGGGAGATAATGTAATGTCAGCGCTTGAGCAGGAGAATTCTCCCACGCTGGGATGGCATTCTGATGACAGGCTGGATCGCAGCTGAGCGCTGCCATCCAGCTTGTCATCCTTCAGAGACACTGCAGAGCGCAGGCATTATGGGAACTTCCGATTCCGGTATTCGATATTGTAAAAGTATCGGAACTCCGATACAGCGAATATCGGTCGATACCCAATATTTCAGTATCGGAATGCTCAACACTCCTCGCTACGTGATTGTTTCATTCTGAAGTGTTTCGTAGAAGACACATTTTGGAAAGTCAATCGGGCACTACATGTCTCCGATGACTAGTCTGATGTTGTCCTTGGCGGCTTCTCGATTAAGAGGCTTCTTCCTTGTGTGCTCATAGAGAACTGTCGGGGCAGTTTCAGATGACCGTGATAATTGGTCAACCTCCTGGAAATATATGAAGCTATCCAGCTTGGGTCAGGAGATATGCGGCCAACCTGTGCATTGTGATCCGACATTGGACCCATTATCACGGACATCTGAAAAAGCCCTTAGTCAAATAAATCTGGGTGTGAAGAAGTTTCTCAATCGTTCTTTTCCCGCGGTACGGGCATCAGGAATCTGAAGACTGGTTCATTTAAAATTCTCCCAAGATTACCCACGTTCTATGGAGACCAAGATATGCTACGAAGCAAAGGCTTAGCTCTTCAATGTCATTGGTTTGTGACTTTTCTTCTCTTGCTCTGCAGATTTTTTTTTTTTATGTCTCCCTATATAACTAAATGTTGCATGTGAGTTTTGGTCAGGACTGCACGTTTCCTCTGCACATTGCATCATAAAGCCACAGCAGCGGATTTCACCCCTCCGCCGTTGAATGTGGTAAAATCTGCAGCAGCAGAAAGCAAGCACATCCTGTGGATTAATCAGATCTGCACCATGCTCCTATTTACACTCAGTGGATGAGATTTGTAAGAGCTATTCCACTAGTCTGTTCACTTTTCTTTTTTATGATGATGCCCTGATGTTCACATATTGTGGACGATGCATAAAAAAAAAAAAACTCCAAAAATCTAAGTAAGCTATTAAAATGAGCCAACCCGATTCCCACACAGCACAGATGATGTGCCACCACAGGAAACTTCTGTATAGATTGCAGGGCTGGAGTGACACTGATGGGACCCACGGAAGCATTTATTGGAAGATCGCCTTTGGAAATAAACTATAATTTTTATTCCCTCTATATAATCATGTTGAAAAGCATATAACAACAGGTGCATAAGTTGTCAACATCCATTCTTCCCAATCTTGCCAAGCATGCCTGATTTACAAGAGAGGTGGTAATTATTTATTGCTAGACACCCCTGGCACCAGCTGTTCTCCAAAGATGGTAGATGTTTCTTCCACTAATACTTTCTTTCCTGGGAGAGTCAGGGCATCTGGTATACATTAGCCCATAGTTGTGTATGGCCACCTTTAGGGCATGGTGGCATGAACACAACTGTAAGGGAATTTGCAGCAAATCTACTTTTGGGCCACATTTTTAGTTCCCATTGGAACTCTCCTTTAGAGACCCATCAAGAGGACAAGTCAGTCTTTGAAACCAGAGGAGCTTTAAAAAAAAAAAAATAATAATTTGGGGGGCCCTCTGAGGTTTTAGCGGTTTTGATGAAATTTTTTTATTTTTTTTGTGGTTTATATAAATCAAATATATTTGATATATACAAGAACTTGTTAAACTGTCATTCAGTTTTTACCCCCCCCCCCTTTAGAATATCTGAAAGCTTTGATTGCTTAGGGACCCAGTACAGGTGCTGATTAAATATTGGGCCTGTGGTAATATGCATTTTTTAAGCAGTGCTTGAAGAGTACCTCCTCTCCCTACACAGAAAACCTGCTACAATACATAATCTTGCTGCTTTTGATGCACATACAGGTGCTTCTCACTAAATTAGAAGATCGTCAAAATTTAATTTATTTCAGTTCTTCAATACAAAAAGTGAAACTCATATTATATAGAGTCCTTACAAACAGTGATCTATTTCAAGTGTTTATTTCTGTTAATGTTGATCATGGCTTACAGGTAATGAAAACACAAGTCATTATTTCAGTAAATTAAATAATTAACAAAATACACCTGCAAAGGCTTCCTAACTGTTTAAAAGGGTCCCTTAGTCTGTTTCAGTAGGTTCCACAATCATGGGGAAGACTGCTGATTTGACAGATGTCCAGAAGTCAGTCATTGACACACTCCACAAGGTCCCACAATTCCAATTTTCATTTGGAAATCAAGGTCCCAGAGTCTGGAGGAAGAGTGGAGAGGCCACAATCCAAGCTGCTTGAGGTCTAGTGTGAAGTTTCCACGATCAGTGATGGTTTGGGGAGCCATGTCATCTGCTGGTGTAGGTCCACTGTGTTTTATCAAGACCAAAGTCAGCGCAGCCGTCTGCCAGGAAATATTAGAGCACTTCATGCTTCCCTCTGCCGACAAGCTTTTTGGAGATGGACATGTCATTCTCCAGCAGGACTTGGCACCTGTCCACACTGCCAAAAGTACCAATACCTGGTTTACAAACAACAGTATCACTGTGCTTGATTGGCAGCAAACTCACCTGACCTTAACTCTATAGAGAATCTATGGGGTATTGTCAAGAGGAAGATGAGAGACACCAGACCCAACAATGCAGACGAGCTGAAGGCTGCTATCAAAGCAACCTGGGCTTCCATAACACCTCAGCAGTGCCACAGGCTGATCGCCTCCATGCCACGCCGCATTGATGCAGTAATTGATGCAAAAGGAGCCCCGACCAAGTATTGAGTGCATTTACTGAACATACATTTCAGTAGGCCAACATTTCGGATTTTAAAAAACATTTTTCAAGCTGTTGTTATAAAGTATTCTAATTTACTGAGATAATGACTTTTGTGTTTTCATTGGCTGTAAGCCATAATCATCAACATTAACAGAAATAAACACTTGAAATAGATCGTTCTGTTTGTAATGATTCTATACAATGAGTTTCACTTTTTGTATTGAAGAACTGAAATAAATTAACTTTTTGATGATATTCTAATTTAGTGAGATGCACCTGTATAGAATATAACTGGGAACTGTCTTAATTCTTCTGCTCTGTAACTTGCCATCCACTCTGAGTTGCTGCATCCTCTTTATTAGTGTTCAGCCAGCACATTAGGTGCCGGATCTTAATAAGTTCCAACACCTAATGTGCTGGCTGAACACTAATAACACATGCTTTTTTTTTTGTTTGCTCTTTTTTCCAATTGACCAATGGCTTGCCTGCCCTGAACTGAATGTTCACATCTACCGTGCCTGTTTTTCAGTCTCACTTCTACCCTCACTGCCTTTTAATCTGTTTTATTGTCTATTGCTAGATGGACTACACTTAACAGGCAGGGGACAGCAAATTAGATAGAGGGAGAAACCAAGCTGCGAACACTTTTTTGAAAGACTTATTCACAAAAAAAACAAGTTATTCACTATCCATAGGAAAGGAGATAACTTGCTGATCACTGAGGGGCCGGAGTTTGGGGCTCTGCAGCCTCGTCCTGAATGGATCGGAGTGTGCGCCAATGCAGCTATGCTACATGTATTGTGTATGGGGCTAGCCAAGCGCTGCAGCAGTTTCATAAACAATAAATGGAGCAGAGGCTGCTCATGAGTGGGATGGGGCTGTAGAGCTCTGATCTCAGGATCACTGGGTGTCCTGGTGGTCGGACCCTCTTCCCCTGCAATCAGCAAGCTATTCCCTAGCCTATGGGATAAAGTTGTCTGAAAGCACAGTAACTATTTAATGAATGCCTTGTTCTCTGCTGGAAATGCGTTTCCTAAGCAGCCCATGTGACACATGCTTTTATAATGGTGCTGAAGGGAATGTGCAGTCCTATGTTTTTCACATGAGCTCGTCCCCTGCTTTCAGTGGAGGCCTAGTGATCTGCTTAGAAACAATATTAGTAAGTGACGCGCGTCAGACAGAGGCTCAGTAGCGTCAGTGTAGTTCAAGCAGGAGGTCCACACTCCTGCTCAGTGTGGGATATTCAAGCAGCTGCGATGTTGTCAAGAGACTAAAAACGGAGCAGCAAATAAAACAAAATCCAGCAATGCAATAGAGGTAAGTCACTTTTATATTATTAAACTGCAGAGGGAAACAAAAGGTAACAAATTTCATATAGTCTGACCCATCTCTCCAGCTGGTGTATGAAATAGCGACTTTATTTTTTAATTTTTACAGATAGTTTCACTGTTACACTAGACATGTGGTTGACCTACTTTTTAGACTGTAACCTGTACTCTAATGTTCTGTAAATGGCATTGAAAGGGTTGTTCTCTTTTTATGTTGATGACCTATCCTTGGGCTAGGGTCACACGACCGTAGTCCCCCTCTCTCTTCCCCCTCTGTAGTGCTGCTGCTGGATACTGCAGATTTGCCCTTTTTTTTTTAACTATATTTTTATCAAACCATTTTTTTTTTTTTTTAGCTCCCTTCTGTGTCTTGAATGTGTTTGATCACATATACCACAGTATTGCCATATGTAGTTGTATTGACTGCTTCCTATGAAGCCCTGCCACAGACTGTGCTTCATAGGGGGGGCCAACATGGCAGCGATTTGGTTAGGCTGCCATGGTACTAATCCATCAGAACCTACCAATCGCTTTGGGGCCGATTGTAGCCAGGCAGGAGCGTATCGGCAGTTCTGCTATTTTAAATTGTGCTGTCAGTGATAGACAGTGGTTTTAAATCCTTAAACCGTAGCAATCTGTGTTTGCTCTGGTCACTACAGGCAGATGCCGTCTGTGTAACACAGCTGGCATCTGTTTTGTATGGAGCTGGCTTAAGTGGGTAAGGTGCGAGCTGAACATCTAACAGTGAAGCTATGTATAGTTACGTCATAGCACAGAAAGGACTTATGTTGCTGTAAAATCCGTTTACCTTCTCGCTTGTAGATACAAGCTATTCCAACTTTAAAATATGTAATTGAAGAGGCTTTACACTTTTTCAGACAACTCCTTTCCACATGCATGGTTTATTTGAAAAGAAACTGTGAATTTACTCACCCTCCCCAGGTCCAGCGCGGAGTCACTGCCACTGCTCTGGTTGTCAAATAATGACTGGCTGCAGTGCTGTCGACAGGATATCAGTGAGTTCTGTTGCCTTGCCTGAGTAGCACAGTTTTATTGTTTGTTTTTTAAACAAACTGGAGCTGGTGTATGGGGTTTTTTTTTGGGTTTTTTTTTGAAAGTGGAAAACCCTTTTAATCCCTAAAGGGGTTTGTACAATGTTTCAACATTTGCAGGAGATTTGCCCCATTCAGTGACAGTAGCAGAAGCAATGTTACCATAACTTCTCTGATTAATAACATGATTTATGTATTCACTGTGCACCAGACATACAGAGAGGATTTTATAAAATTTCATCCAGATACAGAATTTGCAGTGTACATTGGTGTCGTGGATTTGACATCCACAGCATGTCAATTTATGATTTTTACCTCTATTTGCAAAGGTTGAAATCTGCAGATTTTTTTTTCGCCGTAGAAAATCCACAGTGGATATGTGCTGTGTGGATGTTACCTCTGTCATCTATAGGCTGCTATAGAAACTGTTTAACAGACACTTATTAAAGAAAGACCTATTAACCCCTCTGCCCCCGAGGGTGGTTTGCACGTTAATGACCGGGCCAATTTTTACATTTCTGACCACTGTCACTTTATGAAGTAATTACTCTGGAACGCTTCAATGGATCCCCCTGATTCTGAGATTGTTTTTTCGTGACATATTGTACTTCAGGATAGTGCTAAAATTTATTTGATATGACTTGGGTTTATTTGCGAAAAAAAAAACAAAACGGAAATTTGACACAAATTTAGAAAATTTCGCAATTTTCAAACTGTAAATTTATGTCCTTTAAATCAGAGAGATATGTCACACAAAATAACAAATAACATTTCCCACATGTCTACTTTACATCAGCACAATTTTGGAACCAAAATTTTTTTTTTGTTAGGAAATTATAAAGGTTAAAAGTTGGCGATTTCTCATTTTTCCGACAAAATTTACAAAACCAAATGTGATGTGGTCCCTAAAAAAAAAATAGACTTTGAGAGGCCTTTATGACAGAAAATACCCAAAAGCGACACCATTCTAAAAACTGCACCCTTCAAGGTGCTCAAAACCACATTCAAGAAGTTTATTAACCCTTCAGGTGCTTCACAGGAATTTTTGGAATGTGGAAGAAAACTATGAACATTTAATGTAAAATTTGATTAAATAACTAGCGGCCGCCATGTCGCGTTTGGGGAGCCCCTGATGGGTCTAAACAGTGGAAACCCCACACAAGTGACCCCATTTTGGAAACTAGACCCCTCAAGAAATGTATTTAGATACGTGGTGAGCACTTTGAACTCACAGGTGCTTCTCAGAATTTTACGTGGATCTGTAAAAATTAAAGAAAAAATTTCCCACAAAAATGTTTTTAGCCCCCAATATCTTTATTTTCACAAGGACAGCAGGAGAAAATGGACCCCAAAATTTGTTGTGCAATTTTTCCTGAGTATGCCGATACCCCGTATGTGGTTGAAAACTACTTTTGACTAGAAACACGAAGATGCACAGCCAGTATATAGAAATGGGGTGCTCCGTAATGTATAGGCTCTGCACAATAAATAGAAAAAAAAAGGATACATGCACACCCAAAATAAGTATTCAAAATTTTATTACAAGCAAGACGTTAAAACCTAACATAAAATCAATACCATGATTGCAGATATGGAATACAATAATATACACAAGAACAGGAATGTATCAAAATAGGATAATAGATCAATAAGGTTCACCAGAGGAAAATAGTATTATTATTGCACCAAGCCCAAATTATGCTTGTAATAATATTGCACATAGAAACTACTACATTTCAAGCCCCAATGTACACATGGTATGTGATCATACACAGCATCAGTACGTTAATAACAATATTCCATCAATATAATGTATATGGTGTAATAAGCCTGAATAGATTACATCAATACTTCTATCACATACAAGAATCGGTAAATAAATAACCGCTATATATATGCAATACATGCAGCTCCCTGCATATATAATGAATGAAATATTAACTGGCTGGAAATTAACCTCCCAATTCTATAGTGAGTTATGTACAATAATGATGATTATCATCAAGAGGAACAAAATAATCATGAGCAATATGCAGAATCTCCAGAGCTCCCACCCTGCATATCATGCCAATTTGCCAGAAAGTCATCAAATATACCACATGGGAGCCCCCATCATATCTGCAATCACCACCTCACAAGCCCACGCGTATCACTGCACACAGCTGCTTCCTCAGGGTAAGTGTGGAGATGTATCTCAGGTATCCAACATTTTTATACACAATTAAAAGCTAAATACTTACAGGTGGTGTGCCCTCATCAAGTGGAAGGCCAGAGCCAGCTTCGCAATTGCAGTCAGAATGGACTGCTAGATCAATGTACTGATGTGGCCACCATCAGACGCCCACCATGCTCATGTAAAGCCAGATATGACGCATGGACCATTATTTTGGGTGTGCCCATAGTTAATGTATCCTTTTTGTCTGTTTATTGAAAGCTACTTTTGAGGCACAGTGCAAAGCTCAGAAGGAACAAAAGCGCCATATTGGAGCTCATATTTTGCTGGGCTGGTTTGACGGTGCCATGTCACATTGGCAGAGCCCCTAAGGTGACAGAACAGCAGAACCCCCCCCCCCCCCCATAAGAGACCCCATTTTACAAACTGTACCTCTCAATGAATTCATCTAGGGGTGCAATGAGAATGTTGACACCACATGTGCCTCACAGAATTTTATGCCATTGGGCGGTGAAGAAAGAATAATTACATTTTTACCACCAAAGTTTTGTTTTAGCCCCATATTTTACATTTCACACTGGGAAATGGGTAAAAATGGCACCAAAATTTGTCATAATTTTTGCTGAATGTAGAAATGCTCCATATGTGGCTGTACAGTACAGCTTAGCCACATGGCGAGACTCGGGAGGGACGGAGCGCTATTTGCCTTCTGGTGCACAGATTTTCCTAGAATAGTATGCAGACTCCATATACAGAACTCCTAAGTGCTAGAAGAGCAGAATCCCCCTCAAGTGACTTCATTTTGGAAATGATACCCATTTGGGAATTTAACTACATGGGTAGTTTTGCGGAAACAAGCTGCAGTGGATGTTGCTGAGTGAAAATTGCAAGCTGCCCTTGTAGTGACCTGTACGTTGTGCCCAGCTCGTGCTTCTGGAGACATGTACCCGTAAATTAGGCGGGCTTTCATCGCTACACAAATGCCAAACATGTGGACGCTAACTGTGGTTTAGGCACACTGTGGGGCTCAAAAGGGAAGTGGGGTTTTGGGAGCACAGAATTTGCCAAATTTCTTTTGGGGTCCATGGACCATTTTGCTTTTCCAGAGCCTTTGTGCTACTAGTAACGTGGAAGCCCCCTATATTTCCGTTAACAGATGTACGGACCTGAGTGGGGAATTTTTTTGTGGATTGAGTCGAAGCTTTTAATGTGATCCAAAATGTTATGTAAAATGTTCCCATTTATCCTGTACTCTACGCTGAGCACTATCGGGGTTTCCATTTAAATCTAGTGACGTACTTCAGATGAAACCCCCGAAGGATCCAGTCACTAATGAGGCCGCAGAGTTACTCTGGACTCTGTCTGGCCTCTGTTTAGCCGTGTCCTTTTTTTCAGAGGTTCACTAAACTGTGGCCGATGGCACTTTTATGCACGCCTGATAAAAAGATAGACACCATGGGATCATAGGCCAGACTGCGTCCACGGTGCCTCCATCTGCTTCATTACAGAGAATCTTCTGCCGGGGGTTCTGTTTGAATCACGTATTTTACAAATTTACACGGAAACCCCGGTGTAAGCGCAGAGCACAGGATAAATGTGAGCCGAGCCTTACTGCGATCTTTCGGAGGCAGAATGAACAACCGACCCGAAGAATAAAGCTGCCTTATTAATTTTACCACACGCGGAACAGAATAAAAAAAAACAATTCCTGAATTGTTGGTTTTTGTTTATTCTGCCTCCCAAAAATCGGAATAAAAAATGATCAAAAAAGTCACGTGCCTGAAAATGGCACCAATAACCACGTCAACTCATCCCGCAAAAAACAAGCCATCAAATGACTGTCTGCCAAAATCTGGAAAAATTATAGCTCTCAAAATATAGCGATGTAAAAACTAGATTTTACAAAAAATGCGTCTTTTAGTGTGTGACAGCTGTCAGTCATAAAAACCCCATATGATTCTGGTATCGCTGTAGTCTCACCGACCCGAAGAATAAGGTCGTCTAATCACTTATACCGCATGAGGAACGGCGTAAAAAATAAACTCTCAGGTTAGGGTTGTGCTAGGGTTAGGGCTGGGGTTGGGGTTGGGATTTTTTTTTCAAAAGTAAGAAAAAAAGATGACGATATGGCGACTAGTGTTGAGTGCAAGTGCTCGCTACTTGAGTTTGCATCGGGTGTTCTGGTATGCATTGAGTATCGTGGGTATTTGAGTGACATGCTCGAGTCTCCGCCCCATATGCTTCACGGCCCAAAAAACTTTGCGGGGATTGCCTACCATGCACGAGCGATCCCCGCATGTTTTTTTTTGGGTGTCTAATAATCGTGAAACATCCGGGCGGGGACTCGAGCATGTCACTCGAGCACACGCAGTACATGGTGCATACCTGAGTACCCGATGCAAACTCAAGTAGCGAGCACTTGCGCTCAAGACTAATGACAACTTATTCAATATGATGACCTAATGTTATCAAATTCTGTGTCGTACCTCTGGGTTCAAAATGTTCACTATACACCTTAATAAAATCCTTGAGGGGTATAGTTTCCAAAATGGGGTCACTTGTGGGGGAGCTCCACTGTTTAGGCACATCAGGGGCTCTCCAAACGCGACATGGTGTCCGCTAACAAATTGAATGGAAAACAGGCTCAAATTGTTAGCGGACGCCATGTTGCGTTTGGAGAGCCCCTGCGTGCTTAAACTTTGGAGCTCCCCCACAAGTGACCCCATTTTGGAAACTAGACCACCCAAGGCACCTATCTAGATGCATAATGAGCACTTGGAACCCCCAGGTGCTTCACAAATTGATTCGTAAAAATGAAAAAGTATTTTTTTTTCCACTTTTTCATTTTTACGAATCAATTTGTGAAGCACCTGGGGGTTCCAAGTGCTCACTATGCATCTAGATAGGTGCCTTGGGTGGTCTAGTTTCCAAAATGGGGGAGCTCCAATGTTTAGGCACACAGGAGCTCTCCAAACACGACATGGTGTCCGCTAACAAATTGGAACCATGTCACGTTTGGAGAGGCCCTGTGTGACTAAACATTGGAGCTCCCCCACAAGTGACCCCATTTTGGAAACTAGACCATCCAAGGCACCTATCTAGATGCATAGTGAGCACTTGGAACCCCCAGGTGCTTCACAAATTGATTCGTAAAAATGAAAAAGTGGAAAAAAAAATACTTTTTCATTTTTACGAATCAATTTGTGAAGCACCTGGGGGTTCCAAGTGCTCATTATGCATCTAGATAGGTGCCTTGGGGGGTCTAGTTTCCAAAATGGGGTCACTTGTGGGGGAGCTCCAATGTTTGGGCACACAGGGACTCTCCAAACGCAACATGGTGTCCGCTAATTATTCAAGCAAATTTTACAATCAAAAAGTCAAATGGCGCTCCTTCCCTTCCGAGCCCTGCCGTGCGCCCAAACAGTGTTTTTTCCCCACATATGGGGTATCTGCGTGCCCAGGGGAAATTGCACAACAAATTTTGGGGTCCATTTTTTCTTGTTACCCCTGTGAAAATAAAAAAATTGGGTCTAAAGTAACATTTTTGTGAAAAAAGTTAAATGTTCATTTTTTTCTTCCACATTCCAAAAATTCCTGTGAAGCACCTGAAGGGTTAATACAGTTCTTGAATGTGGTTTTGAGCTCCTTGAGGGGTGCAGTTTTTAGAATGGTGTCATTTTTGGGTATTTTCTGTCATAAAGACCTCTCAAAGTGACTTCAAATGTGATGCAGTCCCTAAAAAAATGGTTTTGTAAATTTTGTTGGAAAAATGAGAAATCGCTGGTCAACTTTTAACCCTTATAGCTCCATAACAAAAAAAAAAATTTGGTTCCAAAATTGTGCTGATGTAAAGTAGACATGTGGGAAATGTTATTTATTAAGTATTTTGTGTGACATATCTCTCTGATTTAAGGGCATAAAAATTCAAATTTTGAAAATTGCAAAATTTTCAAAATTTTTGCCAAATTTCCATTTTTTTCACAAATAAACGCAAGTGATATCGAAGAAATTTTACCAAAATCATGAAGTACAATATGTCACGAAAAAAGAATCTCAGAATCAGGGGGATCCATTTAAGTTTTCCAGAGTAATTACCTCATAAAGTGACAGTGGTCAGAATTGTAAAAATTGGCCTGGTCATTAACGTGCAAACCACCCTCGGGGGTTAAGGGGTTAACAGTGCAACACTGTGAGCTTAATAAATACGATCATACTCCATTTTCACCGAGCACTTTATTCTTGATGTAAAATGTTAAAAGTGGAATTTCATGTTGTTGGGGTCTCTGTTGCCTTTTTATGGCAATATGAAACTTCCCTGTTGGTCTCTTTAAATGTCAGCAATTGCAACATACAAAGGTATGTAACGTGCACAACGGCAGTAGAAAACACATGGGCTGTGCATTATAAGCAGAATCTAGGGGCACCAGAGGGGACGTGGCAGGACGAGGTAAACAGACATGAGACAATCGCCCTTGCTTGACCACTGCAAAGTTCTGAAAGATGAGAGCACAGCACGGTGATTAGCTGGCATCTTTCCCCTTACAGCTGTAAGCCCTCTTTGACCCTATAGTTGCAAAATTTGCTACTGTTTATTGGAAAATTATTGTGCCCTGTACAGATGTCTTGTCTAAATCTAGAGGAAACCTGAAGTATACCTGCTGGGACTGTGTACGTGGGATAAACGTTCAAAATCATTAAAGGGAATCTGTCCTTTCCAAAAATCAAAGCTCAGTGCACCGTTGCGCCGTCCTTTTACTTCCTTCTCTCCTTACCTTATGTTGACTGACATCGCTTGCTTTTGAGCGCTGCTGCAATTGAATTTCCAGCTTTGCAGGCACAGGGTCAGTGCAGGTGTGCTCTGATCTTTCTCCTGTCTGCAGGGCCGCTCGCTGTACACAAGATCACACAGCAGGTGTGAGATGGGAAAGCACCTGCTCTGCTACTACAGGGGCCAGGTGTGTGTGCACACACCATGGCAGTATGTGCACACACCATGGCAGTGTGTGCAGGTTCTCATCCCCCTCTCCTGTCGGCATCGGGCTGCCGCTACTATTTGATCCTGCATGCCGCTGGTGTACACAGGAGCGTCGGATGAGTGAGTGATGCGCTGACACTGTTCTCTTGGGTTCTGTAGTTAGTGCGTACATGGCTGGGGATTCAATTCAGGCAATGATCCAAAGTGAGTGCTGTCAATCAACAGAAGAGGAGGTACACTGAGCTCTTGGCTATGCCAAGGTGAACATTATTAAAAGTAATAAAAAACAAACAAAAAAAAAAGCAATGTTGCCGGCAGACAGCTGGTACACAATTTTCGATATTTCTTGGCTGGGCTCTTGTTTCCGCCACTTTTTGTTAGGTTTTCATGTTGAAGGTGCACATAGAATTGTACCCTGTTGTCTATCTACCCAAAGTGGGCTGTAAAAAAGCAAACACTTCCTGGTTCTGTGGAGTAATCTGGTGATTCACATGATCCCACTCACAGCTCTAAGGATCATGTGATGCAGTCTGCAGTGCTTCTTTATAATCTGAATATTGTAACAAGCCAGTTGAAAATGTTTACGCTATGTTTACCATTAGCACTTGCATGAAAAATGACCGACTACCTCCAGCAATGGTGCCGTGCACCGGCTAAGTAGTGTGGCAGCTGGTATAGGGGTGACCTGGCGATAGAGACCAGGTCCAATTTATTCTGTCTATTCTGGGTGATGCTAACAAAAACGGAGGGAGCACTGTGTGTAAGAAATGTGTAGTCTCTCTTAGAAATAGGAAGGGGTTTCCGCGTTCGGACCCCTACTGATGCAATCTTCTGTCAGCAGTTCAGCATTTTTTTTAATCTTTATTTGAAGTCAAGCTTTTTCCTTTTGTTCTTCAAGCTGTACTAAACTGTGATGTTAGTGGAGTTGGAAGAACACGGTTATAGTTTTGTTATCAAGGCCCCTGACTAAAAGTGAAAAACTACTCCTTGCTAAGAGTCTCGATGTCTCCCATGTGATTTGTGTATATACAGCAGAGTCTCGGTGTCTCCCATGTGATTTGTGTATATACAGCAGAGTCTGTGTCTCCCATGTGATTTGTGTATATACAGCAGAGTCTCGGTGTCTCCTGTGTGATGTATATACAGCAGAGTCTCGGTGTCTCCTGTGTGATGTATATACAGAAGAGTCTCGGTGTCTCCTGTGTGATGTATATACCGTGAGGCAGTGACCGGGATCGTATATGAGGGACGTTATATATCCCCAGAATGTGTACAGAGACCTATTAAATCCATTGGAGTGCATTGCAGTCACAGACACACCTGCGGCTGCAATGCAGGAATGAAGGTGAGCAATGACCTGGTCAGGCTATCTGGCTAAGGCAGATTAGTAAATCCCGGCAGGGCCTTCATTTCTTGGAGGAGGCTACAGGAAGGCAGTGGGGCGGCCTCCTCCCTCCAACCCGGGTTTTCCAGTGGCTCTTGCCACAGGTCCTTTAAAAACCCTGCATTAAGGATTAGTGTTGTTCAGAGTTGGGACCTGCTAGGAGCATAGCAGGAAAGCTCTGCAGGACTGTGTGTAGCTGAAACTACGCCTGGGAAGGCTCTGCACCTGTCAGGCTCTGAACGGCCCGGCGCGGCCATTGCCCCCGGCAACCGTTGTTTATGGACTCATGTTAACCCGGCTGCGAACCGGAGGAGTTTCTGTTTTTCCGTGTGTTGCTGAATAAAAGCGGTTTTATGGTGGACTTGCTTGGGTCACTGCCTCAGTTACTGCACGGTGTGAACACCGCCGCCTTACAATACAGAAGAGTCTCGGTGTCTCCTGTGTGATGTATATACAGCAGAGTCTCAATTATATTATTGGAGTATTCTATTAATACCACTTTATATAATTTGATTTATGAAACTGTCTAACAGAAAGCAACCACAGCACAGCTTTTATTTTGTATTCTGTTCTGGTAAAATGAAAGCTGCTCTGATTCCTATGGGCAGCCAAGGCCGTTTTTTTCTTTTACTCAGTTTACAAGTCATCACTATGGGTATGTGCACACGATGCAGAAAATTTCTGCATCATTTCTGCATCTCCCTGGCAGAAAAAACGCATGCAGATTGTGCATGCGTTTTTCCTGCGGAATACATGCTTATTCACATGCGTTTCCGCATGTGGATTGACAAGCGCTTTCCAGGCGATTTTAGCATCACTTGGAAAGTGCTTGACAACTAGGTCACACTATATAAATCCATGCAACAGGCATGGATTTATATAGTGTGACCCGAGAGAGTGGTAAAAATAAAAAATAAATGTATACTTTACCCTCTGATGGCCCGCGCTGTCCTGCTCAATCCGTTCTCCCTCGCCGGCAACTTTGAATTGAAAGACCTGCCGACGTCAGCGTCACGTGACCCGTCACATGACTCTGACGTCAGCGCAGGTCCTTCAACTCACTGCAAAGTGCCGGGAACCAAGCAGGAGCGGAGCGCGGGCCGACAGAAGTTAAGTATACATTTATTTTTTATTTTATTCTTTTTTTACAGCTTTTTTAATGGTACCTGGGTGTGGAGGAGACTCTCCTCTCCTCCACACCCGGGTACCATCCGCATATTAGAACGCACCAATAACGCAAGTACAAATGCAGTGTTGTGGAATTGGCACGTTCTAATGCAAGTCAATGGCGGCGAAAACGCCGCGTTTCCGCAAAATTAATGGACATGCTGCGGAAAAATCCGCATCATGGGCACAGCACATGAGGATTTCAATTGGGGAACATTGCTGCCCTTCTACCATGCGTTTTTAATGCGTTTCCGCAGCTGCAAAACCGCCGCGGAAACGCATTAAAAACGCATCGTGTGAACTCAGCCTTACAGTGAATCTGTAGCTGAATGGTGGGGTTTACTGAGGGACAGGAAGGTGGAGCTGGGAGGGAAGGTGCCTGAGAGTCGAGGGGTTTTGATAAGTAATTGTCATCTTGCAGTTCACAGGAAGTTACAGACTGACTTACAGTCTACACATTAGCGCTTGTACTGGACTGGTTGTCAGACTGTAGAAATGTTTAGATATAACTGAGATGGAATGAAATACATTTCACAGCTATAATATTGATGGTGTGTAAGCATTATATGTGCCAAAAGAAACCCAGAGTGCTTCTTTAAATCTGGTTCCGTTACCTCTTTGTGATAGGAAAAAAGTGCAGATGAATGTTTTCTTTCAGTATAAACCTTCAATGCCGTATTAATACAGACACTTTGATTTAGTCTTACTTCATGTGGGTTGCTTTTAAAATTTTATTTGAAAGGTCTTGGTGACATTTTTGCTTTAACGTAGGCGTTTAGAAGAACAAAACAAATAGCGTGCTACTACATTAAAATGATGAGCTGTGTGTACTGTTTATACTGGGCTTTAAAGCATCTGACATCATTTTTAGAAGATCGTGTGTGTTATGTTGGATATATGTTTACGACCTCCACTTTTGGCCATTTTAACCACAAGCTTGGGTTTACCATGTAGTAGTAATTGCCAGCAGGGCCGTGGAGTCGGTAAGCCAAACCTCCGACTCCTCTATTTCCATGACAGACTCCCTCATACATGGCTCATGTGTAAGTGATAAATTTACTGTAGCGCAGATTCATCTCAGCTAAAAGTCTAGACCCTTAGATCAGGAATAGGACAGACATTTATTGGACACTTCATAACTTTCCCAAATTCTTATGAAAAAATATTCCCCACAAACTGCATTGCACTACTGTACCCAATTTATTATATATTTTAGGAGTCGGTCCATTTTATACCGACTCCACCAAAATGGACTCCGACTCCACAGCCCTGATTGCCAGTACCATACATAGCTCACCTGCGCTGCCTCCAAAATGCTGCTTTCTACATTACAAGCACAGTGGATGGGATATATAGAAATCCCATTCCCACTGTGGTTCTTCTTAGTGCTGCGTAAACTCACCCGTAGTGTGGATTTACGATCCGCAGCATGTCAATTTCTGTAATGGAGACGCAAGACCAATTGAATGGCATTAAATTAAGTGGATCTGCATGTACTGACAAAGTGTGGCATTAGAACGCAGCGAAAATACTATAGCCGACCATTTTGAATAAGTTAAAGGGGTTGTCCAGGCTAATGGGTTTTGTTGACATATCCTTAGGATAGCTTATTGCTGATGACCTAGCCAAAGGATATATCATCAATTTCTGATTGAGGGTCTGACACCTCGCACTTCCATTGATCAACAGTTATCTGCTCCAGATATAAACAGTGATTAGCTCTGCAGTGCACAGCTCCATCCAGCTTGTAGTGGCTGCTGCGTGTACTGCAGATGGTGCTTATTGGCTTGAATCAGGGCTGAGCTGCAGTTTTAGACAGCAACCACTACACAGGGGAGGAGTCCTGAGGAGATAATTTGCATATTCCCACTGCATTTTGGGGTAAGTGAAGAGTCTCCGCGAGCTCAAAGAACACTGGATTTTGGCTGTTGGAGCTGAAAAGAGGACATCGGTAAACCAGGGGAGGAGTCCTGAGGAGATAATTTGCATATTCCCACTGCATTTTGGGGTAAGTGAAGAGTCTCCGCGAGCTCAAAGAACACTGGATTTTGGCTGTTGGAGCTGAAAAGAGGACATCGGTAAACCAGGGGAGGAGTCCTGAGGAGATAATTTGCATATTCCCACTGCATTTTGGGGTAAGTGAAGAGTCTCCGCGAGCTCAAAGAACACTGGATTTTGGCTGTTGGAGCTGAAAAGAGGACATCGGTAAACCAGGGGAGGAGTCCTGAGGAGATAATTTGCATATTCCCACTGCATTTTGGGGTAAGTGAAGAGTCTCCGCGAGCTCAAAGAACACTGGATTTTGGCTGTTGGAGCTGAAAAGAGGACATCGGTAAACCAGGGGAGGAGTCCTGAGGAGATAATTTGCATATTCCCACTGCATTTTGGGGTAAGTGAAGAGTCTCCGCGAGCTCAAAGAACACTGGATTTTGGCTGTTGGAGCTGAAAAGAGGACATCGGTAAACCGCGCGCCTACTGGCGCGCACATTTTGAAGCTTTTTTTTTTAAGCTTTTTTCACTGTTTTCAGAACATTAACAATAAGAGCATGGAAGAGTCCAGGAGCCATTTGGTGAGCTGCATATCCTGCTACATGTTCACAGACTTGCCAGTGGAAAAGCCAAACTTCACATGCCAGAAATGCAAGCTTGTGTCCCTGTTGGAGGAAAAGTTGCGAAATCTAGAAGAGAGGTTAACTACCTTGAAAATCACTAAGGAAGGTGAAGAGTTCTTAGACAGAGCAGAATTATCTCTTCATGATTCAGAAAGAGAAGAAATTCGAACTGCACCTGACGAAACAGAGGAATGGAAGCATGTGACCCACAGAAGCAGGAGGATCGAGAGGCAGTCAGCACCCATACTGCTCAGGAACCAGTACCAGGCTCTCACGCAGGAGAACCATGAAGAAATACAGCAAAATAAGACTTTGCCAGCAATGAATAACCTTGTAAGCCCTCAGAATCCTCCTGGATGGAGAAAGAAGAATGTTGTGAAGAAAAAACGGAGAGTGGTGGTCATGGGGGATTCCCTGTTAAGAGGAACAGAGGCCGCTATCTGCAGACCAGACATAACCTCAAGAGAAATGTGCTGTCTTCCAGGAGCAAAAATTAAAGATGTGTCTGACAGGATATCAAGACTCTTCAGACCTACAGATCACTACCCATTCCTGCTAATACATGTGGGGACAAATGACACCGCAAGAAAGGACCTGGAAACCATCTGCAGTGACTTTGAAGACTTAGGCAAGAAAGTGAAAGAATTGGGAGCGCAGGTGGTCTTCTCATCCATCCTCCCAGTGGATGGCCATGGAACAATGAGGTGGAATAAGATTCTACAGGTGAACAACTGGCTACGTCGATGGTGCCGTCAACAAGGATTTGGATTTCTGGATCACGGAATGAATTACCTATACGATGGACTACTTGCTAGAGATGGGGTGCACCTTACGAAGACTGGAAAACATGTATTTGGAAGTCGCCTTGCTACACTCATCAGAAGAGCTTTAAACTAGAACAATGTGGGAAGGGAAGCAAAAGGCCAGAAAAAGCCATACAGCTGACAAATACTATTGAGATCTCTGCTACTGGAAGTGGAAAGGAAGAACAAAGACAAAAAATTTAAATAATAAAAATATGGGAGGAAGAGAAACCAATCACAAACTAAAATGTTTTTATACAAATGCACAAAGCATGGGCAACTAACAAGGAGAATTGGAACTGCTAATGCAGGAAAAGGAATATGATGT
Organism: Phyllobates terribilis; assembly: GCF_046119375.1. Classification (NCBI taxonomy): domain Eukaryota; kingdom Metazoa; phylum Chordata; class Amphibia; order Anura; family Dendrobatidae; genus Phyllobates; species Phyllobates terribilis. The sequence continues at coordinate 112,236,304 of NW_027362764.1, read as the reverse complement.
CATTGGAATCACTGAAACTTGGTGGGACGATACACATGATTGGAATAAAAGGCTAAAAGGATACAACTTATTTGCAAGAAACAGACTTGATAAACGAGGAGGAGGTGTTGCATTGCATGTTAGAAAAGCGTATATCTGCACAGAGATTGAAGCTTCAGAGACTGGGAGTTCTGTGGAAACTGTTTGGGTAAGAATACAAGGAGAGAACAACGGAAAGGACACCATTGTAGGCATTTACTACAGGCCACCTGGGCAAGCTGAAGATATGGATGAACTCTTTATGTATCAAATGACCAAGTTCTCCAAAAAATATGACGTAGTGGTCATGGGAGATTTCAACTATCCAGACATTTGTTGGGAATCTCTCTCAAGTAAAACTAACAGGTCAAGCAAATTCTTATCCTCTCTTGCTGACAACTTTATCTTCCAAAAGGTAGGGGAGAAAACAAGGGGATCTGCTACTTTGGATCTAATCCTTATAAACAGGGAGGAAATGGTTGAGGAGGTAAAGGTGGCTGGGACCCTAGGAGGCAGCGATCATGCTATTATAGAATTTTGGATAACTAGAGGAGGAAGACATGTGAAGACTCAGACTTCAAGGTTAGATTTTAGAAAGGCAGGCAGATTTTAAGAGACTCAGAAAGAGAATAGGAGGGATCCAATGGCTGGATGTCCTTAAGGACAAAAATGTCCAGGAAGGATGGGAAATTTTTAAAAATGAGATTCTCAAAGCACAATCGTTAACAATCCCGAAAAGTAGGAAGAATGGGAAGCATTTAAGGAAACCAGGATGGATGAACACAGAACTTAAACACATGCTAAAAAGAAAGAAAGAAATGTTTATTAAATGGAAAGAGGGAGGCATATCTAAAGAAGATTATAATGCAGTCTGCAGATCCTGCAGGGCACGTATCAGGTTAGCTAAAGCTGACAATGAATTAAGGCTTGCAAGAGATGTCAAAAGCAATAAAAAGGGATTTTGGGGGTATGTCAAAAGTAAAAGAAAAGTCAAAGATGCTATAGGATTTTTACAGGATGAAAATGGAGAAATGGTAAGAGAGGATGTTGAGAAGGCCGAACTTTTTAATTCCTATTTTGCATCTGTTTTCTCTCAGAAAGAAAATGTAACATCAACTGATCTTCACTGTCCTTTTAAAGGAATAGAGGAATCCAAGTTATCTGTAAACAGAAAGATTGTGAGGGAATATTTAGCTAACATAAATGAGTTCAAGTCTCCAGGTCCAGATGAATTACACCCCAGAGTACTGAAGGAGATCGTAGAAGAAATTTTAGAACCACTCTCCATAATCTTTGAAAATTCTTGGAGAACAGGAGAAGTCCCAGAAGACTGGAGAAGAGCAAATGTTGTTCCTATCTTCAAAAAGGGGAAGAAGGTGGACCCAGGGAACTATAGGCCGGTGAGTCTGACTTCTATACCAGGAAAGATCTTTGAACAAATTATTAAACAACATGTATGTAAGTACATGGATAAGAATGAAGTGATTAACCAGAGTCAGCATGTCAGAGTCTTGTCAGACTAACTTAATTTCCTTCTATGACAGAATCACTGACTGGGTGGATCAGGGAAATGCTGTAGATATAGTATATCTTGACTTCAGCAAAGCATTTGACAAAGTATCTCACACCATCCTTATTGAAAAAATTACCAAGTATGCAATGGACCAGGCAACTGTTAGGTGGATTCATAACTGGCTTAGTGATCGGACTCAAAGGGTGGTTGTAAATGGCTTCACATCCAGCTGGATGAATGTCTCAAGTGGGGTACCACAGGGCTCCGTCCTGGGACCTGTATTGTTCAACATCTTTATCAATGATTTAGATGAAGGAATTGAGGGTAAACTGATTAAATTTGCTGATGACACAAAGCTAGGAGGGATAGCTAATACTAGAGAAGAGAGAGAGAGGATTCAAAAAGACCTAAATAAACTGGAGCAGTGGGCAGCAACCAACAGAATGGTTTTTAACAGGGAAAAATGCAAAGTACTACATCTGGGCAATAAAAATGAAAAAAGCATATACAGAATGGGAGGAATAGAGCTAAGCAACAGTACATGTGAAAAAGACTTAGGTATACTAATAGATCATAGACTGAACATGAGTCAACAGTGTGATGCAGCAGCAAAAAAGGCAAATACAATTCTGGGATGTATTAACAGAAGCATACAGTCTAGATCACGTGAAGTCATTATCGGTCTTTACTCCTCTTTGGTCAGACCTCATCTGGAATACTGTGTACAGTTTTGGGCACCACATTTTAAAAAAGACATAGACAAACTGGAGCAAGTTCAGAGAAGAGCGACCAGAATGGTGACTGGTCTGCAAACCATGTCCTATGAGGAACGGTTGCAGGATTTGGGAATGTTTAGCTTGCAAAAAAGAAGACTGAGAGGAGACTTAATAGCTGTCTACAAATATGTCAAGGGCTGTCACATTGTAGAAGGATCATCTTTATTCTCATTTGCACAAGGAAAGACTAGAAGCAATGGGATGAAACTAAATGGGAGGAGACACAGATTAGATATTAGAAAAAACTTTTTGACAGTTAGGGTGATTAATGAGTGGAACAGGCTGCCACGAGAGGTGGTGAGTTCCCCTTCAATGGACGTCTTCAAACAGAGGCTGGACAGACATCTGTCTGAGATGATTTAGTGAATCCTGCTTTGAGCAGGGGGTTGGACCAGATGACCCAGGAGGTCCCTTCCAACTCTACCATTCTATGATTCTATGATTCTATGACAGTGAATGGAACTCTACTGTTCAGCTCTGTTCATTGTTTACTTACAGATAGTTCTGGAACTAATTACAGCTGATCTTTGGGGGTGTCTGGTCTCGGACCACCACCCATCTGATATTGATGATCTGTACTAAGGATAGGTCGTCAGTATTAGCCTTGACAAATCTTTTAGCCGCGTAGTGGTTTTTTTTTGGTCCAAAGTGGGAGTTAGGACTTTACAGCTTTGACTAGTATAGGAAGGTCTTTAGTCGGGTTTCCCACCTGTGACATTCATATTCTCTAGTAGAGACCATTGTGGCACCTGTCTATATTTTCATGCTCCTGGTTTTGACTCTGACTATCATCTGACTTCACTCTGCCTTATGATTTCATCATTACCTTTATCATTCTGATTTTTGCTCTACTTTCTAATGTTTCTTCTGCCAGCTTGCTCCACTGGCCAGCAGTTACTCTGTGGACACAAACTAGTAGCTTTTGCAGCAGAAGCCAAATCCCTGTGAAGATCCCTGTGTGAAAGAGTCCAGACCATGGCATCTCCTGGTACTAGTTAAACTGTATGGCTAGTGTCAAGCCTTTGCTTTCAGGGTTGCCTGACCTCTACAAAAAGTCTCCCATAAAAGTAATTTTTTTCAACGACCTAATCCCTGAAGAAGCGGTAACAAAAACAAATAATGCCACATCTAATGCTGCTGAACTACAGGGAGCAAGTATCACTGTGTGCTACCACCATTTCAGGCCAGTGTCTCTGCCTCTCTGATTTTCACCAGTGGGTCAGTATGACCAGGTTTGTGTCTAATGAAAGCAGATATGTTTCACTCTTTATAGCCAGTGGGTGATGACATTTAGGCAGGCACGACAGATTTGTGTCTCATATTTTCCCTTAATACTTAATATTCTGATACTGTGAAGACTAGACGCGTTTCGCTTGATGGCTGCCTTCCTGCCATGCATTCACTATACACTGCTTTCAGACAGCATGTTGTTGATGCCATAGATCATTATTTTTTTGTTTTACAGAAATATTTTGGTATACAGAATGTAAGCGAAGAAAGCTGACTACATTTACGTGACCTCTCAGTGATTCCTCGCATTACATCTGGAATGTTATAAACTTCGTGTTGTGACAGTATTTTTCTCAGCATTCCAGTCATTGCTTTTTCATGAGAACAGCTGTTTTTGGCTGAAGTTAGATTTTATCAAATCTAGAGAAGCGTTTGCAAATGAAAAACATGTAGTGTGCCGTTACATCAACGTAAGTAAACCTGTGATCACTTGCGTACCCCGTTAAGAATTTGTTTACGACAGACCTCCAACTTCAAGCTGTACTGATTATATGCCTTCGTGATGAAATGCCTGCTATATACAGCTTCCTAAACTGTTTTCTTTCTGCTGGCCTTCTAACAAAAAGACTTTTGGTCTAAATTCACACGAGGCAGTACTAGGTTCTTGCTGTTAAAGGGGTTGTCTTTCATGTGGCGAAAATATGCACTCACTCTATGACTGTAGATTTCTAAATCCTTACAGAGCGCGCACCGCATGCTGTCAGGATTCTCTGGTGTTGCTCCAAAGAACAGGCGGTCACGTGTCAGCAAGTATGTGATTTGCATAAATGCGGTCACATACAGACAGGATGTATTCAGACGTGCTCAATACAAGTGAGTCTAGTTGAAATGTGGTTGGAAGTATGCAAATCGCATAATTGCGATCACCTGACCACTTGCTCTAGGCAGCGACACTGGAGAATCCGGACAGTGTGCGGTGCGCACGCTGTAAGGATTCAGAAGTCTTCAGTCACATAAAGTGACTGCAGACTTTCACCACAAGACAACCCCTTTCAGGTCAATTGCTGGAATGGACACGTTAAACCGATGTGTTTGTACGTTTATGATTTTTTTTTTGTATTTTTACATTGCCCTCAATAGAGAACCGCAGAAAGTTTTCACGCAAGTGCCCTTGAAGTTCATAAAGTGATGAAAGTACCAGACATATTCTGGCCATCTATGTAGTGTGCCTTATAGATGTCCTAAATAAAATGCTCTATAATGGTAATTTTAATTGAAATAAATTCAAAACAGAGTATTACAGCCTATACAACCTATACATTACAGGGTGCCTGCAGGATAATGGCGGAGATTCACCTTCCACTAACATTATCAGAATTGCTTCTATTTATAAATGAGCAATTTTAAGTGGATCAGCCTCCTGATTTCACAGTACATTATTAAATAGATCTGTTAGACCTTATGAGGCTGGTGTACTTACTTTTAAAATTTTAAATCCGAGTGGCTATATGATACATTTTGAAATTTTGAGCCAAGTAAGAATAAGTTCCCACGATGGGTTTTTGGTGATCTTGGATGGTATTTATATAAATCTCGCTACCACTGTGCTGTTTTTTTGTTTAGTTTTTTTTAAATATGCTGTATAAATTGACCTGCAGTGCATGTATGAAATCCGCATGTTAATTCTCCTGCGGGTGCGCGGAGATTCATGTGCTGAGTTTCTGCATAGAATTGCATTAGAAGCTGAAAATCTGCATGTAAAAAAACATGCTGCAGAAACTCATTACTAGTAATGCACATAATCTGCACATGACTGTGTCAGTAAAGTTTTGTCAAAGCCAATTACGAAGAGGTGTGTGTATGTACAGTACAGACCAAAAGTTTGGACACAACTTCTCATTTAAAGATTTTTCTGTATTTTCATGACTTTGAAAATTGTACATTCACACTGAAGGCATCAAAACTATGAATTAACACATGTGGAATTATATACTCTCCTTTTTGGTCAAATAGCCCTTACACAGCCTGGAGGTGTGTTTGGGGTCATTGTCCTGTTGAAAAATAAATGATGATCCAACTAAACGCAAACCGGATGGAATAGCATGCCGCTGCAAGATGCTGTGGTAGCCATGCTGGTTCAGTATGCCTTCAATTTTGAATAAATTCCCAACGGTGTCACCTGCACAGCACCCCCACACCATCACACCTCCTCCTCCATGCTTCACTGTGGGAACCAGGCATGTAGAGTCCATCCGTTCACCTTTTCTGCGTCGCACAAAGACACGGTGGTTGGAACCAAAGATCTCAAATTTGGACTCCTCAGACCAAAGCACAGATTTCCACTGGTCTAATTTCCATTCCTTGTGTTCTTTAGCCCATACTTGTCTCTTCGGCTTGCTGCCTGTCCTTAGCAGTGGTTTCCTAGCAGCCATTTTACCATGAAGGCCTGCTGCACAAAGTCTCCTCTTAACAGTTGTTGAAGAGATGTGTCTGCTGCTAGAACTCTGTGTGGCATTGACCTGGTCTCTAATCTGAGCTGCTGTTAACCTGTGATTTCTGAGGCTGGTGACTCGGATAAACTTATCCTCAGAAGCAGAGGTGACTCTTGGTCTTCCTTTCCTGGGGCGGTCCTCATGTGAGCCAGTTTCTTTGTAGCGCTTGATGGTTTTTGCAATTGCACTTGGGGACACATTCAAAGTTTGCCCAATTTTTCGGACTGACTGACCTTCATTTCTAAAAGTAATGATGGCCACTCGTTTTTCTTTACTTAGCTGCTTTTTTCTTGCCATAATACAAATTCTAACAGTCTATTCAGTAGGACTATCAGCTGTGTATCCACCTGACTTCTGCACAACACAACTGATGGTCCCAACCCCATTTATAATGCAAGAAATCCCACTTATTAAACCTGACAGGGCACACCTGTGAAGTGAAAACCATTTCCGGTGACTACCTTTCGAAGCTCATCAAGAGAATGCCAAGAGTGTGCAAAGCAGTCATCAAAGCAAAAGGTGGCTATTTTGAAGAACCTAGAATATAAAACATATTTTCAGTTGTTTCACACTTTTTTGTTAAGTATATAATTCCACATGTGTTAATTCATAGTTTTGATGCCTTCAGTGTGAATGTACAATTTTCATAGTCATGAAAATACAGAAAAATCTTTAAATGAGAAGGTGTGTCCAAACTTTTGGTGTGTACTGTATGTGTATACAACCCCTGGCAAAAATTATGGCATCACCGGGCTCGGAGGATGTTCATTCAGCTGTTTAATGCTGTTGAAAAAAAGCAGATCACAGACATGGCACAAAACTAAAGTCATTTCAAATGGCTACTTTAGCACTTTAAGAAACACTAAAAGAAATCAAGATTAAAAATGTGGTGCTCGGTAAGGGTAATTTTTTTCAGACCAAGGAAAGGGAAAAAATTATGGAATGACTCAATTCTGAGGAAAAAATTATGGAATTACCCTGTAAATTTTCATTTCCAAAACTAACACCTGCATCAAATTAGATCTGCTCGTTAGTCTGCATCTAAAAAGGAGTGATCACACCTTTGAGAGCTGTTGCACCAAGTGGACTGACATGAATCATGGCTCCAACACGAGAGATGTCAATTGAAACAAAGGAGAGGATTATCAAACTCTTAAAAGAAGGTAAATCATAACGCAATGTTGCAAAAGATGTTGGTTGTTCACAGTCAGCTGTGTCTAAAATCTGGACCAAATACAAACAACATGGGAAGGTTGTTAAAGGCAAACATACTGGTAGACCAAGGAAGACATCAAAGCGTCAAGACCGGAAACAAAATGTCTCCAAAACAGGAAATGCACAACAAAACAAATGAACGAATGAGAGGAAACTGGAGTCAATGTCTGTGACCGAACTGTAAGAAACCGCCTAAAGGAAATGGGATTTACATACAGAAAAGCTAAACATAAGCCATAATTAACACCTAAACAGAAAAAAACAAGGTTACAATGGGCTAAGGAAAAGCAATCGAGGACTGTGGATGACTGGATGAAAGTCATATTCAGTGATGAATCGCGAATCTGCATTGGGCAAGGTGATGATGCTGGAACTTTTGTTTGGTGCCGTTCCAATGAGATTTATAAAGATGACTACATGAAGAGAACATGCAAATTTCCACAGTCATTGATGATATGGGGCTGCATGTCAGGTAAAGGCACTGGGGAGATGGCTGTCATTACATCTTCAATATATGCCCAAGTTTACATTGATATTTTGGACAGTTTTCTTATCCCATCAATTGAAAGGATGTTTGGGGATGATGACATAATTTTTCAAGATGATAATGCATCCTGCCATAGAGCAAAAACTGTGAAAACATTCCTTGAAAGAAGACACATAAGGTCAATGTCATGGCCTGCAAATAGTCCGGATCTCAATCCAATTGAAAATCTTTGGTGGAATTTGAAGAAAATGGTCCATGACAAGGCTCCAACCTGCAAAGCTGATCTGGCAACAGCAATCGGAGAAAGTTGAAGCCAGATTGATGAAGAGTACTGTTTGTCACTCATTAAGTCCATGCCTCAGAGACTGCAAGCTGTTATTAAAGCCAGAGGTGGTGCAACAAAATACTAGTGATGTATTGGAGTGTTCTTTTGTGTGTTTGTTTTTCATGATGCCATATTTTTTTCCCTCTGCTTGGTCTGAAAAAAATTACCCTTACTGAGTACCACATTTTTTATCTTGATTTCTTTTAGTGTTTCTTAAAGCCCTAAAGTTGCCATTTGAAATGACTTTTTTTTGTGCCATGTCTGTGATCTGCTTTTTTTCAACAACATTAAGCAACTGAATGAACATCCTCCGAGCCCGGTGATTCCATAAATTTTGCCAGGGGTTGTATATACATTAAAAACTCATTTAAATAAAATTTATTAAAAAATACAGTGAAAAATCACAAGCAACTTAATTTACCTAATAGGTGCAGAAATGCTGCAACATCAAAATCTCACCATATATTCACCATGGGAAGTGTATTCATGAGCTGGTCTCAAACTTTGTTCATCTAACCTGTCAACTCTGTGTTCTTCCTCCCTGTTGCTGCTGAAATTTCATACATGCTGCATCTTGTCAATCAGGGTAGGTGGTGGAGATTTGAGTTTAGCTCATGAGTACACTAGACTTACCAACTCTAATTTTTATATATATGACTGTAATACTTTGAAAATTCATCTAAGAATGGCTATCACATCCTTTTTCAAAGTCAGTACACCAGGTGTAGCATGTATCTTTAATGTATGGATTGTGAAATAAGGTGACCGATTTGCTTTTACAGTATTATTACAGTCTGTGTTGGACTGGTTTGGCAAAGGTTCGCCAGTAACAGGGATTCTTGGGGTCCACTGTTCAGCTACATGCAAAAATAACCTGACCCTAGTATACAAATTTACTTTTCCTTCTATGTAATATTAATTTGGCTAGCTTGTTTAATGAATGGTTAAAGTATACCTTTTTATGCAAATTGTGAATGAAGTGTAATAGCACTACTCATTAGCACTCAATCACAGGGGTGGCCTACCGGAGGATTCTCCTGTTCCCCCATGGGCCAGTCCAAGCCTGATTACAGTTGTACAACAGCTTCAAGCTAAGAACAGAAAGTAATTACATGAAGCTATCAGCATTTTTCCCTAATTGGACAATGTATTACAGCAAATTCTTCAGCTGTCCTTTAAAACTACTATGACAATACTTACCCATTGTAATGTCAGACTCCTAGAACTCCTCAGATAAATCATGTGATTGTTCGTTTTTTACTACACCATACTGTTCCCAATACATATATATTGTTTAATGGTTTCCTAGGCAGTGGCCAACATTTTTCCCATACAAAGCTGGAGGAAAATGTTCTGTTTTACATTAGATATATGTTATGCTGACATTTACTGAGCAACGACTATGTATACGGAGACTGCCGAAAATAACTTTCACTGAAAACATAATGGAGAAGTTTGGAATCTGAGGATTATATAAAAAGTATATACATTTATATAGGATTATATATATATTTACTCTGCACACATTATTCACCCATGCCCAAGTACACTTCTAAAGGCATGCTAGGACGTGACATCAATATAAACCATGCTCATTATTGATTATTGCCGTGCTCTATAGTTATAGGTCAGGAGCACATTCAAAGTCACTTCTCAATAGTAAAAAAAAATATATATATTTATTTTTATGGTAGATTTTTGCATTTTAACCTGTCACATTCGCTAATGCGTTTGCAGATATTGGTGTAATATAGCACATAAGTCAGTTTGTTAGCAGCGCTCTGTTCTTGTCTATAGTGAGGGACCCAGCTTCCCACTGGGATGTTGCTGTAGAAATGAAAGTCTGCCACATTTCAACCCTTAGGGCAAGACTTGTTTTTCTGGTTTGAGGAGGAACTTTGTCGGAAATACGATTAAAGCTCTTATTCATTGAAGTTGTAAATGGTTCAACAGGAGCTGTACAAACAATTCTTAGAGTTTCCGATTTGTCATTCTGATGTATAAATCACATCGAGGAGACATTCTAGAAAAAAAGTAGAATTGATTGTAAATCGCATAGTAAACTTTTAACAGCTGTGATGAGAACTTTATGATCTACTTTTAGAAGGTGATCAGGTTTTGTGTGTTTGACTTCAGGTTTATTAAAAGCATTTGGTAGTCAAGAGAGAACCTACCACCATTCTGGGGCTGCCCTTTTTATGGACGGTCAAAGACTGGAGATTCTTTTAAGTAACACTCATTAGTAAAAGTGGACAGTCTCAGACGCTCATGTAAAGGATCAAACTAGCAAAATTTGGGTCTGAATTTCAGTATTGTGTAATCCAGGCATGCAGATTGGGATCCCACAACCCTCCCTTGCCCTCCTCACTGTGTGAAAGAGATCTCGTGTGTTATCTTTGTACTAACCCAGCTGTGTCGCATACATTTACTAAGTGGTTTCTGAACAGTCACACTATTAGAGCATTAATAGGACAAATGAACAAGACCCTAGCAATTGGTCGATGGACGCCATGTCATCTGAACCTCTCAACTCCCAATGTGGAAGAGTGGGATGCTGAACAACCCCTAGAAATGCATCGAGTAGCAGTATTCTCCTCCAGTGCTCGTGTTAATTGGCTATCCACTATAGCAGTGTGCCAGTGATGGATGTGCTGTAGCGCGGCACCATCTCCGGCATTGTAGGCTGAATGTACAGAAGCGACTAAAAGTTTTGCATTTTTTTTTAAAAGTGTGATTACGCCTGTTTGGTTGTTGCCATTTCCCTGTTGATGAATTGAAAGCGCATGAAGTTGTCATCATGTAAGACCTTAATTTTAATCAAATTGCTTTTGAATATAGATATGGCCATTTAATTAAAGGAAGCTGACTGCCAAAAGTTTTGCGTTTACTATTTATTGATCACAACATAGATAGTAATTCATTGCTTACAATGCCATAACTTAGTATTTTGTAGCATAACCTCTTGCTTTAATTACTGCACCACACTGATAGGACATTGAAGCCACTAGAGTATTCAAGACATCTTGAGGGATCTTGCTTCATTCCATTTGGAAATCTGCAAACAAATCCTCTTTATTGCTATGGGTACAGGCCCCATCTCGTCGCCCTAACTCATCCCAAAGGTGCTCTATAGGGTGTAAATCAGGTGATTGGCTTTTCCATTGCATCAGGCGAATTGTTTTCTTTGCTAACTAATTTTTGACTAAAGTGGATGTGTGCTTAGGATCATTGTCTTGCTGGAATTTCCATCCCCTGCCTACTTTGGTTTTACCATCTGGCAGCAATACATTCTCCAGTATATCCTTGTACATGGTAGCTTGCATATTTCCATCAATTCTATGCAGAGGGCCAATGGCCGATGGAGAAAAGCAGCCCCAAACAATGACATAGCTTCCACCATGTTTCACTGTAGGTGTTTGGTACCGTACATCATTACATTTTCCAATTGGGCGGTATATATAGTGATTGCCATCACTACCAAACAGATTGAACTTGGATTCATCCGACCACAACACCGTAAACCAATCTGTCTCTTTCCATTGGCTGTGTTCTTTGAAAAACTCAAGTCGGACCTTCCGGTTCTTTGCAGATATGAAAGGCTTCTTGACTGGAACTAGTGCATTCAACCCTACTGCTCTTAACCGTCACACCACAGTTTGGCGACTCACTTTGACCCCGTATTCTTTGTTTATTTCGTGCAATATATCTACAGCACTTTTATGGACATCAGATACTGACTTTTTCTTTATAATCCGATCATATTAGAAGACTCATGGCTGTACTAGCTCAAAAGGGTGCTTCTACTCAATACCAAGCAAAGGATCTGAATACTCACGACCATGTGATATTTCAGCTTTTCTTTTTTAATAAATTTGCAAAAATTTCTACATTTGTTTTTTTTTTCAGTCAAGATGGGGTGCAGAGTGTGCTTTAATGAGGAAAAAAATGAACTTTTTAGAATTTACCAAATGGCTGCAATGAAACAGAGTGAAAAATTGAAAGGGGTCTGAATACTTTCCGTACCCACTGTAAGGCTGCGTGCACACGATACGTTTTTCATGCGTTTCCGCTGCGGAATTTCCGCACCCCATGGTCCCCAATGGCATTCCGCAATGTCAATGATCATGTTGCGGATTTTTCCGCAGCGTTTCTGCAGCGCTCATAAATCCGCAGCATGTTCATTAATTTTGCGGAAGCGCCGCCATTGACTTGCATTGAGACGCATAGAATCCGTGTCTGTACATTTGTACAAGCGGATAATATGCGTTTCAGTGTACGGATGGTACCCAGGTCTGGAGGAGAGAAGACTCTCATCCAGACCTGGGTACCATTGTACCTGTAAAAAAAAGAATAAAATAATAAATAAAGTTTATATTCACCAGTCCGGCGGCCCCTGCAGCGCTTCTCCTTCCAGGACCTGAGATGACGTCGCGGTCATGTGACCGCAGTCTGTCTCGCGAGATGCCGGTAACCCGGAAGAAGCCAGGACGAGCGCGACAGCACACGCGGCGGCATCGGAGGTAAGTATAGCTTTATTTTTTTTCGTTTTACGGTCACACTGTATAAATCCATGCTGTTTGCATGGATTTATACAGTGTGACCTAGTTGTCAAGCACTTTCCAAGTGATGCTATCGCCTGGAAAGTGCTTGTCAGTCCATATGCGGAAACACATGCGTTAACGCATGTGGATACGCATGTGAATCCGCATGTATTCTGCAGGAAAAACGCATGCACAATCTGCATGCTTTTTTTTCTGCCAGGGAGATGCAGAAATGCTGCAGAAATTTTCTGCTTCATTTCTGCTTCGTGCGCACATAGCCTAAATCTAGCTGTATATCCTATGGCAGTCTGAGCTGCAGATGACAGCCCATTACAGTCCAGCCCTGTACACACCATGTAGTCTGTTCTCATTGATCACATAGTTATGTCACATCGTTGAATGGCGATTTGTTTCAGTTTCTCAATTCTGGGCCCCGTGCCAGTGATTTTTCTTCATTTTTCTTGACGAATGATCCTTGTGCTCCTTGTAACGGGTCTGGGAGGCGGAACCTCTGGGCTACTATACAAGGGGGCAGTCCTTGTAAGGGAGCGGGTGGCGACCAGGGAAGACGGGCAGGAGGTCACAGCAGGTGACCGGGACAGTCTCTGAGTGAACGGGCTGGAGGTCACGGCAAGTGACCGGGGCAGTCTCTGGATGAACGGGCTGACGGTCACGGCAAGTGACCGGGGCAGTCTCTGAATGAACGGGCAGATGGTCACGGCAAGTGACCGGGGCAGTCTCTGAATGAATGGGCAGATGGTCACGGCAAGTGACCGGGGCAGTCTCTAAGTAAAGGGTTGGTACGACCTGTGGCGGCTGATGATAGACGTGAGCTCCCAGGTGAGCAGGCGAGAGTCTCTGGATGAACGGGTGGTCACAGCATGTGACGGTGGAGCCTCCAGGAAGACCAACAGACAGGCAGCAGATGAGCGCTCCCAGGTGAGCGAGCAGGAGTCACTGGACAGGCAGGTGGTCACAGCACGTGACGGCGGAGCCTCCAGGTAGACTAGCAGGCAGGTAGCAGGTGTGTGCTCCCAGGTGAGCGGGCAAGCTGGTCCATAGACAGACTGACAGGAGTTGGAAGGCAGACCGTCGGACCTCGGGCAAGCAGGCAGGTGGCTGATGTGCGCTCCCAGGTGAGCGGGCAGACTGGTCCTTAGACAGACTGACAGGAGTAGTAAGGCAGACCGTCGGACCTCAGACTAGCAGGCAGGTAGCAGATAATCAGGCAGGAATCTGGCAGGTAACTGGCAGGTAACTGGCAACGGGACCTGAGGGCTGAAGCAGAGTGGTAAACAGTGCAACAACATTGCTCGGGCACCTCCATTTTGGAGGAGGTGCCTTATATATGGTGAAGTCCTCCGGCCATTGGCCGGGGACTCCTTAGGACGGCGCGCGCGGCCCCTTTAAGAGGGAGGGAGAGCGCGCGCGCGCGCCCTAAGCACAGTGGCCGGGAAGGAGCGCGCGCTGCCAGCAGAGCGGGAGGAGGACGCCGGGCTCGGAGCAGGGAGGTGAGGGGAACAGCGTCCCTGCCTAGCAGAGGGCAGGGACGCCGGCGCTACACTCCTCACTTATATACATGTGCCTGTGCTCATTGACTCTAGTTTATAATGTCAGACTTTTTCCATCGAAAGCCTTGGGATGTCCTTGGACACCTGGCTTGTCCTGGAGTAAGCGTATGAATGTAATGCAGTTACAGCACGCAAGTACATGCTGTATGAATGCTGATCTGGCTGTGTGGGCTCCTAATCAGGGGAACATTGTGTTCTGCGTGATGCCTCCCCATCTATTCATCTGTTTTAAAAGGTTTTACTAATGGAAAGTAGTTGAGAATCCCGAAGCCCAGATTGGTGTGTGCCGCTTTATCTTTGTACTTTCATCCTTAACAAATGCAAGGTGACAATATTCAGTGACTGTAATATGTTGTTTGTCTTGTAGTGTAAGGTGCATTAATCATAATAGGCTTCATATCTGATAACCAACAGTCCTAGTAATAATCAAATGTTTGACCCTTTAAGTTCCAGACCAGTTCCCACAGAAGTGGAGCTCACACCCATGGCTGTATTACTGCTGCATAAAATATTTCAGTTCTGCATAGTCCCGATAGGGCACCTGTAGACTTCTGCAGGTATTTATTTTACTCACTTATATAGCGCCATTAATTCAACAGCACTTTACAAATATTATTACGGTCCCCATTGGGGCTCACAATCTAGATTCCCTATCAGTATGTCTTTGGAGTGTGGGAGGCAACCAGAGAACCCAGAGGAAACCCACACAAACACGGGGAGAACATACAGACTCCTTACAGATGTTGTCCTTCGTGGGATTTGGACCCAGGACCCCAGCTCTGCAAGGCTGCAGTGCTACCCACTGAGCCACCGTACATCCTATAGGGTGCTGAATGTACTGAAGTAATTTGCCAAAGAAGCACTGCTTTTAGGGGATAATAATTTGTGTAATATGCTGCTGCATAGAGCGGGCAGCACAAGGACTTCACATCCCTCTGCTTCATCTCCACCTATTGTTGACTGGAGTATATTTCTTGCCTGCAATCAGCCATTACAATTAGAGGAGAGGCTTGCATAGTTTGTTCCAGGATCTGTCTTGAGGCGCACACTTCTCCCGGTTTCCTTTTTGGCAGAGGACATTGCCCTCCTGATTGACAATTTGGACCAGCAGCAAGGTTGAACCGCTGGCCCAAATGGTGCGCTGTCCAATGCTCCAGGCAGAGGCGGCTTAGTGTAGGTATGCTGACACTAGTTGGAGCCAGCCAGCATCAGAGCAGCACTTACAAGCTGCATAGCAATGAGCTTACTAGCTCTGCGCTCCTTGCCTAGAAAAATGGACAGTCACCGTTGATGGGTTGCAGAGGTGGCCAATAACAGACAATGAGCAGTAAACAATAAAATTAAAAATCTCCCCCCATCTTTTGAGAACTGAGAGGACGTTTAATAAGAGATAAATTGCAATGTTACTCGTTTATACAAGCTTTTTGCAGTGACAACCTCTCTAAAGCCCCTTACACATTAGATCAAAGTTGGACGAATCCACCAATAATGGTGGGAACGCCCAAGTCTCACATGGCAGATAATTTTGCGGAAGAGGAGGATCCAGCCTATTGAATTTCAACGGCTGATCCTTTTATTCACCCAGGACATAAGACGATCATCAAGAACGCAGGAACACCGAACATTTCTGTTTATGGAGGAGTTGGGATAGAGAGTGATGTTGGTCAAACAATCGTTTATCTGACAGCTGTCTAAAATGTATGGGATCCTTTACTGTGGTGTTCAATGAGATTACTGACAGGTTCTCAGAAGTATAGATATTTATATACACTCCCTGACAGAAGTTATGTCGCTTATCCATGTTATGTAAATAAAAGCTTATAACCTGACGTTAAATTCATCCATTGGTTTTATAAATTACTCTTTTGAAAGCTGAAACCCTCCAAAATTTGGTGAACCTGCTTTCATCTGTGAAGAGCACAGGGTGTCAGTGGCAACTTTGCCAATTCTGGTGTTCTGTGGCAAATGCCAAGCGTCCT
The DNA here is from genome assembly GCF_046119375.1 of Phyllobates terribilis. Classification (NCBI taxonomy): domain Eukaryota; kingdom Metazoa; phylum Chordata; class Amphibia; order Anura; family Dendrobatidae; genus Phyllobates; species Phyllobates terribilis. Next base: position 112,220,157 of record NW_027362764.1, on the reverse strand, counting down.
GCACGGTGTTGGGCTGTGAGCACAACCCCCATCTGTGGACGTCGGGCCCTCATACCACCCTCATGCACATTTGTGGCCTGCTGGAGGTCATTTTGCAGGGCTCTGGCAGTGCTCCTCCTGTTCCTCCTTGCACAAAGGCGGAGGTAGCAGTCCTTCTGCTGGGTTGTTGCCCTCCTACTGCCCCCTCCACGTCTCCTGGTAGCGCCTCCAGCCTCTGGACACTACGCTGACAGACACAGCAAACCTTCTTGCCACAGCTCGCATTGATGTGCCATCCTGGATGAGCTGCACTACCTGAGCAACTTCTGTGGGTTGTAGAGTCTTTCTCATGCTACCACGAGTGTGAAAGCACAACCAACATTCAAAAGTGACCAAAACATCAGCCAGAAAGCATTGGTACTGAGATGTGGTCTGTGGTCCCCACCTGCAGGACCAATCCTTTATTGAGTGTGTCTTGATAATTGCCAATAATTTCCATCTATTGTCTATTCCATTTGCACAACAGCATGTGAAATTGATTGTCAATCAGTGTTGCTTCCTAAGTGGACAGTTTGATTTCACAGAAGTTTGATGTACTTGGAGTTATATTCTGTTGTTTAAGTGTTCCCTTTATTTTTTGAGCAGTGTATTTGCTCTTTTTATTTTGGTTCATTCCTAAAAGGGAAAACAGTGGATGTAACTTCAGAAAAATGCTGAAAAGAATCCAGAGCAAATAACACAGTCCTCCTAATAAAGAAATGGTAAAACATGGTCACAGACGTGAGCAGTGTTCAGTGAAATATCCTGTTGAATTTCTAACAATAACCTTATATTGTCTTATTATATTGCAGTGTATTAAGGCTCCCGTAAACGTTACATTAAAGTCGGCCAAAGTTGTCGACAGTCTTGTGTATTTGGGCCTGTGATGTCGGGGAAGATCAGGGAGAGTAAGTTCGAATTTTAATGCCCGACCCTTCTTTAATCCGAGAATAAGCCACCACCACAGTTATTTGGCAGCAGCCTTCTCTGCTTTCGCCTATTCCCATACACATCAACTTTCGGCATGGCCCAGCGTTGATGTATTTTTCGGAGTCAGCTGAAGGCGAAATGCTCTCACTGATCGAATGTGTATGGCCAAACTTTAAATATAACATTAAGATATCCTTCACAGTCAACCAACAGAGGCTATCTAGTAAAAATGTACATTTATACATTGTCACAATCTGCTCATTTGCCCAACCCCTCTCCAGTAGTCTTGCACACTATATGTTTTGATGTGTTCTGAATGGGGGAATGGGTATAGACCACTGCTAGACATGCCTGGCATTGGCTTATCTCTCCTAAGAACATAAGATTGGCATATTGAAATCCAATATGCCTTATACTTTTCACCCACCAAAGTATGTCGGCCAAGCATCAATTGTATATTAGATGGGTGGTCTTTTCCAAAATTGTCAGATTTGGCTGACTTTAGTCTAAAATACAGTACAGACCAAAAGTTTGGACACACCTTCTCATTTAAAGATTTTTCTGTTTTTTCATGACTATGAAAATTGTACATTCACACTGAAGGCATCAAAACTATGAATTGACACATGTGGAATTATATACTTAACAAAAACAGTGTGAAACAACTGAAAATATGTCTTATATTCTAGGTTCTTCAAAGTAGCCACCTTTTGCTTTGATGACTGCTTTGCACACTCTTGGCATTGTCTTGATGAGCTTCAAGAGGTAGTCACCGGAAATGGTCTTCCAACAATCTTGAAGGAGTTCCCAGAGATGTTTAGCACTTGTTGGCCCTTTTGCCTTCACTCTGCGGTCCAGCTCACCCCAAATCATCTCGATTGGGTTCAGGTCTGGTGACTGTGGAGGCCAGGTCATCTGGCGTAGCACCCCATCACTCTCCTTCTTGGTCAAATAGCCCTTACACAGCCTGGAGGTGTGTTTGGGGTCATTGTCCTGTTGAAAAATAAATGATGGTCCAACTAAACGCAAACCAGATGGAATAGCATGCTGCTGCAAGATGCTGTGGTAGCCATGCTGGTTCAGTATGCCTTCAATTTTGAATAAATCACGAAACCGTGTCACCAGCAAAGCACTCCCACACCATCACACCTCCTCCTCCATGCTTCACGGTGGGAACCAGGCATGTAGAGTCCATCCGTTCACCTTTTCTGCGTCGCACAAAGACACGGTGGTTGGAACCAAAGATCTCAAATTTGGACTCATCAGACCAAAGCACAGATTTCCACTGGTCTAATGTCCATTCCTTGTGTTCTTTAGCCCAAACAAGTCTCTTCTGCTTGTTGCCTGTCCTTAGCAGTGGTTTCGTAGTAGCTATTTTACCATGAAGGCCTGCTGCACAAAGTCACCTCTTAACAGTTGTTGTAGAGTTGTGTCTGCTGCTAGGACTCTGTGTGGCATTGACCTGGTCTCTAATCTGAGCTGCTGTTAACCTGCAATTTCTGAGGCTGGTGACTCAGATAAACTTATCCTCAGAAGCAGAGGTGACTCTCGGTCTTCCTTTCCTGGGGCGGTCCTCGTGTGAGACAATTTCTTTGTAGCACTTCATGATTTTTGCAACTGCACTTGGGGACACTTTCAAAGTTTTCCCAATTTTTCGCACTGACTGACCTTCATTTCTTAAAGTAATGATGGCCACTAGTATTTCTTTACTTAGCTGCTTTTTTCTTGCCATAATACAAATTCTAATAGTCTATTCAGTAAGACTATCAGCTGTGTATCCACCAGACTTCTGCACAACACAACTGATGGTCCCAACCCCATTTATAAGGCAAGAAATCCCACTTATTAAACCTGACAGGGCACACCTGTAAAGTGAAAACCATTTCCAGTGACTACCTCTTGAAGATCATCAAGAGAATGCCAAGAGTGTGCAAAGCAGTCATCAAAGCAAAAGGTGGCTACTTTGAAGAACCTAGAATCTAAGACATATTTTCAGTTGTTTCACGCTTTTTTGTTAAGTATATAATTCCACATGTGTTAATTCATAGTTTTGATGCCTTCAGTGTGAATGTACAATTTTCATAGGCATGAAAATACAGAACAATCTTTAAATGAGAAGGTGTGTCCAAACATTTGGTCTGTACTGTACATCAGTCAAAACTTTGGCGATTCCCCTTCATACAGTGGTGTTTCTTGTTATTGGAATGTGTAGATTTAGACTGAGGGCAGCAAAACCACGATGGGACACATATCGAAACAGAGGTAGTAAACACTTGTGAAACAAACCAGAATATGTGTTAAATATTAAATTCCTCAAAGGGCCCTGCTTTTACTGATGACTGTTTTATACAGTCTTGGCAAGCTGTTTCATCAGATAGTCACCTGGAATGGTTTCCAACCGTTTTGAAGGAGTTGCCAGAGGTGCTGAGCACTTCTTGGCTGCTTTGCCTTCACTCTGCATCCTTCTCATCCCAAAACATGTCAGTTGGGTTGAGATCGGTTAATCGTGAAGGCCATGTCATCTGGCTCGGCACTCCATTCCTCCCATTGGTTACATAACCTGGAGGTGTGTTTTGGGTCAATATCCTGTTGCAACACAAATGATGGTCCGCCTAAGTGCAAACCAGATGGGAGGGCCTGTCATTGCAGAATGTTTCGGAAGTGTGCCTTAAACTTGGAACAAACGATCAGTAGAAAAGTACCTCCACACCACCAAACCTACCCCTCCATGGTTCACAGTGGGCACTACTACATCTTTTCTGCATCTCACAAATACATCGTTGCTGGTACCAAAAATGTCAAACTGTCTCCTCAGACCACATTACAGATTTCCACTGATTTTATGCTCCAAACAAGTCTCCTATCTTTGCAGTCCTCAGAAATTTCTCATTTGCAGCACTTTAACTATAAAGACTGGCTTCTCTGTCTTCTCTGGACAGTTGAGATGTGTCTGCTTCTGGATGTCTGTGCATCACATGTGAGTACTGTTATTTGAGGTCATGTAAATTAGCATTTTCTCAGTCTTGTAACTGATGAACTTTACCTCTGCAGCAGAGGCAATTGTTGATCTTCCTTTCCTGGGGTTTTTCTCATGAGGGGCAGTGTCATCATGATGGTTTTCATGACTGCACTTAAGGATACCTTCAAGGTTCTAGCAATTGTCAGGATCCACTGTCCTTCATGTTTTAAAGTAATGATGGACTGTTGGTTTGTCTTTATCTAGTTGACTACTTGTTACCGTATTCTGGCTTGGAACAGTTATGAAACAGAGCTCCGCACTGTATGGAGCTGTGTACCAACACTACCTCTGCAAAACACACCTGATGCTCACAAACACTTGCTGAAGGCCAATGGCTCCACAAATTAACTATTGACAAGGCATTTCTGCCAGTTGGAAGCCATTCAAGGTGGCACTGGTGAAGCTGCTTGAGAAAATGCCAATAAGAACAAGAAAAACCATTGCATGAACAGGTGTGTCCAAACATTTGACCGGTACTGTTTATGGAAACCTTTTACATTACCTTTAATGAGACGACTTGTCTGAATTCTAGTTGGTTGAACAGTTGTAGAGAAATCTATAAAATGTACAGTACAGACCAAAAGTTTGGACACACCTCATTTAAAGATTTTTCTGTATTTTCATGACTATGAAAATTGTACATTCTCACTGAAGGCATCAAAACTATGAATTAACACATGTGGAATTATATACTTAACAAAAAAGTGTGAAACAACTGAAAATATGTCTTATATTCTAGGTTCTTCAAAGTAGCCACCTTTTGCTTTGATGACTGCTTTGCACACTCTTGGCATTCTCTTGATAAGCTTCAAGAGGTAGTCACCGGAAATGGTCTTCCAACAATCTTGAAGGACTTCCCAGAGATGCTTAGCACTTGTTGGCCCTTTTGCCTTCACTCTGCGGTCCAGCTCACCCCAAATCATCTCGATTGGGTTCAGGTCTGGTGACTGTGGAGGCCAGGTCATCTGGCGTAGCACCCCATCACTCTCCTTCTTGGTCAAATAGCCCTTACACAGCCTGGAGGTGTGTTTGGGGTCATTGTCCTGTTGAAAAATAAATGATGGTCCAACTAAACGCAATGTCATGAACCCATTGGGAGGGAATGGAGGACTTGGGGGCATGCTGAGAGTTGTAGTGTTGCAACAATTGGAAAGCCACAGATTGGGGAACACTGGTTTAGATTCACCTGAGAGCGGTGCATGGAGGACACTCATGTACAGAACAGATAAGTGTCATTTCTTCTGCTTGCAGGTATTCCATGGAGTTTGTAGAGGAAATTCACTACTTGACTATCCTAACACGTAAGACCTGGTTTTCTTTTCACTGAGCAGTGGGGGATCTAATGACTGAGTACTGACTTGATGGCAGCTGATTATGAAATGTCACCGAGGTCTTATTCATAAGCCGCACCGAGCTGTAAGAGCATTATGTTTACTAAAAGGGTTTATGGGATTATAATGAATAGACTGACAACTGGACGATCGCTGCCAACACAATATTTACAAAACCGATGTCTACAAATAAAGGGGTTAAACACTGGTGTGGGCGCCTCGCTCTCCTCCTCGCTGCCGGTGCTTGCTGTAATTGTAGAATCTGCCTTCATGTTACTATGGTAACGAAGCATCCGAATCCCGAAGGCCTAGACCTAAAGATAGATGTATGTGTAAAGATCACGCAAATCTGAGAATGGTAATGCTCAATTACTAAACACATGCCTATAATTGGATGTACCGGGATGATTAGTAGGACGGCAGCTCCATGTCCTACAGGGCTTTCATGCAGGAAATCTATGATGAAATCCTAAATGCATCATGCTTTATCATAATGACTCTTGGATCTGCTCACCTTTTGTCTTCTTACTAGTTGTGTCTCGCACTGGCTTCCTGGTCATGATCAGACACCTTTTTTTGAGCTCAAGAATAGTCGCTTTTGTATAGTTGAAGCCCAGTGTATCGTAGATCCTGTTTTAATCAATTAAGATATGCATAGTCCTCTACAGTGACTCATAAAGTGTGCACAGGGACCCACAAAGTGTGCCGCCATATGGCGCATCTCTACAGCAGATATTTTCTCCTAGAAACAATGCTTTTATGAAGTCGGGGGGACATATACAGTGGGTACGGAAAGTATTCACACCCCTTTAAATTTTTCACGCTGTTTCATTGCAGCCATTTGGTAAATTCTAAAAAGTTTTTTTTTTCCTCGTTAAAGTACACTCTGCAGTGTAGACATTTTTACAAATTTATTAAAAGAAAAACTGAACTATCACATGGTCATAAGTATTTAGACCCTTTGCTCAGTATTGAGTAGAAGCACCCTTTTGAGCTAGTACAGCCTTGAGTCTTCTTGGGAATGATGCAGCAAGTTTTTCACACCTGGATTTGGGGATCCTCTGCCATTCTTCCTTGCAGATCCTCTCCATTTCCATCAGGTTGGATGGTAAATGTTGGTGGACAGCCATTTTCAGGTCTCTCCAGAGATGCTGAATTGGGTTTAGGTCAGGGCTCTGGCTGGGCCAGTCAAGAATGGTCACAGAGTTGTTCTGAAGCCACTCCTTTTGTTATTTTAGCTCTGTGCGTAGGGTCATTGTCTTGTTGGAAGGTGAACCTTCGGCCAAGTCTGAGGTCCAGAGCACTCTGGAAGAGGTTTTCATCCAGGATATCTCTGCACTTGGCCGCATTCATGTTTCCTTCAATTGCAACCAGTCGCCCTGTCCCTGCAGCTGAAAAACACCCCCATAGCATGATGCTGCCATCACCATGTTTCACTGTTGGAATTGTATTAGGAAAGTGCTGAGCAGTGCCTGGTTTTCTCCACAAATATCGTTTACAATTATCATCAAAAAGTTCTATCTTCGTTTCATCAGACCAGAGAATCTTATTTCTCATAGTCTGTGAGTCCTTCATGTGTTTTTGAGCAAATTCTATGCGGGCTTTCATATGTCTTGCACTGATGAGAGGCTTCCGTTGGGCCACTCTGCCATAAAGGCCTGACTGGTGGAGGGCTGCAGTGATAGTTGACTTTGTGGAACTTTCTCCCATCTCCCTACTGAATGTCTGGAGCTCAGCCACAGTGATCTTGGGGTTCTTCTTTACCTCTCTCACCAAGGCTTTTCTCCTACGATTGCTCAGTTTGGGTGGACGGCCAGGTCTAGGAAGACTTCTGGTGGTCTCAAACTTCTTCCATTTAAGGATTATGGAGGCCGCTGTGCTCTTAGGAACCTTGAGTAATGCAGAAATTCTTTTGTAACCTTGGCCAGATCTGTGCCTTGCCACAATTTTGTCTCTGAGCTCCTTGGGCAGTTCCTTTTGAGCTCATGATTCTCATTTGGTCTGACATGCACTGTGAGCTGTGAGGTCTTATATAGACAGGTGTGTGCCTTTCCAAATCAAGTCCTATCAGTTTAATTAAACACAGCTGGACTTCAATGAAGGAGTAGAACCATCTCGAGGAGGATCACAAGGAAATGGACAGCATGTGACTTAAATATGAGTGTCTGAGCAAAGGTTCTGAATACTTATGACCGTGTGATATTTCAGTTTTTCTTTTTTAATAAATTTTCAAAAATTTCTACATTTCTGTTTTTGTTTTTTTTTCCGTCAAGATTGGGTGCAGAGTGAACTTTAATGAGAAAAAAATGAACATTTTAGAATTTACCAAATGGCTGCAATGAAACAAAGAGTGAAAAATTTAAAGGGGTCTGAATACTTTCCGTACCCACTGTAGATGTCAATAGGAGCCTATAAAAGTCTGCGAGGGATGTGTCATAACTTTACAATGCAGGTGGTAGATGGCCTTAAAGGGTCCGGTCCAAATCGATCAATCTCCAGTCACCCTGTGTGACTGGAGACTTACGAATCCCCCCAGCGCACGCACTGTGCGCTGCGAGGATTCTCCGGTTTCTTAGTCGGGACTGGAGGGTATATATGAGTTGTACATACTCCCGTCAGTGGGCACGGCCTCTCTTCCATACACTTGCATGAAGCGAGGCTGCGCCCACTAGTTGGCCATGTCACTAAATGGGGCGCGGCCTCGCTCAATACAAGTGTATGGAGCAAGGCCACGCCCACTAGAAGGCTTCTGCCCGAGAGTATGTATAACTCATACATACTCTGATCCCGACTCAGAAACCAATGAATGTGCACAGTGCCTGCTCTGGGGGGATTCATAAGTCTGCAGTCACATAGAGAGTGACTGCACACTTATCAATTTGGACCGGACAGCCCTTTTAATAAGTAAGATGTTTCAATCTTTTTATTTATAACTGCCCCTTTTATTATAAAGTGGTGAAAGCTCTGATTGAAACTTTTTTATTTCTCCACTCCATTGTGGACTTATGGGCTTCTGAATTTTAGTCCAATATGCCAACTTCCCCTTCAACCAAGGGGACGTTAATAGAGATTTTGCCCTGCGGGTGTTTATTTGCCATAAGAGGGCAGTGTCAGGCCATGTGCACAGTTTTTTGAGGTTTTTTTGGAGCAGAAACTCTCCAAATCCTCCTTTTAAATCTCAAAACTTGTCGAACGTCGAGTTACAGTTCAGTTTCTGCTACAAAAACTGAGCAAAAAGACTGTGTATACATAGATTCATGCAGGGGGGAAAAAAAGAAAATGCTCACTGAGAATAACAAAAACAGACTTTCTCATCTTAAGGCCACGGCCCCACTATCAGTATTTGGTCAGTATCCAGTCAGTATTTTTTCTCAGTAGTGGGAGCCAAAACCAAGTGAGGAATAATCAGAGAAAAGGTGTAATAGAAACAAGTCACCAATTCTGCATTTATCAACCACTCCTGGTTTTGACTCCCATTCCTGAGAAAAAATACTGACCATGTACGGATAGTGGGGCTGTGGCCTTACGCCTTCGCTCCCCATCGTTTTCTGTCATTACAGAACTAGGAGAGCTGCATGGGAGCGCAAGAGCAGAGAGGACATCATGTGAACAACGTTTGTAACATACAACGCCTTTAAACTACTACAGGTATTGGAAAATAAGGAGAATGACCATATTGACAAATACCTGTAGTATGTCCAGAGAGGGTTGTTTGTGAAAAACACTGCTTGCACAATGCTCTTCATGGCAGTAGCGCTCTCATTCTGCAGCTCTTCTTCCCCGGCACTGTAATAACAGGAATCAATGGAAGTGTGGAGTTCTCAGCATGAGATCAGTTTCATCAGATCATGCTGAAAAAGCCTGGCTTTGACATCGTTCATGGTCGTTTGCTCTTTTTTTTAACGTTGCCTTTTAATGATTGGAAAAAGTAAACACATCCATTGAAGAATATCAGTTAACACCTCCTTGTTTTAACAGGGATATTGACATATTAGGCACAGTCTAGAATTCAGTAGAAGATATGTCCACAACGGAGAAAAAAGGAAAAGAACATTTTAATCAGATCTTTAGCCACTTTATTATAAGGTAGGCAGCTACAAATAAAAGAAATAAGTAGCGAAAGGTTCACTCAGAGCTTTTTGAGACATTAAAGCGGTTTCTTGAATCAGTTTTCCCTTGGAAAAGTCATAATTTTATGTTCACACTGTTTCTGAGCAGATTCGCTTTTGTTTTTTTAACAGCTTCAGGTTTCCAAAAACCTCAAAATAAAGTGATGCAGACCATTTTTCAGACCTTTTTCACTCTGAAGCCACTCCATACTCCACAATTAAAGTCAATGGGAGTGGGGGCATTTTGGAGGCATATTTGCCTCCAAAAATGTTCTTTTTTCCCTTTTTAAGAAAATTTTTTTTTTTGCGGAAACAAAATGTGGGGGGGGGGCTAAAAAAAAATATATATATATTTTTTTTACAGAAAACATTCAAGAAAAACATAAAAAAAGCCTCAAAATTCTGGACATAACCTAATATATCAACATGAAAATGCAACCTTTAGGGTCTTGCTGTTCATATTTTACCCATCTATCCGCATCATTAGTGCTTTCATTTGCTTCAACTCATTCAAAACTGGAATAAATTCTGCCCTAAAACCCGCCTTGTAGCCAATGGCTCGGCATTCTTTACAGCTAGGTAATTAGATTTCTGTTGTATGAACTGAGATCTTTTTCACGCCCTGTGAAATCTTACTCTGCATATTGAATATGTTGAGAAATGAGATGATTCATGCACAAGTTTCACGGACTCTTCAGTCGGCAGCTCTCTTGACCCCCTGGGGCATTGCTTCTTGCTTTACCTGAGCGTTCAACACTGTCTGGATTTCATAAGTTATTTTATTACATTTCTAAGGAAATCTTTCCCCATTTTTACTGATTAAGTGAAACTTGTTCTATCTTGCTTGCGAGTTAATCATTCATGAGATTTCTATAGAGTGTTATATAAGATATGAGCCACAAGTGCAAAGAACACTCCTACAATAATCAGTTTTATTGCTTGTGCATTATCTTCACAATTAATAAATTATACTTGGTAAAAGCTGTATACCCACTGTATACTATAAGAATCTGCTTCTTCCGGTATGAAAGGGACCAGGAGTCCCCAACCTACAGCTCGAGAGCCACATGTGGTTCAGGGGCCCGTGATGTGTGGCTCGCGACTGTCTGCCGGCTTTCTGAATTAGCACCAGATATAGGAAAGACCTATAAGGCTGTGTGCCCACTATGCGTTTTTCTAGCGTTTTTGCTGCAGAATTTCCGCAGCGGAAATGCTTTAAAAATGCTTGGTAATACGTGCCCCATGGTCCCCAATGATAATCCCCATGTGCTGTGCACATGCTGCGGAAATTTCCGCTGCGGATTATCATTGCGGAAAAATCCGCAGCATGTCCATTATTTGTGAGTTTCCGCATGCGGATCTGACTACACAATGCATTTGAAAAACGCATGGCAAATCCGCAAGTAAAAATGCTTAAAAAATGCGTGTAAAATCCACATGCGTTTTTACTGGCAAGGACATGCAGAAATGCTGCGGAAAATTTCTGCTTCAATTCTGCATCGTGGGCACATAGCCTTAAGAGTAGATCTCTAGATGGTGACTATTGTGTGTAGCCCTGCACAGAAAAGCAGATCTTAAACCTCTGTCACATACAATAGGCCTGACAGGCACATCTCTTTTACTTTCTTTTCTCCTTCCTCACCCGATTGTGAGGAAATCCCCTCCCTCCAGGTTAAGTAAATGGTTTTTTTTGCACCTGATTATGTGTAGTCTCTTTTATTACATCCCTATGAAGGTCACTGATCACTTTTAGAGCACTGAAATTGCAAACATTAGATATTATAGGTATTTTTCTAGCCTGCGCCTGACAGTCACATTGTATGTGAACTCGTTAGAACCGATATTGTATGTGTTAACAGGGGTAAGATGGGAAACCCTGGAACTTGGAATACTGTTGTGTGATTTCAGCGTAAAAGCTTTTTGCTGTCATTATACCGGTAATGGGGGGTGTTGGGTATCACTACTGTGAGTGGGGCAGGAGCTGAATATGGCTTGCGACCCTGTTTCATAGCTGTAGGTGGCTTTCATGGTCAGAAAAGTTGGGGACCTCTGCCTTAGACCATAGATGGCTATGTATGGGCTTGGCCAATCGGCCAGCACCTATGTCTCCTGACTCCTCCATACGTAGGCGCGCTCGCTTTACTGAGTGCTTCTGTGCTTTATACATGAGTTGCTGCCAGCCTCCTGGAAGCCCCTATTCAAATAGACTGTTGGCCAACAGGTTTGTCTGACTTTAGTTTAAGGCTTCTCTCGAGGACCGATTTTAACACTTGGGCTATGTTCACATGTCCAGTAGTCATCCGTTGACAAAAAATTGTGCAGACGCAACTTTTTTTGTCCAGCTTAAAAAAAAACTGATTTCCATTGGATCCTTTTTTGTAAATTTTGAAGTCTATGGAAAACAGATCCATTAGTTAGCCATCCATTTTTCTTTCATTTGAAAAGGACCCGTTTTTAGCTTTCTGGATCAGTTTCAAATGGTAGAAAAATGTTAAAACAAAAATGTTACAAATGTTAAAAAAAAAACAGATCCAGTTGAAATCATATTTATTTATTTTTTGCCGGACAAAAAAAGTTGTCTGCACCACTTTTTTTATCAACTGATTGCTACTGGTTCCATTCTAACGGATAACTACTGGACATGTGGACTGAAGGACACATCTGACAGATGTGAGTTAGCGATCCTCCATATCTACCAGGAATAGTTGATGCAAAAGATAAAAAAAGACAAGTTATGGCTCCTCTTAGCACAATAAACCCAATACATGGTGGAGATGTATGTATATTAGTTGGGAGTGAGTACACTTGCCTTTTGGGGTTGTGCAAGGTTCACCCTGGTGTAAAGGCTTGTGGAATTGTGGTCTGTCAGCTGCTGCTTATATCTGGAGCGATGGTAGGACAAGTACACAACGGTTTGGCTAAAAAAAAATACAGGCCATGGACACTGCTGCTCTCGACTGTCCAGGGGACAAAAGTGCTCAAGGTTTCTCTGTTGGTAAGATATTCAGGCTACAAGTTTCGACCCTGAATTGCCATCTTCATCAGGCCGGTACAATAAACGTGCACGTGATACAAGTAGTGAAAAAAGCTCCAAGTATGGGGCCTTATGATAAAGTTAGCATAACAGAAGGCAGTATGTACAATAAAAAAACAGCGCAAACACAAGTCATGTATTAAAATTGTTTTGTGAGAAGTGCAGGGTGGTAGTAGTGGCGAGGGACCGTTGTTGTGTTCATACACCCTGGCTCCCTGACAAAGACTAATGTCCCCATTCTTCTGTGCTGTGCTTGTGGTGCAGAACATTCACATTTTGGTCGCAGATCTCGGTCTTCGGTTTTTCCACTTCAGGAACCACCGCACACACAATAGGGGACTCCCACTCTATTTCATAAAAAAACCCTTTACTTAACAGTCCAACTTCAACACGAGGGAACTTGCAGTATTGGGTACATCCTTTTCCAGGTTCACAGTTCATTGCACAGCATATTTTAATATTCAATGTCAGTTAGTCCTGAGCTATCCCTTCCATAGTCGACCTCTTTAGCCTCTGAGACTCTCGCAGTTTTAAGAGTCCCGTTCCATTTCCTCTGTACTATTTCCCTGTCCGACTTCCCCTTCTGGGAATATTTTGAGACAAGCTACTCTGCTGACTCCTGTGCACCGTAGGCCCCGACCATTAAGGGAAAGTCGTTTTAGAGTTCCTGACTAACGTTCCTCTGCTGCTGGTCGGACCGGGTTTCTGTGCCCCCTGGACCTCCAACTACTGCTCTGTCACATCTCTCCCTCAGACTCTAACTAACTGACAGGAAAAACCGTTGCTCTGCCCTGGCGGCCCAAACTCCTCCCCCTTTTGACTTGGCCAATCACCAGTCCTCCTCAGGTTGCTGGGCAGACTTCCCCGTTACTACTCCAGCTCCTCTTACACTGGAGCTATTGCTACCACATTAACTGTTTCTATCCTAAACTATTGTGCCCACCACTGCACTGTACCCTTCTCCTGATCTAATACTCTATCTATACGTAACCTATACTGACCCTATAAAGAAAACATCAGACATGAGGTCACATACATACTCGTATATAAACACCGAGTACAACGATATGTCCATAAAGAGGGAAGAGGCGCATGACCGTCCCGGTCATCCTCTTACAATTGATATGGTGGTCAAACCGTATGGACATAGTAATGGAAAGCATTATAAGAAAGATTAAGGTGTTTTCTGCCGAAAGACAATAGAAACTCTCTCTCCAAAGTGAATGGACAATGATGCGTTGACCCGCAGACAATTTTATCGTCCATCATGTTTCAATGATAAAAGTAAATTAAAAGTTGTTGAGAAACTAGGAGGCCTCTCAGGTTCATCCAAATAAATCGCCTCTGCGGAAAATCCTCTGCTTTTGACGACCTAAAAAAATGATTAGAGAAACAATGACAAATGTCACTCTGGTAATATTATATTACAATGGCTTCTTTATTGAACCACTTGCTTGTAGATGTCGTAACAAGGACGATTGTTTGAAAAGAGAATATTCAATTGTGCTGTAAATGTAACACAGTTTTTGTTGTTAGGAAAGGAAATTGATTATTCATGAGCAGTAAGACAATGTAGTGGGCAATTCTAGTTATTTTTTTTTTTTGGATGCCCATTGAGCCTTTCTCCTCAGTACAAGTGCTGTATTAAAACAAACGACAATGCCGTTTTGAAGAAAGTGGGCCGTTCTAAGTAAGCAGGGGATTAAAATGATACCTTGGTTGTTGAAATCTGTCCTGTGGTTCTTGTATAATCTTTACTTTCAGTTTGGAGATAATGATATGATCGTGCTTTGGGGTGGCCTGTGGAGGGCGCTCTATCTGGTGCTCTGATTACTTATTCTTCTGTATGCTCTTATGACAGCTCTGTGCCTTTACTGACCTGCCTGCTATTTTACCTAGTCCTAAACTACTAGATGCATTATGTAAAATAGAAGGCAGGTCAGTGAAGGCACAGTGAGGCGTCATAAATAATACAGATGAATATGTAAGCAGAGCACCAGATAGAGTGCCCCCACAGGCCGCCCCGGAGCACGAGCATATCATTATCTCCAAACTGAAAGTAAAGATTACACAAGAACCACAGGACAGATTTCATCAACCAAGGTATCATTTTAATCAGTGTAATGTTGCCTGTCTGACAGTGTATGTAGTTTACTGAGCACAATCCTGCTGACCCATTGGCACTAACTACCCTATAAGTTGTTGAGGCTTTACGCATGAGACAGAATATTTTCCCAAATGAAGAGAAGCCCACTAACACACAGCTATTTTGAAGTAGGATAGCAGTTGGCAGGGTGAGAGGCCATTGAAAAAAAAACACACACCTACAATCCGTGATTAGACTGACCCCCTCAGACAATGCGTTTGCCCCGTTTTTTGACCTGATAAGTCCTATGAGGTCCAGGAGAAGACAACACCATATAAAGCTAACTTTGGAGCCAATGACTTGCCCCTATGGTCTATCATAAATTGATCCTTATTGACAACATAGCTTGGGCCCACGAGTTCCAAACCACCCTAGCCCAGCACTGTGTATAACACCATTTATTTTTTACTATGTACTGGGTATCAATGTGTTTATTTGACTTATCTCAATCTCCACCATCTGTACCGATATATTTGGTGTAGACCAGACCTGGGCAAAGTGTGGCCCATGAGCCACATCCGGCCCTCTGGCTGTTCCAGTCCGACCCGCAGACCGAGAAAGCCGAGGGGCTGAAGACAGTGGTCCACGGGCTGCACAGAGCGAGCCCGCTCGCTGTCACCGCTGACTGCATTAAGCCCCCGTCTCACATAGCGATATCGCTAGCGATATCGCTGCTGAGTCACGGTTTTGGTGACTCACCAGCGACCTCACCAGCGATGTCGCTGTGTGTGACACTTTGCAACGATCAGGCCCCTGCTGTGAGGTCGCTGATCGTTGCAAAGTGTCCTGGACCATTTTTTGGTCGTTGGCCTCCCGCTGGCCAGCACACATCGCTGTGTGTGACCAGCGGGACCAACGATCTGGCTGGTAACTATGGTAAACATCGGGTTACTAGGGGCACGCGCGCACTTAGTAACCCGCTGTTTACCATGGATACCACTCTGCTACGGTGCACGGAGGCTCTCGCGCACCGTAGCAGAGTGGTATCCATGGTAAACAGCGGGTTACTAGGGGCACACGCGCACTTAGTAACCCGATGTTTACCATAGTTACCAGCCTGCTCCTGCTTGCAGCAGGCTGGTAACGGGAGCAGGACATCGTGGAACGATTCTTTCCACGATATCGCTGCTTCCCTGATCGCTGGTGAGCCTGCCTGTTTGACAGCTCACCAGCGATGTATTAGCGATGCAGCAACGATCCCTGACAGGTCGTATCGTTGTCGGGATCGCTGCTGCATCGCTTAGTGTGACGGGGCCCTTAGTGTAGGAGGGGACTCTGGCCCCAATCAGCGTGTGAAACAGCTGATGCAATGACGCAAGGAGCAGAGACAGCGCCGGGGAAAGCAAGGTAAGTATGTGATTTATTTATTTTTTCTCATGTGTACGGAATGTTTGGATGTACATGGGGAGGCTGTGTGGGGCTCATGCTGTATATGGGGAGGCTGTGTGGGTCTCATACAGTATATGGGGAGGCTGTGTGGGGCTCATGCTGTAGTTAGGGAGGCTGTGTGAGGCTCATGCTGTAGTTGGGGAGGCTGTGTGGGGCTCATGCTGTATATGGGGAGGCTGTGTGGGGCTCATACAGTATATGGGGAGGCTGTGTGGGGCTCATGCTGTAGTTAGGGAGGCTGTGTGAGGCTCATGCTGTAGTTGGGGAGGCTGTGTGGGGCTCATGCTGTATATGGGGAGGCTGTGTGGGGCTCATACAGTATATGGGGAGGCTGTGTGGGGCTCATGCTGTAGTTAGGGAGGCTGTGTGAGGCTCATGCTGTAGTTGGGGAGGCTGTGTGGGTCTCATGCTGTATATGGGGAGGCTGTGTGAGGCTCATGCTGTAGTTGGGGAGGCTGTGTGGGGCTCATGCTGTATATGGGGAGGCTGTGTGGGGCTCATGCTGTAGTTGGGGAGGCTGTGTGGGGCTCATGCTGTAGTTGGGGAGGCTGTGTGGGGCTCATGCTGTAGTTGGAGAGGCTGTGTGGGGCTCATGCTGTAGTTAGGGAGGCTGTGTGAGGCTCATGCTGTAGTTGGGGAGGCTGTGTGGGGCTCATGCTGTAGTTGGAGAGGCTGTGTGAGGCTCATGCTGTAGTTGGGGAGGCTGTGTGGGTCTCATGCTGTATATGGGGAGGCTGTGTGGGGCTCATGCTGTAGTTGGGGAGGCTGTGTGGGGCTCATGCTGTAGTTGGGGAGGCTGTGTGGGGCTCATGCTGTAGTTGGGGAGGCTGTGTGGGGCTCATGCTGTAGTTGGGGAGGCTGTGTGGGGCTCATGCTGTAGTTGGAGAGGCTGTGTGGGGCTCATGCTGTAGTTAGGGAGGCTGTGTGAGGCTCATGCTGTAGTTGGGGAGGCTGTGTGGCTCATACTGTAGTTGGGGAGGCTGTGTGGGGCTCATGCTGTAGTTGGGGAGGCTGTGTGGGGCTCATGCTGTAGTTGGAGAGGCTGTGTGGGGCTCATGCTGTAGTTGGGGAGGCTGTGTGGGTGCTGATGCTGTATATGGGGAGGCTGTGTGGGGGCTCATGCTGTAGTTGGGGAGGCTGTGTGGGGCTCATGCTGTAGTTGGGGAGGCTGTGTGGGGCTCATGCTGTAGTTGGGGAGGCTGTGTGGGGCTCATGCTGTAGTTGGGGAGGCTGTGTGGGTGCTCATGCTGTATATGGGGAGGCTGTGTGGGGGCTCATGCTGTAGTTGGGGAGGCTGTGTGGGGGCTCATGCTGTAGTTGGGGAGGCTGTGTGGGGCTCATGCTGTATATAGGGAGGCTGTGTGGGGGCTCATGCTGTATATGGGGAGGCTGTGTGGGGGCACATACGATATATAGAAGGCGCTGCATTAGGTTCAAACGGTATATAGGGGGATGTCAGCATACTTATTTCTGCTCAATATTACATGATACAATTAATATAGTTATTAATATAGTAATTATAATTAATATGTTGATAATATTGAACAGAATTAATTTCAGCATATTCGTTTGGCCCTCCACAACATTCACAGTCTGTCATGTGGCCCCTTTGGAAAATGAATTGCCCACGCCTGGTTTAGACAATTGTGTAAGCTTTACATTTATTTACTGTACAATTTATTGTTTTATTAGTATTTTTATGGGGATCAAATGAGAAACTTTCATTATAACCTGATTCATTTAAATGGCAGATTTTTCAGGCCACCTGTGAAGATCCTTGAAAGTCTTGGTTTCCATCCTCTCCCACAACATTTCGATATGATCCATCTAAGCTTTTACCCTTCTCTCTCCTGCTTTTTTTCTCGATAGGTGTAGCCGATGAACTAGGCCTTGCAGAAGAATGCAGACGTCGGGGACAGAATGCTTTGCCGTCAAGCAGTAGGTCTTCCAGAACTCACAAATCTACTGGCCTTTCTCGACATGGTCACACCTACATTAGTGATGAGGAGGAGGAGGACCGGCCGCGAGGCTCAAACCTCTTCGGGGATTCTCATCTTTATTCCTCAGGTGTGCAAAGAGAGAGTGGAGAGGAAGTTATAGATAATGATTTGTGTATCAGTCAGTCAAGTAAATGCACAACGCTGCCAAAGAAAAGCTGCAAACACTGCTGTATCCTGCTGTAATAACAGGTTTCCATGTGTGCAAACAGTGAGGATAAACATATGGATTTTACAGCTGTCAGAAACATAACTTCTTGTTCAAGTGTTCCTAAGCATATTCTACAGATATTGTCCTCCTTATCTGCAGCCTATAGCGTTACACTAATCCATTTATAATGATTTCACAGGAAGTTAAAGAGGTTGGCCACTACTTTATTGATGACCTATCCTTGGGATAGGCAATCAATATCTGATCGGTGGAGGTGCGACACCTGACCACCCCAAATCAGCTGTTACCGGCGCCAGATTAAAGTTCTTGACTGCTGCCGGAACACAACAGCTCCGTCATTTCTATAGTGGCCGCGGCCTGTTACTGCACATCCATCCACTATTCCTGTGAATAGGGGGGAGTGGATCTACAGCACCCGGCTGTGGCCATTATAGTTAAGTCTATCCCGAGGCCATGAACAATAAAAAAAAAAAAAGCAGTAGCTAACCTCTTTAAGTTTACACAGGACTATGTGCTGCCAATACCAATGATTTTCAGACCTACAAGCGTTTTACTTATTCGTTGGGTGATTTTCAACCTGTTTAGACAGGCTGATTAAATGGAACTTACAAAATGTCATTTTCTGACTATCAACCCATCTAAATAGGTCGTATATATTTTAGTTGTCCTAACAATTAAATCCCCAATGTAAGCAGAAATGTAAAGCATCACAGGCTGACTGCAAGTTTTCCTAAACTTATACATGTATAGGGGACTCAATAAAACAAAGATCCGACCACTATAAGGTATTAAATAATCCCTCCAATGAACGTTTTTCTCATTAAATCTGTGTATGTAGGGTAGTGTGCGTTTATTAATAACTTGACGTTCCGCCGCTTTCTCAGGGATCCAGCGCCGTTCTGCTCCTCTTCTCAGTGACATCATCGCACTTAACACTACCTGGCTCACTCTATGCTCTATGTATGTATGCTCTACAATGTGAGTATATGGAGCCTTGTTCTAACACTCCATAGACTTACATTGTAAAAGTCACTTCTGAGTCACCCACAAAGGCATTCTGTGACGGCGCTGGACACCAGGGAGAGCGGCGGTAGGCTAGTATATTAATACACTACATTACATGCATGTACACACAGATTAAATTAAAAAATATATTTATGGGAGGACTTCTTTAAGATATCAGTGAGCACAGAATTTAAGGGTATGCTCTCACAGGACAGATGCACTGCAGACTTGCAGAATATGATATTGTAAGAAATTGACAGCTGAAATTGACCTGCAATGTGTGGACTTAAAATGCAAAGGGTGAAAGATGCAACTAAATAAAGCGCACGTTTCAGTGCAGTTTTTTCGCTGCTAAAAAGCCAAACCGTAGGAACATCCACCTTAAGTGAAGGTCCAGATGCAGCATCTTTTTTTGTGAATAATTTCCACAGCAAATATGCAAACAATCTGCAGTTTGGATTTTGCAGAATTTTCATGCAGAATCTGTAAGGAGGTTAAATAAAAAGTCAATGGTTTTGCTGTGGATCTGGGAGAAATTCACAAACCACTCATTACATTACTTATAGATGTGATTGTAGAATGTTTTTCCCATTCACATCCGCTTCTCTGGTAAGAGGTTTAGAAAAACGTTTCCATAAATATTATACTGTAAGTAGCAGCATATTTGTGGCACAGACTCTGCGACATACATCTACAGGAAAAACACCACATAAATATATATACCACAATATTCCATTGTTAACTATATTTACAGTTGTTCTTTTACAAACAACACAAAAAGTGTGGCAAAATTGTATGTAATGCATGTCGTGGTACCACAATCTGCATCCCATAGTCTATCTACAGATTTTTGGCTGCATTAATTAATCAATGAAGATTCCTCTAGTTTTGGCTTCTTATATTCAAATATCTCCATTTCTGAATCCCACCTTAATAATCCATGTTGGAATTGTGCATCCTCCGTTTCTTACCATGACATAAGTCTCGCCCCTAGAGCTGCACCGTCCGCTCTTATCTTCCATTTGCTTAGAATGTTTCTCTCTATGAACATATAACAAGTCTAAGGGACGCTGACTAACCTCATAAGAAGTCAGCAGCGACAGGTGATACTCCAGGCTGCAATGTTTGCCACGAAACTCCCAGGTGCAGAGAGCAGATTCACACTTGATATAGTTATATATTCTGCTTTGCCTCTTAAACTCCTTATTGAAGATGCATATTTATGTAAGATGCCTGTATATGTATTTTCTGGACATAAGCTTGTACGTATGACTACGTAACGGAAATACTAACTGCAAGACGACATAAAAAAGCAACGACTCGCAATGCTGCCTCCACTTATCCTAAATCCCAGTAATGCCTCCTTGCATGACATATTGTAATCCATTGAGTTGTGAGAACACTATGGAAGTGGATGACTATCACATCATCTAAAGACAGTATCTCCATTTAAGAAAAAAAAAAAAGGAAGTGATTTATCTTCCTCCCTTTTCATGTTAGACTATGTTCACATTACTGTTCGAACGTTCTATTTTTCTGTTACATTTTGAGCAGCAGAAAAATTGAATTAAAGGGGTTGTCCCTATTCAGAAAATCTTGTAAAATAACGGATCTTTTTTTACTTAAAGAAGTTGTCCACTACTTGGACAACCCCCTTTCATACCCCACATTTGACCCCGATAAATGCGCCGTTCCAGCGATGTCAGCACTCGCTCTCATGCAGCTGTTGTGACACGTGAGCCCGGCTCCCAATCAGCGTCACTGTCCCCGGCCTTTGTACGAATCGAACATTAAGAGTAAGTATGGGCTGCAGCTGATATCTCACTTCTTCTTTATGTTCAGTTCGTGCAAAGGCGAAGACAGTGACGCTGATTGGGCGCCAGGCTCACGTGTCGCAACACCACACGGGAGCCTCGGGACCGCGAGTGCCGACATCACTGGAATGGCACCGGAGGTGAGTATAAGCTTTTTTTCATTTTATCAGGGCCAAACATTTAGATCAAGAAGGGGTTGTCCTAGTAGTGGACAACCCCTTTAAGGTCTCCTAATCCAGCTCTGAGTCTCTGCTCCGGTATCCAGCATTGGCTGCAGCACTAACGTCACATCATGAGTGTGGCTGTTAATCTATAAGCCCAGCCGCTCCGCCCGTGTAGACGGAACGCCCCCTTCAGATCTGCTGAGTGAGATCCAATTAATGTCAAAAATTGTTTTCCTAACCAATGCCAATAGAAGTTGAGGACCCCATAGATTATTATATGGTCCGTCTTTGTTCCGTTTTATGTTTCAGTCTTTAGAATGGAAGAAAAAAGTTCTGCATGATTTGCTTTTTCTTCTGTTGTAAGAACAAAGACAAAAAGGAACTTAAACAGACCCGATAATAATCATTGGGGTCCTTCTGCTTCTAATTATATCAGTTATGAAAAGGATCAGATTTTGACATTATTCCGTTAGTCTGTTTCTCAAAACAGAAGAGACAAATAGATTGTCCGAATGGACATGTGAGCATAGATTTAGGATTTCTAGGTTTCTCTCTATCGCCATTTCAGTCTATTCACACTGGTTCCTTGTCACCATTTGGTTGATTCTTAATTACCTATTACTGTTGTATATGATTTAGAAGACCACAGAACTTCGCTTTGTGAGCCGGTATCTACATTACATTTCCCAAAAAACATTCGGTGACTTGACAGATTTGGCACATGTACCATCATGCACACCCTGGACAAATATTTTGAAGAAGGAGATACAAACAGCAATTAGTAACAATTACATGCAAGAAGAAAAAAGAAATTGGTTGGCACAGCTTCTTTAGTGTGCTACTAGTCAATATAGACCAGGAAATAACAAAGCCTTGTTTCACTTGCTTTGAGGGACTGTGTGGAGCTAGGGAAGATGCTGTTTGGCCCACAGTTATCACACCAGAGCCAGCATTGCTTAGAAGAGCATAGGTAACCAGCGAACCAGGGAATCTCATTATAAAGGTCCTAAAATCAGATTTTCTTTTCATTGCCAAAACTTTTGACTTAAATTGTATCTAATAGAGGATTAAGTAGCATATGAAAAAAGGAGAAAAGCTGAGCACTGTGATAAATTGTATTTATTTATTTTACTCACTTATATAGCGCCATTAATTCCACAGTACTTTAGACTTCATCATTTTCCCTATTGGACTCACAATCTAAATTTTCTATCTCGATGTCTTTGGAGTATGGGAGGAAACCTGGGGAACCCGGAGGAAACCCACGCAAACACGGGGAGAGCATACAAACTCCTTGCAGATGTTGTCCTTGGTGGGATTTGAACCCAGGACCCCAGCGCTGCTCTTCTAACCACATAATACATACATAATACAATCCTGCTCCAAATCACATACATGAATAGATGTGATTTGAAGCAGGAAATCTCAGCAGAGTAAATCTTAACAGGACTCCTAGAACAGACAGTAAGAGTCCTGCTTACCCCACCCGCACAGGCAATGTCAATCAACCTGTGTGAGTAGGGTTAGCAGGAGTCTTACTGTCTTTCTCCAGGAGTCCTGTTAAGACTTACTGTGCTTTTTACTCAAAAATCCTCCTCCAAATCACAACTTTGTAGATTAGAGCACAACTTTTACCCCTGTATCAGATGCTGTTCTCAGACACTGCAGCATACAACGTCCAGCTGGTTACCTTTAAGTTGAGTTAATATTTTACCTATTTCTCCATCATCATCATTTGACATCTTCAGATCCCTTCACAAAGAGATTTAACATTGGGCTGGATCTCAAACTTAAACAAAAGGATTCTTTTAATGGATTTTACAGATCACTACCGGCTTAGACTGCAGGGGGTTGGTACAATGGATATAAGTAAAGTGATGGTTATTTACTGGTGATTTGTTTTGGAATTAATGGACGTTAAGGACAAGAATGTCCAGTGTTTTTCAACAAATATTCCGTAAATGTAGATGATAAACTTTACAACCTGTCAAAGTTGTTCATAGACCATTTTTCCTCAGGACCTAAAGAAGCGAGCAAGAGGAAGAGGCAGAAGCACCGAGAGGAGCAGAAGAAAATCAAGTCTTCCAAACCGTACCACTAACGTGGACCCTAATGATCTACATACCGTACACCGAAGAGCACCACCGTTCCATGGCCGCAACATTAACACCTATTTGTTTTTGTATATATATAATTTTTATTTGAAGCTTTCTCACCTTTATTAGACTGAAAGTAAATTTGTAGAGATGGCTCCTGCCGCTGGTGGCCCATCGTTCTGCACACTGTGAATTAATTTCCCTCTGCTGGTCCATCTTTACACTGTGATCAGCAAATGTAAACCTGCTCAGCACAGGGAATCGTATTCACGGGATGTCGGATAGATTGCGGTGCCCTTGAGTTTGGTTCAATGCTTTTGTTATTTTACAGAATTTTGAGGGGTTTAAATTATATTGTGGTTGCACTAGAAATTTTTGTTTCATTTTTTTTTTTTTTTAGTGTATGAAGCAGTCGGTACATAAACGTATATAACATGCTTAGTAGTAAAGGATTTTTAGTTTGGCAGTAGAACAGGTTTGCCCATGCTTGTTAAAAATAAAAATCTGTGTACCCTGCCTTGGAAATAAATGTGCCACACTGGTTCATGTGGAATACGGTCTGTGTTTTTATTTTGTGAGGTGGGTATACATTAGTATGTGACTGTTTCGTCTAATTAGGTGATTTGTTGAAAACTAACACTTAAAGAGGTTGTTTTATAAAGATTTCTAAACATGGATGTCATTAATTGGTCTCACAGGCCCGTGAAATGTGGACTGTGATTGGATCACAATACTGGGCCTGACCGCTAGGTCTCCTGACCCGAGCCTCATATAATTAAAGGGGTTGTCCAGTACACGGACAACCCCTTCCCAATCCTTATGTTTCCTCCAAGTAAAATAATAACACCTACGCACACCTCTGGTGCGGGCGCCGTTCCACCAATGTCGACCCTGGCTTTCTCGGGGCAGAGAAGGAGTTGTCCGAGTAGTGGACAACAACTGTAGGAGAGCTGGTGGTCGGACCAAGTATAACGATCCGTGCGTATTTCAGTGTGAAATCAGCCTTAGTGGGAAGGTTCCACTAACATCCTTTATAAGGCAGGACAGAGATTTATTAGCCAAAACGCTCTTCAGTTATGGTGGACCCAACTTGTGCATCTATTTTATATTGACAGTCATTCATTTGAATGGCCGCGTATAAGACTACATTTTCTTTAGACAGTAGAATTTTATGATTGGCTGCAACTTTTTCTGGTTTTAGAAGCTGATCGCTATTGGTTTATGAAGCTGGATCATAGTGATCATAAAAAGAACCTCTTTACGATTGTTGGTCATGCATGGATTTTGGGTAGCAATACATTAGTTTGTAAGTAATTAAAACAATCATAAGTCGGCTGACTTTTTAACAGGAAATGAAAGTTTTGCCCAATTGATGATAGAATCATCGTCTGGACAGAAGTTGGCTAAGAGTTTAGTGCCGCAATACATAGAGTGGGTGGGCCGATACCCAAATAGTCATTACAAGAAAAAATGTTCCCACTATAACATCTCTCATCTCGGGGTGGCAGGTAGAATGGGGCGCTTAGAGATGGGGCCATAGCTCAGGTTTGCCGAGGTGTTAACCCAAAGAGCACTACCCCGTCTCCACATGGACATTTTGACAAATGGGGGTACAAAAATCACATGGTTCACATCTCAATAGGTAAGGGAATACACCCTTGTACCAAGGATGACGGGCTTTGTATGGTGGGTATACTCAGGGAATTAATTTTTGCCATTAGACCCTCGGTCTTATGCACAGCACTGGATGTTATACTGTAATTTATCCTGCATTGTGTGAAGAAATCTGGTCATTGGGCCAGAAAATTCTCTTTTTTATTTCATTGATCTTTAGGTCTCTGGTTTCAATACCATTGAGATAGTATGGCATTAAATTAGTAAGATTCTACCTCTGTTTATTTCCAAACCCCTCTGGTACCCATTTATAAGTTTTGCTTTGGTGTAAAAAAAACAAATCTTCTGATCAGTCCCCGATAACCGCAATATAATAATTGCTTTTATGAAACCTGAGTGTCTTAGTGATCTTTAGGCTATGTTCACACCTTACATTTTTTTCAGCATTTTTTTTTTTAAACCTGATCTCTTGGCAGGAGGTTTGTTCAGGATTTTTCTTGCTTTTTTGCTTGTTTATTGGTATGTTTTTGGTGCATTTTTTTCACTGTCCATTTGTCTTTTATGCATGTACATAAAGTTCAGTGAAAAAAAAAAAATCTCATTCTGGTTTTGGCAAAAAAAAACACTGAACAAAAACGCTGAAAAACCTGACACCTTCGTTTTTGGTGCGTTTTTTCAGCGTGTTTTTCACCGCCCATTACTTCCAATGGGTGAAACAACGCTGAAAGAAGTCACATGCTCTATTCTATTGTTAGTAAATTAGATCACGTATGCTCGGCTCTTATGCCGCAGGAAAGATCCGTTAATCATCACTATGTGCCATGACCGGTTTTAAATGGGATTCTAGGGGCTTAAAAAATAAAGATATAAAAAATGTTGCAATATCCTCAAACTTACCAATTTGGTTTAATTTTCATGGCCACTGCTCTTCCCTTATCTCGATTCTTGAACATGATGAACAAGATTTTGAGAGATTCATCGTGTGTCTTCATGTTACCGCAACTGACAATCACTGCCACAGGGCCACTATGGATAAAATCACTGCCACGGGGTCACTATGGATAAAATCACTGCCACGGGGTCACTATGGATAAAATCACTGCCACGGGGCCACTATGGATAAAATCACTGCCACAGGGCCACTATGGATAAAATCACTGCCACGGGGTCACTATGGATAAAATCACTGCCACGGGGCCACTATGGATAAAATCACTGCCACAGGGTCACTATGGATAAAATCACTGCCACGGGGTCACTATGGATAAAATCACTGCCACGGGGTCACTATGGATAAAATCACTGCCACGGGGCCACTATGGATAAAATCACTGCCACAGGGCCACTATGGATAAAATCACTGCCACAGGGTCACTATGGATAAAATCACTGCCACGGGGTCACTATGGATAAAATCACTGCCACGGGGCCACTATGGATAAAATCACTGCCACGGGGCCACTATGGATAAAATCACTGCCACGGGGCCACTATGGATAAAATCACTGCCACGGGGTCACTATGGATAAAATCACTGCCACGGGGTCACTATGGATAAAATCACTGCCACAGGGTCACTATGGATAAAATCACTGCCACAGGGTCACTATGGATAAAATCACTGCCACGGGGTCACTATGGATAAAATCACTGCCACGGGGCCACTATGGATAAAATCACTGCCACGGGGTCACTGGATAAAATCACTGCCACTGGGTCACTATGGATAAAATCACTGCCACAGGGTCACTATGGATAAAATCACTGCCACAGGGTCACTATGGATAAAATGCCGCAATAGCTAGAAGCAAGTGGCAGAGATGGTCTGAATATGTTACAAACTGTAGATTTCAAGCTCGTTTTCTAAAACCAAAAAGGAACAATAGTTATTAATTAAAGGTGTTATCCAGGATTAAATTGTTTTTTTTTCTATGAACCAAAAAACTAAACAGGTAGGTTAACTACCTGACTGTTCTTTCCGGCACAGCTAAGTGCGGTCACTGACCATTCCTTCCGGTGATTCATTTGCTCCAGGTCTACAGAGCAGCTCTTCTTCTTCCGGGCTGCTCTGTGGATGGGGCGTGACTGCCAGTGTCATTCTGATTGACAGCCGGCTTCCTTCAGTTAGGCAGCTGGTTGTCCAATCAGCGTGACATCAGCAGCCAGATCCAGTCAGCAGAGCAGAAGAGAAGCAGCTGCTCTGTGGACATCAGCGCATTTTTACTGTGCACCTAAGAACTAATATAGTCCAGGATAACCCCTTTAACAGATTAAAATTGGATGTGGACAGGATTTTTACATTTTTTTTTTTTTTGTAAGAGAAATAAAAATATCTTCTATGACCTCAGTATACACGTTTGATGATGTGGCTAAAGAGAAATCTATATTAATTTCCAAACTGGGTAGTTACCACTTCCTTAGTGCTGACTAATCGATTAACCACTTCTGCATGCAGTCTGCATGTGTCAGCCAGTAATACCTTACTTCTTCTCAATATTGCCAAGCACTTCAAAAATTATATGACTTTTATGTTTTATGAACTAAATTTATTTAATGTTTCTTTTTTATTTACTTACCGAACAACTTAAAATCGCTTGTCAATATAGGATAGTAGAGACGTCACATAGTGACTACATAGTTATAGAATGTTGACCAGGTAATAAATAGAAATGGCTTCTGTTCTTTGGGGGAAGATTTCAGCTAAATATGCAGATTGTCGGCTCAATTTGTGACAAAAACCTGGTGTACATGCCATGCTTTGTTGTGCCTTACTAGTC
Source organism: Phyllobates terribilis (assembly GCF_046119375.1). Lineage (NCBI taxonomy): Eukaryota > Metazoa > Chordata > Amphibia > Anura > Dendrobatidae > Phyllobates > Phyllobates terribilis. Next base: position 112,192,542 of record NW_027362764.1, on the reverse strand, counting down.
AGTTTTGAAAAATGTGTGGCTTATGCACTAAAATTCTGATGCAAAATATTTGTCTAAATTAAGTCAACCAAGACGTATCGCATCTTCTGACCACCTGTTCTAGTTTTAAGCTACCTTTTAAGGTTTATTCTCTAAATTCTTAATTCATGGATAAAATCTGCCTTGAGTGAATACAGATTTTCAAATTACTGAGATAGGGGATCGCAGTCAGTTCTCATAAAGTTCCATAGAGAATTGCAACTTTTTTCAGGTAAACCTGTAGCAGAATGTCTGCATCTAACACTAGCCTCCACCCCTTCCTGTCTCCATAGAATTTTAAAAGCACCAACTGTCATGTCCTATCTCCGTAATGGTAAAATTTAGTTTTTTCTAAAGAGGTTTTCCACTACTAATTTAACCCACTTTCATATGTTCTAACTCTTAACAATCAATTTTCTAATATATTCCTATTACCTGCCCTGCTCCTGTAAGTGCATCTCTGTCGATCATCTAGTCTTCTGTTGTGATTCTGGAAATGCTACTTCCGATCTGGGAACCAAAATCAGACTAAATGAGCAGCACACGTCATTGGTGGGGGCTACTTCTGTGAGTGACAACAGTCTGAGCATGCATACTCAGATCAGACTTCACTCTACTCCTCTGCCTGGATCCTGCCGATGCTTTGGAGGGCCGTGCCTTCAGCTGACAAGCACTGCGACGTGCAGCCGCTCATTAGAAAGCATATCACAGGTCTTGTCAGCTGAAGGGACGGCACTTCAAAGCTTCGGCAGGATCCAAACAGAGAGGGGAGTGAAGCCTGATCTGAGCACGGTCATGCGTGGCGCCGACTGACTGCCGATGCTTTGAAGAGCCATCGCTTCAGCTGACAAGCCCTGAGATATCCTTTTCAATGATCAACCGCACAATGCAGCACTTGTCAGCTGAAGGCACAGCACTCCAAAGCATCGGAAGGGTCCAGGCAGAGGAAGAGAGTGAAGTCTGATCTCTACATGCTTGCTCAGAGTGCTGTCACTCAGTTATCCCCACCCCACCCGTGACGCGCGCTGCTCAGTGAGTCTGATTTTGGTCCCCAGATTGGAAGTAGCTAAGCCAGAATCACATAAGAAGACTAGATGACCCACATAGAGATGCGCTTATAGGAGAAGGTCAGGTGAATAGGAGTGTATTAGAAAACTGATAGGAAGAATTAGAACATATGAAAGGGGGTGAAATTAGTAGTAAAAAACCCTATTTAGTACAGATTTTACTCATGAATTGAGAATGAATGTTCAGTCCAGGAGGAGAAAGAACCAGATTTCTCTAATATATATTATAAAGTTGCTTATTTTCATGCTTGCTACTGATTTATGAAATAAGAATTTAAACTGTCTACATTGGTCCCTGACTCCTATATTGATCTTTGTACAAACCTCTTTGCTTTACTCTTCCATTGATTGACATGGAGCTACCTGCAAAGAGCCAGTCAAAGGCTGCTCACATGTAATTTTGTCATTTGAGGTTGGTACAGTAATTGGAGATGTCTGTGTGGAAGGCACTCGCTGCAGTAGACCATTCCTGCCAGGACAGCTGTGTGCAAGGTCACATTTTAGAGCCTTCCGTCAGCCACACAATGTCCACTGCCTGTGACTTCTGGCATAAATGTGATTTCATCATTTTTGTGCTCCTGATTTCAAGGTTATTCAAACCCAATCCATGAAGCGCCGAAACAACAATACTTATGTGAGTGCTGCTTTAAACAACAGTTTGGGAGTTGATATGGAGTCATTTCTGCCTATTTTGGCACTTGACAACTCCTTTCTGAGCTTGTTAGGCCTGCTGCTGATATTTTTTTTCTAGATTTGACACATACTCATACAGAGAACAATGAAAGTCCCTGAGGTCTTTAGTGAAACTTATTATAATACTAATTTATTGAGTTTAGGTATAATATGAATCTGAATTTCAAAGAATTTAGTTTTATCCCTCAGCGTTACATACGCAACTCGCTACTCCTACCGCTGATCCTCAAATTACACCTCCCAGGTTGTGATTAATACCCTGTGTACTGTACAATCTGTTATCGTAGGACTGTAAGGGCACAGTCAGACGGCTGTATAAATCTGACTAGCCGTGGCTCTCCAAACTCAAGTGTGACAGCTGCATAGATTATATGAAACTGTCACACTCGCATCGGTAGAGCCGCCGGCCAGTCTGTGTACTGCAGGCCTATCTCGGGACGATTTATACTTAGCCCTTAGACATGCTGTCAGTTACATTTAGGGAGACTAATTTAAGGATCAGAGTCAGGATCCAGACCCCCTTTTCATTTCAGAGGGTAAATGTACAAACACCAATCAGACAGTACAGTACAAATCAATACTAGGATGAGGGCCCTACTCACTACTCATAGTTTACAATTTTTGAGGAAATATCATTGACACAAAATTGAAAACAATGGTTGTTTTGTATGATCGTTAAGCCATCTTCAACCAGCGTTTCCCAAACTCCAGTCCTCAAAGCCCCCAACAGATCATGTTCTCAGGATTTCCTTAATAATTCCATCACCTGTGTATTACTATCAAGTCATCAGAAATTGTCTCAAGTTCTCCCAGCTGTGCAATAATAAGGAAGTCCTGAAACATGATCGGTAAGGAAGTCCTGAAACATGATTGGTTGGGGGCCGAGGACTGGAGTTTGGAAAATGTTATAGACTAAACAGGGTAGGATACATGTGCAAGCTGCATGATCCAGTTGGGGTAACCTTATTGGCCCCCACTTGATTATTATAAAAAAAAAGTCATCGGAGCAGATTCATTAAGATTGGGGTAGTGAACGCTCGCACTACACCAGTCTTCTTGGAGTACAAATCAGAAAATTCATTAAGAGGCGCATGCCACTTAATGAATTTGGCGGCTCTTCTGAGTGACATGTGCTTTCATGTGCTGTGCCAGAAATGCCTAATAAAGGAAGTAACCAAGGGCACAACCAAGTAAATCTGGATCAGCCAAGCACATACTTAAAAGGAATCTGTCAGCAGGTTTTTACTATGTAATCTGAGGACAGCATGAGGTAGGTTTTAAAACACTGAACTCAAGGATGTGTCACATGTCCAGCTATGTCCTGTTGTTTACTTATGGTGAGGTTTAATCACCTCGTGATTAACATTGCTGTGACTAGCTTGGCCTTGTGCCCTGGTACGACTCCACCCCCTTCTGTGGTAAGCAGCTCACTGTCTATGGAGAGAGCCTGATGTGGGTGGGGTTAGCTTTCTCTGCTCTGCTTCATTGCTAAATCTAAAAACTCTGATTATATCAGAACGGCTGCACCCAATAAACTAAGTGATACATCGTTGGATTCAGGGTCTCTCCTCCTACATCAAGCTGCTCTCAGTTGAGGTAGCAAAAACCTGCTGACAGATTCCCTTTAAAGCAATACAAAAGTGTCAGAGAAAAGAAGTATGCAAAATGCATTTGGATCACCATGTAAACATTTTTATGACATATAATAAAAATTTAAAAAAGTAGAAAAAAAAACAGTGGGCTATAAATACACTAATGAGGTGTCTCTACAATAAGGCCACCACTTCCACTCATCTGCCAGATACAAATAGGTCCCAGGATAATCAACAAGGCATAATTAGACAAATACACCCCCAATATAGATTTGTGGTCAAAGAGCTCAAATGCAAATATAGTAATAATTAAGTGAAGCAATATATACCCAAAATTCAATGAAGGGATAATACCAGAAAAAGTATCACTGCACAAATAGTATTACATACATTGTTTTAAATGTCTTGAAAGAACCATGAATTATCAAAGTAAATTATATAAATAGAGAAGAATAATCTAATAATGCACAGTTATCAACAGACAATAGTGATTCACAAATAGCCTCAAGCAATAAATGATGTGATAATAAATTCCAAAAATTATGGAAAAAAACAACAATTATTTAAATAATGGTTATAGGAAAACCAAATCATGAGCTAAGAATCCTGTATAGTAAAGCTAAATGAGATGAGGGAAAGTCCAGAGACTGGAGGAGCACTTGTGTTGTACAAAATGCCAGCAGTTTTGATGAATTGGATGGCCATGCCTCATCCCGCCCCGGCTCCTCCCCAGCTCAGCCCATTTCGGAAGAGCTCATTCAAACTGGCATGAAAATGCCAAAAGTCGGAAAATAATAAGTGCAATTATACGTTGTGCAAAAATATTGTAAGTTTTTATGCCACTTTGCTGGCGTAAAACTTGATGAATTGGTCCCATTATCTTGAGAAATAAGTACCAGATGAATTCAACAAACAAGCTGACTTGTCACCACACATGCAGTCATTTAACCCCTTCCCATTTTTTTGCGTTTTTTTTCTCCCTTTCTTCCAAGATCCATAAAGGCTTGTTTCTTTGCTGGATGAGTCGTACTTTTGAATGATTGTTTTTACTACATAGTGTACTGGAAAAGGGGAAAAAAATTCCAAATGTGGTGAAATAGCAAAAAAAAAAAACCTCACAATTCTGACATTGTTTTTTGGGAATTGTTTTTACGGCATACATTGTGCAGCAAAAATTACCTAGAAATATGATTCTCCTCATCAGTCTGATTATGGCCAAACTTGTCCAGTTGTTATCATTATTTTAGTGGTGAAAAAAAAAAAGGCAATTGATACATCGAATAAAGCATCCCCATGCCTGTGTGCTATTAATGCCGCTGTCAGGGTTTGACAGTGGCATTTAACAGGTTAACTGTCGCAGACAAAGTCCACCTGCGGCTAATAGAGGCAGGTATGCGCTGTGTCACAGACATCTGCCAGGTATGGGTCAGGCTCACACCATGAGCCCGCTCGAAATACCCGCTACCTACTTGAATCGTATGTGTACAGAGGATGTCAGTAATAGGTTAAGAAAACAACAAAAACAAATAAGAAACCTAGTATATGTCATGAACAGTATTAAATGCTAGGAAGAAAGAATGGCACTCCTAAAGTTTTCTCGGTGCACGGATATGGTCCCAACCCATTACATTTTTGTATATACCATATTTTTGGGACCACATGATACATCCCAAATTTTCAGGAGCAAAATAGGAAAAAAAATTGAATGCGTCAAATGAGGGTTCGTCTTAGAGTCTGACCGGCGGCGGTGGTGGTGAAGCGGGGTAACAGGAGGTCCGACGCTACGGGGTGATGCTGCGAGTCACATCCCAGGCTGGTAGGGTAGAAAAGGGTGTTCGGCGGTGCAGGGGCTCTGCCAACATTTTGTGAAAACCCGGAGCCCCTGCAGTTGCATGGTTTCAATGCGTTGGTCTTAAGGAAAATGGCCGCTGGATGCGGCACATTCCAAGATTGAGATCTCGGCAGCTGAGATCTTAGGAGACGAGATCTCAATCTGCACATGCGCCTCCTGCAGCCGCCATTTTCCCGTAGACCACTGCATTGAAACCATGTAAAGGAGCGGGCTCCGGGCTTTCACAAAATGTCGGCAGGGCCCCTGCACCGCCAAGTACAGCCGAGCGCCCCCTTCTACCAGCCTGGGATGGGACTCGCAGCATCACCCCGCAGTGTCGAGCACCAGCCTGGGGATAACAGCATAGCCCCGCAACGCTGCACCTCTTAACATGCCCTCCTCCCAGCCCAGGGCCTGCAGTATCGTCTGACTCCTGCAGCCGACGCACCCCTATTTACCCCCAAAATTTGGGGTAATAAAAAAAATGCATCTTATAGTTCAAAAAATACAGTAATTGTACATAAAAGTAGCCATGACGCAGATAATTACCTAGTTAGATTTAAATAGATTAAGAAAGATTCAAACATACAGTATATACGTATCCGGCTCTTTTTAAAGCATATGTCTGTTAAAGATACGAGTGATAATGAGTTGCTGGAGCTCAAATGAAAAATCAAAAAAATAGAAAATTCCCCTCAATGTATGTCTGGGTGAATATAAAGAAGTAAATATTATGTAGTCCTGTACTATCACTTCTCCAAATGTCTGAAGGGGTTATGTTATGGAGAAATAAATGGGGATGCAATTTAAAGTAGTCCATGAATCCCTAGTATTGTATGTAGGGCCATATTGCTCAGGCTTGTGTGTACCCGTACCCTTTTATGATGGGCAGAGTTCAGACGGTTTGTCTAGAGTCCATTATGATGATATGGCTCTGGTTAATGCAAAGCTATGTGCTATTTATGAAGCATATAGGGGAGGCTGAAGCCCTAGTCTAAGCCAGTGGGCGGAGACCAACATGACGGGGGTTCGGAGGAGGTGGGGTCATAAGGTTAAAGAGGATGGCAATTTGGGATGGGTCATTTATAGAGTGACCCTGGGCGGGGTGTGGACCCTTTCCCGCTCCCAGGACACAAGAGACGTCCCGCTCACCCTCCTTTCAGTTGGGTTTATTTATGTGTTTTCTGGGTTAATACAGCATGGTAGGTTATGTATAAAAAAAAAAAAGGATGAGTTATAGGTTTTGTTTTAAAATGGGTCATAGTGGCTTATAGCGTGTATCAGGGTCCTTGTAGTTGGTTCAGAGGATTCATCAGGACTTTGATCCCTTTTTGATAACTTGGTTTTGGGTCTGGTGATTTTTGGGGCTTACAGCATAGGATTGTCGGGCCCCTGGTTTGGCAGTTATCCGTTTATAAACCCTCTGGGGTTATTGGTGCTCTTGAGGCTGGGGGTAGCGGCTGGGAGTAATTTTTGGTTGGTTATTTTTGAGGTCACCAGATTTTTGGAACTTCAAGGACCTTAGCACGTTTTAATAATGTTTTTTTCATGTTTGTAATGTTTATAACAAAATGCCTCTGTGGCCGATATTTGTCCAACCTTTTGAGTCCATTGCTCTTTGTTATGGGATTAATGGGGGTTGGGTAAAAAGGGGAATAAAGGGGATTAGTGGGGATAAGATAGGTTTAAATAACCACACTGATAGTCAACAATACCAACGTCATGCAGCCATAGTGCTATAGATAAGTGCCTGTGCTAAACATGTGGGCAGATGATACACAATGCTCAGCCACAGTCTCAGCCCATTTTGTTTAAAAGTGATAATAGCACGACTGACCTGTGTCTTTTTTCTTTTTTGCTTTCCGATTTATTTATTTTTCTTAGTTTTTTCACCTTCATTTTTCTTTCTTTTCTTTTTCTTTTTCTTTTCTTGTCCAACATGCTCCTCTGTTATTTATGATGCAACACGCCATACCATGAATTACAGTAGTGTTCAAACTAATAGCAGTGTGCTCAAAAACATGAGATAAGCACAAAATCTTTATACTAGTTTTTATTTCCATGCATTGGGAACGTTGCACGCTGTTTTCTAATTCAAAACATGAAGAGAAATGTATATAAGTTATAACTACTTTACAGAAAATAACAAAAAATGAACATTGGGCTGTTCTAAAAAATAGCAGTGTCTGCATTTGTCTTTACATACTCACAATATGTACTAATCTAATATTTAGTTGTATACCCACAGTGAGTATGTATACCAAACACAGTGATTAATCTGTGTAGTCGTATTGGACTGCTATTGTTTTGAACACAGCCCAATATGTCCACAAACAATATTTTTTTTTCTCCCAATCAGGAGTCCTTCTCTGTGTCTAAATGCTACGTGCTAGACTAAAGCTCATTTCACTATAGTTCACTATGTTGCCAACCATAATATATCCCCACAGCATTATGCCATCCAGACTTTTGGCCCATAAGGTTTGGTGGCTAATCACATGACTCATGACTTTTAAATAAAATGGGCTGAGATCGTGGCTCATAATTGTGTATCATCTGCCCACGTTTAGCACAGGCACTTATCTATAGCACTTTTTTATTCTATCACTATGATTTCTTTCACCTCACATTGTTGCAATTTAACTAATTACTTGTCTCTGAATGTATCCTTTTTTTTGTCAATCCCTTGGTGTATTACTGATGAAGGTCTAACGACCAAAACGTTTTTCATACACTTTGTCATAAACTGTAAATAAACTTCACCAGATTTAGTGCCGGATTTTTTATATGGACAGTATTAAAGTCACCTCTACATATTTTTGTAGCCACCCTTATCTTGCACCCTTCTGCTGGTAGTTTTATCCATACTTCTCTGCTCTCTACAATTCTTCGTTTTCCCAAAAGCAGATATAAGTTCTCCACAAAAATTTTTGATTAGTTTGAGATCAGGACTTTTTGCTGGCCAGTTTAAAAAAGTCTAATTTCCTTCCTTCATAACCATGCTGTGGATGTGCGCTGTGGGTCTTTGTTCTGCTGTACGACAAATTTTGTTTGATTCAAACCTAGTTTTTCTTTTATACTTAATAGCACATTTTGCTCTGAAATGTTCTGGTAATCCTATGATTTCATTGTTCCTTCAGCATGTTCAAGGTTTCGTGTCCAAGTGATAGCAAAGCAGCACACAACATTGTGTTTTACTGTAGGTGGTGTCGACTATGATTTATAGGCTTAATTTCTTCATCTATAAACATAATACTGGTAACCAGTGGCATAACTAGAGTCCACTGGTCCCCGATGCAAAATTTGGACCTGCCCTCCTCTCCCCTCACCCCCCCCCCCCCGCATGTTGGTCAGATGTGTGGGCCCTTGTGGAGTTCTAAATCCTATAAGGACATACGAGTTGCCCCTCTTCCCCCATTATGTTGTAATATCCCCCATCTCGGGCTCTTTCCTGGTATATATGTCCCCCATCCTGGCCCCATCTTGGTGTGTATATATATATATATATATATATATATATATATATATATATATATACATACACCCCATTCTTGACACATCCTGGTATATATGTCTCCCATCCAGGCACAGTAGTGTTCAAAATAATAGCAGTCCAATATGACTAACCAGATTAATCACTGTCTTTGGTATAAATTATATTACCACATGTCAAACAATTTACCAGTTGGTGCAGTAGATTCTAAGAAAACCAACAGACTCCGCATTCATGATCTGCAGGTTTTTGAGTCTGTGTATTTGAATAATTAATTGAAAGGGGATGTGTTCAAAATAATAGCAGTGTGGAGCTCAATTAGTGAAGTCAATCATTCTGTGAAGAAACAGGTGTGAATCAGGTGGCTCTTATTTAACCCCTTAATAACATTTGACGTACTAATACGCGTCTGTGCCCTGGGACTTAAGAGCCAGACCCGTATTAGTACGTCATGGCGATCGCGCGCGCACACAGGCTGTGCGGGCGCGATCGCCGCCGGGTGTCAGCTGATTGTCACAGCTGACACCCGGTACTATGTGCAGGGAGCGGTCCTGCACCGCTCCCAGCACATTAACCCCCGCTATGCTGCGATCAAAGTCGATCGAAATCGATCGCGGCATTGCGGGGGCAAGGGGAGGTGATCGGCGATACTCACCTCCTCTTCCGGCTTCCAGCGCAGACTGCAGCGGCTTCCCGGGTGTTGCCATGACGACCCGATGTCGTCATGACAACATCCGGGTCACCAGAGAGCAGGAAGATTGCTTGGACATGCGCAGTGCATCTCCAAGCAATCTTAACACTGTGCACTTCTGACAGCCTGCATGGCATAGGGATGGTGCTCCATTCCTATGCCATGCAGGCGATCAGAAAAAAAAAAGTGAAAGTCCCAGAGTGGGACAAAGTAATAAGGTGTACAAACTGTCTGAAAGTGGAAAAAAAAAAAAAAAGTGCAAAAATATTATAAAAAAAAAAAAAAAATAATACACCAAAAATAAAAATATAATGTACCCATCAATAAATATTATTATAAAAAAAATAAAAAAAAAACAATAAAAGTACACATATTTGGTATCGCCGCGTCCGGAACAGCCTGACCTATAAAACTGTCCCACTAGTTAACCCCTTCAGTGAACACGGTAAAAAAAAAATAAAAAAAAACGCAGCAAAAAACAATGCTTTATCACCATACCGCCAAACAAAAAGTGGAATAACACGCGATCAAAAAGACGCATATAAATAAAAATGATACCGCTGAAAACGTCATCTCGTCCCACAAAAAACAAGCCGCCATACAGCTCCATCAGCCGAAAAATAAAAAAGTTTCAGCTCTCAGAATAAAGCGATGCTAAAAAATATTTTTTTCTATAAAATAGCTTTTATTGTGTATAAGCGCCAAAACATAGAAAAATTATACAAATGTGGTACCGCTGTAAACGTACTGACCCGAAGAATAAAGCTACCTCATCAATTTTACCACACGCGGAACAGAATAAAAAAAAAAAAACAATTCCTGAATTGTTCGTTTTTGTTTATTCTGCCTCCCAAAAATCGGAATAGAAAGCGATCAAAAAATGTCACGTGCCTGAAAATGGCACCAATAACAACGTCAAGTCATCCCGCAAAAAACGAGCCGTCACATGACTGTCTGCCAAAATCTGGAAAAATTATAGCTCTCAAAATATGGCGATGCAAAAACTAGATTTTACAAAAAATGCGTCTTTTAGTGTGTGACAGCTGTCAGTCATAAAAACCCCATATGATTCTGGCATTGCTGTAATCACACCGACCCGAAGAATAAAGTCGTCTAATCACTTATACCGCACAAGGAACGGCGTCAAAAATAAACTCTTGGGTTAGGATTGGGCTAGGGTTAGGGCTGGGTTTGGGGCTAGGGTTGTGCTGGGGCTAGGGTTGTGCTGGGGCTAGGGTTGTGCTGGGGCTAGGGTTGTGCTGGGGCTAGGGTTGTGCTAGGGCTAGGGTTGTGCTAGGGCTAGGGTTGTGCTAGGGCTAGGGCTGGGGTTGGGATTTTTTTCAAAAGTAAGAAAAAAAGATGACGATATGGTGACTAGTGTTGAGAGCAAGTGCTCGCTACTTGAGTTTGCATCGGGTGCTCTGGTATGCATTGAGTATCGTGGGTATTTGAGTGACATGCTCGAGTCTCTGCCCCATATGCTTCGCGGCCAAAAAACTTTACGGGGATTGCCTGCCATGCACGAGCGATCCCCGCATGTTTTTTTTTGGGTGCCTAATAACCGTGAAACATGCGGAGCAGGGACTCGAGCATGTCACTCAAGCACACGCTGTACATGGTGCATACCTGAGTACCCGATGCAAACTAAAGTAGCGAGCACTTGCGCTCAAGAATAATGACAACTTATTCAATATGATGACCTAATGTAAACAAATTCTGTGCCGTACCTCTGGGTTCAAAATGTTCACTATACACCTTAATAAAATCCTTGAGGGGTATAGTTTCCAAAATGGGGACACTTGTGGGGGAGCTCCACTGTTTAGGCACATCACGGGCTCTCCAAACGCGACATGGTGTCCGCTAACAAATTGAATGGAAAATCGGCTCAAATTGTTAGCGGACGCCATGTTGCGTTTGGAGAGCCCCTGTGTGCCCAAACATTGGAGCTCCCCCACAAGTGACCCCATTTTGGAAACTAGACCCCCCAAGGCACCTATCTAGATGCATAGTAAGCACTTGGAACCCCCAGGTGCTTCACAAATTGATTCGTAAAAATGAAAAAGTGAAAAAAAAACACTTTTTCATTTTTATGAATCAATTTGTGAAGTACCTGGGGTTCCAAGTGCTCACTATGCATCTAGAAAGGTGCCTTGGGGTGTCTAGTTTCCAAAATGGGGTCACTTGTGGGGGAGCTCCAATGTTTGGGCACACAGGGACTCTAAATGCAACATGGTATCCGCTAACAAATTGAATGGAAAATCGGCTCAAATTGTTAGCGGACACCACATTGCGTTTGGAGAGCCCCTCTGTGCCCAAACTTTGGAGCTCCCCCACAAGTGACCCCATTTTGGAAACTAGACCCCCAAAGGCACCTATCTAGATGCATAGTAAGCACTTGGAACCCCCAGGTGCTTCACAAATTGATTCGTAAAAATGAAAAAGTGAAAAAAAAAAAACTTTTTCATTTTTATGAATCAATTTGTAAAGCACCTGGGGTTCCAAGTGCTCACTATGCATCTAGAAAGGTGCCTTGGGGGGTCTAGTTTCCAAAATGGGGTCACTTGTGGGGGAGCTCCAATGTTTGGGCACACAGGGACTCTCCAAATGCAACATGATATCCGCTAACAAATTGTCGGCTCAAATTGTTAGCGGATATCATGTTGCATTTGGAGAGTCCCTGTGTGCCCAAACATTGGAGCTCCCCCACAAGTGACCCCATTTTGGAAACTAGACCCCCCAAGGCACCTATCTAGATGCATAGTGAGCACTTGGAACCCCAGGTGCTTCACAAATTGATTCATAAAAATGAAAAAGTGTTTTTTTTTTCACTTTTTCATTATTACGAATCAATTTGTGAAGCACCTGGGGGTTCCAAGTGCTCACTATGCATCTAGAAAGGTGCCTTGGGGGGTCTAGTTTCCAAAATGGGGTCACTTGTGGGGGAGCTCCAAAGTTTGGGCACACAGGGGCTCTCCAAACAGAACATGGTGTCCGCTAATTATTCAAGCAAATTTTACAATCAAAAAGTCAAATGGCGCTCCTTCCCTTCCGAGCCCTGCCGTGTGCTCAAACAGTGTTTCTTCCCCAAATATTGGGTATCTGCGTGCCCAGGGGAAATTGCACAACAAATTTTGGGGTCCATTTTTTCTTGTTACCCCTGTGAAAATAAAAAAAATTGGGTCTAAAGTAACATTTTTGTGAAAAAAGTTAAATGTTCATTTTTTTCTTCCACATTCAAAAAATTCCTGTGAAGCACCTGAAGGGTTAATAAAGTTCTTGAATGTGGTTTTGAGCACCTTGAGGGGTGCAGTTTTTAGAATGGTGTCACTTTTGGGTATTTTCTGTCATAAAGACCTCTCAAAGTGACTTCAAATGTGATGTGGTCCCTAAAAAAATGGTTTTATAAATTTTGTTGGAAAAATGAGAAATCGCTGGTCAACTTTTAACCCTTATAGCTCCCTAACAAAAAAAAATTTTGGTTCCAAAATTGTGCTGATGTAAAGTAGACATGTGGGAAATGTTATCGCCAAATTTCCGTTTTTTTTCACAAATAAACGCAAGTGATATCGAAGAAATTTTTCCACAATCATGAAGTACAATATGTCACGAAAAAACAGTCTCAGAATCAGGGGGATCCGTTGAAGCGTTCCAGAGTAATTACCTCATAAAGTGACAGTGGTCAGAATTGTAAAAATTGGCCCGGTCATTAACGTGCAAACCACCCGCGGGGCTTAAGGGGTTAAAGGGGTGTTTCCCACGAACAAAAGTTCATTTTAATCAATAGTTCTTGGCATGATGATAAATTCCACAATTGATTGTATTTAAATAAAATGTCCCTGTGCTGAGATAATCTTATAAATGTGTCCCTGCTGTGTACTGTGTAATGGCTGTGTCTGACCGTGCAGGAACACGCTCTGATCATACCAGATCTCCCGGGCAGGGAAGGAAACAAAAGAGTATACAGACATTACTGCACAGGATCACCATTTCCAGTGACTTCCTCTTGAAGCTCATCAAGAGAATGCCAAGAGTGTGCAAAGCAGTCATCAAAGCAAAAGGTGGCTACTTTGAAGAACCTAGAATACAAGACATATTTTCAGTTGCTTCACACTTTTTTGTTAAGTTTATAATTCCACATGCGTTAATTCATAGTTTTGATGCCTTCAGTGTGAATGTACAATTTTCATAGTCATGAAAATACAGAAAAATCTTTAAATAGAATGGTAGAGTTGGAAGGGACCTCCTGGGTCATCTGGTCCAACCCCCTGCTCAAAGCAGGATTCACTAGATCATCCCAGACAGATGTCTGTCCAGCCTCTGTTTGAAGACGTCCATTGAAGGGGAACTCACCACCTCTCGTGGCAGCCTGTTCCACTCATTAATCACCCTAACTGTCAAAAAGTTTTTTCTAATATCTAATCTGTGTCTCCTCCCATTTAGTTTCATCCCATTGCTTCTAGTCTTTCCTTGTGCAAATGAGAATAAAGATGATCCTTCTACAATGTGACAGCCCTTGACATATTTGTAGACAGCTATTAAGTCTCCTCTCAGTCTTCTTTTTTGCAAGCTAAACATTCCCAAATCCTGCAACCGTTCCTCATAGGACATGGTTTGCAGACCAGTCACCATTCTGGTCGCTCTTCTCTGAACTTGCTCCAGTTTGTCTATGTCTTTTTTAAAATGTGGTGCCCAAAACTGTACACAGTATTCCAGATGAGGTCTGACCAAAGAGGAGTAAAGACCGATAATGACTTCACGTGATCTAGACTGTATGCTTCTGTTAATACATCCCAGAATTGTATTTGCCTTTTTTGCTGCTGCATCACACTGTTGACTCATGTTCAGTCTATGATCTATTAGTATACCTAAGTCTTTTTCACATGTACTGTTGCTTAGCTCTATTCCTCCCATTCTGTATATGCTTTTTTCATTTTTATTGCCCAGATGTAGTACTTTGCATTTTTCCCTGTTAAAAACCATTCTGTTGGTTGATGCCCACTGCTCCAGTTTATTTAGGTCTTTTTGAATCCTCTCTCTCTCTTCTCTAGTATTAGCTATCCCTCCTAGCTTTGTGTCATCAGCAAATTTAATCAGTTTACCCTCAATTCCTTCATCTAAATCATTGATAAAGATGTTGAACAATACAGGTCCCAGGACGGAGCCCTGTGGTACCCCACTTGAGACATTCATCCAGCTGGATGTGAAGCCATTTACAACCACCCTTTGAGTCCGATCACTAAGCCAGTTATGAATCCACCTAACAGTTGCCTGGTCCATTGCATACTTGGTCATTTTTTCAATAAGGATGATGTGAGATACTTTGTCAAATGCTTTGCTGAAGTCAAGATATACTATATCTACAGCATTTCCCTGATCCACCCAGTCAGTGATTCTGTCATAGAAGGAAATTAAGTTAGTCTGACATGACTTGTTAGTTACAAACCCATGCTGACTCTGGTTAATCACTTCATTCTTATCCATGTACTTACATACATGTTGTTTAATAATTTGTTCAAAGATCTTTCCAGGTATAGAAGTCAGACTCACCGGCCTATAGTTCCCTGGGTCCACCTTCTTCCCCTTTTTGAAGATAGGAACAACATTTGCTCTTCTCCAGTCTTCTGGGACTTCTCCTGTTCTCCAAGAATTTTCAAAGATTATGGAGAGTGGTTCTAAAATTTCTTCTACAATCTCCTTCAGTACTCTGGGGTGTAATTCATCTGGACCTGGAGACTTGAACTCATTTATGTTAGCTAAATATTCCCTCACAATCTTTCTGTTTACTGATAACTTGGATTCCTCTATTCCTTTAAAAGGACAGTGAAGATCAGTTGATGTTACATTTTCTTTCTGAGAGAAAACAGATGCAAAATAGGAATTAAAAGTTCGGCCTTCTCAACATCCTCTCTTACCATTTCTCCATTTTCATCCTGTAAAAATCCTATAGCATCTTTGACTTTTCTTTTACTTTTGACATACCCCCAAAATCCTTTTTTATTGCTTTTGACATCTCTTGCAAGCCTTAATTCATTGTCAGCTTTAGCTACCCTGATACGTGCCCTGCAGGATCTGCAGACTGCATTATAATCTTCTTTAGATATGCCTCCCTCTTTCCATTTAATAAACATTTCTTTCTTTCTTTTTAGCATGTGTTTAAGTTCTGTGTTCATCCATCCTGGTTTCCTTAAATGCTTCCCATTCTTCCTACTTTTCGGGATTGTTAACGATTGTGCTTTGAGAATCTCATTTTTAAAAATTTCCCATCCTTCCTGGACATTTTTGTCCTTAAGGACATCCAGCCATTGGATCCCTCCTATTCTCTTTCTGAGTCTCTTAAAATCTGCCTTTCTAAAATCTAACCTTGAAGTTTGAGTCTTCACATGTCTTCCTCCTCTAGTTATCCAAAATTCTATAATAGCATGATCGCTGCCTCCTAGGGTCCCAGCCACCTTTACCTCCTCAACCATTTCCTCCCTGTTTATAAGGATTAGATCCAAAGTAGCAGATCCCCTTGTTTTCTCCCCTACCTTTTGGAAGATAAAGTTGTCAGCAAGAGAGGATAAGAATTTGCTTGACCTGTTAGTTTTACTTGAGAGAGATTCCCAACAAATGTCTGGATAGTTGAAATCTCCCATGACCACTACGTCGTATTTTTTGGAGAACTTGGTCATTTGATACATAAAGAGTTCATCCATATCTTCAGATTGCCCAGGTGGCCTGTAGTAAATGCCTACAATGGTGTCCTTTCCGTTGTTCTCTCCTTGTATTCTTACCCAAACAGTTTCCACAGAACTCCCAGTCTCTGAAGCTTCAATGTCTGTGCAGATATACGCTTTTCTAACATACAATGCAACACCTCCTCCTCGTTTACAGCTGATTCTTTGTTTAAAAACAGACAAGGAAATATTTTACCTCACAAAAAGAATTCTCTGTGATCACGTGCTGTAATATCTGTGTTGTCTTTTGCTTCCTCCCCTGCCCTGGAGCTGTGGTATGATCAGACCATGTTCCGTACACGGTCAGGCACAGCCATTACACAGGGGAACATTTATAAGATTCTCTCAGCACAGGAACATTTTATTTAAACACATCCAATATGGAAATTATTATTATTCCAAGATCTATTGATTAAAATCAACTTTCGTTCGTGGGAAAGCCCCTTTAAGGGTGAAGCCAGCACATGTTGTACATGCATTTCTCCTTGAAAGACTTTGAAATATGCGTCGTTCGAGACATTGTTCAGAAGAACAGCGTACTTTATTTAAAAAGTTGATTGGAGAGAGTAAAACTTATAAAGAAGTGCAGACAATGATAGGCTGTTCAGCTAAAATGATATCCAATGCTTTCAAATGGAAAGCAAAACCAGAGAGATGTGCGGTAGACTATCATTCGAATAGGTCGAAGAATAGCACATCCACTTGAAGTTGTCGCTGGCTTTGGTGAGCCCCCTACCTTCATCGGCCCAGTCACGGTCGTGACTTCTGCGACCGCAATCATTACCCCTCTGCTGAGTATGACACGCCCCCTGGGCCGTGGGGTACTTGGTAGCCGGGTGATGCTGGGGGATGTCACAGTGGCAGTGACCCGGTCCGTGACCCAGGACGGTCAATACAAGGGGAAAAGTAAAAGGGGAATAACGTTTTTAGAAAGATAATGTTCATGACGCCACCTGTGGTATGCGATTATATGGAGCCGCCGCTGCGGTGCAGATCCTCTGGAACTGATGGTGACGCAGCAGAGTTGGTTCAGCTCTCCACAGGCAGAGCTCAGCTCCAGGGCAGGATGCAGTGATGCTATTTGGTAGATGTTGCTATGCTGTGTAGTGCAGGGCTGGTGATGGCGCAGCAATAATTCCAGGACACAGTGGGGTGCAGTCTTCAAGGTTTACTCACAGTTATCAGGCTGCTCCAGGTTATAACTGGCAGCTATAACCACCCACGTTGTCCTGCGTTCACCAAGGAAGGGGTTCAGCAGCTCTCAGGTATTTCAGGAGTACTTAACGGGACCCCGTTCTATGTGCCTTCCTCAGTCGTCTTCCTACGCTGGCTCTCACCCTCTTGCCCTGCTCCTCACAATCAGTAGTCTCGGATCTTGGCGGGCATCGTGCAGTAGCCTGGACCCTATGCGGCCACCTTTTCGGCGATGTAATTGTGGTTTTGGGCAGCTGCACCTTGAAAGTACAGTAGCCTCCAGTTGTCTAGCTGAGCCTGGTTGTTCTCCACTAGTTTAGGGGCCGGTCCCCTCTGTGGCCTGATCCCTCCACATCTGTGTAGATTCGGGAGCACGAGTGGCTTCCTGCACTTCCTGTGCCCCTGGGATCCCCTCTGTTTCTCTGGAGCCCTCCCTCTGCTCCCGTCCTCTCTCTTTCTTGGACCTCTCAGACTAGGCCCACTCTCCTCTCTCCTCTCCTCCTGAGCAGAGCTCCTACAGAGCTCCTGTTCCCAACACTCTCTCTCAGACTGAACTTACTCCTTCAAGATGGTTCCCCTTCTTATACTCCTACTGAAGGTGCTCCCCTAATCTACTTCCTCCACCCACTACATGGTTCCCCCTCTCTCCGTTCCCCCCCTTCCAACCAGGGACAGGGCTCAGCATTGTACACGTGCATCTTGCCCCGCCTGCTGGTCTGGAGTAGTGTAGTGTTGGATGCAGGTGTTAGGGTCCCGGGCAGTACTCCCTTCTTACCTGAGAGTGGGGTACCACACCTCTGGGTGAGATGCAGTACCTCTGTGGCGACTGAACCCGCAGGGGCGCCACAGTAACATTTACAAGATTTGTGGTTTGTCTGTTTACCATTTATATGCCTTTAAAGGGAATTTGCAAAATTAGCTAGGGAACAAAACAGTGCACTAGGGTGTTATCTGGATAATGGTTTCCTGTGGGGTTTTTTCTTGAAGAAGCTGGATTACTTCAAAACGCTTAGAAAATAAAACTGCATTGCTATCATTTTTGTCTCACTGATTCTTCGTTTGAATCTGTACCAGCACAGGAAACTCATATTTCCTTACCTACCAGATTTAAAGGCATCTTGTCATGTCCGATTACACTAGTAACCTTCAGATATAGGTTTAATCTGCAGGTTAATAGTGTTATGAAGATGCCCGGCCACTGTACTGAAAGTGCAATACCTGGGAGAAGATGAACTTTATTTCTCCCCGGAGCCACCGTCTTTCAGTCACGCAGGAATGCCCAGAGTAATTACAGTCACAGCACTGACAGCGGTCGCTGTAAGCATGTCTGGCAGTGACTGACAGCCGGTTCTGCATTGACGCACTGCAAAGATGGCTGTCAGTCAGTGTCAGGGAATGTTTACGGCCACATCTCTCAGTGCTGTGAGCAGTGACTGTAATTGCTTAGGACATGACTGCATGACTTAAAGGCAGCAGCTCCAAGGAGAAATTAATTTCATTTTTCTTGCGGTTGCTGAACTTCCAGTACTGTAGCCTGCACCTTCATAACAATATTAACCTGCAGATTAACCTGGAGGTTAATAGCATTATCAGATATGACTGGTTCCATTTAAGCAATGGCCTTTGGCCACTGTTTTGTTCAGTGTTCGGTGTAAGAAACAGGTTGAAATCATCATTCCAGATGTCTCCAGTTCCACTTTAGGTTCTTTTGATGTTATACTTTGTATCTTTACCACACTTCAAAACAACTTTTCTAGGTTTCTGTCATCAATTTCCTCTTTTCACCACATCCCGAATGGTTCTTGACTATTTCATGAGTATCAAACTTTTTTATAGTATTTTGAACCATTGAAGGCGGAATAGCAACGTCTTTGGAGATAGTGTTGTGCCCTTTAGACTGCTTGTGCTTGGTGATAATAGCATTTCTGGTCTGCTCAGACAGTGCTCCTGTCTTTGTCATTGTGAACAAGGAACATGGAATAAAACTGGCTTTGTTAAGCATTAAAGCCATCATTCATTGTCTAATTAAAGTCATCAGTGTACTGTCAATGTGGGGACAGGTGAATCTAAATTCTAATTAATTACAAATTAGTCTGATTTTGTCTTTTGTTTCAAACTGAACAGCAGGTTCCAGGGAGCCTGTCATGTAAAATAACACTTTTAATCTGCAGAAATTAGGTTAATCTGTAGGTTAATAGCATTCTGACACCAGGGCCCGCACTGAGAGCCCCTCTGCTTGGAGGAAATTAACTTTTTTCCCCCTGCAATGTTCGACTTCCATTCATAGGGGGGGCACAGTTTCAGTCACCGCTCAGTGCATAGTGAGGGGAGCTGTAACCGCGCCCCCGGCACTGACTAATAGCAGTCTGAGCATTAGATCCGGCTATCGGTCAGTGCCAGGGGTGCAATTACAGCTACCGCTCTCTATACACAGAACGGTGACTGAATTTGTGTTGGCACCACCCCTATGACTAGAAGTCGACCACTGCCATGGGAAATAAAGTTACCGTATTTTTCAGACTATAAGACGCACTTTTTTCCTCCAAAATTTTGGAGGGAATTGGGGGGTGCGTCTTATAGTCCGAACTGTGCCCCGTACTCTATACCTATGGCTGTGGGTGGTGGAGGTGTGGGTGGAGCGGCAGCAGAGGATGAGCGGGGCACAGGAGGCAGCAGCCACCTGCTGCAGCCTACGCTGTGCCCGCTGCTGAAGAAAATGAATATTCACTGCTCCCACGCCCATGGGCGTGGAGAACAATGAATATTCATTTTCCTTAATAGCGCACACACTGTAGCCGCAGTGCGGCTCCTGCTGCCGCTCTGCGGTCTGTGTGCCCGCTATTAAAGCTCATGAATATTCACTACAATCCACTCCCATGGGTTGTAGTGAATATTCATGGTCTTTAATAGCGGGCATACAGACCACAAGCCACAGCAGGAGCAGCGCTGCGGCTACAGTGTGCGCGCTATTAAGGAGAGTGAAAGGTCACTGCTCCCCACGCACACAGTTCTGGTGCGGGGAGCAGTTACTATTCCTTCACAGCATCTCACACTGTGTGAGGGGCGCATGGCAATAACGGCATGCACGGCTCACACAGTGAGAGTGTCGGCAGCAGAGCGGGACGCAGCGCTGGAGGAGAGAGGAGGTGAGTATAATTGTTTATTTTTGTGTGTGCAGCATGATGGGGATCAGGGGTGCCAAGCATACCAGGATGGAGGGATGCCAAGCATACCAAGATGGGGATCAGGGGGTGCCTTGCATACCAGGATGGGGATCAGGCGGTGCCTTGCATACCAGGATGGGGATCAGGGGGGTGCCAAACATACCAGTATGGGGACCAGGGGGTGCCATTCATACCAGGATGGGCATCAGGGGTGTGCCAAGCATACCAGGATGGGGATCAGGGGGTGCCTTGCATACCAGGATGGGGATCAGGTGGTGCCATGCATACCAGGATGGGGATCAGGTGGTGCCATGCATACCAGGATGGGAATCAGGGGTGCCATGCATACCAGGATAAGGGGTGCCATACATACCACAAAGAGGGATGAAGGGTGCCATACATACCAGGATGAAGGGTGCTATGCATACCAGAAAGAGGGATGAGGGGTGCCATGCATACCAGGAAGAGGGATGAGGGGTGCCATGCATACCAAGATGAGGGGGGCCATGCATACCAGAATGAGGAGTGCCATGCATACCAGGATGAGGGGGGGGGCATGCATACCTGGATGAGGGGTGCCATGCATACCAGGATAAGATAAGATAAGATATACTTTATTTTATCCCGGAGGAAATTGCGATGAGGAGTGCCATGTGTAAGGGACCTAGGGCGGCTGTGATGGCGAGGGAATGTTGTACTCCTTCACCCCGGCTTCCAAACATAGACATTGGTCCCAAATGTCCCATGTGGTAATTGTGATGCATGGCACTTACAGTTTGCTTATTGTTCTGTTCCTTTTGCGATCCATTTCGTTCAGGGACTGCCATTTGTACACTAAAGGACTTCCACTCCTTTTTGCAAAAAACAACTTTGCTTTCAGCTTTCACTTCAACATAGCAGAACATACAGGGAAGGACAGTCACATTGGCAGAGTTACAGTTCTTTATACAGCACATGTTCTTGTTTACCGTCCGTTTGTCCGTCCTTCCTGAGCTATCCCTTTTCTTAGCTGGCCGCTTTGATCCTTGAGATAGCTGAGACACTGTAGCCTTGTGAGTCCCACACAGCCTTCTCTGGACTAATCCCCGTTCGTCTGATCCTCCGCTCAGGGAGGTTTTGGAGGAAGCCTCATGGCTACCTCTTCTGGACCGTAAGTCCCGAACGCTATGGGAAAGCCTGTGTCAGATTTACAGCCCGACGGTTCTCTGCTGCTTGACTGACAGTCGTCTCTTGTTCCCCTGGTGCTGCAACTACCTCCTCAAAACAGGAACTCCCCTAGTCCCCACTGTCCTGCTCCCCCCACACTAAGCAACTCCTAATTCTTTAACTATTTCCTACTTTAACTCTATCCTATCTTAAAGTGCCCACCTCTGCACTACCCCAATCTTATCTACCTAAACCTAGACTCTCCCTACAGCTACACGTCCGACAATAGTCACATGCATGTTCATATACATATAATAAACAGAGCATAATACATTGTGCACAAGGAGGGAAGAGGCCCTTGACCGTTCCGGTCATCCCCTTACACATTCATACAAGGATGAGGGGTGCCATTCATACCAGGATGGGGATCAAGGGGTGCTATGCATACCAGGATGGGGATCAGGGGGTGCCATGCATACCATGATGGGGGATTGGGGTGCCATGCATACCAAGATGGGGGATTGGGGTGCCATGCATACCAGGATGGGGATGAAGGGTGCCATGCATATCAGAATGGGGATGAGGGGTGCCATGCATATCAGGATGGGGATGGGGGCCACATATAACAGGAAGGAGGGGGCCATATATCCCAGAATGGGAGATATTAACAGAATTGGGGGACATTACCCCTATAACAGTGTCAGCAGCAGACCCCCTGCTCCTTAATAGTGCATCACGACCACATTTTTTGCTTACATTTTTTTTTCTATTTTCCTCCTCTAGAACTTAGGTGCGTCTTATAGTCTGAAAAATACGGTAATTTCCTCCAGGCAGCAGGGCTCTCAGTGCCGGCACCGCACTGTGTCAGAACGCTATTAGCCTGCAGATTAACCCAATAACTGCAGGTTAATAGCGTTATTTTACAACACAGGTTCCCTTTAACCATAATCTAGTATTGTTTTCAATTGTGTATCTTTTTTTCCTAAGTTTTAATTTTGTTATTTTTGTGTCTTGTTCTTTTCTGTATCAAATACAGGAGTTTATAAGTTATAACTATCCAAGCAGTTTTACTAAGCACTTTACTTCAGGAGACCGTTACATGGTGAATTTAATATTCAGGGATGATTATAATATTGGCCACAACTTATATTAGCCTGCTTCTTTGGGTATTGCATTTCAGAGAACTCGTAGAGATGCAGTTGGAGGATCAGATTATGGAAGATGCTACAGAGTGGAGAGCATAGGTATGGTTGTGGAGACAGGTGAGGTAGTACATGTAGGGTGGTGTAGTTGAAAGTTTTTTTTCATGTTTTTTTAGATCTTTGAGTTTTAAATTTTTCACAGTATGAAAAGGGTAAATTCTGGAGATGTTTTATGAGCGTGCAAGTCATTGGATATAAGGATTGAGAGAGAGAGATCCAAATCATATCTATCCCAATCCCAAGACTAAGAGGGGTTTTTGAGAACAAGAAGTGTTCAATATGTGACAAATAGGACATTTGTGTTCCAATAACTGAACAGAGATCTAGAAACGATAACACAACCTTCCTTACTAGGATCATCTATATAATTTATGTTGATTTATGTCATTTTTTAAGAACTTCAAACAGCTTTTTCCCCCAAAAAAATATTTTGTGGCTTATTTTTCATTAAAAAGGTACAGGCTTAGATAGTTATGGGCCATGGCTGCTTTCTTCTATAAAAAATGCCATAGTTGCCCAAGGGGTTACGTTGGATATTGAAGCTTAACGCTATTTAAATCCACAAATATTGTGTGTTTTTTAAAAGGAACCATTTTGAGTAGCTTCTAACAAAAGACCCATGCATGAAATCCTAACAACTGCATGCATATTCCTAATGTTGTTGTTTGGTTATTTGCCAACTAATTACACATTTTGGGTCCATCTGGCATCTGACAACCTGCCATGCACCTTTGTTTTGTTCATACTTTCAGATTCGGAATTTACTTTATTCTGTTAATAGGAAGATGGGTTCTATCTAGCACGGAAGAAGTAGTTTGAGTGTAAAATAATCAAAATTTCCTTTTTTTATCCTACCCCAATTCTCTGCTTGAATTGATGTCTCGACAAACAGAACAATAGAGATGACTGTGGCCTGAAGTAGCCCTTAAAGGCTCAGCTCACATTTGCATAAGTTTTTTTTTCTCATCAACGTTTCCTGACTTCACCCATGACATGAATGGGAGCAGCAAAGATGTAATGATCTTCAAGGATCACAGCAAAGCCATTACGTCATGAAGCCATATACTCAGATTGTAGTCCGATCTGTTTGGATCTTATGGATGTTCAATCAGAAAAGAGCCTGAAAGTAATAGAACAAATTGTAAAGTAAGACATATTTACAGTGCAGTAAGAACTAATATATCTGCACAGTCCTATTTTCCAGTAGGGTCAAGGGACAATCGTTTTTTAAGTTGGTCATCCACTCTTTTAGGTCATCCACTCCCGCCCATAACACAGATGTTTCAGGCAGTGCCGGACTGGGATGCCAAGGGCCCACCAGTAACATTTACTCTGGTGGCCCACAGTTTAGCTACATGCAAATATTACATTACCCTCATTCACAAATTTACTACACTACACTACAACTAGTTTCTACATAATAATAGATGGGGTTAAATTAATTTGAGATGATGCCCTTTTCTGTATATAGTGAATCAAATGTATTGTGCCAAATACTTCTCATATAGGTGGAGTGGAGAGCCCATTCCTGCATGAGGGGCCCACCGGAGGATTCTCCTGTTCTCCTGTGGGCCAGTCCGAGTTTGATTTTATGTGCTTTCTTTCTAGATCCCAAAGGTGTCATAAACTTGGCACTATATGAATGAGCCATTCAGGGTAGGTTCTACATGACTACTTTGTTTGTATGACCAAAAACATTAGTGAAACTATTCTACAGCTGAAACTTGGCTGTATAAAACAACTAAATGGGGGTCCAAAAGTCCACTGTGTAAATAGAACAGCAGTGTGCCTACTGGACTACTCATGTATTCAATTTTATGGGACCAGCTGCCGATGGATACACGTGTACCGTGGCTCCATTCATGCAAGGACCTGTGGGAACCCATTTCTCATGATCAATGGTGGTCCCAGGACTCCCGAGTGATCATACATTTACTACCTATTCTGTGGATCGGTGATACATTTATTTAGCGGAATAATCCCTTGAATAAGGGAATATGCAATATGTAAGAAGTTATCACTGAAGTTAAAGAGGTTGTCCACTTCTTTTTGATTGATGACCTATCCTTTTGATTGATGACCTATCATCAATATGTGATCGGCCGGAGTCCGACACCTGGCACCCCCGCCGATTAGCTGTTATGGGTGTCTGCAGACGCCGGTTGGAAGTAGTCACTTGTGGTGCTGGCCATCTTGTGACAGTCGCCGCCGCAGGGTACTACACATCCGCCTCCTATAGATTTGAATAGTATGCAGATGTGTAGTACCCTGCGGCGGCCACTGCCAGGAGACGGCCAGCACTGGATATCGGACCCCGGCCGATCAGACATTGATGACCTATCCTATGGATAGGTCATCAATGAAGAAGTAGTGGACAACCTCTTTAATACAGGAAATAAATATAATAATTTATATATTACTCCTATAATCAAAAAAAGTCACTTTTTCCTTTGCTTTTTTTAATCTTTTTTTTTTAACTTTTGCTGCTTTACCACTGCGAATATTATTGTCAGTCATGCAATTAGCTTGTGTATTTTTGCTTTATCTTATGTTCATTACTAGCGTTGTACAGAATTAGAAAAAACATGGCTGCTTTCTTCCAGAAACAGCGCCACACTTGTCCATTGGTTGTGTCTGGTATTGCAACTCATTTCATTCGGAGTAAAGAGGGCTGAGCTACAATAACACAGACATATGGACAGTTGTGACACTGTTTTTGGAAGAAAGCAACTATGTTTTTCTAATCTCTTACATCTGCTTTAAAAAAAAAAAAGTAGCCGTCCCTGTTACCTTTTCTATCACCATATTTCAGAGTCAGCTGGAGAGATAAGTGCAGTACATGGTATTAAAGCTGCTGAGAAGTTGGTTATTACTGTATTTTGTGAGAGTAAAGAACATTTTTGTTCTATTTAAAACCTGCTCTTTTTATTTCCAAGAACAATGTGCAGCCTGTTCCAGAGCAGAGAACATTCATTTAGGATTCTGTGTGACTAATGTAATGTAATTACAATAAAGATCTCCACTAAAAAACAACTTCTGCCTTTTGCCATTTGTACACCTGCAAGCGCGCGGCAATGTCGAGGGTAGAGGTTGTGTGCTGTGCGTGGGTTTTATTACAGGGTGTGCAAGCTCACTTCCCCATTCAGGGATTTGTTTTCTGAAAGTTCAATTTTCATCATACATTTAAAGGAAAAGTTGTCCGTTTTCATCCTGATACAGCGCCACTATTGTCCGTGTGCTACGTCCATCCCTATTCATCTAAATGAGGCTCTGCTGTAACACCAGACACTACCTTTGGACAAAAAATAATCATCAGTTTGGTTGGTGGGCACTCGTGAACTTGGCATTTTTGGTTTTCAGTTATCAGGTATCTTCTGGAGTACATTCTTGAGATCTTCTGTGAATTTTGAGGACCATTAAAGATGGAGGCAATTTTTAGGTCCAATACCAGGAACAGTCAGGGTTGGAGGATGGAGATGAATGTGTTATGGTAAACATTTTATACTTTGCTTTATTATTTAGACAATTCATATACCGTTGATAATTTTGTATTTTAATATTAGCTTTATAATTGTTATTCATAAAAGCAATAACACAGGGCATTGCATCTTATATAGAGGTGTATTTGTGTTAAGCTTTCCTATGTTTTTAAAAGTATACAGTGAAGGAAATAAGTATTTGATCCCTTGCTGTTTTTGTAAGTAAGACATGAACAGTCTATAATTTTAAGGATAGGTTAATTTTAACATTGAGAGATAGAATATCCCCCAAAAAATCAAGAAAATCACATTGTATAAATTAAATACATTTTTTTGCATTTTGCAGTGAAAAATAAGTATTTGATCCCTCTGGCAAACAACACTTAATACTTGGTGGCAAAACCCTTGTTGGCAAGCACAGCAGTCAGACGTTATTTGTAGTTGATGATGAGGTTTGCGCACATGTCAGGAGGAATTTTGGTCCACTCCCCTTTGCAGATCATCTCTAAATCATTAAGATTTTGAGGCTGTCGCTTGGCAACTCGGAGCTTCAACTCCCTTCATAATTCACTCCATGACCTTACTGTGCTTCTTTTTGAGCCACTCCTTTGTTGCCTTGGCTGTATGTTTTGGGTCATTGTCTTGCTGGAAGACCCAGTCACAACCCATCTTCAATGCTCTTACTGAGGGAAGGAGGTTGTTGGCCAAAATCTCGCGATACATGACCCCATGCATCTTCCCTTCAGTACGGTGCAGTCGTCATGTCCTCTTTGCAGAAAAGCACCCCAAAGTATAATATTTCCCCCACCATGCTTCACGGTTGGGACGATGTTCTTAGGGTTGTACTCATCCTTCTTTTTCCTCCAAACACGACGAGTTGAGATAATGCCAAAGAGCTCAATTTTTGTCTCATCTGACCATAGCACCTTCTCCCAATAACTCACAGAATCATCCAGGTGTTCATTAGCAAACTTCAGATGGGACTGCACATGTGCCTTCTTGAGCAGGGGGACTTTGCGGGCACTACAGAATTTTAAACCTTTAAGGCGTAATGTGTTACCAATGGTTTTCTTGGCGACTGTGGTCCCAGCTGCCTTGAGATCATTATGAAAGTTCCCCCCGTGTAGTTTTAGGCTGATCTCTCACCTTCCTCATGATCAAGGATACCCCACGAGGTGAGATTTTGCATGGTACTCCAGATCAATGTCAATTGACAGTCATTTTGTATTTCTTCCATTTTCTTACTATTGCACCAACAGTTGTCTCCTTCTCTCCCAGCGTCTTACTTATGGTTTTGTAGCCCATTTCAGCTTTGTGCAGGTCTATGATCTTGTCCCTGACATCCTTAGAAAGCTCTTTGGTCTTGCCCATGTGGTAGAGGTTAAAATCTGACTGATTAATTGAGTCTGTAGACAAGAGTCTTTTATACAGGTGACTATGTAAGACAGCTGTCTTTAATGCAGGTAACGAGTTGATTCGGAGCGTCTAACTGGTCTATAGAAGCCAGAACTCATAATGGTTTGTAGGGGATCAAATACTTATTTCTCACTGAAAAATGCAAAAAAAAATTATCTAATTTATACAATGTGATTTTCTTGATTACTTTTTGGATATTCTATCTCTCAATGTTAAAATTAACCTACCCTTAAAATTATAGTCTGTTCATGTCTTTGTCAGTGGGCAAACTTACAAAATCGGCAAGGGATCAAATACTTATTTCCTTCACTGTAGTTAGTTCGACAGAGCTAGTTTTAGTTCAAGGACATCTGCATCAGTTTCCATAATTTACAATGTTTTTATTCCCAATTAAAATACTTTCTTTCCCCACTTAAAATATCTGCAACGCTAGGCAATGTAAAGTCCGTAAAGACATTCCCCTTTTCATATCTCTGTGGTTGTAATAAAGACTTGTGACTGGGCATCTAAGAGCAGACAAGCCTTGTACACAGACAGAACTGGTTGTGTGCTCGTCTCCGATCGATCGACTCTCTGATTTGATCAAAACTGAAATGTTTGAAACCTTTTGAGTTTCTCCTAAAACTTTCCATACAGGTTTCCACATCAAATGTTTGGACATGGAAAACCTAGGTTGATTTGATTTCGAATTTTTATCATGCTATGAAAAGTGTATAGATTGAATTTTTATATGGGCTACCTTTCCATTACCCTTATCACTGTAGTCACAAGTGTCTGGAAATCTTTTAGTTAGGCTACATATTAAAAGAGTTTTCCGGGGAAAAGAAATGTTCATAAGTTAGCTGTAAATAATAAGATATATCAGTTACAAACATCATTGTATTTGGTTAGGTGCCTCAGTCCTGGCCAAATAGACGCTCCATCCCGGTCTGGATAGCTACACGTCTGGTCTTGTGCCTTTTTCAATCGCCAAGCCAGCCCCATTTTCCAGTGCGCAGACAATGAAGGGGTCTGGCTTAGCTATTAAAATGAGCCAGTCTGCCCACTCCCAATACACCATGAGCACAGAACTGAAGCCAAGCAGCCAGGACCAGGAATGGAGCGGCTACCAGATGGTCAGCGCAACCAGCCTGATCACTCCTTTACTCTTTTGTAAGTCTGGGGTAGCGGTAGTGTGCCCTGATTTTATATTGTAAAGACAACTCTCAGCATCATACCACTCTTTTTGGATATATGAAGGCAAATTGTAAATATATGAACCCATATTATAGGTCCGCTACATTAACAGAGTTTGACTGCATTCTTTAGTGAGAGAGCAGCTTTGTAGAAGAATAAAAATGTTGCTCGTCCACATTGAGGACCACTGAGGTGTGAAAAGTCTGTACTGATCATCACACAGCCAATCCTAGGATCTAGAAAAAGTTAATCACAGTGGTTACACCACATGGTTCATTGTAAGTGTGGCACAGTGCAGTGCCAGCCTGTAAGACAGGGCCATTGTAGAAAAGGAAACCTCTTCACCAGGCTCAGCCTAGGTGGTAAGTGTTCTCCATGGCCAGAGAGGTGTAAGCTATTGCCTCTTATCACTTGAGGGGGCTCATTTCCCGTGAGAACAAAAGGACTGGGCATATTGAAATATAACATGCCTGATCTTTCTTTCTTGCCATCGCGTGAGTTGGGAAGGCCCCATACACAATAAATGGTCGACCAGTGTCTCCAAAATCGGCATTTCTCTAATGAGTATAACCACTTTTACTGAATGCATTTGTGTTATGAAAGAAATGGTTTGGAGGTCAGTATTAGAAAAAAAAACTGATTGACAATAATTATAGATAATGATCAGAATAAGTAAAAATTTAATTACAGGTTTATGTCCTGCTGTAGACTACCGTACTTAACCTTTTCACCACCCTAAAATGCATCATAAAAATGTTATTCACTAAACCACCCTAGTCTTCCAGTGATGTTAGATATTAAATTTGTTATTAATGACTGGTCCTAAGGACAGATAACCAATGTAAGATCCTTGGGGGTCTGATGTGGTACCCCCACCCATCCACTGTTATCACCTATGGCAAAAAGAATGGCAGCTCATCGGCAGTAGGAGCAGTCACTAAACAATGTAGGGAGCTGTGGTGTTCCTCTCAGTACGCCGTGTACATGTGTCCGCTATATATTAATAATGTATATTGTAATATAATAACCCTGTTATCAACTGGGACAAGTTGAGATACTAGAAGTCAACCTCTATACCACTATAGACCACCAAGGACACAACTAAAATACTTGCCTCTAAATAATTCAATGTAAAAATGTGCGACATGATTCATGGAGAAAGTTGCTAGGATTTTTCCATTGAGGTGAACCTTGCCATTCCTTTTGTGGGTAACAATGGAAATTCCACTTTGAAAAACCCTGTTTACTCCCCCAAAGGAACTTACGATGCCTTGGAAAAGTATTCATACCTGTGAACTTTTTCACATTTTTTCACATTACACCCACAAACTTCAATGTATTTTATTGGATTATATGTGATATACCAACACTAAGGAGAAAGTATATGTGAAGTGTAAAGGAAATGATACATGGTTTCCTAAATATCTTAAAAATATAAATCTGAAAATAGTAATGTGCACTTATATTCAGCCCCCCTGAGTCAATACTTTGTAAGATCACCTTTCACTGCAATTGCTACTGCACGTCTTTTGGGGTATGTCTCTACCAGCTTTGTACAATTCTGAAAATTTTGCCCATTCTTCTTTGCAAACTAGCTCAGTGAGATTGGATGGAGACGTCTCTGAAAAACAATTTTCAAGTCTTGCCACAGATTTTCAATGGGATTAGGTCTGGACTGTGACTGGGGCCATTCACACACATGAATATGCTTTGATCTAAACCATTTCTTTGTAGCTCTGGCAGCATGTTTAGGCTCGTTGTCCAGTCTCAAGTCTTTTGCAACCTCTAACAGGTTTTCCTCCAGGATTACCGTGTATTTACCTCCATCCATCTTCTCATCAACTTTGACCAGCTTCCCTGTTCCTTTCTTCAAATGACCTTTGCAAATGCTCATTAGATATTTCTTCAATTAAAGAGTTTGGGTTGGGGTCTGACTATTGTGGCTATGCACATGTGTTGTTTCCTGAAACAAAAGGAAGTTAGCATTTCGGGAGTCTTGCCTTGCTTTTGATGCGATGAACGGGGTAAGATCCCCAAAATGTGTAACTTTTTTAAGACACTGTATGAATAAAATAACATATTTTACTTCACTTCTGGACTCATGACTAGTGTTGAGCGAGCACTAAAATGCTCGGGTGCTCGAAGCTCGGGCCGAGCTCACTGTGATACTCGGGTGCTCGACCCGAGCAACAAGCCCAATGTTAGTCTATGGGAGACCCGAACATTTTTGCGGCGGCTCCCCCGGCAGTCTGTAGAAAGCCTAAAAAGTGCCCAAAACGATAGTGACAGTGCTCAAATGACATGGGGACAGCATGGGGATCGCCCCTGGAAGCATTTCTGACCCTCAGGTCACTGCTGTCAACAACGTGGTCAGAGGTATTAAGCCACTTTTACAGGCTCACAATAAAACGTTCAAAAACGAAAGTGAAAGTGCTTTCCTGTGAAATATGTTAACCCCTTAACGACCATGGGTCTTTCTGTTTTTGTGTTTTCCTTTTTTGCTCCCCTTCCTCCCAGAGCCAGAACTTTTTTAATTTTCGTTCAATATGGCCATGTGAGGGCTTATTTTTTGCGGGACGAGTTGTACTTTTAAACACCATCACTGGTTTTACCATATCGTGTGCTGGAAAATGGGAAAAAAATTCCAAGTGCAGTGAAACTGCAAAAAAATGCAATTCCACAGTTGTTTTTTGGGTCCTTTTTTTACCACGTTCACAGATGGCTAAAACTGACCTGCCATCATTATTTTCCAGGTCGTTACGAGTTCATAGACACCAAACATGTATAGGTTCTTTTTTATTTAAGTGGTGAAAAAAAAATCCAAAGCTTGCTAAAAAAAACAAATAAAATGACGCAATTTTCCGAGACCCTTAGCTTCTCCATTTTTCGGGATCTGGGGCCAGGTGAGGGCTTATTTTTTGCGTGCCGGGCTGACGTTTTTATTGATACCATTTTGGGGTAGATCCGATGTTTTGATCGCCCGTTATTGCATTTTATTGCAAAGTTGTAGCGACCAAAAAAACTTAATTCTGGCGTTTAAATTTTTTTTCTCGTTACGCCGTTTACTGATTGTATTATTCTTCTTTTATATTGATAGATCGGGCGATTCTGAACGCGGCGATACCAAATATGTGTATGTGCTTTTTTTTTATATATATATATTTTATTTTGAATGGGGCGAAAGGGGGGTGACTTAAACTTTTATATATTTTTTATTTTTTTAATTTTTTTAAAAACTTTTTTTTACACTTTCTGCTTGATTCTATAGTCTCCAGAGGAGACTAGAAGCAGCAGTTGTCTGATTGCTTCTACTGCATACAAGCGATGAGCAGATCGCTTGTATGCAGGAGAAATGCTCACTTGCTATGAGCGCTGACCACTAGGTGGCGCTCATAGCAATTGAGACATGACAACCACAGGCGTCTGCTGCAGACCCTGAGTTGTCATGCCCACCCATTGGTGACCCGCGATCACGTGACGGGGTCACTGATGGGCGGGGCTTAGGACTCCCAGAAGCGCGAGTTAAATGCCACTGTCAGAGATTTAACATGTTAACAGCCGCAGGTGGATTGCGATTCCAATAATCAGCTGACATGTCCTCGCTTCAGTGCGGGCTCACCGCCGGAGCCCCCGCTGAACCGGCCTTCCCGACCTGGTGCGTACTATTACTGACCAGGTCGGAAAGGGGTTAAGGAACATCCTTTCCACGGTAAAGACTTGTGTATAAGGTAAAATAAATAACCAAAAACAAAAATACTCCTCCACACCTTGGGCTATGTTCACAAGTAGCATTTTTTATGCGTTTTTGCACGTTTGTATTGCTTTCAACCGTGACAAATGCATTCACCGGGAAATGTCATTTTAACATTTTACAACCTTATCTGGCCATGTGCTGTGTGACACATGCATACAGTGCTAAAAAGACATGGGAACAGTATGGGGAAGATCCCTGGAAGCATCTCTGACACCCAGGTCACTGCCCATCAGAAGTGATCCTTGCCGCATCAGAAGATGCAGACTTGCAACTATCCCCGTGCAAGTCCTTGTCCCAGGGCAGTGTTCAATTGTACCTCCCCCATAACTTGCAATACAAGCGCAAGTATGCAGCCTGCCACCCACCCACCCCCAGGCTGCAATACCATACTGCTAGCTTGCTTGCACTTGAAATTGGGCCTTTTAGGCATGTGGAGGTGGAATCTGGCCACCACGTCATGGCTGCGTCGGTAGCCTGGTATTCATACTCAGTCCCCAGCCGCCCGGCGGCCGGGTGTCCACGCTTGGTCCCCAGCAGGGGGCGGCCGGGTGTCCATACTCAGTCCCCAGCCGCCCCGCAGCCGGGTGCCCACACACAGTCCCCAGCCGTGTGGGGGTGGCCGGGTGTCCATAAACGGTCCCCAGCTGCCCCTATTTGTCCCGGTGCGCCTTATACAGAAGCGCGCATACCAAAACATTACCTGTGCCCTCCCCAGTGCATTTAGTGGGAAGGACAGCCTAACCACAAACACGTGGACAAGTGAATGTGGCCAGGAATGGTCCATCTCACTAACGCCTTCACACTGGGTTAATATTGTGGAAGCCGGGACACAGTTGGACACTGGGATGCAACACGTCCTCCAGACATAGAGGATTGCGGGTCCTGGGTCAATCAGGCTTCAACACAAAGTTCAGAAGGTAGACAGCAGCATGGTCGGCCTCCTACACAACAAGTAAATTATTCATGATCATGAGGCCATCCACCTCCTTAGCTTTCTGTTCCTTGGAATGCAAGCGCATGTATGTAGTAGCAGCTAGGCCTGAGGTGGTCAGCGTTTTGGCGCATATTCTACCTCCTTCGAGAATTGCTGGATGTTTTCCTGCTACTATCCCAGTTCTATGACTCCTGTTAAAACAAAGCTTCAGGTGATGAATGATGGATGAGGTGGTGGCAAAGGAGGAAGAGCAGGAGGAACAGGGACCATTCACATCAATATCAGGCCAGCCAACCACACATGTCTTGTAGGATATGTTTCTGTACCAGAAGGAGCGGTTCAGCTACACAGTTATAAGGCATACAGTGAATGCAATGCCTACCAAAAATTTCGAGCCACTCCAATGCCCCTTGGAAGTGACATGGAGGTCAGAGGGCCTTAACTAAACCGTTTTTTCCATTTATAGCAACTGGGTCTCCTGTACACTGTTGGCCTAAGCAGGGAATGGAAGGCTTTCCAAAAATTATTAGGCACTGCAATGCCCCTTGAAACAGACGTGGATTACAGCGTATTAAAAACCTTCTACCCATTATTGGGGAGTGGGTCTCCCTTAGTGTTCGCCTATGCATTGAAAAGCAAAAGCTGACAAAAATTAGGAGGAAATGCAATGCCCGTTGCAAGAGTCGTGGAGGTTAGAGGTAATTAAAAACAACATGTCAATGCCCCTTGGAAGAGCTGTGGAGTTCAGAGTGGTTTAACAAGACGGTTTTAATGCCCCTTGGAAGAGATGTGGAGGTCACAGTAGCTTAACAAGATGGTTTTAATGCCCCTTGGAAGAGGCGTGGAGTTCAGAGTGGTTTAACAAGACAGTTTTAATGCCCCTTGGAAGAGTGGTGGAGGTTACAGTGGAATAAAAAGACAATATCAATGCCCCATGGAAGAGACGTGGAGGTCACAGTAGCTTAACAAGACGGGTTTAATGCCCCTTGGAAGAGTGGTGGAGGTCGCAGTGGAATAAAAAGACAATATCAATGCCCCTTGGAAGAGTGGTGGAGGCTACAGTGGAATAAAAAGACAATATCAACGCCCTGTGGAAGAGACGTGGAGGTCACAGTAGCTTAACAAGACGCTTTTAATGCCCCTTGGAAGAGTGGTGGAGGTCGCAGTGGAATAAAAAGACAGTATTAACGACCCTTGGAAGAGACGTGGAGGTCGCAGTAGCTTAACAAGACGATTTTAATGCCCCTTACAAGAGCAATGCAGTACAGCATATTAAAAACATTATTCCCATTATTGGGGAGTGGGTCTCCCATAGTCTTTGCCTATGCCTTCCAAGCAAAAGCTGCCAAAAATTAGGAAGGGGGAACTTGCAATGTCCCTTACAAGAGTCATGCAGTACAGCATATTAAAAACATTATTCCCATTATTGGGGAGTGGGTCTCCCATAGTCTTTGCCTATGCCTTCCAAGCAAAAGCTGCCAAAAATTAGGACAGAGGAACTTGCAATGCTGGCAACATGGACCACGGTCACCCTGGTGGTATAGTGGTCGTGGAGGCTGAGGATAAGGAGAAAAGCAAAAAACAGCCGAAATGAGGAAGCGTATACCCATGTGTGGGTGTGAAGCGATGCATGGGAATACACCTCCCGAAATAACACAGTGGATTTGACTTTATGTTACTCTGCTGTCATTTGGTGGTGATGAGAAGTCTGGCCCAATCCAGCCATTGTTCATTTTGATAAGGGTCAGCTTGTCAGCATTGTCAGTTAACAGGCGAGTGCGCTTATCAGTTATAATTCCCCCAGCGGCACTAAAAACACGCTCCGATAACACGCTAGCGGCAGGTCAGCCAGGACCTCCAAGGCATACAGAGTGAGTTCATTCCAAGTGTCCAGCTTGGATACCCAATAATTAAAAGGCACAGAGGAATCACGGAGGACGCTGGTACTCCCGCACCATCTTTTGAAACTTTCCACTCCTTGTGAGAGTACCCTGCGCATCAGGTCCTGTAAGCTGGGCAGGTCTCAGAAAACTGTCCTAGAACATTGACAGTGTTCCCCTGCCTCTGCTGGATTGGAGTTGCGTCTCTCTCGCCTGTATGCCTTAGTTGGGCAGCGAACTGTGACCTCTGCCGCTACCGTGTTCAGATGGGAATTTTTTTTAATAGTTCTGCAGAAAGGGCCTTCTGGTACTGCCCCATTTTTGTAGACCTCTCCAACTCAGGAATAAGAGAGTGAAAGTTCTCCTTGTAGAGGGGGTCTAAAAGTGTCATCAACCAGTAATGACTGTCACCCAACATTTTGACAATGCGAAGGTCACGGTTAAGGCAGCGTAACATAAAGTCAGCCATGGGTGCCAGACTGGTAACGGGCAAGACTTCCGTGTCCTCACCAAGATGACGACTGATAGTGTTGAGCGATCACTAAAATGCTCGGGTGCTCGAAGCTCGGGCCGAGCTTACCGTGATACTCGGGTGCTCGACCCGAGCAACGAGCCCAATGTTAGTCTATGAGAGACCCGAGCATTTTTGCGGCAGCACCCCCGGCAGTCTGTAGAAAGCCTAAAAAGTGCCCAAAACGATAGTGACAGTGCTCAAAAGACATGGGGGCAGCATGGGGATCGCCCCTGGAAGCATTTCTGACCCCCAGGTCACTGCTGTCAACAACGTGGTCAGAGGTATTAAGCCACTTTTGCGGGCTCACAATAAAACGTTCAAAAACGAAACTGAAACGGTTTTCCTGTGAAATATGTTAAGGAATTTCCTTTCCAGGGTAAAAACTTGTGTGTAAGGTAAAATAAATAACCAAAAACAAAAATACTCCTCCACACCTTGGGCTATGTTCACAAGTAGCATTTTTCATGCGTTTTTGCACTTTTGTATTGCTTTCAACCGTGACAAATGCATTCAACGGGAAATTTCATTTTAACATTTTACAACCTTATCTGGCCATGTGCTGTGTGACACATGCATACAGTGCTGAAAAGAAAAGGGATCAGCATGGGGAAGACCCCTGGAAGCATCTCTGACCCCCAGGCCACTGTCTAAAAGTGTGCCCATCAGAAGTGATCCTTGCCGCATCAGAAGATGTAGACTTGCAACTATCCCCGTGCAAGTCCTTGTCCCAGGGCAGTGTTCAATTGTACCTCCCCCATTCCTTGCAATGCAAGCGAAAATATGCAGCCAACCACCCACCCACCCGCAGGCTGCAATATCATACTGCTAGCTTTCACTTGAAATGGGGCCTTTTAGTTTGGAGGAGGCCGAAGCTGGCCACTACCTCATGGCCGCTTCGGCAGCGAGATATCCATACTCTGTCCCCAGCCGCCCGGCGGCCGGGTGTCCACGCTCGGTCCCCAGCCGCCAGGTGGCGGCCAGGTGTCCATACTCAGTCCCCAGCCGCCCTGATTTCTCCTGTCACCTTCCCCCACACTTTTCTTAGCCTGGCCTGCTTTAGGGCAGCATTGGACGAGCCCACCAGAGAACCAGACTCCTCCGGTGGGCCCTGGCTTCTCCATCAGGGGAGTTGAGAGTGCCTAGGTGATGAGCATGATGATGATGATAGAAGTTAGCATCTGCTTTGTTTTCTTGGAATGCAAGCGCATGTATATAGTAGCGGCTAGGCCTGAGGTTGTCCGCGTTTTGGCGCATATCCTACCTCCTCCGAGGATTGCTGGATGTTTTCCTGCTACTATCCCAGTTCTATGACTCCCGTTAAAACAAAGCTTCAGGTGATAAATGATGGATGAGGTGGTGGCAAAGGAGAAAGAGCAGGAGGAACAGGGACCATTCACATCAATATCAGGCCAGTCAACCAGATATGTCTTGTAGGATATGTTTCTATAACAAAAGGAGCGGTTCGGCTACACAGTTATAGGGCATACAGTGAGTGCAATGCCTACCAAAAATTTTGAGCCACTCCAATGCCCCTTGGAAATGACATGGAGGTCAGAGGGCGTTAACTAAACCTTTTTTTCAATTTATAGCAGCTGGGTCTCCCGTGCACTGTTGGCCTAAGCAGTGAATGGAAGGCTTTCCAAAAATTATGAGGTACTGCAATGCCCCTTACAAGAGCCATGTGTGGCACCCCAGGGGTCTGGTCACCACAGTAATAGAGATATTACGTCGGAGAGCAAGTGGGAGGTTTCCTGGTCAGGATCCCTTAAACATGCAACATCCTCCTGCCCCAGTCCTGGGAGGGGAGAATTCTGCCCTTATAAACTGGATCTGGGGCGGGGTTGAGTGAGTCAGAGAACAGTCAGAGTCAGAGTGAGAGCAAGGGAAAGTAACAGCAAGGAGCTCTGTAGGAGCTAGGAGCTAAAGACCAGGGGCTGGAAGCTGAGCAGAGCTCGCCCTGGCAGAAGACAATAGGAACCGGACACAGGAGTCCGAAGCTGTGAGGACTTATATATCCAGCAGCAGAAACCAGCCGGCAGAGGATTTCAGGTCCTCTGGCCATAGAAGCCCGGAGGCTCAGTCACAAGCAAGGGACCAGCACCGCCGTCGTGGAGCGGAGGCTAACAGAAGGCCCCAAGTCACCAGCCATACGGGTGAGCACTACACGGTACACTCAGGAACGTGGGCTACTTCTACCCGCTTACAGCAAGGTAGCCAGGAAGAGTGCAGACAGACGGGGAGGCCTACAACTCCACCTGGCCAGGGGAACTCCTGCTTGCTCACAGACTGACCAGGCCTCTTATGCTAGCCAGTACTCCCGGGAGGGTCTACCTTATAATCATCAGTAAAGACCCTGAACTGCACTGCAAAGACTCTGAGTCGTTCCTACTGCGCTCGTGCACCATCACCCCCATCATCCACACTCACTGTCCTGAGGCTATACTCCTCCCGAGGGGAGTTATCCCATTCTATGCTGCGCACACAACACCAGCCTCAGCGGTCTGCCTCGCAGCGGTGGTACTCCCTGACCGCAATCCATGGGTGGCGCAGTCGGACAATTAACCTCAAAATCTAAGAAAGACTGCCACTGGTTTGACCAGCCTGAGCCACGGGAACGGGTCACCGCCACGGAGACTACAGACCCCAGAGACCCGGCACCGGGTATCCCACACACGTGTACACACGGCCCAGGGGGCGCGTCACATGCAGTACAGCATATTACAAACATAAGTCCCATTATTGGGGAGTGGGTGTCCCATAGTATTTGCTTATGCCTTGCAAGCAAAAGCTGCCAAAAATTAGGACGGAGCAACTTGCAATGCCCCTTACAAGAGCCATGCAGTACAGCATATTACAAACATAAGTCCCATTATTGGGGAGTGGGTCTCCCATAGTATTTGCTTATGCTTTCCCAGCAAAAGCTGCCAAAAATTAGGACGGAGCAACTTGCAATGCCCCTTACAAGAGCCATGCAGTACAGCATATTACAAACATAAGTCCCATTATTGGGGAGTGGGTCTCCCATAGTATTTGCTTATGCTTTCCCAGCAAAAGCTGCCAAAAATTAGGACGGAGCAACTTGCAATGCCCCTTGCAAGAGCCATGCAGTACAGCATATTACAAACATAAGTCCCATTATTGGGGAGTGGGTCTCCCATAGTATTTGCTTATGCTTTCCCAGCAAAAGCTGCCAAAAATTAGGACGGAGCAACTTGCAATGCCCCTTACAAGAGCCATGCAGTACAGCATATTACAAACATAAGTCCCATTATTGGGGAGTGGGTGTCCCATAGTATTTGCTTATGCCTTGCAAGCAAAAGCTGCCAAAAATTAGGATGGAGCAACTTGCAATGCCCCTTACAAGAGCCATGCAGTACAGCATATTACAAACATAAGTCCCATTATTGGGGAGTGGGTCTCCCATATTATTTGCTTATGCTTTCCCAGCAAAAGCTGCCAAAAATTAGGACGGAGCAACTTGCAATGCCCCTTACAAGAGCCATGCAGTACAGCATATTACAAACATAAGTCCCATTATTGGGGAGTGGGTGTCCCATGGTATTTGCTTATGCTTTCCCAGCAAAAGCTGCCAAAAATTAGGACTGAGGAACTTGCAATGCTGGCACCCTGGTGGTATAGTGGTGGTGAAGGCTGAGGATAAGGAGAAGAAGATTAAACAGCCGAAACGAGGAAGCGTATACCCATGTGTGGGTGTTAAGCGGTGCATGTGAATACACCTCCCGAAATAACACAGTGGATTTGACTTTATGTTACTCTGCTGTCATTTGGTGGTGATGAGTAGTCTGGCCCAATCCAGCCCTTGTTCATTTTGATAAGGGTCAGCTTGTCAGCATTGTCAGTTGACAGGCGAGTGCGCTTATCAGTTATAATTCCCCCAGCGGCACTAAAAACACGCTCCGATAACACGCTAGCGGCAGGGCAGGCCAGGACCTCCAAGGTGTACAGAGCGAGTTCATTCCAAGTGTCCAGCTTGGATACCCAATAATTAAAAGGCACAGAGGAATCGCGGAGGACGCTGGTACGATCGGCAAGGTACTCCCTCACCATCTTTTGAAACTTTCCACTCCTTGTGAGAGTACCCCGCGCCTCAGGGCCTGTAAGCTGGGCGGGTGTCAGAAAACTGTCTCAGAACGTTGACAGTGTTCCCCTGCCTCTGCTGGATTGGAGTTGCATCTCTCTCGCCTGTACGCCTTGGTTGGGCACCGAACTGTGACCTCTGCCGCTAGCGTGTTCAGATGGGAATTTTTTTAAGAGTTCTGCAGCAAGGGCCTTCTGGTATTGCCCCATTTTTGTAGACCTCTCCACCTCAGGAATAAGAGAGTGAAAGTTCTCCTTGTAGCGGGGGTCTACAAGTGTCACCAACCAGTAATGACTGTCACCCAACATTTTGACAACGCGAGGGTCACGGTTAAGGCAGCGTAACATAAAGTCAGCCATGTGTGCCAGACTGGTAACGGGCAAGATTTCCGTGTCCTCACCAAGATGACAGCTGACCATGCTCTCCTCCTCCTCCTCCTCCTCCTCTTCCTCCTCCCCCCTGTCCTCAGGCCACCCACGCTGAACCGACGGTATGACACTTGTACAGGTACTACCGTCTACAACGCATGATAGCAGCTCCTGTTCTTCCTCCTCCTCCTCCTCCTCTCCCTCATTGTCCCCCAATGCACGTTGGGATGAGATGAGGCTGGGCTGTGTGTAATCGCCCGCTACGGCTTCTTGATCCATCTCATCATACTCTGGCTGCAATGCCTCCTCTTTAATTCTCTGCAGAGAGCGTTGCAAAAGACAGACAAGTGGGATGCTGACACTAATGATGGCGTCATCGCCACTCACCATCTTGGTGGCCTCCTCAAAGTTTGTCAGGATGGTACATATGTCAGACATCCAGGTCCACTCCTGAGGTCTTATGTGTGGAGTCTGACCTGAATATCGACGGCCTTGTTGCAGCTGGTACTCCACAACTGCTCTCTTCTGCTCACAAATCCTTTGCAACATGTGGAGGGTATAGTTCCAACGTGTGGGGACATCACACACCAGTCGGTGTGCCGGAAGCTGCAAACGCTGCTGCAACATAGCAAGGGCGGCGGAAGCTGTAGCCGACTTGCGAAAATGAGCTGACAGGCGGCGTACTTTCACGAGCAGATCTGGCAACTCGGGGTACGATTTAAGAAACCGCTGAACCACGAGGTTAAGCCCATGAGCCAGGCATGGTACGTGTGTGATCTCACATCGCCTCAGAGCCGCCACCAGGTTACGGCCATTGTCACACACGACCATGCCGGGATGTAGGTTCAGCGGCCTCAGCCACAGATCTGCCTGCTCTTTCACAGCTGTCCACAACTCACAAGCAGTGTGAGGTTTATCACCTAAGCTTATGAGTTTCAGCACAGCCTGTTGCCGCTTGGCGGAGGCAGTGCTGCAATGCTTCCAGCTTGTAACTGATGTGGTGATATCTGAGATGGAGGCTGAACATGAGGAGGAGGAGGAGGAGGATGCGCAGGAGCTGTACACTGTGGGGGCAACTCTGACTGACATAGGGCCCGCAATCCTCGGTGTGGGGAGGATGTGTTCCGTCCCAAGGTCCGACTGGGTCCCGGCTTCCACTATGTTTACCCAGTGTGCCGTCAGAGAGATGTACCGTCCCTGGCCACAAGCACTTGTCCACGTGTCCGTTGTCAGGTGGACTCTTCCAGTAACTGCGTTGTTGAGGGCACGGCAGATGCTTTGGGACACGAGCTTGTGTAGTGCGGGGATGGCACACCGGGCAAAATAGTGTCGGCTGGGGACCGAGTACCGAGGGATGGCCACCGCCATAAGATTGCGGAAGGATTCCGTCTCCACCAGCCTAAAAGGCAGCATTTCCAATGCAAGCAGTCGTGAAATGTGCGAATTTAGGACTGTGGCCTGTGGGGCGTTAGCTGCTAATTTCCGCTTTCGTTCAAAGGTCTGGGATATGGACAATTGAACGCTGCGGTGGGACGTGGACGTGGATGTTGATGCTGTTTCTTGAGAAACTGCCATAACAAGTGAAGACTGAGAGGAGGGGGCATCTTTACATGCAGTATGGACAGGGGATTGCCTTGCACACACAACAGGGGGTTCTATTGCACGCACAACAGTGGAAGAAGCAGTGGTGACACCCGCTGACACTGGTCGTGGACCCTGGGTTTCGCCCCACAAAGTCGGGTGCTTTGCTGCCATGTGCCTGATCATGCTGGTGGTGGTCAGGCTGGTAGTTTTGTCACTCCTGCTGATGCTGGCATGGCAGGTGGAACATATGGCCTTTTTGGGGTTATCAGCAGAGTCTTTAAAAAAATTCCAGACTCTGGAAGACCTACCGCTTGTACTGGCAACGTCCCTCGTGTTGGTGTTACGGGGAACGGTTGCCTGCCTTCTGTCTGCGGCCACCACACTGCTTCTTCCTGCCTGTTGGGGTACTCTGCCTCCCTCCCCCTGTGTGCTGCTGGCCTCACTCTGCATGTCCTCCTTCCACGTTGGGTCAGTTACTAGATCATCCACCACCTCCTCCTCTTCCACTTGCGCACCACGATCCTCCTCCTCACTTCCTGGCAACTGTGTCTCGTCATCGTCCACCTCTTGTGACAGATTGCCAACGTCAACTTCCTGTGGCCGTGGCTGTTCAAATATTTGGGCATCGCAACATGGGATCTCCTCTTCCACCACTTCAAGCGTATCAGGCGAGGGGCCCAAATATGGAAATGGACCAGTGAACAGCTCTTCAGAGTATCCAAGTGTGGGATCACTTGCTGTCTGACGACACTCGGCATGGTGGGAGGAAGGAGCATCAGGGTGAGGAGGAGTATGCGGTCGAGACTCACGGCTACTAAGAGTTGACCGTGTGGAAGACAGACCGGAGGTGGTGGTGCCCAGGTAACTGGAAGTATTGTCTGCTATCCAATTAATAACCTGTTCACACTGATCAGTTCTCAATACTGGTGTTGTTCTGTGCTTCCCTAGTAATTCGGTCAAGAAGTGGGAGCGAGAAGATGTGGCTGTTGGTTGTGGCACATTTTCACCTTGGCCACGGCCCCGTCCTCTGCACGAACCATCACCAGAACGTCCACTTCCACGTCCCTTGCCACGCGCCTTGCCCATTGTAAATGAAGTAAAATAGCTTACACTTGCACTATCAATGGAAAAAGGGTAATAAAGAGTAGATTAGAACCGTGGAAGAGGAAAACCACAGTTATTGTTTACTGGGGTATACCACACTTTTTTAAATAGAGATATTTGCGGCTGAACAGTGAGCGACACACTCAAACTGCTTTTTTTTTAGATACCAAAGGCCCAAAACTGGATAGTACAGCGATTGGACCCGTGGAACTGCGAAACCACACTGGGATGTCGGGCCTACACAAGACTATTTTCAACAGATATATTTTTGTGTCACAACAGTCTGGAGACACTACTGTTTTTCTTTACGGAAAAAACTACCAAAACCTGAATAATAGAGATTTTTTACCGTGGAACAGCAAAACCACAGTTATAATTTACTGGTGTATACCAGGCTTTTTAAAATATATATATATTTGCGGCTGAACAGTGAGCGACACACTCAAACTGTTTTTTTTAGATACAAATGGCCCAAAAGTGGATAATACAGAGGTTTGTACCGTGGAACTGCAAAACCACACTTGTATTTCTCGGGCCTACACCAGACTATTTTCAACAGATATATTTGTGTCTGAAAAATCAGGGAGACACTATTTTTATTTTTTTTTTACAGCAAAAAATGCAAAAAGCAGGATAATAGAGATTTTTTACCGTGGAACAGCAAAAGCACACTTCTGTCTCTCTGGCCTACACCAGACTATTTTCAACAGATATATTTGTGTCTGAAAAATCAGGGAGACACTATTTTTTTTTTTTTTTACAGCAAAAAATGCAAAAAGCAGGATAATAGAGATTTTTTACCATGGAACAGCAAAAGCACACTTCTGTCTCTCTGGCCTACACCAGACTATTTTCAACAGATATATTTGTGTCTGAAAAATCAGGGAGACACTATTATTATTTTTATACAGCAAAAAATGCCAAAAACAGGATAATAGAGATGTTTTACCGTGGAACATCAAAACCACAGTAATAATTTACTGGTGTATACCAGGCTTTCTAAAATATATATATATTTGCGGCTGAACAGTGAGCGACACACTCAAACTGTTTTTTTTAGATACAAATGGCCCAAAAGTTTGATAATACAGAGGTTTGTACTGTGGAACTGCAAAACCACACTTGTATTTCTCGGGCCTACACCAGACTATTTTCAACAGATATATTTGTGTCTGAAAAATCAGGGAGACACTATTTTTTTTGGGGGGGGGGGCACCAAAAGGTTAATAAGATGGGTATTTGTACATTGTGAAGGAGGAAAAAAAAAAGAGGATTTAGATTAAAAAAAAGGATTTTTCCTGGCCCCCGGGACCTGGAGCTAAGTCCAGC
Organism: Phyllobates terribilis; assembly: GCF_046119375.1. Taxonomy (NCBI): domain Eukaryota; kingdom Metazoa; phylum Chordata; class Amphibia; order Anura; family Dendrobatidae; genus Phyllobates; species Phyllobates terribilis. The sequence goes on along the minus strand of NW_027362764.1, from coordinate 112,148,098 downwards.
AATTTCAGCAACAGGAGCAGCACACAGGCCTGTAATGCAGCGTTTGCTGGTATAACCACTGCGTCTCCTATACAGCCTGCCTGCCTGCCTGCCTGATATACCTGGGATGGATATTAGTCCTGAGAAGGACTGTTTGGTTGATCTGGCAGCCTTTACAGACCCTACACTAACTATTTTGCAGGATATATCTCTCTCTAAATCAGCAGCGCTGTCCCTACACTGTCTGATCCGGAGCGACTGTGTCCAAGATGGCGGCGCCCGGTTTTGTGTGCTGTGCGGCCAGCCAATCACTGTAATGCCCACAAACAACATGGCTGCGGCATTACAGTGACTGGCTGGCAATCCTTGCATGTTCATTGGCTCTGTAAAGAGCGCCAAACATGCAGGGCGGAGACGCGAGCTCCCGCCCGAGTAACCCGGAAATGCTCGGTGCTCGCCGAACATCCCGAGTAGCGTGATGCTCGGGCGAGTACCGAGCAGTGTCGAGCATGTTCGCTCAACACTACTCATGACACATTTAATTGGAGTGACAACTCCAATTTAACATTTTTACTATATTCATACCTCTGGACCCAGAAGACCCTCATGGTTATTTCTATGGATTTTATGTAGTTCTCATGTACTTTTTGTACTTGGCAGTCAGATGTGTTATGTGTGTATGGGTTTTCACACCCTGAAAACTGAAAGGAAACAAAGTATCTTTAGTATATTAACCCACTTACCACTTTGGGTTTTTCCGTTTTGGCATTTTTGTTTTTTGCTCCCCTTCTTCCCAGAGCCATAACTCTCTTATTTTTCTGTCAATATGGCCATGTGAGGGCTTGTTTTTTTGTGGGATGAGTTGTACTTTTGAACAACACCTTTGGTTTTACCTTATCATGTCCTGGAAAATGGGGAAAAAATTCAAAGTGCGGTCAAATTGCAAAAAAAGTGCAATTCCACAATTGTTTTTTTTTTCTTTCTACCATATTCATTAAATGCTAAAACTAACCTTCCATTATGACTCTCCAGGTCACTACGAGTTTGTAGATACCAAACATGTATAGGTTCTTTTTTATTTAAGTGATGAAAAAAAAATCCAAAGTTTGCAACAAAAAAAAAAGTCACCATTTTCCGAGACCATCTCCATTTTTCGCTATCTAACGCTGAGTAAGGGCTTATTTTTTACGCGCCAAGCTGACGTTTTTATTGATACCATTTTGAGGTAGATACGATCTTTTGATCACCTGTTATTGCATTTTATTGCTATGTTGCGGTGACCAAAAAATTCTGGCATTTTGATTTTTTTTCTCGTTACGCGATTTACCGATCGGATTAATTCTTTTTTTATTTTTTATACTGATATGTCGGGCGATTCTGAACGCGGCGATACCAAATATGTGTAAATTAGATTTTTTTTATTATTGTTTTATTTTGAATGGGGCGAAGGGGGGGGGCTATTTGAACTTTTATATTTTTTTAGTTTTTTAAATATTTTTTAAAACATTTTTTTTTACTTTTCACTGGCTTCAATAGTCTCCATGGGAGACTAGAAGCTGTGATCTTCCGATTGCCTGTGCTTCAGCCCTGCTGTGTGTAGCTAAAATGCTCACTTGCTATGAGCGCTGACTGCTGGACTGCGCTCATAGCATCCCGGCAATGACAACTGCAGGGGTCTCCTGCAGACCCCGGGTTGTCATGCCAACCCATCGGTGACCTGTGGTCATGTGACACGGTTTAGGCGCATGCATGTTAAAAGCTGCTGTGAGGGTTTGACAGCGGCGTTTAACATCAAATCCATGATAGGGTCATAAAAATCTCAAAATTTATTAGATCATAAAGTTAAAAACATGATGAAGGGATAAGGGAAAAGGGGTTGAAAAACAAAAGTGGAGAAAAAGGAGGGGGACTACACAGGGAGGTATATAAGTCAATGTCAATAATAGATGATAAAATAGCTCTCATGTCCACATAACATAGCATATATGACCACAGTAGGAGAAAACATCACTGAAATATATACGTATTAGTATCATATACCACAGTTATAAATAGGAGCAGAAACATTAATGAATAAAGTGCACAGTGCCTAAGGGATAGTATTGCCCCTAGCTAGATACTCAGGTGATCTGTATGTGGCAAAGTATGCTCCAAGTGGATATATAATATGCAAAAGATCATGGAACAATCATGAGTTCAGAATGCAACAAAGTTAATAGATGATACTAACCCCCTGGACGCCACACCTCACATCCAACGCGCGTTTCGCCAATGCTTTGTCAAGAATATACATTTAACATGTTAACAGCCGCAGGTGGATCATGATTCCACCCGCGGCTGTTAGGGGCACATGGCAGCCGATCAGATCAGCTGTCATGTACCCGAAAACATGTGGGCTCATTGTCAGAGCCCGCATGGAGTTCAGGGATACGATCTTGGACGTACTCATACGTCCAAGGTCGTACAAGGGTTTATATATACCCATCAGGCGTGATTAATAATAATAAAAGGGGTTATCTGTGACTTTTATATGGATGTTCTATCCGTCAACTGCATAGTAGCCGTGTTCGGGTACTGCACGTCCACACCTTTTTGATTCAAATAGTGGACAGATGTGCAGTACCCAGCTGTGGTCACTATACAGTTGATGCAGCTCCACAACTGAGCGGCAGTATCGGGAACATCTGATTGACGGAGGTGCCAGGTGTAACACGCCCACTGATCAGGTATTGTTGATATTCTAAGGTTTTATCAATATAAAAGTCCTGGACAACCCCTTTAAATTGTTGTAATGATATCAAGGGGTGAGATTAAGATATTAAATAGTCAGTTCCTGACAGAGTTTGCTGTTTATGAGTCTTTAGCTCCAGACTGGTGAGAGAGCCAACACTGACCCCTGTCTACAGTGGTCATATAAGCATTAGTACTGGACCATTGAGCAATAAAAGAAGTTGGTCTGATTTGGTGAATGGCATTTGCTTTAACATTATGTGGATGGCTGGGTGGTGGGCATTGCATACCTGGAGAAGAGATGGCACCAGGATGCACTTTTGGTAAAAGCAAGCTGGTGGAGTGTGATGGTCTCGGCAATGTTTTTCTGGAAAATGTTGACATTCAAGTAAATCTCACTTTCACATGTTTCACCACCTACCTAAACATTGTTCTAAACTATATGTACCCCTTCCTAGAGGTTGTGGCCTCTTCAGCAGGATAATATGAGCAGGCCTTCAAATTCTCCATATCTCAATCCAATCGAACATCTGTCATATGCTGAAAAATACAAATCCAAACCATGATGTCTCATCTCGCAAATTACATTCCTTAAAAGGAACCTGTCACACTGAGGGCCCTGCTTCCAGGAGGAAATTAACTTTATTCCTCTCGTCAGACTCGAGCTTTCAGTCACAGGAGTGGGCCGGCATGGCTTCAGTCAATGCTCAGTGCAGAGTGAGCGGCGGCTGTAACCACACCCCGACACTGACAAGCGGTTAAGCATTAGGGCCGGCTGTCAGTCAGTGCCAGGGGTGCAATACAGCCGTCTCTTCCCTATGTTTCCCTATGCTTTCTTATGAGCAGTGACTGAAACCGCGCCCACCCCTGTGACTGAAAGCTCAAGCCTGCCAGGAGGAATAAAGTTCATTTTTTTCCAGTAGCAGGGTCCTCAAGGTGCCAGGCAGCTTCAGAAAGCTATTACCCTGACAATTAACCCCATATCTCCAGGCTTATAGCGCTTTTTTTACATGAGAGGTTCCTGTTAAATCTATAGTCTTGGTGGCAAATACCAATGGACACCATTAGAGGTCTTACGGATCCCATGCCTAATGGGTCAGAGCTGTTCTGGCAGCGCAAGGAAACCTGCAAGATGTTAGATAAATGCTTTTAATGTTTTGTTTTTTTAAGTTTGGTTTTGGTGGTTTTAAAGGGAACCCATCATTAGATTCATGCTGTCCGAACAATGGCCTCGTTGCATGACTGCAGTTAAGTATGTTTTAGTTGTAGCTCTTTGAAGAAAACACAGTTTGGAAAGTTGGCTGGGGACTATAGGGAACGACCTTCCTGGCATCTCCCGGCCCCACTCCAGTTGATTGACAGAGCTCTTCCTATGTACACACACATGGGTTGTCAGTCAACTAGGGTGGGGCAGGGAGAAGTCGGGTGGAGACATCAACGGACTGGTTAGATCTCTCTTTATGATCCCTGTTTGGATTTTCAAACTATGTCCCTGATTCGTATAGACCGGCGACTTTCTCACTGCTCTTGATGAGTCGAAATGGTGGAGTCATACACACCTCTCCATGAATCTGGGCCATCTGATATGTGTAGAGCACCTCAGTGCGCCATGCCAGAAATCTTACTCCAGCCTCAAATAGAAGTAAGATATCTGGCGTAGGCAACCACACAGCTCATCATGAATTATACGAGCTGTGGCATCACGCCCCACCACACCCCATCCCAGTCAAGCCTTGCCCATTTTAGCACAGCTGTGAGAAACTGGTGTGAAAATGTCAATAATTTCTAAGTTGTGACGCAACTCTGAGTTGCGCCAAATTTTCTGACTTTTTAAGGGAATTTACTCCAGAATTCTGGTGAAGTTACTGTTATGAATCGGGGCCTATGTTTTCTCTGAAAAGCTGCAGTGTTTCAGTGTAAAATATGCCTGACTGCCTTAAAGTGGCGGCAGCATGAAACTAATGACAGGTTTGCCAAAGAAGTCTTGAAGCTTAAAAGAACATTTTATGTTTGTACATAGTGACCTTTTTGTTCCCCATTATCTGTGCCCTCCCTTCCCTTGTTGATCTCTTGGAAATACCAGGAAAATGACTTATGAGCACCTGCTCTTTTACCACATTACTTACTGGTAGGATTTTTTCCCTTTAAATTTGTAACATGTGAAGCTGTCATTTTCCTTCAATAGATTTTCTTTATTGGGACTTAATTTTGGTACTATGATGCACATCATGAAATGCCAGATTCAAACATCTTTTCATCAAATTGCCACACAAAAGCACAGTATCCTTTGCGTAGACATAGTGTAAATTATCAATGTAAATAATGCTCCTCCCACTTGATCACCCTGGTGATCGCTTTTACATTCCTTTGCTCCTTACCACGGCTGTCAGATTGCCGTGACGCTGTTGGTCATGTGCCGATTGTGTCATTGATCACATGACTGCGACGTCATTGGAAGGTCTTTTATGTGCATTGCCATATCGCGGAAGTGTTTACCACGCATGTCTTTTTCTGCTACACAACTATCGTTTCTAACGTTACCACGGCAACTCCACCTACATCATTGGACATATGAATATCATGTGACCTGACCACAGGTCCTTACTATGTGTCTCTGTTGGTGATTCCACCTTTTTGATGGGTACCATTGCTTGGTGGACGATATAATCCTTAGATGGCTGCTGACATCATTTCCACCCTGTAATTGAGGTTCCTTACTCGGGCACATGTGCAATAATATGTCTGATTGGTCATTTGTACTATAAATAACCTGGATATGTAGTGTAACATCACACCTTGACGAAGCTTGGTGTGAAACGCGCGTCAGGTGCAATTTTCATGGACTGGTGAGATTACTCTTCTTTTGCCATACTTATAGGTTTATATATTTGTATTACGTATGTTACTTTATAATATTTGGTTTGAATTATAACCTTTATACATAAACATGTTGTTATGATACCTCCTTACATTGGTATCCATCTGTAATAGTGATGAGCGAGCATGCTCGTTACTCGAGATTTACGAGCATGCTCGGGTGTTTTCCGAGTATCTTCAGCATACTCGGGTGTTATGTTTTAGTCACTCCATGCTCATGATTTGCGACTGTTTGACAGCTGTAATACATGTGAGGAATGCCTGTTTCTTAGGCACGCTGAAAATACTCGGCAAGCACCCAAGCATGCATCTCCGAAAGGGTTAACAGAACATACTCGCTCATCACTAGTCTGTAATACTTAAATGATACACTGTATAGTATATTACTATCTACTCTTTGTATTTCATTGCATTTAGTTCATGTATTTTGGAACTTTGTACTATGCTGTTTATTTCTCTCTCATCAGCTATGAGGGTTTGTGTCTTACATGTTTTTAATTACTTTTATTTAGACATAAGTTAAAAAAGTATTTTATTATGCTCTTTTGTGCCCCGCACTTATTCCCTATCGGCTTTGTACTTTACTTACTGGTAAGATTTTTTCCCTTTTAATTTGCCACATGTGAGGCTGTCATTTTCCTTCAATAGATTTTCTTTATTGGGACTTAATTTTGGTACTATGATGCACATCATCAAATACCAGATTCAAACATCTCTTACACTGTGGTGGTGGTGGGGGGTTCCTCTTACACTAAAAGGTCCCCTTTTCATTAAATTGCCACACAAAAGCACAGAATCCTTTGCATAGACATTGTACAAATTATCAATGTAAATATCAACGTTCTACTTTCAGTAATTGTATCTAAAACATAACATAGGGGCATAAATAAGGAGAGGTGATTCATCAATGCACTATTTGAAATGTACCACTTGGGGGCCCCCTTCACTGCAAAGAAAATGAAAGGCAGCCGTATACCGGGCAGAGAAATAATACTATATCAACAGCCTAATTATACTGAATTAAATACCGTTTGCTTACATGGCAGTAGTTAATGATATTGATTAATGTAAATTCATGTGCTCATTAGGTTCATTCCCTCTTCCATCTAAGTAATATAAATCAAAATAAATAAATTCACCCCAAAACCTAAATATATGGGAGCAAATAAACAAAATGAAAATATATATTCAGTCCTGTGAGGCAATAAATACTGTTATTATGGATCTTTGCAGAAAAGGCTTGAATATACAGAGATAAGAGGATATCATAGTCACCTATTACTGTGATGAAGTATCTGAATACTCTAAATAAGGAGTACAAATCTGAAATTCAGGTAAAATTGAGCGATGAATGTATGAATATATTGTATATACACAATGTATTCTTACATTCAACATGCAATTTTACTATTTAGTTCTGTATAGCACAAATATATACTGTGTAGATATATATATATATATATATATATACATACATACACACATACATATATATGTACATAAATACACATATATGTACTATAGAAAACTCTATAATAAAATTGAGTGATATATATATTTATACACATATATATATATATATATATATATATATATATATATATAATATCATCACTCCTGCATTACTGGATATGCCGGCACCCTGATGAGAGGGCAGAAACCCCCACAGCAAAGCCTTGACAGACCGTGTTAGCCCTTATTCACACATCAATGATTGCCCTACGTAAGCCGTCAGCACACAAATACATTATACTCTATGGGGCTGTACTTCTGACTGCTTTCTTTTTGTGGACCAATGGTCCGCATAAAAAAAAATATAGCACCGTCCCACTCAAATGGCCATTGAAAATTCAATGAGAACTATGTTTTTCTTTCTTTTTTTCTCTTCCATTTTTTTTTTATTTTTACATTTACATATATAATTACACATATACATATAGCATTAATTGAATATATCAAATCATAAGAATGGAAAAAAAACAACTAAAAAACAGCAAGGAATATGAACTTATGAGGCGGTCATGTCCAATTTAGGGACATAACACCTCTCACCAAAGACAAATCTATGGTCCAAGGTTTCCATTTTGCTTGCTGCAATGTATCTCTTACAATTCATGCTGGGTTCATATTAGGGAGAGGTATTTGCTTTATGTAACACATGGGATTCATCTGGACAAAGGTTTGATTTCCAACAGACAAGAGTAGAACTTTGTTCTGAATCTAAAAATAATCCCATTACCCAAAAATTATCCCGCGACCTGTCTTTCCTTTCAATCTGGACCATTCTTAAATTTAAAAGGGGAATCTCTGAGCATTGGGCTAGTCTATATTGCCCCACTTTCAGTAACCATACGGAAGGGTTTGGGTAGGCATTATCTTTCCACCGGCCTGTTCTAAGGGGATCTAATGTTGCTGTCTCAGTTTCAGTTTTGTAGTCTGTTACCATGTCAAGTAGTTCTACATAGAAGCTGTAGACACAAAATAATAGGACATTTGTACCGTAATACATATTTGCAAATCTGCTTAAACTTTTTTTAAAATTTGATTTTAGATGGATTACAGTGATTAAAAAGTATACCCCAGTGACGGCAGCCATACACAAACTCGTGAAATAGCTAGAACTATCTGGTGACCTTCCATTAGGATCTACTGGTCCCCATTTTCAGGACTTCCGGCAGTTCACAATATAATATTAAGCCAGCGCTGATTTCAGCCTTTAGACATAGCATTATGGCATGTTTCTATCATATGCTCTTGTAGTTGATGTGAATTTGAATATAGAATTCATCTATAATGCTACATTACAAAAAAAATACAATCGATGCTTCGCACAACAGAACATAGAAACACAAAACATCCCCTACCGCGGAGTGCCTGAAATGATATACATCCTACAAAAAAAAATAATTTGCATTGTTAAGATAGCAGGGTTCCATGGTGTAAGCGGTAATTGAGTGTCTAATGCTCTGTGCTGCATGTGTCCTATTTCTCTTTAGAGTCTCCAGTTATTGTTATTCATGCAAAAATACTGGGAAGGATTCCCATAGGAATAGATGTGACTAGCATGTTAAATATAGTGTTGCCTGGCCAGTAACGCAATTGTGTTTATATATACAATATCCTTTCATATATACACTATGTACATGGAATGGCACTAATAAATGTTTTCTTGAGCATTAAATAAAAAAATAAAATATTGATGGAAAATAGTTAAAAAAGGCAAAAATTCCTGATTATGCGTGCATAATTTACAAACACAAAAATCTATCTATCCAGTCATCCATCCATCCATCCATCCATCCATCCATCCATCCATCCATCCATCCATCCATCCATCTATATCCGATGATGCAAAACAAGTCATCAGTATGTAGGATCTTTTGTTCCTTTCTAATCTTGTCCAAATGACAGAGGAAGGGGTTAGTGCAGGATTGGGCTGATCATTATTTATATCCTACAAATATCAAAAAGACTGACCAGCACCTCCTAACAGAACAAGTGTGAACAGGTGCAAGTTGAGACGACCAAGTCAATAACGCTAAGAAAAAGCACTCCTCCCATCGGCCTAATTCGTTTTTAGAGCTGGATCCCTCCTTCCCTTAAAATTGTAGGCTTTTAACCTGGGAGAGGCATCATATTAGGTTAGTGTCCCAACAAAAGGGAACGCCTTGTCGCTGGCTTTTGGGCTCTCACAAATTGGCCAATTTGTGCACTAAGTACCTTCATTTTTAACATATTTTCTATAGCAGTAAGGCAGTTCCAATTTCATATATTCAATGTTTGCTTATTATAGCATTTCAGAGCGCATTATTTATATCCTATTGCAGACAGAGCATTGGGAGAGGCTCCTGCTGCAGCCAGTTGTCTTACAGCCTCAAACAGAATTGTGAAAAGGAGAAGGGATATAATTGATCTCCCATTACACACATCAAAGAAGAATTTATGTATATTTCTCAGTTTTAACTGCTGTTTATTATTTAACAGCCTTCGGCTCGATCTTCAAGCCATGGCGACTTGATGGATGAACACTCTCTAGGAAGATCGATCTTGTGCAAGCCTAGATAGGTTCACTAGGCTTCACCAGTATGTTGAAAGTATCAAGCCATCAGGTTGCTGGTCTTCCTCTTCATCTTGTTCCTTCTATTCTCCACTGATTGCTGTCTTTGTATGATGTGTCCAAAGTAAGCAAGTCGTAGCTTGGTGATTAGTGTTGAGCGAGCACTAAAATGCTCGGGTGCTCGAAGCTCGGGCCGAGCTCACTGTGATACTCAGGTGCTCGACCCGAGCAACGAGCCCAATGTTAGTCTATGGGAGACCCGAACATTTTTGCGGCGGCTCCCCCGGCAGTCTGTAGAAAGCCTAAAAAGTGCCCAAAACGATAGTGACAGTGCTCAAATGACATGGGGACAGCATGGGGATCGCCCCTGGAAGCATTTCTGACCCCCAGGTCACAGCTGTCAACAACGTGGTCAGAGGTATTAAGCCACTTTTACAGGTTCACAATAAAACGTTCAAAAACGAAAGTGAAAGTGCTTTCCTGTGAAATATGTTAACCCCTTAACGACCATGGGTCTTTCTGTTTTTGTGTTTTCCTTTTTTGCTCCCCTTCTTCCCAGAGCCAGAACTTTTTTAATTTTCGTTCAATATGGCCATGTGAGGGCTTATTTTTTGCGGGACGAGTTGTACTTTTAAACACCATCACTGGTTTTACCATATCATGTGCTGGAAAATGGGAAAAAAATTCCAAGTGCAGTGAAACTGCAAAAAAAATGCAATTCCACAGTTGTTTTTTGGGTCCTTTTTTTACCACGTTCACAGATTGCTAAAACTGACCTGCCATCATTATTTTCCAGGTCGTTACGAGTTCATAGACACCAAACATGTATAGGTTCTTTTTTATTTAAGTGGTGAAAAAAAATCCAAAGCTTGCTAAAAAAAACAAATAAAATGACGCCATTTTCCGAGACCCTTAGCTTAGCCAGGTGAGGGCTTATTTTTTGCGTGCCGGGCTGACGTTTTTATTGATACCATTTTGGGGTAGGTCCGATGTTTTGATCGCCCGTTATTGCATTTTATTGCAAAGTTGTAGCGACCAAAAAAACTTAATTCTGGCGTTTAAAATTTTTTCTCGTTACGCCGTTTACTGATTGTATTAATTCTTCTTTTATATTGATAGATCGGGCGATTCTGAACGCGGCGATACCAAATATGTGTATGTGTTTTTTTTTTATATATATATATTTTATTTTGAATGGGGCGAAAGGGGGGTGACTTAAACTTTTATATATATATATATATTTTTTTTAAAAAACTTTTTTTTTACACTTTCTGCTTGCTTCTATAGTCTCCAGAGGAGACTAGAAGCAGCAGTTGTCTGATTGCTTCTACTGCATACAAGCGATGATCAGCTCGCTTGTATGCAGGAGAAATGCTCACTTGCTATGAGCGCTGACCACTAGGTGGCGCGCATAGCAATTGAGACATGACAACCACAGGCGTCTGCTGCAGACCCTGAGTTGTCATGCCCACCCATTGGTGACCCGCGATCACGTGACGGGGTCACTGATGGGCGGGGCTTAGGATTCCCGGAAGCGCGAGTTAAATGCCACTGTCAGAGATTTAACATGTTAACAGCCGCGGGTGGATTGCGATTCCAATAATCAGCTGACATGTGCTCGCTTCAGTGCGGGCTCACTGCCGAAGCCCCCGCTGAACCGGCCTTCCCGATCTGGTGCGTACTATTACTGACCAGGTCGGAAAGGGGTTAAGGAACATCCTTTCCAGGGTAAAGACTTGTGTATAAGGTAAAATAAATAACCAAAAACAAAAATACTCCTCCACACCTTGGGCTATGTTCACAAGTAGCATTTTTTATGCGTTTTTGCACGTTTGTATTGCTTTCAACCGTGACAAATGCATTCACCGGGAAATGTCATTTTAACATTTTACAACCTTATCTGGCCATGTGCTGTGTGACACATGCATACAGTGCTAAAAAGACATGGGAACAGCATGGGGAAGACCCCTGGAAGCATCTCTGACACCCAGGTCACTGCCTAAAAGTGTGCCCATCAGAAGTGATCCTTGCCGCATCAGAAGATGCAGACTTGCAACTATCCCCGTGCAGTGTTCAATTGTACCTCCCCCATAACTTGAAATACAAGCGCAAGTATGCAGCCTGCCACCCACCCACCCCCAGGCTGCAATACCATACTGCTAGCTTACTTGCACTTGAAATTGGGCCTTTTAGGCATGTGGAGGTGGAATCTGGCCACCACGTCATGGCTGCGTCGGTAGCCTGGTATTCATACTCAGTCCCCAGCCGCCCGGCGGCCGGGTGTCCACGCTTGGTCCCCAGCAGGGGGCGGCCGGGTGTCCATACTCAGTCCCCAGCCGCCCCGCGGCCGGGTGCCCACACACAGTCCCCAGCCGCGTGGGGGTGGCCGGGTGTCCATAAACGGTCCCCAGCCGCCCCTATTTGTCCCGGTGCGCCTTATACAGAAGCGTGCATACCAAAACATTACCTGTGCCCTCCCCAGTGCATTTAGTGGGAAGGACAGCCTAACCACAAACACGTGGACAAGTGAATGTGGCCAGGAATGGTCCATCTCACTGTCGCCTTCACACTGGGTTAATATTGTGGAAGCCGGGACACAGTTGGACACTGGGATGCAACACGTCCTCCAGACATTATATATAAATGTAAAGCAAAGTTGCATAATAAATATAAATATTGTTTTTTTGTCTTGTTTGCAGTTGGGACCCGGTCCTATTTGTCTACCCTTTTATATGCATTACTTCAACTTTGATATACAGTAAGGTTTTTAATATAGACAGTATAGGTACCGTCCCAATTTAGGGTCACCTTGCCGCTGGTGGGACGGCTTGTATACTTTTTTTGATCAAAAATAGTTCACTAAGTACCCTATATTTATTATGCAACTTTGCTTTACATTTATATATAATGATGGTAGGGTATGAGATATATTTTTGTCTTTTGTAGGTTTTGCTTCTTTTTGCTAGTGTGAACATGCTCCTATTTCTTGCATGTCTACCATCTTAGACCTCAGTTCACATTGCTTGGTTTTTTGTACAGTTATAAGGCATACAGTGAATGCAATGCCTATCAAAAATTTCGAGCCACTCCAATGCCCCTTGGAAGTGACATGGAGGTCAGAGGGCCTTAACTAAACCGTTTTTTCCATTTATAGCAACTGGGTCTCCTGTACACTGTTGGCCTAAGCAGTGAATGGAAGGCTTTCCAAAAATTATGAGGAACTGCAATGCCCCTTACAAGAGCCATGTGTGGCACCCCAGGGGTCTGGTCACCACAGTAATAGAGATATTACGTCGGAGAGCAAGTGGGAGGTTTCCTGGTCAGGATCCCTTAAACATGCAACATCCTCCTGCCCCAGTCCTGGGAGGGGAGAATTCTGCCCTTATAAACTGGATCTGGGGCGGGGTTGATTGAGTCAGAGAACAGTCAGAGTCAGAGTGAGAGCAAGGGAAAGTAACAGCAAGGAGCTCTGTAGGAGCTAGGAGCTAAAGACCAGGGGCTGGAAGCTGAGCAGAGCTCGCCCTGGCAGAAGACAATAGGAACCGGACACAGGAGTCCGAAGCTGTGAGGACTTATATATCCAGCAGCAGAAACCAGCCGGCAGGGGATTTCAGGTCCTCTGGCCATAGAAGCCCGGAGGCTCAGTCACAAGCAAGGGACCAGCACCGCCGTCGTGGAGCGGAGGCTAACAGAAGGCCCCAAGTCACCAGCCATACGGGTGAGCACTGCACGGTACACTCAGGGACGTGGGCTACTTCTACCCGCTTACAGCAAGGTAGCCAGGAAGAGTGCAGACAGACGGGGAGGCCTACAACTCCACCTGGCCAGGGGAACTCCTGCTTGCTCACAGACTGACCAGGCCTCTTATGCTAGCCAGTACTCCCGGGAGGGTCTACCCTTATAATCATCAGTAAAGACCCTGAACTGCACTGCAAAGACTCTGAGTCGTTCCTGCTGCGCTCATGCACCATCACCCCTATCATCCACACTCACTGCCCTGAGGCTATACTCCTCCCGAGGGGAGTTATCCCATTCTATGCTGCGCACACAACACCAGCCTCAGCGGTCTGCCTCGCAGCGGTGGTACTCCCTGACCGCAATCCACGGGTGGCGCAGTCGGACAATTAACCTCAAAACCTAAGAAAGACTGCCACTGGTTTGACCAGCCTGAGCCACGGGACAGGGTCACCGCCACGGAGACTACAGACCCCAGAGACCCGGCACCGGGTATCCCACACACGTGTACACACGGCCCAGGGGGCGCGTCACATGCAGTACAGCATATTACAAACATAAGTCCCATTATTGGGGAGTGGGTGTCCCATAGTATTTGCTTATGCCTTGCAAGCAAAAAGCTGCCAAATATTAGGACGGAGCAACTTGCAATGCCCCTTACAAGAGCCATGCAGTACAGCATATTACAAACATAAGTCCCATTATTGGGGAGTGGGTCTCCCATAGTATTTGCTTATGCTTTCCCAGCAAAAGCTGCCAAAAATTAGGACGGAGCAACTTGCAATGCCCCTTACAAGAGCCATGCAGTACAGCATATTACAAACATAAGTCCCATTATTGGGGAGTGGGTGTCCCATAGTATTTACTTATGCCTTGCAAGCAAAAGCTGCCAAAAATTAGGACGGAGCAACTTGCAATGCCCCTTACAAGAGCCATGCAGTACAGCATATTACAAACATAAGTCCCATTATTGGGGAGTGGGTCTCCCATAGTATTTGCTTATGCTTTCCCAGCAAAAGCTGCCAAAAATTAGGACAGAGCAACTTGCAATGCCCCTTACAAGAGCCATGCAGTACAGCATATTACAAACATAAGTCCCATTATTGGGGAGTGGGTGTCCCATAGCATTTGCTTATGCCTTGCAAGCAAAAGCTGCCAAAAATTAGGACGGAGCAACTTGCAATGCCCCTTACAAGAGCCATGCAGTACAGCATATTACAAACCTAAGTCCCATTATTGGGGAGTGGGTCTCCCATAGTATTTGCTTATGCTTTCCCAGCAAAAGCTGCCAAAAATTAGGACGGAGCAACTTGCAATGCCCCTTACAAGAGCCATGCAGTACAGCATATTACAAACATAAGTCCCATTATTGGGGAGTGGGTCTCCCATAGTATTTGCTTATGCTTTCCCAGCAAAAGCTGCCAAAAATTAGGACGGAGCAACATGCAATGCCCCTTACAAGAGCCATGCAGTACAGCATATTACAAACATAAGTCCCATTATTGGGGAGTGGGTCTCCCATAGTCTTTGCCTATGCCTTCCAAGCAAAAGCTGCCAAAAATTAGGACAGAGGAACTTGCAATGCCCCTTACAAGAGCCATGCAGTACAGCATATTACAAACATAAGTCCCATTATTGGGGAGTGGGTGTCCCATAGTATTTGCTTATGCCTTGCAAGCAAAAGCTGCCAAAAATAAGGACGGAGGAACTTGCAATGCTGGCACCCTGGTGGTATAGTGGTGGTGGAGGCTGAGGATAAGGAGAAGAAGATTAAACAGCCGAAACAAGGAAGCGTATACCCATGTGTGGGTGTGAAGCGGTGCATGTGAATACACCTCCCGAAATAACACAGTGGATTTGACTTTATGTTACTCTGCTGTCATTTGGTGGTGATGAGAAGTCTGGCCCAATCCAGCCCTTGTTCATTTTGATAAGGGTCAGCTTGTCAGCATTGTCAGTTGACAGGCGAGTGCGATTATCAGTTATAATTCCCCCAGCGGCACTAAAAACACGCTCCGATAACACGCTAGCGGCAGGGCAGGCCAGGACCTCCAAGGCGTACAGAGCGAGTTCATTCCAAGTGTCCAGCTTGGATACCCAATAATTAAAAGGCACAGAGGAATCACGGAGGACGCTGGTACGATCGGCAAGGTACTCCCTCACCATCTTTTGAAACTTTCCACTCCTTGTGAGAGTACCCCGCGCCTCAGGGCCTGTAAGCTGGGCGGGTGTCAGAAAACTGTCCCAGAACGTTGACAGTGTTCCCCTGCCTCTGCTGGTTTGGAGTTGCATATCTCTCGCCTGTACGCCTTGGCTGGGCAACGAACTGTGACCTCTGCCGCTAGCGTGTTCAGATGGGAATTTTTTTAAGAGTTCTGCAGCAAGGGCCTTCTGGTATTGCCCCATTTTTGTAGACCTCTCCACCTCAGGAATAAGAGAGTGAAAGTTCTCCTTGTAGCGGGGGTCTACAAGCGTGACCAACCAGTAATGACTGTCACCCAACATTTTGACAACGCGATGGTCACGGTTAAGGCAGCGTAACATAAAGTCAGCCATGCGTGCCAGACTGGTAACAGGCAAGATTTCCGTGTCCTCACCAAGATGACGACTGACCATGCTCTCCTCCTCCTCCTCCTCCTCTTCCTCCTCCCCCTTGTCCTCAGGCCACCCACGCTGAACCGACGGTATGACACTTGTACAGGTACTACCGTCTACAACGCATGATAGCAGCTCCTGTTCTTCCTCCTCCTCCTCCTCCTCCTCCTCTCCCTCATTGTCCCCCAATGCACGTTGGGATGAGATGAGGCTGGGCTGTGTGTAATCGCCCGCTACGGCTTCTTGATCCATCTCATCATACTCTGGCTGCAATGCCTCCTCTTTAATTCTCTGCAGAGAGCGTTGCAAAAGACAGACAAGTGGGATGCTGACACTAATGATGGCGTCATCGCCACTCACCATCTTGGTGACCTCCTAAAAGTTTGTCAGGATGGTACATATGTCAGACATCCAGGTCCACTCCTGAGGTCTTATGTGTGGAGTCTGACCTGAATATCGACGGCCTTGTTGCAGCTGGTACTCCACAACTGCTCTCTTCTGCTCACAAATCCTTTGCAACATGTGGAGGGTAGAGTTCCAACGTGTGGGGACATCACACACCAGTCGGTGTGCCGGAAGCTGCAAACGCTGCTGCAACACAGCAAGGGCGGCGGAAGCTGTAGCCGACTTGCGAAAATGAGCTGACAGGCGGCGTACTTTCACGAGCTGATCTGGCAACTCGGGGTACGATTTAAGAAACCGCTGAACCACGAGGTTAAGCACATGAGCCAGGCATGGTACGTGTGTGATCTCACCTCGCCTCAGAGCCGCCACCAGGTTACGGCCATTGTCACACACGACCATGCCGGGATGTAGGTCCAGCGGTCTCAGCCACAGATCTGCCTGCTCTTTCACAGCTGTCCACAACTCACAAGCAGTGTGAGGTTTATCACCTAAGCTTATGAGTTTCAGCACAGCCTGTTGCCGCTTGTCGGAGGTAGTACTGCAATGCTTCCAGCTTGTAACTGATGTGGTGATATCTGAGATGGAGGCTGAACATGAGGAGGAGGAGGAGGATGCGCAGGAGCTGTACACTGTGGGGGCAACTCTGACTGACATAGGGCCCGCAATCCTCGGTGTGGGGAGGATGTGTTCCGTCCCAAGGTCCGACTGGGTCCCGGCTTCCACTATGTTTACCCAGTGTGCCGTCAGAGAGATGTACCGTCCCTGGCCACAAGCACTTGTCCACGTGTCCGTTGTCAGGTGGACTCTCCCAGTAACTGCGTTGTTGAGGGCATGGCAGATGCTTTGGGACACGTGCTTGTGTAGTGCGGGGATGGCACACCGGGCAAAATAGTGTCGGCTGGGGACCGAGTACCGAGGGACGGCCACCGCCATAAGATTGCGGAAGGATTCCGTCTCCACCAGCCTAAAAGGCAGCATTTCCAATGCAAGCAGTTGTGAAATGTGCGAATTTAGGACTGTGGCCTGTGGGGCGTTAGTTGCGAATTTCCGCTTTCGTTCAAAGGTCTGGGATATGGACAATTGAACGCTGCGGTGGGACGTGGACGTGGACGTTGATGCTGTTTCTTGAGAAACTGCCATAACAAGTGAAGACTGAGAGGAGGGGGCATCTTTACATGCAGTATGGACAGGGGATTGCCTTGCACACACAACAGGGGGTTCTATTGCACGCACAACAGTGGAAGAAGCAGTGGTGACACCCGCTGACACTGGTCGTGGACCCTGGGTTTCGCCCCACAAAGTCGGGTGCTTTGCTGCCATGTGCCTGATCATGCTGGTGGTGGTCAGGCTGGTAGTTTTGTCACCCCTGCTGATGCTGGCATGGCAGGTGGAACATATGGCCTTTTTGGGGTTATCAGCAGAGTCTTTAAAAAAATTCCAGACTCTGGAAGACCTACCGCTTGTACTGGCAACGTCCCTCGTGTTGGTGTTACGGGGAACGGTTGCCTGCCTTCTGTCTGCGGCCACCACACTGCTTCTTCCTGCCTGTTGGGGTACTCTGCCTCCCTCCCCCTGTGTGCTGCTGGCCTCACTCTGCATGTCCTCCTTCCACGTTGGGTCAGTTACTAGATCATCCACCACCTCCTCCTCTTCCACTTGCGCACCACGATCCTCCTCCTCAATTCCTGGCAATTGTGTCTCGTCATCGTCCACCTCTTGTGACAGATTGCCAACGTCGACTTCCTGTGGCCGTGGCTGTTCAAATATTTGGGCATCGCAACATGGGATCTCCTCTTCCACCACTTCAAGCGTATCAGGCGAGGGGCCCAAATATGGAAATGGACCAGTGAACAGCTCTTCAAAGTGTCCAAGTGTGGGATCACTTGCTGTCTGACGACATTCGGCATGGTGGGAGAAAGGAGCATCAGGGTGAGGAGGAGTATGAGGTCGAGACTCACGGCTACTAAGAGTTGACCGTGTGGAAGACAGACCGGAGGTGGTGGTGCCCAGGTAACTGGAAGTATTGTCTGCTTTCCAATTAATAACCTGTTCACACTGATCAGTTCTCAATACTGGTGGTGTTCTGTGCTTCCCTAGTAATTCGGTCAAGAAGTGGGAGCGAGAAGATGTGGCTGTTGGCTGTGGCACATTTTCACCTTGGCCACGGCCCCGTCCTCTGCACGAACCATCACTAAAACGTCCACATCCACGTCCCTTGCCACGCGCCTTGCCCATTGTAAATGAAGTAAAATAGCTTACACTTGCACTATCAATGGAAAAAGGGTAATAAAGAGTAGATTAGAACCGTGGAAGAGGAAAACCACAGTTATTGTTTACAGGGGTATACCACACTTTTTTAAATAGAGATATTTGCGGCTGAACAGTGAGCGACACACTCAAACTGCTTTTTTTTTAGATACCAAAGGCCCAAAACTGGATAGTACAGCGATTTGACCCGTGGAACTGCGAAACCACACTGGGATGTCGGGCCTACACAAGACTATTTTCAACAGATATATTTTTGTGACACAACAGTCAGGAGACACTACTGTTTTTCTTTACGGAAAAAACTACCAAAACCTAAATAATAGAGATTTTTTACCGTGGAACAGCAGAACCACAGTTATAATTTACTGGTGTATACCAGGCTTTTTAAAATATATATATATTTGCGGCTGAACAGTGAGTGACACACTCAAACTGTTTTTTTTAGATACAAATGGCCCAAAAGTGGATAATACAGAGGTTTGTACCGTGGAACTGCAAAACCACACTTGTATTTCTCGGGCCTACACCAGACTATTTTCAACAGATATATTTGTGTCTGAAAAATCAGGGAGACACTATTTTTTTTTTTTTTTACAGCAAAAAATGCAAAAAGCAGGATAATAGAGATTTTTTACTGTGGAACAGCAAAAGCACACTTCTGTCTCTCTGGCCTACACCAGACTATTTTCAACAGATATATTTGTGTCTGAAAAATCAGAGAGACACTATTTTTTTTTTTACAGCAAAAAATGCAAAAAGCAGGATAATAGAGATTTTTTACCGTGAAACAGCAAAAGCACACTTCTGTCTCTCTGGCCTACACCAGACTATTTTCAACAGATATATTTGTGTCTGAAAAATCAGGGAGACACTATTATTATTTTTATACAGCAAAAAATGCCAAAAACAGGATAATACAGATGTTTTACCGTGGAACATCAAAACCACAGTAATAATTTACTGGTGTATACCAGGCTTTTTAAAATATACATATATTTGCGGTGAACAGTGAGCGACACACTCAAACTGTTTTTTTTAGATACAAATGGCCCAAAAGTGGATAATACAGAGATTTGTACCATGGAACTGCAAAACCACACTTGTATTTCTCGGGCCTACACCAGACTATTTTCAATAGATATATTTGTGTCTGAAAAATCAGGGAGACACTATTTTTTTTTTTTTTACAGCAAAAAATGCAAAAAGCAGGATAATAGAGATTTTTTACCGTGGAACAGCAAAAGCACACTTCTGTCTCTCTGGCCTACACCAGACTATTTTCAACAGATATATTTGTGTCTGAAAAATCAGGGAGACACTATTATTATTTTTATACAGCAAAAAATGCCAAAAACAGGATAATAGAGATGTTTTACCGTGGAACATCAAAACCACAGTAATAATTTACTGGTGTATACCAGGCTTTTTAAAATATATATATATTTGCGGCTGAACAGTGAGCGACACACTCAAACTGTTTTTTTTAGATAGAAATGGCCCAAAAGTGGATAATACAGAGGTTTGTACCGTGGAACTGCAAAACCACAGTTGTATTTCTCGGGCCTACACCAGACTATTTTCAACAGATATATTTGTGTCTGAAAAATCAGGGAGACACTATTTTTTTTTTTTACAGCAAAAAATGCAAAAAGCAGGATAATAGAGATTTTTTACCGTGGAACAGCAAAAGCACACTTCTGTCTCTCTGGCCTACACCAGACTATTTTCAACAGATATATTTGTGTCTGAAAAATCAGGGAGGCACTTATTATTTTTATACAGCAAAAAATGCCAAAAACAGGATAATAGAGATGTTTTACCGTGGAACATCAAAACCACAGTAATAATTTACTGGTGTATACCAGACTTTTTAAAATATATATATATTTGCGGCTGAACAGTGAGCGACACACTCAAACTGTTTTTTTTAGATACAAATGGCCCATAGAACTGCAAAACCAGACTTCTATTTCTCTGGCCTACACCAGACTATTTTCAACAGATATATTTGTGTCTGAAAAATCAGAGGCACACTTTTTTTTGGGGGGTGGGGGGGGCACCAAAAGGTTAATAAGAATGGTATTTGTACATTGTGAAGGAGGAAAAAAAAAAGAGGATTTAGATAAAAAAAAGGATTTTCCTGGCCCCCGGGACCTGGAGCTAAGTCCAGCAATTTCAGCAACAGGAGCAGCACACAGGACTGTAATGCAGCGTTTGCTGGTATAACCACTGCGTCTCCTATACAGCCTGCCTGCCTGCCTGCCTGATATACCTGGGATGGATATTAGTCCTGAGAAGGACTGTTTGTTTGATCTGGCAGCCTTTACAGACCCTACACTAACTATTTTGCAGGATATATCTCTCCCTAAATCAGCAGCGCTGTCCCTACACTGTCTGATCCGGAGCGACTGTGTCCAAGATGGCGGCGCCCGGTTTTAAATACTCGAGGTGACGCTGTGCGGCCAGCCAATCACTGTAATGCCCACAAACAACATGGCTGCGGCATTACAGTGACTGGCTGGCAATCCCTGCATGTTCATTGGCTCTGTAAAGAGCGCCAAACATGCAGGGCGGAGACCCGAGCTCCCGCCCGAGTAACCCGGAAATGCTCGGTGCTCGCCGAACATCCCGAGTAGCGTGATGCTCGGGCGAGTACCGAGCAGTGTCAAGCATGTTCGCTCAACACTATTGGTGATCCTTGCTTCAAGTGACATGTCTGGCTTGAATTGTTCCAAAACTGATTTGTTTGTTCTTCTTACCATCCATGGTATTGATAACATCCTTCTCCAGCACCACATTTCGAAGGTGTCAATTCCTCTTCTGTCTTGTTTCTTCATCCAGGTTTCACATTCGTATGTTACCACAGAAAAGACCAAACTATGTACGAGACGTGTCTTTGTTACAAGTGGAATGTTCCTTGATTTGAAGACCTTGTACAGTGACTTCATTGTTGATTTGCCCATAGCTATTCTCTTATTGACGGTTGTCACTGCATCTTGAATGATCATCGATCTGAGTAGCTTGAAGTCCTTTACAAATGCCAGTTTATCACCATCCATCTCAAATATGTCCTGGTCGTACCTGGCAGTAGTCAATATCTTTGTCTTCTTTGTATTGAGTAGAAGTCCCATGTTCGAACTTTCCATCTTGACACTCCATAGTAAGTCCTTCGGTCCATCTATGCTTGTTGCTTTCAATGTTGAATCATCTGAGTATTTAAGATTGTTGATGAGTGGATTCTGCTATATGAGGCTAAATAGAATTGAATAAGATTGTGAATTACTGGATTTTTTGTGTATTTTCTATGCTTAGTGTTTTTTAAATTAATAGTCTTTAAATACACAGAGGTGTGTCCATAGTGGGTGCTGATATAAGTCTGTGATTCTGGTGCTTTAAAGAAGTTGCCCACTACTTGGACAACTCCTTCTCATACCCCATGCTTGGCCCAATAAAATAAAAAAGCTTATACTCAGCTCCCGTGCTGGCGCCATTGCCGCAGTGTCGGCTGCTGTGCTGTTGTTGTGACACGTGACGCTGGCGCCAAATCAGCGCTGGCATCACTGTCTCCGCCTCCTGTCTAATTGAACATGAAGAGGAAGTCAGAGATGAGCTGCAACCCGGACTTCCTCTTCATGTTCGATTTGTCCAAAGGCGGGGACAGTGACGTCAGCACTGATTGTGCGCCGGTGTCACGTGTCACAACAGCACGGGAGCCCCGGGGAGAGCCAGTGCTGACACCACAGGAACGGCGCCAGCACGGGAGGTGAGTATAGGCTTTTTTATATTATCGGGGTCAAACATTTAGATCAAGAAGGGGTTGTCCAAGTAGTGGACAACCACTTTAAGAAGCCCTTAAGCCATATAACACCAAGTATTAAAGATAGCATATGGCATTTGGGGACCATGTTACAGATTTTACGTTGGTGCCCAGTAGCTTCATGTTATGCCTCTTACTATAAAAATTAACAGGTGCAAAGGAGGGGCAGACGCAGACAGGAGAGGGTTCCTGTGGAAGAATAATATATGGGCCCTTTGCTGTACAATAGCTCATCATAATGCACAATTCCACCTGCTTTGGAGGTAGTAGTGGCCCCTTTTCCTCTTGGGCCCCTATGCAGCTACACAGGTTGTACCAGTGTTATGTCCACCCCTGGTGCAAAGACATAGAGTAGCAATCAATTGTCCTGTTACTATACAAAATACCATATGACTTCAATATTACAAATACTAATGTATATCATGTAAATAGCCACGGCATTTCTCAGATTATAAGAACATACATACAGTGGGGAAAATAAGTATTTGATACACTGCCGACTTTGCAGATTTTCCCACCTACAAAGAAAAGAGAAGTCTGTAATTTTTATCGTAGGCTCTGGGCTCCATCACCTGCTGACATAACCGTGGGACTGCAGACTGTAAGTAATCTCGAGCCTCGGCCCCCACCGCTTGCTACCACACGAAACTGCCAGGAGCAGATACCCTAACCTTCACTATTCTATCCTTGGCAGACTCACAGACCACGCTGTCTGCCCTATACTCACCTTGCAACCATAGCCTTCTGCTACATCGTGACAGCATTTTCTGACTACCCAGCCAGAGACCCCTGCTATATCAACCCTACAACCAGAACCTTCGTCTACACCAGAGCATTTTATGGCAGGACACATCACTGCCTGACCGACTGACCACCCAGTCAGAGCCTCTTACTGCACCTATTTGGTATCCAGGATCAGAGCCTCCTACTATAGAACTATTGCTGCATAAATAATTCATCCAGAGCCTCCTGCTGCACCTTCCGTACGACCGGAACACCTGATGCACCTGTCCTCTTATGTCAGCAATATATGAAATAAGGTAAATAACAAGCATAGTAACTGCAGACTAATCCTACTATACCTCAAACACTAACCCTCCCTTAAATTTTCAAACAGGACAAAGGGTACAACATAGACGCCACATCGTCAGTACCGCCAGAAGCACCTTGCTGCACCTCTCCTACAGGGACAGGGACGAACCAGAGTCACCTGCTGCATCTCTCAAAAGGACAACTATAATTATTAAACCCAAAATAGAACAAGTCTACCTTAGGGTAAGTCCTAATCCTATCGTACCACCTGAGAACCGAGTACCTACAATATCAAACCTATTTCTTCTACGACCCTAGGACCTCGAGCCCCCTTTTCAAAAAACCATCCCGGACCAGTCCACCTCCATAGTTGGCTCCTTGTGGATCGCGGTCCAAGAAACACATCCGCACATCTCTGTTCTTGTTGCCCACTGATTGCCACAACAACAGCAGGTAAAGTACAACTCCCACTAGTAACCTCTAGTCAATTACTCTTAAGTTCTAATGCACTTTTCCTGCACCTCAGGTATCTACCATCGTCTCCTACTGACACTAGAGTCCACCGTCGAAAGGCCTTCAAGGTTGCCACAAGGAGATACAGACCGATCATAACAGGTAAACCATACAAAAACCAAACCTACCAAGAATCGATACCCTAAGTACCGTATTACCATACCGTACTACTATACCCTAACACGGTTCCTCTTCCACCAGGTCCACCCTTCTGCCTCCCAAGTATCGACTACCTCAAGACTCTATGGGAAGCCGTTCTACCCATTAATCCAGAACCATATTTATTTATTTAGATTTATTTACTCATTTTTACCAATTCCTTATATTGTCTATTTTAGCTTTTTAGAAAAAATCTTTTTAAACACCTGTATCAATAAAGTACATTTTAGTTATTTATTCTCCCGAAGTCCTTCATTCACTACCGCTAGCGCGAATTTTAAACCATAGGTTATTTTATCTAGATGTTCAATGATATTCAGGTCTGGGGACTGGGATGGCCATTCCAGAACATTGTAATTATTCCTCTGCATGAATGCCTGAGTAGATTTGGAGTGGTGTTTTGGATCATTGTCTTGCTGAAAGATCCATCCCCTGCGTAACTTCAACTTTGTCACTGATTCTTGAACATTATTATCAAGAATCTGCTGATACTGAGTGGAATCCATGCGTCCCTCAACTTTAACAAGATTCCCGGTGCCGGCATTGGCCACACAGCCCCAAAGCATGATGGAACATCCACCAAATTTTACTGTGGGTAGCAAGTGTTTTTCTTGGAATGCTGTGTTTTTTTGCCGCCATGCATAACGCCTTTTTGTATGACCAAACAACTCAATCTTGGTTTCATCAGTCCACAGGAACTTCTTCCAAAAAGAAATTGGCTTCTCCAAATGTGCTTTTGCATAACTCAGCCGACTCTGTTTGTGGCATGCTTGCAGAAACGGCTTCTTTCGCATCACTCTCCCATACAGCTTCTCCTTGTGCAAAGTGCGTTGTATAGTTGACCGATGCACAGTGACACCATCTGCAGCAAGTTGATGCTGCAGCTCTCTGGAGGTGGTCTGAGGATTGTCCTTGACTGATCTCACCATTCTTCTTCTCTGCCTTTCTGATGTTTTTCTTGGCCTGCCACTTCTGGCCTTAACAAGAACTGTCCCTGTGTTCTTCCATGTCCTTACTATGTTCCTCACAGTGGAAACTGACAGGTTAAATCTCTGAGACAGCTTTTTGTATCCTTCCCCTGAACAACTATGTTGAATAATCTTTGTTTTCAGATCATTTGACAGTTGTTTTGAGGAGCCCATGATGCCACTCTTCAGAGGAGATTCAAACAGGAGAACAACTTGCAAGTGGCCACTTTAAGTAGCTTTTCTCATGATTGCATACACCTGGCTATGAAGTTCAAAGCTCAATGAGGTTACAAAACCAAAAAAAGTGCTTTAGTAAGTCAGTAAAAAGTAGGTAGGAGTATTTAAAACAAGAAAATAAGGCTGCCCATACTTATGCACCTGTCAAATTTTGTTTGAATGCAGATTGCACATTATCTGTTAGTACAATAAACCTCATTTCAAGGCAGAAACATTACTGTGTCCAACAGTTATTACATATATCAAACTGAAATAGCTGTTGCAAAAACACCAATTTTTATAAAACATTAAGCTTAAGATTAATAGGGGTGCCCAAACTTTTTCATATAACTGTATTTCCTGTAGTTCTTGACCAAGTTTGCACACACTGCAGCAGGGATTTTGGCCCCCTCCTCCATACAGATCTTCTCCAGATCTTTCAGGTTTCGGGGCTGTAACTGGGCAACA
Source organism: Phyllobates terribilis (assembly GCF_046119375.1). NCBI lineage: Eukaryota > Metazoa > Chordata > Amphibia > Anura > Dendrobatidae > Phyllobates > Phyllobates terribilis. The sequence goes on along the minus strand of NW_027362764.1, from coordinate 112,122,279 downwards.
TTGAGTTTCAGCTCCCTCCAAAGATTTTCTATTGGGTTCAGGTCAGACTGACTAGTTCACTCCAGTACCTTGAAATGCTTCTTATGAAGCCACTCCTTAATTGCCCTGGCTGTGTGTTTCAGGTCATTGTCATGCTGGAAGACCCAGCCATGACCCATTTTCAATGCTCTTACAGAGGGAAGGTGGTTGTTGGCCAAAAATCTCGCGATACATGACCCCAATCATCCTTCCGTCAGTATGGTACAGTCGTCCTGTCCACTTTTCAGAAAAGCACCCCCAAAGTAAGATGTTTCCCCCACTATGTTTCACAGTTGGGACGGTATTCTTAGTGTTATACTCATATTTCTTCTTCCTCCAAACACGGCGAGTGGAGTTGATACCAAAAAGTTCTATTTTGGTCTCATCTGACCACATGACCTTCTCCAATGCCTCCTCCGGATCATCCAGATAGTCATTGTCGAACGTCAAACGGGCCTGGACATGTGCTGGCGTGAGCAGGGGGACGTTGAGTGCCCTACAGGATTTTAATCCATGATGGCGTAGTGTGCTACTAACAGTAATGTTTGAGACTGTGGTCCCAGCTTTCTTCAGGTCATTGACCACGTCCGTGTAGTTCTAGGCTGATTCCTGACCTTTCTCAGAATCATCCTTACTCCATGGGACGAGATCTTGCATGGAGCCCCAGACCAAGGCAGATTGACAGTTATCTTGTATTTCTTCCATTTTCTAATAATTGTGCCAACAGTTGTTGCCTTCTCACCAAGCTGTTTACCTGTTGTCCTGTAGCCCATTCCAGCTATTCCTGGTCTACAATTTTGTCCCTCATGTTCCTAGACAGCTCTTTGGTCTTGGCCATGGTGGAGAGGTTGGAGTGTGATTGATTCAGTGTGTGGACAGGTGTCTTTTATACAGGTAACGAGTTCAAACAGCAATTAATACAGATAATGAGCGCAGAGTAAGAAGGCTTCTTAAAGAAAAACTAACAGGTTTGTGAGAGTCAGAATTCTTGCTGGTTGGTAGGTGATCAAATACTTATTTCATGCAATAAAATTTAATTTAATTATTTAAAAATCATAAAATGTGATTTTCTGTTTTTTATTTTTAGATTCTGTCTCTCACAGTTGAAGTGTACCTATGATAAAAATTACAGACCTCTCCATTCTTTGTAGGTGGCAAAACTTGCAAAATCGGCAGTGTATCAAATACTTATTTTCCCCACAGTATATTCTCAAAATGTACAGATATAAAATGAAAGAATTGACTGGTAATGCAATTATATTGTCATTTTTGAATGGGGAATTATACATATAATATGTTACAATAAAAACATAATTACTGACACATGAAATGGATATTTTGTGTGACTAATGGTAGTATGCAGCCTCTAAAGCATAGTTCTAGTAGTAATTGCTGCAGTTGCCTTCGTTACAAAAATAAGGATTAATGAATCATCTTTTACATATTTTGTAATAGTAATAAAATGAAAATATGACAATACTAAACAACAAACACAAGTATATTTGGATACACGTGAATACATTTAGTGTACATTCATTTTTAGTCACAATTGTACACTATACAGTGGCTTGCAAAAGTATTCACCCCATTGGCATTTTTCGTGTTTTGCTACCTCACAACCTGAAATTTTTTTCTAGGGTTTGCATCAGTTCATGTAAAGATCATGCCCACAACTGTGAACATTTGGTTTTCTTTTTATTGTGGTGCAAACAACAAATAGGACAAAATAACTTCAGTGTGCATAACTATTCACCCCCCTAAAGTCAGTACTTTTTAGAGCCTCCTTTTGTGGCAATTACAGCTGAAAGTCGCTTTGAATAAGTCTCTATGTGATTTCCACATCTGGCCACTGGGATTTTTGCCCATTCCTCACAGCAAAACTGTTCCAGCTCCTTCAAGTTAAATGGTTTCTCTGGTGAACAGCAATCTTCAAGTCTGACCACAGATTCTCAACTGGATTAAGGTCTTTGCTTTGACTAGGCTACTCCAAAACATTTACACATTTCCCCCTAAACCACTCGAGTGTTGCTTTAGCAGTATGCTTTGGGTCATTGCCTTGTTGGAAGGTGAATCTCCGTCCCAGACTCAAATCACTGACAGACTGAAACAGGTTTTGCTCAAAAATATCCAGGTTTTGCTCAAAAATATCCCTGTATTTTGCACAATCCATCTCCCCCTCTACTCGGACCATTTTCACTGTCCTTGCTGACGAAAAACATCTCCACAGCATGATACCTCCACCACCATGTTTCACTGTGGGGATGGTGTTCTTGGAGTGATGAGCTGTGTTGGTTTGGTGCCAGACATAACATTTACCTTGGTGACCAAAAAGTTAAATTTTGGTCTCATCTGACCACAGCACCTTCCTCCATAGATTTAGAGAGTCTCCCACATGTCTTTTGGCAAACTCAAGACAAGCCTTACAATTTTTGTAAGTGGAGGCGTTTTTCTACCCACTCTTCCATAAAGGCCACCTCTATGAAGCGTACGGCTTATTGTGGTAGTATGAACAGATACTTCAGTCTCTGCTTGGGAACGCTGCCTCTCATTCAGGGTTACCTTTGGTCTCTGTGCTGTCTCTCTGATTAATGCCCTTCTTGCCCCTGGTTGAGAGTTTTTGTAGGCAGCCCTCTCTTGGCAGGTTTGTTGTGGTACCATGTTCTTTCCATTTAATAATAATGGATTTGATGGTACTTCGGGGATGATCAGAGATTTTGATATTTTTTTTATAACCCAACCCTGTCTTGTACTTCTAAACTTTGTCCCTAACTTGTTTGGAGATCTGCTTGGTCTTCATGGTGTTGTTTGGTTAGTGGTGCCTCTTGCTTAATGGTGTTGCAGCCTCTGTGGCTTTTCAGAAAAGGTAAAGTGTATATACTGACAGATATGTGACACTTAGATTGCACACAAGTGGACTTCCTTTCACTAAGCATGTGATTTATGAAGGTAATTACTTGCACCAGAAACATTTAGGGGCTTCATCGGCAAAGGGGTGAATACATATGCACATGCTAATTTTTAGTTATTTGATCCCAGAAATTTAATTTATGTCTATATTTTTCTCACTTCACGTCACCAACTTAGACTATTTAGTGCTGATGCATCACATACAAATCTGATTACAAAAATGTTTAAACACAAGTTGCAATGTAACAAAATAGGTAAGAAGCCAAGGGGTGAATACTTTCGCAAGCCACTGTATATATAAATATATTCTACTTATAAAATTAGAGTAACTTTGTTTCTACTTAGATGAGTGCATCAGTTAAAGGCTAATGGAATTGGCCTAAATATTTGCTTGATGCTTATCTAGTAAAATTGCGACCAGTCACTATTTTGCTATGTGGCGCCCCTGAGGGTTCAGTCGCCGCAGAGGTACTGCACCTCACCCAGAGGTGTGGTATCTCCTTCTCTCAGGTAGGGAGGGAGTGCTGCCCGGAACCCCAACACCTGCATCCAACACTACACTGCTCCAGGCCGGCTGGAAGGGCAAGATGCAATGTGTTTTCCTGCTGAGCCCTGTCCCTGGCTGGAGTGGGGGGAACCCAGAGGTAGGGGGAACCAGTAGTGGGTGTGGGTGGAGGAAGTAGTTTAAGGGAGCACTATAGTAGTAGGTATATATAAAGGGGAGCCATTTTAGGGTGGCAGGAGAGTTCGGTAGAGGAGTCAGTAGAGAACAGTCAGGGAGCAGAGGCTCTTTAGGAGCTCTGCTCCACAAGTAGGGTCCAGTCCTAGAGGCCCAGGTGGGGAGCAGAGGAGTAGGCTCCATTCTAAGAAGGGATCCTAGGGGGTATGGCGAGTGCGGGACGGCACCCGTACGCCCTGCATCTGTCAGAAGACAGAGGGATCGTAGGCCACAAGAAGGGGACAGGCCACTGGTCCAGCCATGTTACTCCAGGTCTCGGCTGGGAAAACCGGAGGCTTCTGGCTTATATAGTCAGTTGCTGAAGCTGCATTCTAATCCCCGTGAGGGTCAAGCAGGTCCGGGAACTCCGACGCACAGGAGGGACTTCAGAGCACCAGAGCAGGATTGAGAGTGGGCAGCGCAGGGCAGGAGGGAGAAAGACCCAGCGTGAAGTCGGTCTAGCTAGGAACACAAGAAAGTGGGGTTCTGTCCGGTACTCTTAATCTGCCTGAGGAAGTGCTGAACCCCTGCCTGGTGAACGCAGCGTGACGTGGGAGGCCGACAACTGTACAGTGCACCAGTGGAACTGTCATAAGAACTGTGAGTAAAGACTCGGATGACTGCACCGCACTTCCTCCGTCCATTCTTTATCAGCGCCACCTTTCCCTCACTGCACTACAACGGCAAGTGCAACTTCCACATCCTACACTGCCCTGGAGCTAGCTCTACCTGTGGAGAGCCACACCATCCCTGCTGCCGTAACACCAGCTCCAGGGGACTGCTCCGCAGCGGGGGCTCCCTTTAGCCGCATTCCACAGGTGGCGTCACGAACATTATTTCAAAACCCCATATAAATAGAAGATTCCCCTTTTTACTGACCGCCCTGGGTCACGGACCGGGCCAGCCACCGTGATATCCTCCAGCAACCAGGGGCCCGGCTGCCAAGTACCCCATGGCCCTGGGGGCGAGTCAGTTAAACCTGTTTTGAGAAAAATGCTTCAGTCCAGGAGTACTGAGTTTTACTAGGGGGGGATGTGGCCTCCAAAGATTTTCTATTGGGTTCAGGTCAGACTGGCTAGTTCACTCCAGTACCTTGAAATGCTTCTTATGAAGCCACTCCTTAATTGCCCTGGCTGTGTGTTTCAGGTCATTGTCATGCTGGAAGACCCAGCCATGACCCATTTTCAATGCTCTTACAGAGGGAAGGTGGTTGTTGGCCAAAAATCTCGCGATACATGACCCCAATCATCCTTCCGTCAGTATGGTACAGTCGTCCTGTCCACTTTTCAGAAAAGCACCCCCAAAGTAAGATGTTTCCCCCACTATGTTTCACAGTTGGGACGGTATTCTTAGTGTTATACTCATATTTCTTCTTCCTCCAAACACGGCGAGTGGAGTTGATACCAAAAAGTTCTATTTTGGTCTCATCTGACCACATGACCTTCTCCAATGCCTCCTCCGGATCATCCAGATAGTCATTGTCGAACGTCAAACGGGCCTGGACATGTGCTGGCGTGAGCAGGGGGACGTTGAGTGCCCTACAGGATTTTAATCCATGATGGCGTAGTGTGCTACTAACAGTAATGTTTGAGACTGTGGTCCCAGCTTTCTTCAGGTCATTGACCACGTCCGTGTAGTTCTAGGCTGATTCCTGACCTTTCTCAGAATCATCCTTACCCCATGGGACGAGATCTTGCATGGAGCCCCAGACCAAGGCAGATTGACAGTTATCTTGTATTTCTTCCATTTTCTAATAATTGTGCCAACAGTTGTTGCCTTCTCACCAAGCTGTTTACCTGTTGTCCTGTAGCCCATTCCAGCTATTCCTGGTCTACAATTTTGTCCCTCATGTTCCTAGACAGCTCTTTGGTCTTGGCCATGGTGGAGAGGTTGGAGTGTGATTGATTCAGTGTGTGGACAGGTGTCTTTTATACAGGTAACGAGTTCAAACAGCAATTAATACAGATAATGAGCGCAGAGTAAGAAGGCTTCTTAAAGAAAAACTAACAGGTTTGTGAGAGTCAGAATTCTTGCTGGTTGGTAGGTGATCAAATACTTATTTCATGCAATAAAATTAAATTTAATTATTTAAAAATCATAAAATGTGATTTTCTGTTTTTTATTTTTAGATTCTGTCTTTCACAGTTGAAGTGTACCTATGATAAAAATTACAGACCTCTCCATTCTTTGTAGGTGGCAAAACTTGCAAAATCGGCAGTGTATCAAATACTTATTTTCCCCACTGTATATTCTCAAAATGTACAGATATAAAATGAAAGAATTGACTGGTAATGCAATTATATTGTCATTTTTGAATGGGGAATTATACATATAATATGTTACAATAAAAACATAATTACTGACACATGAAATGGATATTTTGTGTGACTAATGGTAGTATGCAGCCTCTAAAGCATAGTTCTAGTAGTAATTGCTGCAGTTGCCTTCGTTACAAAAATAAGGATTAATGAATCATCTTTTACATATTTTGTAATAGTAATAAAATGAAAATATGACAATACTAAACAACAAACACAAGTATATTTGGATACACGTGAATATGACGCGCCCCCTGGGCCATGTTTGGGGAATACCCGGAGCCGGATCTGTTGGGGGTGGTAGTCCTCGTGGCGGTGACCCGGTCCGTGCCCAGGGTGTCAAACTAAGTGGCAATGTTTTTAGTGGCAGATGTGATATTGTTCGACTACGCCACCCGTTGAATGCGGTTACGAAACCGCCGCTGCAGGGCAGACCGCTGAGGCCGGTGGTACAGTTGTGCAGCATGGGTAGTATAACCCCCAACGGGAGGGGTATGGCCTCAGGGCAGCGGACGTGGATGATGGGGATGGTAGAATTGCACGCAGGCACCAGGAACCACTCAGAGACGGTGCGGTGTAGTTCAGGGTCTTTACTGGTGACAAAGATAGACCCTCCCGGGAGTACTGGCTAGCGGTCGGGGCCTGGTCAGTCCGTGAGCAGACAGGATCTCCCCTGGCCAGGCGGAGTTGTAGGCCTCCCCAACTAACTGTACTCTTCTTGGCTACCTTGCTAGAAGCGGGTAAAAGTAGCCCACGTCCCTGAGTGTACCGTGTGGTGCTCACCCGTATGGCCGGTGACTCGGGGCCTTCTGGTAGCCTCCGCTCCACGACGGCGGTGCTGGTCCCTTGCGTGTGACCGTGCCTTCGGGTTTCTTGGCCAGAGGACCTGAAATCCCCTGCCGGTCGGTTTCTGCTGCTGGGTATGGAACAGTCCCCACAGCCTCGGACTCCGTGTCCGGTGAGATCTCTCCAGTCCGGACGAGCTCTACAGCTTCCAGTCCCGGACTCCTTTTATCACTGCTCCCACAGAGCTCCTGTTGTCACTTTCCCTGCAACTGCTCCACACCAGACCAGACTGTGTCTCTGTCTCTGTCTGTGTTCTTTTCCTACTCACTAACCCTACCTCAGCCCCAGTTTATATAGGGGAAGTTCTTCCCCTCCCAGGACTGGGCAGGAGGTGTGGCATGCTTAGGATTCCTGACCAGGAGACCTCCCACCTGCTCACAGACGTAATATTGCTATTACTGTAGTAACCAGAACCCTGGGGTGCCACATTCCCCCCTAGTAAAATTTAGTACTCCGGGACTAAACATATTTTTGAAAACATAACAGGGTATAAACAGGAACAATACAATAAGGAAAAACATGTTAAAGTGGTCACGGCGTGTCCGCAACCGGGTGCAATTTTTGAAGCAAAAGGGTGTCCATTTCACCAAAGAACAGGGAGCCGTAACCAGGTAGGGGTCTGTCCTGCCCCGAGTCTTTAACAGTCTTTAGTCCGTTCCTGGGTTACGCTCCAAACATATATACAATAGAGTTCTAGTAAATCCACAAAAGATACCTATAAAATAACTGGAAAAACATAATTATTTACAAGCAACAGTAAACAGGTAAATATTAATAAAACAGTCTAAACACTTTAGATCCTCCAACGTACGGGCAACTGGCCTCTAGTGGCCCTAGTAGACCTACGGAGCTGACTGACCGGTCCTGAGCTACAGGGTGTAGGAGGTGTTAAAGGTAAGCTGGGCAGCTGTCTACGGACTCTTTGGCTCACTAGGGGCACGGCAGGCTCACTATAAGCAGAGGGTCGATTCTCCTGGTCTGCTTGTGTGGGGTCTTCTGCCTCCTGGACCGGCTGCTCTTCCAGCTCTACCTGTTTTTCCGTAGGCACTTGGGATACTGGCTGGAGGAAGGTGAGGACGGGTACCACAACAGCACCATTTACCTGTGTCCAAGACCGAGGGAAGTATCCGAGTACAGTACTGACCATCTCTTCCCTTTCCTCTGCGGGTCGAGGGTTTTCTTGATCTTCTTCAGGGTTTCGTAGCTGCTCGGGACACTTCTTCAGGTGATCTCGGGAGACAATGGCTGTGGTTTCTCCTCCATCCTTACTGATTGTGCAGACTTTCGGGTTTTCATGGCTTGATGGCAGTACGGTGTACGGGTCCTTCTCCCACTGGTCGTCCAACTTGTGGAGCCGTCTTTTCCTCTTCAAGACCTGCTCTCCAGGTACCAGGGGAACAGCGGGAGCATACTGGTTGTAAGTCTTCTCCTGTCTTTCTCTTGCTTGACGGAGACTTCGCTCAACGCTCTCCTGTACTTTCCGGTACTGCTGCTGCCTCTCTGTGTCCCAGTCTGCTTCTGGTGAAGTGTCCTCGGGTGTCAGGACTCCCATATCCAGATCAACAGGCAGCTTACCAGGTCTTGCTCTCATTAGGTAAGCCGGGGTACAGTTGGTAGAACCTACAGGGATGTAGTTGTATAGGTCCACCAGATCAGGCAGTTTCTCAGGCCACAGACTGCGTTCTTCCAGGGGCAATGTTTTCAGAAGGTCTATCACCACCTGGTTCATCTTCTCGCAAAGTCCATTGGTTTGCGGATGATAGGGTGTTGTTCTTATCTTCCGGCAGCCATACAGGGTGCAGAACTCCTGGAAGACTTCCGCTTCAAAGGCAGGTCCTTGGTCCGTCAGCACCTGCTCTGGGTATCCGTGTGGACGGCAGAAGTGCTGCTGGAAGGCTCTAGCTGCTGTTTGAGCCGTTAAGTCCTTGACGGGGACTACAACCAAGAACCGGGAATAGTGATCCACGATGGTCAACGCATAGACGTAGCCACTTCTGCTGGGGGTCAGTTTTACATGGTCCAAGGCTACCAGTTCCAACGGCTGCCTGGTGACGATGGACTGCAGGGGAGTCTTCTAGCTGGCACGGTCCTTCCTTCTTAGTTTGCATGGGCCACAGTCTCTGCACCACCTCTCGATGGTTCCTCTCATGCCTACCCAGTGGAACCGCCCGCGCAGCAGGAACTCCAGCTTCTTCCATCCGAAGTGCCCAGCTCCGTCGTGGTATGCCTCCAGTACCATAGCCGCGTCTCTTCTTGGCACCACTACTTGCCAGATCAGTTCATGCGTCCGGGAGTTAACCATTCTGCGGCACAACTTCCCCTTGTAAAGGAACAGTCGACTCTTCTCAGCCCACAGTTGCTTGGTCTCCTCCGGAGCGTCTGGGTCAAGGCGGGCATCTGGCTGAGTCAGCATGTCCTTCACTAGTCGGACGGCGGGGTCACTGTCTTGCGTTTCCGCCCAGTTGTAATGAGGTAAGGGGTTGAACGTAGCGGATTGCTTACCCCTTACACGGTGGGAATACTGGGTAGTCCCATGACGGTGAAACGCGGGGAGTTCAACTTCTTCCAGTTCCTCTGGATCTTCCCCTATGTCCGGTAGGTTTGGCATTCTGGACAAGGCATCCGCGTTGGTATTGGAGCGTCCTGCCCGGTATTTGATCGTGAACTCATAGTTGGACAGGCGGGCCATCCATCTCTGCTCCAGGGCACCGAGTCTTGCAGTGTCCAGGTGTGTCAACGGGTTGTTATCCGTGTACACGGTGAACCGGAAAGAGGCGAGGTAGTGCTTAAAGCGTTCGGTGACTGCCCACACCACTGCCAGGAACTCTAGCTTGAATGAGCTGTAATTCTCAGGGTTTCTTTCGGTGGGTCGCAGTTTTCGGCTGGCGTAAGCAATTACCCGTTCTCTCCCCTGCTGGATCTGGGACAGTACGGCTCCTAGCCCGATGTTACTTGCGTCGGTGTAGAGGATAAAGGGCTGGCTGTAATCCGGGTATGCCAGGATTTCATCCCCCGTGAGGGCCATCTTCAGCTGGCGGAAGGACTCTTCTTCCAACTTCTCCCATCTGAAGGGCGGCTTCTGGTTCTTGGCCTTCCTGGACTGGCCTATCAGGAGGTCCTGCATAGGAGCTGCCTTTTTGGTGAAACCGGGAATGAACCTTCGGTAGTAGCCTACCAACCCGAGGAACTGCCGCACTTCCTTTACGCTGGAGGGTCTTGGCCATTCCTTAATCGCGGTGATCTTATCAGGGTCGGGGGCCACTCCGTCAGCACTCACCACGTGTCCCAGGTACTGCACTTTTGGTTTTAGCAGGTGACACTTCGACGGTTTCACCTTCAGACCGTAGTTTGCCAGGGCTTCAAACACCTCTGCCAGGTGTTTCAGGTGGTCCTCGTAGGTTTTGGAATAAACTATAACATCGTCCAGGTACAGCAGGACCGTCTCAAAGTTCCGGTGTCCCAGACAGCATTCCATCAATCGTTGGAAGGTTCCTGGTGCGTTGCAGAGTCCGAACGGCATGCAGGTAAACTCGCTAAGTCCCATCGGGGTGGTGAATGCGGTCTTCTCCCGGTCCGCCTCTGCTACAGGAACCTGCCAGTACCCGCTAGTGAGATCCAAAGTGGAGAAGAAGTTAGCAGATTTTAAAGCAGCCAAAGACTCCTCTATCCTTGGTAAGGGGTACGCATCTTTGTGTGTGATACGGTTGATTTTCCGGTAATCTACACACATTCTCATAGTGTTGTCTTTCTTTTTAACCAAGACTAGTGGAGCTGCCCAGGGGCTACAGCTATCCCTGATTACCCCAGCCTCCTTCATGTCTCTAAGCATCCCCTTGGCGTGTTGGTAATGTGCAGGGGGTACGGGACGATACCTCTCCTTTATGGGAGGATGGTCTCCCGTGGGGATGTGATGTTCCACTCCCTTCACTCGCCCGAAGTCTAGCGGGTGTTTACTGAACACTCTCTCGTATTCCTGGATCACCCGGTAGACTCCCTGCTTTTGGTGAGCAGGAGTGGAGTCAGTACCCAAATGCAGTTGCTGACACCAGTCCTCCATTTGTTGTTTAGAGCCGTTACCTTCCTCTGGATGAGATGGAGGCAAGGGTTCCACGGACTGTACAGAATTTTGGTTGATGGTATACAATTTGGCTAGCGTAGCATACCGGGGCAGGTACACTTCCCTCTTCCCGATATTTATTATGCGAACGGGCACCCTCCCATGGCGTACATCAACCACCCCCCGTGCCGTCAAAATGGTGGGCCTACTATCTGAGTAGACTGGTTCTACCATTGCCTGGTAATCTCTACCTCTCAGACCAATAGCTGCCCGGCACCAAATCATCATTTCACTTTTCGGGGACATGGCAATGGGGAAAGGGTCACACATTCTCACGCTACCAATCTCACCACCGGAGAGTTCCACCTGTTGCCGTCGCATCAGTGCCCGGATCTCTTTTTGGAGCACTCGCTGCTGGCCGGAGCTGGCGTTCTTGGCAACCTGCTGTAAAATAAGAATCACCTCTGCAAGACAATTTTCAATCACATTAGTTCCTAGAGTTATCTTTGGGTGACTCTCGCGCTTGTCAATGTCCACAATGATCAGTCCCTGTGCTGCCAGTTCGACTTTACCGATTTTAATGGTCATCTCTTTAAATCCGATCTGTGGCACGGGCTGACCATTGCTGGCGATGATACTCAAGTCGTCGTCTGGGTAGCGGGTTATATCCGAGTCATTCCAGTACTGCTTGAAGAGCACGTACAGGATGGTGGTGACCTGTGACCCGGTGTCAAGTAGGGCACTCATAGGAATGCCATCCAGTACTACAGGCAAGACTGGACGTCCTCCCACGTATTTGTCACGCCAGTTCGATGGGCCTGGTGATCTTATTCCTAGGGGTTGGCCCTCTACCCCAGGTTGTGCCGGTTTTAAAGGACAGTACCTTGCCATATGTCCGGGTTGATTGCAGCGGCGGCAGATGGGTTGTCCGTCCTCATTGTATCGGTCGCTGGGTCTTCCTCTGGCCGGTGGGGTCCTCCTTGGTCGGCGCCACGGGATATCCTCCGGTCCGGATGCCAGCTGGATCTTCCCTGGAGTAGAAACCTGTAAAGACTGCACAGTTCGGGTTAGCGCGGCAACGCTTTTAGTTAGCTCTTGGACCTGATGGTGCAGGTCTGTAGCCGGGTCATTGTTTAAAGCCTGCGCATCAGCTCCCACAGGCCCTGCCGACAAGGGCGCCGTCTCCTGGTGGTAAATGGTAGCAGGGCGTTTGTGGGTCACAGCGCCACCTGGTGCCGGTTCTCGGAGCACCCGGATGGCTCTGTCCTTGAACTGTGCAAAGTCCAGATGAGGGTTCTGTAAGGCCATTGCTCGCAACTGGGTTCGGTGGGCATTGCAATGTAGACCCTCTATAAATTGTTCAGTCAACAGCTTGTCTTCGTTTCCCACGCCGTCAGGGTCGGCCTGCTTAACGGCTCTCAGGGCCTCTTGTAGATTTAGTGCATAGTCCCTTATATTCTCATGTGCTCGCCGCTTGCACCCGTAGAATCTAAGCTTGATCTCGGCTGAGGTACGGGTATCAAAGGTGTCCTTCAGCCGGGCTAGTATCTCTGCGACAGTCCTCCTCCTCCCAAGTGGCCAGGACTTTACCTCCCTTTGGGCTGCCCCTGTTAATTGAGCCACCAGGATGCTCACTTTTTGCTCTTCTGTGAGGGGGTACACCTGGAAGAGGCTATCCAGCCTTTCTCTGAAGTCATTTAGGGTATGTGACTCCCCGGAGTACTGGGGTAGCCAGGCTGCCCCCGGGATGTAGGGCATGGTGAAAGGCATGACCGCAGCAGCGGTGGTGCTGGCGGTGGCTGTGGCAGTGAAGCTCTCCTCCGTATCCGACATCCTCCTCCCCCCTAGTGGACCGTGGCCTACCTTGCGATGATCCTCTTCCGTAGGCCGCGGCTCCGCAGTGGATCGTCAGGGTTGAGGACCTTCCGTCGCGCTCCTGTGACGTCGGCGTCTGCTGGGCTCCTTCCAGGACCTTACGCAACGTCCGGACGTGAGGCGGGGCTTCAGTTCTCGCGTGCTTTCGAAGTCCACGCCCCTCTTCTTCCCGCGCGGCGTCCTCAAGATGGCGTCCAATGGCGGGAAGACTCCACGGATGGCGGGAAGAAGGCAAAAGATGGCGTCGGATGGCGGAAAAACTCCACGGATGGCGGGAAGAAGGCAAAAGATGGCGTCGGATGGCGGGAATCTTCACCACAGGTAAGTTTAACAGTCTTTTTCAGGCACGCAGTACCCGGTGGTTGCGGGCACGAGATCCTGCCGACTACGTCAAAAGTTGACGCGCCCCCTGGGCCATGTTTGGGGAATACCCGGAGCCGGATCTGTTGGGGGTGGTAGTCCTCGTGGCGGTGACCCGGTCCGTGCCCAGGGTGTCAAACTAAGTGGCAATGTTTTTAGTGGCAGATGTGATATTGTTCGACTACGCCACCCGTTGAATGCGGTTACGAAACCGCCGCTGCAGGGCAGACCGCTGAGGCCGGTGGTACAGTTGTGCAGCGTGGGTAGTATAACCCCCAACGGGAGGGGTATGGCCTCAGGGCAGCGGACGTGGATGATGGGGATGGTAGAATTGCACGCAGGCACCAGGAACCACTCAGAGACGGTGCGGTGTAGTTCAGGGTCTTTACTGGTGACAAAGATAGACCCTCCCGGGAGTACTGGCTAGCGGTCGGGGCCTGGTCAGTCCGTGAGCAGACAGGATCTCCCCTGGCCAGTTGTAGGCCTCCCCAACTAACTGTACTCTTCTTGGCTACCTTGCTAGAAGCGGGTAAAAGTAGCCCACGTCCCTGAGTGTACCGTGTGGTGCTCACCCGTATGGCCGGTGACTCGGGGCCTTCTGGTAGCCTCCGCTCCACGACGGCGGTGCTGGTCCCTTGCGTGTGACCGTGCCTTCGGGTTTCTTGGCCAGAGGACCTGAAATCCCCTGCCGGTCGGTTTCTGCTGCTGGGTATGGAACAGTCCCCACAGCCTCGGACTCCGTGTCCGGTGAGATCTCTCCAGTCCGGACGAGCTCTACAGCTTCCAGTCCCGGACTCCTTTTATCACTGCTCCCACAGAGCTCCTGTTGTCACTTTCCCTGCAACTGCTCCACACCAGACCAGACTGTGTCTCTGTCTCTGTCTGTGTTCTTTTCCTACTCACTAACCCTACCTCAGCCCCAGTTTATATAGGGGAAGTTCTTCCCCTCCCAGGACTGGGCAGGAGGTGTGGCATGCTTAGGATTCCTGACCAGGAGACCTCCCACCTGCTCACAGACGTAATATTGCTATTACTGTGGTAACCAGAACCCTGGGGTGCCACAAATACATTTAGTGTACATTCATTTTTAGTCACAATTGTACACTATACAGTGGCTTGCAAAAGTATTCACCCCATTGGCATTTTTCGTGTTTTGCTACCTCACAACCTGAAATTTTTTTCTAGGGTTTGCATCAGTTCATGTAAAGATCATGCCCACAACTGTGAACATTTGGTTTTCTTTTTATTGTGATGCAAACAACAAATAGGACAAAATAACTTCAGTGTGCATAACTATTCACCCCCCTAAAGTCAGTACTTTTTAGAGCCTCCTTTTGTGGCAATTACAGCTGAAAGTCGCTTTGAATAAGTCTCTATGTGATTTCCACATCTGGCCACTGGGATTTTTGCCCATTCCTCACAGCAAAACTGTTCCAGCTCCTTCAAGTTAAATGGTTTCTCTGGTGAACAGCAATCTTCAAGTCTGACCACAGATTCTCAACTGGATTAAGGTCTTTGCTTTGACTAGGCCACTCCAAAACATTTACACATTTCCCCCTAAACCACTCGAGTGTTGCTTTAGCAGTATGCTTTGGGTCATTGCCTTGTTGGAAGGTGAATCTCCGTCCCAGACTCAAATCACTGACAGACTGAAACAGGTTTTGCTCAAAAATATCCAGGTTTTGCTCAAAAATATCCCTGTATTTTGCACAATCCATCTCCCCCTCGACTCGGACCATTTTCACTGTCCTTGCTGACGAAAAACATCTCCACAGCATGATACCTCCACCACCATGTTTCACTGTGGGGATGGTGTTCTTGGAGTGATGAGCTGTGTTGGTTTGGTGCCAGACATAACATTTACCTTGGTGACCAAAAAGTTAAATTTTGGTCTCATCTGACCACAGCACCTTCCTCCATAGATTTAGAGAGTCTCCCACATGTCTTTTGGCAAACTCAAGACAAGCCTTACAATTTTTGTAAGTGGAGGCGTTTTTCTACCCACTCTTCCATAAAGGCCACCTCTATGAAGCGTACGGCTTATTGTGGTAGTATGAACAGATACTTCAGTCTCTGCTTGGGAACGCTGCCTCTCATTCAGGGTTACCTTTGGTCTCTGTGCTGTCTCTCTGATTAATGCCCTTCTTGCCCCTGGTTGAGAGTTTTTGTAGGCAGCCCTCTCTTGGCAGGTTTGTTGTGGTACCATATTCTTTCCATTTAATAATAATGGATTTGATGGTACTTCGGGGATGATCAGAGATTTTGATATTTTTTTTATAACCCAACCCTGTCTTGTACTTCTAAACTTTGTCCCTAACTTGTTTGGAGATCTGCTTGGTCTTCATGGTGTTGTTTGGTTAGTGGTGCCTCTTGCTTAATGGTGTTGCAGCCTCTGTGGCTTTTCAGAAAAGGTAAAGTGTATATACTGACAGATATGTGACACTTAGATTGCACACAAGTGGACTTCCTTTCACTAAGCATGTGACTTATGAAGGTAATTACTTGCACCAGAAACATTTAGGGGCTTCATCGGCAAAGGGGTGAATACATATGCACATGCTAATTTTTAGTTATTTGATCCCAGAAATTTAATTTATGTCTATATTTTTCTCACTTCACGTCACCAACTTAGACTATTTAGTGCTGATGCATCACATACAAATCTGATTACAAAAATGTTTAAACACAAGTTGCAATGTAACAAAATAGGTAAGAAGCCAAGGGGTGAATACTTTCGCAAGCCACTGTATATATAAATATATTCTACTTATAAAATTAGAGTAACTTTGTTTCTACTTAGATGAGTGCATCAGTTAAAGGCTAATGGAATTGGCCTAAATATTTGCTTGATGCTTATCTAGTAAAATTGCGACCAGTCACTATTTTGCTATGTGGCGCCCCTGAGGGTTCAGTCGCCGCAGAGGTACTGCACCTCACCCAGAGGTGTGGTATCTCCTTCTCTCAGGTAGGGAGGGAGTGCTGCCTGGAACCCCAACACCTGCATCCAACACTACACTGCTCCAGGCCGGCTGGAAGGGCAAGATGCAATGTGTTTTCCTGCTGAGCCCTGTCCCTGGCTGGAGTGGGGGGAACCCAGAGGTAGGGGGAACCAGTAGTGGGTGTGGGTGGAGGAAGTAGTTTAAGGGAGCACTATAGTAGTAGGTATATATAAAGGGGAGCCATTTTAGGGTGGCAGGAGAGTTCGGTAGAGGAGTCAGTAGAGAACAGTCAGGGAGCAGAGGCTCTTTAGGAGCTCTGCTCCACAAGTAGGGTCCAGTCCTAGAGGCCCAGGTGGGGAGCAGAGGAGTAGGCTCCATTCTAAGAAGGGATCCTAGGGGGTATGGCGAGTGTGGGACGGCACCCGTACGCCCTGCATCTGTCAGAAGACAGAGGGATCATAGGCCACAAGAAGGGGACAGGCCACTGGTCCAGCCATGTTACTCCAGGTCTCGGCTGGGAAAACCGGAGGCTTCTGGCTTATATAGTCAGTTGCTGAAGCTGCATTCTAATCCCCGTGAGGGTCAAGCAGGTCCGGGAACTCCGACGCACAGGAGGGACTTCAGAGCACCAGAGCAGGATTGAGAGTGGGCAGCGCAGGGCAGGAGGGAGAAAGACCCAGCGTGAAGTCGGTCTAGCTAGGAACACAAGAAGTGGGGTTCTGTCCGGTACTCTTAATCTGCCTGAGGAAGTGCTGAACCCCTGCCTGGTGAACGCAGCGCGACGTGGGAGGCCGACAACTGTACAGTGCACCAGTGGAACTGTCATAAGAACTGTGAGTAAAGACTCGGATGACTGCACCGCACTTCCTCCGTCCATTCTTTATCAGCGCCACCTTTCCCTCACTGCACTACAACGGCAAGTGCAACTTCCACATCCTACACTGCCCTGGAGCTAGCTCTACCTGTGGAGAGCCACACCATCCCTGCTGCCGTAACACCAGCTCCAGAGGACTGCTCCACAGCGGGGGCTCCCTTTAGCCGCATTCCACAGGTGGCGTCACGAACATTATTTCAAAACCCCATATAAATAGAAGATTCCCCTTTTTACTGACCGCCCTGGGTCACGGACCGGGCCAGCCACCGTGATATCCTCCAGCAACCAGGGGCCCGGCTGCCAAGTACCCCATGGCCCTGGGGGCGCGTCAGTTAAACCTGTTTTGAGAAAAATGCTTCAGTCCAGGAGTACTGAGTTTTACTAGGGGGGGATGTGGCGCCCTGCTGCGCATTGGTGCCACAGAACCCAGAAGGGTGCATGGATGGACTTTTCCACAAGAGGCCCTCCACCCTACCACCTCAGACCAGCAGAGGTAGCCCGTTAGGAATATATATAGGGAGGGTGGAGCCAGGCAGCTCAGTCAGTTTGTGTTTTAGTCAGAAGTGAGTTGAGAGAGTTCCTACTCAGACACAGAGTGGGACAGAGCTCAGAGATGAGCAGAGAGCATGCTGACGCTCAGAGAGCAGTGAAGAGGCAGCGCGCTGGCTGCTGTGCTTAGGCGAGCCAAGGCCTACAGCACAAGTGAGGGCCCTGAGTGTGGCCGAAGGCGAGAGGAGAAGGAAGAAGTAGCGAGGGGGCAGAGGAGCATACCAGACTCACCCCGAGATATATACCGGACACCGGGTCCGCGCCTACAGGGACCCTTTACACCCAGTAGGGACCACCGGAACCCCTGGAGGACTACAGGTCCCAGGTTTACCAAACGCTGTCTACAGTACCAGGGCTAGGAGTCACGGAGGCCCCAGCAACCAGGGAGAGTGATCTCCAAGAAACGGCCCTACCACCAGGTCAGCAGGTGCAAGGGAGAGGCAGACAGTAACCAAGCTAGGCCTAGTTCCAGGCAGGCCAGAAGCTGAACGAGTAAAGCCATGGATCAAGAGGCCCTATACCCACTCACTGGGGAGAGTCCAAAAGTGCGCCCTTCGTCCGGAGTACCCTGGACCGTGCCTGCATCATCACCAGTAAAGGTACTGAAGCTTACCAGCGTGTGAGTGTCTGTCTTTCCTCCGGGACCGTCCTGCCGTCTCTCCCCAGCATCCACCATCTACCCCTACACTGCCCTGGAGCTAGCTCTACCTGTGGAGAGCCACACTATCCCTGCTGCCGTAACACCAGCTCCAGAGGACTGCTCCGCAGCGGCGGCACCCTTTTGCCGCATTCCACAGGTGGCGTCACAAACACTATTCCAAAAACCCCGTATAAATAGAAATTCCCCTTTTTACTGACCGCCCTGGGTCACGGACCGGGCCAGCCACCGTGATATCCCCCACCGGCATCCACAGAGGCCCGGCTGTCGAGTACCCCACGGCCCAGGGGGCGCGTCAGTCTATTTGTACAAGGCCAGCAAAAGGCTGAAAAAATATTACAAAAAATATTCACCTCATTGCTCACTTGTTTCGCCTCCTCTTCTTTACTGCTTCACGGCACTCAACCTCCTCTTCCTCCATCTTCGCTCTGTGTAGGGGCTTCTGACACTAAGTAATTATCAAAAGACTAACTGTCACTTCCAAATAGAATACTGGTCTGAATGGGTGCATACTAAGAGTAGCCATCTCCATACATAACTAGCAAGTAAAGTTGCACTAGGTAGTGCTATAGCATGTAGACATGAAATATATTTAATAAACTATGCAACTACATAGTTGAAAATATCGCCTATGAAAATCTACCACAGTAAATTGCTTTTTACCATTGCCTGTAAGAAGAGGACATGAGTGACTTTAAGGATACTGAGCCTGTGCATTGTTCAGGTGCACAGCCACATGGTTTAATGTTTATTTTCTTTATATGTCATCCATAGACTCTCATTATACCTTTTCTAAAGGATGCCTAAATGATACAGTTAAAAATTAAGTAAAGTAATGTATACCTCCCAGCTGTATGCCGAAAAAGACGCAATGGGCACCAATACTGTAGATAAGTTCAATGAAATTAAATTTAATGTCCCAGCTCTTCTCTTTGGGCTAGGTAAAATGGCATGGTGGCCCCCTCCTGAAACAAATTACCCACAAATTACCCATTCCAGGCACCAGGGATTGGGTGCGAGTGCTGCCTGAATGCGATACTCTTAGTAGGGAATGGAAGGATGTATAAAATTCTAGGTCTAAAAAAAGCTTAGTTTCCTAGGGTTATAGTAGTCAAAACAGGTGTTGTGTTCAGTACTTAGCATTTCTTCCATCACTGACTGGTTTGAGAAATGTGTCAACTTGTTTCAGTTGCAAACGACTACAACCTTTCATTGTGAAGGCCACAAGTGAGAGCAATTATGTGTGATTAAAGGATAGAAGTAAAAACAGCCAGAAAGGAAGGGATTACATTCATTCTTACAAATCATTTTCCGTGTTTGTTTTCACCCCTGAGGAACCGTCCTGGAAACATTGCCAGACTTCTGTTTTCCAAAATCAGCTCAGAACCTTCTCAGAATACCAATGTTTTTTTTCTAAAGAGTTTGCTACCTATGTAATCTGAGACTGACTGAAGCCTCGCTCTTGGATACCAGGGGTCGGCAGAGGCATCTTCTTTTTAAAATGACCAAGCCAGGCAGACTGGGACAATGTGTCTGGTATAATTATATCAGCTTGTGTCTTGATTTAAAAAATAACCAGAATGGATGAAAGTTTAAAAATGGAAACTCGAGAGAAATTAAATATAAAAGCAACATATTATGGAATCATGGTGCCCTTATAAATAAGGTGTCATCCATAGACATGTATGGTCCCATATGTACCTCTGTAAGCTTCACTAAGGGAATTCATTTTTGATTCGTAAAAAAAATAATATTATCTTTCATTGCCAATGATATTTCTGAGTAGAGTTAAGCAAAGAGATTTGAAGGACCCTAGTCCAGTGGCCATGTCTCTAGTCCATGGTTATCAAACCAGGGCAGTGGGAACCTCCTAATACCTGCATCATCCCTGGTGCCTTTTCTGATTAGCAGGCCCCCACGACATTTATCATGCGTGCATCACACCCCAACGTAATGACGTTGCTATCTTGTGAGGATTTCCAATCAGAAGAGGTGACGGGATGCTGCCGTTAGTAGAAGGTTCACAGTTCTCTGGTCCGATGGCCACGACCTATTGACAAGGCTGCTAGACCAGGGTACCGCAAACTTTTTTGCTCAATGCTTCATATATGCCTATGAGGCTGTTGAGTTCAGGTTACTCGGCCTAAGGAGGAGTAATATTCTTGGAACTTCCTTTGTTGCCCCCTAATAAGTCACTTACAATTATGGTATAGTCTGTGGCTTTTCTCATTGAAGATGCCTTTACAGTATACTTGAAAAAAAAACGACTCTGTTTCTTAAATACATGATGGGATTTATAGAATAAAGTCTCATTTACACCTGATAATTTCAGCTCATAATTGAGTTCAAATTGTTTATATACAAGTCAATTGGTGCTTGTTTTTTATTTTATATTAGATAGTTTTTTTTACTTCTCCAAATCAATATACAAATAGTACAAAACCAAAGAGGTGAGCAAAACACTCTCAACGTTCAACCACCCCCCACCCCAAACAAAACAATTCTCAATAAAATAGAGGTTTCATAGCGCACAAAGTAAGTTTTAAAGTAAATGACTCTGCATTACAACTCCAACATCCTGTTCTTGAAAACTGTGAATTGTCGACCAATAGCGTTCCTTTCACCAAATATTACAATAATTTTGTGTATTTAGAGATCCATGTATTTCTTTAGGTACAATCAAGGATACAGCACATTAAAAATATCCCATTTTCATGGACATAGAACAATTATATAATTTGGTTTAGGAAGACTCTATTTCTCAACAGTTCAAATGATGCTAATCTTGAGGCATTGAGCCACTGGACCCAATTTTTTTCATTTTGTAGATGTCTGACCTGTTTAAGATATACACTTTTTTCCATAAGAATAACATAATTGACCTTATTAATGAATTCTATACTCGTGGGTGGATTTTCCAACAACCAGTGGGAGGCAATCAATTTCCGTGAGGCATAATGAAGTCTAGCAATTGTTATTTTCCCCTATTCATCTGCAAAAGGTTCATCCACAGATCCTAGAATACATACAATGGGTTCTCTATATATTGTCACCCCCATTACATGAAGAATTAAGTTTAGAACAGTTGTCTAAAACATCTATAAGCGCGGGCAAGTCCACATCATGTGCAAGAGGTCTGCCCCCTCAGCAGCACACCTAGGGCATGCGGAATCCCCACGCAGACCAGCTTTAAACATCCATACTGGTGTTCGGGATACCCTGTAGTCTCACTAAGAGATAATTTGGGGATATACTTTAAAATTGACTCCTACTTCTCATTTGAAATGGGCCCCAACTAATTTCCCAAAGGGTATTTTGTGAGATAGATATTTAAAACATTGCTGTAGATTAAGGATATGAACCCTTTAGTTTTTCTCTGTGACCCTATAATGCCTAGCACTATGTCCATTTGCACACAAATATGAGAAGATCTGCATTGAAACTCAAAAGAATGCGTCAGCTATAGAAATTGATAAAACATATTATGACGAAAGAGATATTCCTCCTGCAGTCACTCAAAAGTTTTAAAAATATTCCCTTCCAGAAGCTGTGAGAGGTTCCAAAACCAAACCTTCCGCCAAAATCCAAAGCCTTGTAGGGACAGAAACTCTGAAACATTATTGTTATTCCAAATTGGGGTGAATTTTGTAAAAGCAGTAACATTTTGTAACTGTTTAATTTTTTTCCATACCTTTTTCGAAAAGTTTTATTGTCGGGTATTTGGAAGAGCACATAGGGAATTTTCCTGCCTCAAGATTTCAAAGCAATGGACCCTCTCCTACCAAATATAGAAGGGCAATTCCCAGACGGCTATTACTAGTATATTCCCCCCAAACCTACCATAAGTTGACTTTGAGACGCTAAATAATATAACCATGGATTAGGCAATGCTAGGCCTAGGATCCCTGAACAAGGAGTTTAATTTATAGAACCTGTTTTGGGGCAGCCAAATTGGGGCTTTGTGCAGAACATACAAACGTTGGGGCATGATTACAATTTTAATTAAATTTACCCTCCCCACTAGCATCAAATACAGCTTGGACCAAGCCAAAATTTTTTTCTTGAATTTAGCTAACAGAGGAGTCAGGTTAAGATGCTAGTGTTCCGCAGGGTGAGAAGTTATACAGCAGTGTTCAAAATAATAGCAGTCCAATATGACTAACCAGATTATTCACTGTTTTTGGTATAAATTATATTACCACATGTCAAACAATTTAGCAGTTGGTGCAGTAGATTCTAAAAAAACCAACAGACTCCGCATTCATGATCTGCATTTTTTTTGAGTCTGTGTATTTGAATAATTATTTGAAAGAGGGTGTGTTCAAAATAATAGCAGTGTGGAGTTCAATTAGTGAGGTCAATCGTTCTGTGAAGAAACAGGTGTGAATCGGATGGCCCTTACTTAAGGGTGAAGCCACCACATGTTGTACATTCATTTCTCCTTGAAAGCCTGAGAAATATGGGTGTCAGGATTTCTGTTGCCTTCTACAGTTTGACCACTAGCGGCCGCTATTATTCACTTTAATAATTGTGCTGCAATTTCACTCCTTACCATGGGAGGCTGCTGTTGTGTCCAGCAATTGCCCCTTACCAAGATGGTCAATTCTGAATCTATGAAATCCATCTTGTTTCCTGTTTGGGCCTACAAAAAGCTGCATGGATCTCTCAATCATTGCTTGAGTATTGTGTCTAGCTGTTAGCCTAGTTTCAGTCTCCAGCTCCTGACCATTCTTTTCAGACTGCTCTAATTTACCTACGTATTGTTTCCTACAACTCCTTGCTATCTCCAAGAACTTCTACTACCACTTGCTGTTCCTGCTTGTGCTCCTTCAGCCACTGGTTTCAAGCAGTACTACGCCAGTATCGTAACAATAGGTCGTTCAAGACATTGTTCAGAAGAACAACGTACTTTGATTAAAAAGTTGATTGGAGAGGGTAAAACTTATAAAGAAGTGCAGACAATGATAGGCTGCTCAGCTAAAATGATCTCCAATGCTTTAAAATGGAAAGCAATATCAGAGAGACGTGGAAGAAAATAGAAGACTACCATTCGAATGGATTGAAGAATAGCCAGAATGACAGAGGCTCAGCCAATGATCAGCTCCAAGATGATCAAAGACAGTGTCAAGTTACCTGTAAGTACTGTGACAGAAGACGCTTGTGTGAAGCTAATCTCTTAGCAAGAAGTCCCCACAAAGTCCCACTTAAAAAAAGACATTTACTGAAGCGGATACAATTTGCCAGAGAACACATCAACTGGCCTAAAGAGAAACGGAGAAACATTTTGTGGACTGATGAAAGTAAAATTGTTCTTTTTGGGTCCAAGGGCTACAGACAGTTTGCCAGACGACCCCCAAACTCTGCATTCAAGCCACAGTACACTCTGAAGACAGTGAAGCATGGTGGTGCAAGCATCATGATATGGGCATTGTAGTGCCGGCGTCCCTGCCCTCTGCTAGGCAGGGACGCTGTTCCCCTCACCTCTCTGCTCCGTGCCCGGCGTCCTCCTCCCGCTCTGCTGGCAGCGCGCGCTCCTTCCCGGCCACTGTGCTTAGGGCGCGTGCGCTCTCCCTCCCTCTTAAAGGGGCCGCGCGCGCTGTCCTAAGGAGTCCCCGGCCAATGGCCGGAGGACTTCACCATATATAAGGCACCTCCTCCAAAATGGAGGTGCCCGAGCAATGTTGTTGCACTGTTCCCTACTCTGCTTCAGCCCTCAGGTCCCGTTGCCAGATACCTGCCAGATTCCTGCCAGCTTGCTGTCTTATTCCTGCCTGATATTCTGCTACCTGCCTGCTAGCCTGAGGTCCGACGGTCTGCCTTACAACTCCTGTCAGTCTGTCTAAGGACCAGCTTACCCGCTCACCTGGGAGCGCACATCTGCTACCTGCCTGCTAGCCTACCTGGAGGCTCCGCCGTCACGTGCTGTGACCACCTGCCTGTCCAGTGACTCCTGCCCGCTCACCTGGGAGCGCTCATCTGCTGCCTGTCTGCTAGCCTACCTGGAGGCTCTGCCGTCACGTGCTGTGACCACCCGCCTGTCCAGAGACTTCTGCCCGCTCACCTGGGAGCGCTCATCTGCTGCCTGTCTGTTGGTCTTCCTGGAGGCTCCGCCGTCACATGCTGTGACCACCCGTTTATCCAAAGACTCTCGCCTGCTCACCTGGGAGCTCACGTCTACCATCAGCCGCCACAGGTCGTACCAACCCTTTACCCAGAGACTGCCCCGATCACTTGCCGTGACCATCTGCCTGTTCACCCAGAGACTGCCCCGGTCACTTGCCGTGACCATCTGCCCGTTCATCCAGAGACTGCCCCGGTCACTTGCCGTGACCTCCTGCCCGTTCTTCCAGAGACTGTCCCGGTCACCTGCTGTGACTGCCTGCCTGGTCGCCACCCGCTCCCTTACAAGGACCGCCCCCTTGTATAGTAGCTCAGAGGTTCCGCCTCCCAGACCCGTTACAGGCATGTTCCTCTAACTATGGTGCCGGACCTATTTACCGCATACCAGGGATCATGGACCAGTTTGCATATATTGAAATACTTGAAGAGGTCATGTTGCCTTACGCTGAAGAGGATATGTCCTTGAAATGGGTGTTTCAACAAGACAACGACCCTAAACACACCGGTAAATGAGCAAAATCTTGGTTGCAGTCCAACAAAATTGAGGTTATGGAGTGGCCAGCCCAATCCCAGGACCTTAATCCGATGGGTGATATAAAAAATGCCATTTCTGATCCAAAACCAACAAATGCCCAAAAATTGTGGGATGTAGTCAAAGCATCCTGGTCTGGAATAACAGTTGACAGGTGGCAGAAGTTGGTTGACTCTATGTAACATAGATGTGAAGCAGTTCTAAAAAACTGTGATTATACAACTAAATATTAACTTAGTGATTCACAGGAATGCTTAATCCTCAAAAAAAAAAAGTACATATTGTGAGTATGTAAAGACAAATGAAGACACTGCTATTTTTTAGAACAGCCCAATGTTAATTTTTTGTTATTTTCTGTAAAGTAGTTAAAATTATATACATTTCTCTTCATGTTTTGAATTAGAAAACAGTGTGCAATGTTCCCAATGCATGGAAATAAAAACTAGTATAAAGATTTTGTGCTTAACTCAAGTCCTTGAACACACTGCTATTATTTTGAACACTACTGTATTCATTTCTAGGTATTTAAAACTGCTTACCACTTCCATTGGGACATTAGCACCTTGCAAGGAGGTACTCCCGGAGTCCAAGGGGAGCAGGACCGACTTGTCCCAATTTGTTGTTAAACCAGAAATCCCTCCAAAGCTAGAAATAGTCGCCATTGTGCTCTCCAAAGACCCTCGAGCATCCCTTATGGAAAAGAGTAAATCATCGGCATATAGTGCAACCTTCTCTTCCTCGAACCCATATTTATATCCAATTATCTTAGACGTTTTACAACTTACTGCAGCAAGAGGATCAATTGCTACTGTAAACAATAAAGGAGACATGGGGCACCCTTGTCTTGTACCCCTGTAGAACAAAAATTGATTAGACGTAGAACCATTACCTCTTATTTTGGCTTTTGGAGCCGATAGAGCAGTTACACCCATTTAACAAATTTATCACCAAAGTCCACCTGCCTACACTGTTAAAGGCCTTAGTGGCGTTCAAAGATAGGATCCCCCTCTGGCCAATGTTATCAGCCCTTGCTTTCATGTTACATAAAACCTTCTGAGATTGATCGCGGTGGACTTATTGGGCATAAACCCGGAATGATCTGGGTGTATTATTGAGGAAATTACTTTTGAGAGTGTTAGCTAGAATTTTGGCAAGAAGTTTGACGTCTACTGTTAAGAGAGAGATGGGTCTATAGGATGCCGGCAGGCTGGAGTCTTTGCCTTGTTTAGGTAACACCATAATTATGGCTTCCTGCATGGATGTAGGCAATGATCCCACCTCAAAACATGAATTGTATACCTCCAATAACACTGGTAGTAACATTTCCTTATACCTCTTATACACTTCCACCGGAAGACCATCCATTCCCGGTGCTTTGGGTGAGCTCAGTGCCCATTCTAGATTTTCTATATCAAGCGGTTCATCTAAAAAATATTGATAGTCTAAGGAAAGAACCGAGAGCCATGCTTTAGCTAGAAAGGCCTGGGTGTTTTCTTCTGAGGGTTGAACCTGAGAAGTATACAGCTCTGCATAATATTCCTCCAACACTTTCCGTGTGTCCATAGCCTTTTTCCTTCTGTAGCCTGTAATGCTACCAGATTTAGCATGTCCTGAGCAGCTTTCAGCCTATTTTGCGTAACAGTCGCTCGATCTGTAATCTTTGCACTCTCTGCATCTCCAAGTTCCTGAAATTCCAATTGATCCTGCTGGTTAGTACGGGATTTAGCTGCTGATATTTCTTTTATAGAAAATACCCCTAAGCTAGGCCTTCATGGCTTCCCATACATATAAAATAGAAGTTGTATTTTTATTAATCACAAGGTTCTCCTTTAGTTTCAATTGGTGCTTGTTTAATGGGCCGTTCATATGTGCTGACGCAATATGTATGCGGACAGAATGATAATTGATATGCATCAACCAGCACATATATTGTCGGCAGTATTATCCAAGTTTTATGCCGTCACAAACAATCCAAACAGCTGATAAAGGAGCATTTAGCTTGTTTGACCACTGATTAGTGGCAAGTTTCACCAAATTCATGTTATTAGCACCACATAGAAAAGCTCCTTCACCTTTCTTGAAAATGTAGAAACATTCTACTGTACTTGAGGGCTAGAAAGGTTATAACTTCTCTGTCTCTACATGCCTTGTGATTCGGTAGATTTTTCTTTTTAAGATGTATTTTTTCAAGCGCCCTATCCAGTGTTCTCCGCATCGCTGACCGTACTAACTTCTCGTCATTCTTGCTGTAGGCAGAACAATCAGATAATAAAGCTCTGGAGGACAGGATTCACCCATACATGTCTTGGGTCACAAACTTAGTGACATCACCTACCAAGTGTTCAGGGAATATAAGTATTATACACTCATTGCAAGGGTACAACTCTAATTGTCTCAGTTTCATCACGACTTCCATTTCTAATGTCAGGTTTTCATCTCAGTTCAAGTGTTTTTATTGGCAAGAACTTTGTGATTTCTGTCAAAACACAAGAAGCTTGGCATGAACGGAAACCAGCCTGAGGCTTTGTTTTCTGCAAGTCAGATTGTGTTGCACTCTGTGCTATTCTGTCCAGCAAATGGGGGTTTTAAATCAAGAGGATTAAAGACATCATGATACATATGAACCATAACAGATCATAATAGATCATGTTGATCCCTGAAAGGATCATAACAGATCTGTCACATGTCACTCGTCATGGATCTTTTAACCCCTTATCACCCATTCAATGTAATAATAAAATGCTCAAGGTAAACTGATGCCAGAACTGAGTCCATATTTTTCTATAGCATCTTTCACACCCATTTGGCCGATCAGTGGTTATGTAGGTTTGGTCCTAGAGCCCTACCAAAAATGTTGCATACAGTGTTTTTTGATGTGCCTATGGACCCTGGACTTGTGGACAATGTATAACATCAGTTTTGTCTGGATCAGACTTAAAGCATCTGGGCTGGACACAACTGATATATAGAAACCCAGCCTAAAAAATAGCTCCTCTAACTCTGGAGGACTTGTATCACAGCGACTGATCCCACAGAAGTCCGCTGACTGCCACAGTGCCTTCCGTAATTTTGTGGTTTGGGATATTACAACCCCTTTAAAATCAGAAATGCACATAATTAAAGGGTGGGCCCAGAAAGGTAACTCCTGGTCCTCAATGCTAAATCAGAATAATAATATTATAATATTTAAGCCATGCAGTTAATGTAGAAAAAAAACAAAACACAAAATAGAATCATTTCACCTTAAAAAATTGCAATACAAATAATCAGCAAGTCATATGGACCTTAGAGTGGTATCAATAAAAACTACAGCTCACCCCTACAAACAAATTCTCATACAACTCGACCGACCAAAAAATAAAAAAAATAGAGCTCTTAGAAGGCAAGAAGAAAAATGTAAAGCAAAGAGATCCACTGGAATTCTGTTGTTCAAGGGACTGTGTGAATCTGAAGCCGACCCTGATAGTGACTCATTATGATTATGAAGATGGGAGGATATTTATATTTCCAATAATTAGTATAACTAAGAGAAAATGTCAGGAGGTCCAGAAAGACACATCTAACTTGCATTTACAAAAACTAAAAATCACTTTCTAGCAAAGGTCCGTGTCACCACAGCTCATCCGTTCACATATCACAGAGCAGATGACCACGTCTGATCTGTTTATCATTTCTTCTTACGTATATATGGAGATGATCTACAGGCTTCAGGATGTGGAACATAAAAGCGTCATTTACAATCTGTGACCTTTTTAGACATAAAGATCACAGCAAAATAATCATAAGGCAAAACAAGGACAAAGTTAATGTTCCAGAAAACGCCCAGTGAACAAAGTGCCGTTATTTTTGCTTGACCTATTTTACTTTTATTGATCTAAAATAATGTTTATAACCATTATTGCCTTTGTTATGGCAGTAATAGTTAGTGTGCGTGCACACAGATATATATGGACGTGGCAGTAACTTGATAGGGGCCTATATTAAAAAATAACCACAAAACAGTTCTACCTAAGAAATGCTGCCACACTGTACCCCTCATTAACAGCCTCATTCTCTATGTAGTAGTGGGGAAGGACGTATCTTCCCTGTTGGCACTGAAAGAGTTAAAAGAGAATGTTCCCAATAATTAGATCTCTATGAGCTACCGTTAGGTCCAGTTAAGGGGTTAGCTGTGATAATCCAGCCAGTAGAGTAAGGGGGAAGCTAGTGCCATGATCGAGTACAGTAGATAAATAGCTTTGTTACTGATATATTTCCTTGTGGGCTGTAGTATTGATAACCAGCCACAAGATGCCACTGTCCCGGATGCAGATGACAGGTTGAGTCTGCCAGTAGTGTTAAAGACAGTGAAGAGGGTTAACTGTGTGTGAGCACAGCCCATAGAGGGTGGGCACTTTAGGAAACCTGTTGGTGAGTTTTCCAAAAAGATTCAGAAGCGTTTGGACAGAGAACCATATGGGCAACCTGAGTATAGTGGCTGCTAGGGCAGACGGGAGCCCCATACCCCAGACAGTAGGATCATCAGAGTTAAGATTCCCTATGCAAGAGTCCCCTTAGCCGGCCAAAGAAACTCAACAGAGGTATTGAGGACCCGGGGGCACATTCTGTCTGCAGGCTGCAGAAGAAACTAGGACTTGAGGCTAGGACGTGGGGAGAACTAGGATCCGGATATACTGTTACTGGTGAGAAAGATTCTCTAGGGCTAGAGAATAGAGCCATGGAGATGCTTTACTTGAAGAGGGAACCAGGGCTGAAGTTGTTTCCAGTACCTGTAAGAGAGATGACAACCCTTTGGGCCTCATCCATTATATCTGCCTGTAAATATTGTACATATTCCTCTTCCCCAAGTAAAGTCCCAGTTATGGTTAAGAACCTCGTGTCCTCTGAATTTATTACTGCCCTGGTTCCAGAAGAGAAATGCTTGGAGACAGCCGCGACCGGATGGTCTGAAGTAAGTGGAGAGCACCACATGCACCGCAGCACATCAGAGGGAGGACACACATTGACTGTAGGGTGCCATGGTGAACAGGGGCTACAGCTTGCCCACGACTACCTCGCTGGGGCACCTTACATCTACAGCCAACATTATAAACATAAGCAATAAAGCCATATAAAAACGCTCAAGTAAATAATTTCCTAAGCAACAAGAAAATAATAGCGCTACTCTGTGGCCAAATAAAATTGACATGTGTTAATATTCAGGCAGGCACACATATACATAGTGAGTAGATTTAAGTATGTTCGCATTTATATACATAACACATATATTCACTGCACATACACTGACATCACCATAGCTTAAAGGGGTTGTCCAGTCAAAACCGATAAGTCTGCAGTCACTCTGTGTGACTGAAGAGTTATGATTTCCCCCAGCGCATACACTGTGCACAGCGGGAATTCAACGGTTTCAGACCCAGTAATGGAGGGCATGTATGAGCTATGCATACCCCCGGCCAGTGGGCACGGTCCTGCTCTCCATATACTCGTATTGACATCTAGTGACACGGATGGCCAGTGGTCGTGCCCGACTAGAGGCGTAGCCTCACTCAATACAAGATAGCTCTCCATACACAAATAATACAACAAATAATCAATAGTTACATTACTGCTCTCATGCTGCTTGGTCTCATGTTGGTTTCTAAGGAAAGCGAGGATGTCCAATCACAAGGTGACCACTGAAGTCAATCACAAGCAGTTGGTCACATGTTTCAGTACAGACTGACAGGTGACTATGCAGAGTGAGAACAGGAATGTCAGGAAATCAGTGAGGTTCATATTGTTTTGTCTTATTTTTAAAGCTGAACATTTTGGAAAATAAATCCCCCTCCCCCCCAGACAACTCTTTACAAATCCTATGCTACCGCAAAAATACTGAATGTAAAAAAAAATACTTAAATTACTGTATATTTGGATTTTATACTAAGATTTTTCAATGATGGTTTTCCTCAAAATGACTCCATACTAGAGATGGGAGAATCTATTTGCAGGACTCCGATCCATCGTCCAGGTCAGCAATCTATGACCGCTGGATGGCACACTTGTGAATCTCCTTAGCTGTTAGCATTTCCGGTTCTTCTTTTGATTAGCCAGGTGGGCGCGACATCGTGAGTGTCACACTGCAATACTTATGTTGCACCAGTCTAACTAATCAAAAGAAGAGCCAAGAATGCTGAGAGGTAAGGAGATTCGCAGGCCTCTCATCCAGGGGCCACAGATCACTGGCCTGGACGATGGATCGGAGTCATGCGAATCGATTCTGCCTTCTCTACTTCATACTATAAAGTGTAGTAGAATACTCTTAAAGAACACTGGGTCAAACTTGCACACTGGGCAACCCAGGGCCGGAGGACTAGACCCCTATGTCCAGGGCCAGCGTCAGCACACGGCATACCCGGGCAAGTGCCGGGGCCCTGGACCATCAGGGGGGCCCACTCGTTATCGGGGCCTGGGCCGGTTCCCAGCAAACTGTGCAGGGCCGCCGGTGCTGTTCAAGCCCTGCTCTGCTTCATACAGCAGCATTGTGCGGTCAGTGTGCTGCTGCTCCACCAATCAGGCCCAGTGCTGTCACTTTCAAGACATGGCCGCGCGCTGTGCGCAGTGCGGCTGTGTCTGGTAGTAATGACACGCAGGGGCAACACTGCACCTCTAATTGTGCTTGTGTGTCACACCTGCCGAGTCATTACTACCAGACACAGCCGCACAGCGCGCGGCCATGACTGGAGAGTGACAGCACTGGGCCTGATTGGTGGAGCAGCAGCACACTGACCGCACACTGCTGCTGCTGCATGTAGCAGAGCAGGGCTTGAACAGCACCGGCGGCCCTGCACAGATGCCGGGGAAGTGGCTTGGGCCCCGATTACGAGTGGGCCCCCCTGATGGTCCAGGGCCATGTGACACGCCTGAGGCCCTGCACTGCCACATGACTGAGGAGCTGGACTGAACACAGGCCAGGGGGAAGGTGAGCGAGCTTCCCCAATCCCTATATAAAAAATATTTCTAATGTGTGTGTGCATGTATGATGTGAATGTCTGTGTATGTCAGTGTGTATGACTGTGAATATATATTTATGTCTGTTTTATATGTGTTTTTAAGAATGTGTTCAAATATGTATGTGTATGTATCTGTGTGTGTCAGCGTATTGTGTGTATATCTGTGTACCATGTTCATGTGTGCACTGTGTGTGCGTGTCTGTGTATTGTGTGCGTGTCTGTGTATTGTGTGCCTGTGTGTGCATGTCTGTGTATTGTGCGTGTCTGCGTATTGTGTGTGCATGTCTGTGTATTGTGTGTGTGTGTCTGCGTATTGTGTGTGTGTGCGTGTCTGCGTATTGTGTGTGTGCGTGTCTGCGTATTGTGTGTGTGCGTGTCTGCGTATTGTGTGTGGGTGTGCATGTTAGAGTATTGTGTGTGTGCGTGTTGTGTGTGTGTGTGTCTGCGCATTGTGTGTGTGTGCGTGTCTGCGTATTGTGTGTGTGCGTGTCTGCGTATTGTGTGTATGCGTGTCTGCGTATTGTGTGTGGGTGTGCATATCAGCGTATTGTGTGTGTGTGTGCGTGTTGTGTGTGTGTGTGCGTGTCTGCGTATTGTGTGTGTGCGTGCGTACTGTGTGTGTGTGCGTGTCTGCGTACTGTGTGTGTGCGTACTGTGTGTGTGTGCATGCGTGTCTGCGTACTGTGTTTGTGTGTATGCATGTCTGCGTACTGTGTGTGTGCGTGCATATCTGCGTACTGTGTGTGCGTGTCTGCGTACTGTGTGTGTGCGTACTGTGTGTGCGTGCATGCATGGCTGCGTACAGTGTTTGTGTGTGTGCATGTCTGCGTACTGTGTGTGTGCGTGTTGTGTGTGTGTGTCTGCGTATTGTGTGTGTGTGTGCGTGTCTGCGTATTGTGTGTGTGCGTGTCTGCGTATTGTGTGTATGCGTGTCTGCGTATTGTGTGTGGGTGTGCATGTCAGCGTATTGTGTGTGTGTGTGCGTGTTGTGTGTGTGTGTGCGTATCTGCGTATTGTGTGTGTGCGTGCGTACTGTGTGTGTGTGCGTGTCTGCGTACTGTGTGTGTGTGCGTACTGTGTGTGTGCATGCGTGTCTGCGTACTGTGTTTGTGTGTGCATGTCTGCGTACTGTGTGTGTGCGTGTGACGCGCCCCTGGGCCTGTGTCGCGCTGCGTTGCGCACACGGGAGCTTACCCGGATCCGGATCTCTTGAGGGTTGTAGTCTCGTGGCGGTGACCCGGTCCGTGCCCAGGGAGTCAAACTGAGCGGCGATG
The DNA here is from genome assembly GCF_046119375.1 of Phyllobates terribilis. NCBI lineage: Eukaryota > Metazoa > Chordata > Amphibia > Anura > Dendrobatidae > Phyllobates > Phyllobates terribilis. The sequence goes on along the minus strand of NW_027362764.1, from coordinate 112,089,245 downwards.
TAACAGCGGTAGATGTAGGACGACTACGCCACCCGTTGAATGCAGCTATGGAGCTGCCGCTGCAGGACAGTCCGCTGAGGCCGGTGGATGGATGGTGCAGCGTAGATGGTATAACCCCCAACGGGAGGGGTATGGCCTCAGGGCAGCAGATGGATGATGGGGGTAGCAGGAACCACTCAGAGACGGTGCGGTGTAATTCAGGGTCTTTACTGGTAACAACGATAGACCCTCCCGGAGTACTTGCTAGTGAACGGGGCCTGGTCAGTCCTTGAGCAGATGGGATCTCCCCTGGCCAGGCGGAGTTGTAGGCCTCCCAAACTGACTGCACTCTTCTGGCTACCTTGCTAGAAGCGGATATAAGTAGCCCACGTCCCTGAGTGTACCGTGTGGTGCTCACCCGTATGGCCGGTGACTCGGGGCCTTCTAATGGCTTCCGCTCCACGATGGCGGTGCTGGTCCCACGCGTGTGACCGTGCCTTCGGGTTTCTGGGCCTGAGGACCTGAAATCCCCTGCCGGTCGGCTTCTGCTGCTGGGTAAGAGTTAGTCCCCACAGCCTCGGACGCCGGGTCCGGTAAGAAAGCTTCTCAGTCAGGGCGAGCTCTGCAGCTGCCAGCCCCTGACTTGTAGTAGTATTGCTCCCACTGAGCTTCTGCTGTTTCTTCCTGTGACTGTTTCTTGTCTCTACTCTCCTTGACTGACTAACCCTGCCTCAGCCCAGGGTTTATACAGGGGAAGTTCTTCCCCTCCCAAGACTGGGCAGGAGGTGTGGCATGCACAGGATCCCTGACCAAAGGACCTCCCACCTGCTCTCAGACATAACATTACATTACTGTGGAAAACCAGACCCCTGGGGTGCCACATTCCCCCCTAGTGAAATTTAGTACTCCGGGACTAAACATATTTTAGAAAAAACATAACAAGATATAACAACAATAATAGTACAATAAGAAGAAACACATAAAGGTGGTCACGGCATGTCCGTAACCGGGTGTAGTCTTTGAAGAAAGCAAGGTGTCCATTTCACCAAAACAGGGAGACGTAACCAGGTAGGGGTCTGTCCTACCCCGAGTCCTTAACAGTCTCTAGTCCATCCTGGGTTACGCTCCAACTATGTACAAGGATTCCCGGTAAATCCACCAAGGATTCCTAAAAATAACTGGAAACACAAAATTATACACAAGCAACAATACACAGATAAACATAAATAAAACAATTTATACACTTCAAATCCTCCAGCGTGCGGGTAACTGGCCTCTAGTGGCCCTAGTGGACCTACGGAGCTGACTGTCTGGCCCTGAACTACAGGGTGTAGGAGCTGTCAAGGGTAAACTGGGCAGCTGTCTACCGGCTCTTTGTCTCACTAGGGGTACGGCAGGCTCACTATAAGCAGAGGGTTGATCCTCCTGTTCTGCTTGTGTGGAGTCTTCTGCCTCCTGGACCGGCTGTTCTTCCAGCTCTACCTGTTGCTCCGTAGGTGCTTGGGATGCTGGTTGGAGGAAGGTGAGTACGGGTACCACAACTGCACCATTGACTTGAGTCCAAGACCGAGGGAAGTCCCCGAGCACAGTACTAACCATATCTTCCCTTTCCTCTACGGGTCGATGGTCTTCTTGTTCCTCTTCAGGGTTCCTCAGTTGTTCGGGACACTTCTTCAGGTGGTCCCGGGATACAATGGCTGTGGTTTCCCCTCCGTCTTTACTGATGGTACAAACCTTCGGGTTCTCGTGGCTTGAGGGCAGTACGGTGTACGGGTCCTTCTCCCACTGGTCATCCAACTTGTGGAGCCGTCTCTTCCTCTTCAAGACCTGCTCTCCGGGTACCAGGGGAACAGCGGGAGCATACTGGTTGTAAGTTTTCTCTTGTCTTTCCCTAGCCTGACAGAGACTTCGCTCCACGCTCTCCTGTACTCTCCGGTACTGCTGCTGCCTCTCTGTGTCCCAGTCTGTTTCTGGTGAAGTGTCCTCGGGTGTCAGGACTCCCATTTCCAGGTCAACAGGTAACTTACCAGGTCTTGCCCTCATTAGGTAAGCCGGGGTACAGTTGGTGGAACCTACCGGGATGTGGTTGTATAGGTCCACCAGATCGGGCAACTTCTCAGGCCACAGACTGCGTTCTTCCAGGGGCAACGTTTTTAGAAGATCCATTACCACCTGGTTCATTTTCTCACAAAGTCCATTAGTTTGCGGATGGTAGGGTGTCGCCCTTATCTTCCGGCAGCCATACAGATTGCAGAATTCCTGGAAGACCTCCGCTTCAAAGGCAGGTCCCTGGTCCGTCAGCACTTGGTCCGGGTACCCGTGTGGACGGCAAAAGTGCTGCTGGAAGGCTCTAGCTGCTGTTTGAGCCGTTAAGTCCTTGACGGGGACGACAACCAGAAACCGGGAGTAATGATCCACGATGGTTAACGCGTAGACGTAGCCACTTCTGCTTGGGGTCAGTTTTACATGATCCAAGGCTACCAGTTCCAACGGTTGCCGGGTGACGATGGACTGCAGGGGAGTCTTCTGGCTGGCACGGTCCTTCCTTCTCAGGTTGCACGGGCCACAGTCTCTGCACCACTTCTCGATGGTTCCCCTCATGCCTACCCAGTGGAACCGCTCGCGCAGCAGGAACTCCAGCTTCTTCCACCCGAAGTGTCCAGCTCCGTCGTGGTATGCCTCCATCACCATGGCTGCGTCTCTTCGTGGCACCACTACTTGCCAGAGTAATTCATGCGTCCGGGAGTTAACCATTCTGCGGCACAACTTCCCTTTGTAAAGGAACAGTCGACTCTTCTCTGCCCATAGTTGTTTGGCTTCCTCCGGAGCGTCTGGTTCAAGGCGAGCTTCCGGCCGAGTCAGCATCTCCTTCACCAGTCGGACGGCAGGGTCGCTGTCTTGCGTTTCCGCCCAGTTGTAGTGGGGTAAGGGGTTCAACGTAGCAGCCTGCTTACTCCTTACCCGGTGGGAATACTGGATAGTCCCATGACGGTGGAATGCAGGGAGTTCAACTTCTTCCAGTCCCTCCGGATCTTCTCCTCCGTCCGGCAGGTTGGGCATCCTGGACAGGGCGTCCGCGTTGGTATTGGAGCGTCCTGCCCGGTATTTGATTGTGAACTCGTAGTTGGACAGACGGGCCATCCACCTCTGCTCCAGGGCACCGAGTCTTGCCGTGTCCAGGTGTGTCAACGGGTTGTTATCCGTGTACACGGTGAACCGGGAAGAAGCGAGGTAATGCTTAAAGCGCTCGGTGACTGCCCATACTACGGCCAGGAACTCTAACTTAAATGAGCTGTAATTCTCGGGGTTCCTTTCGGTGGGTCGCAGTTTTCGGCTGGCGTAGGCAATTACTCGTTCCTTCCCCTGCTGGATCTGGGACAGTACGGCTCCTAGCCCGATGTTACTGGCGTCGGTGTAGAGGATAAAGGGCTGGCTATAATCCGGGTACGCCAGGATTTCGTCCCCCGTGAGGGCCATCTTCAGCTGGCGGAAGGACTCTTCTTCCAGCTCCTCCCATTTGAAGGGCGGCTTCTGGTTCTTGGCCTTCCGGGACTGGCCTATCAGGAGGTCCTGCATAGGTGCTGCCTTTTTGGTGAAACCGGGAATAAACCTTCGGTAGTAGCCTACCAACCCGAGGAACTGCCGCACTTCTTTTACGCTGGAGGGGCTTGGCCATTCCTTAATTGCGGTGATCTTATCAGGGTCGGGAGCCACTCCGTCAGCGCTCACCACGTGTCCCAGGTACTGCACCTTTGGTTTCAGGAGGTGACACTTGGAGGGTTTCACCTTTAGGCCGTAACTTGCCAGAGCTTCGAACACTTCCGCCAGGTGTTTCAGGTGGTCCTCATACGTCTTGGAATATACGATGACATCGTCCAGGTACAACAGGACCGTCTCGAAGTTTCTGTGGCCCAGACAACACTCCATTAGTCGTTGGAAGGTTCCCGGTGCATTGCAGAGTCCGAACGGCATGCAGGTGAACTCGCTAAGTCCCATCGGGGTGGTGAATGCGGTCTTCTCCCGGTCCGCCTCTGCTACAGGAACCTGCCAGTACCCGCTAGTGAGATCCAAGGTAGAGAAGAAGTTAGCAGATCTTAAAGCAGCCAATGACTCCTCTATCCTTGGTAAGGGGTACGCATCCTTGTGTGTGATACGATTGATTTTCCGGTAATCTACACACATCCTCATGGTGTTGTCTTTCTTTCGGACTAAGACTAGTGGAGCTGCCCAGGGGCTACAGCTATCCCTGATCACCCCAGCCTCCTTCATGTCTCTAAGCATCCCCTTGGCGTGTTGGTAGTGTGCAGGGGGTACGGGTCGATACCTCTCTTTTATGGGAGGATGGTCTCCCGTGGGGATGTGGTGTTCTACCCCCTTGACTCGCCCGAAGTCTAACGGGTGTTTACTAAACACTCTCTCGTACTCTTGAACCACCCGATAGACTCCCTGTTTCTGATGTGAGGGAGTGGAGTCAGTACCCAAATGTAGTTGCTGACACCAGTCCTCCTTTGTTTTCTTAGAGCCGTTACCTTCCTCCGGGTGAGATGGAGGCAAGGGTTCCACAGATTGTATAGCATTTTGGTTAATGGTATATAATTTGGCTAGCGTGGCATACCGGGGCAGGTACACTTCCCTCTCCCTGATATTGATTATGCGAACGGGCACCCTCCCATGGCGTACATTGACCACCCCCCGTGCTGTCAAAATGGTGGGCCTACTGTCTGAGTAAACTGGTTCTACCATTGCCTGGTAATCTCTACCTCTCAGACCAATAGCTGCCCGGCACCAAATCATCATTTCACTTTTTGGGGGCATGGCAATAGGAAAAGGGTCACACATTCTTACGCTACCAATCTCACCGCCGGAGAGTTCCACCTGTTGCCGTCGCATCAGTGCCCGGATCTCTTTCTGGAGCACCCGCTGCTCGCCGGAGCTGGCGTTCTTGGCAACCTGCTGTAAAAGGAAAATCACCTCTGCAAGACAATTTTCAATTACATTAGTTCCTAGAGTTATTTTTGGGTGACTCTCATGTTTGTCAATATCTACAATGATCAGTCCCTGTGCTGCCAGTTCGACTCTACCGATTTTGATGGTCACCTCTTTAAATCCAATCTGTGGCACGGGCTGGCCATTGCTGGCGATGATACTCAAGTCGTCGTCAGGGTAGCGGGTAATATCCGAGTCATTCCAGTACTGCTTAAAGAGCACGTACGGGATGGTGGTGACCTGTGACCCGGTGTCCAGTAGGGCACTCATGGGAATGCCATCCAGTACCACAGGCAAGACTGGACGTCCTCCCACATATCTGTCGCGCCAGTTCGATGGGCCTGGTGATCTTTTTCCTGGGGGTTGGCCCTCTACCCCAGGTTGTGCCCGTTTAAAGAACAGTACCTTGCCATATGTCCAGGTTGATTGCAGCGGCGGCAGATGGGTCGTCCGTCCTCGCTGTATCGGTCACTGGGTCTTCCTCTGGCCGGTGGGGTCCTCCTTGGTCGACGCCACGGGATGTCCTCCGGTCCGGATGCCAGCTGGATCTTCCCTGGGGTGGAAGCCTGTAAAGACTGCACAGTTCGGGTTAGCGCAGCAACGCTCTTAGCTAGCTCTTGGACCTGATGGTGTAGGTCTGGAGCCGGGTCATTGTCCAAAGCCTGCGCATCAGCTCCCACAGGCCCTGCCGACAAGGGCGCCGCCTCCTGGTGGTAAGTGATAGCAGGGCGCTTGTGGGTCACAACGCCACCCGGTGCCGGTTCTCGGAGCACCCGGATGGCTCTGTCCTTGAACTGTGCAAAGCCCAGATGGGGATCCTGTAAGGCCATTGCCCGCAACTGGGTTCGGTGGGTATTACAATACAGTCCCTCTATAAACTGTTCGGTCAACAGCCTGTCCTCGTTTCCCACTCCATCAGGGTCGGTCTGCTTAATGGCCCTCAGGGCCTCTTGTAGGTTTAGTGCATAGTCCCTTACACTCTCATGCGCTCGCTGCTTGCACCCGTAGAATCTAAGCTTAATCTCGGCTGAGGTGCGGGTATCAAAGGTGTCCTTCAGCCGGGTTAGTATCCCTGCGACAGTCTTCCTCCCAGGTGGCCAGGATTTTACTTCCCTTTTGGCTGCCCCGGTTAGTTGGGCCACCAGGATGCTCACTTTTTGCTCTTCTGTGAGGGGGTACACCTGGAAGAGGCTATCCAGCTTTTCTCTAAAGTCATGCAGGGTATGTGACTCCCCTGAGTACTGGGGTAGCCAAGCTGCTCCCGGGATATAGGGCATGGTGAAGGGCATAACTGCAGCAGCGGTAGCGCTGGCGGGGGTTGAGGCAGTGAAGCTCTCCTCCGTATCCGACATCTTCCTCCCCCCTAGTGGACCGTGGCCTACTTTGCGATGATCCTCTTCCGTAGGCCGCGGCTCCGCAGTGGATCGTCAGGGTTGAGGACCTTCCGTCGCGCTCCTGTGACGTCGGCGTCTGCTGGGCTCCTTCCAGGACCTTACGCAACGTCCGGACGTGAGGCGGGGCTTCAGTTCTCGCGCGCTTTCGGAGTCCACGCCCCTCTTCTTCCCGCGCGGCGTCCTCAAGATGGCGTCCAATGGCGGGAAAACTCCACGGATGGCAGGAAGAAGGCAGAAGATGGCGCCGGATGGCGGGAAACTTCACCGATGGCGGGAAGAAGGCTGAAGATGGCGCCGGATGGCGGGAATCTTCACCACAGGTAAGTTTGAAAAGTCTCTTTTTCAGGCACGCAGTACCCGGTGGTTGCGGGCACGAAATCCTGCCGACTACGCCAAAGTTGACGCGCCCCTGGGCCTGTGTCGCGCTGCGTTGCGCACACGGGAACTTACCCGGATCCGGATCTCTTGAGGGTTGTAGTCTCGTGGCGGTGACCCGGTCCGTGCCCAGGGAGTCAAACTGAGCGGCGATGTAACAGCGGTAGATGTAGGACGACTACGCCACCCGTTGAATGCAGCTATGGAGCTGCCGCTGCAGGACAGTCCGCTGAGGCCGGTGGATGGATGGTGCAGCGTAGATGGTATAACCCCCAACGGGAGGGGTATGGCCTCAGGGCAGCAGATGGATGATGGGGGTAGCAGGAACCACTCAGAGACGGTGCGGTGTAATTCAGGGTCTTTACTGGTAACAACGATAGACCCTCCCGGAGTACTTGCTAGTGAACGGGGCCTGGTCAGTCCTTGAGCAGATGGGATCTCCCCTGGCCAGGCGGAGTTGTAGGCCTCCCAAACTGACTGCACTCTTCTGGCTACCTTGCTAGAAGCGGATATAAGTAGCCCACGTCCCTGAGTGTACCGTGTGGTGCTCACCCGTATGGCCGGTGACTCGGGGCCTTCTAATGGCTTCCGCTCCACTATGGCGGTGCTGGTCCCACGCGTGTGACCGTGCCTTCGGGATTCTGGGCCTGAGGACCTGAAATCCCCTGCCGGTCGGCTTCTGCTGCTGGGTAAGAGTTAGTCCCCACAGCCTCGGACGCCGGGTCCGGTAAGAAAGCTTCTCAGTCAGGGCGAGCTCTGCAGCTGCCAGCCCCTGACTTGTAGTAGTATTGCTCCCACTGAGCTTCTGCTGTTTCTTCCTGTGACTGTTTCTTGTCTCTACTCTCCTTGACTGACTAACCCTGCCTCAGCCCAGGGTTTATACAGGGGAAGTTCTTCCCCTCCCAAGACTGGGCAGGAGGTGTGGCATGCACAGGATCCCTGACCAAAGGACCTCCCACCTGCTCTCAGACATAACATTACATTACTGTGGAAAACCAGACCCCTGGGGTGCCACACGTGCATATCTGCGTACTGTGTGTGCGTGTCTGCGTACTGTGTGTGTGTGCGTACTGTGTGTGCGTGCATGCATGGCTGCGTACTGTGTTTGTGTGTGTGCATGTCTGCGTACTGTGTGTGTGCGTGCATATCTGCGTACTGTGTGTGTGTGCATATCTGCGTACTGTGTGTGCGTGCATGTCTGCGTACTGTATGTGCGTGCATTTCTGCGTACTGTATGTGTGTGCATGTTTGCATATGTGAAGGATGAGGTGGCAGGCTGGGCCCTGTGTTGTATACCTATATTTCTCCGCCGTATCTGGGCATCATGAATTATGGTATGTGCTAAAGGGGCCCACTGAGACTCTTTCGCCCGGGGCCGAGAAAAACCTGGAGACGGTCCTGCCTGTGTCATGCACCCACCACCTCCACAGAAGCTGCATTAGGCACAACACAATGTATCAATTTGGCCAGAATATTCCTTTAATATAGAGCAAATCCCTAAATGAACAATAACATTTTTTAAGGATTTCTCAGTGCTAGATTGATGTCATTATGAAGAGGGAGTCACAGGCAGGTTAAAGGGAATTTCTCATTCTCCCGAATCCATTAATCATTGCCTCCTTGTCACAGACGTTGCCCTCTTATCCTTAGACTTGTATGTCATTTATCACAGGATTTAGCAAGAATATTAAAGCAACTCCTTTACACCTTTACATTATTTGTGCTCTGCATAATTATATCTGTCACCAATAGCAAAACCGTTTAGCACATAATTCACTTTCCTCATTGACTTTGCCTACAGACTGTTAAACACCACAATTAGAATTGTGAATCACATTCAATTATTACTCGGGTTTAAGGCATCATAGAGGATCAGCTATAATAGATAAACTATATGTATGTCCTATTAATCTGTAGAATTTACTGTATATGATATTTCATGGAACAGTTTAGTTGCCAATACGTAGCTTAGTGGTTCGTAATCAGTTTGCAACACTTGGGTTTATACTTTGATCTTAAATAGTGCAACATATGCATGGAAGTGGGTTGGTTAAGGACAATGGAGGGCACCTGTAAAAGAGCAGAATATGGACTCCTTGCTATCCAATATCTCATCACAGAGTGACCCTTTATGTGTCTCTAACAATTTCTTAGCAATTGTGAGCTATGACTATGAAATTCATTAGCTCAGGCCATTACATTTAATGTAATAGATTGTGCAAAGCTACAATGAAGGTGGCAATGGCCTGATTGATTGATATTCCGGCTGTTCCTAATTGCCTCCACCTTGACTGAAGCTCCAGTTCCAGTTGCTGAAAAACAACCCCAAAGCATAAGATCCGTTTGCTGTGTTGTAAGCTGTTTACAAACCATGGAATTTGATATAAAATGCAAGGAAATAATAATAATAATCTTTATTTTTATATAGCGCCAACATATTCCGCATCGCTTTACATACATTATCATGTCAGGAAATTCCTACTAGAACAGCTAAACTTTATATGGGGTTAATCAAAATCCCAGTAAATGATGGCAGCTGTGTTTATTTTTTAAGAGTAGAAAAACATAAAAATGTATGTACAGTACAGACCAAAAGTTTGGACACACCTTCTCATTTAAAATGTTTTCTTTATTTTCATGACTATGAAAATTGTACATTCACACTGAAGGCATCAAAACTATGAATTAACACATGTGGAATTATATACTTAACAAAAAAGTGTGAAACAACTGAAAATATGTCTTATATTCTAGGTTCTTCAAAGTAGCCACATTTTGCTTTGATGACTGCTTTGCACACTCTTGGCATTCTCTTGATGAGCTTCAAGAGGTAGTCACCGGAAATGGTCTTCCAACAATCTTGAAGGAGTTCCCAGAGATGCTTAGCACTTGTTGGCCCTTTTGCCTTCACTCTGTGGTCCAGCTCACCCCAAACCATCTCAATTGGGTTCAGGTATGGTGACTGTGGAGGCCAGGTCATCTGGCATAGCACCCCATCACTCTCCTTCTTGGTCAATTAGCCCTTACACAGCCTGGAGGTGTGTTTGGGGTCATTGTCCTGTTGAAAAATAAATGATGGTCCAACTAAACGTAAACCGGATGGAATAGCATGCCGCTGCAAGATGGTGTGGTTGTTAGAACTCTCCTGTTAGGTTTTTTCTATTTTGCTGGTCACATGACCTTTTTGCCTATTTAATCCTGCTCCACCCTTCTGGCTATGCTGGACTTCATTGTAATTTCTACTCTTAAGCTAGCCAGGTGCTTTGTAACCTTTCTCAGTCAGTTTAGCTAGGTCTTTTGACCTTTATGTTCTATGTTGTGTGTTTGTCTTTTTACTGCTACAATTTCTGCAAGGAGGTGTCCATCTTTCTCCCAGTCCCTAGTTCTTGTAGGGATCCCTCCCTCACATCTATAGGTCTTCGTTCAGACTAGTTGAGGACTTTAGCGGGTCTGATTGCAGGATCAGGTTCCCCGTTACATCGTAGGGATCTAGCTTAGTTCTATTGTAGGGACAGATCTCCTGTCTTTCCTTAGTGCTCGTAGCCTATCATGACAGTAAGTTCAGCCCAAAAAATATCTCTAAGGAAAGACCTCCAGTTTCCATCATGGTGTCGGTTCAGGATTTGGCTCAACGCCTGCAGGGTCTCTCTTTGGAGGTGGCCGAGCTCCAACAACACGTGAGTAGCTGTTCTGGAGCGCATTTTGTGGAGCCAAAGGTACGATTGCCTGATTTATTTTTTGGTGAACAACAAGATTTTTTTTCCTTTAAAAATGCTTGTTTATTGTATTTTTGTTTGAGACCCAGATCCTCTGGTGATGAATCACAGCGCATAGGGTTCATAATGTCACTTTTGCGCAAAGAACCTCAGGGATGGGCCTTTTCTCTCCAACCTAGTGATCCGTGCTTTAGATCAGTGGATAGTTTTTTTTCTGCTTTGGGGTTGTTGTATGATGATCCTGATCGTGTCTCATCAGCTGAGACAGAATTGAGACTTTTGAGACAGGGATCAGGTAATGTGAAAAATTATTGTACTCACTTCCGTCGGTGGTCTGCTCAGGTGGGGTGGAACGATTCAGCTCTGAAAAGTTTGTTTCTTGCTGGGCTAGGTGAAAGGGTTAAGGATCTGCTTATTGCTTATCCTACACCTGGAAACTTGCAGGAGGCAATGCAATTAGCTATACCGGTGGACAGGAGACTGCGTGCAAGGGTTAATGAGAGTAAATCCTTTGCCATGTCAGCTCCTAGTCTTGAGAGGGTCTGTACTGACATTGGAGAGCCGATGGAGATTGGGGCGATGTCACCCCACTCTCAGGAAAAAGACCGCAGGTTTTCTGAAGGTTTGTGCTTTTATTGCGGAAAATCTGACCATTTCATTAAGAACTGTGTGCTTCATATGAACAAAGAAAAAAAAAAAAAGGTCAGTTACGCCCGTATAACCTGTTTAAACACTAAGGGGGGATTTCTTTCTGCTACTACTGCAGCTCAGGAAGAATTAATTGAATTTCGGGTATTTGTGGATTGTGTTTCTACTCTGAATGTGATTGATGGGGGATTCTTGGAAAAACTTAAATTAAAACCCAAACCTTTGTCATCCCCTATTGCCGTGGTTTCTGTCGATGGCTCTCCCTTGAAATGTGTTACTCACAAGGTTTATGAATTTCCCCTCACTATTAATGGTATTCACCAAGAAAATTTGGATTTGGTAGTATTAAATAATTTGCCTTCTCCAGTAATTTTGGGGTTACCCTGGTTAAAATTGCACAATCCTGTACTGGATTGGTCTACTAATGAAATTAAGTCCTGGAGCCCTAAGTGTTATTACAAGTGTTGTAACGGGTGCATTGCTGCTGTGGATAAAGGGGAATTACCTGTACCTATTCAGGATTTTTGGAAAGTTTTTTCTGAGGAGTTGCAAATTTTGCCTCCTCATAGAGACTATGATTGTACCATTGAATTTGTCCCTGGAGCGACTCTTCCAAAAAGTCGTTTATTTAATCTTACTATTCCTGAGAGAAAGGCTTTGGAGGAATACATACAGACGAGCTTGGCCTCCGGTCATATCAGACCCTCTAAGTCACCTGTGGCTGTTGGATTTTTTTTTGTTAAAAAAAAGGACGGCGGTTTACGTCCTTGTCTGGACTTTCGCGAGATTAATAAAATTACTGTACGTAATCCCTACCCACTGCCATTGATTCCTGATTTGTTTAACCAGTTAGTGGGGGCCAAGTGGTTCTCTAAAATTGATCTCCGGGGGCATACAATTTGTTGCGCATGAAGGAGAGTGATGAATGGAAGACTGCTTTTAACACTCCTGTGGGTCATTTTGAGAATCTGGTTATGCCTTTTGGTCTTACCAATGCACCAGCATTTTTTCAGAATCTTATTAATGACATCCTTAGACCTTTGATCGGCAAAAATGTGGTTGTGTATTTGGATGACGTTTTGATTTATTCGCCTGATCTGGAGTCTCATTGGCGGAGCGTACGTGAGGTATTACAGTTATTAATTGACAATTCGCTTTTTGCTAAACTAGAGAAATGTGAGTTCGCTGTACAGAGAATTAGTTTTTTGGGCTACATTATCTCCAGCGAATGCTTTGAGATGGACCCGGTGAAAGTTCAAGCTGTGCAGGAATGGCCTAGGCCTATTGGTTTGAAATCGATACAGAGGTTTTGGGGTTTCGCCAATTATTACAGAAAATTCATTAAAAAAATTTCTATTATTGTTAAACCACTGACCGATCTCACCAGGAAAGGTGCTAATACGGTTCAGTGGACTACTGAGGCCATTGAAGCGTTTGTGTTTCTAAAGGAAAGGTTCAGCTCTGCCCCCATCCTTATGCAGCCTGATGTGACGAAGCCGTTTTTGGTTGAGGTTGACGCTTCTTCTGTGGGGGTCGGTGCGGTGTTGTCTCAGGAAAACAAGGATGGAGTACATCCCTGTGCCTTTTTTTCAAAAAATTTTTCTGAGACTGAACTTAATTACAATATTGGTAATCGGGAATTGCTGGCTATTAAACTCGCATTTGAACACTGGCGTCATCTCTTGGAAGGTGCTGAATTTCCCATTCAGATTTTCACTGATCATAAAAATCTGATCTATCTTGATGCTGCCAAGCGCTTGAATGCCCGTCAGGCTAGGTGGGCACTTTTTTTTTCGCAGTTTAATTTTTCCGTTACTTACATCCCGGGTACCAAGAATGTTAAAGCTGATGCGTTGTCTCACAGCTCTTCTCCCATGGTCGGTGCTGAGGAGGAGGAGAGCATTTTACAAGAAGGTGTTGTGATTGCTGCATTGGACTCCGTTTTGGAAGATGAGATTCTTAAAGCACAGGAGAATGCCCCATCTAACACTCCCCATGGGAGGTTGTTTGTGCCTAGGACCTTTAGGAGAGATTTGTTTGTTGAATGTCATGAGTCTCGGTTGGCAGGTCATCCAGGAATTTCTGAGACCAAGAGACTTGTGAGTCGCAGTTTTTGGTGGCCTGGATGGCAGAAGGAAGTCATTAAGTGGGCGCGTCAATGTACTGTGTGTGCTAGATCTAAGTCTTCTCATACTCCTGCTGCGGGGTTGCTTTGCCCTCTGGAGGTTCCTAGTGCACCTTGGACACATCTGGCTATGGACTTTATTACTGACCTTCCCTCCGCTGAGGGTTTCACGGTCATCTGGGTGGTCGTGGACCGTTTTAGCAAGATGTGTCACTTGGTTCCCTTCATCAAAGTGCCCTGCGCTAAGACACTCTCTAAGGCCTTTGTAAAGGAAATTGTCAGACTCCATGGTGTTCCTACTGACATTGTTTCTGATAGGGGACCTCAGTTCGTGGCTCGTTTTTGGCGTGCCTTTTGTGACAGGTTGGGAGTTCATTTGTCGTTTTCATCTGGATATCATCCTGAGTCTAATGGTCAGACAGAAAGGAAGAATCAGGATGTTGAGCAGTTCTTGCGTTGTTTTGTGGCAGACAATCAAGAGGGGTGGTCAGAGTTTCTGCCGCTTGCTGAATTTGCTCTTAACAACCATACATCCTCTTCTGCTGGGTGTTCGCCTTTTTTTTGTTGCTCTGGGAGATATCCGTCTTTTGGGTCATTCTCCAAATTGGTATCAGCTGTGCCTGAGGAGGAGAGTTTTTCCGGTGATTTGGAGAGAATTTGGACGGATGTGCGTGGTAATCTTCAGGAGGCTAACAAAAAATCTAAGAGGTACTTTGACAGGAAACGTCAAGAGGTTTTGTTTATGGTTGGTGACATGGTTTGGTTGTCCTCTAAGAATCTGCGGTTGAGGATTCCTTCTAAAAAATAGGGTCCCAAGTTTGTAGGGCCCTTTAAGGTGCTTCAGGTAGTTAACCAATCTGCTGTTAGGTTGGAGGTTCCTACCTCCTGGAAGAATAATCCGGTGTTTCATGTTTCTCTATTGAAAAAAGCTGATGTATCAGATAGAGACGCCACTGCCACTGTTCCTCCGGTGGTGGAGGACGGGGAATATGAAATTTCCCGCATCCTTAATTCTAGACGGTATAGGGGGAGTTTGCAGTATCTCGTCGCTTGGAAGGGTTTCGGTCCCGAGGATAACTCATGGGTGAGGGCGGATGATGTTTCTGCTTCCAGACTTGTCAGAGCGTTTCACAAGAGGTTTCCTGATAAGCCTGGTCCTAGGGGATCCGGAGGATCCTCTTAGAAGAGGGGGTACTGTTAGAACTCTCCTGTTAGGTTTTTTCTATTTTGCTGGTCACATGACCTTTTTGCCTATTTAATCCTGCTCCGCCCTTCTGGCCATGCTGGACTTCATTGTAATTTCTACTCTTAAGCTAGCCAGGTGCTTTGTTAGCTTTCTCAGTCAGTTTAGCTAGGTCTTTTGACCTTTATGTTCTATGTTGTGTGTTTGTCTTTTTACTGCTACAATTTCTACTAGGAGGTGTCCATCTTTCTCCCAGTCCCTAGTTCTTGTAGGGATCCCTCCCTCACATCTATAGGTCTTCGTTCAGACTAGCTGAGGACTTTAGCGGGTCTGATCGCAGGATCAGGTTCCCTGTTACATCGTAGGGATCTAGCTTAGTTCTATTGTAGGGACAGATCTCCTGTCTTTCCTTAGTGCTCGTAGCCTATCATAACAGTGGTAGCCATGCTGGTTAAGTATGCCTTCAATTTTGAATAAATCCCCAACAGTGTCACCAGCAAAGCACCCCCACACCATCACACCTCCTCCTCCATGCTTCACGGTGGGAACCAGGCATGTAGAGTCCATCCGTTCACCTTTTCTGGATCGCACTAAGTCATGGTGGTTGGAAACAAAGATCTCAAATTTGGACTCATCAGACCAAAGCACAGATTTCCACTGGTCTAATATCCATTCCTTGTGTTCTTTAGCCCAAACAAGTCTCCTCTGCTTGTTGCCTGTCCTTAGCAGTGGTTTCCTAGCAGCTATTTTACCATGAAGGCCTGCTGCACAAAGTCTCCTCCTAACAGTTGTTGTAGAGATCTGTCTGCTGCTAGAACTCTGTGTGGCATTGACCTGGTCTCTAATCAGAGCTGCTGTTAACCTGCGATTTCTGAGGCTGGTGACTCGGATAAACTTATCCTCAGAAGCAGAGGTGACTCTTGTTCTTCCTTTCCTGGGGCGGTCCTCATGTGAGCCAGTTTCTTTGTAGCGCTTGATGATTTTTGCAACTGCACTTGGGGACACTTTCAAAGTTTGCCCAATTTTTCGGACTGACTGACCTTCATTTCTTAAAGTAATGATGGCCACTCGTTTTTCTTTACTTAGCTGCTTTTTTCTTGCCATAATACAAATTCTAACAGTCTATTCAGTAGGACTATCACCTGTGTATCCACCAGACTTCTACACAACTGATGGTCCCAACCCCATTTATAAGGCAAGAAATAGCACTTATTAAACCTGACAGGGCACACCTGTGAAGTGAAAACCATTTCCAGTGACTACCTCTTGTAGCTCATCAAGAGAATGCCAAGAGTGTGCAAAGCAGTCATCAAAGCAAAAGGTGGCTACTTTGAAGAACCTAGAATATAAGACATATTTTCAGTTGTTTCACACTTTTTTGTTAAGTATATAATTCCACATGTGTTAATTCATAGTTTTGATGCCTTCAGTGTGAATGTACAATTTTCATAGTCATGAAAATACAGAAAAATCTTTAAATGAGAAGGTGTGTCCAAACTTTTGGTCTGTACTGTACATTTGGTAAGACTGTAATCAATCTGACCCACTGAATAAAGGGACGATGTCATTATTTTTTTTACCGCACAGCAACATATAACCCCCAGAAAAAAATATGAAAAAAGAACAGAATTTATATGATTATTTTTTATTCTACCTCTCAAATAGTTTTTTTCTTTAATGGTTTTCATCATATGGTGCCATTAAAAAAGCAACTAGTCCAACAAATAATAAATCGTCACAAGGAAAAATAAGTTATTCTTCAAAGATGGAGATGAAAAAAAAAACAAAAAGAGAAGATCCTCAAAACTCAAATTGTGAAAAATTTAATAAAGAATAAGTAAAAATAAAAGGAAAACATCGTTATGACATGAACAGCTTTAATGGGTATTCAGCGAATATTCAATGCAGTACTAAGGTTGGAAAACAGTATAAAATGGTGATAAATAGTTAAACTCATATGGTTCAATCTCCAGTTTAGGTGCTCTCCATATGTCCTGCAGTGATGATCTACAGTATTTTGACAGGTAGTTGACAAACACACGATTCAGGCCTTAACGGCCTCTCCTGCATCACCTTGTAGGTCAGGACTTTTGGCTACTCATGCCAAACTTCACATGCCAGAAATGCTAGCTTGTGTCCCTGTTGGAGGAAAATTTGCGAAATCTAGAAGAGAGGTTAACTACCTTGAAAATCATTAAGGAAGGTGAAGAGTTCTTAGAGCAGAATTATCTCTTCATGATACAGAAAGAGAAGAAATCCGAACTGCACCTGACGAAACAGAGGAATGGAAGCATGTGACCCAGAGAAGCAGGAGGATCGAGAGGCAGTCAGCACCTATACAGCTCAGGAACCAGTACCAGGCTCTCACACAGGAGAACCACGAAGAAATACAGCAAGATAAGACTTTGCCCACAATGAAGAACCTTGTAAGCCCTCAAAATCCTCCTGGATGGAGAAAGAAAAATGTTGTGAAGAAAAAACGGAGAGTGGTGGTCATGGGGGATTCACTGTTGAAAGGAACAGAGGCCGCTATCTGCAGACCAGACATAACCTCAAGAGAAATGTGCGGTCTTCCAGGAGCAAACATTAAAGATGTGTCTGACAGGATATCAAGACTCTTCAGACCTACAGATCACTACCCATTCCTGCTAATACATGTGGGGACAAATGACACCGCAAGAAAGGACCTGGAAACCATCTGCAGTGACTTTGAAGACTTAGGCAAGAAAGTGAAAGAATTGGGAGTGCAAGTGGTCTTCTCATCCATCCTCCCAGTGGATGGCCATGGAACAATGAGGTGGAATAAGATTCTACAGGTGAACAACTGGCTACGTCGATGGTGCCGTCAACAAGGATTTGGATTTCTAGATCACGGAATGAATTACCTATATGGTGGACTACTTGCTAGAGATGGGGTGCACCTTACGAAGGCTGGAAAACATGTATTTGGAAGTCGCCTTGCTACACTCATCAGGAGAGCTTTAAACTAGAACAATGTGGGAAGGGAAGCAAAAGGCCAGAAAAAGATATACAGCTGACAAATACTATTGAGATTGTAATGCACATGCCCGGGTTGAGTGGCGTGTGCGTGTATATGAAGTGATTCCACTGGACCGTGCCGGAGAGTGAATACCTGGAGGGGCGTAACTAAGTATTCACCCGATCCGACCAGGGTCGCACGACGGCATACGACGCCAGTGCACCAAGGAGGAACCGAGCAGAGGGACCAGGTGCTACTCCAGGACAGACCCCGGACACGGCTGTTGACCCACACAGGGGAATACAGGAACAGACAGGTTAGGCTGGCACACAGACTGGTGGGTATAGGCAGGCGCGACTGGTATGCAGGCAGGCGGGTATGCAGGCAGCGGGGTACAGGCAAGCACGGCTAGAGTGCAGACAGGGAGGCAGTAGCAGGATGGAACACAGGCGGGATAGGACCCAGTACACACTGGGTCTCAGGAAAAGAACCACAGATGTGGCAGATAAACACAGCAGAGTGAGGCCGCCCAGAGTGGTGAGCAAGAGTAGAGCAGGACGAGGCTACCTGGAGCGGTGAGCAAGAGTAGAGCAGGACGAGGCCGCCTGGAGCGGTGAGCAAGATGAGACTGCCGGAGCAGTGAGCAAAGGGTCAGAGCAGAGCGAGACTGCCGGAGCAGCGAGCAAAGGGTCAGAGCACAGCGAGACTGCCGGAGCAGTGAGCAAAGGGTCAGAGCAGAGCGAGACTGCCGGAGCAGCGAGCAAAGGGTCAGAGCAGAGCGAGACTGCCGGAGCAGCGAGCAAAGGGTCAGAGCAGAGCGAGACTGCCGGAGCAGCGAGCAAAGGGTCAGAGCAGAGCGAGACTGCCGGAGCAGCGAGCAAAGGGTCAGAGCAGAGCGCTAACCGCAGGAGCGGAGAGCGAGGCAGGGCAGAGGGGACAGGGCTCTGTTCACACGGAACAGACAGGAAGGGAAAGGCAGAACCAGATACCCACAGGGTACTTGCAGTGAAGTAGCGAGTGAACCACAAACTCACAATCAGAAGTACAGTGACAACGAACAGGAGTTAGGTACGAGTTCAGACTCTGCAGAAAAAGGAAAGGTACGAACAGAGAAAAACAGGAAACAGGCTAGAAGAGTATTCAGACAAGAACAGACACAGTAGCAAGATACAGGAGCGGGTCTAGGTATGCAGCCCCTAGAAGGCGGAAGGAACAGGCTAGGAGCGTGTTCAGACAGGACAGACAAGATACAGGAGTGGGTCTAGGTATGCAGCCCCTAGAAGGCGGAAGGAACAGGCTAGGAGGGTGTTCAGACAGGACAGACAAGATACAGGAGCGGGTCTAGGTATGCGGCCCCTAGAAGGCGGAACGAACAGGCAAGGAGCGAGTTCAGACAGGCCTGGAAATACAGCCTCCATGAAAGGCAGGCAAGCAAACACAGAAAGGGACCTGGCACATTCAGAGTGAAAGAGCACACTGAATGAAACACAATGCTCAGGCAGCGTTTCCTGGGAGGAGCTGGGTTAAAAACCAGGTGACAGACAGCAATAGGCTGAGGACGCACAAGGGGTGTGCCCGCAGCAGGTACAAGAAACAGGAAGTGATCGGGCGCCGCCCTTAAGCAGCAGAAACAGAGGCAAGCAAACAGCATGGAGGGAAGCCAGGCTAGCAGACTGGACTGGAGATCAAGTGCGCGCTCTTGCACAGTGGGAGATCGACCACTATGCAAGGACGCTGCCAGGTATGTTACAATACCCCCCCCTTACGCCCCCTCTTCTTCAGGCCTGCCAGAATGTCCCGCAGGGAATTCGAGGGCCAATCCTTCACTTCAAGGAGATCACTTCCACTGTCCACAGGAAAAATTGGTCTCATCTGAGTAGCTAGGATTCTACCTCCTGTCCAGCCATCCTCAGCAACAGACGAAACGGGTGGAGTACCAGGAACTATACACAAGGAAGTCTCTCTCCACATATTTTCAGGTGGTACCCCAGAGGGTTCAGGAGACAACTGGAAGTCCTCCGCCGGGTTGGAGGGGTGCAGAGACTCGGGGGTAACCTCTGCTTCGGAGTACACTAGATCGGACTCGCTGGAAGAAGCGGGAGAGGTATCAGGTACTGAGTATAGGAGAGTCACTGTCCATTTGCTATCAGGTAGCACCCTGAAGGGTTCAGGAGACAACTGGAGGTCCTTCGCCTGGTCGGAGGGGTGTAGAGACTCGGGGATAACCTCTGCTTCGGAGTACACTAGGTCGGACTCACTGGACGAAGCGGCCGAGGTATCAGGTACAGAGTATAGGGAAGACTCTGTCCATTCGCTACCAGGTAGCACCCCGAAGGGTTCTGGAGACAACAGGAGGTCCTCCGCCTGGTCGGAGGAGTGTAGAGACTCGGGGGTAACTACCGCTTTAAGGTACCCATTGTCAAGCTCACAGGACGGAGCGGACGAAGTATCGGGTACCGAGTGTAGGGAAGTCTCTCTCCATTTGTCATCAAGTGGCATCCCGGAGGAGTCAGGAGGCAACAGGGGGTCCTCTGCCAGGTAGTGGAGGTGCACAGACTCGGAGGTAATCACTGCTTCGGTGTTAGAACCTTGCTGTTAGTTTTTTTTTCCCTTTGCTGGTCACATGACCTTGTTGGCCTATTTAATCCTGCTCCGCCCTTCTGGCTTTGCTGGACTTCATTGTATATCTACTTTCTAGCTAGCCTGTGCTCTGTGTCTTGCTCTGTTAGTTTGCTTGGTCTACTGACCTCTATGTTCTATATATTTTGTTTGTTCGTCTGTCTGCTACTATTTCTGTTAGGAGGTGTCCCATATTCCTCCCAGTCCTTAGTACTTGTAGGGATTCCTCCCCCACATCTATAGGTCTTCGTACAGACTAGCTTAGGACTTTAGCAGGTCTGATCGCAGGATCAGGTTCCCTGTTACATCGTAGGGATTCAGCTGAGTTCTATCGTAGGGACAGATCTCCTCTCTTTCCTTAGCTCTGGTAGCAGAACATAACAGTAAGTCCAGCCCTGCTTTGCTTCCGAGATCAGACGAGATCGGGTGTATCCAAGGTGGTATGGCCTGTTCCCAGGAGGTCTCCCATTCAAGTACTGTCCGAGCCCCAGTGAAAGGGTTAAAGACCTGCTAATTGCTTATCCTACACCTGAGGATTTGCAACAGGCTATGCAATTAGCTATACGGGTGGATAGAAGACTGCGTGCTAGGGTTAATGAGAGCAAATCCTCTGCTATGTCAGTTTCTGGTTATGATAATGTGTGTACTAACAGTGGTGAACCGATGGAGATTGGATCGGTGGCACCTCGCTCTCAAGAAAAAGACCGTCGTTTTTCGGAAGGCTTGTGTTTCTATTGCGGAAAATCTGGTCATTTGATTAAAGGCTGTGAGCTTCGTATGAAGAAAGAAAAAAAAATGGTCAGTCATGCCCGTATTGCCTGTTTAAATTCCAAGGGTATATTTTTATCTGCTTCCACGATTGCTCAGGAAAAATTAATGGAATTTCGGGTGTTTGTTGATTGCGGGTCTACACTGAATGTAATTGATGGGGGATTCGTGGAAAAACTCAATTTAAAACCTGAACCTTTATCATCCCCCATTGCTGTGGTTTCTGTGGATGGTTCCCCTTTGAAGAATATTACTCTCAAGGTCTGTGAATTTCCTCTCACTATTAATGGTGTTCACCATGAGAAATTGGATTTGGTAGTGTTGAATAACTTGCCTTCTCCAGTAATATTGGGATTGCCCTGGTTAAAATTTCACAATCCTGTACTGGATTGGTCTACCAGTGAAATTAAATCCTGGAGCCATAAATGTTATGACAAGTGTTGTAACGGGCGTATTGCAGCTTTGGATAGGGGAGAATTGCCTGTTCCTATTCAGGATTTTTGGAGAGTTTTTTCTAAGAAATTGGGTCCCAAGTTTGTAGGGCCCTTTAAGGTGCTTCAGGTTGTCAACCAATCTGCTGTTAGGTTGGAGGTTCCTACCTCCTGGAGAATTAATCCGGTCTTTCATGTCTCTCTGTTAAAAAAAGCTGTTGTGTCGGATGGTGACGCCTCTGCCTCTGTTCCTCCGGTGGTGGAGGACGGGGAATATGAAATTTCTCGCATCCTTGACTCTAGACGGTATAGAGGTAGTTTGCAGTATCTTGTGGCCTGGAAAGGTTTCGGACCCGAGGATAACTCTTGGGTGAGGTCAGATGATGTTTCCGCGTCCAGTCTTATCAGAGCGTTTCACAGGAGATTTCCTGATAAGCCTGGTCCTAGGGGATCCGGAGGATCCTCTTAGAAGGGGGGGTACTGTTAGAACCTTGCTGTTAGGTTTTTTTTCCCTTTGCTGGTCACATGACCTTGTTGGCCTATTTAATCCTGCTCCGCCCTTCTGGCTTTGCTGGACTTCATTGTATATCTACTTTCTAGCTAGCCTGTGCTCTGTGTCTTGCTCTGTTAGTTTGCTTGGTCTACTGACCTCTATGTTCTATATATTTTGTTTGTTCGTCTGTCTGCTACTATTTCTGTTAGGAGGTGTCCCATATTCCTCCCAGTCCTTAGTACTTGTAGGGATTCCTCCCCCACATCTATAGGTCTTCGTACAGACTAGCTTAGGACTTTAGCAGGTCTGATCGCAGGATCAGGTTCCCTGTTACATCGTAGGGATTCAGCTGAGTTCTATCGTAGGGACAGATCTCCTCTCTTTCCTTAGCTCTGGTAGCAGAACATAACATTCGGAGCACCCTTGGACAGGCTCACCGGTTAAAGTGGGTGAAGTATCAGATACCAGGTGCAGGCAGTCCTCCTGTGTGGATTCTGGGTGGGCAGTAGTCTCTTCGGGCAGGAGAACTGGTGCACTACCCACGCACATTACCCGTCGGGGCTGCTCCGGGATACCGGAAAATGAAGCTTCAGCAGGAACCTCAAGGTTGGGATCAGGAGGTCTTTGGGAGGACAGACCCTGGCGTGACGGCTTGCCTCTACGCCTAGCACGTCTGGACTGCCTCTTGAGGTTGGGAGAAGTATTCCGGAGAGCGTAGTCATCCTGTGTGGATTCTGGGTGGGCAGTAGTCTCTTCGGGCAGGAGGACTAGTGCGCTACCCACAAACATTTCCCATCGGGGCTGCTCCGGGATTTTGGGAAGTGAAGCTTCAGCAGGGGTCTCCGGGTTAGGGTCATCGAAGACCATTAGAAAGGCCACCAGGAAGGCCTGAAGGTCCAGGAGGATAAGATCCTGTGTTTCCCATAGGAGGTTGATCCATTCCAAGGCATCACCCGCTAGGTTAGACATAATGAATCCCACCTTAACCCGATCGGTGGGAAAACAAAGAGGGTAGAACTTGAAGTGTAGCAAGCATTGCTCCACAAATGTACGGCTTTGTTTTGGATCCCCATAATACCGTGGCGGATCCGCAGGAACGAGTGCTGATAGATCCATCTGGACGGTTGCGTAATTCGCCTGGAACTCAGCTGGTAGCAAAAGAGAATAAATAAATTTCCTCTAGATGCACGTATTCGCTGGAAAAAGTCTCAGAGAGCGAAGGTCGTGGGGCTCAACGGGAACCATGGCCTGAGCATGCTGTAATGCACACGCCCGGGCTGAGTGGCGTGTGCGTGTATATGAAGTGATTCCACTGGACCGTGCCGGAGAGTGAATGCCTGGAGGGGCGTAACTAAGTATTCACCCGATCTGACCAGGGTCGCACGACGGCATACGACGCCAGTGCACCAAGGAGGAACCGAGCAGAGGGACCAGGTGCTAGTCCAGGACAAACCCCGGACACGGCTGTTGACCCAAACAGGGGAATACAGGAACAGACAGGTTAGGCTGGCACACAGACTGGTGGGTATAGGCAGGCACGACTGGTATGCAGGCAGGCGGGTATGCAGGCAGGGGGGTACAGGCAAGCACGGCTAGAGTGCAGACAGGGAGGCACTAGCAGGTTGGAACACAGGCGGGATAGGACCCAGTACACACTGGAACTCAGGAACAGAACCACAGATGTGGCGGATAAACACAGCAGAGTGAGGCCGCCCATAGTGGTGAGCAAGAGTAGAGCAGGACGAGGCTGCCTGGAGCGGTGAGCAAGAGTAGAGCAGGACGAGGCCGCCTGGAGTGGTGAGCAAGACGAGACTGCCGGAGCAGCGAGCAAAGGGTCAGAGCAGAGCGAGACTGCCGGAGCAGCGAGCAAAGGGTCAGAGCAGAGCGAGACTGCCGGAGCAGCGAGCAAAGGGTCAGAGCAGAGCGAGACTGCCGGAGCAGCGAGCAAAGGGTCAGAGCAGAGCGAGACTGCCGGAGCAGCGAGCAAAGGGTCAGAGCAGAGCGAGACTGCCGGAGCAGCGAGCAAAGGGTCAGAGCACAGCGAGACTGCCGGAGCAGCGAGCAAAGGGTCAGAGCAGAGCGAGAACCGCAGGAGCGGAGAGCGAGGCAGGGCAGAGGGGACAGGGCTCTGTTCACACGGAACAGACAGGAAGGGAAAGGCAGAACCAGATACCCACAGGGTACTTGCAGTGAAGTAGCGAGTGGACCACAAACTCACAAACGGAAGTACAGTGACAACGAACAGGAGTTAGGTACGAGTTCAGACTCTACAGAAAAAAGAAAGGTACGGACATAGAGAAAAACAGGAAACAGGCTAGAAGAGTATTCAGACAAGAACAGACACAGTAGCAAGATACAGGAGCGGGTCTAGGTATGCAGCCCCTAGAAAGCGGAAGGAACAGGCTAGGAGCGTGTTCAGACAGGACAGACAAGATACAGGAGCGGGTCTAGGTATGCAGCCCCTAGAAGGCGGAAGGAACAGGCTAGGAGCGTGTTCAGACAGGACAGACAAGATACAGGAGCGGGTCTAGGTATGCGGCCCCTAGAAGGCGGAACGAACAGGCAAGGAGCGTGTTCAGACAGGCCTGGAAATACAGCCTCCAGGAAAGGCAGGCAAGCAAACACAGAAAGGGACCTGGCACATTCAGAATGAAAGAGCACACTGAATGAAACACAATGCTCAGGCAGGGTTTCCTGGGAGGAGCTGGGTTAAATACCAGGTGACAGACAGCAATAGGCTGAGGACGCACAAGGGGTGTGCCCGCAGCAGGTACAAGAAACAGGAAGTGATCGGGCGCCGCCCTTAAGCAGCAGAAACAGAGGCAAGCAAACAGCATGGAGGGAAGCCAGGCTAGCAGACTGGACTGGAGATCAAGTGCGCGCTCTTGCACAGTGGGAGATGGACCACTATGCAAGGACGCCGCCAGGTATGTTACAGAGATCTCTGCTACTGGAAGTGGAAAGGAAGAACAAAGGCAAAAAAATTTAAATAATATATGTTAGAAAAGCGTATATCTGCACAGAGATTGAAGCAGAGACTGGGAGATCTGTGGAAACTATTTGGGTAAGAATACAAGGAGAGAACAACGGAAAGGACACCATTGTAGGCATTTACTACAGGCCACCTGGGCAAGCTGAAGATATGGATGAACTCTTTATGTATCAAATGACCAAGTTCTCCAAAAAATATGACGTAGTGGTCATGGGAGATTTCAACTATCCAGACATTTGTTGGGAATCTCTCTCAAGTAAAGCTAACAGGTCAAGCAAATTCTTATCCTCTCTTGCTGACAACCTTATCTTCCAAAAGGTAGAGGAGAAAACAAGGGGATCTGCTACTTTGGATCTAATCCTTATAAACAGGGAGGAAATGGTTGAAGAGGTAAAAGTGACTGGGACCCTAGGAGGCAGCGATCATGCTATTATAGAATTTTGGATAACTAGAGGAGGAACACATGTGAAGACTCAAACTTCAATGTTAGATTTCAGAAAGGCTGATTTTAAGTGACTCAGAAAGAGAATAGGAGGGATCCAATGGCTTGATGTCCTTAAGGACAAAAATGTCCAGGAAGGATGGGAAATTTTTAAAAATGAGATTCTCAAAGCGCAATCGTTAACAATCCCGAAAAGTAGGAAGAATGGGAAGCATTTAAGGAAACCAGGATGGATGAACACAGAACTTAAACACATGCTAAAAAGAAAGAAAGAAATGTTTATCAAATGGAAAGAGGGAGGCATATCTAAAGAAGATTATATTGCAGTCTGCAGATCCTGTATGGCACGTATCAGGTTAGCTAAAGCTGACAATGAATTAAGGCTTGCAAGAGATGTCAAAAGCAATAAAAAAGGATTTTGGGGGTATTTTGAAAGTAAAAGAAAAGTCAAAGATGCTATAGGATTTTTACAGGATGAAAATGGTGAAATGGTAAGAAAGGATGTTGAGAAGGCCAAACTTTTAAATTCCTATTTTGCTTCTGTTTTCTCTCAGAAAGAAAATGTAACATCAACTGATCTTCACTGTCCTATTAAAGGAATAGAAGAATCCAAGTTATCTGTAAACATAGAGATTGTGAGGGAATATTTAGCTAACATAAATGAGTTCAAGTCTCCAGGTCCAGATGAATTACACCCTAGAGTACTGAAGGAGATCGTAGAAGAAATTTTAGAACCACTCTCCATAATCTTTGAAAATTCTTGGAGAACAGGAGAAGTCCCAGAAGACTGGAGAAGAGCAAATGTTGTTCCTATCTTCAAAAAGGGGAAGAAGGTGGACCCAGGGAACTATAGGCCGGTGAGTCTGACTTCTATACCAGGAAAGATCTTTGAACAAATTATTAAACAACATGTATGTAAGTACCTGGATAAGAATGAAGTGATTAACCAGAGTCAGCATGGGTTTGTAACTAACAAGTCATGTCAGACTAACTTAATTTCCTTCTATGACAGAATCACTGACTGGGTGGATCAGGGAAATGCTGTAGATATAGTATATCTTGACTTTAACAAAGCATTTGACAAAGTATCTCACACCATCCTTATTGAAAAAATGACCAAGTATGGAATGGACAAGGCAACTGTTGGGTGGATTCATAACTGGCTTAGTGATCGGACTTAAAGAGTGGTCGTAAATGACTTCACATCCCGTTGGATGAATGTCTCAAGTGGGGTACCACAGGGCTCTGTCCTGGGACCTGTATTGTTCAACATCTTTATCAATGATTTAGATGAAGGAATTGAGGGTAAACTGATTAAATTTGCTGATGACACAAAGCTAGGAGGGATAGCTAATACTAGAGAAGAGAGAGAGAGGATTCAAAAAGACCTAAATAAACTGGAGCAGTGGGCAGTAACTAACAGAATGGTTTTTAACAGGGAAAATGCTACTACATCTGGGCAATAAAAATGAAAAAAGCATATACAAAATGGGAGGAATAGAGCTAAGCAACAGTACATGTGAAAAAGACTTAGGTATACTAATAGATCATAGACTGAACATGAGTCAACAGTGTGATGCAGCAGCAAAAAAGGCAAATACAATTCTGGGATGTATTAACAGAAGCATACAGTCTAGATCACGTGAAGTCATTATCGGACTTTACTCCTCTTTGGTCAGACATCATCTGGAATACTGCGTCCAGTTTTGGGCACCACATTTTAAAAAAGACATCGACAAACTGGAGCAAGTTCAGAGAAGAGCGACCAGAATGGTGACCGGTCTGCAAACCATGTCCTATGAGGAACGGTTACAGGATTTGGGAATGTTTAGCTTGCTAAAAAGAAGACTGAGAGGAGACTTAATAGCTGTCTACAAATATCTCAAGGGCTGTCACATTGTAGAAGGATCAACTTTATTCTCATTTGCACAAGGAAAGACTAGAAGCAATGGGATGAAACTGAATGGGAGGAGACACAGATTAGATATTAGAAAAAACTTTTTGACAGTTAGGGTGATCAATGAGTGGAACAGGCTGCCACGAGAGGTGGTGAGTTCCCCTTCAATGGATGTCTTCAAACAGAGGCTGGACAGACATCTGTCTGAGATGATTTAGTGAATCCTGCTTTGAGCAGGGGGTTGGACCAGATGACCCAGGAGGTCCCCTCTAACTCTACCATTCTATGATTCTATGATTCTATGGCCTTTACCCTCATCCTGGCACATCACATCACACAGTTACTATCTCTCTCTCTCTGCACTTCACTCTCACCTTTGAACTTCTCTACATCCAGCAGTATTATACTCAGGCTCTCTATATGAATCCCCTTCCCTCCAATATATTGATGAGAGATGGCATATCATTCTGTAGTTTCATATGGACTCAACTGTTCTTTGTCTAACCTTAAAGGTGTTGTCCACTACTAGGACAACTCCTTCTTGAGCTAAATGTTTGGCGCTGATAAAATAAAAAAGCCTAGACTCACCTCCCTTGCCACTGTCGTTCCAGTGGTGTCGGCACTCACGTTCCCGGGACCCTTATGTGGTTGTTATGACATGTGAGTCTGGCTCCCAATCAGCACTGACGTCACTGTCTCCGCCTTCGTACGAATTGAACATCAAAAGGAAGTCCGGTCTGTGGCTCATCTCTCACTTCCTCTTCATGTTCAATTTGTATGAAGACGGGCACAGTGGCACCAGTGATGATTGGGCGCCAGGCGCACGTGTCATAACAACCCTGGGTATGCGAGTGCCGACACCACTGGAACGGCGCCGACACGGTAGGTGAGTATAGGCTTTTTTATTTTATTAGGGCCAAGCGTGGGGTATGAGAAGTGGTTGTCCTATTACCGGACAACTTCCTTAACTTTTATATCCCCCTTTTCTCCCAGACATCTCTGGGGAGAAAGCAAAGATGGGTGTAGACCTTTCAAGAATAATAAACAAGTGTCTGTGTAGTTTGCATGTCCTTAAGTAATTATATAGAAATGTGGGGTAGTTTCCATCTGTACCAGGCTCCTCATCTGTGAATCTGCAGTGAGTCAGAATTAAATGGTAGAACCATTAAAATAACAAACATAAACCTTTCTAATACTGAATTTGTCTACCCCCACTAATACGTCATGGGATATCCTAGGTAGCATATTTCCTTCCTCTACGAGTGGCAAGAAGCTAGCCCTTGAATAGCCTGGGTCACATTGAGGGTTGTTTCTAAGCTATCCTTATATGCCCACACTCTGCCCAGTCTCACTCCAAGTAAACATCTTCTTAGACTCCTCTAACTCAAGGGCAGCTAGGGCACCTACAACCTACTCCTTAAACCCCAGACGCTTAGCATGTTACCACGAACACACATAACACTCGATCATGTGCACAGAGATAAACGTTTCCCATCATGTGGTGAAACTAGACAGACCAAGTGCTGAAGACAATAAAGATGGGAAGGCTATACATGGCCAGCCTACAGAGCTTATTTTCAAACCTTCCAAGGAGATCTAAAATATCAATTTCCATACACAACACCTACGACCACATCATAAAATATATTACAATTTTTTCGAAATTTCGAATGTCGAAATAAAAACTTTATGTCTTTTGAAATGCAAATATGAAAAAAGGAAAAGCAGCATCCTGAAGTCCAAGATAGGCTTTCATTTACCATGTGCTGTCCTACCCTTTGAATTTCTGGATTGCTTAGGGCCCTTAGCAGTGTGTCCACCAGGACATGTATCGCCTTTCCTACATCAAGCGATAAAGAACGCTGCTTATGCATTAGATGAGAAATTTACAGGTTAAACTATTTCTTCCCTGATTCATACTTTTGTGTTCCCCGCTGCTTCTTCCTAAGCTCACTGTACAGTTCCTCTGAGCAGCTGGTGGGTTTAGCTGATCAGCGTGTGCAAAGGAGCCGAATGTAAGTGTATGATCGTGGGCGTCAGAACTCTGTGTGATCAGCCGAGTGCATTCAATTGAGAGGATTATTTCAGGAAACAAAAGTGTAGGGAAATCACACCTGTTACCTTTAAATTGACATTTACATTAAATCAAAAGCCATTTTTCTCCAGAAATTTGTTTGGAACAGGTTATGTTTGCCAATTTTCAGGCATATTATACACCATTGTGCTATTAGCAGAGAATGTATTTTTAGTGATAAATTAATGCATTCACTTGCATTCAAGCAAGACCTCATGTTGTGCACAATCCCCTATTATAGCACAAGTGCCTTAAAATTGTGCAGT
Organism: Phyllobates terribilis; assembly: GCF_046119375.1. Taxonomy (NCBI): domain Eukaryota; kingdom Metazoa; phylum Chordata; class Amphibia; order Anura; family Dendrobatidae; genus Phyllobates; species Phyllobates terribilis. The sequence goes on along the minus strand of NW_027362764.1, from coordinate 112,059,877 downwards.
GTTCCAGAACGGCAGGTCTTCAAAATTGCCAGTCCTCACTATAACTGAAGCCTTAAGAGGATCATGAGAAACTGGAGTATATGATGCTCACAAATGTGGACTGCATTTTTATATGTATATAGGAGCCAAGTGGGGACTCAAGAAAGCTGTCCAAGGTAATGGCTCCTATCGTTTTCTGAGAAAGGATTTAGCTGGTCATAACTGAACGCAGAAAAGAATTGCATGAATGTAATAGGTGAAACAATGTTCAAAAAATATTAGCAATTCAAGAATTTAGGGAAATCCTTGATATTTAACTTAAGATAGAGGACAAGTATGCAAAGTATCTATTATTGGAATATTTTTTTCATGTCTCTATACCAGTTTTTGTGTGTGCAAAGTCCTTTTTTCCCTAGTTGCTGGGACTTAGCAGAGGTATGTGGCAACCATGATCTAACATTTTACTATAACTTAAATTGGTATAATTTTAATAGAAATTTAGCCATCCTATAATTTTGATATCTTAGATATTAGATAGCTAAAGGATGTGAAAAAAATATTAAGTGGTGTGCAACTCTGATTAAATTTGGCCTTACTTATTCCAATGGGCTTTTAAAGGAAATCCGTCAGCACATTTTTGCTATGTAATCTGAGAGCACCATAATGTATGTAGGAGCAGAGACTTTGATTACAGCGATGTGTCACTTACTGAGCTGTGGTTTTCTGTTTAAAAACAATCAGGGTTTTGTTAGCAGGAGATTATCACTAGAGGACAACAGGCCTAGTCCAACCTTGACCCAGCACTGATTAGCCCTCTGTTAATATACAATGTACACAGAAATCTGCGGTATGGATGGGGTTATACACAACTGAGCTCTGCTAGATCTGCAGGAGAGAAAACTGTGACTCTATCATAACTGCTGAACCCAGTAATCTAAGTGACACATCGCTGGAATCAGGGTCTTGGACCCTACCTCATGATGCTGTCAGATTAGATAACAAAAACCTGGTGATTGATTCTCTTTAATCAAGGCCTATGAAAAGGCAGTGTTGATGAGTTGCCTCCTATGTCTTTAGTGGTCATATCATGTCTGTATTACAAATTGTAAAGGATTGGCTTCCTTTGTGTGATGGACAATCCTTTTATAAAAGATATTGTGGCAGCATGCCCCTTTAAGAATGTATATGCTCTATTCCGTAGATGCTCAAAAATTATGAAAAATGCAGACATATTCACCAGTTTTGCCCATTGGGAGACAACGAGCTTGACATACTCTCACAGGAGGCAACCAGCATGGTGGTTTCAGTAATTTTACATGGCACCATGTTATATTGAACAGAGGCTCAGATGTAGAAAAGGTTATCATGACTCACAATGCACCATCTTTATAGCTTGACACAGATGTTTATGACACTTAAAAGAATTAAGATAACTTAAAGGGATTCTAAAAAAATCTAATACTGATAATCTTAGGATAGGTCATTAGTATCAGGTTGGTGGAGGTACGACACGCGGCAACCCCATCGATCAACTGATATTAACTCCGGCAGTGGCTGGATGAAAAGCACAGCTGTATTCAATGTGTCAAGATCTGCACATCATTAAAAACAAGCCATCATACGTCTATGTGGACAGAAAAATAAAAAAGTTATGGCTCTTGGAAGAAGGGGTGGAAAATTGGAGCCATTGCTCCTTAACTACAACTCAGACCCCACTGTTAGTAGCACTCTTTCTACACATATTTAGACCTGGGGCATTTTTTCCATATATTTTGTAATTCTGATGTCAGCACTCACTCGATCACTATCTACAAGCATTACTCATGTAGAGTTGAACTGTTTATTGCACATTTATTGCATTACTCACAATCAAATACCAGAAATAATCATTAGCAGAATACAATGTCTACCTAACGACATGGCACAGTACTACTGATCAATAATTCACATACTCAAAAGTGCCAATACATTATAGAGCAATGTACACATTATCACACAATATAGCAGGAAAATAATACATTATTTACATAGTTAAAAAGCAGTTTAGTTAACCAGGTTATATCTCCACCGCAACAGGGTGAACTCTAACCTGTAGTAACCAGTAAAGGATGTATATTTCTGGACATAACAGTGACTTTTAAGTTGCAACAGTCCTCAAGAAGTAGGCCAACCCAATTTTATTCCTTTTATGACCTACGTGGGCAATTATACAGTCATATGAAAAAGTTTGGGCACCCCTATTAATCTTAAGCTTAATGTTTTATAAAAATTGGTGTTTTTGCAACAGCTATTTCAGTTTGATCTATGTAATAACTGTTGGACACTGTAATGTTTCTGCCTTGAAATGAGGTTTATTGTACTAACAGAAAATGTGCAATCTGCATTCAAACAAAATTTGACAGGTGCATAAGTATGGGCACCCCACCAGAAAAGTGACATTAATATTTAGTAGATCCTCCTTTTGCAAAAATAACAGCCTCTAGTCGCTTCCTGTAGCTTTTAATGAGTTCCTGGATGAAGGAAGAAGGTATTTTTGACCATTCCTCTTTACAAAATAATTCCAGTTCAGTAAAGTTTGATGGTCGCCGAGCATGGACAGCCCTCTTCAAATGATCCCACAGATGTTCAATGATATTCAGGTCTGGGGACTGGGATGGCCATTCCAGAACATTGTAATTGTTCCTCTGCATGAATGCCTGAGTAGATTTGGAGCAGTGTTTTGGATCATTGTCTTGCTGAAAGATCCATCCCCTGCGTAACTTCAACTTTGTCACTGATTCTTGAACATTATTGTCAAGAATCTGCTGATACTGAGTGGAATCCATGCGTCCCTCAACTTTAACAAGATTCCCAGTGCCGGCATTGGCCACACAGCCCCAAAGCATGATGGAACCTCCACCAAATTTTAATGTGGGTAGCAAGTGTTTTTCTTGGAATGCTGTGTTTTTTTGCCTCAATGCATAACGCCTTTTTGTATGACCAAACAACTCAATCTTGGTTTCATAAGTCCACAGGACCTTCTTCCAAAAATAAATTGGCTTCTCCAAATGTGCTTTTGCATACCTCAACCGACTCTGTTTGTGGCGTGCTTGCAGAAACGGCTTCTTTCGCATCACTCTCCCATACAGCTTCTCCTTGTGCAAAATGCGTTGTATAGTTGACCGATGCACAGTGACACCATCTGCAGCAAGTTGATGCTGCAGCTCTCTGGAGGTGGTCTGAGGATTGTCCTTGACTGATCTCACCATTCTTCTTCTCTGCCTTTCTGATGTTTTTCTTGGCCTACAACTTCTGGTCTTAACAAGAACTGTCCTGTGTTCTTCCATTTCCTTACTATGTTTCTCACAGTGGAAACTGACAGGTTAAATCTCTGAGACAGCTTTTTGTATCCTTCCCCTGAACAACTATGTTGAATAATCTTTGTTTTCAGATCATTTGAGAGTTGTTTTGAGGAGCCCATGATGCCACTCTTCAGAGGAGATTCAAACAGGAGAACAACTTGCAAGTGGCCACTTTAAGTAGCTTTTCTCATGATTGCATACACCTGGCTATGAAGTTCAAAGCTCAATGAGGTTACAAAACCAAAAAAAGTGCTTTAGTAAGTCAGTAAAAAGTAGGTAGGAGTATTTAAAACAAGAAAATGATAAGGGTGCCCATACTTATGCACCTGTCAAATTTAGTTTAAATGCAGATTGCACATTTTCTGTTAGCACAATAAACCTCATTTCAAGGCAGAAACATTACTGTGTCCAACAGTTATTACATAGATCAAACTGAAATAGCTGTTGCAAAAACACCAATTTTTATAAAACATTAAGCTTAAGATTAATAGGGGTGCCCAAACTTTTTCATATGACTGTATATGGTAAGGACTGTTATTTAGGCCCTCCATAAAGTCTTATTTTTGAGTTCCATGACAGCAACAAGTAGTAATTTCCAGGCAATATTATTCAGGCTGTTTATGGCAGGATTATTTGGACACTGCGAAAAGGTATAAAAAGGGAAAACAGAGCCCTAGTGGAGCCATGGGCATAGTAACCCATGATTCAGCTTTGTAGGGCAGATATAGAGTTATTTTAGTTGGAGTGGTGGTTTATAGGGTTAAAAGTTTAGCAGTGGGAATGGAAGTGGGATCAGCAGAAGGATTGGGAGTTGGGGTTTCAGACTGGGCAGAGGTACCACTAAAAATAATTTCGGAGGTATTATAAATGTATAATCTTAGTGCAGTAAGGGGATATTTGTTGTCTTCAGGTTGTTAGTTTGGAAGAGGGTTTTTGGATTTGGTGACAAAATTGTGGTGAAGGGTTTTTCCATTAGGTGGATTGTTCTCGAATTGTGTTTGGAATATGTTACTGTCCTTGCAGATCTTTGGGACTCTTCAGGGTGGGTTCCCTGGGAGTCAATTTTAAGGCAATGGGTTTCCAGCGATATAGGTACCCCCGAACCTGTGGTTACGAATGAGGGTAATGCTAGTAGATTACAGTTTGGGTACCGCTAGGTTTCAAGAAGCTCCTTTCCTCAAATTATTAATTTTGTTTTGTTTATAATAAAGGCCATTTTGACTAATTTAATCGAAATGACTGGTCTGTCCTTCTTTTGGGAATTTCTTCAACAAAGCTAAAAGTCAACCTAAAAGAATGTAGATAAAAAACTCCTTCGTTTCAGTATGACACTTTTTTTGGGTTAGGTGAATATGGAAAAAGTCCACTTCCTCCAAATGTATATATTACTTTGTTCACTACAATTCAGGTTATATGAAAATGTATCCAGTGTACCTGAGCTTGTCAGATGTTGTCATGGAATATTATGAGGTATTTGATTAAGCTACATGGTATGTTCAGCTCAAAGAGGCTAATGGACCCGGTGCAGCTGTCAGGTGCAAACTAGCAAATATCACCTGCTGCCATTTGGTCTTCAAGCATCAATATGTCATCACGTAAGGGCAGGTGCAGGCGACAGTATTTTCTCTCATCCGAGAAAATCGGGTTGATTCTGCAAATCACACTCTGATTAAACACAGATCAGAGTGTGAGCGTTGTGTGATCTGGTTATTGCAGATGAGGAGAAGATGGAGAAAAAAGTTTCTCCATCTTCTTCATTCTGTGACTCCGTTCAAGTTGGTTTCCACTCAGATGTCATCCGAGTGCAGTCCGTTTTCCATGAACTCATTGATTTGCATGGCGTTCTGAATATTGGATTAAACTTGGGCATGCTGTGTTTTTTTCACCAGACCGGCTTTGTCCGAGAAAAAAGTCTGACATGTGCATGGCCACATAGACTAGATGTTTTGTTGGATCGCACTCGGACCGAAAATATTGTCGTCTGTACCTGCCCTATTAGTCAGAAATAAAGCCATCACTGAATGGGGTATAAGGTTTATTAATACAGTTCATACAGTACAGACCAAAAGTTTGGACACACCTTCTCATTTAAAGATTTTTCTGTATTTTCATGACTGTGAAAATTGTACATTCACACTGAAGGCATCAAAACTATGAATTAACACATGTGGAATTATATACTTAACAAAAAAGTGTGAAACAACTGAAAATATGTCTTATATTCTAGGTTCTTCAAAGTAGCCACTTTTTGCTTTGATGACTGCTTTGCACACTCTTGGCATTCTCTTGATGAGCTTTAAGAGGTAGTCACCGGAAATGGTCTTCCAACAATCTTGAAGGAGTTCCCAGAGATGCTTAGCACTTGTTGGCCCTTTTGCCTTCACTCTGCGGTCCAGCTCACCCCAAACCATCTCGACTGGGTTCAGGTCTGGTGACTGTGGAGGCCAGGTCATCTGGCGTAGCACCCCATCACTCTCCGTCTTGGTCAAATAGCCCTTACACAGCCTGGAGGTGTGTTTGGGGTAATTGTCCTGTTGAAAAATAAATGATGGTCCAACTAACCGCAAACCGGATGGAATAGCATGCCGCTGCAAGATGCTGTGGTAGCCATGCTGGTTCACTATGCCTTCAATTTTGAATAAATCCCCAACAGTGTCACCAGCAAAGCACCCTCACACCATCACACCTCCTCCTCCATGCTTCACGGTGGGAACCAGGAATGTAGAGTCCATCCGTTCACCTTTTCTGCGTCGCACAAAGACACGGTGGTTGGAACCAAAGATCTCAAATTTGGACTCATCAGACCGAAGCACAGATTTCCACTGGTCTAATGTCCATTCCTTGTATTCTTTAGCCCAAGCAAGTCTCTTCTGCTTGTTGCCTGTCCTTAGCAGTGGTTTCCTAGCAGCTATTTTACCATGAAGGCCTGCTGCACAAAGTCTCCTCTTAACAGTTGTTGAAGAGATGTGTCTGCTGCTAGAACTCTGTGTGGCATTGACCTGGTCTCTAATCTGAGCTACTGTTAACCTGCGATTTCTAAGGCTGGTGACTCAGATAAACTTATCCTCAGAAGCAGAGGTGACTCTTGGTCTTCTTTTCCTGGGGCGGTCCTCATGTGAGCCAGTTTCTTTGTAGCGCTTGATGGTTTTTGCAACTACACTTGGGGACACTTTTAAAGTTTGCCCAATTTTTCGGACTGACTGACCTTCATTTCTTAAAGTAATGATAGCCACTCGTTTTTCTTTACTTAGAATTTGTATTATGGCAAGAAAAAAACAGCTAACAGTCTATTCAGTAGGACTATCAGCTGTGTATCCACCTGACTTCTGCACAACACAACTGATGGTCCCAACCCCATTTATAAGGCAAGAAATCCCACTTATTAAACCTGACAAGCCACACCTGTGAAGTGAAAACCATTTCCGGTGACTACCTCTTGAAGCTCATCAAGAGAATGCCAAGAGTGTGCAAAGCAGTCATCAAAACAAAAGGTGGCTACTTTGAAGAACCTAGAATATAAGACATATTTTCAGTTGTTTCACACTTTTTTGTTAAGTATATAATTCCACATGTGTTAATTCATAATTTTGATGCCTTCAGTGTGAATGTACAATTTTCAAAGTCATGAAAATACAGAAAAATCTTTAAATGAGAAGGTGTGTCCAAACTTTTGGTCTGTACTGTATGTAAAATAGAAGAAAGGTGGCACTCACCATAGGCTTGAACAAACGACCATCTTTATTTGGGTAAAGACATCAAAAAGCGGCGGTGAACAGGGGAGGGCGGGTGGATTACAAAGCTGGACTACGACCGTTTCCTGGTGAAGTGAGGTCTGGTGCCGGCTTGCTTTCGTATTGTGGATAAGGTTCATTAAGGCTGGGGCTACATGGTGACTTTGGCAGCGACACAGGTGGTTAAAGATCACTGTATGCCGCTGCTACATATCAACAAGGAACTGTCAAAAAGTCAGAACCAGGTGGAGTTTTGTGACTTGCTTGTGATCAAGGTGACGTGCGTGTCACGATGAAACCCCATTCATTTGCATTATGCTGTGATGTAGAATCAGCACGCAGCGTCCTTTGGCCACACAACCTGTGTCGCAGCCAAAGTTGCCATGTAGTTAGAGCTGCTATGGCTGATCTGTTTGTTTTTACAAATTGCATAACAATCATAATTTACTGGAACCAGGAGATAAGGTGAATTTTCACCAATTTTTCCTTATGTGTATTGAGAACATAAGAACTCCAGCATTTACTTTTGTCTTTTCGAGCCAAATCTCTGTTCTAATCAAATGTTTCATAGAAAGTTTAGCTGATGGCCCATTGGCTTGAATAATTTAGTTCATCTTTAATTCTGTGAGTCCCTGTCAGAAATCTTTCAGCTTGCTAATTCCAGATCAGCAGCATTACCATACATCATCATTGAACTCATTCCAGTGCCCTAAACATTGGGTTCTACAATGATTTAAAGCAGCGGGGAGAAAAATGATTACAATGATTGTATGCATATCTTTAATCAAGCATGATAAACAGAAAAAGGCTACTGAAAAAAAATACAAGATGGAGAGACAGTTTTGATGAATTGTATTTATCTTAGCAATGACAGATGTCAAGTGGAAAAAAAAAAGTAAAAGTTTGTGATCTCAATCCAAATAATGCATTTCCTAAACCGAGGATGATATAAATCTGTATCTACAATGTTATCTATCTATCTATCTATCTATCTATCTATCTATCTATCTATCTATCTATCTATCTATCTATCTATCTATCTATCTATCTATCTATCTATCTAACAACAAAATCATGACCAGCACCTCCATATAGTGTGAACAGGTGCAAGCTGCAATGACTACATAACATATAAGAAAAGAATACAGCAGCACTCTGTAAGGGTCAAGATTAGTGATGAGCGAGCACTAAAATGCTCGGGTACTCGTTGCTCGGGTCGAGCAAATTGGAATATTTGGGTGCTCGACACGAGCAACGAGCCCAATGTAAGTCTATGAGAAACTCGAGCATTTTTCAGGCGGTCTACAGAGGGCCTAAAAATTGCCCAAATCGATGGGAATGTGCCACCCAGGGGGAATATAGGGGACTCGGTACCCAGGCCTTTTACCTTGTTTAGGAGGTCATGGCAGTCGACTCCCGGGCCCGTACTCTGGGTCTCTCTTTAAAAAGGGGTTTTAGTGTACAGTTTGTCTCTTGACACCACCTGTGGTTTCCGGTAATGGTTACCGGCGCTGCTGCAGACCTCCTGGGGGTGATGGGATGGCAGCTGGGATGTTTCTGCTCCCCACAGGCGGAGCTGGCCCCCGGGACAGTGTAGGTGCAAATGGTGGTGATGCTAGGGCTTGCAGTGCAGAAGAAATGGCGCAGCAGGAGTAACTGACAGAGACAGGGGATTCACTTCAGTACCTTTACTGGTGCGGATGTTAGGTACGGTCCAGGGTACTCGGTAGGAAGGGTGCACTTCAGGACTTCTCCCCAGTGAGCGGGTATAAGGCCTCCTGGTCCGTGTCTCCCTCTCTCTAAGCTCCTGGCCAACCTGCAACTGGGCCTAGCTTCTGTGTCGTGCTGTTCCTTCTCCTGTCGCTTGGTAGTAGGAGCTTTTTCTGGCAACCACTATCCCTGGACGCCGAGGCCTTCGTGGTTCCTAGTCCTGTCAAGGGTTTAGCTTCAGGTCGACCGGGGACTTGTAGTCCTCCTGGTATGCCGGTGATCCCTACTGGGTATAAAGGACCCTGTAGGCGCGGACCCAGTGTCCGGTTTATGTCTTGGGGTGAGCCTATGATGCTCCTCTGCCCCCTCAACTCCTCTCTCCTCTCCTCTTTGCCTCCGGCCACACTCGGGGCCCTCAATTCAGCAGCAGACGTGCTGCTTCTTCACTGCTCTCAGTGGCAGCACACTCTCTGACTAAACTGAACTGCCTGGCTCCACCTTCCATATATATATCCCTAACAGGGCTCCCTCTGGTGGTATGAGGTGGAAGGGTGGAGGTGTCTGCATGTAGTGAGGGCCTCTTGTGGAGAAGTCCGTCCATGCACCCTTTTGGGTCCTGTGGTACCTGTGAACAGCAGGGTGCCACATTCCCCCCTAGTACAATTCAGTACTCCTGGACTGAAGCATTTTGTAACAGGTTACAACAATAACAATAATAAAAATAATAATAACAATAATTAAGTTACAGTAAGCCCTGTAACCCGATGTCCATTTCACTGATGAAAGTGTAACAAGAATAACATGAGGGACCCGCCTGAAAACCCTCAACGTAGGCCCTGGGCGTGGCTACAGGGCATAAGTGATCCAGGTGTTGGACCACGTCTTCGGCCACGCCAAACGGGTTTTTGTTCAGTGGTCAATTAAGGGGGCACTTTTGATGAGTGCAACTATTTACAAGGACAGTTTTTGGCTGCTCACAGTCCTCAGCCTACAAGTCTTTGCACCCTTACGGGTAACTAAATGTACACATTAATTTCAGTTTACACAATAAACAATAGGCAATACCCAACTGGGTAACTATTTATAATGTAGGCACTTTGTGCTTATTCCCTAAACCTGGCAGGGATTTGTCCTTGTGTGTGTTACGCTCGCGACCGGACTGACTGGCGTGAGCGTGATTAGTGATCCCACTGTACCATGAACCGAGGAGTGCCTGGAGGGGCGTAACTAAGTATCAACCCGATCCGACCAAGGTCGCATGGCGGCTTAGTCGACTCCGTGGACCAAGGAGGAACCGGGCAGAGGGACCAGGTGCGACTCCAGGTCAGACCCCGATCACAGTTGTTGACCCACACTGGGGAATGCAGGAACAGGCAGGATAGACTGGCATACAGGCAGGTGGGTATTGGCAAGTACGGCTGGTATGCAGACAGGTGGGCACTGGCAAGCACGGCTGGTATGCAGACAGGGAGATAATGGCAAGCACGGCTGGAGTGCAGACAGGGAGGTACTAGCAGGTTGGAGCGCAGGCTGGATAGGGTCCAGTACAGACTGGGAGACAGGTACAGAGCCGCAGATGTGGTAGACAAGCAGAGTAAAGCGAAACCGCCGGAGCAGAGGACAAGGCAGAGCAGAGAGGAACTGCTGGTGCAGTGAGCAAGCAAAGCGAAGCGAAAACCGCCGGTGCGGTGGGCAAGGCAGAGCAGAGCGGAACCGCTGGAGCGGTGGACAAGGCAGAGCAGAGAGAAACCGCAGGTGCGGTGGACAAGGCAGAGCAGAGCGGAACCGCCGGAGTGGTGGGCAAGGCAGAACATAGAGAAGCCGCCGGAGCGGTGGGCAAGGCAGAGCAGAGAGAAACCGCAGGTGGGGTGGACAAGGCAGAGCAGAGCGGAACCGCCGGAGCGGTAGGCAAGGCAGAGCAGAGAGAAGCCGCTGGAACAGTGGACTAGGCAGAGCAGAGAGAAGCCGCCGGAGCGGTGGGTAAGTCAGAGCAGAGAGAAACCGCCGGAGCGGTGGGCAAGCAGAGCCGAACAGGGCTGAAGGTGCAGGCAGAAAGGACAGGGCTCTGTTCACATGGAACAGATTGGAAAATACAGGAGGATGGCTAGAACACAGGAGGAAGATACGGAGGAAGGGAAAAGGGACAAGCAGAACCAGATACACACAAGGTACTTCCTATGAAGTAGAGAGTGGACACAAAACTCACAAACAGAAGTACAGAGACAACGAGTTGGAGTTAGGTGCAGGTTCAGATACTGCAGGAAAAGGGAAGGTACGGACATAGAGACAAACAGGTAACAGGCTAGGATACAGTTCAGACAGGAACTACTACTGCAATGAGATACAAGAACGAGCCTGGGTATACAGCCCCCAGAGTGGCGGAAACAGACTAGAAGTCACAGGTAACAGGCCTGGGTATACAGCCCCCAGAGTGGCGGAAACAGACTAGAAGTCACAGGTAATAGGTCTGCGTATGCAGCCCCCAGAGTGGCAGAAACAGACTAGAAACAGGACAGGACCTGGCAATTCAGCAGAAAAGACTAACTGAGTGAAGGTGTTGCTCAGGTCCCTCCTTCTGAGTGGAGGGGGTTTAAATATCCAGTGACTCACAGCAATAGGCTGGAGACGCATTAGGGGTGTGCCCACAGCAGCTATAAGAATCAGGAAGTAACCGGGCCGCCGCCCTAAGCAATCAGTCAAGAGACATGCACACGGCATGAACTGGGGCAAGGTTTGTAGGCTGGACTGACAGGTAAGATTGCGGTCTTGCATAGTGGGAGGTGGTGCACTATGCAAGCACGCCGCCAGGGATGTTACAGTACCCCCCTTTTATGCCCCCTCTTCTTCAAGCCTGCAAGCGTCTTCTGCAGAGAATTTGGAGGCCAATCCTTCTCTTCAAGAGGATTACCTCTTCTGTCCATTAGAGTAAACGAAACTGGTCTCATCATCTTGGTGACTAGGATGCTTCCTCCTATCAAGCCATCCTCAGCAACAGATGAAGTGGGTGAAGTACCAGGAACAGCACACAGAAAAGTCTTTCTCCATTTGTTATCAGGTAGCACCCTGGTGGATTCAGGGGACAACTGGAGGTCCTCCGCCTGGTTGGAGGGGTGCAGAGACTCCAGGGTAACCACCGCCTTGACGTACACTTTGCCAAGCTTACTGAATGAAGTGGGCGGCGTACCAGGTACTGGGTGTAGGAAAGTCTCTCTCCGTTTACCTGGTAGCACCCCGGGGAATTCAGGAGACAGCTGGAGGTCCTCCACCTGGTTGGAGGGGTGCAGAGACTCGGGGGTGATTACTGCTTCGAAGTACACTTTGCCAAGCTTACTGGATGAAGTGGGCGAAGTACTAGGTACAGGGTGTAGGAAAGTCTCTCTCCCTTTGTTATCAGGTAGCACCCCGGAGGATTCAGGAGACAACTGGAGGTCCTCCGCTTGGTTGGAGGGGTGCAGAGGCTCGGGGGTAAACACCCCCTTGATGGACGTAAGACCAGATTTATTAGAGACGGAGGGTCCTTGCTTTAGGACCATCTTCAGACTGGTTTCAGAGATGACATGTATGTAGGGCAGGACGGTACCTGAAGCCAGATCATTGGTACAATCGTCGAGACTGTGTGGGGACATTGCCTCCACTTCTCTTCCTTCGGAGACTTCAGCGCACAGCAAGTCAGCGACTAGCAGATCTGGTGAAGAAGAAGAAGAAACTGCTGACTGTCCTGAAGATGTAGGGACTGGACACCCCTTGTACCTTAGCAGTCCCCCAGGATACACCATGCAGGATCTCCAGACCTGAGCGGGCACTAGATCTCTCTGCTCTGGACGACCTGTGGGTAAGCCAGTCAGCACCTGGAATGTGAACTTCCTCATGTGTAATGCTCCAATCTGGAGCTTAATTTGTACAGACATATTTTGACTGTTTCTGAGTAGGGCTCATCCTTCTGCTGACAATGCCCAAACCGGCTTCTGGAGTTGTCGGACGGGAATCAGACACCGACTCTTCAAGGCTTTAAGCCCGAAACTTCCAGTTAATCCGAGGCCTTCACTTGCCACGGAGACAGTCATGGTCATCTGTGGAGAGGAAACACTAACGCCAAGGGCAGCCTCTCCTACAGGCCTAATGTCTTGGGATTCTCCAACCTTCGCTGGACAAAGACCGTCAGGGGGTCCCAAACCACCGCAGCGGGACCGCAATCCGATTTTGTGACAGAGTTCTGGCTTCTGCTTTGCCTGACGAACATAGTCATCCTTCATGGATTCTGTGTGGAAAGCTGCCTCTACAGGCTGGGGAACAGGAGGTCTTTGGGAGGACAGAACCTGGCGTGACGGTTTATCTCTACGCCTCACACGTCTGGACAGCCTCTTGAGGTTGGGAAGAGAAGTATTCTGTGGAGCATAGTCATCCTGTGTGGATTCTGGGTGGGCAGCAGTCTCTTCGGGCTGGAGGACTGGTAGGCTACCTACACACATTACCCATCAGGGCGGCTCCGGGATATTGGGAAGGGAAGCTTTAGCAGAGGCTTCAGGATTAGGGTCATCGAAGACCATTAGAAAGGCCACCAGGAAGGCCTGCAGGTCAAAGATGATAGGATCCCATGCTTCCCATAGGGGGGTGATCCATTTCAAGGCGTCACCCGCTAGGTAGGACATCATAAATGCCACTTTAACCCGATCGGTAGGAAAATAGTGAGCATAGAACTTGAAATGCAGCATGCATTGCACCACAAATGCACGGCTTCGTTTTGGATCCCCATAGTACCGCAGTGGATCTGCAGGAACGAGGGCTGATAGATCCATTTGGGCTGGTGCGTAAATCGCCTGGGCCATAGCTGAGAAAAATTTTTTTTTGGGGTGCATGTATTCGTCAGACAATAATTCAAAATGTCTCTGAGAGCGAAAGGCAGTGGGGCTCAACGGGAACCATGGCCTGAGCAAACTGTTACTCTAGCGCCCGGACTGACTGGCGTGAGCGTGATTAGTGATCCCACTGTACCATGAACCGAGGAGTGCCTGGAGGGCGTAACTAATTACCAACCCGATCCAACCAAGGTCGCACGGCGGCTTAGTCGACTCCGTGGACCAAGGAGGAACCGAGCAGAGGGACCAGGTGCGACTCCAGGTCAGACCCCGATCACAGTTGTTGACCCACATTGGGGAATGCAGGAACAGGCAGGTTAGACTGGCATACAGGCAGGTGGGTATTGGCAAGTATGGCTGGCATGCAGACAGGTGGGCACTGGCAAGCACGGCTGGTATGCAGACAGGTGGGCACTGGCAAGCACGGCTGGTATGCAGACAGGGAGATACTGGCAAGCACGGCTGAAGTGCAGACAGGGAGGTACTAGCAGGTTGGAGTGCAGGCTGAATAGGGTCCAGTACAGACTGGGAGACAGGTACAGAGCTGCAGATGCGGTAGACAAGCAGAGTAAAGCGAAACGGCCGGAGAGGAGGTCAAGGCAGAGCAGAGAGGAACTGCTGGTGCGGTGAGCAAGCAGAGCGGAGCGAAAACCGCAGGTGCGGTGGGCAAGGCAGAGCAGAGAGAAACCGCAGGTGCGGTGGACAAGGCAGAGCAGAGCGGAACCGCAGGAGTGGTGGGCAAGGCAGAACAGAGAGAAGCCGCCGGAGCGGTGGACAAGGCAGAGCAGAGCGGAACCGCCGGAGCGGTGGGCAAGGCAGAGCAGAGAGAAGCCGCCGGAGCGGTGGACAAGGCAGAGCAGAGAGAAGCCGCCGGAGCGGTGTGTAAGTCAGAGCAGAGAGAAACCGCTGTTGCAGTGAGCAAGGCAGAGCAGAGAGAAGCCGCTGGAGCAGTGGGCAAGTCAGAGCAGAGAGAAACCGCCAGAGCGGTGGGTAAGGCAGAGCAGAGGGAAGCCGCCGGAGCGATGGGCAAGTCAGAGCAGAGAGAAACCGCCGGAGCGGTCGGCAAGCAGAGCCGAACAGAGCTGAAGGTGCAGGCAGATAGGACAGGGCTCTGTTCACATGGAACAGATTGGAAAATACAGGATGATGGCTAGAACACAGGAGGAAGATACATAGGAAGGGAAAAGGGACAAGCAGAACCAGAAACACACAAGGTACTTCCTATGAAGTAGCGAGTGGACACAAAACTCACAAACAGAAGTACAGAGACAACGAGTTGGAGTTAGGTGCAGGTTCAGATACTGCAGGAAAAGGGAAGGTACGGACATAGAGACAAACAGGTAACAGGCTAGGATACAGTTCAGACAGGAACGGCTACTGCAATGAGATACAAGAACGAGCCTATGTATACAGCCCCCAGAGTGGCGGAAACAGACTGGAAGTCACAGGTAACAGGCCTGGGTATACAGCCCCCAGAGTGGCGGAAACAGACTAGAAGTCACAGGTAACAGGTCTGGGTATGCAGCCCCCAGAGTGGCGGAAACAGACTAGAAACAGGACAGGACCTGGCAATTCAGCAGAAAAGACTAACTGAGTGAAGGTTTTGCTCAGGCCCCTCCTTCTGGGTGGAGGGGGTTTAAATATCCAGTGACTCACAGCAATAGGCTGGAGACCCATTAGGGGTGCGCCCACAGCAGCTATAAAAATCAGGAAGTAACCGGGCCGCCGCCCTAAGCAATCAGTCAAGAGACATGCACACGGCATGAACTGGAGCAAGGTTTGTAGGCTGGACTGACAGGTAAGATTGCGGTCTTGCATAGTGGGAGGTGGTGCACTATGCAAGCACGCCGCCAGGGATGTTACAGTGTGCTTCGTGTGGACCTTCGTAGCACTGGGGTGATACTGGAGTCTGTGCATGCACTCTCTGTTAACCTATCAGGTGTATGTGCTGGTAAATTATAAAACTGCCTCAATCTCTCTATGGGACTGGCAAGTGCACTAATTACTGGGCCTTCAGGCTCTGCTTCAACGGGTGATCCTCCTCTGACTGAGGACTCTTCCTGTTCCTGAGCAGGTTCCTCTAGGGCGCTCACAGGTTCTTCTTGTGGTTGATAGAAGTGTATTACTGGTATAATAACTGCTCCATCAAGTTGAGGCCAGTCTGCAGGGAAATCTCCTAGAACTGTGAGAAGCACATCTTCCTTGGGTTCTTCCAGTGCTATAGGAGGTATTTCTTCCTCCGTTGTCTTCAGTCGACCTGGCCACACTTTCAAGTGGTCTCTTGAGACTGTTGCAGTTGTCTTACCTCCATCCTTACTGATCAGGCAGGTTTTACTGTTGTCAAATCTGGAGTTTAGCACAGTGTAGGGCTCTCTTTCCCACTGGTCATCGAGCTTGTGACCTCTTCTTTTCCGCTTTAGCAATATCTCTCCAGGTGCCAAGGGTTCTGCTGGAGCATGTTTATTGTACTGCTTTTCCTGTCTTTCCCTCACCTTGTTTAGACTGTCTTCGACACAGGCCTGTACCTTCCTGTACTGCTCTTGCTGACTTGTGTCCCAATCTTCAGTGGACGTATCTGCAGCAGGTTCTACCTCTCCGAGCTCCAGGTCCATGGGCAATTTTCCAGGTCTTGCTCTCATGAGGTACGCTGGGGTACAATTTGTAGAACTCACGAGTATGTGGTTATACAGGTCCACTAGGTCAGGTAGCTTTTCTGGCCACTGGTTCCTCTCTTCCAAAGGCAGGGTCTTTAGCAAGTCAATGACGATGTTGTTCATTTTCTCACACATACCGTTGGTCTGCGGATGATATGGCGTAGTCCGGATCTTCTTGCATCCATACAGGTGTCAGAATTCCTTGAATAGCTCAGCTTCGAAAGCAGGGCCTTGTTCTGTTAGCATCTTTTCCGGATATCCATGGGGTCTGCAGAAGTAGGCTTGGAAAGTTCTTGCCGCAGGTTCTGCTGTCAGGTCCTTGACAGCAGCTACCACCAGGAACCGGAAATAGTGACCCACCATGGCCAGGGCATAGGAGTAGCCTGATCTGCTGGGCGACAGTTTGACATGATCCAGAGCGACAATTTCCAGGGGTTGGGCTGTTTTGATGGACGGCAAGGGTGCTTCTGGCTGTCGTAGTATTTTCTTCTAAGGCTACAGGGCCCAAAATTCCGGCACCACCTTTCTATGGAGCTCCGCATTCCAACCCAATAGAACCGGTCCTTCAGCAGGGTTTCCAGCTTCTTCCAGCCAAAGTGACCTGCTTTATCGTGGTAGGCCTCCAACACCATATGGATATCCATCCTGGGTACAACAATCTGCCACACCATTTCATGGGTCTTGGGGTTGACATACCTTCTGCACAGCTTCTCTCTGTAGATGAACAGCCTGCTTCTCTCATTCCACAGATGTTTGGCTTGCGGAGGAGCATCCTTCTCCAGGTGAGAATCTTCTTGGGTTATCAGTCTTTTGATGAGGCTGACAACCGGGTCACTGTCCTGGGTCTCCTTCCAACTGTGATGAGGTAAAGGATTCAGCGTCCTACCATGACATCTTCTGGAGGCGTGCTGCTCGGGGACCACTCTGCTTCTGTGGAACGCAGGTAATTCAACTTCTTCTAGGTCATCCACTTCATCCTCGGTGTCCGACTGGTGGGGAATTCTTGACAAGGCATCAGCATTGGTATTCTTGTGACCTGCCCGGTACTTGATTGTTAACTGATAATTCGACAACCTGGCCACCCAACGCTGTTCCATGGCTCCCAACCTGGCTGTCTCCAGGTGTGTCAAGGGATTATTGTCGGTAAAGGCTGTGAATTTAGTTGAGGCTAGGTAATGCTTGAATCTTTCAGTGATAGCCCAGACCAAGGCCAGGAACTCCAGCTTGTAGGAACTGTAATTCTCCGGGTTCCTCTCAGTAGGGCGAAGCTTCCTACTGGCATACGCAATTACCTTTTCTCTGCCATTTTGCTTCTGGGACAACACAGCTCCCAGTCCCTCGTTGCTGGCGTCGGTGTACAACAGGAAAGGCTGGCTGTAGTCAGGGTAAGCCAGGATTTCTTCACCGGTTAGGACTTCCTTCATTGATGCAAAGGACTCAGTCTGCTCTTTGCCCCACTGGAATGGGGGACTTTTTCCTCTTTTGGACTGTCCTACCAGGAGATCTTGTAGTGGTGCTACCTTTTTGGTATAGTCCTTTATGAACCTTCTGTAGTATCCGACCAGTCCCAGGAATTGCCATACTTCTTTGATGTTTCTTGGTTCAGGCCACTTCTGGATGGCAGTGACCTTCTCCAGGTCTGGTGCTACTCCCTCTGAGCTGACTACGTGTCCCAGGTACTGAACCTTCTGCTTGAGCAGGTGGCACTTAGAAGGTTTTAGTTTCATCCCATACCGGGACAATGCCTCAAATACCCCTGCCAGGTGCTTTAGATGGTCTTCATACGTCCTCGAGTACACGATAACGTCATCCAGGTATAGTAGCACTGTCTCAAAGTTCCGGTGTCCCAAGCAACACTCCATCAACCTCTGGAATGTTCCGGGTGCGTTGCAGAGTCCAATCGGTATGCTGTTGAATTCGCACAGTCCCATCAGGGTGGCAAAGGCTGTCTTCTCCCGATCTTCCTCAGCAACAGAGACTTGCCAGTACCCGCTAGTGAGATCCAATGTAGAGAAGTAATTGGCAGATTTTATTGCAGCCAGGGAGTCCTCTATACGGGGCAAAGGGTATGCATCTTTATGTGTTATTCGATTAATTTGTCTATAATCTACACACATCCTCATGCTACCGTCCTTCTTCCTGACCAGGACCAGGGGAGATGCCCAGGGGCTATAGCTATCCCTTATTACCCCCCCTTTTTCATGTCATGCAACATTTCTTTGGCTTTTTGGTAATGTGCTGGTGGTATGGGTCTGTAACGCTCCTTAATGGGTGGATGGTTACCTGTGGGTATGTGATGTTGTACCCCTTTAACCCTTCCAAAATCAAGTGGGAGTTTACTAAACACCTATTCATATTCCTGAACCACTCTGTAAACACCGTGTTTCTGATGGACAGGGGTGGCGTCAGTCCCAACATGGAGCTGTTGACACCATTCCTCCGGCTGAGCTTCGGAGTCATTATACTCCACTGTATCCAGTGCGGTCAAGGATTCCACTGTGTGTATGGCATCATTATTCACAGTATACAATCTGGCAAAAGTGGCGTATCTTGGCAATTTGACTTCCTCCTCCCTACAATTTAGGAGACGTACAGGTACCCTCCCATTGCATACATCAACTACCCCTCTAGCAGCTAGGAGTGTAAGTCTGTGCTCTGAGCTAGTGGGCTTCACTACCGCCTGGTAGTTCTGTCCCTTGAGACATATTGCTGCCCTACACCAAATCAGCATCTCACTCATTGGGGGAATCACAATGGGTATCGGGTCTGTCACCCGTACATTACCAATCTCACCACCTGTTAGCTTTACCTGTTGCTGGTACAGGAGGGCTCGAATTTCTTTCTGGAGCACCTTCCTCTGCCCTGGTTTGGCAGTGTCAGCTATCTGTTGGAGTAAAAACAACACTTCTCCCAAACAGTTACCAACAATATTCATACCAAGTATCATATACGGATTGGTATCACCAGGGTTAGATTCTATGACAATTAGTCCTTGGTCCTTTAGTTCCACTCTCCCCACCTTCACTGTCACGTCCTTAACCCCTACTAGGTTAAGAGGAAGGCCATTAGAGGCATACACGGAGAGGTTCGGGGCTGGCGGGTGGAGTTTATCTATGGACCAGTACCTTTTGTAGAGGACATCAGGTATGATGGTTACCTGTGAGCCGGTGTCCAGTAATGCAGGTGTTGCTATGCCGTCCAGCACGATGGACAGGAAAGGCCTTCCTCCTACAAACCGGTCGTACCAGCTTGATGGGCCTGGTTGATCTACTCCTGGGTGTCGGCCCTTGGCCCCAGGGTTTGCCCGTTTAAAGGACAGTTCCGCGTGGTGTGACCTGCCTTGTGGCAACGGTAGCAGATGAATTCTCCTGGAGTGCGACGTTGGTCCTCCCACGGGGTGGCGTTGTCCTCCTATGGGGTGGCGTTGTCCTCCTCCTTCTCCTCTTCCAGGGGACATTCTTAGGGCTGTCGGCGAGTAAGATCCTTCCTTCCGGCTCGTGCTCCGTCCGTAGCTGCAGGACGCTCAAAACAGTGGTCAGGGTTTTACTTAGCTGACGCACTTCAGAGCGCAGGCTGTCCAGCTTGCTAGGGGGCACTGTTTGCATTTTTCTTTCAGCCGTTAATGAAGGAGCAGTGGGTGCTGCGGGCACTGGGGTGGCCCCACCCTGGTAACGCTGGATAGCAGTATCTGATGGTTCCAGGGGCTGCAGACCCTTAATAGCCATATCCTTCAGGGCGTCAAAGGTGGCATTTGGATGATCTAAGGCCCACCACCGTACGGTTCTGCTCTCCTCCTGGGACCTCAACCCCCGGATGAACTGTTCTGTCAGCATTTTGTCCTCACCATGTATGCTGGCTGGACTAACCTGTTTCAGGGCCAGCAGGGCTTCCTGTAAGCGCCAGGCATAGTCCCGGATACTGTCCTCAGGTTTCTGGGTACAGTGGTAGAACCTCATCCGGAGAACTTTCTCAGTGCGGTTTTAAAACACAGTTTGCAGTCTCTTAAAGATAATGGATGCTGATTCCTGGTCTGCAGCTGGCCAAGTTTCAACTTCCCGCTCTGCGGCACCAGTCAATTGTCCCAGCACAACAGCGGCTCTCTGTTTACCAGTCATTGAGTATATATCCAGTACACCGCATATTTTCCTTTTGAATCCAGACAGGGTGTTTGGTTTGCCGTCATACTGGGGAAGCCATTTTGCTCCAGGGATATACGGCAGGGCCATGGATATCAACGGAGTCACGACCCCTGCTGGTGGGGCGGCCCTCCAGCCTGAGCAGCGCCGGGCGCGAGTTGAGCATCGAGAGCGTTAACCGGTGCTCCGGTGTCTTGCTGGTCGTCGGCCATGGTTGCGCCCCCCTAGTAAACCGTGGCCTACCTCCTGTTTCTTTAATCGGGTAGGCCGCATCTGCGCAGATGCCGGTCTCCTTCCAGGACCTGACGCTTCCTGGTGCTGCGTCAGAGCGCAAGGCGGGGCTTGAGCTTCGTGCGCTTCCAACAGTCACGCCTCTCTGATTCCCGCGGTTACGCCCCTCTTCTTCCCGCGCGGTGACGCTGTAATGGCGGCGATGTTCACCACAGTACAAAACACAGTTCAAATACGGCACACAGTACTCGGTGGCAACGGGCACGAAATCCTGTTCGTGACGCCAGGAAAGAGAGATGTGTCACCCAGGGGGAATATAGGGGACTCGGTACCCGGGCCTTTTACCTTGTTTAGGAGTTCACGGCAGTCGGCTCCCAGGCCCGTACTCTGGGTCTCTCTTTAAAAAGGGGTTTGAGTGTACAGTTTGTCTCGTGACGCCACCTGTGGTTTCCGGTAATGATTACTGGCACTGCTGCAGACCTCCGGGGGGTGATGGGATGGCAGCTGGGATGTTTCTGCTCCCCACAGGTGGAGCGGGCCCCCGGGGCAGTGTAGGTGCAAATGGTGGTGATGCTAGGGCTTGCAGTGCAGGAGAGATGGCGCAGCAGGAGTAACTGACAGAGACAGGAGATTCACTTCAGTACCTTTACTGGTGCAGATGTCAGGTACGGTCCAGGGTACTCAGTAGGAAGGGTGCACTTCAGGACTTCTCCCCAGTGAGCGGGTATAAGGCCTCCTGGTCCGTGTCTCCCTCTCTCTAAGCTCCTGGCCAGCCTGCAACTGGGCCTAGCTTCTGTGTCGTGCTGTTCCTTCTCCTGTCGCTTGGTAGTAGGACCTTTTTCTGGCAAGCACTATCCCTGGATGCCGGGGCCTTCGTGGTTCCTAGTCCTGTCAAGGGTTTAGCTTCAGGTCGACCGGGGACTTGTAGTCCTCCTGGTAAGCCGGTGATCCCTACTGGGTATAAAGGACCCTGTAGGCGTGGACCCGGTGTCTGGTTTGTGTCTTGGGGTGAGCCTATGATGCTCCTCTGCCCCCTCAACTCTTCTCTCCTCTCCTCTTTGCCTCTGGCCACACTCGGGGCCCTCAATTCAGCAGCAGACGTGCTGCTTCTTCACTGCTCTCAGTGGCAGCACACTCTCTGACTAAGCTGAACTGCCTGGCTCCACCCTCCATATATATATCCCTAACAGGGCTCCCTCTGGTGGTATGAGGTGGAAGGGTGGAGGTGTCTGCATGTAGTGAGGGCCTCTTGTGGAGAAGTCCATCCATGCACCCTTTTGGGTCCTGTGGTACCTGTGAACAGCAGGGTGCCAAAGGAACAGTTCTCAAATGACATGGGAACAGCATGAGGAAGACCCCTGGAAGCATCTCTGACTCCCAGATCACTGCTGTCAACAACGTTGTCAGAGGTATTACGCCACTTTTACGGACTCACAATAAAACATACCAAAACGAAACCAAAATGGATTTTCCTGGGAAATATGTTAAGGAACATCCTTTCCAGGGTAATGACTTGTATATAAGGCAAAATAAATAACCAAAACCAAAAATACTCCTCCACACCTTGGGCTATGTTCACACATTGCGTTTTTGATGCGTTTTTGCACTTTTGCATTGCTTTCAATTTGTAATTTTAACATTTTACAACCTTATCTGGCCATGTGGTTTGTGACACATCATCAGACACATGCATACGGTGCTGAAAAGACATGGGAACAGCATGGGGAAGACCTCTGGAAGCATCTCTGACTTCCAGGTCACTGCCTAAAAGTGTGCCCATCATAAGTGATCCTTGGCACATGCGAAGATGCCTCCCACCATGCACCTGTTGTTGCAGACTTGCAACAATCACTGTCCACGTCCTTGTCCCACTGCAGCGTTCAATTGTTGACGCGACCCCTGGGCCGTGGGGTACTCGGTGCCGGGCCGGTAGATGCCGGGGGTGATATCACAGTGGCGGTGACCCGGTCCGTGACCCAGGGCAGTCAATAAAAAGGGGGAGGGATTCTATTTATAGGGGATTTATAGAGTTCGTGACGCCACCTGTGGTTTCTGGTAATTTGTACCAGCGCTGCTGCTGACCTCTGAGGCAGTTGTTAGGGCAGCTAGGATGGAACAGCTCCCCACAGGTGGAGCGGGACTCAGGGCAGTGTAGAGTTTGATGGTGGGTGGCGCTGGGACTTGTGGTGCAGGAGGGATGGCGCAGCTTAACATAACTGACGGAGGCAGGGGAGTGCAGTCATCCGAGTTTTACTCACAGTTCTTATTCAA
Source organism: Phyllobates terribilis (assembly GCF_046119375.1). Lineage (NCBI taxonomy): Eukaryota > Metazoa > Chordata > Amphibia > Anura > Dendrobatidae > Phyllobates > Phyllobates terribilis. The sequence continues at coordinate 112,036,968 of NW_027362764.1, read as the reverse complement.
GGTTCTCAGGTGCACTGTACGGGTGTCCGCCTCCGCGTCGCACTGCGTCTACCAGTTCAGCTCTTCCTCAGATGTGTCAGGAGCGCTTGACGGAACCCCACTCTCTTTATGTTCCTTACTAGACCGACTTCTCGCGCCGGGTCTTCTCCCTCCTGCCCTGTGCTTTCCTACACACAGTCCCGATCAGGTGCTCTGAAGTCCCTCTGGGCAACCTGGAGTTCCCGGACCTACTTGACCCTCACGGTGACTAGGATGAGACTGTGGCGACTGCACCATGGAAGTGCAGAAGCCTCCGTTTTTTCCAGCCGAGACCTGGAGTAACACGGCTGGGCCAGGGACCGGTCCCTTCTTGCGGCCTGATCCCTCTGACACCTGGCAGATTCGGGGCGTACGGGTGCCGTCCTGCACTCACCGTACCCCCTAGGATCCCTTCTGTAGAACAGAGCCTTTCTCCTCTGCTCCCCTCCTGGGCCTCTATCACTAGGCCCCACTTGTGGAGCAGAGCTCCTGAAGAGACTCTGCTCCTCAGACTGCTCACTGACTGTTCTCCACTGACTGACCTCTGCCACCCTAAGATGGCTTCCCTTTATATATACCTCCTGTAAAGGTGCTCCCCTAAACTGCTTCCTCCACCCACACCCACTACTGGTTCCCCCTACCTTTGGTTCCCCCACTCCAGCCAGGGACTGGGCTCAGCAGGAGCACAGTGCATCTTGCCCTTCCAGCTGGCCTGGAGTAGTGTAGTGTTGAATGTGGGTGTTGGGGTTCCAGGCAGCACTCCCTCCTTACCTGAGAGAAGGAGACACCACACCTCTGGGTGAGTTGCAGTACCTCTGTGGCGACTGAACCCTCAGGGGCGCCACATTGTCCCTACCCCATTCCTTGGAATGCAAGCGCAAGTATGCAGGCAGCCAGCCACCCAGCCACCCACAGGCTGCAATACTATACTGCCAAATTTTTGACAGCTGCTTGCACTTGAAACGTGGCCTATTAAGCTCGTGGAGGCTGAAGCTTTTCACAACCTCATGCCGGTGGCGGCCAGGTGTCCATACTCGGTCCCCAGCCACCACTATATTTACCGGTATCGCCTCCGCCTTCCACAAGCACGGGTCCCACAACATTACCCGTGCCCTCCCCAATGCACTTACTGGGAAGGACCGCCTAACCACAAACACGTGGACAGGTGAATGTGGCCAGGGACGGTACGGAGCCAGTCCACAGCTTTTTTTTGTTGACAGTTGTATTTAGCTCGGTGAAAGGACTGTCTTAGAGGGAAACCCTATCTACCCTGCATGTCATTTCTCACAGGAAGTCCTGTAATGCAGCTTGTTGCAGAAGCAATGGCAGCCCATCCAACATCAACTCGCCCTTGTCGGTGGTGCTTTGACACACACACACACATCTTTCTTTGCGCATTTAATTTCTTGAATACAGAGTTGGACAATGGCCTGATCTGTAATACGGTTTGAGAAATAACATGCATAAGCATGGCCGATCCACATTAAAAAGCAGCCATAGAGTGTCCGGGAACCTTCCCCCACACTTTTCTTAGTCAGGGCTGCTTTTCGGCAGGTTTGGACGGGCCCACCAGAGAACCAGAGACTCCTCCGGCGGGCCCTGGCTTCTCCTTCAGGAGAGTTCATATTGCCGAGGTGAGGCCATGATGATGATAGAGGCCACCATCTGCTTAGTTTTCTGTTACTTGGAATGCAAGTGCAAGTATGCAGACAGCCAGCCACCCACCCACAGGCTGCAACACTAAACTAACAGATTTCTGGGCAGCTTTTTGCTCTTGAAATATGGCCTTTTAAGCTCGTGGAGGCGGAAGCTTTTCACAACCTCATGCCGGCGGTGGCCGGGTGTCCATGCTCGGTCCCCAGCCACCACTATATTTACCGGTATCGCCTCCGCCTTCCACAAGCACGGGTCCCACAACATTACCCGTGCCCTCCCCAGTGCACTTACTGGGAAGGACAGCCTAACCACAAACACGTGGACAGGTGAATGTGGCCAGGGACGGTACGGAGCCAGTCCACAACTTTTTTTTGCTGACAGTTGTATTTAGCTTGGTGAAAGGACTGGCATAGAGGGAAACCCTATCTACCCTGCATGTCATTTCTCACAGGAAGTCCTGTAATGCAGCTTCCTGCAGAAGCAATGGCAGCCCGTCCAACATCAACTCGCCCTTCTCGGTGGTGCTTTGACACACACACACACATCTTTCTTTGCGCATTTAATTTCTTGAATACAGAGTTGGACAATGGCCTGATCTGTAATGCGGTTTGAGAAATAACATGCATAAGCATGGCCGATCCACATTAAAAAAGCAGCCATAGAGTGTCTGGGAACCTTTCCACACACTTTTCTTAGCCAGGACTGCTTCTCAGCAGGGTTGGACGGTCCCACCAGAGAATCCTCTGGTGTGCCTTGGCTTCTACCTCAAGAAAGTTCATGATAGCGCTTACTTTGCAGCTGCTAATGGGCTCTTGAGCGGGGGAGAAAGGTTAGCCCTCAGAATCAAATCTGTAGCGTCGGCGTCCCTGCCCCCTGCTAGGCAGGGACGCCGTTCCCCTCACCTCTCCGCTCCGTGCCCGGCGGCTTCCTCCCGCTCTGCTGGCAGCGCGCGCTGCTTCCTGGCCTCTGTGCTTAGGGCGCGCGCGCGCCCCCCCCTCTCTTAAAGGGGCCGCACGCGCCGTCCTAAGGAGTCCCCGGCCAATGGCCGGAGGACCTCTCCATATATAAGGCACCTCCTCCAAAATGGAGGTGCCCGAGCAATGTTGTTGCAAAGCCTTCACTCTGCTTCAGCCCTCAGGTCCCGTTGCCAGTGACCTGCCAGTCACCTGCCTGATTCCTGCCTGTTACCTGCCAGTCATCTGCCAGATTCCTGCTTGATACCTGCCTGATATCCGCTTACCAGCTTGCAAGCCTGCGGTCCGACGGTCTGCTCTCCGACACCTGTCAGTCTGTCTATGGACCAGCCTACCCGCTCACCTGGGAGCGCTCACCTGTTACTTGCTTGCTAGCCTACCTGGAGGCTCTGCCGTCACTTGCCGTGACCACCTGCCTGTCCAGAGACTCTTGCCCGCTCACCTGGGAGCGCTCACCTGCTACCTGCCTGCTAGCCTACCTGGAGGCTCTGCCGTCACTTGCCGTGACCACCTGCCTGTCCAGAGACTCTTGCCCGCTCACCTGGGAGCGTCCACCCGCTACCTGTCTGCTAGTCTACCTGGAGGTTCTGCCGTCACTTGCCGTGACCACCTGCCTGTCCAGAGACTCTCGCCCGCTCACCTGGGAGCGCTCACCAGCCACCAGCTCGCTGCCCTTCTACCCAGAGACTGTCCCTGTCACTTGCCGTGACTACCTGCCCTTCTACCCAGAGACTGTCCCTGTCACTTGCCGTGACTACCTGCCCTTCTACCCAGAGACTGTCCCTGTCACTTGCTGTGACTACCTGCCCCTCTACCCAGAGACTGTCCCTGTCACTTGCCGTGACTACCTGCCCGTCTTCCCTGGGAGCCACCCGCTTCCTTACAAGGACTGCCCCCTTGTATAGTTGCACAGAGGTTCCACCTCCCAGTCCCGTTACAGTTTGCTCGGGCCATGGAACCCGGTGGCCCCCAGATCTCCGATCTGCACCAGGAAGTCTTACGTCAGAAAACTCAGCAGGAGGTGGTACTGTCCTATCTACGGTCCGTTAACTCTCGTCTAGGCGCATTGTGTGACTCGTCTATGTCTACCTCTGGTCCAGCCGTGCCTATTCCTGCGGTACCGCAATCCAGTCCCTTCATGGTACCCGACTATGGACCTCGGCTTCTGGCACCTCCACGCTTTGCCGGCGAGCCTACTTTAGCTCGGGGTTTCATAAACCAGTGCACCCTGCACTTTGAGCTATTGGCATACCAGTTCATCTCCGACCGGGTCAAGGTTGCCTTCATCATGTCCCATCTCACTGGGGAGGCACTGGCATGGCTAAATCCCCTGTGGGAGAGAGGGGATCCCCTGGTGTCCGACCTGCCGTCTTTCCTCGCTGCTTTCCGGAAAGTCTTCGATGAACCTGGACGGAAAACCTCTTCTGCCTCCTCTCTGCTACGTCTCCGCCAAGGGAGTCTCACCGTAGGCCAATATGCCATACGGTTCCGCACCCTCGCTTCTGAGCTTGCCTGGGAAAATGAGGCTCTGGTGTCCGTCTTCTGGGAGGGTCTTTCCGGTCGGATTAAGGACGAGTTAGCTGGTCGGGACATTCCTACCACTCTGGATGACCTGGTGTCACTAGCTACCCGGATTGGCATCCGGTTCCAAGAACGTGCCAAAGAGACTACCTGGGAGAAAGACTTTTCTTGCTCTGCTCCTACTTCCCTGAGACCTGCCTCTCAACCAGTCACTCCGCGGGCGCCTTCGCCTGAACCTATGCAGATCGACCAGACCAAGATGGTCAGATCTCGCCAAGAATCTCGCCGAGCCGAGGGAAGCTGTTTCTATTGTGGCAGTATGGAGCACTTCATCCGTTCCTGTCCGGAGAAGCCGGGAAACGCCAGTGTCTAGGACCGCTCGGAGAGGTCATCCTAGACAAAAGTAAGCCCTCTCAGTCTCTGACTTTACCGGTCTCTATTGCTTGGGGAGAAAACCGTCACTTTGAACTCGCCCACCTGGATTCTGGAGCTGCTGGAAACCTCATCTCCCAGTCTCTGGTAGAGAGATACCGTATTCCCACCAAGTCCCTGGCTGAACCATTATCAGTCGCCTCCGTGGATGGAAGACTTCTCTCGGAGACCATCCTGCTCGTCACTGAACCCATAACCCTGTAGGTGGGAATGCTGCACTCTGAGGAAATCTCATTCCATGTGTTGTCCGGACTTTCTCACTCCCTGTTGCTAGGTCTACCTTGGCTCCAGACACACGAACCCGTATTGAACTGGCGATCCGGTGAAGTACTCCGATGGGGTCCAGACTGCCATAGGACCTGCCTGGTTCCGGTCCGCCCAGCTCGCCCTCTGCCAACTCCAGCTAATTTACCAGGTCTCCTGGCTCCTTACTGGCCCTATGCGGACGTCTTCGGTAAGAAGGAAGCAGAGACGTTGCCACCCCATAGGCCATATGACTGCCCGATCGACCTGGTACCTGGCACCACTCCTTCCCGTGGGCGTATCTACCCGTTGTCTGCAGCCGAGACCCGGGCCATGTCTGAGTACATTGAAGAGAATCTGGCTAGGGGATTTATCCGAAAATCTATCTCCCCGGCTGGAGCCGGATTCTTCTTTGTCAAAAAGATAGACGGCTCGCTACGCCCCTGTATTGACTATAGAGGACTCAATCAGATCACGGTTAAAAATAAATACCCCCTTCCGCTCATCTCTGAGTTATTTGATCGTCTTAAAGGCGCCAGGATCTTCTCCAAGCTGGATCTACATGGAGCGTATAACCTGGTCCGTATCCGTCAGGGAGACGAGTGGAAAACAGCATTTAATACCCGGGACTGACACTATGAGTACCGTGTGATGCCCTTCGGTCTCTGCAATGCTCCCGCCATCTTCCAAGAACTGGTCAACGACATCATCCATGACCTTCTTTACTCCTGCATGGTGGTATACCTGGACAACATCTTGGTCTTCTCTCCGGATCTTCCCACACACCGGAGGGATGTTCGTCAGGTCCTGCTTAGGCTCAGGCAGAACCACCTCTATGCTAAATACGAGAAGTGCCTTTTTGAGCAGACCTCTCTTCCTTTCCTGGGCTATGTTATCTCCCAGACAGGCTTGCGAATGGATCCCGAGAAGCTCTCTGCTGTCCTAAAGTGGCCCCGTCCGGAGGGCTTGAAGGCAATACAGCGATTCCTGGGCTTCGCTAATTACTATTGTCTCTTCATTCCTCACTTCTCGTCACGGACTGCGCCCATATCTGCGCTCACCCGTAAGGGAGCAAATCCCAAGGTATGGTCATCCGAAGCTGAGGAGGCCTTCCTTTCCCTGAAACAAGCCTTCTCCTCTGTCCCTGTGCTGCACCGTCCGGACTGCAACAAACAGTTCTACCTGGAGGTTGATGCCTCCTCCTCTGGAGCCGGAGCGGTGCTCACCCAGAAGTCTTCCTCCGGGAGAATGGTAACCTGCGGCTTTTTCTCTAAAATCTTCTCCTCCTCTGAGCGCAATTACTCCATAGGAGACCGAGAACTGCTTGCCGTTAAATTGGCGCTGGAGGAGTGGCGTTACCTGCTTGAAGGGGCTCTATACCCGGTGATCATCTATACGGATCACAAGAACCTGGCATATCTCCAAAATGCCCAAAGACTTAATCCACGTCAGGCCCGGTGGTCTTTGTTCTTTGCCCGCTTCGATTTCATCCTTCATTTCCGCCCGGCGGACAAAAATGTCAAAGCTGATGCCTTGTCCCGATCCTTCCTGTCCTCCGACCAAGAGGAGGAGCCTATGCACATTATCGACCCCTCCAAGGTGATGAATGTGGCCCCCTTGGATTTGACTCGTCTTCCACCCGGCAAGATGTTCGTGGCGCCTCCAGACCGTGAGAGGGTTCTTCGCTGGGGTCATTCTTCTAAACTAGCTGGCCATGCCGGCCAAAAGAAGACCTTCCTACTCATTTCCCGGCATTACTGGTGGTCTACCCTGCGTAAGGATGTGGTAGACTTCGTCTCTGCCTGTTCTTCTTGTGGCCGCAACAAAGTTCCCAGACACTTACCAGCTGGTCATCTCCTGCCGCTTCCCATACCTGTTGCCCCGTGGCAACACATCGCTATGGACTTCATTACCAATCTTCCTGTCTCTGCCGGGTGTACTGTCATTTGGGTGGTCGCGGACCGCTTCTCTAAAATGGCCCACTTCATTCCCCTGCCTGGTCTTCCGTCTGCACCTGAGCTGGCTAAGGACTTTATTCGCCATATCTTCCATCTCCATGGCCTACCCCTCCACATCGTGTCGGATCGAGGGGTTCAGTTTACCTCACGCTTCTGGAGAGCCACATGTAAACTGCTGGACGTCAACCTGGACTTCTCCTCCGCTTACCACCCTCAGTCCAATGGTCAAGTGGAGCGGATCAATCAGATCCTTACCAGCTATCTCCTGCACTTTGTTAATGCCCACCATTCTGATTGGGTGGACCTCCTTCCTTGGGCCGAGTTCTCTTATAATAACCACGAGAGCGAATCCTCTTCCAAGTCCCCGTTCTTTATTGTCTATGGCCAGCACCCCCGGATTCCGTTTCCCGTCTCCGCCTCTGTGGACAACCCTGCCGCGCAGTCTCTTGTCAGCGAGTTTTCTACCATTTGGGAGAGTACCAGGTCTGCACTTCTTCAGTCCTCCGAGCGGATGAAGCGTTATGCTGACAAGAGACGTCTGGATCCGCCTCAATTCCGTCCGGGAGACAAGGTTTGGCTCTCTTCCAAACATGTACGGCTCAAGATACCCTCCTACAAGTTAGGTCCTCACTTCATCGGTCCTTTCGAAATCCTCAGGCAAATTAATCCAGTGGCCTACAAATTAAAACTCCCGGCCACCTTACGGATTCCCAACTCCTTCCACGTATCTCTCCTCAAACCCGTTGTCTTTAACTCTTTTTCCAACAATCCAGGTACTCCTCCTGCTCCGGTTTCCGCTGAAGAAGTCTTTGAGGTAAAGAGTATTCTGGCCACTAAGAGGGTAAGAGGAAAGACCTTTTTTTTGGTAGATTGGAAGGGGTTTGGTCCTGAGGAGAGAACATGGGAGCCCCGGGATAACATCCATGCCCCTCTCATCCTTGCTAAATTTCTCTCTGGCCTAAAAAAGGGGGGGCCTAAAGGGGGGGGTAATGTAGCGTCGGCGTCCCTGCCCCCAGCTAGGCAGGGACGCCGTTCCCCTCACCTCTCCGCTCCGTGCCCGGCGGCTTCCTCCCGCTCTGCTTGCAGCGCGTGCTGCTTCCCGGCCTCTGTGCTTAGGGCGCGCGCGCGCCCCCCCTCTCTTAAAGGGGCCGCGCGCGCCGTCCTAAGGAGTCCCCGGCCAATGGCCGGAGGACCTCTCCATATATAAGGCACCTCCTCCAAAATGGAGGTGCCCGAGCAATGTTGTTGCAAAGCCTTCACTCTGCTTCAGCCCTCAGGTCCCGTTGCCAGTGACCTGCCAGTCACCTGCCTGATTCCTGCCTGTTACCTGCCAGTCATCTGCCAGATTCCTGCTTGATACCTGCCTGATATCCGCTTACCAGCTTGCAAGCCTGCGGTCCGACGGTCTGCTCTCCGACACCTGTCAGTCTGTCTATGGACCAGCCTACCCGCTCACCTGGGAGCGCTCACCTGTTACTTGCCTGCTAGCCTACCTGGAGGCTCTGCCGTCACTTGCCGTGACCACCTGCCTGTCCAGAGACTCTTGCCCGCTCACCTGGGAGCGCTCACCTGCTACCTGCCTGCTAGCCTACCTGGAGGCTCTGCCGTCACTTGCCGTGACCACCTGCCTGTCCAGAGACTCTTGCCCGCTCACCTGGGAGCATCCACCCGCTACCTGTCTGCTAGTCTACCTGGAGGTTCTGCCGTCACTTGCCGTGACCACCTGCCTGTCCAGAGACTCTCGCCCGCTCACCTGGGAGCGCTCACCAGCCACCAGCCCGCTGCCCTTCTACCCAGAGACTATCCCTGTCACTTGCCGTGACTACCTGCCCTTCTACCCAGAGACTGTCCCTGTCACTTGCCGTGACTACCTGCCCTTCTACCCAGAGACTGTCCCTGTCACTTGCTGTGACTACCTGCCCCTCTACCCAGAGACTGTCCCTGTCACTTGCCGTGACTACCTGCCCGTCTTCCCTGGGAGCCACCCGCTTCCTTACAAGGACTGCCCCCTTGTATAGTTGCACAGAGGTTCCACCTCCCAGTCCCGTTACAAAATCCTCTGGTGGGCACAATCTATTTAAATAGAGTGGGAGTTTTATTTCACCACAGCCATATTCTTTAGCTCGGTGAAAGGACTGGCATAGAGGGAAACCTTATCTATCCCGGCTGTCATTTCTCCGTCACCAGGTTCCGCCCATTGTCACACACGACCATGCTTGGCTGTATGTTCAGCAGTGAGAGCCACAGATCAGGCTGCTGTGTTACAGCTTTCAACAACTCTGCAGCGCTGGGCGGTTTGTCAATTAAGCATTAAGCATGTTATCTTCAGCACATCCTGTTGCCGCTTGGCCAAGGCAGTGCTGCAGTGCTGTCAGCTTGTGACTGATGTGGTCATTTCGGAGATGGAGGAGGAGGTGCATGAGCTGAACAATGTGATTACATTGTTGTTAAATTGGTGACGCTGTTTTTTATACTAAAGAAAGATCCTATTGTTTTTTTTTTTTTTTAAGACAAATGCATTCACCGGGAAATGTCATTTTAACATTTTACAACCTTAGCTGGCAATGTGGTGTGTGACACATCATCAGACACTTCCTGTTTTATTTATGATGGAGGGACTCTGAAAGTCATAAAGCCTATTTTTATAGGGACATCAGACTGCCCTTACTATTCTTAAAAGGCCAGCAGTCGGCCCTAGCTATTGTTAGAGAGTCATCAGTTGGCTATGCTTTGCTGTTCCCATTATTAACAAGTGGGTCTCCTATACTGTTATTGCGTATTCAGTGACTGCAAGGGCTGCCAAAAATTTGGACGCAACCCAATACCCCTTTGAAGAGACATAGAGGTGGGTCTCAGTAAAAAACATATTCCCATTATAAAGGAGCGGAACTCCTATAAGTGGTAATGCCCATGCTGTGACTGCAAGGGCTGCCAAAATTTGGGAAAAACCCCACTAAGAATTTAAAGACACATAGAGCAGGACCACAGTAACAAGGTACGCCATGTTCCCATTAGAAAGGAGAGGGTCTGCTATACAGTTATAAGGTATGCAGTGAGTCCAAAGGCTGACAATTTTAGGAAAAACCCCACTAAGAATTTAAAGACACACAGAGCAGGGCTACAGTAACAATGAATGACAAATTCCCATTAGAAAGGAGAGAGTCTCTCATAGTGTTGGCCTATGCAGTGGATACAAGGGCTGCCAAAAATTTGGAGGCACTTCAATGCCCCTTGGAAGAGACGTGGAGGAGGGCCTCATAAAAAAATGTTCCCATTAGAAAGGAGCGGGCCTCCTATACTTGTAATGCCCATGCACTAAGTATATGGGCTGACAAACATTTACCCCTGGGGGGTATACATGAACATACTGTATCCAAAAAAATTTTTATGGGCATCATAAACACCCTTTAACAAAATTAGGTGGGTGTTGCATCACGGACCACGGTCACCCTGGTGATATGGTGGTAGAGGATGAGGAGAAGGAGGAGGACAAGAGCAAATAGCCAAAATCAGGAAGCGTATACCCATGTGTGGGTGTGAAAAGGTGCATGGGAATACACCTCTGAAGAAAAGACACTGGATTGGAGTTTATGTTACGCTGCTATCATTCGATGGTGTTGAGAAGTCTGGCCTAATCCAGCCCTTGTTCATTTTTATAAGAGTCAGCCTGTCAGCATTTTCAGTTGACAGGCGGATGTGCTTATCAGTTATAATTCCACCAGCGGCACTAAAAACCCGCTCTGATAAAACACTGGCGGCAGGGCAGGCCAGGACCTCCAAGGCATAGAGAGCCAGTTCATTCCACGTATCCAGCTTGGATACCCAATAATTATAAGGCACAGCGGAATCACGGAGGACGTTGGTACGGTCGGCAAGGTACTCCCTCAGCATCTTCCCAAACTTTGCACTCCTTGTGAGAGTACCCCGCGCCTCAGGGCCTGTCCGATGGGAGGGTCTGAGAAAACTCTCCCAGAACTTTGACAGTGTTCCCCTGCCTCTGCTGGATTGAAGTTGTGTCTCTCTCGCCTGTACTCCTTGGTTGTCCAACGAAGTGTGCACTCTGCCACCAGCGTTTTCAGATGGGAATTTTTTTAATAGTTCCGCAACAAGGGCCTTCTGGTACTGCCCCATTTTTGAAGACCTGTCCGCCTCAGGAATAAGAGATATAAAGTTCTCCTTGTAGCGTGAGTCTAGAAGTGTCACCAACTAGTAATGGCTGTCACCCAAAATTTTGAGAACGCGAGGGTCATGGGAAAGGCAGCGTAACATAAACTCAGCCATGCGTGCCAGACTGCTAACAGGCAAGACTTCCGTGTCCTCATCAAGAGGATGACTGACCATGCTCTCCTCCTCCTCCTCTCTGTCCTCTGGCCATCCACGCTGAACATTCGGTATGACAGCTGTGCAGGTAGTACCGTCTATAGTGCATGAAACTAGCTCCTGTCCTTCCTCCTCCTCCTCTTCCTCATTGTCACCCAATCCACGTTGGGATAAGATGAGGCTTGGCTGTGTGTAATCACCCTGTATGGTTCCTTGCTCCATCTCATCGTGCTCCGCCTGCAATGCATCCTCTTTGATTGTGAGCAGAGAGCGTTTCAGAAGACAGAGAAGCGGGATAGTGACGCTAATTATGGCGTCATCGCCTCTCACCATCTTGGTGGAGTCCTCAAAGTTTTGGAGGATGGTACATATGTCTGACATCTATGTCCACTCCTGAGGTCTTATGTGTGGAGTCTGAACTGAATACCGACGGCCTTGTTGATGCTGGTACTCAACAACTGCCCTCTTCTGCTCACAAATCCTTCCCAACATCTGCAGTGTAGAGTTCCAACGCGTGGGGACATCACACACCAGTCTGTGAGCCGGAAGCTGCAAACGCTGCTGAAACACTGCAAGGGCGGCGGAAGCTGTAGCTGACTTTCTAAAATGGGCACACAGGCGGCGTACTTTAACAAGCAGATCCGGCAGCTTCGGGTAGGATTTGAGAAACCGCTGAATCATGAGGTTAAGCACATGGGCCAGGCATGGTACGTGTGTGAGCTAGCCTCGCCTCAGAGCCGCCACCAGGTTCCGGCCATTGTTACACACGACCATGCCTGGCTGTAGGTTCAGCGGTGTGAGCCACAGATCTGCCTGCTCTTTCAGAGCTGTCCACAACTCTTCAGCATTGTGCGGTTTTTCACCTAAGCATATTAGCTTCAGCACAGCCTGTTGTCGCTTGGCAGAGGCAGTGCTGCAGTGCTTCCAGCTTGTGACTGATGTGGTCATTTCGGAGATGGAGGCTGAAGAGGAGGAGGAGGCTGAGGAGGATGAGGTGCAGGAGCTGTAGACCGTGGGGGCAACCCTGATTGACCTAGGGCCCGCAATCCTTGGCGTCGGGAGGACGTGTTCCGTCCCTAGGTCTGACTGGGTCCCGGCTTCCACTATGTTAACCCAGTGTGCCGTCAGCGAGATGTACCGTCCCTGCCCACAAGCACTTGTCCACGTGTCCGTGGTTAGGTGGACTTTACCGGTAACTGCGTTGTTGAGAGCACGGCTAATGTTTTGGGACACGTGCTTGTGTAATGCGGGGATGGCACACCGGGAGAAATAGTGGTGGCTGGGGACCGAGTACCGATGGACAGCCGCCGCCATCAGGTTGCGGACTGCTTCCATCTCCACGAGCCTAAAAGGCACCATTTCGAGCGCAAGCAGTTGTGAAATGTGAAAATTTAGTAGTGTGGCCTGTGGGGCGTTGGCTGCATATTTGTGCTTGCGTTCCAAGGACTGGGGTATGGACAACTGAACGCTGCACTGGGACAAGGACATGGACGTGCTTCCTGATGCTGCTACTTGAGAATGTGCAACGACGGGTGCAGGGCAGGAGGCATCTTCGCATGCACCATGGACAGGGGATTGGCTTGCATCCACAACAGAGGAAGAAGCAATGGTGCCACCCGCAGACACTGTTCCTGGACCCTGGGGTTCGGCCCACAAAGTCCGGTGCTTTGCTGCCATGTGCCTGATCATGCTGGTGGTGCTCAGGCTGGTCGTTTTACCACCCCTGCTGATGATGGCCTGGCAGGTGGTGCAAATGGCCTTTTTGGGGTTATCTTCCTTCGTGTTGGTGTTACGGGGAACGGTTGCCTGCCTTCTGTCTGCGACCACCACACTGCTTCTTCCTGCCTGTTGGGGTGCTCTGCCTCCCTCCCCCTGTGTGCTGCAGTCCTCGCTCTGCATGTCCTCCTGCCAGGTTGGGTCAGTTACTATATCGTCCACCACCTCGTCTTCCACTTCCACACCCTGGTCCTCCTCCTGACTTTCTGGCAATTGTGTCTCATCATCGTCCACCTCTTGTGACACTTTCCCACCGTCGCCTTCGTGTGACCGTGGCTGCTCAAATATTTGGGCATCGCAACACGTGATCTCCTCTTGCCCCGCTTCAAGTGGACCGGGCGAGAGGCCCGAATCTATAAATGGAAAAGTGAACAGCTCTTCAGAGTGTCCAAGTGTGGGATCAGTTGTCTCTGGGTACTCGGCATGGTGGGAGGAAGGAGGATCAGGGTGAGAAATATGCGGTCCAGACTCACGGCTACTGAGACTTGACCGTGTGGAAGATAGGGTGGTGGTGGTGGCTAAGTGACTGGAAGCATCATCCGCTATCCAACCAACAACCTTTTGACACTGCTCTCAGTTCAATAGTGGTGTGCTGCGGTCCCCTAAAAATTGGGACAGGAAGGTCAGGCGAGAAGATGTGGGTGTTTGTTGTGGCACAATTTCGGCTTGCCCACGGCCTTGTCCTCGGCCTCTGCATGCACCATTACCATCACGTACAGTTCCCCGTCCCTTGCCACGTGCCTTGCCCATTTTAAATGGAGGACAGTATCTTCCATGCTCACTACAAATGACTGAGTTTGGAGCGAACTTATATGTGAGCCGTTTGACGGAGAAAACACAGTTTTTAATACCTGGCCTTTACGTAAGTAGTTTGAACAGCAAACTGCGGTGAATTGCTTCACTGACACACTGAAAACATTTTTTAATGGAGGCCAGAAATGGCAGTATTTTCTGAAAACGTATATGTAATCCGTGTGACGGAGAAAACACAGTTTTAAATACCTGGCCTGTAGGTAACTGTTTTGAACAGCAAACCAGTGTCAAAAACTTTGCTGACACACTGAAAGAAATTTTTAATGGAGGCCAGAAATGGCAGTATTTTCTGACAACGTATATGTAATCCGTGTGACGGAGAAAACAGTTTTTAATAGCTGGATTTTTAGCGCTGTAATATGGAAAGGACCTGGCTGTATTCTGCAGTGCCAACAAGCAAATGGTGCAGAAAAACAGTGTTCTCTGGATTGCTTTTTAAGCAAATTATGAGGATTAAGATGCAAAAAAATGTATTCCTGTCCCCCGAGACCTGGGCCTATTTCTAGAAATATAACAGCAGCAGAAGGCAGAACTGCATGTCCTCTTGTCTTATGTGCACTGCAGTCTGTTATATACCCTGTCTGCCTATATACACTGCCTGCCTGATATCTCTGCAGATGGATTAGTTAGTCCTCAAAAGGACTGTTTGTTAAGATGGATATGTGTAATGTACAGTTTTTCTCCCTACACTACCTAATACACGATTAAATCTCTCCCTGACACAGCAGCAGCAGCTCTCCCTACAATGTCTGATCCGGAGTGACTGTGACGAGCATGGTGGCGCCAGGTCTTATATAGAACTGATGACGCTGTGCAGCCAGCCAAGCACTGTAATGCCCACAACCAACATGGCTATGGCATTACAGTGCATGGCAGGCAATCCCTGCATGTTCATTGGCTCTCTAAAGAGCACCAAACATGCAGGGAGGGGACCTGAGTTCCCCCCTGAGCAACCCGGAAATACTCGCCAAGCGCCGAGCTTGTCGAGCACCATGATGCTCGGGCGAGTACCGAGTAGTGGCGAGCGCGTTCGCTCATCACTAGTCAAGATATATGCAAACTCTGAATACATGAGATCTAAACTGCATTGTTGCTAAATAAAATGTACTAACAAAAAAAAAGGTTGTTAGCACATAAACTGGCCAATTCATGTATGCCCATCAACCACGGTGATGTGACATCCCTCTGATGGGTACCTATCCTACTAAACATGCCTCTCTCGGGCTATAAGCCTACAGTTTAAATGGGCAGACAGGAACCAGCACTAATTATCTATCTATCTATCTATCTATCTATCTATCTATCTATCTATCTATCTATCTATCATCTATCTAGGTGACACATTTATTTATATAGTTATGGCAAGTCTGTCTTTTCTTACAAAGTTTGTGTATTGAAAGCAAATACGATTTTATGTCTTTATGTGTTTGCAGGCTTTGTATTGAATCTCCTGTTTTTGATGTGTATTGTGGGTCATGTTATCACTAGGTTTTGGGTGCTCACGATTTGCTGACACTACTTTTCATTTTCGCAACTTATAGGTGAAAAGTTAACCAAGTTCCTCCTGTCTGTGTCATATGTGTATATTTCAATTTGTCTATTTTTGCTTCTGTCTCGAAACAGCCAAATAGGCTGCCCCAATCAACCCTCACAGAGAGCTCAGTAGAGTTTGATCTAGGTCGATATACGGCACCTTTGTCAGAACAAGCAGCAGGAAGAGCATGGAACAAACAGTCTCCTAATTAAGGAGATTTACAGGCTAATAAGAAAGCTAGCTTCTGAACTGTCAGATTTCCACAAAAGTCTGTAAAGTTATCAGCTCTGTGACACATTGCTGAATAATGTAAAGTTCCTATACACTCAACTTACAACTCTAGAACAGACTTTCTGAAAGTATTGCACTATAACTAGTCCAAGCATGCATTATATCTTTAAAAAAAAGGGGCAAAGCTAAATTTAACTTAAATTACATTTCTGTTTATTATTTTACTACAGAAAATCTATATGCAAAATAGCTTATGCAGTGCTATTCGATCTCAGGAGTTCCGAGTAGGAAGACTCCATTATGTGGGTCGATTTTTTAATAGGGAACAAAAGGTTATTAAGTCAGACTACCAAACTGTAGTGCACATGCTCCGGCGCTCTTTGGCCTTTCCCTGCGCATACGCATTAGAGTACTTTGCTCTACCCTCGGCAGGGCAGAGAGAGAAGTGCACCTGCACAGGAGCGTGATGCCACACGAAACAAGAAGAGTGGAGGCGCCGGATCAAGACCAGCAACGCCCATAGGACAGGACCGCCCCAGAGGTGAGTATAATAAAAAGCTATTTTTTGTTTTATGGAGATCACATTGGGGTCTTATATACAGCATTCTAGAATACTGTATATGAAGGCTTACAAGTGCTGGCCCTACTTTATATGGGAAAAACCTGGTGACAGGTTCCCTTTAAGCTACAAACATTGGTGCACATACAGTATGTAACGGACCATTTTGTGTCAAAGTTTGCTTCTTGGTCCCAAAGCACCCAGTTACGGTATCCCTGAGTGTGTGTATGTGTTGTTGGGGTTTGCTAACTACCCTTATTCAGGCCACAAGTGGTTCGATGGTACAGGGACCTTGAAAATACGTGATGAATCAGGAAGACCAGAGTCCGATGAAAAAAAGATAAAAACGATTTTTACTGGAATTTCTGAATTAGAACTGTAACAAACGATATCAGACACTCTTCTTATGCGTTACAGTCTTTGATATAAGGTTGGTATTATACACAAGTGTCAAGCTTCTAAGCTCTGTTCTTTGCTTTCATTATCAACCACTACAATGGTACCATGTCTCCCCTCCTGGTCGGAATAGGAATTCTCTAAACCTTCAGAACTGGTTCGCACTGTACCTTCTTGTAGCCCTCTCCATCTAGCTGCCTAGGGAAATTCTGCCTCCCTCAGCCCTGTTATGCTAGGGCTGTACTCAATGCAGGTATAAGATACCTTCTTAATACTTTTCTTGAATCACTGCACTCTGGCCGTATAGAATCTGTTACTGTAAACTTGTTCTTGTACTTGCTATTCTTAGTTCTTCTCAACACACTCACTTGTGGCCTTTCTTATAATCAAAAATCCTTCTTATCTGTTCTGTAGCTATTCTTCAACTGCCTAAACAACCAGGAACTAGCTTCCTGAGCCCACTAAACTCCTCCCAATCTGGGCTGGCCTCTAACAATTAACCCTGTCCACAGGATAACTAACTGTTGAAAACACAGTATATTAAACCAGATGTAAAACAGGTCAATGCATTACAATCCATACACGTTTTTCAGAAGGGGTGCCAACAGCTCTTCCACTACTTTACACATACTTTACTCCAGACTGTGTGTTTTAGAACATTTTTGTCAATGTCTATGAAAGGGTCGCTTCCTATAACATGCTCCAAAAGTGCAAAATATTAGCAGAAAGTAAGCCATACAAGAGACAACATAAAGAAGAAAAAAAGTGTCAAAGATAGCTAACAGAATAAGCCACATCTATCATATAATGAACTAAGTCTATCTTACTGTGTGCGGCACAGTGATACATTTTGAGCATCTTCTGCCTGGTCTTGTTTTAAAGGAGTATTCCCATCTTCAAGATCCTATCCCACTATGTAGTAGATGCAATAATAATAATAATAATAATATTAACAAATACCTCCAATTAGAAATGTAGTATAGGTCTTCTGATAACTATGTTGCTTACCCAATGTGCAGGGCATTGCAGTAGTTTAGGTATCCATAGTTATGATCACTAGCAGCTAACTAACTGTCACTATATGAGTGGTCATAACCATGGATGCCTAAGGCACTGCAATGTCCTGCACAAGGTAAGCGATATAGTTATCAGAAGAACTATACTACTTTTCTAATTGGAGGTATTTGCTAATATTATTGTTATTACACTTATTACATATTGGGATAGGATCTTGGAGATGGGAATACCCCTTTAAGCTAACTTAAGATAATAAAACTACATTTGTCCAAATATTTTTATGTTATTTTATGCAAGGTTAACTTAATTGATAAATAAGAAATACGGTACTTGAAAATTCTACTAATAACTGCTGGAACTGGTGTCAAATAGGGTACTGAAGATAAAAGATTGTGTTAATAAAATAGTATGATCACATCGCAAGGATTCCCTGAGGCAAGTAAAGGTGCCTTCCCCCCTTGAATTCTTACTTTATTTCCTGTGATCTACATTGATCCTACATAAAAAGAGTTAAACTGCCGAGACTGCAAGTTTCTCCGAAATCCACCATTAGAACAGAAACTGTTTCAGTAAGGGCACAGTCGTGCCTAAACAATCAGCTTGACCGGTATTCTGATCAAGATGCGGCTACTGCCTGCTGCTTATACCTGTCATGTATTGTGGCGCTATAGACACGGGTCTATAGCGCCACAAAATGCCTGCATGTGTAATATAATTCATATGTATTGCCAGCAATGGTGAGGATAAGTTCTCTTGCTGAAGGACTGTACACTTTTGACTAAACCAGGAAATTTTGCCCGATCCCTCAGAGAGGGGAGGAGGTGCTTCAGTTGTAGTTGTAGAGTGTGAGAGAAACAAGTAGCATCATGGAGGTCCTGGATGCTGAGACATGCTCTCTCTGCAAGAACAAGCTGAACAAGGCAGGGTCCTCCAGTCCCTAGAGACTTCCAGAGTCTGTGCTAAACTGTGAACCAGCTCGGTCATCATATAACGAGCAGTGAAGTGTTTTCCCCTGGAGCTCAGCAACCGCATGGAATCAAAGACACTGCTGCAAGAGAAAGTGAGTGTTCTGACAGGATTCAATGTGCCTGCTCCCTGGAAGGGATCACAGATCCAGTAACTGTTTACCTTGGACACCTGGGGATCCAAGGAATCGTCTAACAGAGGTAAAATTAGCAGCAGGAAGACTACACAATCTCACAGCAGAGAAACTGAACCCTCACCATGCAGTGCTGTCCAAACCCCTGTATGTAAACTGTACAGAAGCTGTTGGAGCTGTGTGCTGAATTTCAGTAAAAGGTACAAACTGGTTATCACCCTGTCTGAAGCTAATTATTCCCTGCTGCGCCATTCTAGCTCCCTTTCCCCTGGGTTCCAACCCTGGTTAGGAAGGGTTAACCATCTGGCCCTGCTCATCACCACCTAACTCCCAGGGATCTTCATCAGTGCCCGGCCATACCAGGCCTAACATCCCGACTGGCGTCACAAACCTTTTTATTATTTTATTAACCCCCACAATTGATAAAGACTGGTGCGCATCCCCGGTCGGACCATACCAGCACTCAGACCGCCGTGCACCAGTACCGTGACCCCAGCGGCACGGCCGGGGTGGCACAGTATCATCAGAGTTAATGGAGAAGTTTTGCCCCTTATCTTTTTATTTAAGCTGATGGGGTTAGAGAAACACTTGGACAATCAGGGGACCTCCATGTTTCAGAAAGGTGGGACTGTAAGCAGGTTGTTTGGATGCAACAGCGCAGACAATGAGCAGACATTGCTACTTAACCAACACTTTCTTTAACTGACACAAAAAGGAAAATCTATATATATACAAATACAAGTATATATACAAATATATATATATATATATATATATATGTACACAAGTAAGCACTATATAGCGGGTTATAGTAACATGGTTAATACAGTATATTATAACACAGCAATGAGACTAAATACAATATCTATGCATCGTTCTATTACATACACCATTCTTGTTATCTATCAGATAAAGACTGTTAATGCCTTTATGTTTCAACTTCACAGGCATCACTCTCAGTACTAGGTCCATCCCCTTCATAGTCTCTATAAACACCTGTGATCATTACACTGGCCGTAGTGGGGGTCACTGGGTTTTCCCTCTAGGTCACAAGTCCTACATATGCGAGCCACTGGGTATACAGTGTGCTTGTCGCACTAGCCGTCTTTGTTCCCTGAAGCACGGCTCCAACCCATTACCATATGTCTGCGCTGGAAGTAACAACCCACAGGAACAGTCCACTGCTACAGCCGGATTGTCTCCTGAGCATGGTTTGGATCTGGCCACGGTCTTCTACTGACGCTGCTTATGGATCTTCTACTGGCATGGTGAATGAATTTTCCTCACATCTCAGGCCTTCTCTGGCATCTGACCGCTCTCAGACCCTTCTGTGGCGATGTTGGCTGTAAGTCCACCTAGCAGCTACACAACCTGTCCTTGTTACAGGTTCTGACAACAACTCCCTCTTCTCGGCCCACCCAGGCCTTTTATAATTAGTAACTGCGACACAGGTGTCACCTGACCTGGTGTCGTCCTCAAACTCTTCCTGTTGGAAAATAGGTTCCCACTAATAGGTTCCTACTACTGTAATTCTTTCTTTACTTTTAATTTCATCTTTGACCAGCAGATGGCAGTGTTCACATGCAATTACTCAGCTAGACGTCAACTTCAACTGTATTCTTCTCTCTTGTCCACTTCCTTACAGAACTTCCATCAATCAGACATTTATGGCATTTTCTGCTAAATTATGATCACTTGACCAAAGTTTATCCTTGCTGATATTATGCATGTTAATGCTGGTTTGTAATCAGATAATCAATATAATGCTGCCATATCAAATGAAAAAATATATTTCCTGGTCAGCCTTTTTGTTTTTGTTGTCCAGTCCCCAATAATATTTTTAATAACTCACATATCAAATATCTGTCTCTCCTCTTCTAAGATAATGACAGGAAATTCCACAATGCTTTTTAAGTTAAATTTAAGGAAAATTCTGTTTTTGCATAAAAGTCTTTTTTTTGCAAACCTAATTTGACGAATAATCATTTTGATAAAACGTACAAAATAGTTTACAAAATAGCGTTAGTGTCACAGTAAAATGATTAGATACTATAATAGTTTTAGTTGGATATTAGGTATGGATACAGTGTGACTGAGGTTAGCTCCTCATATTATAGGAGCTATCCACTTTTTACTGATCTTTCATTTTTATTATTAGGGTTGTCCCAGTGATCAGATGTAAAAATAAACTTCACCAACGAGCTCTTTTGTGCCATATGAAATCACTTTGTCCAATTCCAATCAAATCCAGTTTGTCCATTAAAAAGTTTGCTACATATAATAATTTAGCTTTAAATAATACAGCCATACAGTTATACAATAATCCCACTATGGGGTCAAATTATACCACCACAATATGAGCACATTTTACCACCACATAGTGATTAAAGGGAATCTGTCACCAGTTTTTTTGTGTATGAACAAATACCACCACCTTCATCTCCGCCTGTGGTGCTGCATTCCAGAAAGTTGTATATTATCCCCCGACTCCCCTGTATACACCTCCAAAAACCTTTTGAATTGCTTCTATGCTGTATGCAAATCCAGACGGTCCGGTCCTATAGGCATCATTCCTGTGGCCGGCATCTGTCTCTCCTCTCCACTGTTCATTGCCATCCCTGGTCAAAATTGTTGGTACCCCTCGTCTAATGAAAGAAAAACCCACAATGGTCACAGAAATAACTTGAATCTGCCAAAAGTAATAATAATTTAAAAATCTATGAAAATGGACAAATGAAAGTCAGACATTGCTTTTCAACCCTGCTTCCACAGAATTTTTAAAAAATTTAACTCATGAAATAGGCCTGGACAGAAATGATGGTGCCCCTGAAAATAATGTGACAAAAGGGACATATTAAATCAAGTTGTATCCACTAATTAGCATCACAGGTGTCTACAATCTTGTAATCAGTCAGTGAGCCTGTATAAAGGGCTACAGATACTCACTGTGCTGTTTGGTGACATGGTGTGTACCACACTCAACATGGACCAGAGGAAGCAAAGGAAAGAGGTGTCTCAGGAGATTAGAAAGAAAATTATAGACAAGCATGTTAAAGGTAAAGGTTATAAGACCATCTCCAAACAGCTTGATGTTCCTGTGACTACAGTTGCACATATTATTCAGAAAAGTAAGATCCATGGGACCGTAGCCAACCTCACTAGACGTGGCCACAGGAGGAAAATTGATGACAAATCAAAGAGACGGAAAATACAAATGGTAGCAAAAGAGCCCAGGATAACTTCTAAAGAGATTAAAGGTGAACTTCAAGCTCAAGGAACATCAGTGTTTGATTGCACCATCCGTCATTGTTTGATCCAAAGTGGACTTCATGGGAGACGACCAAGGAGAACACCATTGTTGAAAAAAAATCATAAAAAAGCCAGACTGGAATTTGCCAAACTACATGTTGACAAGCCACAAACCTTCTGGGAGAATATCCTTTGGACAGATGAGATAAAAATTTAAGTTTTTGGCAAGGCATATCAACTCTATTTTCACAGATGGAAAAATGAAGCATATCAATAAAAGAACACTGTCCCTACTGTGAAGCATGGTGGAGGCTCCGTTATGTTCTGGGGCTGCTTTGCTGCATCTGGCACAGGGTGTCTTGAATCTGTGCAGGGTACAATGAAATCTCAAGACTATCAAGGTATTCTGGAGAGAAATGTGCTGCCTAGTGTCAGAAAGCTTGGTCACAGTCGCAAGTCATGGGTCTTGCAACAGGATAATGACCCAAAACACACAGCTAAAAACACCCAAGAATGGCTAAGAGGAAAATATGGGACTATTCTGAAGTGGCCTTCTATGAGCCCTGAGCTAAATCCAATTGAGCATCTTCGGAAAGAGCTGAAACATGTTGTCTGGAAAAGGCAACCTTCAAACACAAGACAACTGGAGCAGTTTGCTCATGAGGAGTGGGCCAATATACCTGTTGAGAAGTGCAGAAGTCTCATTGACAGTTACAGGAATCATTTGATTGCAGTTATTGCCTCAAAAGGTTGTTCAACAAAATATTAAGTTAAGAGTACCATCATTTCTGTCTAGGCCTATTTCATGAGTTTAATTTTTTAAAAATTCTGTGGAAGCAGGGTTGAAAAGCAATGTCTGACTTTCATTCGTCCATTTTCATAGATTTTTAATTTATTATTACCTTTGTCAGATTCAAGTTATTTCTGTGACCATTGTGGGTTTTTCTTTCATTAAACGAGGGGCGCCAACAATTTTGACCACGTGTGTAGATCTCAAACGAGACAGCGATGTCCCTGTGCAGGCGCGATATTTCGTTCTGCTATGTGGAAAACGCAAGACACGTTATCATCATCAATCAAAGGCGGAAGACAGCAATAAGCAGTAGAGAGAAGGGACAGATGCCACAGCAATGATGCCCATCGGACCAGACCGTCTGGATTTGCATACAGCGTGGGAGCAATTCAAAACGTTTTTTTTGGGGGGGAAATCAGGGGATAATATACAACTTTGTGAAATACAACACAGGCACTGATGAAGGTGATGGTATTTGTTCACATACGAAAAACTGGTGACAGGTTCCCTTTTAAACAGTGAATGTTATGGAACAAATCCATTTTTACCAAGAATAAATGTACTATTAGACAGTGACCATATAGTGTAAAATATCACTTTTATGCACGTGACCTGCAGACCGTTTTTAATCCGGTGACTCACAGGATGTCTTTTCTGATTCGAGTCTTTCACTTTCCACATTCTTTTCCCTCCCGCCAAATTGCCAGACTGTGATGAAGACTTCTATCAGCCACAACTTGTCTCTACAAAATTTGTATCATAGATATGATTGAATCCTCTCTTTTTCAGCACCCTCTCTTTTTCAGCTTTTCACCCACAGTTACCACAGCTGGTAATAGGGTCCTACAGAGTAGTAGTAAACCATTTGTCTTCACACAGTAATAGTGCTCATCTCAGTGCCTTAAAGGGAATCTGTCACCAGAAAAAACTCTATTAACCTGCAGATATGGGGTTAATCTGCAACTTAATAGCGTTACTAACCTGCCCGGCGCCTGCACATAGCTCAACGCTGCGGGGAGAAAATGAACTTTATTCCACCCGGCAGCATTCGGGTTTCAGTCACGGGGCGGCACCAGTGCTCTGAGTATACAGAGCGGCGACTGTAACCATGCCCCTTGCACTGACTGACAGCCAGACCCAATGCAGAGCCGGCTGTTAGTCAGGGCCGGGAGCGTGGTTATAGCCGCGGCTGTATATAAACTGCGGTGACTGATCCCGCGCCGACGCCGCCTCTGTGACTGAAACCCGAACGATGCCGGGGGGGGGGGGGGATAAAGTTAATTTTCTCCCCACAGCATTCTACTAAGTGTGGGCACCAGGCAGGTTAATAACCTGCAGATTAACAACATAACTGCTGGTTAATAGCTTTTTTTGTAGTCGCAGGTTCCCTTTAATGACGAACAAAGTAGAGTATCAGTTCTAGACTGAAGGATTTTGTTAAAAATATGCTGTGTTTAACAGACATCGAGTGATATTTTGTAAATGTGGTGCAAAACATAATGATTTTGGACTTATCTTTAACTAAACAAAAATAAAAAGACTTTCAGAGTCCCATGATAATACATGACCCCCATAGAGTCTTTGATGACTCAAAATGTTATAATAGTTTGTCCAAAACTGGGATTCCAAAACTATAGAACCTTATAAAGTATGTGCACAGAGTAACTCATGTCTAAAGAAGTTGTATCTATCTATCTATCTATCTATCTATCTATCTATCTATCTATCTGCACTAGTATTGGAAGTATTGGAACATCTAAATATTACACCTACAGGAGCTTTTATGACATATATTCTAAATCCATAGTCATTAATATTGAACAGGTCTCTTTTATGCAGCTAAATCAATTTCCTCTTTTCTTTGAAGGCTTTCTACAAGATTTTGGAGTGTGTCTGTGGGAATTACTGCTCATTTATCCAAAAGAGCATATGTAAGGTCAGACACTGATGTTGGATGAGAGGTGGCAAGCTGGACCACCATGGG
The DNA here is from genome assembly GCF_046119375.1 of Phyllobates terribilis. Classification (NCBI taxonomy): domain Eukaryota; kingdom Metazoa; phylum Chordata; class Amphibia; order Anura; family Dendrobatidae; genus Phyllobates; species Phyllobates terribilis. Next base: position 112,012,395 of record NW_027362764.1, on the reverse strand, counting down.
GCAGGCAGGCATGCAACCCTGGGGTCGGCCTTTGGGTTGATGTTTAGGGCTGTAATGGCAGCCAAACAATATCGGAGGCTCCGCCTGCCTCCAGTCTCGCAGAGGGGCCGGGGAATCACAGACAGGGAGGAGAAGACCCCGTGCACAGTCCGGCCCCCGTACACCGAAATATAATTAGCAGAAAACTTCAAATTGTGATTAAAGAAGATCCACAAATTGTATTTCTTCAAAAGTGGTATCAATGTAATCAGTATTACAGCGCCATCACAGCCATGTCTTCTCATTAAAAAATTGTGCTGACAGGTTCTCTTTAAAGCAGCACGGCAGCGTTTTTTTTTTTAATTTCAGTGCTGGAGTGGTACTACTAATATAAATTCCCTGACCTTAATCTTATACTCTTCAGTCGCTGTCTTCAGCAGTTCCCAGCGCTGCTCTGTTCTCGCACCACCATCTTGTAATCGCAACTGACCGGAAGTTAGAGATAACGGTCACAAGCTCTCAATGTAAGTCTATGAGAGCCTCGTTGTGGCCTCGTTCTGGCTCTCATACTCTTACATTGAGTTGAGCACAGCACAGCTCCGTCAACAAAATAGTGGCCGCAACGGGGTACTACATATACGTTACCTATTCAAATCAATAGGGGTTGGATGTGCAATCCCCGGCCATGGCCGCTATTCTATTGATGGAGCTTTGCAGCTGACCTGAGCAGTTCTGTCTGATCTGTCTGCCAGGTATCACAAACCCCCCGATCAGACATTAATGACCTATCCTAAGGATATTCCATCAATGTTAAAGTCTCAGAGAACCCATTTAAGACACTTGCCCCAATGCTTTGGTTCATGAAGTGCAGAGGTGGGCAATTCATTTTCCTGAGGGGCCATGTGGCACCCTGCTACTACAGGTACCACAGGACCCAAAAGGGTGCATGGACGGACTTCTACACAAGAGGCCCTCACTACAAACAGACACCTCCACCTTTCCACGTCATACCACCAGAGGGAGCCCTGTTAGGGATATATATACTGGAGGGTGGAGTTAGGCAGTCAGTCTCTCAGTCTGAGAGTTAGTGTGCTGACACTGAGAGCAGTGAAGAAGCAGCACGTGAGCTGCTGTGTACTGAGGGCCCCGAGTGTGGCCGAGGCAAGGAGAGAGAAGAGAGGAGTTGAAGGGGCAGAGGAGCATCACAGGCTCACCCCAAGACACAAGCCGGACACCGGGTCCGCGCCTACAGGGTTCTCTATACCCAGTAGAGACAACCGGCATACCAGGAGGCTTCCAGACCCCTGGTCATCCTGAAGCTACAGGCAACAACAGGACTAGGAACCATGAAGGCCCCGGCATCCAGGGATAGTGGTTGCCAAGGAAAAGTCCTTCTACCAAGCGGTCAGGTTAGAAAGCAGCACAACATAGAAGCTAGGCCAAGTTCCAGGCTGGCTAGAAGCTTAGAGAGAGGAAGACACGGATCAGGAGGCCTTATATCCACTCACTGGGGAGAGCCCTGAAGTGCACCCTTCCTAGCAAGTACCCTGGACAATACCTGCCATTACTATAGTAAAGGTACTGAAGCGAATCCCCCTGTGTGCGTGTCCGTCATTCCCCCTGACCCGACCGGGCCATCTCTCACCTGCATCCCTTCTATCAACCCTGCCTCGGGGGCCCGCTCCACCTGTGGGGAGCAGAAACATCCCAGCTGCCATCCCATCACCCCTCCGGAGGTCTGCAGCAGCGCTGGTAACCATTACCAGAAACCACAGGTGGCGTCACGAGACAAACTGTTAACAAAACCCCTTTTAAAGAGTGACCCAGAGGACGGTCCCGGGAGCCGATTGCCGTGATATTCTACAAAGAGGGTAAAGGCCCGGGTACCGAGCCTCCCCCATATATCCCCCTGGGTGAGTCACACTCTTCCTGGTGTCACGAACAGGATTTCATGCCCGTTACCACCGGGTACTGTGTGCCGTAATTGAACTGTGTTTAAACTGTGGTGAACATCGCCGCCATTACTGCGTCGCCGCGCGGGAAGAAGAGGGGCGTAACCGCGGGAACCAGAGAGGCTTGACCGTTGGTAGCGCGCAAAGCTCAAGCCCCGCCTCGTGCTCTGACGCAGCATCAGGAAGCGTCAGGTCCTGAAAGGAGACCACCGTCTGCGTGATATCCTACAAAGAAGGTAAAGGCCCGGGTACCGAGTCTCCCCCATATGTCCCCCTGGGTGAGTCAGCCACATGTGAGACCTTGACTGTTGTGGAGGGCTGAACCAATAGGCTGAAATTAATTCTGCTCAATATTAATATGTTAATTATAATTATTTATATTAATACGAATTGCATCACTTTATATTGAGTAGAATTAAGTATGCTGACATCTCCCTATATACAGTATGAGCCCGCACACAGCCCCCTATATACAGTATGAGCCACCACACAGTCTCCTGTGTACAGTATGAGCCCCCACATAGCCTCCATATACTGTATACAGTATGAGCCCCCACATAAACTGCTTCTCATTCCCCATCACAATTAGTCAAATACCGAAAAAATCCAATAATTAGATTAAGTTTAATTGATTGCAAAAAAGTTTTTATTAAACAAACAACAGACAGCCCATATAAAATATGCCCCTAAAAAGACCCATTTAAAATTTGAGGCAGTGCGGTCCATGGTGTAGTCTAATATAAACAGTTATAATTAGTACATGGACAGGGTCCAGATTGAAAGTAACAGATCTATGAATATACAGAAAATCCAGCGATAATATGCACATATGGTTATTATATTTCAAATTTTAGATCTTATATATCATTAATAGCAATCTCCATCATCAGGAAATTTAACAGCCAATTCCTACGTTATAGTAACAATATAGCATACATATTTATCACAATAGATCAAAATATTAGATTAATTCATTGTATGGTAACCTATCTGAAATAGGTCAGAGAGTTGAAATATAGACAATTATATCATAGACCATTACATAGACCTCTGTACATATAGTAATCATACAGACCATTTGCCATTGTTCATAGATCCGCACTGCCTCGTACCCCAACGCGCGTTTCGCGTTCTGCTTCGTCGGGGGGTACAGAGTCAGTGTCCTCCCTGGATATTTATAACAAAATTATATGCAGGTCATCTGTGAACCCCAAGTTTTTCGGCACGCACACACCGTTCATTGCGCGTCATCCTCCCACAGCCGGCGTCCCGGAAGTCGGACTGAGCATGTCCGCAACCCGATATCCGATTGGACGCCGGGCGATGGAAGAGAGGCCAGCAATGACACGGCGCGCACGTGCACCACACGGGGAGTAACCAGCACCATTTTGAGTTAGGGCAAAGTTGCCCATTGTCCCCTTATACAAATAGATAACAACAATGAGACATTAAATTACATGAAGGTTCAATTGTTGCAGACAGACGACAGTAGCTTCAGTGGTTTCTTGTGTGTTGATTCACATTAAGTCCAAGTGCAAGTCCGTTATCTTACAAATAAAAAGGGGAGCTTATTCAAGTAAAGATATAATAAGGTACACATTAGAAATACAACAAATCTATTATATGAAATTACCACATTTATTATAATGGTATATCTTGTCAAATAGTATGCATTTAGGCCAGGAAAAACATTTATAATTATTTTCATTCTGGCATAGACACAGGCACAGCAATGTCAGGAGTTAACGCAGAAATGGGGCAAAGCTCACTGAATCATTTAGCCCTTTTGGTTTTATAGTATCGAGGACGGTAATCCATTTTGCCTCCTTTTTATATAGTAAATTTTTAACGTCACCGCCCCTTACACCTAAACGGATTTGGTCAATTGCTCTGAATCGTAGAAGACGCCAATTACAATTGTGGGACTCACGGAAGTGTTTGGGAATGTTTTTGAGCTTCGCTATTTGTTCTGTAGGGGTAATTTTCGCAGCATTTTTAATATCGCGTAAATGTTCCAGAATTCTCACACGAAACTCTCTAGAAGTTAATCCCACATAAATCAGATTACAAGGGCATATTGCCCAATAGACAATATCTGTAGAGCGTCAGGTAGTCCGATGAAGGATTTTGTAAGTACGTGTATTGGAGGAATTATGAAAGTCGAAGGCTCTGTCTACTTGAGAGCACGCACTGCAAGAGCCACAAGAATAACAGCCCCATTTAGGATTTTGAGAGCCAAAATTAGACCCTTCTATAGTGGGTGGTATGTAGTGACTTCTAACTAGCATATCATTTAAATTTTGGGATCTTTTTGGGGTTATCAGAGGCTTTGAAGAGATGATATTTTTAAGGATGGAGTCCGACAACAGGACTGGCCAATATCTATCAAGTATTGCGGACATTTCCCTCCAATGAGCATGGTACGGAGTAATCATTCTTACCTGTTCATCCTTTTTCTTAGGTTTATTTCTCAAAAGTTGATCCCTTGGAGTTGCCACTGCTCTGGTATAGCCCTGTTGAATAGTATCATTATTATAGTTATGGGCTTTAAATCGTTTTTGTAGTTCCCTAGCCTGATTTTCAAACAAAACATCAGAGGAACATATTCTCCGAGCCCGAAGGAATTGCCCCCTAGGGATATATTTAATCACTTGAGGGGGGGTGAGAGGATTTGGCACTCAAAAGAGAATTGACTGCAGTTTTTTTTCTGTATATATCAGTTTGTATTTTACCATCAATCGCCTTTTTGATTTGTAAATCAAGAAATTCAATTTTATCAGGGCTCAGAGAATATGTCAGTCATATGTTTCGTTTGTTGTTGTTTAGTTCATCAAAAAAACACCGTAATTGGTATTCGCCACCTTGCCAGATCAAAAAAAGATCATCTAGGAAGCGGACCCACATGTGGACCGCTCCATCTTCTTTATCAGGGTAATCAATGCCATGTTCCCAATACCCCAGGAAGAGGCACGCATATGAAGGCGCACATGACGCCCCCATAGCCGTGCCCCTCTCCTGGAGATATATTCTATCCATAAAAAGGAAAAAATTGTGTGTAAGGATATAACGTAACAATTGAAGAAGTAATTCTATCAATTGATGATCTATGTTGGTCAGCGCCAGGAAAATTTTTACTGCCGTCAGGCCATCCTCATGATTGATTGATGTATAAAGGGACTCAATGTCCGCGGTTGCCATGATTATGTCGTGATCAAGCGTCATATCCTGGAGTCTGACCAACAGATCTGTTGAGTCCTTAATATATGATGGCAGATTCTGCACAAGTGGCTTAAGATAGTAGTCAAGGAATTTGCATACAGGTTTGTGTGGCACCCCAGGGGTCTGGTTTCCACAGTAATGTAATGTTATGTCTGAGAGCAGGTGGGAGGTCCTTTGGTCAGGGATCCTGTGCATGCCACACCTCCTGCCCAGTCTTGGGAGGGGAAGAACTTCCCCTATATAAACCCGGGGCTGAGGCAGGGTGAAGAGTAGAGAAGAAGCAGAGACAAGAAACAGTCATAGGAAGAAACAGCAGAAGCTCAGTGGGAGCAATACTACTACGAGTCAGGGGCTGGCAGCTGCAGAGCTCGCCCTGACTGAGAAGCTTTCTTACCGGACCCGGCGTCCGAGGCTGTGGGGACTAACTCTTACCCAGCAGCAGAAGCCGACCGGCAGGGGATTTCAGGTCCTCAGGCCCAGAAACCCGAAGGCAAGGTCACACGCGTGGGACCAGCACCACCATCGTGGAGCGGAAGCCATTAGAAGGCCCCGAGTCACCGGCCATACGGGTGAGCACCACACGGCACACTCAGGGACGTGGGCTACTTATATCCGCTTCTAGCAAGGTAGCCAGAAGAGTACAGTCAGTTTGGGAGGCCTACAACTCCGCCTGGCCAGGGGAGATCCCATCTGCTCAAGGACTGACCAGGCCCCGTTCGCTAGCAAGTACTCCGGGAGGGTCTATCGTTGTTACCAGTAAAGACCCTGAATTACACTGCACCGTCTCTGAGTGGTTCCTGCTACCCCCATCTTCCACGTCGGCTGCCCTGAGGCCATACCCCTCCCGGTGGGGGTTATACTATCACGCTGCACAATTCTACATCGGCCTCAGCGGTCTGCCCTGCAGCGGCAGCTCCATAGCTGCAAATCAACGGGTGGCGTAGTCGACACAAAAATAACACCTATCAAGACTGCCACACACTGAGTTTGACTCCCTGGGCATGGACCGGGTCCCCGCCACTCGGAGACTACAACCCTCATCTGATCCAGTTCCGGGTAAGCCCCCGAGCGCGAGACGCTGCGCGACACAGCAGGCCCAGGGGCGCGTCAACTTTGGCGTAGTCGGCAGGATTTCGTGCCCGCAACCACCGGGTACTGCGTGCCTGAAAAAGAGACTTTCAAACTCACCTGTGGTGAAGATTCCCGCCATCCGGCGCCATTTTCAGCCTTCTTCCCGCCATCTGTGAAGATTCCCGCCATCCGGCGCCATCTTCAGCCTTCTTCCCGCCATCCGTGGAGTTTTCCCGCCGTTGGACGCCATCTTGAGGACGCCGCGCGGGAAGAAGAGGGGCGTGGACTCCGAAAAGCCCGCAAGAACTGAAGCCCCGCCTCACGTCCGGACGTTGCGTAAGGTCCTGGAAGGAGCCCAGCAGACGCCGACGTCACCGGAGCGCGACGGAAGGTCCTCAACCCTGACGATCCACTGCGGAGCCGCGGCCTATGGAAGAGGATCATCGCAAGGTAGGCCACGGTCCACTAGGGGGGAGAAGGATGTCGGATACGGAGGAGAGCTTCACCGCTTCAACCCCCGCCAGCGCCACCGCTGTCGCGGTCATGCCTTTCACCATGCCCTATATCCCGGGGGCAGCCTGGCTACCCCAGTACTCAGGGGAGTCACATACCCTGCAGGACTTTAGAGAAAGGCTGGATAGCCTCTTCCAGGTGTACCCCCTCACAGAAGAGCAAAAAGTGAGCATCCTGGTGGCCCAATTAACCGGAGCAGCCCGAAGGGAGGTAAAGTCCTGGCCACCTGGGGGGAGGACTGTCGCAGGGATACTAACCCGGCTGAGGGACACCTTTGATACCCGCACCTCAGCCGAGATCAAGCTTAGATTCTACGGGTGCAAACAGCGGGCCCATGAGAGTATAAGGGACTATGCCCTGAACCTACAAGAGGCCCTGAGAGCCGTTAAGCAGACCGACCCTGACGGCGTGGGAGACGAGGACAGGCTGTTGACTGAACAATTTATAGAGGGTTTATATTGCAATGCCCACCGAACCCAGTTGCGGGCAATGGCCCTACAGGACCCTCATCTGGGATTTGCACAGTTCAAGGACAGAGCCATCCGGGTGCTCCGAGAACCGGCACCGGATGGCGTTGTGACCCACAGGCGCCCAGCTATCACTTACCACCAGGAGGCGGCGCCCTTGTCGGCAGGGCCTGTAGGGGCTGATGCGCAGGCTTTGAACAATGACCCGGCTCCAGACCTGCACCATCAGGTCCAAGAGCTAGCTAAAAGCGTTGCTGCGTTAACCCGAACTGTGCAGTCTTTACAGGCTTCCACTCCAGGGAAGATCCAGCTGGCATCCAGACCGGAGAACATCCCGTGGCGTCGACCAATGAGGACCCCACCGGCCAGAGGAAGACCCAGTGACCGGTACAACGAGGACGGACGACCCATCTGCCGCCGCTGCAATCAACCCGGACATATGGCAAGGTACTGTCCTTTAAACTGGCACAACCTGGGGGTAGAGGGCCAACCCCCAGGAAAAAGACCACCAGGCCCATCGAACTGGCGTGACAAATATGTCGGAGGGCGTCCAGTCTTGCCTGTGGTACTGGATGGCATCCCTATGAGTGCCCTACTGGACACCGGGTCACAGGTCACCACCATCCCGTACGTGCTCTTCAAGCAGTACTGGAATGACTCGGATATAACCCGCTACCCTGACGACGACTTGAGTATCATCGCCAGCAATGGTCAGCCCGTGCCACAGATCGGATTTAAAGAGGCGACCATTAAAATTGGTAGAGTCGAACTGGCAGCACAGGGACTGATTATTGTAGACATTGACAAACACGAGAGTCACCCAAAGATAACGCTAGGAACTAATGTAATTGAAAATTGTCTTGCAGAGGTGATTTTCCTTTTCCAACAGGTTGCCAAGAACGCCAGCTCCGGCGAGCAGCGAGTGCTCCAGAAAGAGATCCGGGCACTGATGCGACGGCAACAGGTGGAACTCTCCGGCGGTGAGATTGGTAGCGTAAGAATGTGTGACCCTTTCCCTATTGCCATGCCCCCAAAAAGTGAAATGATGATTTGGTGCCGGGCAGCTATTGGTCTGAGAGGTAGGGATTACCAGGCAATGGTAGAACCAGTTTACTCAGACAGTAGGCCCACCATTTTGACAGCACGGGGGGTGGTTCATGTACGCCATGGGAGGGTGCCCGTTCGCCTAATAAATATCGGGAAGAGGGAAGTATACCTACCCCGGTATGCCACGCTAGCCAAATTATATACCATCAACCAAAACTCTATACAGTCTGTGGAACCCTTGCCTCCATCTCACCCGGAGGAAGGTAACGGCTCTAAGAAAGTAATGGAGGATTGGTGTCAGCAACTACACTTGGGAACTGACTCCACTCCCTCCCACCAGAAACAGGGAGTCTACCGGGTGGTTCAAGAGTATGAGAGAGTGTTTAGTAAACACCCGTTAGACTTCGGGCGAGTTAAGGGGGTAGAACACCGCATCCCCACGGGAGATCATCCTCCCATAAAAGAGAGGTATCGACCCGTACCCCCTGCACATTACCAACACGCCAAGGGGATGCTTAGAGACATGAAGGAGGCTGGGGTAATCCGGGATAGCTGTAGCCCCTGGGCAGCCCCACTAGTTTTAGTCAAAAAGAAAGACAACACTATGAGGATGTGTGTAGATTACCGGAAAATCAACCGTATCACACACAAGGATGCGTACCCCTTACCAAGGATAGAGGAGTCTTTGGCTGCTTTAAGATCTGCTAACTTCTTCTCTACCTTGGATCTCACTAGTGGGTACTGGCAGGTTCCTGTAGCAGAGGCGGACCGGGAGAAGACCGCATTCACCACCCCGATGGGACTTAGCGAGTTTACCTGCATGCCGTTCGGACTCTGCAACGCACCAGGAACCTTCCAACGATTAATGGAGTGCTGTCTGGGCCATAGAAACTTCGAGACGGTCCTGTTGTACCTGGACGATGTCATCGTATATTCTAAGACTTATGAGGACCACCTGAAACACCTGGCGGAAGTGTTCGAAGCTCTGGCAAGCTACGGCCTAAAGGTGAAACCCTCCAAGTGTCACCTCCTGAAACCAAGGGTGCAGTACCTGGGACACGTGGTGAGCGCTGACGGAGTGGCTCCCGACCCTGATAAGATCACCGCAATTAAGGAATGGCCAAGTCCCTCCAGTGTAAAGGAAGTGCGGCAGTTCCTCGGGTTGGTAGGCTACTACCGCAGGTTCATCCCCGGTTTCACCAAAAAGGCAGCTCCTATGCAGGACCTCCTGATAGGCCAGTCCCGGAAGGCCAAGAACCAGAAGCCGCCCTTCAGATGGGAGAAGTTAGAAGAAGAGTCCTTCCGCCAGCTGAAGATGGCCCTCACGGGGGATGAAATCCTGGCGTACCCCGATTACAGCCAGCCCTTTATCCTCTACACTGACGCAAGTAACATCGGGCTAGGAGCTGTGCTGTCCCAGATCCAGCAGGGGAAAGAACGAGTAATCGCTTACGCCAGCCGAAAACTGCGACCCACCGAGAGAAACCCGGAGAATTACAGCTCCTTTAAGCTAGAGTTCCTGGCAGTGGTGTGGGCAGTCACCGAACGCTTTAAGCACTACCTCGCTTCTTCCCGGTTCATCGTGTACACGGATAACAACCCGTTGACACACCTGGACACAGCAAGACTCGGTGCCCTAGAGCAGAGATGGATGGCTCGTCTGTCCAACTACGAGTTCACAATCAAATACCGGGCAGGACGCTCCAATACTAACGCGGACGCCCTGTCCAGGATGCCAAATCTACCGGACGTAGGAGAAGATCCAGAGGAACTGGAAGAAGTCGAACTCCCTGCTTTCCACCGTCATGGGACTATCCAGTGTTCCCACCGGGTAGGGAGTAAGCAAGCCGCTACGTTTAACCCCTTGCCTCACTACAACTGGGCGGAAACGCAAGACAGCGACCCTGCCGTCCGGCTGGTAAAGGAGATGCTGACTCGGCCAGAGGCTCGCCTTGACCCAGACGCTCCGGAGGAAGCCAAGCAACTGTGGGCAGAAAAGAGTAGACTGTTCCTTTACAAGGGGAAGTTGTGCCGCAGAATGGTTAACTCCCGGACGCATGAACTAATCTGGCAAGTAGTGGTGCCACGAAGAGACGCAGCCATGGTGATGGAGGCATACCACGACGGGGCTGGACACTTCGGATGGAAGAAGCTGGAGTTCCTGCTGCGCGAGCGGTTCCACTGGGTAGGCATGAGGGGAACCATCGAGAGGTGGTGCAGAGACTGTGGCCCGTGCAACCTAAGAAGGAAGGACCGTGCCAGCCAGAAGACTCCCCTGCAGTCCATCGTCACCCGGCAGCCGTTGGAACTGGTAGCCTTGGATCATGTAAAACTGACCCCAAGCAGAAGTGGCTACGTCTACGCACTAACCATCGTGGATCACTACTCCCGGTTCTTGGTTGTCGTCCCCGTCAAGGACTTAACAGCTCGAACAGCAGCGAGAGCCTTCCAGCAGCATTTCTGCCGTCCACACGGGTACCCGGACCAAGTGTTGACAGACCAGGGACCTGCCTTTGAAGCGGAGGTCTTCCAAGAATTCTGCACTCTGTATGGCTGCCGGAAGATAAGGACGACACCCTATCATCCGCAAACTAATGGACTTTGTGAGAAAATGAACCAGGTGGTAATGGATCTTCTGAAAACGTTGCCCCTGGAAGAACGCAGTCTGTGGCCTGAGAAGCTGCCCGATCTGGTGGACCTATACAACCACATCCCGGTAGGTTCCACCAACTGTACCCCGGCTTACCTAATGAGGGCGAGACCTGGTAAGTTACCTGTTGACCTGGAAATGGGAGTCCTGACACCTGAGGACACTTCACCAGAAGCAGACTGGGACACAGAGAGGCAGCAGCAGTACCGGAGAGTACAGGAGAGCGTGGAGCGAAGTCTCTGTCAGGCTAGGGAAAGACAAGAGAAAACTTACAACCAGTATGCTCCCGCTGTTCCCCTGGTACCCGGAGAGCAGGTCTTGAAGAGAAAAAGACGGCTCCACAAGTTGGACGACCAGTGGGAGAAGGACCCGTACACCGTACTGCCCTCAAGCCACGACAACCCAAAGGTCTGTACCATCAGTAAAGACGGAGGGGAAACCACAACCATTGTATCCCGGGATCACCTGAAGAAGTGTCCCGAACAGCTACGGAACCCTGAAGAGGAACAAGAAGACCCTCGACCCGTAGAGGAAAGGGAAGACATGGTTAGTACTGTGCTCGGAGACTTCCCTCGGTCTTGGACTCAAGTCAATGGCGCAGTTGTGGTACCCGTACTCACCTTCCTCCAACCCGCATCCCAAGCACCTACGGAGCGACAGGTAGAGCTGGAAGAGCAGCCGGTCCAGGAGGCAGAAGACTCCACACAAGCAGAACAGGAGGATCAACCCTCTGCTTATAGTGAGCCCAAAGAGCCGGTAGACAGCTGCCCAGTTTACCCTTGACAGCTCCTACACCCTGTAGTTCAGGGCTAGACAGTCAGCTCCGTAGGTCCACTAGGGCCACTAGAGGCCAGTTACCCGCACGTTGGAGGATTTGAAATGTATAAGTTGTTTTATTTGTGGTTACCTGTTTTTCTTATTGCTTGTGTATAATTATGTGTTTCTAGTTGTTTATAGGAGTCTTTGGTGGATTTACCGGGAATCCTGTGTACATAGTTGGAGCGTAACCCAGGACGGACTAAAGACTGTTAAGGACTCGGGGCAGAACCAGACCCCTACCTGGTTACGTCTCCCTGTTTTGGTGAAATGGACACCTTGCTTTCTTCAAAGACTGCACCCGGTTACGGATATCCGTGACCACCTTTATGTGTTTCTTCTTATTGTACTATTATTGTTGTTATATCTTGTTATGTTTTTCTAAAATATGTTTAGTCCCGGAGTACTAAATTTCACTAGGGGGGAATGTGGCACCCCAGGGGTCTGATTTCCACAGTAATGTAATGTTATGTCTGAGAGCAGGTGGGAGGTCCTTTGGTCAGGGATCCTGTGCATGCCACACCTCCTGCCCAGTCTTGGGAGGGGAAGAACTTCCCCTATATAAACCCGGGGCTGAGGCAGGGTGAAGAGTAGAGAAGAAGCAGAGACAAGAAACAGTCATAGGAAGAAACAGCAGAAGCTCAGTGGGAGCAATACTACTACGAGTCAGGGGCTGGCAGCTGCAGAGCTCGCCCTGACTGAGAAGCTTTCTTACCGGACCCGGCGTCCGAGGCTGTGGGGACTAACTCTTACCCAGCAGCAGAAGCCGACCGGCAGGGGATTTCAGGTCCTCAGGCCCAGAAACCCGAAGGCAAGGTCACACGCGTGGGACCAGCACCGCCATCGTGGAGCGGAAGCCATTAGAAGGCCCCGAGTCACCGGCCATACGGGTGAGCACCACACGGCACACTCAAGGACGTGGGCTACTTATATCCGCTTCTAGCAAGGTAGCCAGAAGAGTACAGTCAGTTTGGGAGGCCTACAACTCCACCTGGCCAGGGGAGATCCCATCTGCTCAAGGACTGACCAGGCCCCGTTCGCTAGCAAGTACTCCGGGAGGGTCTATCGTTGTTACCAGTAAAGACCCTGAATTACACCGCACCGTCTCTGAGTGGTTCCTGCTACCCCCATCTTCCACGTCGGCTGCCCTGAGGCCATACCCCTCCCGTTGGGGGTTATACTATCACGCTGCACAATTCTACATCGGCCTCAGCGGTCTGCCCTGCAGCAGCAGCTCCATAGCTGCAAATCAACGGGTGGCGTAGTCGACACTCAAATAACACCTATCAAGACTGCCACACACTGAGTTTGACTCCCTGGGCACGGACCGGGTCCCCGCCACTCGGAGACTACAACCCTCATCTGATCCGGTTCCGGGTAAGCCCCCGAGCGCGAGACGCTGCGCGACACAGCAGGCCCAGGGGCGCGTCATTTGCATAGTCCATTTTTACCGGATACTATTGGTCGTCTCGGAGGTTCAATAATATCTTTATGAACCTTCGGGAGGATATTCAGTGTTGGTATAGTAGGATTGGATACAATTAATCCCTCAAAGACAGATTTAGGGATAATGTTTTTCTCCACTGCATTTTCAAGAACATTCATCAGCTCCTTGTTGAATTTAGGGGTTGGATTTTTGTCCAGTCTTCGATAGCAGGATAAGTTAGAAAGTTGCCTATGGGCTTCTTTCTCATATTTTACTATGGGCCAAATAACAACGTTGCCGCCTTTGTCCGCCCTTTTAATGACAATATCCTTCATTGTCCTGAGTTCTTTCAGGGCTATTCTTTGTTTATAATTAAGGTTGTCATGAGATCTCTGGCCCGGAAGTGATCTCAAGTCCTGTATTACTAATTTAGTAAACTGTTCTAGTGGGGCACAGGCAGACAAAGGGGGGAAGGTTGTAGATTTTTTTCTGATATATGATGGAAAATTGGGTAAATCTACCTGCTCTGCTAGAAGTGACTCCAGTACCAATACTGACTCTCTTTCCTCAGATGTAGCACCCTGTAGGAATTCATCTTGTGATCTGGAGAAAAATCTTTTAAGCAGTAATTTGCGGCTAAATAGTTGGACATCTTTTATAGCCGTGAAACAATTAAAGTTTGCTACAGGCGAAAATGTCAGCCCCTTAGCAAGTACTTCCAATTGTTCAGTTGAGAAAGTTTTGTCTGAGAGGTTGATTACCTTTAGTTGGTCCTGCTGTATCGTTTCCTCCACGGTGGTCCCTGTTTTTTCTGGTAACCCTTGGATGCAGTATACCAAGTTTCCATCCGCTCTCCCTGTTTTGGATCTGGATTGTCCTCTGACATCTGACGCTTGTCCAAAAAATGGACCGCAGATGAACTGTCACTAGATGAAATAGAGTCATGTCTGGACTGAGATCGGGATCTCTGGTTAAAATGTTGGTTGTGATGCCATTTATAAACACGCCCATTTTTATAATCCGATAAGTCCCGATGATATTTCTTCATTTTATATTGTTTAATTTCTGATTCCCATTTATCGAGATCTTTACTAAGTTCTCTATCAAGGGCATCCCAGGCCTCCTTAGATAAGGATTTTTTCAAGTCCTTTTGAATGTCATCAATTTCAATTTCTTGATTGTCAAGCTGTTTTTTATCTAGGCCAATCAGGAGCTCAAGCATAGTGCGTGAGCAGTTTTTACTTGCCTCCTCCCATCGTAATTTAAAATTAGCGTCCTTTACGGGAAAAGATGGAAATACCTGAATACGAAGTCCTCTAGGTATAATCTCTTTACTTAGATATTGCTCCAGTGAGACCTTGTTCCACCATGTTCTCGTGCGTTTGTATAGTAATTTTTTAAGATTATTTTGTAAATCCTGACATTGCTGTGACGGAGACTCCGTCCCACCTGTAGTTCCATTGCCAAAAATGTCTGTAAGTTTTGTAGACCAGTTAGCATCACGACTACGAAAGTCCATTGCAGAACCTGTATCCACCAGAAACACAATTGTAAGTACACAAATTAGGACAACTAGGTTCATCACAGTTATTCAATTCAATATACATAAATAATGAGGAAGGTCCGAAAATACATAAACTGCTTCTCATTCCCCATCACAATTAGTCAAATACCGAAAAAATCCAATAATTAGATTAAGTTTAATTGATTGCAAAAAAGTTTTTATTAAACAAACAACAGACAGCCCATATAAAATATGCCCCTAAAAAAGACCCATTTAAAATTTGAGGCAGTGCGGTCCATGGTGTAGTCTAATATAAACAGTTATAATTAGTACATGGACAGAGTCCAGATTGAAAGTAACAGATCTATGAATATACAGAAAATCCAGCGATAATATGCACATATGGTTATTATATTTCAAATTTTAGATCATATATATCATTAATAGCAATCTCCATCATCAGGAAATTTAACAGCCAATTCCTACGTTATAGTAACAATATAGCATACATATTTATCACAATAGATCAAAATATTAGATTAATTCATTGTATGGTAACCTATCTGAAATAGGTCAGAGAGTTGAAATATAGACAATTATATCATAGACCATTACATAGACATCTGTACATATAGTAATCATACAGACCATTTGCCATTGCTCATAGATCCGCACTGCCTCGTACCCCAATGCGTGTTTCGCATTCTGCTTTGTCGGGGGGGTACAGAGGCAGTGTCCTCCCTGGATATTTATAACAAAATTATATGCAGGTCACCTGTGAGCCCCCACATAGCCTCCTATAAACACTATGAACCACCACATGGCCTCCTATATACAGTGTGTGAGCCCCACATAGCCTCCATATATACAGTGTGAGCCCCACATAGCTTCCATAGATACAGTGTGAGCCCCACATAGGTTCCCATATATAGTGTGAGCACCACATAGCCTCCTAAATACAGTGTGAGCCCTACATAGCAGCCTCCAATATACAGTATGAGCCCCACATAGCCTCCATATATACAATGTGAGCCCCCACAAAGCCTCATATATACAGTGTGAGCACCACATTGTCTCCAATATACAGTATGAGCCCACATAGCCTCCATATATACAGTCTGAGCCCCACATAGCCTCCATATATACAATGTGAGCCCCCACAAAGCCTCATACAGACAGTGTGAGCCGCACATTGTCTCCAATATACAGTATGAGCCCACATAGCCTCCATATATACAGTCTGAGCCCCACATAGCCTCCATATATACAGTGTGTGTCCTACATAGCCTCCTATATACAGTATGAGCCCCACATAGCCTGTATATATATAACTATATATATATATACTGTGAGCTCCACATATCCTATCAGGGGGAGACATATCATTGGTGCAACCTGTGTGGCCGCACAGAGGCCCAAGAGGTAAGGGGGCCAATTTCTACCTCCAAAGCAGGTGCAATTTTGCAATTTTAGGGATTTTTGGGCTGCAAAGGACCAATATAGTGTTCTTGCACAGGGGCCCTTTTCTATCTGTGCCTCCTATATACATACAAATATCCCATACACATGAAAAAAAAACAACACCACATAATCACCTTGCTCCCGTTCCCCCGGCGCTCTGCTCCTGTCTCCTGTGAGTCTCAGCGGCAGTGCGAGGAAATGATGTCATCTCATCTGCTGTCTCACATTCTGATTGGTGGAAGATGGAGCCAGCGGCCCTGTCCTCCACCAATGTATTCACCGCTGTGTGCATCCTGAGTATGCAGACAGCAGTGAAAGCAGGCGGAACCGGTGGATGGACGGCGGGCGAGGGAGGGCACGGTGCGGCCTGTGGGCCACTGTTCAGCCCTCCGGCTATCTCGGTCTACGGGCCAAATTGGAACAGCCAGAGAGCCGGATGTGGTTCAAATCCCACCAAGGACAACATCTGCAAGGAGTTTTTATGTTCTCCCCGTGTTTGTGTGGGTTTCCTCTGGGTTCTCCGGTTTCCTCCCACAATCCAAGGACATACTGATAGGGAATCTAGATTGTGAGCTCTGATGGGGACAGTGCCCACCATGTATGTAAAGCGCTGTGGAATTAATGGCGCTATATAAGTGAGTAAAATAAATAAATAAATAAATGTGGCCACGTGGGCCGCAGATTGCCCAAGGCTGATGGAATGAATCTATTTAATCCCAGATTATCCATCTATCTGTAAAACCTTTTTGTTACAACTAGCCATAAAGCCTGTGTAATGATGAATGTGGCTCTACTTTCGCTAACATATACCTAACCCAATTTTCTTATATCTGTGCCAAGGAGAGTGCGAAGACGTTCCCTATTCCTATAATTGATAGGTATCAAACGCTCATTTTCCCAGCTATTTTCCCTAATCTCAAAACATCGAATTTGCATCAATAAACCAGCAAGAAAAAAAAGAGGCTGCTCTTGTTTTTCCTCATTTTATTTTGCAAACACTATGTTAATTCTTAGAAAGAAATCTAACAGTAGATTTGTGCAAATTGGGTGCATGTCAGCATTACGAGTTCGTTGACAACATTTCCAAGCCGACCGTCTGCAGCTCGATTGGCTGCCTGTGTTCAGAGAGCAGCGGAATGGATTGGTTGGGATATACTGCTGTTGCTATGGGCCTGTTGCTAGGATCACTCCTGTCTCTAGGCCCCGCAGGAAACATGTAATGAATTATGGATGATTGATTTTCTGAAAGAGGCCTGATCTGTAATGCAGATGAGATCCAAGTTCCCCTCTTTTCTTTTGGGTTCTTTAAAAAAAAAAAAGGTTTTAAATCAGGACCTGCCATTTACTAACTCCCAGCCGCCATTGCTGCAGTTTGTGAATAGTTATGTTGATTGTTATGTAAAGTGATGGTCAGAGGTCGCCATCTCTTATTTGTCCAGGAAAAGCTTCTAGGATTTCCAGTGAACTGTGTGACCGTTAAGAGGTGTTTTATTGTGTGGACACAAAGCGGGACACTAGCAGCAGAAGAGCTATTCTATCATTATTAAAGGTGGAAAATCTAAAACAGTGTCACAATAAATTTTGTGGAGATAGGATTGGACTACAGTCGTAAAGTATGACCTTAGTGTGACATTTTGTACTGAGTTGGAAAAAATATCGATAGTTTATGTAACTGTTATCCATCAATCTATCTATTAGTAATGAGCGCAAGTGTTCGTCACTCGAGTTTGCCGAGGGTGCTTGGGTATGCAGAGTATCGCGGGTGCTCGTGTATGCACAGAGTATTGTGGGTGCTCGTGTATGCACAGAGTATCGTGTGTGCTCGGGTATGCACAGAGTATCGTGGGTGCTCGTGTATGCACAGAGTATCGTGTGTGCTCGGGTATGCACAGAGTATTGTGGGTGCTCGTGTATGCACAGAGTATCGTGTGTGCTCCGGTATGCACAGAGTATCGTGGGTGCTCCGGTATGCACAGAGTATCGTGTGTGCTCCGGTATGCACAGAGTATCGTGTGTGCTCCGGTATGCACAGAGTATCGTGGGTGCTCCGGTATGCACAGAGTATCGTGGGTGCTCGGGTATGCACAGAGTATCATGGGTGCTCGGGTATGCACAGAGTATCGTGGGTGCTCGGGTATGCACAGAGTATCGTGTGTGCTCGGGTATGCACAGAGTATCGTGGGTGCTCCGGTATGCACAGAGTATCGTGGGTGCTCGGGTATGCACAGAGTATCGTGGGTGCTCGGGTATGCACAGAGTATCGTGGGTGCTCGGGTATGCACAGAGTATCGTGGGTGCTCGGGTATGCATAGAGTATCGTGGGTGCTCGGGTATGCACAGAGTATCACGTGTGCTCGGGTAGGCACAGAGTATTGTGGGTGCTCGTGTATGCACAGAGTATCGTGGGTGCTCGGGTATGCACAGAGTATCGTGGGTGCTCGGGTATGCACAGAGTATTGTTGGTGCTCGGGTATGCACAGAGTATCGTGTGTGCTCGGGTATGCACAGAGTATCGTGGGTGCTCGGGTATGTGTAGTGAGCTGGCAGGCTCTGGCTATTCTGTGATAATTGAGATAGAGCCTGTGACAGAAATGATAACGCAGGATGGTGTTGCCACCTTGTGGCCAGAGGTTGAACCTGCGCAGGATGTGATGACAGAGAAAAAGACTGAGTCTCCTGGGTCCCTCCCTGGAGAGTCACGTGAGCAAAGTGAAAAAGAAAGCAAAGCGCGCAAAGAGTCTGAGGTGGTCTGTGAAAGGAACCAGGACGGTGTGCAGGTCCTCGTGTGTGCCGTAGAGGATACTCTCAACGTGGTTTCTGTTATCTGACACCTTATCCTCAGAGTTTTCCCCAGCTTCCGCACTGCTGAAGGATTCAGCTGTTACACTCCCCGCTACTGGAGTGTGAACCACATAAGGGAATCCACAAGAGCTACTTCCCGGATCAGAGAGACTGTAAGCGGGACCTCTGGCGAGAGGCCGAAGCATTCCTTCCTTTCAGCGAAGTCTGCTTTTCCTGTTTTCTTCGGCTGGGACGCCTTCCTGCAAATACAGACAGGCCTGCGACGGGGGACACATCCTTCTGGAGTAAAGGACTGGTAACGTGTGAGTAGGGACAGTGAGGGTCAGCTTATAAGTACACGTTATTGCTGTGAACATTTACGGTTGTCATTTATTGTGTTCTGCTGTGTTAAAAATGTATACAAGTAAAGATACGGTTATCAAGGTAGAGTCTGTGTGTGGGGATCTTGCTGGGCCAGATCATGGATATCAACGCGCGGCCTTGCCCGCGGTCACTTTATCTGGCATACTCGGCAGGATCTGTGACCAGCAAGATTCCCACTCAGGCCACGTGTACATTCAGAAAGCCCCGCCGGTGTCTATTGTGAATCAGGTCAGGAAATTTGGCGGACGAAACTACCCTGTACCAGAGTGGGCGGAACAAGTCCGGATACTGGGGGAAATGCATAATATTGACCCTAAGACCTTGGCAGAAATGGCGGTACTGACGCTAGAAGGGGAGGCATGGACGACAGTCAGACTGGAGACGGTCAGGGGCCAGCGTACAGTGGATGATTTGGTGCGGGTGCTGGAGAACACCTATGGGCCGACCACATACCCGGGAACACTGCGACACATGTTCTTTAGACGGACGCAGCTTGAATGGGAGGATATTCCCCAAGATGCGAACGCCCTTCAGGTACTCCTTGAACAAGCCTGTGGAAAAGGGGAACAACTAGCTGGTATGGCTCCTTGTGACCTGGTACTGAGAGACCAATTTGTAATAGGACTGAGAGACCAGTATCTTAACCGCACGTTACAGGACTTGATCCGGATGATGCCGACTCTTACTTTTGCTGAAGTCAAACAGGAAGCCATAGAACGTTCAAGGGGACCCGTCATGGATGTGGGGATTCAAGGTGCTGCGTGCAGATCCATATCTGACATTAAAAATCTGAACAGTGACACGGAAGACCTGAAACAGATGGTAGCAGACTTACAGAAACAGATATTACAGTTAACATTAGACCGACAGGGAGACCAGCGAAGACAGCCTAGCCGTCCCGTGGGACAGTGTTGGTCATGCGGTGATCCTCGCCATAGGGCAAATCGTTGTCCTCAACACTTCCCTCTGCAAAAACCTCCGTCGCACCAACGAACAAACCCTCAGTCACCCCAGCGAAGGGAATTTCGATCAGACCAGCGAATGGAACCCCAGCCATATCCTCAAGCAGAGCTACCACGCCGGGCCTCACCACAATGGCTGCCGTTAAACTAGACACCCCTGCAGTTGAGGCTCGCACAGCAGGGGAGGCCAAAGAGAGGGGTGTGGAAAAACAGAGCCGACGGCGGAGTGCTCTTGCCTCGAGTAGCCCGACACTTGAAGTTGTCCTGGAAGGAATTGCCGTACAGGGACTGATGGACACTGGGTCACAAGTGACCACAATTTCTGAACAGTTTTACGAAAATTACCTCAAACCAAGAACTGCTTGTGACCCAGACACCGCCATTAAGATTATTGCGGCTAATAATCTACCCATTCCAGTGACCGGAGTTGCTTGGATGGACACAAAGGCCTGCGGACAGGACTTAGGGAAACGAGGGATCGTCATCGTCAAGGAAGGTTTCGGCTCCGAGACCCCAGTGATAGTTGGAATGAACATCTTGAGAGACCAGGATCTTATGCTGTTGACAAGAAAAGGACCCAAATACTGGCAGAAAGTCACCAAACATAAGCCGACTCGTCTGGCGTTCCAGCGCGTAATCCGGACCGTTGGACTTCAACAGATTGCAGAGGAACAACTACCCCTAGCCGCCATTACGGTGCCACGTCGTACCCGGATTACTTTGCCCGCTGAAAAAGAGACAGTCATTTCCTTACCCCTTAACACCCACCGACAACTTGAGGGGGTTGAAGTGTTGATCGAGCCGAGGACCCCAAGAGGGGGTAAGCTAAACCCACTAGTTGCTCGCACTCTGGCCGTTGTGAGGAACGGGAGAGTCCCTGTCAGGCTAAACAACACCGCAGACGTAGGCCTAGCCCTTGAAGCCGGCACTCAACTTGCCCGGGTATATACTCTACCCACGGAAGTGAATCCCATTGGACCCCTAAAATTCACCACGTCTACAGAAGGCGACTGGACGGTAACCGTCTCAGCCATAAACGCTCAAGTAGACGATGAAGACATTGGGCGAAAACTACGGGAAAAAGTACAGCTAGACACGTCTCAATACACCAAACAAGAAGTGTCTCAAGTGGAGGAACTCCTACGGGAACACCAAGACTCCTTTGCAAAGCATGACACAGACTTTGGGTGTACCACCAGTATCCAGCACGAGATACCCACGGGCGATACCCCCCCTATCCGCGAGAGGTACCGGCAGATACCACCTCAACAATACCAGGAGGTGAAAAGCCTATTAGAATCCATGCTACACGCCGGAGTGGTACGTGAAAGCCAGAGCCCGTGGGCTGCACCCGTGGTGATAGTCAAAAAGAAAGATGGTTCCCTGAGATTTTGCGTAGACTACCGTAGGCTGAACGCTTGCACTATCCGGGACTCATATCCACTTCCCCGTATCGAAGAGTTACTGACCGCCCTGAAGAAGGCCAAATATTTTTCGTCCCTAGACCTGGCTAGTGGATATTGGCAGGTTCCAATGAGTGAGAAAGACAGGGAAAAGACCGCCTTAATCCTTCCCATGGGCCTGTATGAGTTCGACCGGATGCCGTTCGGCTTGAATAACGCACCAGGGACCTTTCAGAGACTGATGGAACGCTGTCTGGGAGACTTCAACTTTGAGTTTACGCTGATATACCTTGACGACATCGTGGTATACTCCGCCACCTTTGAGGATCATCTTCACAAGCTTGGCCAAGTGTTCCAGCGCTTGAGGGGACACGGCTTGAAGTTGAAGCCCAGCAAGTGCCGTCTGTTCCAGCAGGAAATCGACTACTTGGGTCACCGGATCTCGGCCGAAGGTGTCCAGCCCTCTCCAGAGAAGATAGCAGCCGTTGAAGAGTGGCCGCAGCCAACTACCGTCAAAGAAGTCTGGGCATTTCTGGGGCTGGCAGGCTACTACCGTCGGTCTGTCAAGGACTTTGCTCGGCTTGCTGAAACACTGCATGAGGTTCTCCGAGGGACCGCGAACAGTCCCAGAGGACGACGCATCAGTTGGGGGCCTGACCAAGAAAAATCCTTTCAGGCACTTAAGGCTGCTCTAACATCACCCCCAGTTCTGGCGTATGCAGATTACACATTACCGTTCCAGTTGCACACCAACGCCAGCCTTCAAGGTCTAGGGGCGGTCCTCTCTCAAGTTCAAGATAATAAAGAACGCGTAATAGCCTATGCCAGTAGGTCTCTCCGTGACACCGAAAAGAATCCCGTCAACTACAGCTCCTTCCGCTTGGAACTCTTGGCTTTGACTTGGGCTATGACGGAGAAATTTGCTGGCTATCTGACAGGAGCGAAGGTGCTGGTCATGACGGACAACAATCCTCTCGCCCACCTAGAGAATGCCAAACTAGGGGCAATGGAACAGCGCTGGATGGCCAGGCTCTCTAGATTCCAGTACAAAATTAAATACAGAGCAGGGAATGAGAATCAGAATGCTGACAGCCTGTCTAGAGTGACATCATTCCCGCCAGTGGGGGACCGGGATGAAGAGTTGGAAGAAGATGAGATGCCTGACTTTGCCCGGCTCGCAAAGCAAATAGGAGATAGCCGCCAGTATGTGGTAGGAGGGATTGAAGCCATGGTGGGATCTCCCCTGTCCCAGCAAGAATGGGCCAAGCTTCAAGATCGAGATCCCGAGCACGTCTTACTGAAACGGTATGTGAATAAACAAGAGAAACCGCCCTCCGAAGTGAGAGCCCGACTATCGACCGGAGCCTTGACTCTGCTTGCCCAATGGGATCGGCTGATCGTGAAAGATGGAGTCCTGTATCGCAGGGCCCTTTTATCCCATATGCTGGAGGAGTGTTTGCAGATTGTCGTCCCGGTGCAGTTGGCCCATGAGATGGTGGGTGAAGCTCACAGGAGGAACGGCCACTTCGGCATAGACAAGACCCTCCGGTGGACCCAGCAGTTCATGTTTTGTCCGGGGCTCCATAAGCTGGTTGAAAGCGTCTGTCAAGAATGCTGTACCTGTGAATTCCACAAGTCCGCTGAACAGCGTGCACCCGTCCAGACTATTAGGACGTCGAGACCCCTCGAGCTGTTGATGGTGGACTATCTGTTGATCGGAATGGAGAATAGTGGCTACCAGTACTGTCTGGTGATGGTGGACCACTTCATGAAATTTGCCGTCGCTGTTGCTACCAAGGATCAGACTGCCGAATCAGCTGCACAGGCCATCTGTCAACAGTTCGTTCGGGTCTACGGATGTCCGGAGCGGCTGCACTCTGATCAGGGGGCTTGTTTCGAAGGTCGAGTCATTGAAGAACTCCAACGGATGTATGGAATCAAGAAGTCCAGGAGCACCCCTTACCATCCACAAGGGAATGGCGCGTGTGAACGCTTTAACCGGACCCTCTTACAACTGATCCGGACACTGGCTGAAGACAAAAAGCCCGACTGGCCTCGATTCCTCCCAGAACTGCTGTGGGCCTATAATAATCAAGTCCATTCCGTCACTGGATACACCCCATACACCCTTCTCTTTGGCCGTCCAGGCAAAGACATCCATGAGTTGCAACTGTCTAACTCCGAAGATACCTGTGGTACCTATCCTTCCTGGCTACAAACACACCGCCAGAGAATGGAGACTGTCTACCGGCTAGTAGGCCGACAAATCCAGGATCAAGTGCACGCTGACCCACTTCCGGTACAAGAGGACTCACTGAAAGTAGGTCAACTGGTCCTAGTCCGTATAAATAAACCGCAAGGGAAACTCCAGCCCAAGTGGGAGACCGAAGTCTATCGAGTAATTGGACACCCGTACCCCGGTGGCCCCGTCTATCGAGTGCAGGGAGATGACAGCGGCAGCATCCGTACTTTGCACCGTAATATGTTGCGCCCCTGTCGTTCCCAGCCTGACTCCCCTACTGTGATACCTAGAGAGATGGATATCACTAATACTGTCGGAGACACTGACCCCGGGGATGTAGAGATTGAATGCATGCCTACCCCTGTCCGTCTGACTGACGCACTTGAACCGATTACCTCCTCTACTGACATGTCGACTGGGAAAGAGAGTGGGGTGACTGATAGGAGAGAGGGGATCTAACCCGTTAGGCGGACAATGAGGACCACTGCAGGGGTACCTCCAGGACAGTCCTACAGAGACCAATATGTGTGGCCCTCTTTCCAGCCGCCCCCTGTAACATCCACAGCCATCGCCGCCCTGGAGCCGGTCGTTGGCAGGGACTGCCAACCTTTGAGCGGGGGGGGCGTGTAGTGAGCTGGCAGGCTCTGGCTGTTCTGTGATAATTTAGATAGAGCCTGTGACAGAAATGATAACGCAGGATGGTATTGCCACCTTGTGGCCAGAGGTTGCACCTGCGCAGGATGTGATGACAGAGAAAAAGACTGAGTCTCCTGGGTCCCTCCCTGGAGAGTCACTTGAGCAAAGTGAAAAAGAAAGCAAAGCGCGCAAAGAGTCTGAGGTGGTCTGTGAAAGGAACCAGGACGGTGTGCAGGTCCTCGTGTGTGCCGTAGAGGATACTCTCAACGTGGTTTCTGTTATCTGACACCTTATCCTCAGAGTTTTCCCCAGCTTCCGCACTGCTGAAGGATTCAGCTGTTACACTCCCCGCTACTGGAGTGTGAACCACATAAGGGAATCCACAAGAGCTACTACCCGGATCAGAGATACTGTAAGCGGGACCTCTGGCGAGAGGCCGAAGCATTCCTTCCTTTCAGCGAAGTCTGCTGTTCCTGTTTTCTTCGGCTGGGACGCCTTCCTGCAAAGACAGACAGGCCTGCGACGGGGGACACATCCTTCTGGAGTAAAGGACTGGTAACGTGTGAGTAGGGACAGTGAGGGTCAGCTTATAAGTACACGTTATTGCTGTGAACATTTACGGTTGTCATTTATTGTGTTCTGCTGTGTTAAAAATGTATACAAGTAAAGATACAGTTATCAAGGTAGAGTCTGTGTGTGGGGATCTTGCTGGGCCAGATCATGGATACCAGAGTGCGCGGCCTTGCCCGCGGTCACTTCATCTGCACAGAGTATTGTGGGTGCTCGGGTATGCACAGAGTATCGTGGGTGCTCGGGTATGCACAGAGTATCGTGGGTGCTCGGGTATGCACAGAGTATCGTGGGTGCTCGGGTATGCACAGAGTATCGTGGGTGCTCGGGTATGCACAGAGTATCGTGGGTGCTCGGGTATGCACAGAGTATCCTGGGTGCTCGGGTATGCACAGAGTATCGTGGGTGCTCGGGAATGCACCGAGTATCGTGGGTGCTCGGGTATGCACAGAGTATCGTGGGTGCTCGGGAATGCACCGAGTATCGTGAGTGCTCGGGTATGCATCGAGTATCGTGGGTGCTCGGGAATGCACCGAGTATCGTGGGTGCTCGGGTATGCACACCGTATCGTGGGTGCTCGGGTATGCATAGAGTATCGTGGGTGCTCGGGTATGCACAGAGTATTGTGGGTGCTCGGGTATGCACAGAGTATCGTGGATGCTCGGGTATGCACAGAGTATCGCGGGTGCTCGGGTATGCACAGAGTATCGTGGGTGCTCGGGTATGTGACTCGCCCAGGAGGATATGGGGGACTCGGTACCCGGGCCTTTACCTTCTTGGGATGTCACGGCAGTCGGCTCCCGGGCCCGTACCCTGGGATCACTCTTTAAAAGGGGTTTGTTAACAGTTTTTGTCTCGTGACGCCACCTGTGGCTCCTGGTAATGGATACCAGCGCTGCTGCAGACCTCCGGGGGTGATGGGATGGCAGCTGGGATGTTTCTGCTTCCCACAGGTGGAGCGGGCCCCCGGGGCAGGGTTGATGGAAGGGATGCAGGTGAGAGGTGGCCAGGTCGGGTCAGGGGGAATGACGGACACTCACACAGGGGATTCGCTTCAGTACCTTTACTGGTGTAACGGCAGGTATGGTCCAGGGTACCTATTAGGAGGGTGACCTTCAGGACTCTCCCCAGTGAGCGGGTATTAGGCCTCCTGGTCCGTTTCTTCCTCTCTCTAAAGCTTCTGGCCAGCCTGGAACTAGGCCTAGCTTCTGCACTGTTTCACGCTCTCACCTGTCTGCTTGGTAGTAGAACTTTTCTCTGGCTACCACTATCCCTGGACGCTGGGGCCTTCGTGGTTCCTAGTTCTGCAAATGATGGTAGCTTCAGGTTGACCAGGGGTCTGGAATCCTCCTGGTATGCCAGTTGTCCCTACTGGGTGTAGAGGACCCTGTAAGCGCGGACGTGGTGTCTGGCTTGTGTCCTGGGGTGAGCTTTAGATGCTACTCTGCCCCCTCAACTCCTTTCTCCTTGCCTCCGGCAACACTCGGGGCCCTCAACACACAGCAGCTCACGTGCTGCTTCTTCACTGATCTAAAGTGTCAGCACACTCTCTCTACCTAACTCCACCCTCCAGTATATATATCCCTAACAGGGCTCCCTCTGGTGGTATGAGGTGGAAGGGTGGAGGTGTTTGTTATGTAATGAGGGCCTCTTGTGGAGGAGTCCGTCCATGCACCCTTTTGGGTCCTGTGGTACCTGTGGGTAGCAGGGTGCCACATCCCCCCTAGTACAACTCAGTACTCCTGGACTGAAGCACTTTTGTAACAGGTAACAACAACAATTACAATTATTAATAACAATAACATATATCAAAGTTACAGTGAGTCCCATAACCAAGTGTCCATCTCACTGGTGAAGGTGCAATATGAGCAGCATGAGGGACCCACCTGAAAACCCTCAACGTAGGCCCTGGGCGTGGCTACAGTCGGAGTAAAAAATGCGAAACGAGCGTCGAGGTCCCTGGTGGATGTCCTTTGCTTGCCCCTCTGTGTCCTACCTGTCTGTGTGAGCTACCAGTCTACCCGGTGAGTGCCCTGACTCATTTTTTACTCCGACTTTGCGGTGCTGCATGTAGGGGGTACTCTATCCCTCACACTTGATCATGACTGTATGAGCTCTCTGTGACTCCACCGTCTTCTATATCTTTTCTTTCTCTACTTGTCCCTCTGGTCTCCTCTCTCCTGCCTGATTTCTCCCTGTACGGAATTTACTTGCACCAATGCAATTTATAAATGGGAGACTCTGAAGATGTTATGGGGGCCATTTCCTCTTTTCCTCTTTTTTTCATCCTGTGATCCAAGATTCACCCATTGTCTGCATATCTATATTTGTTTATATATTGTGTATTATCACTTTTATATATTTGTAATCGACTAATAAACTTCAATACTTTTATGCCATTTGTACTCTATTTCGCGTTTTTTCACTGCAAAGGACTCAGTCTGTTCTTTGCCCCACTGGAATGGGGGACTTTTACCTCTTTTGGACTGTCCTTCCTAGGAGATCTTGTAAAGCTGCTGCCTTTTTGGTGTAGTCCTTAATGAACCTCCTGTAGTACCCGACCAGTCCCAGAAATTGATGTACTTCTTTGATGTTCCTTGGTTCAGGCTACTTCTGGATGGCAGTGACCTTCTCCGGGTCTGGTGCTACCCCCTCTGGGCTGACTACGTGTCCCAGGTACTGAACCTTCCGTTTAAGCAGGTGGCACTTGGAAGGTTTTAGTTTCATCCCATACCAGGACAATGCCTCAAATACCTCTGCCAGGTGCTTTAGATGGTCTTCATACGTCCTCGAGTACACGATAACGTCATCCAGGTATAGCAGCACTGTCTCAAAGTTCCGGTGTCCCAAGCAACACTCCATAAACCTCTGGAATGTTCCGGGTGCGTTGCAGAGTCCAAATGGCATGCTGTTGAATTCGCATAATCCCATCGGGGTGGTGAAGGCTGTCTTCTCCCGGTCTTCCTCAGCAACAGAGACTTGCCAGTACCCGCCAGTGAGATCCAATGTGGAGAAATAATTGGCAGATTTTGGTGCAGCCAGGGATTCCTCTATACGGGGCAAAGGGTATGCATCCTTATGTGTTATTCGATTAATTTGTCTATAATCTACACACATCCTCATGCTACCGTCCTTCTTTCTGACCAGGAACAGGGGAGCTGCCCACGGGCTACAGCTATCCCTTACTAACCCTACCTTTTTCATGTCATGCAACATTTCTTTTGCTTTTTGGTAATGTGCTGGTGGTATGGCTCTGTAATTCTCCTTAATGGGTGGATGGTTATCTGTGGGTACGTGGTGTTTTACCCCTTTGACCCTTCCAAAATCAAGTGAGTGTTTATTAAACACCTGTTCATATTCCTGAACCACTCTGTAAACACCGTGTTTTTGATGGACAGGAGTGGCGTCAGTTCCAACATGGAGCTGTTGACACCATTCCCCCAGCTGGGTTTTGGAGTCATTGTCCTCCACTGTATCTGGTGGGGTCAAGGATTCCACTGTGTGTATGGCATTATTATTCACAGTATACAGCCTGGCAACAGTGGCATATCTTGGCAATTTGACTTCCTCCTCCCCACAATTTAGGAGGCGTACGGGCACCCTCCCATTGCTCACATCAACTACCCCTCTAGCAGTTAGGAGTGTAGGTCTGTGCTCTGAGTTAACGGGCTCTACTACCGACTGGTAGTTCTGTCCCTTGAGACCTATTGCTGCCCTACACCAAATCAGCATTTCACTCATTGGAGGAATCACAATGGGTATCGGGTCTGTCACCCGTACATTACCAATCTCACCACCTGTTAGTTTTACCTGTTGCTGGTACAGGAGGGCTCGAATCTCTCTCTGGAGCACCTTCTTCTGCCCTGGTTTGGCAGTGTCAGCAATCTGTTGGAGTAAAAACAACACTTCTCCCAAACAGATACCAACAACATTTGTGCCAAGTATCATATATGGGTTTGTATCACCAGGGTTAGACTCTATTACAATCAGTCTTTGGTCCTTTAGTTCCACTCTTCCCACCTTCACTGTCACGTCCTTAACCCCGACTAGGTTAAGAGGAAGGCCATTAGAGGCATACACAGAGAGGTTTGGGGCTGGCGGGTGGAGTTCATCTATGGACCAGTACCTTTGTAGAGGACATCAGGTATGATGGTTACCTGTGACCCAGTGTCCAGTAATGCAGGTGTTGCTATGCCGTCCAGCACAATGGACAGGAAAGGCCTTATTCCTACCAACCGGTCGTACCAGCTCGATGGGCCTGGTTGATCTACTCCTGGGTGTCGGCCCTTGGCCCCAGGGTTTGCCCGTTTAAAGAACAGATCCGTGTGGTGTTGCCTACCTTGTGGCAAAGGTAGCAAACGAGTTCACCTGGAGGGCGAGGTCGGTCGTTGGTCCTCCCACGGGGTGGCGTTGTCTTCCCTCTTCTCCTCATCCAGGGAACATCTTCAGGACTGTCGGCGAGTAGGATCCCTCCTTCCGGCTCGGGCTCCGTCTGTAGCTGCAGGGTGCTCCGGACAGTGGCCAGGGTTTTACTTAGCTGACGCACTTCAGAGCGCAGGCTGTCCAGCTCGCTAGGGGACGCTGCTTGCACTTTTGCCTCAGCCGCTAATGAAGGGGCAGTGAGTGCTGTGGGCATTGGGGTAGCCCCACCCTGGTAACTCTGGATAGCAGTATTTGATGTTTGCAGGGGCTGAATGCCCTTAATAGCCAATATCTTTCAGGGCGTCAAAGGTGGCATTTGGATGATCTAAGGTCCACCACCGTACAGTTCTGCTCTCCTCCTGGGACCTTAACCCCCTGATGAATTGTTCTATCAGCATTTTGTCTTCATCATGTATGCTGGCTGGACTAACTTGTTTCAGGGCCCGCAGGGCCTCTTGTAAACGCCAGGCATAGTTCCGGATACTGTCCTCAGGTTTCTGGGTACTGTGGTAGAACCTCATCCGAAGATCTGTCTCAGTGCGGTTTTCAAAGACAGTTTGCAGTCTCTTAAATATAATAGATACTGATTCCTGGTCTGCGGCTGGCCAGGTTTCAACTTCCCGCTCTGCGACACCAGCCAATTGTCCCAGCACAACAGCGGCTCTCTGTTTACCAGTCATTGAGTACATGTCCAATACACCGCATATTTTTCTTTTGAACCCAGACAGGGTGTCTGGTTTGCCGTCATACTGGGGAAGCCATTTCGTTCCGGGGATGTACGGTAGGGCCATGGGTATCACTGGAGTCACAACCCCTGCTGGTGGGGTGGCCGCTCCGGCCTGAGCAGCGCCGGGCGCGAGTTGAGCATCAAGAGTGTTAACCGGTGTTCCGGCGTCTTGCTGGTCGTTGGCCATGGTTGCGCCCCCCTAGTAAACCATAGCCTACCTTCTTAACTTTTACCAGGTAGGCCGCAGCTCCGCAGATCACGGTCTCCTTCCAGGACCTGACTCTTCCTGGTGTGGCGTCATAGTGCGAGGCGGGGCTTGGGAGTCGCGCGCTACCAACGGTCACGCCTCTTTGGTTCCCGCAGTTGCGCCCCTCTTCTTTCCGCGCAGCGACGCGGGAATGGCGGTGACGTTCACCACAGTTCAAACACAGTTCAAATACGGCACACGGTACCCGGTGGCAATGGGCACGAAATCCTGTTCATGACGCCAGGAAGAGATGACTCGCCCAGGGGGATATGGGGGACTCAGTACCCGGGCCTTTACCATCTTGGGATGTCACGGCAGTCGGCTCCCGGGCCCGTACCCTGGGGTCACTCTTTAAAAGGGGTTTGTTAACAGTTTTTTTCTCGTGACGCCACCTGTGGCTCCTGGTAATGGGTACCAGCGCAACTGCAGACCTCCGGGGGTGATGGGATGACAGCTGGGATGTTTCTGCTCCCCACAGGTGGAGCTGGCCCCCGGGGCAGGGTTGATGGAAGGGATGTAGGTGAGAGGTGGTCAGGTAGGGTCAGGGGGAATGACGGACACGCACACAGGGGATTCGCTTCAGTACCTTTACTGGTGTAACGGCAGGTATGGTCCAGGGTACCTATTAGGAGGGTGCACTTCAGGACTCTCCCCAGTGAGCGGGTATTAGGCCTCCTGGTCCGTTTCTTCCTCTCTCTAAAGCTTCTGGCCAGCCTGGAACTAGGCCTAGCTTCTGCACTGTTTCACTCTCTCACCTGACTGCTTGGTAGTAGAACTTTTCTCTGGCTACCACTATCCCTGGACGCTGGGGCCTTCGTGGTTCCTAGTTCTGCAAATGATGGTAGCTTCAGGTTGACCAGAGGTCTGGAATCCTCCTGGTATGCCAGTTGTCCCTACTGGGTGTAGAGGACCCTGTAAGTGCGGACCTGGTGTCCGGCTTGTGTCCTGGGGTGAGCTTTAGATGCTCCTCGGCCCCCTCAACTCCTCTCTCCTTGCCTCCGGCCACACTCGGGGCCCTCAACACACAGAAGCTCACGTGCTGCTTCTTCACTGATCTAAAGTGTTAGCACACTCTCCACCCTCCAGTATATATATCCCTAACAGGGCTCCCTATGGTGGTATGAGGTGAAAGGGTGGAGGTGTTTGTTATGTAATGAGGGCCTCTTGTGGAGGAGTCCGTCCATGCACCCTTTTGGGTCCTGTGGTACCTGTGGGTAGCAGGGTGCCACATATGCACAGAGTATCGTGGGTGCTCGGGTATGCACAGAGTATCAGGGGTGCTCGGCTATGCACAGAGTATTGCGGGTGCTCGGGTATGTGTGTCACCCCAGGCCTGGATGCCACAAATATTAAAGGCTGTGTCTGAGAGCAGGAGGGAGGTCCCCTGGTTAGGGACCATTAGCATGCAGCACCTCCTGTCCCAGGCCAGTAGGGGGAACTGGCTGCCCCTATAAAAGCTGGAACTGGGGCAGGGTTAGAGAGACCAGAACCCACTTCTGAAGTGTCCAGAAGGGTTCTCAGAGAAGAGGGACAGGTCAGCAGCAGCTGAGGAGACCATGAGGCAGAGAAGAGACTGCGAGCCAGGGACAGAGGCGACGAGAGCCGGTCCTGGCTGAGAGAATCACCACCGGACATTGGGGTCCGAGGCTGTCAGGATTGCAAGCCCAGCAGCAGAGAACCAACCCGCGAGTGATTTCAGGTCCCTTGGCCTAAGAAGCCTGGAGGCTCCGCCACACAGAGGGACCAGTACAGCAAGGAGAGGCAAAGGTACCCAAGGCACGAGTCGCAAGCCATACAGGCAAAGTACACGGCAAGCTCAGGGACGTGGGCTATTACACCACGAAAAGGGGGATAGTCAGCAAGAGCATAGAGAGAGAAAGGTAGGCCTACACACTCACCCTGACCAGTGGGGCTCGCCCGAATGCTCTCAGATACCCAGGCCCACTCCTAACCGGTACTCCTGTTGGGTCAGTAATAACATCTGCAATAAAGACCCTGGACTGTTTGAAGCGGACTCTGAACTCTTACTATTGCGGCCTGCACTATCACCCCCAGCATTCACCTACACTGCCCTGAGGCTACACTTTTCCCGTGGGGAGTTGTCCTACCCCTGTGCTGCACACCAGCATCAGCCTCAGTGGTCTGCCTCGCAGCGGTGGTCATCACTGACCGCAATCCACGGGTGGCGTAGTCGGACATTCAAAACACTGATAAATAGATTGGCACAATTTGGTCTGACCACCCTGAGCCACGGGATCGAGTTGCCACTACTACCCCCAGCATCGCATAGAAGCCCGGTTCCGGGTGTCCCACGGCCCAGGGGGCGAGTCATATGCACAGAGTATCGTGGGTGCTCGGGTATGCACAGAGTATTGTGCGTGCTCGGGTATGCACAGAGTATTGTGGGTGCTCGGGTATGCACAGAGTATTGTGCGTGCTCGGGTATGCACAGAGTATCGTCGGTGCTCGGGTATGCACCGAGTATCGTGGGTGCTCGGGAATGCACCGAGTATCGTGGGTGCTCGGGAATGCACCTAGTATCGTGGGTGCTCGGGTATGCACAGAGTATCGTGGGTGCTCGGGTATGCACAGAGTATCGTGGGTGCTCGGGTATGCACAGAGTATCGTGGGTGCTCAGGTATGCACAGAGTATCGTGGGTGCTCAGGTATACACCGAGTATCGTGGGTGCTCGGGAATGCACAGAGTATTGTGGGTGTTCGGGAATGCACCGAGTATCGTGGGTGCTCGGGAATGCACTGAGTATCGTGGGTGCTTGGGTATGCACAGAGTATCGTGGGTGCTTGGGTATGCATAGAGTATCGTGGGTGCTCGAGAATGCACCTAGTATCGTGGGTGCTCGGGTATGCACAGAGTATCGTGGGTGCTCGGGTATGCACAGAGTATCGTGGGTGCTCGGATATGCACAGAGTATCGTGGATGCTCCGATATGCACAGAGTATCATGGGTGCTCAGGTATACACCGAGTATCGTGGGTGCTCGGGAATGCACCGAGTATCGTAGGTGCTTGGGTATGCACAGAGTATCGTGGGTGCTTGGGTATGCACAGAGTGCATACAGAGGGTGTGCCCTGGTGAAGAGCAGGCTCGAGGCTGCAGACTAGGCGCAATACAGACCATAGCATAAAACTTGCTGATGGAGAGCATGGTAAGAGAGAGAGAGACAACTGGGAAAGACAGGATCAGTGCTGTAGGACCCAAAAGGAAGTCTATGACTTGGCACATGGGTCAGCAACTAGGAGCACTAAGTAGCTTAGAAAAGGTTCAGTAGATCTGAGTTGATATAACTTGGCGCCTTAAGATGGATCAACATTAGTGTTGAGCGAGCATGCTCGACACTGCTCGGTACTCGCCCGAGCATCTCACTACTCGGGATGTTCGGCGAGCACCGAGCATTTCCGGGTCACTCGGGCAGGAGCTCGAATCTCCGCCCTGCACGTTTGGCGCTCTTTACAGAGCCAATGAACATGCAGGAATTGCCAGCCAGTCACTGTAATGCCGCAGCCATGTCGTTTGTGGGCATTACAGTGATTGGCTGGCCGCACAGCGTCACCTCGAGTATTTAAAACCGGGCGCTGCCATCTTGGACACAGTCGCTCCGGATCAGCCAGTGTAGGGTCAGTGCTACTGAGTTAGGGAGAGATATATAGTGCGAAATAGGTAGTGTAGGGTCTCTAAAGCCTGCCAAATCAAAAAACAGTACTTCTCAGGGCTAATATCCATCCCAGATAACAGGCAGGCAGGCTGTATAGGAGACGCAGTGGTTATACCAGTAAACGCTGCATTACAGTCCTGTGTGCTCCTGTTGGTCAAATTGATAGACTTATCCCCCGGTCTCAAGGGCCAGGAAAAATCCTTTTTTTTTTCATCTAAATCCTGTATTTTTTTTTTCCTCAGTCAGACTGTACAAATACGCGTCTTATTAACCTTTTGGTATTCCCCCCCCCAAAAAAAAAAAAAATTGAGTGTGTCTGTGACTGTTCAGACATCAATATATCTGTTTAAAAGAGTCTGGTGTAGGCCAGATAACTAGAACTGTGGTTTTGCAGTTCCACGGTTCAAATCTCTGTATTATCCTGCTTTTGGCATTTTTTCCATAAAAAAAAACTGTAATAGTGTCTCACTGACTGTTCAGACACAAATATATCTGTTTAAAAGAGTCTGGTGTAGGCCAGAGAAATAGAACTGTGGTTTTGCAGTTCCACGGTTCAAATCTCTGTATTATCCTGCTTTTGTCATTTTTTCCGTAAAAAAAAACAGTAATAGTGTCTCCCTGACTGTTCAGACGCAAATATATCTGTTTTAAAGAGTCTGGTGTAGGCCAGATAACTAGAACTGTGGTTTTGCAGTTCCACAGTTCAAATCTCTGTATTATCCTGGTTTTGGCATTTTTTCCGTAAAAAAAACTGTAATAGTGTCTCCCTGACTGTTCAGACACCAATATATCTGCTTAAAAGAGTCTGGTGTAGGCCAGATAAATAGAACTGTGGTTTTGCAGTTCCACGGGTCAAATCTCTGTCTTATCCTGCTTTTGCCATTTTTTCCATAAAAAAACAGTAATAGTGTCTCCCTGACTGTTCAGACACCAATATATCTGTTTAAAAGAGTCTGGTGTAGGCCAGAGAAATAGAACTGTGGTTTTCCTCTTCCACGGTTCTAATCTCCTTTTTATTACCCTTTTTCCATTGATAGTGCGAGTGTAAGCTATTTTTTACTTCATTTACAATGGGCAAGGCGCATGGCAAGGGACGTGGAACTGGACGTTCTCGTGATGGTGCGTGTAGAGGACGGGGCCGTGGCCAAGGTGAAAATGTGCCACAACCAACAGCCACATCTTCTCGCTCCCACTTCTTGACCGAATTACAAGGGAAGCACACTACAACACCAGTATTGCGAACTGATCAGTGTGAACAGGTTATTAATTGGATACCAGATAATACTTTCAGTTACCTGGACACCCCTACCTCCGGTCTGTCTTCCACACGGTCAAGTTTTAGTAGCCGTGAATCTCGACCGCATACTCCTCCTCACCCTGATGCTCCTTCCTCCCACCATGCCGAGTGTCGTCAGACAGCAACTGATCCCACACTTGGACACTCTGAAGAGCTGTTCACTGGTCCATTTCCATATTTGTGCCCCTCGCCTGCTCCGCTTGAAGTGGTGGAACAGGAGATCCCATGTGGCGATGCCCAAATATTTGAACAGCCATGGCCAGAGGAAGTCGACGCTTGCAATTTGTTGCAAGATGTGGACAATGACGAGACACAATTGCCACGAAGTGAGGAGGAGGATCGTGGTGCTCAAGTGGAAGAGGAGGAGGTGGTGGATGATCTAATAACTGACCCAACATGGCAGGAGGACACGCAGAGCGAGGCCAGCAGCGTACAGGGGGAGGGAGGCAGAGTACCCCAACAGGCAGGAAGAAGCAGTGTGATGGGCGCACACAGAAGGCGGGCAACAGTTCCCCGTAACACCAACACGAGGGACGTTGCCAGTACAACCGGTAGGTCTTCCAGAGTCTGGAATTTTTTAAAGACTCTGCTGATAACCCAAAAAGGCCATTTGTACCACCTGCCATGCCAGCATCAGCAGGGGTGACAAAACTACCAGCCTGACCACCATCAGCATGATCAGGCACATGGCAGCTGTAGCGTTGGCGTCCCTGCCCCCTGCTAGGCAGGGACGCCGTTCCCCTCACCTCTCCGCTCCGTGCCTGGCGGCTTCCTCCTGCTCTGCTGGCAGCGCGCGCTGCTTCACTGCCCCCGTGCTTAGGGCGCGCGCGCGCGCTCCCCCTCTCTTAAAGCGGCCGCGCGCGCCGTCCTAAGGAGTCCCCGGCCAATGGCCGGAGGACCTCTCCATATATAAGGCACCTCCTCTAAAATGGAGGTGCCCGAGCAATGTTGTTGCAAAGCCTTCACTCTGCTTCAGCCCTCAGGTCCCGTTACCAGTTACCTGCCAGTCACCTGCCAGATTCCTGCTAGTTACCTGCCAGTCACCTGCCAGTTTCCTGCTTGATACCTGCCTGATATCCGCTAACCTGCTTGCAAGCCTGCGGTCCGACGGTCTGCCTTCCGACACCTGTCAGTCTGTCTATGGACCAGTCTGCCTGCTCACCTGGGAGCGCTCACCTGCTACCTGCCTGCTAGCCTACCTGGAGGCTCTGCCGTCACTTGCCGTGACCACCTGCCTGTCCAGAGACTCTTGCCCGCTCTCCTGGGAGCGCTCACCTGTTACCTGCCTGCTAGCCTACCTGGAGGCTCTGCCGTCACTTGCCGTGACCACCTGCCTGTCCAGAGACTCTTGCCCGCTCACCTGGGAGCGTTCACCTGCTACCTGCCTACTAGCCTACCTGGAGGCTCTGCCGTCACTTGCCGTGACCACCTGCCTGTCCAGAGACTCTTGCCCGCTCACCTGGGAGCGTCCACCTGCTATCTGTCTGCTAGTCTACCTGGAGGTTCTGCCGTCACTTGCCGTGACCACCTGCCTGTCCAGAGACTCTCGCCCGCTCACCTGGGAGCGCTCACCAGCCACCTGTCTGCTGCCCTTCTACCCAGAGACTGTCCCTGTCACTTGCCGTGACTACCTGCCCTTCTACCCAGAGACTGTCCCTGTCACTTGCCGTGAGTACCTGCCCGTCTTCCCTGGGAGCCACCCGCTTCCTTACAAGGGCTGCCCCCTTCTATAGTTGCTCAGAGGTTCCACCTCCCAGACCCGTTACAGCAGCAAAGCAACCGACTTTGTGGGGTGAACCCCAGGGTCCACGACCAGTGTCAGCGGGTGTCACCACTGCTTCTTCTGCTGTTGTGCATGTAATAGAACACCATGTTGTGCGTGCAAGGTAATCCCCTGTCCATACTGCATGCAAAGATGCCCCCTCCTCTCAGTCTTCACTTGTTATGGCAGTTTCTCAAGAAACAGCATCAACGTCCACGTCCACGTCCCACCGCAGCGTTCAATTGTCCATATCCCAGAGCTTTGAACGAAAGCGCAAATTCGCAGCCAACGCCCCACAGGCCAAAGTCCTAAATTCGCACATTTCATGACTGCTTGCGTTGGAAATGGTGCCTTTTAGGCTGGTGGAGACGGAATCCTTCCGCAACGTTATGGCGGTGGCCGTCCCTCGGTACTCGGTCCCCAGCCGACACTATTTTGCCCGGTGTGCCATCCCCGCACTACACAAGCTCGTGTCCCAAAACATCTGCCGTGCCCTCAACAACGCAGTTACTGGGAGAGTCCACCTTACAACGGACACGTGGACAAGTGCTTGTGGCCAGGGATGGTACATCTCCCTGAATTCACACTGGGTAAACATAGTGGAAGCCGGGACCCAGTCGGACCTTGGGACGGAACACATCCTCCTCACACCGAGGATTGCGGGCCCTATGTCAGTCAGAGTTGCCCCCACAGTGTACAGCTCCTGCGCATCATCCTCCTCCTCCTCTTCCTCATGTTCAGCCTCCATCTCAGATATCACCACATCAGTTACAAGCTGGAAGCACTGCAGTACTGCCTCAGCCAAGCTGCAACAGGCTGTGCTGAAACTCATAAGCTTAGGTGATAAACCTCACACTGCTTGTGAGTTGTGGACAGCTGTGAAAGAGCAGGCAGATCTGTGGCTGAGACCGCTGAACCTACATCCAGGCATGGTCGTGTGTAACAATGGCCGTAACGTGGTGGCGGCTCTGAGGCAAGGCGACATCACACACGTACCATGCCTGGCTCATGTGCTTAACCTCGTGATTCAGCGGTTTCTTAAATCGTTCCACGAGTTGCCAGATCTGCTCGTCAAAGTACGCCATCTGTCAGCTCATTTTCGGAAGTAGGCTACAGCCTCCGCCGCCCTTGCTGTGTTGCAGCAGCGTTTGCAGCTTCCGGCACACCGACTTGTGTGTGATGTCCCCACACGTTGGAACTCTACCCTCCACATGTTGCAAAGGATTTGTGAGCAGAAGAGAGCAGTTGTGGAGTACCAGCTGCAACAAGGCCGTCGATATTCAGATCAGACTCCACACATAAGACCTCAGGAGTGGACCTGGATGTCTGACATATGTACCATCCTGACAAACTTTGAGGAGTCCACCAAGATGGTGAGTGGCGATGACGCCATCATTAGTGTCAGCATCCCACTTGTCTGTCTTTTGCAACGCTCTCTTCAGAGAATTAAAGAGGAGGCATTGCAGCCAGAGTATGATGAGATGCATCAAGAAGCCATAATGGGCGATTACACACACCCCAGCCTCATCTCATCCCAATGTGCATTGGGGGACTATGAGGGAGAGGAGGAGGAGGAGGAAGAACAGGAGCTGGTAACATGCGCTGTAGACGGTAGTACCTGTACAACTGTCATACAGTTGGTTCAGCGTGGGTGGCCTGAGGACAGGGGGGAGGAGGAGGAGGAGGAGAGCATGGTCAGTCGTCATCTTGGTGAGGACACGGAAGTCTTGCCCGTTACCAGTCTGGCACGCATGGCTGACTTTATGTTACGCTGCCTTAACTGTGACCCTCTCGTTGTCAAAATGTTGGGTGACAGTCATTACTGGTTCGTGACACTTTTAGACCCCCGCTACAAGGAGAACTTTCACTCTCTTATTCCTGAGGTGGAGAGGTCTACAAAAATGTGGCAGTACCAGAAGGCCCTTGCTGCAGAACTGTTAAAAAAATTCTCATCTGAACACTCTAGCGGCAGAGGTCAAAGTTCGTTGACCAACCAAGGCGTACTGGCGAGAGAGACGCAACTCCAATCCAGCAGAGGCAGGGGAACACTGTCAACATTCTGGGACAGTTTTCTGAGACCTGCCTAGCTTACAGGCCCTGAGGCGCGGGGTACTCTCACAAGGAGTGGAAAGTTTCAAAAGATGGTGAGGGAGTACCTTGCCGACCGTACCAGCGTCCTCCGTGATTCCTCTGTGCCTTTTAATTATTGGGTATCCAAGCTGGACACTTGGAATGAACTCGCTCTGTACGCCTTGGAGGTCCTGGCCTGCCCTGCCGCTAGCGTGTTATCGGAGCGTGTTTTTAGTGCCGCTGGGGGAATTATAACTGATAAGCGCACTCGCCTGTCAACTGACAATGCTGACAAGCTGACATTTATCAAAATGAACAAGGGCTGGATTGGGCCAGACTTCTCATCACCACCAAATGACAGCAGAGTAACATAAAGTCAAATCCACTGTGTTATTTCGGGAGGTATATTCCCTTGCACCGCTTCACACCCACACATGGGTATACGTTTCCTCATTTTGGCTGTTTTTTGCTCTTCTCCTTATCCTCATCCTCCACCACCACTATACCACCAGGGTGACCGTGGTCCGTGTTGCCAGCATTGCAAGTTCCTCCGTCCTAATTTTTGGCAGCTTTTGCTTGGAAGGCATAGGCAAAGACGATGGGAGACCCACTCCCCAATAATGAGAATAATGTTTTTAATATGCTGTACTGCATGGCTCTTGTAAGGGGCATTAAAATCGTCTTGTTAAGCTACTGCGACCTCCACGTCTCTTCCAAGGGGCATTAAAACCGTCTTGTTAAGCTACTGCGACCTCCACCACTTTTCCAAGGGGCATTAAAATCGTCTTGTTAAGCTACTGCGACATCCACATCTCTTCCAAGGGGCATTAAAACCATCTTGTTAAGCTATTGCGACCTCCACCATTCTTCCAAGGGGCATTAAAACCGTCTTGTTAAGCTACTGCGACCTCCACCACTTTTCCAAGGGGCATTAAAACCATCTTGTTAAGCTACTGCGACCTCCACGTTTCTTCCAAGGGGCATTAAAACCGTCTTGTTAAGCTACTGCGACCTCCACCATTCTTCCAAGGGGCATTAAAACCGTCTTGTTAAGCTACTGCGACCTCCACGTCTCTTCCAAGGGGCATTAAAACAGTCTTGTTAAGCTACTGCGACCTCCACCATTCTTCCAAGGGGCATTAAAACTGTCTTGTTAAGCTACTGTGACCTCCACGTCTCTTCCAAGGGGCATTAAAACCGTCTTGTTAAGCTACTGCGACCTCCACCATTCTTCCAAGGGGCATTAAAACCGTCTTGTTAAGCTACTGCGAACTCCACCATTCTTCCAAGGGACATTAAAACCGTCTTGTTAAGCTACTGCGACCTCCACCACTTTTCCAAGGGGCATTTAAACCGTCTTGTTAAGCCACTGCGACCTCCACATCTCTTCCAAGGGGCATTAAAACCGTTTTGTTAAGCTACTGCGACCTCCACCCATCTTCCAAGGGGCATTAAAACCGTCTTGTTAAGCTACTGCGACCTCAACGTCTCTTCCAAGGGGCATTAAAAGCGTCTTGTTAAACCACTCTGAACTCCACAGCTCTTCCAAGGGGCATTGAAATGTTGTTTTTAATTAACTCTAACCTCCACGACTCTTCCAACGGGCATTGCATGTCCTCCTAATTTTAGTCAGCTTTTGCTTTTCAATGCATAGGCGAACACTAAGGGAGACCCACTCACCAATAATGGGTAGAAGGTTTTTAGTATGCTGTAATCCACGTCTGTTTCAAGGGGCATTGCAGTTCCTCATAATTTTGGGAAAGCCTTCTATTCACTGCTTAGGCCAACAGTGTACAGGAGACCCAGTTGCTGTAAATGGAAAAAACGGTTTAGTTAAGGCCCTCTGACCTCCATGTCACTTCCAAGGGGCATTGAGTGCCTCGAAATTTTTGGTAGGCATTGCACTCCCTGTATGCCCTATAACTGTGTAGCCGAACCGCTCCTTTTGGTACAGAAACATATCCTACAAGACATGTGTGGTTGACTGGCCTGATATTGATGTGAATGGTCCCTGTTCCTCCTGCTCTTTCTCCTTTGCCACCACCTCATCCATCATTCATCACCTGAAGCTTTGTTTTAACGGGAGTCATAGAACTGTGATAGTAGCAGGAAAACATCCAGCAATCCTCGGAGAAGGTAGGATATGCTCCAAAATGCTGACCACCTCAGGCCTAGCCACTACTACATACATGCGCTTGCATTCCAAGGAACAGAAAGCTAAGGAGATGGATGGCCTCAAGATCATGAATAATTTACTCGTGTAGGAGGCCGACCACTGCTGCTGTCTACCTTCTGAACTTTGTGTTGAAGCCTGATTGACCCAGGACTCGGATAAACGATGCCATAGTGGTACCCGTCCTACACTTCCTTCAACCTACCCAGCAGGAGCCTACAGGAGAGCAGGAAGAGAGCCTACAGGAGAGCAGGAAGAACAAGAAGAACAAGCAGCCCCGGAGGCAGAAGAACCCATGCCAGCAGCCCAGGAGAGTCAACCCTCTGCTGACAGTGAGACTGCCATGCCTGCGGTAAGCCAAAGGACCCGCAGACAGCTGCCTGCCCTGCCTGTAAACCCAGCTAGTAGCTGTACCCTTAATACTAGTGGGGAAAGCCAGGTTAGACCACCACCAGACAGTGGGTTACGTAGGTCAACCCGGAGCACTAGGGGTCAAATACCAGCTCACTGGAGGATCTAAATGCAAAGTACCTGTATATTGCAAATGTTTTATGTTTGTTACCTGGTTATTAATAATGTTTTTCTAGTTTCTCATAGTGACAAATGGACTAACAGGTTATGAACTTTGAGTAACCGGGACTTCTTTGTAAAATATGTTCGGAGCCTAACCAAAGGAATGAATAAAGACTGTCAAGGACTCGGGGCAAGGACAGCCCCCCACCTGGTTAAGGCTCCCGTTGTGTTGGTGAAATGGACACCCGGTCACAGATCGTACTGTGACCCTCTCCTTGTGTTGGTGATATGGACACCCGGTCACAGACCACACTGTGACCTAAAGAACTCAATTGTGTTTTGTTTGTTGCCATGTATTAATGTTGTCATTTATACCCTGTTTGTTTTTGGCCAAAAAGGCTTAGTCCCGGAGTACTAAATTTTACTAGGGGGGAATGTGTCACCCCAGGCCTGGATGCCACAAATATTAAAGGCTGTGTCTGAGAGCAAGAGGGAGGTCCCCTGGTTAGGGACCATTAGCATGCAGCACCTCCTGTCCCAGGCCAGTAGGGGGAGCTGGCTGCCCCTATAAAAGCTGGAACTGGGGCAGGGTTAGAGAGACCAGAACCCACTTCTAAAGTGTCCAGAAGGGTTCTCAGAGAAGAGGGACAGGTCAGCAGCAGCTGAGGAGTCCGTGAGGCAGAGGAGAGACTGCGAGCCAGGGACAGAGGCGACGAGAGCCGGTCCTGGCTGAGAGAATCACCACCGGACATTGGGGTCCGAGGCTGTCAGGGTTGCAAGCCCAGCAGCAGAGAACCAACCAGCGAGTGATTTCAGGTCCCTTGGCCTAAGAAGCCTGGAGGCTCCGCCACACAGAGGGACCAGTACAGCAAGGAGAGGCAAAGGTACCCAAGGCCCGAGTCGCAAGCCATACAGGCAAAGTACATGGCAAGCTCAGGGACGTGGGCTATTACACCACGAAAAGGGGGATAGTCAGCAAGAGCATAGAGAGAGAACGGTAGGCCTACACACTCACCCTGACCAGTGGGGCTCGCCCGAATGCTCTCAGATACCCAGGCCCACTCCTAACCGGTACTCCTGTTGGGTCAGTAATAACATCTGCAATAAAGACCCTGGACTGTTTGAAGCGGACTCTGAACTCTTACTATTGCAGCCTGCACTATCACCCCCAGCATTCACCTACACTGCCCTGAGGCTACACTCTTCCCGTGGGGAGTTGTCCTACCCCTGTGCTGCATACCAACATCAGCCTCAGTGGTCTGCCTCACAGCAGCGATCATCCCTGACCGCAATCCACGGGTGGCGTAGTCGGACATTAAAAACACTGATAAATAGACTGCCACAATTTGGTCTGACCACCCTGAGCCATGGGACCGGGTTGCCACTACTACCGCCAGCATCGCATAGAAGCCCGGTTCCGGGTGTCCCACGGCCCAGGGGGCGAGTCATATGCGCAGAGTATCGTGGGTGCTCGGGTATGCACAGAGTATCGCGGATGCTCGGGTATGCACAGAGTATTGTGGGTGCTCGGGTATGCACAGAGTATTGTGCGTGCTCGGGTATGCACAGAGTATTGTGGGT
Source organism: Phyllobates terribilis (assembly GCF_046119375.1). Taxonomy (NCBI): domain Eukaryota; kingdom Metazoa; phylum Chordata; class Amphibia; order Anura; family Dendrobatidae; genus Phyllobates; species Phyllobates terribilis. Next base: position 111,968,847 of record NW_027362764.1, on the reverse strand, counting down.
GCTCGGGTATGCACAAAGTATCGCGGGTGCTCGGGTATGCACAGAGTATCGTCGGTGCTCGGGTATGCACCGAGTATCGTGGGTGCTCGGGAATGCACCGAGTATCGTGGGTGCTCGGGAATGCAACTAGTATCGTGGGTGCTCGGGTATGCACAGATTATCGTGGGTGCTCGGGTATGCACAGAGTATCGTGGGTGCTCGGGTATGCACAGAGTATCGTGGGTGCTCGGGTATGCACAGAGTATCGTGGGTGCTCAGGTATACACCGAGTATCGTGGGTGCTCGGGAATGCACAGAGTATTGTGGGTGTTCGGGAATGCACCAAGTATCGTGGGTGCTCGGGAATGCACCTAGTATCGTGGGTGCTCGGGTATGCACAGAGTATCGTGAGTGCTCGGGTATGCACAGAGTATCGTGGGTGCTCGGGTATGCACAGAGTATCGTGGGTGCTCGGGTATGCACAGAGTATCGTGGGTGCTCAGGTATACACCGAGTATCGTGGGTGCTCGGGAATGCACAGAGTATTGTGGGTGTTCGGGAATGCACCGAGTATCGTGGGTGCTCGGGAATGCACTGAGTATCGTGGGTGCTTGGGTATGCACAGAGTATCGTGGGTGCTTGGGTATGCATAGAGTATTGTGGGTGCTCGAGAATGCACCTGGTATCGTGGGTGCTCGGGTATGCACAGAGTATTGTGGGTGCTCGGGTATGCACAGAGTATCGTGGGTGCTCGGGTATGCACAGAGTATCGTGGGTGCTCCGGTATGCACAGAGTATCGTGGGTGCTCAGGTATACACCGAGTATCGTGGGTGCTCGGGAATGCACCGAGTGTCGTAGGTGCTTGGGTATGCACAGAGTATCGTGGGTGCTTGGGTATGCACAGAGTGCATACAGAGGGTGTGCCCTGGTGAAGAGCAGGCTCGAGGCTGCAGACTAGGCGCAATACAGACCATAGCATAAAACTTGCTGATGGAGAGCATGGTAAGAGAGAGAGAGACAACTGGGAAAGACAGGATCAGTGCTGTAGGACCCAAAAGGAAGTCTATGACTTGGCACATGGGTCAGCAACTAGGAGCACTAAGTAGCTTCGAAAAGGTTCAGTAGATCTGAGTTGAAATAACTTGGGGCCTTAAGATGGATCAACATTAGTGTTGAGCGAGCATGCTCGACACTGCTCGGTACTCGCCCGAGCATCTCACTACTCGGGATGTTCGGCGAGCACCGAGCATTTCCGGGTTACTCGGGCAGGAGCTCGGATCTCCGCCCGGCACGTTTGGCGCTCTTTACAGAGCCAATGAACATGCAGGAATTGCCAGCCAGTCACTGTAATGCCGCAGCCATGTTGTTTGTGGGCATTACAGTGATTGGCTGGCCGCACAGCGTCACCTCGAGTATTTAAAACCGAGCGCTGCCATCTTGGACACAGTCGCTCCGGATCAGCCAGTGTAGGGTCAGTGCTACTGAGTTAGGGAGAGATATATAGTGCGAAATAGGTAGTGTAGGGTCTCTAAAGCCTGCCAAATCAAACAAACAGTCCTTCTCAGGACTAATATCCATCCCAGATAACAGGCAGGCAGGCTGTATAGGAGACGCAGTGGTTATACCAGCAAACGCTGCATTACAGTCCTGTGTGCTCCTGTTGGTCAAATTGATAGACTTATCCCCCGATCTCAGGGGCCAGGAAAAATCCTTTTTTTTTTCATCTAAATCCTGTATTTTTTTTTCCTCAGTCAGACTGTACAAATACGCGTCTTATTAACCTTTTGGTATTCCCCACCCCAAAAAAAAATAAAATTGAGTGTGTCTGTGAGTGTTCAGACATCAATATATCTGTTTAAAAGAGTCTGGTGTAGGCCAGATAACTAGAACTGTGGTTTTGCAGTTCCACGGTTCAAATCTCTGTATTATCCTGCTTTTGGCATTTTTTCCATAAAAAAAACTGTAATAGTGTCTCACTGACTGTTCAGACACAAATATATCTGTTTAAAAGAGTCTGGTGTAGGCCAGAGAAATAGAACTGTGGTTTTGCAGTTCCACGGTTCAAATCTCTGTATTATTCTGCTTTTGGAATTTTTTCGGTAAAAAAAACTGTAATAGTGTCTCCCTGACTGTTCAGACACCAATATATCTGCTTAAAAGAGTCTGGTGTAGGCCAGATAAATAGAACTGTGGTTTTGCAGTTCCACGGGTCAAATCTCTGTATTATCCTGCTTTTGCCATTTTTTCCATAAAAAAACAGTAATAGTGTCTGTGACTGTTCAGACACAAATATATCTGTTTAAAAGAGTCTGGTGTAGGCCAGATAACTAGAACTGTGGTTTTGCAGTTCCACGGTCCAAATCTCTGTATTATCCTGCTTTTGGCATTTTTTCCATAAAAAAAACTGTAATAGTGTCTCACTGACTGTTCAGACACAAATATATCTGTTTAAAAGAGTCTGGTGTAGGCCAGAGAAATAGAACTGTGGTTTTCCTCTTCCACGGTTCTAATCTCCTTTTTATTACCCTTTTTCCATTGATAGTGCGAGTGTAAGCTATTTTACTTCATTTACAATGGGCAAGGCGCATGGCAAGGGACGTGGAACTGGACGTTCTCGTGATGGTGCGTGTAGAGGACGGGGCCGTGGCCAAGGTGAAAATGTGCCACAACCAACAGCCACATCTTCTCGCTCCCACTTCTTGACCGAATTACTAGGAAAGCACACTACAACACCAGTATTGCGAACTGATCAGTGTGAACAGGTTATTAATTGGATACCAGATAATACTTCCAGTTACCTGGGCACCCCTACCTCCGGTCTGTCTTCCACACGGTCAAGTTTTAGTAGCCGTGAGTCTCGACCGCATACTCCTCCTCACCCTAATGCTCCTTCCTCCCACCATGCCGAGTGTCGTCAGACAGCAAGTGATCCCACACTTGGACACTCTGAAGAGCTGTTCACTGGTCCATTTCCATATTTGTGCCCCTCGCCTGCTCCGCTTGAAGTGGTGGAACAGGAGATCCCATGTGGCGATGCCCAAATATTTGAACAGCCACGGCCGGAGGAAGTCGACGCTTGCAATTTGTCACAATAGGTGGATGATGACGAGACACAATTGCCACGAAGTGAGGAGGAGGATCGTGGTGCTCAAGTGGAAGAGGAGGAGGTGGTGGATGATCTAGTAACTGACCCAACATGGCAGGAGGACACGCAGAGCGAGGCCAACAGCGCACAGGGGGAGGGAGGCAGAGTACCCCAACAGGCAGGAATAAGCAGTGTGGTGGCCGCACACAGAAGGCGGGCAACAGTTCCCCGTAACACCAACACGAGAGACGTTGCCAGTACAACTGGTAGGTCTTCCAGAGTCTGGAAATTTTTTAAAGACTCTGCTGATAACCCCAAAAAGGCCATTTGTACCACCTGCCATGCCAGCATCAGCAGGGGTGACAAAACTACCAGCCTGACCACCACCAGCATGATCAGGCACATGGCAGCAAAGCACCCGACTTTGTGGGTTATGGTGGTGGCCGTCCCTCGGTACTTGGTCCCCAGCCGACACTATTTTGCCCGGTGGGCCATCCCCGCACTACACAAGCACGTGTCCCAAAACATCTGCCGTGCCCTCAACAACGCAGTTACTGGGAGAGTCCACCTTACAACGGACACGTGGACAAGTGCTTGTGGCCAGGGACGGTACATCTCCCTGAAGTCACACTGGGTAAACATAGTGGAAGCCGGGACCCAGTCGGACCTTGGGACGGAACACATCCTCCCCACACGGAGGATTGCGGACCCTATGTCAGTCAGAGTTGCCCCCACAGTGTACAGCTCCTGCGCATCATCCTCCTCCTCCTCTTCCTGATGTTCAGCCTCCATCTCAGATATCACCACATCAGTTACAAGCTGGAAGCACTGCAGTACTGCCTCAGCCAAGCTGCAACAGGCTGTGCTGAAACTCATAAGCTTAGGTGATATACCTCACACTGCTTGTGAGTTGTGGACAGCTGTGAAAGAGCAGGCAGATCTGTGGCTGAGACTGCTGAACCTACATCCAGGCATGGTCGTGTGTAACAATGGCCGTAACCTGGTGGCGGCTCTGAGGCGAGGCGAGATCACACACGTACCATGCCTTTCTCATGTGCTTAACCTCGTGATTCAGCGGTTTCTTAAATCGTACCCCGAGTTGCTAGATCTGCTCGTGAAAGGACGCCATCTGTCAGCTCATTTTCGGAAGTAGGCTACAGCTTCCGCCGCCCTTGCTGTGTTGCAGCAGCGTTTGCAGCTTCCGGCACACCGACTTGTGTGTGATGTCCCCACACGTTGGAACTCTACCCTCCACATGTTGCAAAGGATTTGTGAGCAGAAGAGAGCAGTTGTGGAGTACCAGCTGCAACAAGGCCATCGATATTCAGTTCAGACTGCACACATAAGACCTCAGGAATGGACCTGGATGTCTGACATATGTACCATCCTGACAAACTTTGAGGAGTCCACCAAGATGGTGAGTGGCGATGACGCCATCATTAGTGTCAGCATCCTACTTGTCTGTCTTTTGCAACGCTCTCTGCAGAGAATTAAAGAGGAGGCATTGCAGCCAGAGTATGATGAGATGCATCAAGAAGCCATAATGGGCGATTACACACACCCCAGCCTCATCTCATCCCAATGTGCATTGGGGGACTATGAGGGAGAGGAAGAGGAAGAACAGGAGCTGGTAACATGCGCTGTAGACGGTAGTACCTGTACAACTGTCATACAGTTGGTTCAGCGTGGGTGGCCTGACGACAGGGGGGAGGAGGAGGAGGAGGAGGAGAGCATGGTCAGTCGTCATCTTGGTGAGGACACGGAAGTCTTGCCCGTTACCAGTCTGGCACGCATGGCTGACTTTATGTTACACTGCCTTAACCGTGACCCTCTCGTTGTCAAAATGTTGGGTGACAGTCATTACTGGTTCGTGACACTTTTAGACCCCCGCTACAAGGAGAACTTTCACTCTCTTATTCCTGAGGTGGAGAGGTCTACAAAAATGTGGCAGTACCAGAAGGCCCTTGCTGCTGAACTGTTAAAAAAATTCCCATCTGAACACTCTAGCGGCAGAGGTCAAAGTTCGTTGACCAACCAAGGCGTACAGGCGAGAGAGACGCAACTCCAATCCAGCAGAGGCAGGGGAACACAGTCAACATTCTGGGACAGTTTTCTGAGACCTGCCTAGCTTACAGGCCCTGAGGCGCGGGGTACTCTCACAAGGAGTGGAAAGTTTCAAAAGATGGTGAGGGAGTAACTTGCCGACCATACCAGCGTCCTCCGTGATTCCTCTGTGCCTTTTAATTATTGGGTATCCAAGCTGGACACTTGGAATGAACTCGCTCTGTACGCCTTGGAGGTCCTGGCCTGCCCTGCCGCTAGCGTGTTATCGGAGCGTGTTTTTAGTGCCGCTGGGGGAATTATAACTGATAAGCGCACTCGCCTGTCAACTGACAATGCTGACAAGCTGACATTTATCAAAATGAACAAGGGCTGGATTGGGCCAGACTTCTCATCACCACCAAATGACAGCAGAGTAACATAAAGTCAAATCCACTGTGTTATTTCGGGAGGTATATTCCCTTGCACCGCTTCACACCCACACATGGGTATACGCTTCCTCATTTTGGCTGTTTTTTGCTCTTCTCCTTATCCTCAGCCTCCACCACCACTATACCACCAGGGTGACCGTGGTCCGTGTTGCCAGCATTGCAAGTTCCTCCGTCCTAATTTTTGGCAGCTTTTGCTTGGAAGGCATAGGCAAAGACTATGGGAGACCCACTCCCCAATAATGGGAATAATGTTTTTAATATGCTGTACTGCATGGCTCTTGTAAGGGGCATTAAAATCGTCTTGTTAAGCTACTGCGACCTCCACGTCTCTTCCAAGGGGCATTAAAACCGTCTTGTTAAGCTACTGCGACCTCCACCACTTTTCCAAGGGGCATTAAAATCGTCTTGTTAAGCTACTGCGACCTCCACGTCTCTTCCAAGGGGCATTAAAACCGTCTTGTTAAGCTATTGCGACCTCCACCATTCTTCCAAGGGGCATTAAAACCGTCTTGTTAAGCTACTGCAACCTCCACCACTTTTCCAAGGGGCATTAAAACCATCTTGTTAAGCTACTGCGACCTCCACGTTCCTTCCAAGGGGCATTAAAACCGTCTTGATAAGCTACTGCGACCTCCACCATTCTTCCAAGGGGCATTAAAACTGTCTTGTTAAGCTACTGCGACCTCCACGTCTCTTCCAAGGGGCATTAAAACCGTCTTGTTAAGCTACTGCGACCTCCACCATTCTTCCAAGGGGCATTAAAACTGTCTTGTTAAGCTACTGTGACCTCCACGTCTCTTCCAAGGGGCATTAAAACCGTCTTGTTAAGCTACTGCGACCTCCACCATTCTTCCAAGGGGCATTAAAACCGTCTTGTTAAGCTACTGCGAACTCCACCATTCTTCCATGGGACATTAAAACCGTCTTGTTAAGCTACTGCGACCTCCACCACTTTTCCAAGGGGCATTTAAACCATCTTGTTAAGCCACTGCGACCTCCACATCTCTTCCAAGGGGCCTTAAAACCGTTTTGTTAAGCTACTGCGACCTCCACCATTCTTCCAAGGGGCATTAAAACCGTCTTGTTAAGCTACTGCGACCTCAACGTCTCTTCCAAGGGGCATTAAAAGCGTCTTGTTAAACCACTCTGAACTCCACAGCTCTTCCAAGGGGCATTGAAATGTTGTTTTTAATTAACTCTAACCTCCACGACTCTTCCAACGGGCATTGCATGTCCTCCTAATTTTAGTCAGCTTTTGCTTTTCAATGCATAGGCGAACACTAAGGGAGACCCACTCACCAATAATGGGTAGAAGGTTTTTAGTATGCTGTAATCCACGTCTGTTTAAAGGGGCATTGCAGTTCCTCATAATTTTGGGAAAGCCTTCTATTCACTGCTTAGGCCAACAGTGTACAGGAGACCCAGTTGCTATAAATGGAAAAAACGATTTAGTTAAGGCCCTCTGACCTCCATGTCACTTCCAAGGGGCATTGAGTGCCTCGAAATTTTTGGTAGGCATTGCACTCACTGTATGCCCTATAACTGTGTAGCCGAACCGCTCCTTTTGGTACAGAAACATATCCTATAAGACATGTGTGGTTGACTGGCCTGATATTGATGTGAATGGTCCCTGTTCCTCCTGCTCTTTCTCCTTTGCCACCACCTCATCCATCATTCATCACCTGAAGCTTTGTTTTAACGGGAGTCATAGAACTGGGATAGTAGCAGGAAAACATCCAGCAATCCTCGGAGAAGGTAGGATATGCTCCAAAATGCTGACCACCTCAGGCCTAGCCACTACTACATACATGCGCTTGCATTCCAAGGAACAGAAAGCTAAGGAGATGGATGGCCTCATGATCATGAATAATTTACTCGTGTAGGAGGCCGACCACTGCTGCTGTCTACCTTCTGAACTTTGTGTTGAAGCCTGATTGACCCAGGACTCGGATAAACGATGCCATAGTGGTACCCGTCCTACACTTCCTTCAACCTACCCAGCAGGAGCCTACAGGAGAGCAGGAAGAGAGCCTACAGGAGAGCAGGAAAAACAAGAAGAACAAGCAGCCCCGGAGGCAGAAGAACCCATGCCAGCAGCCCAGGAGAGTCAACCCTCTGCTGACAGTGAGACTGCCATGCCTGCGGTAAGCCAAAGGACCCGCAGACAGCTGCCTGCCCTGCCTGTAAACCCAGCTAGTAGCTGTACCCTTAATACTAGTGGGGAAAGCCAGGTTAGACCACCACCAGACAGTGGGTTACGTAGGTCAACCCGGAGCACTAGGGGTCAAATACCAGCTCACTGGAGGATCTAAATGCAAAGTACCTGTATATTGCAAATGTTTTATGTTTGTTACCTGGTTATTAATAATGTTTTTCTAGTTTCTCATAGTGACAAATGGACTAACAGGTTATGAACTTTGAGTAACCGGGACTTCTTTGTAAAATATGTTCGGAGCCTAACCAAAGGAATGAATAAAGACTGTCAAGGACTCGGGGCAAGGACAGCCCCCCACCTGGTTAAGGCTCCCGTTGTGTTGGTGAAATGGACACCCGGTCACAGATCGTACTGTGACCCTCTCCTTGTGTTGGTGATATGGACACCCGGTCACAGACCACACTGTGACCTAAAGAACTCAATTGTGTTTTGTTTGTTGCCATGTATTAATGTTGTCATTTATACCCTGTTTGTTTTTGGCCAAAAAGGCTTAGTCCCGGAGTACTAAATTTTACTAGGGGGGAATGTGTCACCCCAGGCCTGGATGCCACAAATATTAAAGGCTGTGTCTGAGAGCAAGAGGGAGGTCCCTTGGTTAGGGACCATTAGCATGCAGCACCTCCTGTCCCAGGCCAGTAGGGGGAGCTGGCTGCCCCTATAAAAGCTGGAACTGGGGCAGGGTTAGAGAGACCAGAACCCACTTCTAAAGTGTCCAGAAGGGTTCTCAGAGAAGAGGGACAGGTCAGCAGCAGCTGAGGAGTCCGTGAGGCAGAGGAGAGACTGCGAGCCAGGGACAGAGGCGACGAGAGCCGGTCCTGGCTGAGAGAATCACCACCGGACATTGGGGTCCGAGGCTGTCAGGGTTGCAAGCCCAGCAGCAGAGAACCAACCAGCGAGTGATTTCAGGTCCCTTGGCCTAAGAAGCCTGGAGGCTCCGCCACACAGAGGGACCAGTACAGCAAGGAGAGGCAAAGGTACCCAAGGCCCGAGTCGCAAGCCATACAGGCAAAGTACACGGCAAGCTCAGGGACGTGGGCTATTACACCACGAAAAGGGGGATAGTCAGCAAGAGCATAGAGAGAGAACGGTAGGCCTACACACTCACCCTGACCAGTGGGGCTCGCCCGAATGCTCTCAGATACCCAGGCCCACTCCTAACCGGTACTCCTGTTGGGTCAGTAATAACATCTGCAATAAAGACCCTGGACTGTTTGAAGCGGACTCTGAACTCTTACTATTGCAGCCTGCACTATCACCCCCAGCATTCACCTACACTGTCCTGAGGCTACACTCTTCCCGTGGGGAGTTGTCCTACCCCTGTGCTGCATACCAACATCAGCCTCAGTGGTCTGCCTCGCAGCAGCGATCATCCCTGACCGCAATCCACGGGTGGCGTAGTCGGACATTCAAAACACTGATAAATAGACTGCCACAATTTGGTCTGACCACCCTGAGCCACGGGATCGGGTTGCCACTACTACCGCCAGCATCGCATAGAAGCCCGGTTCCGGGTGTCCCACGGCCCAGGTGGCGAGTCATATGCACAGAGTATCGTGGGTGCTCGGGTATGCACAGAGTATCGCGGATGCTCGGGTATGCACAGAGTATTGTGGGTGCTCGGGTATGCACAGAGTATTGTGCGTGCTCGGGTATGCACAGAGTATTGTGGGTGCTCGGGTATGCACAGAGTATCGCGGGTGCTCGGGTATGCACAGAGTATCGTCGGTGCTCGGGTATGCACCGAGTATCGTGGGTGCTCGGGAATGCACCGAGTATCGTGGGTGCTCGGGAATGCAACTAGTATCGTGGGTGCTCGGGTATGCACAGATTATCGTGGGTGCTCGGGTATGCACAGAGTATCGTGGGTGCTCGGGTATGCACAGAGTATCGTGGGTGCTCGGGTATGCACAGAGTATCGTGGGTGCTCAGGTATACATCGAGTATCGTGGGTGCTCGGGAATGCACAGAGTATTGTGGGTGTTCGGGAATGCACCAAGTATCATGGGTGCTCGGGAATGCACCTAGTATCGTGGGTGCTCGGGTATGCACAGAGTATCGTAGGTGCTCGGGTATGCACAGAGTATCGTGAGTGCTCAGGTATACACCGAGTATCGTGGGTGCTCGGGAATGCACTGAGTATCGTGGGTGCTTGGGTATGCACAGAGTATCGTGGGTGCTTGGGTATGCATAGAGTATTGTGGGTGCTCGAGAATGCACCTAGTATCGTGGGTGCTCGGGTATGCACAGAGTATTGTGGGTGCTCGGGTATGCACAGAGTATCGTGGGTGCTCGGGTATGCACAGAGTATCGTGGGTGCTCCGGTATGCACAGAGTATCGTGGGTGCTCAGGTATACACCGAGTATCGTGGGTGCTCGGGAATGCACCGAGTATCGTAGGTGCTTGGGTATGCACAGAGTATCGTGGGTGCTTGGGTATGCACAGAGTGCATACAGAGGGTGTGCCCTGGTGAAGAGCAGGCTCGAGGCTGCAGACTAGGCGCAATACAGACCATAGCATAAAACTTGCTGATGGAGAGCATGGTAAGAGAGAGAGAGACAACTGGGAAAGACAGGATCAGTGCTGTAGGACCCAAAAGGAAGTCTATGACTTGGCACATGGGTCAGCAACTAGGAGCACTAAGTAGCTTTGAAAAGGTTCAGTAGATCTGAGTTGAAATAACTTGGGGCCTTAAGATGGATCAACATTAGTGTTGAGCGAGCATGCTCGACACTGCTCGGTACTCGCCCGAGCATCTCACTACTCGGGATGTTCGGCGAGCACCGAGCATTTCCGGGTTACTCGGGCAGGAGCTCGGATCTCCGCCCAGCATGTTTGGCGCTCTTTACAGAGCCAATGAACATGCAGGAATTGCCAGCCAGTCACTGTAATGCCGCAGCCATGTTGTTTGTGGGCATTACAGTGATTGGCTGGCCGCACAGTGTCACCTCGAGTATTTAAAACCGGGCGCTGCCATCTTGGACACAGTCGCTCCGGATCAGCCAGTGTAGGGTCAGTGCTACTGAGTTAGGGAGAGATATATAGTGCGAAATAGGTAGTGTAGGGTCTCTAAAGCCTGCCAAATCAAACAAACAGTCCTTCTCAGGACTAATATCCATCCCAGATAACAGGCAGGCAGGCTGTATAGGAGACGCAGTGGTTATACCAGCAAACACTGCATTACAGTCCTGTGTGCTCCTGTTGGTCAAATTGATAGACTTATCCCCCGATCTCAGGGGCCAGGAAAAATCCTTTTTTTTTCATCTAAATCCTGTATTTTTTTTTTCCTCAGTCAGACTGTACAAATACGCGTCTTATTAACCTTTTGGTATTCCCCACCCCAAAAAAAAATAAAATTGAGTGTGTCTGTGACTGTTCAGACATCAATATATCTGTTTAAAAGAGTGTGGTGTAGGCCAGATAACTAGAACTGTGGTTTTGCAGTTCCACGGTTCAAATCTCTGTATTATCCTGCTTTTGGCATTTTTTCCATAAAAAAAACTGTAATAGTGTCTCACTGACTGTTCAGACACAAATATATCTGTTTAAAAGAGTCTGGTGTAGGCCAGAGAAATAGAACTGTGGTTTTGCAGTTCCACAGGTCAAATCTCTGGATTATCCTGCTTTTGGCATTTATTCCGTAAAAAAACTTTAATAGTGTCTCCCTGACTATTCAGACACAAATATATCTGTTTAAAAGAGTCTGGTGTAGGCCAGAGAAATAGAACTGTGGTTTTCCTCTTCCACGGTTCTAATCTCCTTTTTATTACCCTTTTTCCATTGATAGTGCGAGTGTAAGCTATTTTACTTCATTTACAATGGGCAAGGCGCATGGCAAGGGACGTGGAACTGGACGTTCTCGTGATGGTGCGTGTAGAGGACGGGGCCGTGGCCAAGGTGAAAATGTGCCACAACCAACAGCCACATCTTCTCGCTCCCACTTCTTGACCGAATTACTAGGGAAGCACATTACAACACCAGTATTGCGAACTGATCAGTGTGAACAGGTTATTAATTGGATACCAGATAATACTTCCAGTTACCTGGGCACCCCTACCTCCGGTCTGTCTTCCACACGGTCAAGTTTTAGTAGCCGTGAGTGTCGACCGCATACTCCTCCTCACCCTAATGCTCCTTCCTCCCACCATGCCGAGTGTCGTCAGACAGCAACTGATCCCACACTTGGACACTCTGAAGAGCTGTTCACTGGTCCATTTCCATATTTGTGCCCCTCGCCTGCTCCGCTTGAAGTGGTGGAACAGGAGATCCCATGTGGCGATGCCCAAATATTTGAACAGCCACGGCCAGAGGAAGTCGACGCTTGCAATTTGTCACAAGAGGTGGACGATGACGAGACACAATTGCCACGAAGTGAGGAGGAGGATCGTGGTGCTCAAGTGGAAGAGGAGGAGGTGGTGGATGATCTAGTAACTGACCCAATATGGCAGGAGGACACGCAGAGCGAGGCCAGCAGCGCACAGGGGGAGGGAGGCAGAGTACCCCAACAGGCAGGAAGAAGCAGTGTGGTGGCCGCACACAGAAGGCGGGCAACAGTTCCCCGTAACACCAACACGAGAGACGTTGCCAGTACAACTGGTAGGTCTTCCAGAGTCTGGAAATTTTTTAAAGACTCTGCTGATAACCCCAAAAAGGCCATTTGTACCACCTGCCATGCCAGCATCAGCAGGGGTGACAAAACTACCAGCCTGACCACCACCAGCATGATCAGGCACATGGCAGCAAAGCACCCGACTTTGTGGGGCGAACCCCAGGGTCCACGACCAGTGTCAGCGGGTGTCACCACTGCTTCTTCCGCTGTTGTGCGTGTAATAGAACACCATGTTGTGCGTGCAAGGTAATCCCCTGTCCATACTGCATGCAAAGATGCCCCCTCCTCTCACTCTTCACTTGTTATGGCAGTTTCTCAAGAAACAGCATCAACGTCCACGTCCCACCGCAGCGTTCAATTGTCCATATCCCAGAGCTTTGAACGAAAGCGCAAATTCGCAGCCAACGCCCCACAGGCCAAAGTCCTAAATTCGCACATTTCACGACTGCTTGCGTTGGAAATGGTGCCTTTTAGGCTGGTGGAGACGGAATCCTTCCCCAACGTTATGGCGGTGGCCGTCCCTCGGTACTCGGTCCCCAGCCGACACTATTTTGCCCGGTGTGCCATCCCCGCACTACACAAGCACGTGTCCCAAAACATCTGCCGTGCCCTCAACAACGCAGTTACTGGGAGAGTCCACCTTACAACGGACACGTGGACAAGTGCTTGTGGCCAGGGACGGTACATCTCCCTGAAGTCACACTGGGTAAACATAGTGGAAGCCGGGACCCAGTCGGACCTTGGGACGGAACACATCCTCCCCACACCGAGGATTGCGGGCCCTATGTCAGTCAGAGTTGCCCCCACAGTGTACAGCTCCTGCGCATCATCCTCCTCCTCCTCTTCCTGATGTTCAGCCTCCATCTCAGATATCACCACATCAGTTACAAGCTGGAAGCACTGCAGTACTGCCTCAGCCAAGCTGCAACAGGCTGTGCTGAAACTCATAAGCTTAGGTGATAAACCTCACACTGCTTGTGAGTTGTGGACAGCTGTGAAAGAGCAGGCAGATCTGTGGCTGAGACTGCTGAACCTACATCCAGGCATGGTCGTGTGTAACAATGGCCGTAACCTGGTGGTGGCTCTGAGGCGAGGCGAGATCACACATGTACCATGCCTGGCTCATGTGCTTAACCTCGTGATTCAGCGGTTTCTTAAATCGTACCCCGAGTTGCCAGATCTGCTCGTCAAAGTACGCCATCTGTCAACTCATTTTCGGAAGTAGGCTACAGCTTCCGCCGCCCTTGCTGTGTTGCAGCAGCGTTTGCAGCTTCCGGCACACCGACTTGTGTGTGATGTCCCCACACGTTGGAACTCTACCCTCCACATGTTGCAAAGGATTTGTGAACAGAAGAGAGCAGTTGTGGAGTACCAGCTGCAACAAGGCCGTCGATATTCAGATCAGACTCCACACATAAGACCTCAGGAGTGGACCTGGATGTCTGACATATGTACCATCCTGACAAACTTTGAGGAGTCCACCAAGATGGTGAGTGGCGATGACGCCATCATTAGTGTCAGCATCCCACTTGTCTGTCTTTTGCAACGCTCTCTGCAGAGAATTAAAGAGGAGGCATTGCAGCCAGAGTATGATGAGATGCATCAAGAAGCCATAATGGGCGATTACACACACCCCAGCCTCATCTCATCCCAATGTGCATTGGGGGAATATGAGGGAGAGGAGGAGGAGGAAGAACAGGAGCTGGTAACATGCGCTGTAGACGGTAGTACCTGTACAACTGTCATACAGTTGGTTCAGCGTGGGTGGCCTGAGGACAGGGGGGAGGAGGAGGAGGAGGAGGAGAGCATGGTCAGTCGTCATCTTGGTGAGGACACGGAAGTCTTGCCCGTTACTCGTCTGGCACGCATGGCTGACTTTATGTTACGCTGCCTTAACCGTGACCCTCTCGTTGTCAAAATGTTGGGTGACAGTCATTACTGGTTCGTGATACTTTTAGACCCCCGCTACAAAGAGAACTTTCACTCTCTTATTCCTGAGGTGGAGAGGTCTACAAAAATGTGGCAGTACCAGAAGGCCCTTGCTGCAGAACTGTTAAAAAAATTCCCATCTGAACACTCTAGCGGCAGAGGTCAAAGTTCGTTGACCAACCAAGGCGTACAGGCGAGAGAGACGCAACTCCAATCCAGCAGAGGCAGGGGAACACTGTCAACATTCTGGGACAGTTTTCTGAGACCTGCCTAGCTTACAGGCCCTGAGGCGCGGGGTACTCTCACAAGGAGTGGAAAGTTTCAAAAGATGGTGAGGGAGTACCTTGCCGACCGTACCAGCATCCTCCGTGATTCCTCTGTGCCTTTTAATTATTGGGTATCCAAGCTGGACACTTGGAATGAACTCGCTCTGTACGCCTTGGAGGTCCTGGCCTGTCAACTGACAATGCTGACAAGCTGACCTTTATCAAAATGAACAAGGGCTGGATTGGGCCAGACTTCTCATCACCACCAAATGACAGCAGCGTAGCATAAAGTCAAATCCACTGTGCTATTTCGGGAGGTATATTCCCTTGCACCGCTTCACACCCACACATGGGTATACGCTTCCTCATTTTGGCTGTTTTTTGCTCTTCTCCTTATCCTCAGCCTCCACCACCACTATACCACCAGGGTGACCGTGGTCCGTGTTGCCAGCATTGCAAGTTCCTCCGTCCTAATTTTTGGCAGCTTTTGCTTGGAAGGCATAGGCAAAGACTATGGGAGACCCACTCCCCAATAATGGGAATAATGTTTTTAATATGCTGTACTGCATGGCTCTTGTAAGGGGCATTAAAATCGTCTTGTTAAGCTACTGCGACCTCCACGTCTCTTCCAAGGGGCATTAAAACCGTCTTGTTAAGCTACTGCGACCTCCACCACTTTTCCAAGGGGCATTAAAATCGTCTTGTTAAGCTACTGCGACCTCCACGTCTCTTCCAAGGGGCATTAAAACCATCTTGTTAAGCTATTGCGACCTCCACCATTCTTCCAAGGGGCATTAAAACCGTCTTGTTAAGCTACTGCGACCTCCACCACTTTTCCAAGGGGCATTAAAACCATCTTGTTAAGCTACTGTGACCTCCACGTTTCTTCCAAGGGGCATTAAAACCGTCTTGTTAAGCTACTGCGACCTCCACCATTCTTCCAAGGGGTATTAAAACCTTTTTGTTAAGCTACTGCGACCTCCACGTCTCTTCCAAGGGGCATTAAAACCGTCTTGTTAAGCTACTGCGACCTCCACCATTCTTCCAAGGGGCATTAAAACTGTCTTGTTAAGCTACTGTGACCTCCACGTCTCTTCCAAGGGGCATTAAAACCGTCTTGTTAAGCTACTGCGACCTCCACCATTCTTCCAAGGGGCATTAAAACCGTCTTGTTAAGCTACTGCGACCTCCACCATTCTTCCAAGGGACATTAAAACCGTCTTGTTAAGCTACTGCGACCTCCACCACTTTTCCAAGGGGCATTTAAACCGTCTTGTTAAGCCACTGTGACCTCCACATCTCTTCCAAGGTGAATTAAAACCATTTTGTTAAGCTACTGCGACCTCCACCATTCTTCCAAGGGGCATTAAAACCGTCTTGTTAAGCTACTGCGACCTCAACGTCTCTTCCAAGGGGCATTAAAAGCGTCTTGTTAAACCACTCTGAACTCCACAGCTCTTCCAAGGGGCATTGAAATGTTGTTTTTAATTAACTCTAACCTCCACGACTCTTCCAACGGGCATTGCATGTCCTCCTAATTTTAGTCAGCTTTTGCTTTTCAATGCATAGCCGAACACTAAGGGAGACCCACTCACCAATAATGGGTAGAAGGTTTTTAGTATGCTGTAATCCACGTCTGTTTCAAGGGGCATTGCAATTCCTCATAATTTTTGGAAAGCCTTCTATTCACTGCTTAGGCCAATAGTGTACAGGAGACCCAGTTGCTATAAATGGAAAAAACGGTTTAGTTAAGGCCCTCTGACCTCCATGTCACTTCCAAGGGGCATTGGAGTGCCTCGAAATTTTTGGTAGGCATTGCACTCACTGTATGCCCTATAACTGTGTAGCCGAACCGCTCCTTTTGGTACAGAAACATATCCTACAAAACATGTGTGGTTGACTGGCCTGATATTGATGTGAATGGTCCATGTTCCTCCTGCTCTTTCTCCTTTGCCACCACCTCATCCATCATTCATCACCTGAAGCTTTGTTTTAACGGGAGTCATAGAACTGGGATAGTAGCAGGAAAGCATCCAGCAATCCTCGGAGAAGGTAGGATATGCTCCAAAATGCTGACCACCTCAGGCCTAGCCGCTGCTACATACATGCGCTTGCATTCCAAGGAACAGAAAGCTAAGGAGATGGATGGCCTCATGATCATGAATAATTTACTCGTGTAGGAGGCCGACCACTGCTGCTGTCTATCTTCTGAACTTTGTGTTGAAGCCTGATTGACCCAGGACCCGCAATCCTCTATGTCTGGAGGACGTGTTGCATCCCAGTGTCCAACTGTGTCCCGGCTTCCACAATATTAACCCAGTGTGAAGGCGTCAGTCAGATGGACCATCCCTGGCCACATTCACTTGTCCACGTGTTTGTGGTTAGGCTGTCCTTCAAATAGGGGCGGCTGGGGACCATTTATGGACACCCGGCCGCCCCCAGGCGGCTGGGGACCGTGTGTGGGCACCCGGCTGTGGGGCGGCTGGGGACCGAGTATGGACACCCAGCTGCCCCCTGGCGGCTGGGGACCGAGCGTGGACACCCGGCCGCCGGGCGGCTGGGGACTGAGTATGGATACCAGGCCGCCGACGCAGCCATGACATGGTGGCCGGCGTCTGCCTCCACATGCCTGAAAGGCCCAATTTCAAGTGCAAGCAAGCTAGCAGTATGGTATTGCAGCCTGGGGGTGGGTGGGTGGCAGGCTGCATACTTGCGCTTGCATTGCAAGGAATGGGGGAGGTACAATTGAACACTGTCCTGGGACAAGGACTTGCACGGGGATAGTTGCAAGTCTGCATCTTCTGATGCGGCAAGGATCACTTCTGATGCGGCAAGGATCACTTCTGATGGGCACACTTTTAGGCAGTGACCTGGGTGTCAGAGATGCTTCCAGGGGTCTTCCCCATGCTGTTCCCATGTCTTTTCAGCACTGTATGCATGTGTCACACAGCACATGGCCAGATAAGATTGTAAAATGTTAAAATGACATTTCCCGGTGAATGCATTTGTCACGGTTGAAAGCAATACAAAAGTGCAAAAACGCATAAAAAATGCTACTTGTGAACATAGCCCAAGGTGTGGAGGAGTATTTTTGTTTTCGGTTATTTATTTTACCTTATACACAAGTCTTTACCCTGGAAAGGAAGTTCCTTAACATATTTCACAGGAAAACCGTTTCAGTTTCGTTTTTGAACGTTTTATTGTGAGCCCGTAAAAGTGGCTTAATACCTCGGATCACGTTAATAATAGCAGTGACCTGGGGGTCAGAAATGCTTCCTGGGGCGATCTCCATGCTGTCCCCATGTCATTTGAACACTGTCACTATCGTTTTGGGCACTTTTTAGGCTTTCTACAGACTGCCAGGGGTGCCGCCGCAAAAATGCTCGGGTCTCCCATAGACTAACATTGGGCTCGTTGCTCGGGTCGAGCACCCGAGTATCACGGTGAGCTCGGCCCGAGCTTCGAGCACCCGAGCATTTTAGTGCTCGCTCAACACTAATCAACATCACACAAGTACCAGGGAGGTCCATTTTGGGAATATTAGACTTTTCGGACTTGACTGTATATAGAGTTGACTGATCCTGTTTTCCCTTTTTTTCACACTAAAATACTGTAATTGTAAGCTTTGGAGCTGTGTAAATATGTTGTTGTTCCTGAAATCTTTAGTAAAGTCTTGTTGTGTTGCTGCAAATTTGAAGTCTTCTTCTCCTGCCATTATTGCAGTGCCATCCAAACAACCTGTGATAGTTTTCAAGACTGCTTTTATTAGATGAGATTCTTCATAGTTCACTTTTATATGATGAAATGACAAATTAATCTATAAAGTAGTTCAGAATAGTGAAATTCCCACCAGAGGCATAACTTTAGTTTCCTGGGTCTCAGTCCTGTGGATAAATACATTTTAATTGTGGGAAAACCCCTTTAATCTCTTCCTTTCTTTGATCTTAATTTGTCTCATAGTCAAATTTGAGAAATACATAAAGAGATCTTCTTTATGTGTCTCAGGAGATCAGCCATACTCCCTCTCCTCCTCCTCACTGTCCTGTGTCTGGATGTAAGACAACTGCACTGTCTGCAGTAAGAGAAAAAGATCATCGAGCCAACCTTTTTAATTAAACCCTATGCCATCTGTTCCCCAGTCGAAAGTAGAACCGATTAGCAGGAAATCGATCCCTGTGTTACCTCCGGAGTTTTTACATATCTATTGTTTATCTCAGGAATATGCAGAACATTCTGCAGACTGACAAGCAAGGGATTAAGATTATCCAGTTTCAACATTCATTTTGAGTTTTAATGTTCTTTTAAAATAATGATATTACATTTACTAGGTGTATGACATTACCAAGACCTTAAAAAAGGTCTCTTGCCCCAATAATTGCAATTTTTAGGTATAATGCTTGCTCAAAAATTATGTCCATACGGTGCCCAAATAGTACCAAAATACAGTATGCACAAATATTATTTTTATACAAAACTTTTTGGCACAATTTTTATAAACTTTGCTGTGTATCATTTGACCATGTATTAGATTACCCTGGCTTTTCAATAATGGTAAGGTTTTTGTTAAGTTGTCCAATGTTTTTATGACGTT
This sequence comes from Phyllobates terribilis, assembly GCF_046119375.1. Taxonomy (NCBI): domain Eukaryota; kingdom Metazoa; phylum Chordata; class Amphibia; order Anura; family Dendrobatidae; genus Phyllobates; species Phyllobates terribilis. The sequence goes on along the minus strand of NW_027362764.1, from coordinate 111,949,682 downwards.
TCATAATTTTGCGTAAAAAAGTTACCCAATATAGTAACATCCTCTGTGTTTTAGTCACTCAACATTTTAAGATCACAACATTCAATTTCTTACATTCAGATACTAGAAAACTCATCTGACCCAGCAACAACTTCTCTTACTCTCCCCAGTTATGTGAGCAGCAATAGTGCCAGGATGGTTTTTAACTGTACAACCCTATTAAAAAAAAGCCTAAAATATACATTCGGTATATATATATATTTAATACTGTACAGACCAAAAGTTTGGACACACCTTCTCATTTAAAGATTTTTCTGTATTTTCATGACTATGAAAGTTGTACATTCACACTGAAGGCATCAAAACTATGAATTAACACATGTAGAATTATATACTTAACAAAAAAGTGTGAAACAACTGAAAATATGTCTTATATTCTAGGTTCTTCAAAGTAGCCACCTTTTGCTTTGATGACTGCTTTGCACACTCTTGGCATTCTCTTGATGAGCTTCAAGAGGTAGTCACCGGAAATGGTCTTTCAACAATCTTGAAGGAGTTCCCAGAGATGCTTAGCACTTGTTGGCCCTTTTGCCTTCACTCTGCGGTCCAGCTCTCCCCAAACCATCTCGATTGGGATCAGGTCTGGTGACTGTGAAGGCCAGGTCATCTGGCGTAGCACCCCATCACTCTCCTTCTTGGTCAAATAGCCCTTACACAGCCTGGAGGTGTGTTTGGGGTCATTGTCCTGTTGAAAAATAAATGATGGTCCAACTAAACGCAAATCGGATGGAATAGCATGCCGCTGCAAGATGCTGTGGTAGCCATGCTGGTTCAGTATGCCTTCAATTTTGAATAAATCCCCAACAGTGTCATCAGCAAAGCACCCCCACACCATCACACCTCCTCCTCCATGCTTCACGGTGGGAACCAGGCATGTAGAGTCCATCCGTTCACCTTTTCTGCGTCGCACAAAGACACGGTGGTTGGAACCAAAGATCTCAAATTTGGACTCATCAGACGAAAGCACAAATTTCCTATGGTCTAATGTCCATTCCTTGTGTTCTTTAGCCCAAACAAGTCTCTTCTGCTTGTTGCCTGTCCTTAGCAGTGGTTTCCTAGCAGCTATTTTACCATGAAGGCCTGCTGCACAAAGTCTCCTCTTAACAGTTGTTGAAGAGATGTGTCTGCTGCTAGAACTCTGTGTGGCATTGACCTGGTCTCTAATCTGAGCTGCCATTAACCTGCGATTTCAGAGGCTGGTGACTCGGATAAACTTATCCTCAGAAGCAGAGGTGACTCTTGGTCTTCCTTTCCTGGGGCGGTCCTCATGTGAGCCAGATTCTTTGTAGCGCTTGATGGTTTTTGCAACTGCACTTGGGGACACTTTCAAAGTTTGCCCAATTTTTCGCACTGACTGACCTTCATTTCTTAAAGTAATGATGGCCACTCGTTTTTCTTTACTTAGCTGCTTTTTTCTTGCCATAATACAAATTCTAACAGTCTATTCAGTAGGACTATCAGCTGTGTATCCACCAGACTTCTGCACAACACAACTGACGGTCCCAACCCCATTTATAAGGCAAGAAATCCCACTTATTAAACCTGACAGGGCACACCTGTGAAGTGAAAACCATTTCCGGTGACTACCTCTTGAAGCTCATCAAGAGAATGCCAAGAGTGTGCAAAGCAGTCATCAAAGCAAAAGGTGGCTACTTTGAAGAACCTAGAATATAAGACATATTTTCAGTTGTTTCACACTTTTTTGTTAAGTATATAATTCCACATGTGTTAATTCATAGTTTTGATGCCTTCAGTGTGAATGTACAATTTTCATAGTCATGAAAATACGGAAAAATCTTTAAATGAGAAGGTGTGTCCAAACTTTTGGTCTGTACTGTATATTTCTGAAAACATTGGTCTAGAAACTGAATTAAAAACTGCACTAAGCTTTCTAAACTTTAGAAAATGAAAGGAATATTTTGTAGTCAATTGAGATGAGTTGATAAGCACAAAAAGTAACCCACTGAACCCTGTTCAAATGTTCAGAGCCATATTGTCACATATAGATGCTAATGTTTTAATATCAATACTGGTGTTTTGATGTAAGACAAGCAATCACAAAGCCATTCCATGCATATCTCACCAGTGAAGTTGAGACAATCCGCAATTATCACTGCTAACTTTCCATCATGGAGTCTGGCAATCTACTGGGCAAAATAACATAGCATGCTGAACTATTTTGTGTGTTATTTTTGGTGAAATCTACATCACAGTCTCCAATTTATATTCTGGATATTTCTAATATATAGCTTTCAGAGCTTTGTTTTTCTGATACGGAGCTCTCAATACTTTACGGTAGATATAGATTTCAAACATAACTTTTTGTCTCTCTGCAGCTGCCACTAGAGGGAGCTGGGGAGCAGACTGCATACTAATATTGGAAAAAAAATTACAAGACCTTTTCAGATGCAGTTGTCTAAATGGGATGTTAAAAATTTACAATAAATTATTATCTGAGTGACAATATTCCTTCTAAATGCTCATTTCAAAGTGATCTTTTACAGTACTTTATATCTGTGCCAGGACTGGGAATTAGCAGTAGAAAAACTCCAAATGTTACAATAAATCACCGTATAACAAAACAAGTTCTTGACCACAGAGAGACTGTGTATAATTACAAGACTTAAGTCTGTAATTAAGATTTTTTTACTACCCATTATAATTTGAGCTCCTCATTCACTTCTTTGCTCCCTGTCTTTGTGGTGAGTGTTAAATGTCTTGTTTTATGTCTCCGTGGCTTGATGTATTCTGCAAATCCCTGCTGCTTGTTCAGTGTTTCGTGCCGTCTTAATGAGGCCAAACTGAGCTGCTGAACATCTTTGCCGTCTCCACCAGCCAAAGCCAACGGTTTCACTTCTTTAGCTTTAAACCTATATGAATAAGTCCAACATGCTCAGTTACAGAGAATTAACCTTTTCACTTCCAACCCTTTTATTTCATATGAGTACAATATCACACTAAAATACCTGAATTACTTTATAAACTTGCCATTCTCAGATATTTTTACCAACTTGATCAGGACGATACAGAAAAACTGCCTTAGTACTAAATGTGGTGCTAATCTAGTCTCTAAATAGCTAGTAAAAATACAGAAAAGGGTAAGAAAAACTAATCAATATCACACACCTTCACAAAGTACAGTCAAAATAAATGGTGGATGTATATGCATATGTCAGCTTTTCATTTTTTGTCCTCTGTTTTAAAGCACAATATATATACAGGTGCATCTCACTAAATTATAATATAATCAAAAAGTTAACTTATTTCAGTTCTTTAATACAAAAAGCAGTGAATATTCATTTTCCTTAATAACGGGCACACTGTGCCCGCAGCGTGGCTTCTGGTATGTATGGCACCCTTCATCCCTGTTTGTATGGTCCCCCTCATCCAGGTATGCATGGCACCCCCATAGCCCGTCACGTTGCACAGAAAAAAAATAAACTTTCAGGCTGTGTGCCCACGATGTGGACTTAATTTGATGCTGAGCAATTTCAGCCGCAAAAACGCATTAAAAACGCATATTAAGTTGTCTGCCATGTTACCCAATGATAATACGCATGTGCTGTGCACATGCTGCGGAAATTTCCGCTGCGGATTATCATTGCGAAAAAATCCGCAGCACAACCATTTCTTGTGCGTAATTGCGGTGAAATCGCTGCCATTGACTTGCACTGAACCGCATAACATCCACATGCATACAGACCCGGGTACCATTAGTAAAAAAAAAAGAATTAAAACGTAAAAAAATAAAAAAAAACACTATACTTACCTCTCCGGTGGCCCTCAGTCTCCTCTCCGGTGGCTTCCTCTGTCATCGGCGTCCCGCGGTGCTCTGAAAGGACCTGCGGTGACATCATTTAGTCATGTGATGGTCATGCGACCGCTGACGTCGGCAGTCGTGTGACCTCTCAACTGACTAAATTACGTCAGGGCCATACATAAAGGGATGAAGGGTGCCATATATACAAGGATGAGGGGGATATACATACAGGGATGAGGCATGAGGGGGGTCATACATACAGGGATGAAGGGGGCCATACATACAGGGATGAAGGGGGTCATACATACAGGGATGAAGGGTGCCATACATACAGGGATGAAGGGTGCCATACATACAAGGATTAGGGGAGCCATACATACAAGGATGAGGGGAGCCATATATACAGGGATGAAAGATGAGGGGGGCTATACATACAGGAATGAAGCGGGACATACATACCAGGATGAGGGGGCCATACATACAGGGATGAATGATGAGGGGGGCTATACATACAGGAATGAAGGGGGCCATACATACCAGGATGAGGGGGGCCATACATACAGGGATGAAGAGTGCCATACATACCAGGAAGAGGAATGAAGGTACCATACATACCAGGATGGATGTGAGGGGGACCATACATAACATCATGAAGGGTGCCATACATACCAGGAAGAGGGATGAGGGGGCCATGCATACCAGAATGGGGGATTGGGGTGTCATGCATAGCAGGATGGTGGATTGGGGTGCCATGCACATCAGGATGGGGATGAGGGCCACATATAACAGGATGGAGGGGGCCATATATACCAGGATGGGGGATATCAACAGAATTGGGGGATATTACCCCTATAACAGTGTCAGCAGCAGACCCCCTCCCCCTTAACAGGGCATTATGACCACATTTTTTGCTTACATTTTTTTTTCTATTTTCCTCCTCTAAAACCTAGGTGCGTCTTATGGTCCGGTGCGTCTTATAGTCCGAAAAATACGGTAATTAGTTTGCATTTTATTGCACGAAATAAGTATTTGATACAATAGAAAACAGAACTTAATATTTGGTACAGAAACCTTTGTTTGCAATTACAGAGGTCAGACGTTTCCTGTAGTTCTTGACCACGTTTGCACACACTGCAGCAGGGATTTTGGCCCACTACTCCCTACAGATCTCCAGATCTTTCATGTTTCAGGGCTGTCTCTGGGCAACATTGAGTTTCAGCTCCCTTCAAAAATGTTCTTTTGGGTTCACGTCTGGAGACTGGCTAGACCAATCCAGGACCTTGAAATGCTTCTTACGGAGCCCCTCCTTAGTTGCTCTTGCTGTGTGTTTCGGGTCATTGTCATGCAGGAAGACCCACCCACGATCCATCTTCAATGCTCTTACTGAGGGAAGGAGGTTGTTGGCCAAAATCTCGTGATACATGACCTCATCCATCCTCCTTTCAATACAGTGCAGTCGTCCTGTCCCCTTTGCACAAAAGCACCCCCAAAGTATGATGTTTCCCCCACCATGCTTCACAGTTGCGACTGTGTTCTTGGAGTTGTACTCCTCCTTCTTCTTCCTCCAATCACGGTGAGTGTAGTCAATATCAAAATGTTATAATTTGATCTCATCTGACCACATGACCTTCTCCCATGCCTCCTCTGGATCATCCAGATGATCACTGGCAAACTTCAAATGGGCCTGGACTTGTGCTGGTGTGGGAAGAGTACCTTTCGTGCCCTGCAGGATTTCGATCCCTAGTGTGTTACTAACGGTATTGTTTGAGACTGTGATCCCAGCTCTTTCAGGTCATTGACCAGGTCCTCCCATGTAGTTCTGGGCTAATTCTTGACCTTTCTCAGAATGATTCTTTCCCCATGAGGCAAGATCTTGCATGGAGCCCCAGACTGAGGAAGATTGACAGTTACAGTTAGGTCCATATATATTTGGACAGAGACAAGATTTTTCTAATTTTGGTTCTAGACATTACCACAATGAATTTTAAACAAAACAATTCAGATGCAGTTGAAGTTCAGACTTTCAGCTTTCATTTGAGGGTATCCACATTAAAATTGAATGAAGGGTTTAGGAGTTTCAGCTCCTTAACATGTGCCACCTTGTTTTTAAAGGGACCAAAGGTAATTGGACAATTGACTCCAAGGCTATTTCATAGACAGGTGTGGGCAATATAGGACATTAGTATTTCATATCGCACCATAACAAAGTAGATGCTAAGTATATGAGTATAGAAATATATATATGTACTAGCTATTGAACCCGTTCTACGCCCGGGTGGCGAGCATTTTTATTGGTCTCTTATGCTGGTATGTGCTGCCCCCCTCCTGGTATTTGTGCTGCCCCCATCCCGTCCCCACCATCCTATCCTGGTATGCATGGCACCCCTCATCCCCATCCTGGTATGCATGGGACCCCTAATCCCTATCCTGGTATGCATGGCACCCCTCACCCCCAATCCTGGTATGCATGGCACCCCTCACCCCCAATCCTGGTATGTATGGAACCACTCACCCCCAATCCTGGTATGCATGGCACCCCTCACCCCCATCCTGGTATCCATGGCACTCCTCATTCCTATCCTGGTATGCATGGCCCCTCATCCGAATCCTGTTATGCATGGCACCCCTCATCCCCAATCCCGGTATGCATGGCACCCCTCATCCCCAATCCCGGTATGTATGGCACCCCTCATCCGCAATCCTGGTATACATGGCACCCCTCATCCCCAATCATGGTATGCATGGCACCCCTCATCCCCAGTCATGGTATGCATGGCACCCCTCATTCCCATCCTGGTATGTATGGCACCCCTCATCCCCAATCCTGGTATGTATGGCACCCCTCACGCCCAATCCTGGTATGCATGGTCCCCTCACCCCCAAATCCTGGTATGCATGGCACCCCTCATCCCCCAATCCTGGTATGCATGGCACCCCTCATCCCCAATCCTGGTATGCATGGCTCCCTCATCCCCAATCCTGGTATGCATGGCTCCCTCATCCCCAATCCTGGTATGCATGGCACCCCTCATCCCCATCCTGGTATGCATGGTCCCCTCATCTCCCAATTCTGGTATGTGTGGTACCCCTCATCCTGGTATGCATGATCCCCTCACCCCCCAATCCTGGAATGCATGGTCCCCTTACCCCCCAATCCTGGTATGCGTGGTACCCCTCACCCCTCAATCCTGGTATGCATGGTTCCCTCACCCCACAATCCTGGTATGTGTGGTACCCCTCTTCCTGGTATGCATGATCCCCTCACCCCCCAATCCTGGAATGCATGGTCCCCTTACCCCCCAATCCTGGTATGCGTGGTACCCCTCACCCCTCAATCCTGGTATGCATGGTCCCCTCACCCCACAATCCTGTTATGCATGGTCCCCTCATCCCCCAATTCTGGTATGTGTGGTACCCCTCATCCTGGTATGCATGATCCCCTCACCACCCAATCCTGGTATGCATGGTCCCCTCACCTCCCAATCCTGGTATGCGTGGTACCCCTCACCCCCCAATCCTGGTATGCATGGTCCCCTCACCCCACAATCCTGGTATGCATGGTCCCCTCACCCCCCAATCCTGGTATGCGTGGTACCCCTCATCCCCCAATCCTGGTATGCATGGTCCTCTCACCCCACAATCCTAGTATGCATGGTCCCCTCACCCCCCAATCCTGGTATGTGTGGTACCCCTCATCCCCCAATCCTGGTATGCATGGTCCCCTCACCCCACAATCCTGGTATGCATGGTCCCCTCACCCCACAATCCTAGTATGCATGGTCCCCTCACCCCCCAATCCTGTTATGTGTGGTACCCCTCACCCCCCAATCCTGGTATGTGTGGTACCCCTCATCCCCCCAATCCTGGTATGCGTGGTTCCCCTCATCCTGGTATGCATGATCCCCTCACCCCCCAATCCTGGAATGCATGGTCCCCTTACCCCCCAATCCTGGTATGCGTGGTACCCCTCACCCCTCAATCCTGGTATGCATGGTCCCCTCACCCCACAATCCTGGTATGTGTGGTACCCCTCATCCTGGTATGCATGATCCCCTCACCCCCCAATCCTGGTATGCATGGTCCCCTCACCCCACAATCCTAGTATGCATGGTCCCCTCACCCCCCAATCCTGTTATGTGTGGTACCCCTCACCCCCCAATCCTGGTATGTGTGGTACCCCTCATCCCCCCAATCCTGGTATGCGTGGTTCCCCTCATCCTGGTATGCATGATCCCCTCACCCCCCAATCCTGGAATGCATGGTCCCCTTACCCCCCAATCCTGGTATGCGTGGTACCCCTCACCCCTCAATCCTGGTATGCATGGTCCCCTCTCCCCACAATCCTGTTATGCATGGTCCCCTCATCCCCCAATTCTGGTATGTGTGGTACCCCTCATCCTGGTATGCATGATCCCCTCACCCCCCAATCCTGGTATGCATGGTCCCCTCACCCCCCAATCCTGGTATGCGTGGTACCCCTCACCCCCCAATCCTGGTATGCATGGTCCCCTCACCCCCCAATCCTGGAATGCATGGTCCCCTCACCCCCCAATCCTGGTATGCGTGGTACCCCTCATCCCCCAATCCTGGTATGCATGGTCCCCTCACCCCACAATCCTAGTATGCATGGTCCCTCACCCCCCAATCCTGGTATGTGTGGTACCCCTCATCCCCCAATCCTGGTATGCATGGTCCCCTCACCCCACAATCCTGGTATGCATGGTCCCCTCACCCCACAATCCTGGTATGTGTGGTACCCCTCATCCTGGTATGCATGATCCCCTCACCCCCCAATCCTGGTATGCATGGTCCCCTCACCCCACAATCCTGGTATGCATGGTCCCCTCACCCCACAATCCTACTATGCATGGTCCCCTCACCCCCCAATCCTGGTATGTGTGGTACCCCTCACCCCCCAATCCTGGTATGTGTGGTACCCCTCATCCCCCCAATCCTGGTATGCGTGGTACCCCTCATCCCCCAATCCTGGTATGTGTTGTACCCCTCATACCCCCAATCCTGGTATGCGTGGTACCCATCATCCCCCAAACCTGGTATGTGTGGTACCCCTCATCCCCCAATCCTGGTATGTGTGGTTCCCCTCATCCCCCCAATCCCGGTATGTGTGGTACCCCTCATCCCTTTCACGCTGCACACATACAAAAAAATAAACAGTTATACTCACCTTTCTTCTCTGTGCTCCAGCGCTGCCGGAGGCCGAGGGAGGAGTGCGGCGCCGGAGCACCGCGCTGTCCAGCGCCATTTTGTTGAAGAGACACTGCAAATGTGTCTTCAGCAAAATGGCGCCAGATAGCGCTATGCGCATGCACCGATCCGACGCCTCACTCCTGCCCCGGTCTCCGGCCAGAAGAGAGGTGCTGCGGCAACGCTCCTCCCGGTCAGGTAAGTATGTAAGTATGGCGCCGGAGATAGCTGTATGCGTTCAGTACCTATGCATACCGCGATCTCCGGCGCCATACACTCCTCTTACCTGTAACGGCTGGATGCGGTCTTCTGTCTGAAGCCTTTATAGACTGTGCACCTGTTTGAACTTGTTACCTGTATAAAAGACTCCTGTCCACACATTCAATCAATCACACTCCAACCTCTCCACCATGGCAAAGAACAAATAGCTGTCTAAGGACACCAGGGACAAAATTGTAGACCTGCACAAGGCTCAGATGGGCTACAGGACAATAGGCAAGCAGCTTAGTGAGAAGGCAACAACTGTTGTGTAAGGGGGTGACCGTAACGGTCATGCGCCTCTTCCTTCCTTGTGCACATTGTAATATACACTGTTTATTATATGTATATGAACATGCATGTGGCAGTTGCCGGACGTGTTAGCTGAAGGATCAGTGTAGGTTTAGGTAGGTAATATTGGGGTAGTGTAGAATGTGGGCACTTTAATATAGGAGATAGTCAAGTTAGGAAACTAAAGGATAGTGGAGACTGGGGGAAGTTCCTGAATGAGGGCAGTTGTTGCAGGACCAGGGGAACAGTAGGAGCACGGTCTGTCAGGCAGCAGAGAAACGTTGGTCTGTAAATCTGACACAGGCTGTCCCCTAGCATTCAGGACCTATGGTCCACAAGAGGTGAAGCTTCCTTAAAACCTCCCAGAGCGGAGGATTAGTCGGACGGGGATTGGTCCAGAGAAGACTGTGCGGGACTCACAAGGCTTCAAGTGTCTCAAGCATCTCAAGCCTATATTGCTTTTAGCAGTATGTAGTATTCTCTGAATCTGTAGCAGGCTGTTATTTCACTAGTGTGTATTACTTACTTTTAAAACCTAAGTGCTGGCGCATTTCAGTGTTTGCTGCCTTTATATGTTCATGATAATAATTTAGTGGGTTTTTCTCTTTTTTGTTCTAACAATGTTGCCCGGTAGTGATCATGGCTTTTCATTCAATGCTAACAACATCATTAAGGAGGTGACCCCATCTACCAGGTGCATCATGCATATTACCTACCATGCTGCTAGGGAAGTGACGCCACCATTCCGTCTATTGCACAAACGTTACTGACAATGCTGTTCAGGAAGTGATGTTATTATCAGCATACATCACTTCCACAGTGTCTCACTCTTAGGCTGCGTGCCCACGTTGCGGATTACAAGCGTTTTTGCTGCGGATTTTCCGCAGCGGAAACGCTTGTTAAACGCTAGGTAATCCGCACCCCATGGTCCCCAAGGGGATTCCGCATGTTCTATGCACATGCTGCGGATTTTTCCGCTGCGTTTATGCTGCGTACAAAAATCCGCAGCATGTCATAATTTTGCGGAAGCGCAGCGGAACTCCCGCCATTGACTTGCATTGAGACGCACAGAAACCGCGACTGTACATTTTTACAAGCGGCTTCTATGCGTCTCTATGTGCGGATGGTACCCAGTTCTGGAGGAGAGGAGACTCTCATCCAGACCTGGGTACCATTGTACCTGTAAAAAAAGAATAAAATAAAAAATAAATTTTATACTCACCTTTCCGAAGGCTTCTCTTTGAATGCCAGCAGCGCTGAAGGACCTTCGGTGACGTCACAGTCATGTGACCGCAGGCCCTTCACTGCTCTGTCTCGCGATATGCCGGCAGCCGGGAACCAGCCAGGAAGCAGCGCTGCAGCCACGCCGGGGCCTCGGGGGTGAGTATAGCTTTATTTGTTTTAATTTTTACGGTTCACACTGTATAAATCCATGCTGTTTGCATGGATTTATACAGTGTGACCTAGTTGTCAAGCACTTTCCAAGTGATGCTATCGCCTGGAAAGCGCTTGTCAATCTGCATGCGGAAACGCATGTGAATCCGCATGTGGATCCGCATATATTCTGCAGGAAAAACGCATGCACAATCTGCATGCGTTTTTTCTGCCAGGGAGAGGCAGAAATGCTGCAGAAATTTTCTGCTTCATTTCTGCATCGTGGGCACATAGCCTTAGGCTTTCGCAGTGCAGTGGAGGGCGCGCCACATGATGGACGTCCTGCCTGCTAATGTTTAGCAGAATCTGGGGTATATGCTTTGGATGACTCCTCCTTTCCCCTGATGAACCCCTACATTCTTAGGGGAAACGCGTTGGGAAATGTGACCTGTGCCTTGGAAAAATGGCTCAAGCATGGGCCACTGGGACAGTTGGTCTTTCAGGTTTTTAAGGTATCATTAGAGACTTTTATCAGTTTAGCTCTACGATAATAATACATTGTGTCATGCTGCTCTGTATTTATTGGAGCCTTTATGGGTGAACTTTCTATGTGCATACTTTTGCTCTTCTATTTTCACTATATTTACTCTGTGTAGTCTATAGGGTGACTGCTCCAGTCTCGGCAGCGAGTGTTCTGGAGCGCCGCACATCTAAGGGAGCGGACACAATGGTGTCACTACATGGCGCCTGCTGGCCTGGGATGTGCGGCTCTCCGGAACGCTCGCTTCATTGACCTGAGCAGCGGGGAAACAAGGAGGAGAGGTGAGTATTGTATTTTTTTTTTTAATCAGTGAGTACATTGTGGTGGCCATAATACTGTATGGAGGACTATGGAGAGTGCATTATATTATATGGAGGACTATGGGGAGTGCTTTACACTGTATGGAGGACTATGGGGAGTGCATTATATTATATGGATGATTATGAGGTGCATTATACTGTATGGAGGACTATGGGTTGCATTATACACTGCTCAAAAAAATAAAGGGAACACTCAAATAACACATCCTAGATCTGAATGAAATATTCTCATTGAATACTTTGTTCTGTACAAAGTTGAATGTGCTGACAACAAAATCACACAATAATCATTAATGGAAATCAAATTTATTAACCAATGGAGGCCTGGATTCGGAGCCACCCCCAAAGTTAAAGTGGAAAAACACACTACAGGCTGATCCAACTTTGATGTAATGTCCTTAAAACAAGTCAAAATGAGGCTCAGTATTGTGTGTGGCCTCCACGTGCCTGTATGACCTCCCTACAATGCCTGGGCATGCTCCTGATGAGGTTGCGGATGGTCTCCTGTGGGATCTCCTCCCAGACCTGGACTAAAGCATCCGCCAACTCCTGGACAGTCTGTGATGCAACGTGACGTTGGTGGATGGAGCGAGACATGATGTCCCAGATGTGGTCAATCGGATTCAGGTCTGGGGAATGGGCGGGCCAGTCCATAGCTTCAATGCCTTCATGTTGCAGGAACAGCTGACACACTCCAGCCACATGAAGAACCTAGAATATAAGACATATTTTCAGCTGTTTCACACTTTTTTGTTAAGTATATAATTCCACATGTGTTAATTCATAGTTTTGATGCCTTCAGTGTGAATGTACAATTTTCATAGTTATGAAAATACAGAAAAATCTTTAAATGAGAAGGTGTGTCCAAACTTTTGGTCTGTACTGTATGTAAAAGGAGTTATATATGTATGTCTACCCTTTTAGCTATAACAAAAATTACCTTACACACACACACACACACATATATATGTATATATATTTAGCCAAAATCGCCTTATAATGCAGTCCTGCGATTAACCATCACATTGAAAGCCAAATGTCAGATATACTGGACTATAAAATCATAACCATATAAAGGTAAAGGAGTTCAATGGTAGGCTTGTGCATGGATGTTAAACTCCTATATTTTACATAGTCAAGATTGCTCTATTGTAAACTATAACAGCCAGTAAAGATCTACATGTCATCGCTTTCTATGAGATTAAGTCCAAGTACTAAATGGTATAATCTTACTTGCATAGGAGTGAATGTTCTCTTGTAGCTGATGGCAGGTCAGGTATGGTGTGTCCCGCAAACTCCTCCACGTTTTCTTCTTCCTGGAGATGCATTATACTGTATGGTGAACTATAGGGAATGCATTATACTGTATGGAGAACTATGGGTGCATTATACTACATGTGCATTATACTGTATGGAGGGTTATGGGGTGTGCATTATACAGTACAGAGGACTATGGAGTGCATTATAATGTATGGAGGACTATGAGGTCCATTATGCTCTATGGAGGACTATAGAGAGTGCATTATATTATATAGAGGACTACAGAGTGCATTATACTATATGGAGGACCATGGGGTGCATTATACTGTATGGAGGATTATGAGGATTGCATTATACTATATGGATGACTATGAGGTGCATAATACTACATGGAGGACTATGGGGTGCATTTTACTATATGGAGACTTATGGGTAGTGCATTATACCGTATGGATGACTATGAGGAGTGCATTATACTATATGGAGGACTATGGGGAGTGCATTATACTATATAGAGGACTATGAGGAGTGCATTATACTATATGGAGGACTATGGGGTGTATTATACAATATGGAGGACTATGGGTAGTGCATTATACTATATGGAGACCTATGGGAAGTGCATTATACTATATTGATGACTATGGGGAGTGCAGTATACTGTATGGAGGACTGTGGGGTGCAGTATACTATATGGAGGATTTTGGGATGTAGCATACTATATGGATGATTATGGGGCCCATTATAATATTTGGAAGGTTATGTGGCAGCCATTATAATATTTGGAGGGCTATGTGGGTGCATTATAATATTTGGAGGGCTATGTGGGGGTCATTATAATATTTGGAGGGCTAAGTGGGAGCCTTTATACTTTATGGAGGGCTATATTGGGGACATCATACTGTATGCAAGCAATTATACAGCGTGAAGTTGTGTGTGGGGCCATCATACTGTGTGGAGGGCTGTGGGGGGGGGGGCAATTATACTGTTTGGAGGGCTAGTAGGGGGCATTATACAGTGTGGTGAGGTATGGGGCCATTATACTGTATGTAGGCCCATTCTACTGCATGGAGGGATGTGTGGGGGTTACAGTTGGGGGATCTTACTGTGGTGGGGTTACCATACTTTGATTGGGGGAGTTGAGATAGGGTAGGGTAGGGTCATCGTACTGTGCGTGTGGAGGGTACTGTGGAGTAATTCATTGTGGGGATATCATACTGTGTTTGGGGAGCACTTTTGTTGTCATACTTTATGGGTGCAATGAAAGGGGAAACTAGGATTTCAGTCGGAGGAAAATTACTTTGTAAGGACTGCAAAGTTGTGAGATATGCTCAATATGCTAATAATTAATATATATTAATTCATTTTTTTTGTTGTTGTTGGGGGGCCCAATTAAAAATTATGCTATGGGGCTCCATGATTTCTATGTACATCCCTGTATACAATATATACAGTTTGAATGATAAGTTACACCTTTGTTTAACAGGTTTAGAACTTCCCTTTGGAAGTGTATTGAGCTGTAGATTGGATTGCTGCAAAAGGGAAAAAAAAAAAAATCTTTAAATCTTCTTCCTTAGCAAGTGTGAATGAGCCGAGTGTGACCGGAGTGTAAGTGCAAATGAAAGTAAGTGTGTGACTTGTTTTTCAGTGACTTTGGATTCAGGGAGTTTGGAAGGGAGGAATTTGTACTGAATTGCTGTCTGCATTTTATTAATTCTTTACATTTCTTTTTACTTAACATTTCTGTCTAGTGCAATCCCCATTAGGAAATGAGCTCCATTATTGGCAATGCTATCCAGTGTACATCTTTCCACATGTATGCAATACTTGAACAGCCGGTCGGGGTTGCATACTGCTGCGCGAGATGTGTGCATGTTGTGCGTTTGGAAGCCCAGGTACTGGATCTAAATGAGCAGCTGGCAACACTGAGATCCATTGACAATATGGAAAGGAGTCTGCTGCTCACTGAGAAGCTGCTCACTGGGGTAGATGTGGGGGAGGGTGGTAGTAGGGAGCTGCAGGACAGTGAGGCAGCTAGCTGGGTGACAATTAGAAAGGGGGGTAGAGGGAAGAGAGCCAGGGAGGCTAGTCCTGATTTGGCACACCCCAATAAGTTTGCAAAGTTGGCAGATGAGGGGGGTGATGGTACAGGGGTAGCACTGCTGCAGCAAGGCATGTCCCCTGAAAGCCGGAGGAGTGTCAGCTCCAGTAAGGAGGGAAATTGGAGAGCAGGGCAGGCCAGGCAGGTGCTGGTAGTGGGGGACTCAATTATTAGGGGAACAGATAGGGCAATCTGTCACAAAGACAGGGATCGTTGAACAGTGTGCTGCCTACCTGGCGCTCGAGTCCGGCACATCGCTGATCGGGTTGACAGATTACTGGGAGGGGCTGGTGAGGACCCAGCGGTCATGGTGCACATTGGCACAAATGACAAAGTTAGAGGTAGGTGGAAGGTCCTTAAAGATGATTTCAGGGAATTAGGCTGCAAGCTGAAAGCAAGGACCTCCAAGGTGGTATTCTCTGAAATACTACCGGTACCACGTGCTACTCCAGAAAGGCAACGGGAGATTAGGGAGATAAATAAGTGGCTCAAGAACTGGTGTAGGAAGGAGGGATATGGGTTCCTGGAGAACTGGGCCAACTTCTCAGTTGGCTACAGACTCTACGCTAGGGACCGGCTGCACCTCAATGGGGAGGCTGCAGCTGTGCTGGGGGAGAAAATGTCTAGAAGGTTGGAGGAGTGTTTAAACTAGGGATTGGGGGGAGGGTATTCATTTTATAGGTGGGGAAGATAGTGCAGATAGTGACCTGGGCACAAATAAAGAAATTGGGGGTGGGGTTAGAACAGTCAATAAAGTAAGAAGGAATAGAGGTACAGAGAGATACATAAAATGCATGTACACTAATGCCAGAAGCCTCACCAACAAAATGGAGGAATTAGAATTAATCTTGTTGGAAAATAATTATGACATGGTGGGGATATCTGAGATGTGGCTGGACGAGAGCCATGACTGGGCAGTTAATTTACAGGGCTATAGTCTGTTCAGAAATGACCGTACAAACAAGCGAGGGGGAGGGGGGGAGGGTTTATATATAAAATCATCCTTAAAACCCATCTTGCGGGAGGATATATGTGAATCTAATGGAAATGTAGAGTCCCTGTGGGTGGAGATAAGGAGAGGAGGAAAAAATAATAAATTACTAATAGGGGTTTGTTATAAGTCTCCAAAAATAATGGAAGCAGCGGAGAATATCCTCGTAAAGCAAATAGATGAAGCAGCGACTCAAGGAGAAGTCATTATTATGGAGGACTTCAACTACCCTGAAATACATTGGGGGACAGAAACCTGTAGTTCAAGCAAAGGTAATAGGTTTTTGACAACTATGAGAGACAATTGCCTTTCACAACTGGTTCAGGACCCAACAAGAAAGGGGGCACTGCTAGACCTAATATTAACCAATAGGCCAGACCGCATATCAAATATACGAGTTGTAGGTCACTTGGGTAATAGTGATCACAAAATAATAAGTTTTCATGTAACCTTTAATAAGATGTGTAGTAGAGGGGTTACAAGGACACTAAACTTCAGGAAGGCAAATTTCCAACGGTTGAGAGATGATCTTAGTGCAATAAACTGGGACGATATCCTGAGACATAAAACTACACAAAGCAAATGGGAAACATTTATTAGCATCCTGAATAGGACCTGTGCACAATATATACCCTATGGGAATAAACATGCTAGAAATAGGAGGAAACCACTATGGTTAAATAGAGCTGTAAGGGGCGCAATAAGTGACAAAAAGAAAGCATTTAGAGAACTAAAGCAAGTAGGTAGTGATGAGGCATTAAATAAATATAGAAAATTAAATAAATTCTGTAAAAAACAAATCAAGGCAGCAAAGATTGAGGCAGAGAGAATCATTGCCAGAGAAAGTAAAAATAACCCCAAAATATTCTTTAACTACATAAATAGTAAAAAACTAAAAAATGAAACTTAAAAATAGTCTGGGTGAAATGGTGGATGAGGATGAGGAAAAAGCCAATATGCTAAATGATTTTTTTTCAACCGTATTTACACAAGAAAATCGCATGACAGAAAACATGATTAGTGATAACAAAAATTCTCCATTAAATGTCACTTGCTTAACCCAGCAGGAAGTTGACAAATCCCCGGGCCCGGATGGGATACACCCGTGAGTACTGCAGGAATTAAATAACGTCATAGATAGACCATTATTTTTAATCTTTATAGATTCCATAATAACAGGGTCTGTAAGCTTAACCTCTACTGTGGGTAAAATCCTGGAGGGTTTCCTAAGAGATGATATACTAGAGTATCTGAAGAAGAATAACCTCATGACCCAATATCAACATGGGTTTACGAGGGTCCGTTCCTGTCAAACTAATCAGAGTAGTTTTTATGAGGAGGCAAGTTCCGGACTGGACCAAGGAAATGCAGTGGATGTTGTGTATATGGACTTTTCAAAAGCTTTTGATACGCTTCCACACAAAAGGTTGATACATAAAATGAGAACAATGGGGATAGGGGAAAATATATGTATGTGGGTTAAGAACTGGCTCAGTGATAGGAAACAAAGGGTGGTTATTAATGGAAAACACTCAGACTGGGCCTCAGTTAACAGTGGGGTACCACAGGGGTCAATATTGGGCCCCCTTCTTTTTAACATATTTATTAATGACCTTGTAGAGGGCATACAGAGTAATATTTCAATATTACTAAACTCTGCAGGTAATCAATACAGAGGAGGACAATTTTATATTACAGGAGGATCTCTGTAAACTAGAAGCTTGGGCTGATAAATGGCAAATGAGCTTTAATGGAGATAAATGTAAGGTAATGCACTTAGGCAGAGGAAATAAAATGTATAATTATATGCTTAATTGTAAAACACTGGGCAAAACTGTGACTGAAAAAGACCTGGGTGTATTGGTGGACGACAAGCTCACGTTTAGTGGCCAGTGTCAGGCAGCTGCTGCAAAGGCAAATAAAATAATGGGATGCATTAAAAGAGGCATAGATGCTCGTGAGGAGAACATAATTTTACCTCTATACAAGTCATTAGTGCGACCACACTTAGAATACTGTGTACAGTTCTGGTCTCCGGTGTATAAGAAAGACATAGCTGAACTAGAGAGGGTTCAGAGAAGAGCGACCAAGGTTATTAGAGGAATAGGGGGTCTGCAATACCAAGACAGGTTATTACACTTGGGGTTATTTACTGTGGAAAAATGAAGGCTTAGGGGTGATCTTATTACTATGTACAAATATATGAGGGGACAGTACAAAGACCTGTCTACTCATCTTTTTACTCTGAGGCCAGAGACGGGGACAAGGGGGCATCTTCTACGTCTGGAGGAAAGAAGGTTTAATCATAATCACAGACGGGGATTCTTTACTGTAAGAGCAGTGAGACTATGGAACTCTCTGCCGCATGATGTTGTAATGAGTGATTCACTATTAAAATTTAAGAAGGGCATGGATGCCTTTCTTGAAAAGTATAATATTATATATACTAAATTCCTTGAAAGGGCGTTGATCCAGGGAACTAGTCTGATTGCCGTATGGAGTCAGGAAGGAATTTTTTTTCCCCAATGTGGAGCTTAGTGTTTGCCACATGGTTTTTTTTTGCCTTCCTCTGGATCAACATGTTAGGCTATGGGTTGAACAAGATGGACTTAGTCTTCCTTCAACCTTAAAAGCTATGTTACTATGTTACTATTAATAGAAGTACAGATATGGCAGGTTTTATTGGTATTAAGCCTTTAAATAGAATATATGGTCAGAAATGAACCTATTATTTAAATGTAGGTTAAAAAAAAATTCAATATTTAATTTTTTTTTACTTTTCATCACGTTATCTCTAAAAAAAATAATTTTCATGGTGAGCTGCTGATATTTCTTGTTTTATAGACATCACTTTTATATGGTCATCTCACTATCTTTACAGGCAGGAGCACAATGACAGATAGCACCTCGATATACAGTAGATAACACGTGATCTACCATTCACAATAGGTGATAATCACAGCTCATCTCCACCCTTACCTGCAAAGGGAAATTTCTCTTAGAAGTGAATGTGGCAATGTGGCTCCTGTAAAGCCAGAGGCGTAGCTAGGGTTTGTTCAGGGGGGGGGGGGGGGCAAACTTCTGAATGGGCCCCTAACCGGGTAACCCTGATTACAGCTATGGTGGCACACCCAGAGAGTGGATGTAGGGGAACCTCAGCAGATGAACGCACTGTTAGTGAAAATAATCTCTATACAGCACTGGTATTTCTGCAATATGGTGACATATATTGATAGATACCAGTGCTGAAGAACATATAGGTGATTACAGTACAGTTATATATAGTAACTTACAGCTGACGTTCTTTCTGATTAAGTTGTTCACTTTTCCCATCTTTTCCATCTGGCCCAGACCGACACGACGACTTCTCCATCCAGGTCTCAGAGTCTCAGGTCTGCAGAGATCACAACAAAGACACATTTGACTCCTTGCATTTCAAGCATGGTCTCCATCTATTCCCAACCAGCACAAACCCCTCACCCTGCTGATAATCTATTACTGAGCCTCTGTTGCTGTACGTGTTCCTGTTACTGCACCTACTGTGTGGTGCTGTGTGGTACTGTGTGCCCTCTAGATGGTAAAACAAACCTCTAAAATATAGTAATGCACTGTGCAAGTGCCCTAGAAAACAGTGCCCACAATATGCCCCATAGAAAGTAATAATGCCCTTTGTGTGCCCCTCTGACAGTCATAATAACCTGAGTTCCCCTATAACGATAACTGCCCACTTAAGATTTAATAATGTCCTGAGTCTCCCCCCATGTACAGCTCCCCTATACACAGTATGATGCTTTCCTATACATAGTAGAATGCCTCCTCACTGTACAGTACCCCCACACAGTATACTGACCCCTAAGTATCCTCAAAACTGATGTCTCCCACACTGTATTATGGCCCCCACACTATACAAAGACCCCACATTATCTCCGACACTGTATGATGGCCTTCACACTATACAAAGACCACACATTATCTCCCACACTGTATGATGGCCCCCACACTGTGCAAAGACCCCACATTATCTCCCACACTGTATGATGGTCCCCACACTGTACCAAGACCCCACATTATCTCCGACACTGTATGATGGCCCCCACACTATACAAAGACCCCACATTATCTCCGACACTGTATGATGGCCTCCACACTCTGCAAAGACCCCATATTATCTCTCACACTGTATGACCCTAACTGTAATCCCCACACTGTACAAATAGCCTACTTATAGTATAATGCCCCCCATAGGCAGAGTCTGTAGTATAATCCCCCCCATAGGCAGAGTCTGTAGTATAATGCCCCCCCATAGGCAGAGTCTGTACTATAATGCTCCCCCCTTCCCATAGGCAGAGTATGTAGGATAATTACCCCCCCATAGGCATAGTCTGTAGTATAATGCTCCCCACATTTCCATAGGCAGAGTCTGTAGTATAATGTCCCCCCATAGGCAGAGTCTGTAGTATAATGCCCCCCTTCATAGGCAGAGTCTGTAGTATTGTCAGGAAAAAGGTATTTTTTCCCGAATTTTAAAAATGAGAGATGTTTTAAAAAAGAAAAAACCCCACCCCCTATCCGTTTGTAAGAAGACATAGAACTGCAGTGCTGGTCCCCACCCTAAGAATTTTCATTAGCGTTGTAAACCCTCAGTGTAGCGCAGCTTCTAGCTCAAACTAGATTATTCCCTCCAAAATTCCCATTGTTTAAAAGCTTGTACAGTTAATGTAGAATTTAAAAACGCACATGACGGTCACTAACCCAGGGACCAGATTTTTGGAATGTTCACATTTTCCTGGTTACAATGATATATTTTTCATAACTGGGATACCCCCAGAAATCGAGGAATTGGTCTCTTAGCTTCTGGGCATCATAGAGAGGTCCTGTTTAATATCCATCTGCATGAAAATTAGTGACGGCCAACATGATGTCTCCATCTTGGATGTGGGACCCCCCCACACCAAGATATGAAACATGAAGGTTTTTATGTTCTATGCAGCTGGGTGGTCTCACAAAGCCGAGCCCCCCCTGTGAGGTAAATAATGGGTGTCTCCCAGAGTTTTGGCTGCTTTTCAAAAAAGCAAATCGGCCATTTTCAGGTCATTCTTCTCAGGGACGCCAGACGCACGCACACCACGCTGCATGGAAGAATCACGTCTAATTTCCGGGGAGCCGTCCCCCCCACAGAATCTGAGACCATCACCTCGTGGCGCTGGTTTTGCTATTACTTATCCCTTTTATTTTAATAACTGTTTATGCATACATGTAAATTGTCTCCTTTATAATATCTTGTATATATTTTGTAAACACTGCCCCCCTTTTGGGAGTAAATCATTAATTATTTACCAGTTTCGTCCTTCTTGTCCTATGTTGAGCAAACACGTTCCTCACCCGCTAATTCACGTTACCTACCAGGTACCCGATCCACCTGTTAAGCGATCGGTGGTGGCAGTATACCAGTATTTATGTGATATTGTGGTTTGAGGGTGGCTGGTCGGAGGTATATATACGTTCCTGGAAGGAACTGGTGGTATATATACGTCCTGTCACATCACGTGCCGCAATAGTCGACATAAACTAGAGCAGCTGCACCCGTGCTTATCCTCGGTCAATACCGTGTTTGACCAGCAGGATAAGGGGGCGCCAGAGAGCTGCAAGGTCTGACCCAAAAGTGGGTGTCGTTTTCCTGACAAATTGGTGGCAAGCGGTGGGATCATAGGACATTAGTGATCGGGTTTGAGCAATCATTCCTCTCACTAAAAGCTTGCACTGTTCTTACCTGGACCCTGCACGAAAGTTTTGAAGATCGAACTCAGTGTTTATTAGATCTGAGACAATACTGTATGTGTAGCAGTTACCCCTACCCTTCTTCGTTTTTTCTTTTCTATTTTGATTTTGGTGATCATGGTCGTAGTTGGGGAGTCCTGGTACAGCCAGCAGAAAAAGGACACTCTTATTGGAATATGTATAACCAAAGGCATTGACCCCCAAAAGCAGAGAACAAATGATTGCTGAACTGTTACAAGATGCTGCAGAGCCCGTCCGACAGCAGAGCCCTGATGAGGGGGCGGCCAGCCAAGGCCCGGATGGCGCTGCTGCAGGGGTCCAACCTGTGATTGCCAGCCATACCCGCAACCAGGGTAGTGTGGACCCCACCTGCAGATGGCCTTGGAGGAGCTCGCTGCAGACGATCGTGATGGACGACTGCAGCTGATCCTGAAATTCCAGGAGCGAGCAGAGCGACAAGCCCAAGCTGACCGAGAGGCTGCTGAGCGACAAGCTGACCGACAACACCAGCTGGAGCTAGCCCGGATTCAGAAGGAGTCGCCCTCTATGCAGACCCGTGAGTCCAACAGTGCCAACTGCTTTAAACCTCGTCCTGAGCACTTCCCTGTGATGGAAAAGGAGGGGGACTTGGACACATTTCTGCGAGGCTTTGAAAAGGCCTGCAGGCAGTATCAGCTGCCCACCGACCAATGGGCAAGATATTTAACTCCAGGGCTCCGAGGAAAAGCCTTGGAGGTGTTCGCTTCCCTCCCTCAAGAACAAGATGGAGACTATGAGGCCGTCAAGCAGGCCCTGATAAAAAAGTACCAGCTGACTCCGGAGGTTTACCGGAAAAAGTTCAGAGCCCTCCAACGTGGACCACATGACACCTACAGCGATGTGGTAGACGGGCTCAGAACCAACTTTCAGCAGTGGATCCAAGGACTGTCAGCGACCACCTTTGAGCAGCTAAAGGATCTGATGGTGAAAGACCAGTTCCTGCATCTGTGTCTGACGGAGGTACGGCAGTTCGTGATGGATTGGGAGCCACCAGATGCCAATAAAGCAGCGCAGATCGCAGACACCTACGAGGCTAACCGGAGACCAGAGGTGCGGAAGCCGGTCGTCGCCAGCTGGAAAGGGGGTAAGCCATCAACCACCATCCCTGCCCCTGCCAGCCGACCTTCCGGAGGCCTTTTTCCCGTTACCAAGGCCCTGCCTGCATCTGATGCCCGCAGGTGTTATTCCTGCAACCAGACTGGTCATCTCAGCGCCACTTGCCCAG
Organism: Phyllobates terribilis; assembly: GCF_046119375.1. Classification (NCBI taxonomy): domain Eukaryota; kingdom Metazoa; phylum Chordata; class Amphibia; order Anura; family Dendrobatidae; genus Phyllobates; species Phyllobates terribilis. The sequence goes on along the minus strand of NW_027362764.1, from coordinate 111,926,500 downwards.
AGAAGCAGAGGAAGAACCCCCCATCCAAGGCCCCAGGGCCTAAGGCATCAGTTCTTTTGGTTGGTGGGCCGGTTGGGAGGACCTGTGAAAACTTTCAGTCTGTCAGGGTGGGGGACACTCTCACTGTAGGCCTCAAGGACACTGGGGCCGAACCCTCATCCGATCCGAACTGGTGTCCACTGAAGAGCTTATTCCGGGAAAGACCCTGACTGTCACCGGGATTGGGGGCGTCCGATGCCCCTTGCCCATGGCCCGGGTTTTTATTGATTGGGGTGCGGGGAGTGGGGTGAAGGAAGTGGGAGTATCCAAAAACCTACCTGCAAATGTTTTGCTGGGAACTGATTTGGGGAGGATGCTTGCTTATTATGTCCCTAAGACCCCTCCCCGATCTGATACGGTTGGTAAGGTTAATGCTGATACGGTGAATGTCAATGCTTTACATGATGATGATGATGATGATGATGTTGTTGTATTGGAAGGTGCAGGAGAACTCAGCCATGTCCCTCTGCGGGGTGATGTTGCTGAGGATCCCCTAGCAGGAGCAAAGGTCAGTGCCAAGGGTAATGGGGAGAGGCACGAGGACCATGAAGCAGGTGGTGCTGTGCCAGTGACCAGTGTCACAACAGAAGGTGACCTGGCTGATAGTCACTGCCCCATACGTAGCACTGTGCCTGAGGTAATGGATGATGATGGAGAAGTAGTTCTCATGGCCTCGCAGGCTAATGAGAGGGTGTTATTCCCTGGGGAGACGGCCTATATAGCCGCTGTTACCCGCAGTCAGAGTGCCCAGAACGCAAGTAACGCCCTGCCTTCTGGACCCTCCTCGGACAGAGGAATAACCGGATCATGTATGGACCCAGAGCCGGTCCCAGAGGGTCCCCGTGAGGACGTGGCCTTAACCTCACTTCTGGCTTCCTCCAGCCAGGAGTTTCAGGCAGCTCTGCACTCAGATGCTAGCCTGGAGACGTTAAGGAACCTCACGGAGAAACCCACCTCCGAGTCGGATAAGGAGAGGGTATTCTGGGACCAAGGAAGGTTGTACCGGGAGACAGTTCCCTGTACACCCCAACAGGAGTGGCTGAGGGAATTCAACGGTACCCTCAAACAGATGTTAAAAATTCGGGTTGAATCCCAGGGTCGCGACAGGGAGCGTTACCTCCCACACCTGCTATTTGCTTACAGCGAGGTTCCACAGACCTCGACGGGGTTCTCCCCCTTTGAGCTCCTGTATGGCAGGCATGTCCGAGGACCCCTTGGGTTGATAAGGGAATTCTGGGAAGAAGAGCCGAGCTCCCCAGGAGTGTCCATCGTGGAGTATGTCATGCGCTTCCGTGACAAGATGCAGACCTTGACGCAGTTGGTGCATGACAACATGGCGCAAGCCCAGGCTGACCAGAAGCATTGGTACGACCAGAACGCCCGAGAACGGACCTACCAGGTGGGTCAGAAGGTGTGGGTGCTGGTCCCCGTACCAAAGGACAAGCTTCAGGGGGCCTGGGAAGGCCCGTACGTCATTCACCAACAGCTCAACCCGGGCACCTACGTGATCACACTTGACCACGAGCGGGGTAGGCGGAAGGCGTTTCACGTTAATATGATGAAGGCTCATCAAGAACGTGGAACCTGCATCCTACCGGTCTTCAACCTGCCCGAGGATGGGGAGGATGACCCCCTCTTGGACATGCTCGCCCAAGCGAAGGCCAGCGGGTCCCTCGAGGATGTAGAGCTAAGCAACTTGCTATCCGCAGACCAGAGGTCTCAGATGCAAGCAGTGCTGAAACCCTTCCAAGCAGTGTTCACCAACCTGCTTGGCAGGACTGAAGTGGCGGTCCATGAAGTGGACACCGGGAATCATGCCCCACTCCGGCGGACAGCCTATCAAATCTCCGACGAGGTGCAGCATGTCATGCGCCAGGAGGTCGAGGAGATGCTGCAGTTGGGGGTGATTAAGCGGTCCAAGAGCGCGTGGGCCTCACCTGTAGTCCTGGTGCCAAAGAAGGACCGGACCACCCGGTTCTGTGTGGACTACAGGGGGCTCAACGCTATCACAGCCTCTGATGCACAACCAATGCCACGCATTGAGGAGCTGCTGGAGCGGTTAGCCAGTGCGAGCTATCTCTCCATTATGGATTTGAGTCGGGGATATTGGCAGATTCCCTTGAGCCCCGGGGCCCAGGAGAAGTCCGCCTTTATCACCCCCTTCGGATTGTATGAATCCACGGTCATGCCTTTCGGCATGAAAAATGCCCCTGCCATGTTCCAGCGAATGGTCAACCACCTGCTCCAGGGACTGGAGAGGTACGCAGTGGCGTACCTGGATGACATTGCCATCTTCAGTCCCACCTGGGAGGATCACCTCGAGCATCTGCAGCAGGTGCTCGGGCGCATTCACCAGGCGGGCTTGACCATCAAGCCGGGAAAGTGCAAGATGGGCATGAACGAGGTCCACTACCTGGGGCACCGGGTAGATGGGGGTACTCTGAAGCCAGAGCCTGGAAAGGTGGACGCTATCGTGTCCTAGCCCACCCCCAGGATCAAGAAGCAGGTGCAGTCCTTCTTGGGCACCGCAGGGTACTATAGACGCTTTGTACAAGACTATAGTAGCCTTTCGAAGCCCTTGACAGACCTCACCAGGAAGAGTCTACCCCATTCCGTCAAATGGACGGATGAATGCGAGGTGGCCTTTAGGGCTTTGAAGACTGCCTTGAGCAGATCCCCTGTGCTAAAGGCGGTCGACGGCACACGGCCACTCTTAGTACAGACCGACGCCAGTGAGTTTGGCCTCGGTGCTGTATTCAGCCAGGTAGACTCGGGAAACCAAGAACACCCCGTGTTGTACCTAAGTCGGAAACTGCTGCCGAGGGAAGTGGCCTATTCCACCATAGAGAAGGAGTGGCTGGCCATTGTATGGGCCCTCAACCGCTTACAGTCTTACTTGTACGGGCGCCCCTTCACTGTCGTGACTGACCACAACCCCCTGAGTTGGCTGCACACCACGTCAGGTGCCAACGGAAGGTTGTTACGCTGGAGCCTCACCCTCCAGCAGTACAAATTTACCATTCAACACCGCAAGGGCAGCAAGCATGGCAATGCCGATGGGTTGTCCCAGCGAGGGGAGCCTCCAGACATACGCTTGGAGGAGTACCAGAAGGTCCTACCTCCATAGCGCAGTCTAAAAGGGGGAGGTGTCAGGAAAAAGGTATTTTTTCCCAAATTTTAAAAATGAGAGATGTTTTAAAAAAGAAAAACCCCGACCCCCTATCCGTTTGTAAGAAGATATAGAACTGCAGTGCTGGCCCCCACCCTAAGAATTTTTATTAGCGTCGTAAACCGTCAGTGTAGCGCAGCTTCTAGCTCAAACTAGATTATTCCCTCCAAAATTCCCATTGTTTAAAAGCTTGTACAGTTAATGTAGAATTTAAAAACGCACATGACGGTCACTAACCCAGGGACCAGATTTTTGGAATGTTCACATTTTCCTGGTTACAATGATATATTTTTCATAACTGGGATACCCCCAGAAATCGAGGAATTGGTCTCTTAGCTTCTGAGCATCATAGAGAGGTCCTGTTTAATATCCATCTGCATGAAAATTAGTGACGGCCAACATGATGTCTCCATCTTGGATGTGGGACCCCCCCACATCAAGATATGAAACATGAAGGTTTTTATGTTCTATGCAGCTGGGTGGTCTCACAAAGCCGAGCCCCCCTTGTGAGTTAAATAATGGGTGTCTCCCAGAGTTTTGGCTGCTTTTCAAAAAAGCAAATCGGCCATTTTCAGGTCATTCTTCTCAGGGACGCCAGACGCACGCACACCATGCTGCGCGGAAGAATCACGTCTAATTTCCGGGGAGCCGTCCCCCCCACAGAATCTGAGACCATCACCTCATGGCGCTGGTTTTGCTATTACTTATCCCTTTTATTTTAATAACTGTTTATGCATACATGTAAATTGTCTCCTTTATAATATCTTGTATATATTTTGTAAACACTGCCCCCCTTTTGGGAGTAAATCATTAATTATTTACCAGTTTCGTCCTTCTTGTCCTATGTCGAGCAAACACGTTCCTCACCCGCTAATTCACGTTACCTACCAGGTACCCGATCCACCTGTTAAGCGATCGGTGGTGGCAGTATACCAGTATTTATGTGATATTGTGGTTTGAGGGTGGCTGGTCGGAGGTATATATACGTTCCTGGAAGGAACTGGTGGTATATATACGTCCTGTCACATCACGTGCCGCAATAGTCGACATAAACTAGAGCAGCTGCACCCGTGCTTATCCTCGGTCAATACCGTGTTTGACCAGCAGGATAAGGGGGCGCCAGAGAGCTGCAAGGTCTGACCCAAAAGTGGGTGTCGTTTTCCTGACAAGTATAATGCCCCCCCTTTTATAGGCAGAGTCTGTAGTATAATGCTCCCCCCCTCATAAGCAGAGTCTGTAGTATAATGCCCCCCCTCATAGGCAGGGTCTGTAGTATAATGCTCCCACCATAGGCAGAGTCTGTAGTATAATGTGCCCCCCCTCATAGGCAGAGTCTGTAGTATAATGTGCCCCCCATAGGCAGAGTCTGTAGTATAATGTGCCCCCCCTCATAGGCAGAGTCTGTAGTATAATGTGCCCCCCCTCATAGGCAGAGTCTGTAGTATAATGTCGGCCCCCCCACCCCGTCAAAAAAATGAATATGCATGATACTCACCTCTCCTCCTTGTTCCCTCGCTGCTCTGAGTGCCGCACCCGGCCTGCACATCTCAGCATAGCGGGCGGGGCACCAAGTGATGATGTCACTGACGTCAGACTCAGAGGGGACTGATGGGAGAGAGGGAGCGTCACGCTCCCTCTCTCATCAGGGAACTTGCGGCGGTGATGAGTGGGGGGGCCTGATGCTGGCACCAGGGGCCCACCCGCCCTCCTGCATAGCGGCCCAAGGCAGTGCAGAGACAGTGTCTCCCTGCTCTGCCTGGAGTATAACTGTATCCGGCGTGCGCAGCATGCCTGAAACAGTTGCACAGCGTAGCTCCAGGTGGGCCCCCTCAGAGCGCGGGGCCCTGGGCCACTGCCCCCTCTGCCCCCCCGGTAACTACGCTACTGTGTAAAGCATATCTCTGAACTGCTGCTAACATAACAGAGTAGCTCAGGAAAGATGTTTTTATGAAAAAAAGTTGAAGAAACCAGCTTCCAAAAGTGCAAATATTTATTGAAGCAAATCCACGCAGTTTAAAAATTTCCAAATTACATCGGGGAATCTCACATGGAAAAAACGCTCTGTGTTCGAAACGCGTTGCGTTTTTTCCATGTGAGATTCCCCGATGTAATTTGGAAATTTTTAAACTGTGTGGATTTGCTTCAATAAATATTTGCACTTTTGGAAGCTGGTTTCTTCAACTTTTTTTCATGCAAACACGTGAGGCCACACGTACCCGTGCTTCCTTCCAAAGCCTACAGCAATCAGGTGAGCTGAATCTACTTTCCTCTTTTTTCAAGATGTTTTTATGCTTAATTTAAAAGATTTTCATTGCCTTTTTAGGAAATTTAATGTAAATTAAAGACTGGCTCAATGCAAACTTGTGTGTTATCTCTTATTTTAATACATTTTAATCAACATACATTTTGACCTTTGTCTCCAAGAATTTTTTCTGACAGGTTCAAAGTGGCATATATTTTTTCTTTATTGCCCATACATGCCTGGGTTTGGGCAGCACCATTATGGGAAGGAGATAATGCATTTCCTAGCTTCCTTCCTTTCTGCCTTCTGTAGAGGATTTGATGAGCCTGGTCATGTCTATTCTGCTGCGCTGACTCTCTACTTGGCTAGGATAAGGGACTAACTTTGTGGGATGTCATGCCATCCAGTTCAGAGCCTTGTCCTCTGAAATAGCCTGGAACAATGATCTCTTAGCAATTTTCTAAGCTGATCTCTGTAGCAGGATAAAGGAGAATCTGATTTCTCTTGCTATGGGCGTGGACTTATGTTTTAAAGAGAGGTCAAGAAAGAAAGCTCAAGATTCTTGTGTCTTACATTTTAGAGCTTCTTCTAAATTTTCTCCCAGAAAGTCCATTCAGGAACCAATGCAAATTAGTTGGAAAAAATTGTCATTGGTCAAAAGAGCCCGTCGTCTTACTGAAGGATCCTATGTATATTGTGGTGAAAAGGATCACTGTCGCATGGACTGTTCCAAACTCAAGGCGAAAGTGGAGGTATCTCCTTGGGATTGACATTAATTTCCACTAAAGACAAACTCGTTGTGCCTAATTCTAGTTTATTTCATTGCACTGAGTTCATGGGACAAGCCTTCATTGATTACAGAGCTGCAGGGAATTTTATTGATCTTCCACTAGCCCATAGTTTCTTTCTGGACTCATCTAAAATGAATTTCCCTGAATAGCTCCACAATTCCTGGCAGTCATATCCAACTTCAGGCTGAGAGATTGACTCTTTAGCAGTGTTGAGCGAGCATGCTCGACACTGCTCGGTACTCGCCCGAGCATCTCACTACTCGGGATGTTTGGCGAGCACCGAGCATTTCCGGGTTACTCGGGTTGGAGCTCGAGTCTCCGCCCTGAACGCTTGGCGCTCTTTACAGAGCCAATGAACATGCAGGGATTGCCAGCCAGTCACAGCAATGCCGCAGCCATGTTGTTTGTGGGCATTACAGTGATTGGCTGGCCGCACAGCGTCACCTCGAGTATTTAAAAAGGGGCGCCGCCATCTTGGACACAGTCGCTCCGGATCAGACAGTGTAGGGTCAGTGCTGCAGAGGTAGGGAGAGATTTATACTGCGAAATAGTTAGTGTAGGGTCTCTAAAGCCTGCCAAATCAAACAAACAGTCCTTCTCAGGACTAATATCCATCCCAGATATCAGGCAGGCAGGCAGGCAGGCTGTATAGGAGACGCAGTGGTTATACCAGCAAACACTACATTACAGTCCTGTGTGCTCCTGTTGGTCAAATTGCTAGACTTATCCCCTGGACACAGGGGCCAGGAAAAATCTTTATTTTTTTCATCTAAATCCTGTAGTTTTTTTTGTTTCCTCAGTCAGACTGTACAAATACGCGTCTTATTAACCTTTTGGTTTCCCCCCCCCAAAAAAAAATTGAGTGTGTCTGTGACTGTTCAGACACCAATATATCTGTTTAAAAGAGTCTGGTGTAGGCCAGATAACTAGAACTGTGGTTTTGCAGTTCCACGGTTCAAATCTCTGTATTATCCTGCTTTTGGCATTTTTTCCATAAAAAAAATCAGTAATAGTGTCTCCCTGACTGTTCAGACACAACTATATCTGTTTAAAAGAGTCTGGTGTAGGCCAGATAACTAGAACTGTGGTTTTTGCAGTTCCATGAGTCAAATCTCTGTATTATCCTGCTTTTGGCATTTTTTCCGTGAAAAAAACAGTAATAGTGTCTCCCTGACTGTTCAGACACAAATATATCTGTTTAAAAGAGTCTGGTGTAGGCCAGATAACTAGAACTGTGGTTTTTGCAGTTCCATGGGTCAAATCTCTGTATTATCCTGCTTTTGGCATTTTTTTCCGTAAAAAAACGAGTAATAGTTTCTCCCTGACTGTTCAGACACAAATATATCTGTTTAAAAGAGTCTGGTGTAGGCCAGATAACTACAACTGTGGTTTTGCAGTTCCACGGGTCAAATCTCTGTATTATCCTGCTTTTGGCATTTTTTCCGTAAAAAAAACAGTAATAGTGTCTCCCTGACTGTTCAGACACAAATATATCTGTTTAAAAGAGTCTGGTGTAGGCCAGATAACTACAACTGTGGTTTTGCAATTCCACGGGTCAAATCTCTGTATTATCCTGCTTTTGGCAATTTCTCCGTAAAAAAAACAGTAATAGTGTCTCCCTGACTGCTCAGACACAAATATATCTGTTTAAAAGAGTCTGGTGTAGGCCAGTTAACTACAACTGTGGTTTTGCAGTTCCACGGTTGAAATCTCTGTATTTTCCTGCTTTTGGCATTTTTTCCGTAAAAGAAAAACAGTAATAGTGTCTCCCTGACTGTTCAGACACAAATATATCTGTTTAAAAGAGTCTGGTGTAGGCCGTATAACTACAACTGTGGTTTTGCAGTTCCACGGGTCAAATCTCTGTATTATCTTGCTTTTGGCATTTTTTCCGTAAAAAAAACAGTAATAGTGTCTCCCTGACTGTTCAGACACAAATATATCTGTTTAAAAGAGTCTGGTGTAGGCCAGAAAACTACAACTGTGATTTTGCAGTTCCACGGGTCAAATCTTTGTGTTATCCTGCTTTTGGCATTTTTTCCGTAAAAAAAACAGTAATAGTGTCTCCCTGACTGTTCAGACACAAATATATCTGTTTAAAAGAGTCTGGTGTAGGCCAGATATAACTACAACTGTGGTTTTGCAGTTCCACGGGTCAAATCTCTGTATTATCCTGCTTTTGGCATTTTTTTCGTAATAAAAAAACAGTAATAGTGTCTCCCTGACTGTTCAGACACAAATATATCTGTTTAAATGAGTCTGGTGTAGGCCAGATAACTAGAACTGTGGTTTTGCAGTTCCACGGGTCAAATCTCTGTATTATCCAGCTTTTTGCATTTTTCCTTTAAAAAAAAACAGTAATAGTGTCTCCCTGACTGTTCAGACACAAATATATCTGTTTAAAAGAGTCTGGTGTAGGCCAGATAACTACAACTGTGGTTTTGCAGTTCCACGGTTCAAATCTCTGTATTATCCTGCTTTTGGCATTTTTTCCGTAAAAAAAAACAGTAATAGTGTCTCCCTGACTGTTCAGACATAAATATATCTGTTTAAAAGAGTCTAGTGTAGGCCAGATAACTATAACTGTGGTTTTGCAGTTCTACGGTTCAAATCTCTGTATTATCCACCTTTTTGCCTTTTTTACATAAAAAATAAAACAACTGATTGTCTCGCTCAGTGTTCAGACACAAATATATCTGTTTAAAAGATTCTGGTGGAGAAATAGAACTGTGGTTTTCCTCTTCCACGGTTCTAATCTCCTTTTTATTACCCTTTTTCGATTGATAGTGCGAGTATAAGCTACTTTACTTCATTTACAATGGGCAAGGCGCGTGGTAAGGGTCGTGGAACTGGACGTTCTGGTGATGGTGCGTGTAGAGGACGGGGCTGTGGCCAAGGTGAAAATGTGCCACAACCAACAGCCACATATTCTCACTCCCACTTCTTGATCGAATTACTAGGGAAGCACACTACAACACCAGTATTGCGAACTGATCAGTGTGAACAGGTTATTAATTGGATAGCAGATAATACTTCCAGTTACCTGGGCACCACCACCTCCGGTCTGTCTTCCACATGGTCAAGTTTTAGTAGCCGTGAGACTCGACCGCATACTCCTCCTCACTCTGATGCTCCTTCCTCCCACCATGCCGAGTGTCGTCAGACAGCAACTGATCCCACACTTGGACACTCTGAAGAGCTGTTCACTGGTCCATTTCCATATTTGTGCCCCTCGCCTGCTCCGCTTGAAGTGGTGGAACAGGAGATCCCATGTAGCGATGCCCAAATATTTGAACAGCCACGGCCAGAGGAAGTCGACGCTGGCAATTTGTCACAAGAGGTGGACGATGACGAGACACAATTGCCACGAAGTGAGGAGGAGGATCGTGGTGCGCAAGTGGAAGAAGAGGAGGTGGTGGATGATCTAGTAACTGACCCAACGTGGCAGGACGACATGCAGAGCGAGGCTAGCAGCACACAGGGGGAGGGAGGCAGAGTACCCCAACAGGAAGGAAGAAGCAGTGTGGTGGCCGCACACAGAAGGCGGGCAACAGTTCCCCGTAACACCAACACGAGAGACGTTGCCAGTACAACCGGTAGGTCTTCCAGAGTCTGGAATTTTTTTAAAGACTCTGCTGATAACCCCAAAAAGGCCATTTGTACCACCTGCCATGCCAGCATCAGCAGGGGTGACAAAACTACCAGCCTGACCACCACCAGCATGATCAGGCACATGGCAGCAAAGCACCTGACTTTGTGGGGTGAAATCCCACCGTTCACGACCAGTGTCAGCGGGTGTCACCACTGCTTCTTCCGCTGTTGTGCGTGTAATAGAACCCCCTGTTGTGCATGCAAGGCAATCCCCTGTCCACACTGCATGCAAAGATACCCCCTCCTCTCAGTCTTCACTTGTTATGGCAGTTTCTCAAGAAACAGCATCAACGTCCACGTCCCACCGCAGCGTTCAATTGTCCATATCCCAGAGCTTTGAACGAAAGGGCAAATTCGCAGCCAATACCCCACAGGCCACAGTCCTAAATTCGCACATTTCACGACAGCTTGCGTTGGAAATGGTGCCTTTTAGGCTGGTGGAGATGGAATCCTTCCCAACTTTATGGCGGTGGCTGTCCCTCGGTACTCGGTCCCCAGCCGACACTATTTTGCCCAGTGTGCCATCCCCACACTACACAAGCACGTGTCCCAAAACATCTGCCGTGCCCTCAACAACGCAGTTACTAGGAGAGTCCACCTGACAACGGACACGTAGACAAGTGCTTGTGGCCAGGGATGGTACATCTTCCTGACAGCACACTGGGTAAATATAGTGGAAGCCGGGACCCAGTCGGACCTTGGGACGGAACACATCCTCCCCACACCGAGGATTGCGGGCCCTATGTCAGTCAGAGTTGCCCCCACAGTGTACAGCTCCTGTGCATCATCCTCCTCCTCCTCATGTTCAGCCTCCATCTCAGATATCACCACATCAGTTACAAGCTGGAAGCACTGCAGTACTGCCTCAGCCAAGCGGCAACAGGCTGTGCTGAAACTCATAAGCTTAGGTGATAAACCTCACACTGCTTGTGAGTTGTGGACAGCTGTGAAAAAGTAAGCAGATCTGTGGCTGAGACCGCTGAACCTACATCCAGGCATGGTCGTGTGTAACAATGGCCGTAACCTGGTGGCGGCTCTGAGGCGAGGCAAGATCACATACGTACCATGCCTGGCTCATGTGCTTAACCTCGTGGTTCAGCGGTTTCTTAAATCGTACCCTGAGTTTCCAGATGTGCTTGTCAAAGTACGCCGCCCGTCAGCTCATTTTCGGAAGTCGGCTACAGCTTCCACCGCCCTTGCTGTGTTGCAGCAGCGTTTGCAGCTTCCGGCACACCGACTGGTGTGTGATGTCTCCACACGTTGGAACTCTACCCTCCACATGTTGCAAAGGATTTGTGAGCAGAAGAGAGCAGTTGTGGAGTACCAGCTGCAACAAGGCCGTCGATATTCAGGTCAGACTCCACACATAAGACCTCAGGAGTGGACCTGGATGTCTGACATATGTACCATCCAGACAAACTTTGAGGAGTCCACCAAGATGGTGAGTGGCGATGACGCCATCATTAGCGTCAGCATCCCACTTGTCTGTCTTTTGCAACTCTCTCTGCAGAGAATTAAAGAGGAGTCATTGCAGCCAGAGTATGATGAGATGGATCAAGAAGCCGTAATGGGCGATTACACACAGCCCAGCCTCATCTCATTCCAACGTGCATTGGGGAACAATGAGGGAGAGGAGGAGGAGGAGGAAGAACAGGAGCTGGTATCATGCGCTGTAGACGGTAGTACCTGTACAACTGTCATACAGTCGGTTCAGCGTGGGTGGCCTGAGGACAGGGGGAAGGATGAGGAGGAGGAGGAGAGCATGGTCAGTCGTCATCTTGGTGAGGACACGAAAGTCTTGCCCGTTACCAATCTGGCACGCATGGCTGACTTTATGTTACGCTGCCTTAACCGTGACCCTCGCGTTGTCAAAATGTTGGGTGACAGTCATTACTGGTTGGTGACACTTTTAGACCCCCGCTACACGGAGAACTTTCACTCTCTTATTCCTGAGGTGGAGAGGTCTACAAAAATGTGGCAGTACCAGAAGGCCCTTGCTGCAGAACTATTAAAATAATTCCCATCTGAACACGCTAGCGGCAGAGGTCACAGTTCGTTGACCAACCAAGGCGTACAGGCGAGAGAGACGCAACTCCAATCCAGCAGAGGCAGGGGAACACTGTCAACATTCTGGGACAATTTTCTGAGACCAGCCCAGCTTACAGGCCCTGAGGCGTGGGGTACTCTCACAAGGAGTGGAAAGTTTCAAAAGATGGTGAGTACCTTACCGCCCGTACCAGCGTCCTCCGTGATTCCTCTGTGCCTTTTAATTATTGGGTATCCAAGCTGGACACTTGGAATGATCTCGCTCTGTACGCCTTGGAGGTCCTGGCCTGCCCTGCCGCTAGCTTGTTATCGGAGCGTGCTTTTAGTGCCGCTGGGGGAATTATAACTGATAAGCGCACTCGCCTGTCAACTGACAATGCTGACAAGCTGACCCCTATCAAAATGAACAAGGGCTGGATTGGGCCAGACTTCTCATCACCACCAAATGACAGCAGAGTAACATGAAGTCAAATCCACTGTGTTATTTCGGGAGGTGTATTCACATGCACCGCTTCACACCCACACATGGGTATACGTTTCCTCATTTCGGCTGTTTTTTGCTCTTCTCCTTATCCTCACCTCCACCACCACTATACCACCAGGGAGACCGTGGTCCTTGTTGCCAGCATTGCAAGTTCCTCCGTCCTAATTTTTGGCAGCTTTTGCTTGGAAGGCATAGGCAAAGACTATGGGAGACCCACTCCCCAATAATGGGAATAATGTTTTTAATATGCTGTACTGCATGGCTCTTGTAAGGGGCATTAAAATCGTCTTGTTAAGCTACTGCGACCTCCACCACTCTTCCAAGGGGCATTGATATTGTCTTTTTTTTCCACTGCGACCTCCACCATTTTTCCAAGGGGCATTAAAACCGTCTTGTTAAGCTACTGCGACCTCCACGTCTCTTCCAAGGGGCATTAAAACTGTCTTGTTAAACCACTCTGAACTCCAAGTCTCTTCCAAGGGGCATTAAAACCGTCTTGTTAAGCTACTGCGACCTCCACCACTCTTCCAAGGGGCATTGATTTTGTCTTTTTATTCCACTGTGACCTCCACCATTCTTCCAAGGGGCATTAAAACCATCTTGTTAAGCTACTGCGACCTCCATGTCTCTTCCAAGGGGCATTAAAACTGTCTTGTTAAACCAATCTGAACTCCACGTCTCTTCCAAGGGGCATTAAAACTGTCTTGTTAAGCTACTGCGACCTCCACCACTCTTCCAAGGGGCATTGATATTGTCTTTTTATTCCACTGCGACCTCCACCATTCTTCCAAGGGGCATTAAAACCGTCTTGTTAAGCTACTGCGACCTCCACGTCTCTTCCAAGGGGCATTAAAACCGTCTTGTTAAACCACTCTGAACTCCACAGCTCTTCCAAGGGGCATTGAAATGTTGTTTTTAATTACCTCTAACCTCCACGACTCTTCCAACGGGCATTGCATTTCCTCCTAATTTTAGTCAGCTTTTGCTTTTCAATGCATAGGTGAACACTAAGGGAGACCCACTCCCCAATAATGGGTAGAATGTTTTTAGTATGCTGTAATCCACGTCTGTTTCAAGGGGCATTGCAGTTTCTCATAATTTTTGGAAAGCCTTCCATTCACTGCTTAAGCCAACAGTGTACAGGAGACCCAGTTGCTATAAATGGAAAAAACGGTTTAGTTAAGGCCCTCTGACCTCCATGTCACTTCCAAGGGGCATTGGAGTGCCTCGAAATTTTTGGTAGGCATTGCACTCACTGTATGCGCTATAACTGTGTAGCCGAACTGCTCATTTTGGTACAGAAACATATCCTACAAGACATGTGTGGTTGACCTGCCTGATATTGATGTGAATGGTCCCTGTTCCTCCTGCTCTTTCTCCTTTGCCACCACCTCATCCATCATTCATCACCTGAAGCTTAGTTTTAACGGGAGTCGTAGAACTGGGATAGTAGCAGGTAAACATCCAGCAATCCTCGGAGGAGGTAGGATATGCGCCAAAACGCTGACCACCTCAGGCCTAGCCGCTACTACATACATACGCTTGCATTCCAAGGAACAGAAAGCTAAGGAGATGGATGGCCTCATGATCATGAATAATTTACTCGTTGTGTAGGAGGCCGACCACTGCTGCTGTCAACCTTCTGAACTTTGTGTTGAAGCCTGATTGACCCAGGACCCACAATCCTCTATGTCTGGAGGACGTGTTGCATCCCAGTGTCCAACTGTGTCCCGGCTTCCACAATATCAACCCAGTGTGAAGGCATCAGTCAGATGGACCATCCCTGGCCACATTCACTTGTCCACGTGTTTGTGGTTAGGCTGTCCTTCAAATAGGGGCGGCTGGGGACCGTTTATGGACTCCCGGCCGCCCCCAGGCGGCTGGGGACCAAGCGTGGACACCCGGCCACCGGGCGGCTGGGGACTGAGTATGGACACCAGGCCGCCGACGCAGCCATGACATGGTGGCCGGCGTCTGCCTCCACATGCCTAAAAGGCCCAATTTCAAGTGCAAGCAGGCTAGCAGTATGGTATTGCAGCCTGGGGGTGGGTGGGTGGCAGGTTGCACACTTACGCTTGCATTCCAGGAAAACAAAGCAGATGCTAACTTCTGTCATCATCATCATGCTCCTCACCTTGGCACTCTCAACTCCCCTGATGGAGAAGCCAGGGCCCACCGGAGAAGTCTGGTTCTCTGGTGGGCTCGTCCAATGCGGCCCTAAAGCAGGCCAGGCTAAGAAAAGTGTGGGGGAAGTTCCCAGGAGAAATAGGGGCGGTTGGGGACCGTTTGTGGACACGAGGCCACCCCCAGGCGGCTGGGAACTGTGTGTGGGCACCCGGCCGCGGGGCGGCTGGGGACCGAGTATGGACACCCGGCCGCCCTCTGGCGGCTGGGGACCGAGCGTGGACACCCGGCCGCCGGGCGGCTGGGGACTGAGTATGGATACCTGACCGCCGACGCAGCCATGACATGGTGGCCAGCGTCTGCCTCCACATGCCTAAAAGGCCCAATTTCAAGTTCAAGCAAGCTAGCAGTATGGTATTGCAGCCTGGGGGTGGGTGGGTGGCAGGCTGCATACTTGCGCTTGCATTGCAAGGAATGGGGGAGGTACAATTTAACACTGCCCTGGGACAAGGACTTGCACGGGGATAGTTGCAAGTCTGCATCTTCTGATGCAGCAAGGATCACTTCTGATGGGCACACTTTTAGGCAGGGACCTGGGTGTCAGAGATGCTTCCAGGGGTCTTCCCCATGCTGTTCCCATGTCTTTTCAGCACTGTATGCATGTGTCACACAGCACATGGCCAGATAAGATTGTAAAATGTTAAAATGACATTTCCCGGTGAATGCATTTGTCACGGTTGAAAGCAATACAAAAGTGCAAAAACGCATAAAAAATGCTACTTGTGAACATAGCCCAAGGTGTGGAGGAGTATTTTTGTTTTTGGTTATTTAGTTTACCTTATACACAAGTCTTTAACCTGGAAAGGAAGTTCCTTAACATATTTCACAGGAAAACCGTTTCAGTTTCGTTTTTGAAAGTTTTATTGTGAGCCCGTAAAAGTGGTTTAATACCTCTGACCACGTTGTTGATAGCAGTGACCTGGGGGTCAGAAATGCTTCCTGGGGCAATCCCCATGCTGTCCCCATGTCATTTGAACACTGTCACTATCGTTTTGGGCACTTTTTAGGCATTCTACAGACTGCTGGGGGTGCTGCCGCAAAAATGCTCGGGTCTCCCATAGACTAACATTGGGCTCGTTGCTCGGGTCGAGCACCCGAGTATCACGGTGAGCTCGGCCCCAGCTTCGAGCACCCGAGCATTTTAGTGCTCGCTCAACACTACTCTTTTGGTTTGAGCGCTACTCATTGAGGATTTCTTTTATAATTTTGCTATTTTCTGATACACTGCTGCTTTTAGGACTCCTCTGGCTAAGCCTACATGCTATGGTTATTGAATGGTTGTCTGGCCAGATTGTCCAGTGAGGATCATCTTGTCTTCAAAATTTCTTCAAAGCTCTACCTCAACAACCTTTCCTGAAACTGTACTCTGCACCCATTTACTGTAACTTGCTTGTGTGACGTCAAGTCACTTCTCACAACCAAGCCATGAGATGGAATAGTCAAGGAGTCTGAGGTCAAAAGCCAGGAGGGTACATCATAAGCAGAAGAATGAGATAAAGGCATAGTCAGGTAATGTCCGAGGTCAGAATACCAGGAATATAGCAGATCAGATCAGCATGGGTTAAACAGACGGATGGTCAGAACAAGGTCCAAGGTCAGGCAGCGACAGATCAATTCACAGTACACAAGGCACAGAGAGACAAACCTCACACAAGCTGAATGTGCGTCTGGCAGAGGTCTGGGAGTAACAGCCCAGTTAAGTAGCCTGTCAATCACCTGAGACAATGATCACCTGGAGACAGCTCAGCAAGCCCCTGCACCAGACTGGAAGACCGAGGTGTCAATCAAAGTACTGACAGCTTCAGCACATCCCTGTATCAGATTGGACAGCTGAGCTGTCTGTAACGGCATACCAGACACACTGAGGGGTGTAACCGTGACAGTGCCCCCTCTTCTAGGGGGGCCACCGGACCCCTGAGCTTCCCAGGAAATTTTAGATGGAAGGCCCTGACTAACCGATCAGCCTTCAGATCTTGAGCTGGGACCCAGGATCTCTCCTCTGGTCCATATCCCCTCCAGTGGATGAGGTATTGGAGTGAATATCGAACCCTACGAGAATCCACAATCTTCTGAACTTCATACTCCAAACCACTGTTGACAGAAACCGGAGGAGGCGGGGATGAGGGAGACAATGCCGAACGGACAAACTCCTTTAATAGGGATTTATGAAACACTTTAGGGATGTGAAGGAGATGGAGGAAGCTTTACTCTTAATGCCATTTGATTGACCACCTTTAGGATCATATGGACCAATACTTTGGACCCAACTTAGCAGACAGCGCTTTAAGTTTAATGTTCCTAGATGACAACCAAACCTTATCCCCAATCTTAAAAACAGGACCCACAAAAGTCTTCTATCAGCGTTCAGTTTTTGTCAAATCTGAGCAGTCTCAATATTCATTTGAACCTTCCTCCAGACATTCCAAAGTCTCTGTAAGGCGGCCTCCACCCCAGAACAGTCAGAGCTAATCCTAGAAAATTCACCAAAATAGAGATGAAAACCATAATTACAGAAAAATGGTGAGGTTCCAGTAGACTCATTTACTTGACTGTTTAAAGCAAACTCAATGAGAGGTAAAAACAAAGACCAGTCCTCCTGCCGATCTCTTACAAGGCACCTTAAAATTTGTTCCAAAGACTGATTTGTCCTCTCAGTTTGACTGTTGGTTTCAGGGTGGTAAGCAGTTGAAAATGACACGTCATAGTAACATAGTTTGTAAAGCCGAATAAAGACTTGCGTCCATCAAGTTCAACCTGTTAGTTCTGTAATTGCTAAAGTTGATCCAGAGGAGGGCAAAAACCCCAAATGATTTAGCCAATCTTCACCTGAGGAAAAATTCCCTCCCGACTCTGAAACCAGCAGTCAGAATAAATCCCTGTATCAACCTACTATTTTATTTTATTTTTAAGTATATGCTGAAATCTGCCTGGTATCTAGAAATGCATCCAGTCCCCGCTTGAACTGGTGTAGTGAATCTGACATTACCGTCTCCTCACTCAGTGAATTCCATATTCTCACTGCTCTTACCGTAAAGAACCCCTTCCTATGCTGGTGCTGAAACCTTTTCTCTTCCAGTCTTAGTGAATGCCCTCTTGTTACCATAATATCCCTCCTTTTAAACAAATCCCGGGCAAGATCTCTATACTGTCCCCTAACATATTTGTACACATTTATTATGTCCCCCCTCAACCTTCTCTTTTCCAGGCTGAATAGTCCTAGTTTTGCCAACCTCTCTGGGTATTGCAGTCCCTCCAGTCCCTTTATTAATTTTGTTGCCCTCCTTTGTACCTTTTCAAGCTCATTTATATCCTTTCTATATATTGGGGCCCATAACTGAGCACAGTATTCCAAGTGTGGTCTGACCAGTGCTTTGTACAGTGGAAGAACAATGTTCTCATCCTTTGCAGCTATACCTCTTCTGATACATCCCATTACCCTGTTTGCCCTTACAGCAGCGGCCTGACTTTGGGCACTCCAATTTAGTTTGCTATCAATCAAGATGCCCAAGTCCTTCTCCATCTCTGAATGCCCCAATGATTTCCCATTCAGTGAGTACTGGTGACTTCCATTTTTCCTTCCCATATGTATGACCTTACATTTCTCCTCGTTAAACCTCATTTGCCATTTAATGCTCCACCTACCCAGCTTATCCAAGTCCCTCTGTAGGTCTGCACTGTCCTCTTTTGTATTAATTGTTTTACATAACTTTGTGTCATCTGCAAATATTGATATTTTACTATTTATCCCATTGACTATGTCGTTAATAAAGATATTAAATAACATTGGGCCTAGTACAGACCCCTGTGGTACCCCACTAGTGACGCTTACCCAATCTGAGAATATTCCATTTATAACCACCCTCTGCCTTCTATCCTTTAGCCAGTTAGCTACCCACTTGCAGACATTTTCCCCCAGCCCCATCATTCTCATTTTGTATACTAACCTATTATGTGGCACGCTATCGAACGCTTTTGAGAAGTCGAGATACACGACATCCACTGGTTCCCCCTGATCTAGTCGAGAGCTAACCTCCTCGTAGAAGTCAATCAGGTTTGTTTGGCAGGAGCGATTCCTCATGAATCCATGTTGGTTCGGGATTAAAAGATTATTAGCATCAAGATGCTCCGTAATTGCCTCTTTAATGAAGCTTTCAAAAATTTTGCCCACAACGGACGTCAGACTCACCGGCCGATAGTTTCCGGCGTCACTTTTCGCTCCCTTTTTGAATATTGGCACTACATTCGCCTGTCGCCGATCAAGTGGCACAGACCCAGTCTCAACAGAGTCCTTAAATAGAAGATATAACGGTCTGTCTATCACATTACTTAGTTCCCTTAGTACCCGTGGGTGTATGCCATCAGGTCCTGGTGATTTGTTTATTTTAATGTTACTGAGGCGTTTCTGTACCTCAACTTGGGTTAGATTTGTCATACTTAGTGGAGGATTAAGCTTGTCACTTCTCATTTCTCCTGTTAGTTCTATTTCCTTTGTGAAAGTTGTCGAAAAAAAATTATTTAAAAGATTAGCTTTATCCTCATCTTTCTCTATGATTTTGCCTTCCTCACTTTTTATCGGTCCAATATTATCCGATTTAATCCTTTTACTATTTATATACGTAAAGAACAGTTTGGGATTTGATCTACTTTCCCTAGCAATACGTTTCTCTGTTTCCTCCTTCGCTATTTTTATTTGTTTTTTACAGGTTCTCGTTTTTTCCTTGTAACACATTAGTGCCTCCTTACTGTTTTCCTGTTTTAATCTCTTGAATGCCTCTTTTTTGCTATTTAACGCCCCTTTTACGTTCTTGTTCAACCATATTGGTTTCCTCTTATTTCTGGCCCTTTTATTCCCATACGGTATATACCTCTCGCACTGAGTATTCAGAATTCTTTTGAAGGTTTCCCATTTACTATTCGGATTCCATTGATTAAGTACTTTGTCCCAGTCAATAAGTTGAAGGTTTTCTATCAGCTGATCAAACTTCGCCCTCCTAAAGTTTAATGTTTTTGTTGTTCCCTTATTGATAACCCTACTGAAGGGCATTTTGAAGTCGATAATATTATGATCGCTATTACCTAGGTGCCCCCCTATCTGTACCTCAGTTATTCTATCAGGCCTATTAGTCAATATTAAGTCCAACACGGCCTTCCCTCTCGTTGGTTCCTGCACTAGTTGGGAGAGATAATTATCCTTAATATTTGTCAAGAACCTTTTTCCTTTCTGAGATCTACAGGTTTCTGTTTCCCAGTCAATATCCGGGTAGTTGAAATCCCCCATTACAATCACTTCATTATGTTTTGCTACTTTGTCTATTTGTCCTAATAGCAGATTCTCATTCTCCTCTGTTATATTTGGTGGCTTATAGCAGACCCCCAGTAATATTTTATTATTATTTTTTGCCCCCTCTATCTCTACCCACATGGACTCGACCTCCTCTTCTCCCTCTCCTATATCTTCCCTTAGTCTGGGTTTTAGACATGACTTTACATATAAGCAGACTCCTCCGCCTTTCCCCTGTTTCCGGTCCCTTCTAAATAAACTATAATCTAATAAATTTACCGCCCAGTCGTAGCTATCGTCTAGCCAAGTCTCTGTTATACCTACAATGTCATACCTCTCCTCAGATATAAGTGCCCGCAGCTCATCCGCCTTATTGGTCAGGCTTCTTGCGTTGGTCAGCATGCAAGATAAAACTTTGGGGTTATTTAGCATCCTATTCTTCTCTAACGATCTAACTGTACTATCCCCACCCCCCTCTCCACCCTCATTATATTCACTTCTCCCCTTCCCCCTTGCTTGCCTCACATCCCACCTATTTCCTTGGTTTCCCCCCCCGTCTCTAGTTTAAAAACTCCTCCAACCTATTAGCCATCTTCTTCCCCAGCACCGCTGCACCCTCCCCATTGAGGTGCAGCCCGTCCCTACGGTAGAGCCTGTAGCCGACCGCGAAGTCGGCCCAGTTCTCCATGAACCCAAACCCTTCTGCCTTGCACCAACTCTTTAGCCACTTATTCACCTCCCTAACTTCCCGTTGGCGCTCCTGTGTGGCTCGCGGGATTGGTAGTATTTCTGAGAAAACTACCTTGGAGGTCCTTGCCCTAAGCTTCCTACCTAGGTCCCTGAAATCATTTTTAAGGACCCTCCATCTACCACTCACTTTGTCATTGGTGCCGATGTGGACCATGACCACTGGGTCTTCGCCAGCCCCACCCAGTAACCTGTCAACCCGATCCGCGATGTGCCGGACTCGAGCGCCAGGGAGGCAGCACACCGTTCGGCGATCCCGGTATTTGTGACAGATTGCCCTGTCTGTCCCCCTAATAATAGAGTCACCCACTACCAGAACCTGTCTTGCCTGCCCTACACTTCCCCCCTCCCCCTCATTACTGGAGCATACACTCCCCCGGCGGTCAGAGGATCTGTCGTGCTCCAATAATGCCGGTTCTGAACCAGCCTTCCTATACTTCTTCCCTCTATCCCTCCTAACTGTTATCCAGCTCCCTGCCTGTTCAGCCTGCACTTCCCCTCTATACTCCACCCCCAGTATTGACCCATTGAGTGTCTGCTCGGTGAGCAGCAAACTCCGTTCCATGTTGTCTATGCTCCTCAGTATCGCTATCTGAGCACTTAGATCCAGAATTTGGGCTTCCAAGTGCACGATATGCTCACATCAATCCTGAGTTTACTACAAAAAGCTCTCCAGAATTTAGAGACAAATTGTACTCCCCTATCAGACACAATGTTAAGAAAGAGGGATCCCATGTAACCTTACAATATGAGAAATAAACAACCTGGAGAGTGTCTCTGTATTGGGTAATCCTGACAAAGGAACGAAATGAGCTTGTTTGCTGAATTGGTCAACTACCACCCATATAGCAGTTTTTCCACCAGACAGAGGCAAATCAGTGATGAAATCCATAGACAAATAAGTCCATGGTCTTTCTGGAATAGGCAATGGAGCCAATTATGCGGCCGGGCGGCTATAACTGACTTTAGCGCTTGTGTGGACTTCACAAACAGGTACAAAATCTTTGATATCATTATGCATGGACGGCCACCAAAAAAGTGCAGCAATGGCTTTCCGTGTAGCAGTAACCCCAGGATGACCACTCAAGACGGAATCATGAAATTCCTGTAACACACACAATTTTATGTATACAGGCACAAATAATTCAGACCCTGGAGTAGCGGAAGGAGCCAACTACTGGACTTTACGGATCTCCTCTTCTAATTCCGAGGTTACCATTGAAACCACAATACCCTGAGGAATAATGGAGATTGGAAGTTCTGGAGGAGAAACTGAATCGAGACTATGAGATAATGTGTCAGCTTTCACATTCTTAGACCCCGGCCTGAATGTAATAGAAAAAATAAACCTAGAGAAAAACAAGGACCATCTGGCCTGTTTAGGAGTTAACCTTTTAAATATAAGCTAGATTATTGTGATCAGTGACCACAATAACTGGATGAACTGCCCCTCCAAAAAATGCCTCTATTCCTCAAGGCCAATTTGACAGCAAGTAACTCATGATTCACAACAACATAATTTCTTTCTGCCTGCGAAATGTTTTTAGAAAAAAAGCATATGGACGCAGGTTAGTCAGTGTTTTGGGCCCCTGTGATAAAACTGCCCCTACTCCGACCTCCAAACAAAACATCCACCTCCACAATGAATGGTTCTTGGAGATCGGGTTGGATCAAAATGGGAGCAGACAAGAAACATTCTTTTAACTTTTCGAAAGCCCCGATAGCACCCGGTGACCACACCTTGAGATTCGCCCCTTTGCGTGTAAGGTCAGTAAGAGGTTTAGCAATCTGAGAAAAACCCTTGATAAATTTCCTATAATAGTTGGCGAATGCAAAAAATCGCTGCAAAGACTTAAGATTACGAGGTTGAACCCAATCAATTATGGCCTGCACCTTCCTAGGGTCCATCCTAAACCCTTCTGCTGACAAGATAAACACCAAGAATAAAACTTCCTGAACAGAAAAAACACATTTCTCTAATTTAGAAAACAGAGTTCTTCCTTAATCTTTGTAACACAACACAGACATGTTCCTGGTGAGAGTCCAAATCAGGCTAGAAAATTAGAATATGATCCGGCTAAATCGCCAAATATCTTCCAATGCAATCAGGGAAAATATCATGCATAAAATTTTGAAACACAGCAGGTGCATTGGATAATCCAAATGACATGACAAGGTTTTCAAAATAGACCCTCTGACGTTAAAAATGCTGTTTTCCACTCATCACCCTTCCGGATGCGTATCAAATTGTAAGCCCCTCTATGATCAAGTTTAGAAAACATCCTGGCCCCCAGAAGCAGACTATATAGGTCGGGAATGAGTGGAAGCGGGTAAGTATTTTTAACCGTGATTTTGTTTAGTTCTCGGAAATCGAGGCAAGGACAGAGACACCCATCTTTCTTTTTTACAAAGAAAAATCCGGCTGGTACAGCGGAGGAAGAAGGATGTATATGACCCTTCTGTAAGCTTTCATTAACATATTCTTTCATGGCGGTCCATTCAGGTCAATACAAATTGTAAAGGCGAGCTTTAGGTTTTTGGTGTTAGGAATAAGATCAATAGCACAATAATAAGGATGATGGGTTGGTAGTATCTCTGTCTCTTTTTCTGAGAACACATCTCTGAAGTCCTTCAGGTACCCCGGCAGACCCTTTAGACCTGCGGAGCATATTTGTAGTTTTTAGACATTTCTTGCAACAATTGGGGCTCCATTTAACAACCTCCTTCTGATACCAATCAATAACAGGATTGTGAATCTGCAACCATGGAAGCCCCAGTACCAACCTAACAGGTAAATTATCCAACGCATAACAGGAGATGGATTCAGAGTGGAGTGCTCCCACTTGGAGCGTGAAATTCACCGTTACCCTCTTAACCAAATTCCGGCCTATTGGTGTCTTGTCAAGGGCAACGATTGAATGGGTCTTTCTAAACTAACTGTCCCTAACCCTAACTTCAGAACTAGTCCCGAATCAATAAAGTTAGCAGCAGACTCACAGTTAATGAACGCCAATATTGATAACGCCTGGTTCTCAAAGGATAACACCTTATTTATCAGTACTTTAGTGGAGGAAGAAAAAGGTACCTGAGAGTCTGGGTGACCTCCTCAACAGTTTGCTAGCCTGAGGAGGAGTTGGGCAATTCTTGACAAAATGTCTAGAGAGACCACAGTACAGACAGATTCCAAGATCTTGTCTATGTCTACTCTCCACAACACGAAGACTGGCAACTCTAACCTCCAATGGCTCCACCTCCGGTAAATGGACATGCTCTGGAGAAGTATAAGGGACAGCCTGCTGTTCACCACCTTTCTCACGGATTCTGCAGTCCATTCATACATAAGGCCTGGATCATAGCCCCTGCCAGAGAGAAAGGGGCGTCATGAAGGACCAGAGCATCCTTAAGAATTTCGGAAAGGCCTTTGTGGAACTGGCACCTGAGAGCTGCATCGTTCCACAGAACTTTAGTGGACCACTGCCGGAAGTCAGTACAGTAGTCCTCAGCTGTGCTAGCACGCAGTGCCAGTTTCATGATCTTAGCCTTGGCCACCTGGACCCTGTCGGATCATGTATTTTTGATTCATTACAATCTGTTGGTCTCAAAGCCTTCCAAACATTCCTAGGCTTTTCAAATTATTAATGCTTGTTCATTAAAAGTTACTGTCAAGTGGTAGCTTCTCTTAAAGCTCATCTCATCTAAAAGGGCGCTAATGCCTCTGCTATTGATTTAGGAGCAGTTCTATAACAAAATTCTTCTGAATCAAGAAATTACCACTGCAGTTTCTTCTACATAAAAATCTATCTGGTAGAACTAATTTATTCTATGAGTGATCATGAACTTTTAGCCATAAAATTAGCTCTAGAGGAATGGTGACATCTACTTGAAGGAACTAAATTCCTGATGACCATCTGCATGGACCATAAAAATCTGGAACATCTTCAGTCAACAGCTAGGCTGAATGCCTGTCAAGCTCGATGGTCACTCTTTTACTTGAGGTTTGACTTTATCCTCACCTATTGTCCTGCAGGGAAAACCCAAACAGATGATGCTCTGTTCAGGTTCATTGATCCATCTAATGCCTTGGAAGACTTGCCCTCACATGTAATTGAACCTGTTATATTCTTGCTTCTATCACATTTTATTCCAATTCTCCACCTAAACGACATTCTCTCATCTCAAAGGCAATCTGCTGAAAAGTCTTATATTTGGTCCCATTTTTTCTTTTCTTTGGACATTTAGTTGTAAAAAGATCTGCTGAACTCCTTTCCTGTTTATATTGGTGGTCTAAATATAAACAAAAAGTCATAGAATTTGTGACATATTGTTCCCAGTGTATGCAGTTCAAATCATCATGTCAGGCTACAATCGGTCTTCTTCTGTCTCTTCCTATTCCAAAAGAGCTTTGGGCTGAGATTTCTATGGACTTTATCACAGATCTTTCTGAAGCACAAGGGTTCACAACTATCTGGTTTGTGGTAGACTGTTTCTCCAAGTTGTATCAGTTTGTTCCTTTACTTGGACTTTTCATCTGTTTCACAGCTGGCATAAGTGTTACTCAAAGAAATTTTCAAGTTCAACGGTCTTCTAACTTGAATAGTGTCTAACTATGGTGTATAATTTGTTTCCAGGCTTTAGAGGAGGCTCTGCAAGAATTTAAAAATGTCCTTAGTCTTCTTCCCTGTCTATTTCCCCAAAGTAATGGGCTAGCTGAGAAAATCAGTAAGTTTATGGAACAATACTTTGCTTCCTTGGGCTGAATTTGCTCACAAGAATTCAGTTTCAGAATTTCCTGGGAAACCTCTATTTCTCTTAACGTATGGTTGAGAGCCTCATCGTCCTCTGCCAATTGCATCAGAAAGTCAATGTCCTGCTGTGAAAAGCGTTACTAAGGACATACTATATATAACATCTGGACTGAGGTGCAATCCAATTTGGCAGCAGTCATGGCTAAAGCAAAGAAGAGTGTTGATAAACACTGAATTACTATTCTTAACGTCTCTCCTGGTGGCAATGTTTAGCTTTACACCAAAAATATCTGTTTAAAGACCACTGAAAGAAGCTGACTCTTAAATTCATCAGTCCATTTCAGATTGTTCAGCAAATCAATCCTGACTCATTTAGTCTGAAATTACCTTCTACATTAAAAATTTCCACTGCTTTTTAATTCTTCTTACTACATCCTTTAGTTTTCAAAACGTTCTCTCATACAGCAACTGATCCTGAAATGGAGTATGAGATCATCCAAATTCTGGACTTTCAGAAGGTTAGTGGGAATTTGTTCTACTTAAAAGTCTGGAAAGGATACTGTCTTGAAGATAGATGCTGGGCTCGTAAAAAGAATAATAATGTTCAAGCATCCTTTTTCTCCCGGTAAATACTGTTCTGGGAAGGTCTCTAAACGGTAAATGAGGGTACTGTTATTCAGCTGTCCAGGCTCAAGCACCGGGTCTTGCTTCCTCCCCTGTAGCCGACTCCCTCTGTGATAGTCCATGCTGAAGCAGAGAGCTGACGAGCACTCCTCTACTCCTGCAGCACCATTCATAGTTACCCTGGCAAATTTTTCTAACATCATCACCCCAGGCCTTTTAAGGCTGGCTCAGGCAGCCAAACCAGACAGTTTTCAGATTCCATGTGTAATACAGGAGTTTGCTTCATCACCCAATTGTATAATCAATTCACTAGCAAACTCCTGCCTACTCCAACAATTTGTAACTACTTGCTTAACTGAGTCCTTTGAATCCTGGTGTTATTGCACTCTCAACTATGACCATACTCATTTCAGCTAAAACTGATGCTGGTCTCACCAATGTCTTTGCAAGCAAGGTACCTGATTATTATTTATCTCTCCTATTTCAGTGGGTAATCATGTCTATAAGCAAGTATCCAGTTTGCCTATTCTTCCTGTAGTTAACCATTTCCCTGCTATGAATTCCTGATTTTATATATTGCTGCTATTAACCATCCGTCTGCTGCAAGTCCCTGATTGCTATTGTCTCTGCTATTAACCATCTGTATGCTGGAGGTCCATTATTGTATACCTCTCTGTTATTAACCCACTGTCTGCTTCAAGTTCCTGATTGAATATATCTCTACTATTAACCATTTACCTGCTATATTACTGGATTGTCTATGCATCTGTTCATCTGTGTATCTGCACACCTGTCCCTACTTCATTTGCTGTCCTAAATATACTGCTGTCATTATCCTCAAAGATCCATGGGCCAATCGTCAAGGACAGCTTGACAATGAGAGAGAGAGAAAAAAAGATAAAGAAATAAGGAAAGAGAAAGAAAGAGGGAAAAAGAGAAAGAAAATTTAAGAAAGACAGACAAAAAGAAGGTAAGAAAAATAAGGAAAGACAGGTAAAAAAAGAAAGAGAATGAAAGAAAGCGAGAAAGCAAAATGATAGGTAGATAAATAATAGATAGCAATTAACTAGATAGAAGGATAAAAGTTAAGTATGACATAATTTTTTTATCTCATATTTAAATGCAAGAATATAAGTCAGTCAGAGCTTCATATGTCATTATCAGGATATAATGCTTATTTGCAGTAATGCTGGTAATGAATAATCTGAACACAAATAATTGTATTTTATTAGAAAATATAAATTAATTAAAAATCAAGGAGAAGAGGGAAGCATCGTGTAATCTCATTCCAAAACTATTAGCGAATATCCAGTCTTCACTTAATCTGGCAATTGTCTATTCTTTGTCATTGAAAACCTTATTTTCCCTGGGAAATACTCCATCTAATTATTAACCACAAATCCTATAAAAAGGCAGCGAATCTAAGACTTCAAAAACTCCTAAAGTCAATTAAACACTTTTTTTGAAAACACATTTTTTTTTCCATTTTAAGTTTGATTCCAGGCAATCTCTTTTAAGTTTGAATATTAACATAACAGAGAAATCCATTTAGCTGCTCGCTTTGTAAAGTCAGGCATAGGAATAGGGGAAATACTAACGGATTTGTATTAATAAAGCTCTAAATAAGAGCAATGTTTTGAATGCAAAACATAGGCATTGTGTCAGCCAATAGCAATAGATTGTGCACCTGACGAGGCTTAATGCATAAGAAATCTCGAGACACATGCACGCAATAAATTTCCATCCTAATCACCAAGTGGTATAATTTCTTCCATATCAATGTCTGCTGCATAAATTGCTATTTTTGTATGCAAAATGGCATTTTTATTTTTCACCCGTGAATAATGAAATTGTATGCCCATGCAAACGGTTAAAAAAAAAAAATCTCTTGTGTATTCAACGTCTGCCGGTGTTGATGAATTCACTTACCATGAATGACAGTATAAGATTTCTGGGTCATACCGGTCACCCCAAGGATGACACTGATGAAAATGATAAACTAAATGCCAGACGTGACCACAATGCATTATGGGATAAAACAACTAAAATGTCACCATCCAGCAACAGACTATTAATAACGAGATATGATTGTGTATAATGAGCACAGAGCTCTGCGGTGATTGAAGTGTGATGTCTTTTGATCTTCCAGATGTTGTGGCACTGAAATTCATTTTATCCCGTTAATGGCAGAAAAGGAAACTGATCAAACGTTATTATTTGAAAAGCTTGGGTCAAGTTGGTGGAGTTTATTTTGTTGATCTGTTTTCTTTTTCTGTTTTATCTCTTATGTATTTTATGCATTTTCCATTATTCTCTCTCCTCTGAAGAAAAGGACAATGGAATGTTTTGAACTCGAAAAATGTTTTCTTACATAATTGCCTTTTCTTTCTACGCTTTAAAGGTGTATGAAACGAATTTTACGTTGCTCCAATGGACCAGAATGTGATGAGGACAGCCACAAATATATTCAATAGCAAAATACCATATAGAGGAATTTTATGTAGAAATAAAAAAGAGAAAAAACAGTGATTGTTTAGGCGAGAGTTATGGTAAAATCGGTTATGGGGGATGTTATAGTGACCATATTGGTTGTCACCAAGCTACCTTATTAGAAGAAATAATAAAGAAACAGCGTAAAAATGTTTTTTATTTTTGTTGACTTTTTTTTTTATTGAAAATGGTCTATTATAAGGATTGTCTCACGTTCTTTGTTCAGGAATTCACCTTTCTCCTGCCTAGCAGCCTCAGGCTTACATGGGTGGTGGGGTGCACACATAACATTTTGGATTGGCAACATGGTTGTTCCACTGGCCCAAATTGTGCCCTCTTGCATCCTGCAAAAAGATGTAGACTTTCTTCTGCAGTTTTGGAGGAGCACAGGGGTACTGAAGATGGCTGGATCCAGACAGCTTTAGACTAGCTCTTGCAACCTTTATAGCAAAGTGCTTTTCAGCTCACACTCTTTTAGTTGGAAACTGGCCATTGTTAGTGAGCTGCATAGAACGACAGTAACCTAGGCAATGAGCTGTAAATTGTAGAATTAAATGTACATTCTTGAAAATGATTTACGCATCTAACAATATGAAACAACCCCTTTAACTTATTTGTACATGGTCTTTTACAAATCTGATTTTTATACTGTATAGTCTTTTATTTAAAAGTGGTTCATGAAAACACAGATATCTTTGCATAGTATATAATTCATCGCTAGAAAATTTATATAGAAGGACTCCATTAAACAAAAGCAATAGTATTGAAGATCTACAGTGGATATAAAAAAATTGCACACCCCTTTAAAAATGTCAGGTTTTTTGTCATGTAAAAAAATTATATCAAGTAGAATCATTTCAGAACTTTTTCCATCTTTAACCCCTTTTCCACCTTGGGTTTTTCCGGTTTTTTTTTTTTGCTCCCTTTCTTCTCAAAGCCATAACTTTCTTATTTTTCCATCATTATGGCCATGTGAGGGGTTGTTTTTTTGCAGTACAAGTTGTACTTTTGAACGACACCATTGATTTTACCATATCGTGTACTGGAAAATGGGAAAAAAATTCCAAGTGCGGTGAAATTGCAAAAAAAGTGCAATTCCACAATTGTTTTTTTTTTTTTACCATGTTCACTAAATGCTAAAACTGACCTGCCGTTATGATTCCTCAGGTCATTACAAGTTTGTAGATACCCAACATGTATAGGTTCTTTTTTACTTAAGTGGTGAAAAAAAAATCTAAATTTGTGCGGAAAAAAAATATGGTGCCATTTTCCGAAACCCGCAGCAGCTCCATTTTTTGAGTTCTGGGGTCGGATGAGGGATTATTTTTTGAGTGCTGAACTGACGTTTTTATTAATACCATTTTGGGATAGATACAATATTTTGATTGTCCATTATTGCATTTTATTGCAATGTTGTGGCGACCAGAAAATTGTAATTCTGGCGTTTTGATTCTTTTTCTCATTATGACGTTTACCGTTCGGATTAATTATTTTTATATATTGATAAATCGGACGTTTCTGAACGTGGCAATATGAAATATGTGTATTTTTAATTTTTTTTTTAATTGTTTTATTTTGAATGGGGCAAAACGGGGGTAATTTCAAATTTTTGTCATTTTTTAATATTTTTCAAAAACTTAGGAGACTTGAAGCTGCGATCATCCAATCGCTTATATTACACATAGCAGGGCTTCAGCCGTTGGGCAGCACTCATAGCAGATCGGCTATGACAACCACAGAGGTCTCCTGTAGATCCCGGGTTGTCATGCAAATGACGCGCATCTGGTTTGCGCGAGTTAAATGCTGCTGTCAGAGATTGACATCAGCATTTAGCATGTTAACAGCTGTGGGTGGATCGCGATTTGATGGATCATGTTTTTGGTGTGGGCTCAGTGCCAGAGCCCGCACCAAAGAGGGGGAGACGACCTATGATGTACCTATATGTTATAGGTCATAAAGGGGTTAATGTGCCTTATGTTCTGTACAAATTCATTGAGAAATAAACTGACATCATTTTTGAGAGACAAAATAACAAAACTGAAATAATGTGGTTGCATAAGTGTGAACACCCTCTTATAATTGTGGATGCAGTCGTGTTCAGAATTATCCAACACTCTTAAACTCACTGACTACTTATGTTACATAGTAGTCAGTAAACAACTGCCATCATTTACAGTGATTTGGATTAACCCCATTTAAAATGTAGCTGTTCCAGTAGGATTTTCTGACATTTTCTTAGTTGCATTTTACAGCAAAAGCCATGGTCTGTAAACAGCTTACAGTCATGGCCAAAAGTTTTGAGAATGACACCAAAATTATATTTTCACATGATCTGCTGGCCTCTGGTTTTTATTAGTGTTTGTCTGATGTTTATATCACATACATAAATATAATTGCAATCATATTATGAGTATCAATAGGTTATATTGACAGTTAGAATGAGTTAATGCAGCAAGTCAATATTTGCAGTGTTGCCCCTTCTTCTTCAAGACCTCTGTAATTCTCCCTGGCATGCTCTCAATCAACTTTTGGACCAAATCCTGACTGATAGCAGTCCATTCTTGCATAATCAATGCTTGCATTTTGCCAGAATTTGTTGGTTTTTGTTTGTCCACCCGTCTCTCGATGATTGACCACAAGTTCTCAATGGGATTAAGATCTGGGGAGTTTCCAGGCCATGGACCCAAAATCTCTATGTTTTGTTCCATGAGCCATTTAGTTATCACCTTTGCTTTATGGCAAGGTGCTCCATCATGCTGGAAAAGGCATTGTTGGGCGCTAAACTGCTCTTGGACGGTTGGGAGAAGTTGCTCTTGGAGGACATTCTGGTACCATTCTTTATTCATGGCTGTGTTTTTAGGCAAGACTGTGAGTGAGCCGATTCCCTTGGCTGAGAAGCAACGCCACACATGAATGGTTTCAGGATGCTTTACAGTTGGCATGAGACAAGACGGGTGGTAGCGCTAACCTCTTCTTCTCCGAATAAGCTGTTTTCCAGATGTCCCAAACAATCGAAAAGGGGATTCATCAGAGAAAATGACTTTGCCCCAGTCCTCAGCAGTTCACTCCCTGTACCTTTTGCAGAATATCAGTCGGTCCCTGATGTTTTTTCTGGAGAGAAGTGGCTTTTTTGCTGCCCTCCTTGAAACCAGCCCTTGCTCAAAGAGTCTCCGCCTCACAGTGCGTGCAGAAGCACTCACACCAGCCTGCTGCCATTCCTGAGCAAGCTCGGCACTGCTGGTAGTCTGATCCCGCAGCTGAAACAGTTTTAAGATACGGTCCTGGCGCTTGCTGGTCTTTCTTGGGCGCCCTGGAGCCTTTTTGACAACAATGGAAGCTCTCTCCTTGAAGTTCTTGATGATGCGATAGATTGTTGACTGAGGTGCAATCTTTGTAGCTGCGATACTCTTCCCTGTTAGGCCATTTTTGTGCAGTGCAATGATGGCTGCATGTGTTTCTTTAGAGATAACCATGGTTAACTGAAGAGAAACAATGATACCCAGAACCAGCCTCCTTTTAAGGTGTCCAGTGATGTCATTCTTACTTAATCATGACTGATTGATCGTCAGACCTGTCCTCATCAACACCCACACCTGTGTTAATGGATCAATCACTAAAATGATGTTAGCTGCTCCATTTAAGGCAGGACTGCAATGATGTTGAAATCTGTTTTGGGGGTTAAAGTTCATTTTCTGGGCAAATATTGACTTTGCAAGTACAGTAATTGCTGTTAAGCTGATCACTCTTTGACATTCAGGAGTATATGCAAATTGCCATTACAAAAAATGAAGCAGTAAACTTTGGAAAAATTACTATTTGTCTCATTCTCAATACTTTTGGCCATGACTGTACAGTAAAGGAATCTCATTGTTGAAATGTATCAGTCAAGAGAAGGGTACAGAAATGTTTTCCAAGGCATTAGATATACTATGGAGCACTTTGAAGATGGTCATCTAGTGGCTTAAATTTGGCACAACAGTGATATTACCTAGGACTCAATGTCCCTGAAAGAGAGATAAAAATACGAGAAGATTTTTTTTCCTAGGAGTCTCTACAGTAACAATAATGGAGCTGCAGGGATTACTGACAAGCAATGGTTGTGTACTACATGTGACAAAAATCTCTTGTATTCTTCATAGTGGCAAGATGAAAGCTTCTCTTACTTAGAAAAACATCCAAGCCCAACTAAGTTTTCCAAAACCTACATCAAGTCTGCAAAAAGTAAGGGGAAAATCATGTTTTTGTTTGATGAGACCAAGGTTGAACTTTTTGGCAAGAATTCCAAACGGTATGTTTTGTTCAAAGCCCACTCTATGCATCACCAAAAGAACAACATACCCACAATGAATAATGATGGAGGCAGCATTATGCTTTGTGGCTGATATTTACAGATGTAACTGGGGCTTTGGTCAAGATGGTGCGAAATTATGAACAGTTCCAAATATCAGGCAACTAACCTTCCCCGATGGTGAATGTACCCTTAAAATCCTTTTTAATTATTGTAGCTAATTAAGAAACTCACACTAACAACACTAATTCTGGACTTAAAAATGTTTTGCTTAGGAGAAATTTAGCTTAGCACCACACATTCTTCTACTCCACAAGATGACACTCATTAGTTCTTTAAAAGTAAACCATATACTATTTTGCTAAGTAATAACTGCAGCAAAGTATTAAAATAACCGAATGGTGAAACCCACGGATGAATAATTCTCTCCACTTTAAAGACTTTTTTTAATGTCTGAGAATCTCGACTGTTTTAATGAGAAAGAGACAAGTGAATGAACATTTTGTTCTAAGGATTTCAGTCCCAAAAGAGTAAGATTTCTGTTCAAATCAGCTAATGAGAATCTATACATTATTTAAGAGGAGAAAAAAAGACGTGTGATTTTTTTGTGATTTTAGATTACAGTATTTTATTATAAAATTGGATTAAGCTTCCTATTTAATATGTTTATAAACTGCTGTGGAAGATTTTTTTAAGAACTGACCATAGAAGTGACCAACAGCCTAAGGGGCAACACAGATTTGGATCTTTAGGAGGCTCCTACTCAAACACCCAGCACAATATTTTATCCAGTTTCTCATAAAAGTAAACAGTAACAATTAATGTCTATTCAAAAATTTTTTTTTTATTGAATCTGAATGTGTTTTTAGCTTATTTGTTTAAATAAACTAATAATTGCTCAATTTCAGCATACTGGTCAGTATTGTAAAACATGTTCTTTGGGCAACAATCAGAGGAGCAACTTGAAGCTTTGGGACTCAAAGAAAACTCTGTAAAGGGTCCCTATGGTCCATCAATGATCTCATAAAATTCATAGTTCAGTTCACCTCATATGAACAATGGGACTATTTGTGCCCATCACACTCTGGTGCCTAGGAAAACAGCACTCCCTATTGTTACATCCAAACCATCCAAACTTCGCTTTGAGCTGCAGTGAGCTGATCGGCTGATGGACACACTCTTGCATTGCATTCTTTTTAAAGTAGTTTTACCTTAGAGTTTCTGGAAAATAATTAGGCTCATTTATTCGATCATGCTATTATAGAATTTTGGATAACTAGAGGAGGAAGACATGTGAAGACTCAAACTTCAAGGTTAGATTTTAGAAAGGCAGATTTTAAGAGACTCAGAAAGAGAATAGGAGGGATCCAATGGCTGGATGTCCTTAAGGACAAAAATGTCCAGGAAGGATGGGAAATTTTTAAAAATGAGATTCTCAAAGCACAATCGTTAACAATCCCGAAAAGTAGGAAGAATGGGAAGCATTTAAGGAAACCAGGATGGATGAACACAGAACTTAAACAAATGCTAAAAAGAAAGAAAGAAATGTTTATTAAATGGAAAGAGGGAGGCATATCTAAAGAAGATTATAATGCAGTCTGCAGATCCTGTAGGGCACGTATCAGGTTAGCTAAAGCTGACAATGAATTAAGGCTTGCAAGAGATGTCAAAAGCAATAAAAAAGGATTTTGGGGGTATGTCAAAAGTAAAAGAAAAGTCAAAGATGCTATAGGATTTTTACAGGATGAAAATGGAGAAATGGTAAGAGAGGATGTTGAGAAGGCCGAACTTTTTAATTCCTATTTTGCATCTGTTTTCTCTCAGAAAGAAAATGTAACATCAACTGATTTTCACTGTCCTTTTAAAGGAATAGAAGAATCCAAGTTATCTGTAAACAGAAAGATTGTGAGGGAATATTTAGCTAACATAAATGAGTTCAAGTCTCCAGGTCCAGATGAATTACACCCCAGAGTACTGAAGGAGATCGTAGAAGAAATTTTAGAACCACTCTCCATAATCTTTGAAAATTCTTGGAGAACAGGAGAAGTCCCAGAAGACTGGAGAAGAGCAAATGTTGTTCCTATCTTCAAAAAGGGGAAGAAGGTGGACCCAGGGAACTATAGGCCGGTGAGTCTGACTTCTATACCAGGAAAGATCTTTGAACAAATTATTAAACATCATGTATGTAAGTACCTGGATAAGAATGAAGTGATTAACCAGAGTCAGCATGGGTTTGTAACTAACAAGTCATGTCAGACTAACTTAATTTCCTTCTATGACAGAATCACTGACTGGGTGGATCAGGGAAATGCTGTAGATATAGTATATCTTGACTTCAGCAAAGCATTTGACAAAGTATCTCACACCATCCTTATTGAAAAAATGACCAAGTATGCAATGGACCAGGCAACTGTTAGGTGGATTCATAACTGGCTTAGTGATCGGACTCAAAGGGTGGTTGTAAATGGCTTCACATCCAGCTGGATGAATGTCTCAAGTGGGATACCACAGGGCTCTGTCCTGGGACCTGTATTGTTCAACATCTTCATCAATGATTTAGATGAAGGAATTGAGGGTAAACTGATTAAATTTGCTGATGACACAAAGCTAGGAGGGATAGCTAATACTAGAGAAGAGAGAGAGAGGATTCAAAAAGACCTAAATAAACTGGAGCAGTGGGCAGCAACCAACAGAATGTTTTTTAACAGGGAAAAATGCAAAGTACTACATCTGGGCAATAAAAATGAAAAAAGCATATACAGAATGGGAGGAATAGAGCTAAGCAACAGTACATGTGAAAAAGACTTAGGTATACTAATAGATCATAGACTGAACATGAGTCAACAGTGTGATGCAGCAGCAAAAAAGGCAAATACAATTCTGGGATGTATTAACAGAAGCATACAGTCTAGATCACGTGAAGTCATTATCGGTCTTTACTCCTCTTTGGTCAGACCTCATCTGGAATACTGTGTACAGTTTTGGGCACCACATTTTAAAAAAGACATAGACAAACTGGAACAAGTTCAGAGAAGAGCGACCAGAATGGTGACTGGTCTGCAAACCATGTCCTATGAGGAACGGTTGCAGGATTTGGGAATGTTTAGCTTGCAAAAAAGAAGACTGAGAGGAGACTTAATAGCTGTCTACAAATATGTCAAGGGCTGTCACATTGTAGAAGGATCATCTTTATTCTCATTTGCACAGGGAAAGACTAGAAGCAACGGGATGAAACTAAATGGGAGGAGACACAGATTAGATATTAGAAAAAACTTTTTGACAGTTAGGGTGATTAATGAGTGGAACAGGCTGCCACGAGAGGTGGTGAGTTCCCCTTCAATGGACGTCTTCAAACAGAGGCTGGACAGACATCTGTCTGAGATGATTTAGTGAATCCTGCTTTGAGCAGGGGGTTGGACCAGATGACCCAGGAGGTCCCTTCCAACTCTACCATTCTATGATTCTATGATTCTATGATTCTTTATATCACAGCTTTTTTTAAATAGGCTTATTGTTTACTTGAAGAAAAGGGAGGAAGGACATTTTATAACACAACCTTGCATTATTATTATTATTTATTATTATAGCACCATGTATTCCATGGCGCTTTACATTTTAAAAAGGGGGTATACATAGCAAAAACAATTACAATAATCTTAAACAATACAAGTCAGCGACTGGTACAGGAGGAGAGAGGACCCTGCCCGCGAGAGCTCACAGTCTACAAGGGATGGGTGAGGATACAGTGGGTGGGGGCAGAGCTGGTCGTGGAGTGGTATGGTGGAGCCAGGGTTACTGCAGGTTTTAGGCTTGTCAGTATTTCTTCAGGTTCCTTTTGAAGGTTTCCACGGTAGGCGAGAGTCTGATATGTTGAAGCAGAGAGTTTCAGAGTACGGATGTGACGCGCCCCCTGGGCCAGTGTTGTTTGGGGGATACCCGGAGCCGGATCAGATGGGGGTTGTAGTCTCCGAGTGGCGGTGACCCGGTCCGTGCCCAGGGTGTCAAGCTCAGTGTGTGGCAGTCCTACAGATGTTGCTGGATGTTCTTTAGTGTCGACTACGCCACCCGTTGATTTGCGGTCAATACGGCCGCTGCTGCAGCAGGGTCCGCTGAGGCTGGTGGTGTGTGTGCAGCTTCTGGTAGTATAACCCCCAACGGGAGGGGTATAGCCTCAGGGGGTCAGTTGTAGAGGGTGGTGGTTGTGGTGGTGCAGTGAGGATGGTATTAAGACTCAGACTGTGCAGTTCAGGGTTTTTACTTACTGCTGTTGTTCTGGTCACTCCGGCCTTGAGTGACCGCCCGAGCCGTGCTGCGTCCACCAGGTCCTGGACTCGGCCAACCCCCAGGTAATTCTGGAGCGTGATCCTGAGCTCCCTTTCTGACGTTCCTTTTCTCTGGCCTTCCCCACCAGGGATCCACCTATGTCCGGCTCCCTCGGGTCTCTTGGTGGGTACACCTCTTCTGGGTTCCCTGACCCTATACTTGGTCTGCCTTCCTGGTGGATTTAGTGGGGGGTCGTGGCAGATCCTGCCCACAACCTCCGGTCTCTGGCTGAGGATTAGTGCCCTCCACCAGCTTGGGATCCGGTACCCTTGTGCCAACCCTTCACCCTGTTGCTTGTATTTGGGCTCTTGGGGTTCCCTCTTCTTCCCCTCTGGGTCCTTCTGACTCCTCTCTCTCTTCTTTCAGGACTGCTTGACCCTCTACAACAGACTGACTAGTAGCTGTCTGCCTGTCTGACCCTGATCTAAGATGGTTCCCACCTTATATACTCCCTCTATGTGTGAGCTCAGGTGACCAGCACCCAATGAGCTCCTAGCATTACCCAGACTGCTCCCCCTATCTGCCCCTACACTACTGGGATGTTCCACCCCCCTCCCACTCCAGCCAGGGACAGACACTATCGTACCTGCACATAAACTGGTGGGAGTACCGTCGGTCTGTCCCCCGGAAATGGGATGTATGTAGTGTATGCAGCCTACTGAGCTCAGTTCCACACTCCATCCTTACCCAGGAGTGGAATACCACACCTCTGGCTTGAGGTGTAATACCCCTGTAGCAGCCGAATCCTCAGGGTGCTACATTCCCCCCTGGTAAATCACAGCACGTCCTCGGGCTGTAAGAGAATAAACATCCAAAACATACAAATTTTCATAACAACAATAACATATAAAACAATATATATATCAGCATAAACTTTTCATAAATAACATTCTTGTTCCTCCGGCCACGGTGCAACTTGTGACCGGGTAAAGTGCGACAGTCTCTTCAAGAAAAACAACAGTTTCCTATAAAACCGGTAGGGGGCGCCTTAGAAAGCGCAACTATATACAAGGGGAAAGTGGCCGCTCTCAGTCCTCGGCCAGGTATAAGGAAGGAATGACCGCTCTCAGTCCTCGGTCAGTGGGATTAAGGGAAATACAGGTTAACAGTTTACACTTGTCCCAACGGGGACATATTTAAAGCAGCAACAGTTCACTGTACCCCGACGGGTAACTATTTACAGTCTCTTTACCGTACTTTAACGACGGCGTCCTCCTGCTCCTTCTTTGTCTTCAGACCCGTCCGGGTCCTCTTGCTCCTCCTCACACCGCAGCTCCTCCTCCGTCAGGCGATGCACATGGAGGGCGTAGGGTCCTTTGGCACACTTGTGCCGGGTGAACGTGACCTCGTCCCCTACGCACAGGTCACGACCTCTGTGTCCCTCCGGCAGATGGCTTTCTACGTCTCTGCGGATTACAAAGACGTCGCCGGGGGTATGATGGTCTTTTATGAAGCCCCACCCATGCTGCAGGTTGAATTTAATCACAGTCCCGGTAGTACGGGGACCATGAGCTGCACGGGGGTTCCTCCTGGTCCGGCTCTTCTGCCCTGCGCTCTGTTCTTGCAGCCGCTGCTCTCGGACCCGCCTCTCTCTCCGTTCTCGCTCGAAGTCTGCCAACTGCTGGCGGCAGCACTCCACTCGCTCTGCTGCGGCTGCCCGCGTTTCTTGAGTGAACCCCATGAGGTCTCCTCCGGTGGGGTCCCACTCAAATTGTGCTTCTTCTAGCGGGAGCGGGGTTCTCCTGACCGGCTTCGGAGCCGGAATCAGGGGCTCGCACAGGGGCCTTGCTCTTTGGAGTTCCAGTTGGTAGTACTCCTGGGGCCATACAAAGGGCTGCCCATCCGGGCACGTGTGCTGGGCAAATAGATCTTCGCCCAGGTGCGGCACTTGAGATGTTGAGGGCGCGTTGATGGTAGCGGCGCCCGGGTTGACCAGGCCTTGCGACCAGGCTTGGGGCACCCTAAAGGTAAAGGGCACCGTAAGGACGGCGGCGCCCGGGGGTACTCGGCCCTGCGACCAGGCTGGTGGCTCCGCGGAGGTAGGGGGCGCTGTTGGAATTGCGGCGCCCGGAGGTACTAGACCTTGCGACCAGGCCGATGGTATTTCCTGTTTGGTCGCGCTCAGGGTCGAGGCGTGTGACGTCACAGGGGTCGCGGCCGCGGCTTCTGCTTGAGGCCTAGTCCGGCACGGTGACGATGCAGCGACGGGCACGGCAGGGGGAATTTCGGGCTCTGCGACGGGGAGCTGGGGCAGGCACGCGGTTTCTCGATTCGGGGTAGTGACGTCCCCTTTACCTGCCTCCATCTGTCCAGCCCCCTTCTCGGCGCCGTCTCCGGCCTTCACTCCTCCTGCACCATCCTCAGAGGCGGTCTGTCCCCTCGTCTCGGGTGGCATGCTCCGCTGACGGGTTCCGGTCTGCTGGGCCATCTCACGGCTCCACTCCGTCAGCGTGTCTTGCTGCACCTTGGCCATCCTCCGTGCGAGGCCCTCCAGCGCGGTCTGTGCACACTCCCGGTCTCGGGGGAGCTGTGCCAGGATTTCCACTAAGTCTAGTGGCGTTGTTGCTTGCAGCAGGCTCCTGGCCACTGGGTCGGTGCTGCCTGTCTCTCCCTCCATCTCCGGGTACGCTTTCTCTGGACTCCTCTCCAGACTTCTTGTCTCCGGGTGCGCTCTCTCCAGACTCCTCCAGGCTGCACCCATCTTCGTTCTTTTGTTCAGTCTCCGCCCACATTGAGGGTGGTCCCGGGGCAACTTTGTGATTGTCAGTTCCAGGGGCAGTTCTCTTACGCTGATGGACACTTCCAGCATCACAGTCTCTGTTGGTGGGCGCGGTTTCCGCTTTTGGCGCCATTCTTCGACCTGGCCCACGATGGGAGGTGACCTCTTGCCACCCTCTGGCACGCCCATAATGGCGTCCGCTCTTCCAAGGCGGGAAATCTTTGGAAATGGCGGGAAAAAGCTGCAAATGGCGGACAACCGGCGGGAAACGACCTGTGATGGGGTCCGTTGGCGGGGACCCCCCGGAACCGGCGGGAGACTTCTTTTTGAGGTAACGGTGAACTTTTCTTCAGGCACGCAGTACCCGGTTGTTGCGGGCACGTTATCCTGCCGACTACGCCAAAGTTGACGCGCCCCCTGGGCCAGTGTTGTTTGGGGGATACCCGGAGCCGGATCAGATGGGGGTTGTAGTCTCCGAGTGGCGGTGACCCGGTCCGTGCCCAGGGTGTCAAGCTCAGTGTGTGGCAGTCCTACAAATGTTGCTGGATGTTCTTTAGTGTCGACTACGCCACCCGTTGATTTGCGGTCAATACGGCCGCCGCTGCAGCAGGGTCCGCTGAGGCTGGTGGTGTGTGTGCAGCTTCTGGTAGTATAACCCCCAACGGGAGGGGTATAGCCTCAGGGGGTCAGTTGTAGAGGGTGGTGGTTGTGGTGGTGCAGTGAGGATGGTATTAAGACTCAGAGTCGGGCTGTGCAGTTCAGGGTTTTTACTTACTGCTGTTGTTCTGGTCACTCCGGCCTTGAGTGACCGCCCGAGCCGTGCTGCGTCCACCAGGTCCTGGACTCGGCCAACCCCCAGGTAATTCTGGAGCGTGATCCTGAGCTCCCTTTCTGACGTTCCTTTTCTCTGGCCTTCCCCACCAGGGATCCACCTATGTCCGGCTCCCTCGGGTCTCTTGGTGGGTACACCTCTTCTGGGTTCCCTGACCCTATACTTGGTCTGCCTTCCTGGTGGATTTAGTGGGGGGTCGTGGCAGATCCTGCCCACAACCTCCGGTCTCTGGCTGAGGATTAGTGCCCTCCACCAGCTTGGGATCCGGTACCCTTGTGCCAACCCTTCACCCTGTTGCTTGTATTTGGGCTCTTGGGGTTCCCTCTTCTTCCCCTCTGGGTCCTTCTGACTCCTCTCTCTCTTCTTTCAGGACTGCTTGACCCTCTACAACAGACTGACTAGTAGCTGTCTGCCTGTCTGACCCTGATCTAAGATGGTTCCCACCTTATATACTCCCTCTATGTGTGAGCTCAGGTGACCAGCACCCAATGAGCTCCTAGCATTACCCAGACTGCTCCCCCTATCTGCCCCTACACTACTGGGATGTTCCACCCCCCTCCCACTCCAGCCAGGGACAGACACTATCGTACCTGCACATAAACTGGTGGGAGTACCGTCGGTCTGTCCCCCGGAAATGGGATGTATGTAGTGTATGCAGCCTACTGAGCTCAGTTCCACACTCCATCCTTACCCGGGAGTGGAATACCACACCTCTGGCTTGAGGTGTAATACCCCTGTAGCAGCCGAATCCTCAGGGTGCTACAGATGATGCACAGGAGAAATCTTGTGGGCGATTTTGGGAAAAGGAGATAAGAGCAGAGTAGAGAAGGAGATATTGTGAGGATCGGAGGTTGCGTGTAGGTATGTACCTGGAGACTAGGTCACAGATGTATGGAGGAAACAGGTTGTGGATGGCTTTGCATGCCAAGGTTAGGGTTTTGAACTGGAGTCTCTGGATGATGGGGAGCCAGTGAAGGGATTGACAGAGGGGAGAGGCAGGGGAATAGCGAGGGGACAGGCGGATTAGTCGGGCAGCAGAGTTTATTATAGATTGGAGGGGTGCGAGAGTGTTAGAGGGGAGGCCACAGAGCAGGAGGTTGCAGTAGTTGAGGCGTGAGATGATGAGGGTGTGCACTAGTGTTTTTACAGATTCTTGGTTGAAGAATGTGCAGATGCGGGAGATATTTTTGAGTTGGAGTCGGCAGGAAGTGGAAAGGGCTTGGATATGTGGTTTGAAGGAGAGATCAGAGTTAAGAGTTACCCCGAGGCAGCGAGCTTGTGGGATTGGAGAGAGTGGGTTTCCATTGACTTTGATGGATTGGTCAGATGGGGGTTGAATGAGATGGGGGAAAGATGATGAATTCTGTTTTGTCCATGTTAAGTTTTAGAAATCTAGCAGATTAAAATAATAAAATGCATATAACTATATCATAATTGCTGAAGCAGGGTTGGCGGTAGAAATTATTGTTCTCCAGCTATGGACAATACTATTAGTATTTCACTTTAGGAGAATTTTTTAATAGTCATTTAATTGTAACCATTATACATATATGTGTATAAGAGAGAGACTAAACTTAAAACTGTCCACTGAGGAATGAATTTTTGGGCTGGAAGCTCAGAGTAAAGTGAGGAGGCTCTTGAGTAGCTGGTGAACTAAAGTTCTAGCAAAGACTCTACGTTTGAGAGGAGCCAAAATGT
Organism: Phyllobates terribilis; assembly: GCF_046119375.1. Taxonomy (NCBI): domain Eukaryota; kingdom Metazoa; phylum Chordata; class Amphibia; order Anura; family Dendrobatidae; genus Phyllobates; species Phyllobates terribilis. The sequence goes on along the minus strand of NW_027362764.1, from coordinate 111,884,147 downwards.
TATGGAGTAGTAGGAGTATTTTCACAAGGAGGCAGTTGTGAGCCGGCAAAGGAAATTGTCTTGTGTTGGTTGGATTGTGTAGAAGATCAACTCAGTGGTGAGACAAATTGACCCAAAGAGACTCTATGAACTGTGTGAGATCTTCAGGTCTATAGGAAACCATAGATAGGTGACAGTGAATTTTGTGATTGCCTTAGTCCTGAAAGTAAGCAAGCAGTCTACACATTTTGAGAAATTAGCAAGCCTTGTGGCTTGGGAAGTGGACTTGTGAACAAAGGGTCCATGGAAGTGGGATCAGAGTATTCCTCCTCATGCATACAGTGACGCTAATTTGCGACAAGCTGAAATTGGTCTGTAACCATTGACCTGTGAGGTTAGAGCTTGTGTGCAGTACAGTTGTGTGATACTGTGTTGCTATTACTGCAAGTTGACATCACTGGTCCGTTAAGGAGTAGTGCCTTTTGTGAAGAACTTGGACCAATGTGGCCAAACAACTTAATTTTTTTAAATTCCCCTAAAACACTGGAAATTACAATGTATTGCAACTGTTCTTTAAAGGAGCCCTCCCATGAAAATCATTTTTACTAAACCTTTATATATTTGTCTGTAGTATGCGTGTTAGTATACTCATTTACCGCTGCATTCTCTGGGATCCAGCACCCTTCTGCTCCTCTTTTCAGTGATGTCACCGCTCTGCAGACTCTTAGCGTAACACTGCTCTCTGTGTGACCAGGAAGTGGCTTTTGCAATGTAAGCCTATGAAGCATCAGAACGAGGTCACATAAACTTTCATTGTAAAATAGACTTCTGACTCATACATAGAGCATATGTAGCACCCTGAGGATTCGGCTGCTACAGGGGTATTGCACCTCACACCAGAGGTGTGGTATTCCACTCCCGGGTAAGGATGGAGTGTGGGACTGAGCTCAGTAGGCTGCATGCACTACATACATCCCATTTCCGGGGGACAGAACTACGGTACTCCCACCAAGTAAATGTGCAGGTACGACAGCGTCTGTCCCTGGCTGGAGTGGGAAGGGGGGTGGAACATCCCAGTAGTGTAGGGGCAGATAGGGGGAGTACTCTGGGTAAAGCTAGGAGCCCATTGGGTGCTGGTCACCTGGGCTCACACATAGAGGGAGTATATATGGTGGGCACCATCTTAGAATAGGGTTGAGCCTGAGGAGAAGCTGAGGGAGAGTTCAGCCAGAGAGGGCTGACAGGGAGCTGTGGCTCCGGCTGGGCCCACCTCCAGAGCCAAGCCTGCAGTGGAGAGAGGAGAGGAAGAAGGAAGGCCCAGAGACGCAGAAAAGAGGGAACCCTAAGATCCCAGAAGCAGACCAAAAAGGGTGAAGGGTTGGCAGAAGAGGGCACCGGATCCCAAGCTGGCGGAGGCAAAAGTAACCCTTAACCAGGAACCGGAGGTCGTGGGCAAGTTTTGCCACGACCCTCACCACATCCACCAGGAAGGTACACCGAGAGTAGGGTCAGGAAAGCCAGAGAAGGTTTTGCCATCAGAAGGCCCAAGGGAACCGGACAAAGGTGGATCCCTGGTGGGGACGGCCAGGAGAAAGAGAGTGAGAGGGAAGCTCAGGACCACGCTCCGGAACTGCCTGGGGGTTAGCCGAGTCCCACACCTGGTGGACGCAGCATGGCTCGGGTGGTCACTCAAGGCCAGAGTGACTAAAGCAACATCAGTGAGTAAAAACCCCGAAACTGCATCTCACGTCTCTGACTCTCCTTTCTACACAATCACTACCCCCATCATCCGCACCAACTGCCCTGAGGCCATACCCCTCCCGTTGGGGGTTATAACATCATCGCTGCACCCATACCACCGGCCTCAGCGGACTGTTCTGCAGCGGCGGCTGCAAAGCCGCACTCAACGGGTGGCGTAGTCGACATCCAAGTTAACATCTACTGCCATAGACTGCCACTTAGTTTGACACCCTGGGCACGGACCGGGTCACCGCCACGAGACTACAACCCTCAACAGATCCGGCTCCGGGTAAGCTCCCGCGTGCGCAACGCAGCGCGACACAGGCCCAGGGGCGCGTCACATAGAATGAGCCGGAGAGTCTGAAGAGTTGTGACATCACTTAGAAGAGGAGAGGAACAGCGTTGGAACCCCGAGAAGGCGGCAGTTCCAAAACTTCTTGAGAGGGCTTATTTTAGAAAGATTCTGCAAGTATCTCTTGCAAGATTGTGGTTGGTGGAAGTTCTGACATTTAAGAATTTTTTTCCCTATAAGTAGGCATGCTACTCTGGGCAACCATACATTTTCACTGTAGATTAATGTAATTTTTAATGGTGACCATTCAGAAGAACCACTTTCCATAAAATACATAGATGATCTGAGTTGGGGACTTCCATGTGCCTTAAGGAGAGGCTATCAATATTAAAGTCTGAGAAAACTCTTTAAGACAGGCAATGAGCATCAAAGCTATCACTACAAAACTTTACTTCTACAACTATCTAGCATAGGTTCTCAAAATCTTTAGAAACTTCAAAGTTCTGGAGTTAAAAGGATACAAGAAAATCTACCATTGAAAGCAAAACTGAAATGTAGTGCAGGAGCCGAGACATTAAAGGCAGGCAAAGAAAAGACTAATGATTGTGAAAAAGAAAATTGCTGCAATCAAGATAGATTGATTGATAATCAGAAGCTGGACTCTTATCATAATGACAGTTGTGTGTACGGCTGTCATAAGGCAGGAATGATATAAATCAATAGAAAAAAATACATTGCGCAATCCTTCCCTGTATTTACTGTGAGGTTATTTCAGTTGGCACCTATATAGCCTGATGGATGAGGAATTCATGTTATGTAAAAAATAAAATTGATTTTATTTTAATTAATTGCCCTAAACAAAATCGTTACAAATTATCTGTGACACCAGAGCACTTCTTTACAGGTAAGATCTGCCGTGCTAAAGGATGGAGATAAGCAAATCTTTTGAAGTTTCAATTTGTTAAATTTTTCCAAAACATTAGATTCACCGCGAATGAATCTCCAAATGCCTTGAAGAGATGTGTACAACCCTCTGATATATCCAAGGACTGTATCCAACTCATTTCAAGCTCTTTTATGCAAACACAGCCATAGTAATACCAAAGTTACACCTCAACATATATGGCTTTGGTTATATGGATGGTAACTGCTCTTCACTATTAAGCTGTCACACACTATCTGTAGAATTTGTCCACTATTTTATGAACTTCTCTACTTAACTCTACTGCTCAGCTGTGTGTTGTGACGTCCTCTCACTATCCAGATTCTCCTCAAAATGGTTGTAGAATTACCTGTCTCTGCTTTTATTTATGCTCAATGATAGTCCCTCCTGATTGGTTGTTGTATACTATGTGATGTGATAACTGCAACATTATTGGGAAGTCCGTCCTGCTGCTAGCATGGTCATGTGTGCATGCTCTCACGGGTGCAATCTTCTGCAATGTTCAAAATGGTGGCAGCCATCTTTAGCGATTTGTGATAATTCAGCTTGCAAATTGTTCAAATTGGTCGGGTTTAGCAAATTCCTAAAAATTCAACACAAATTTGATTATCATTGAATGAATTCACTTCTTTCTTCTAATGAACAATATTGTCAAGTAGCTCCACTGGAGTTACTTTATGGATTATCATAGGAAATACACTCCTCAACATTGAAGTTAGAAAAACAAAAAGGAAAAGTCATGGAATTATGGAAAACCCAGAATGGATAGACAAGTTAATGATGAAAAAATGGAAAAAAATTCAGTATCGAGTATGGGTGCCATGTGCAGAAATACCTGCCCTTACATGCCTTAGCTTTGTGCTCCATGGGAGGCCATGGCATGTTTAAGTTTTTCAGGCTGCTCACAGTAGCACAAACAATATGTGGCCGGACATTGTGTTGAAAAAGTGACCCTGGGTCACTTTGGAGAAATGGCCTTACCAATGGTTCTACAACCAAATCAATATCAAGCGGCTAGTGTATCTGAAATGAAGACTAGAGGGGTCTGTCTCTGTATATTATGGCACACCACATCATAAACCTACGAATTAAACCGTTGTTACGTTCCCTCATAAAGGTCTCTTTGTGGTGCTGCCCATGTGTTGTCTAGTCCAGTCTTTATTATTGTGTCCAAGTCAAAAGGAAGACTAATTGATGAAGAATGTAGAGCTCCATTCCAACCTCCATTGCCATCTCGAGCTGCACCATGATAGCCTTTGAGAGCAGACTGGTAGCCCAATGTCATAAAAATGCCTTCTGATGGTTTGTTCACACACATATGCCTTAATCTTGGTATTTGACTTTTAATTTCACTTGCAATATAGAATGGATTAACTGCGTAACCTGTGGTACGGCTTTTTCTCCAAAGTGTCTTTGGAACCTTTTTTCAACACAACAATGCCAGGCTGCATGTTGCTCGTGCTACCGTGAGCAGCCTGCATGGCATAAACACCTAAGCTGCACCGGGGCTCAGAGATGGATGGGCGCTCTTGCAGCAGTGGCTAATAATGAGGGCAATCTCTCCTTTTGCTTGGAGCCCGATGCTCCGGGGTGCCCATGGTCAGATTACCCTCATCATTAGAGGCATGTCGGGCAAGGAGCGATCCTGCAGTTCTGCTGCCTACAGTAAAGTATGGCAGGGGAACAGCAGGAACCCGTTCTCAGCTTCCTGCCCGGCACTGTGTGACTCAAGCAGGCGTGCACGGCATGATGACATCAGCATGCAGAGCGCACCGGCGTCATTTAGAAAATGCCCGGGAAGAAGACAAGAGATAGAGATGCTGTGGGGTAATGCACGGATAGGTGAGTTTTTTTCCCCAACACATGGGGGGGAAGGGGTGAGATGACAGAGGCTTATAGTGAACAGTGGGAGGGGGGGGTTAGATGTGACAAGAGGCTTATAATGAACAGTGGGGGGAATGGTGACAAAAGGCTTCAAGTGAACAGTGTGGGGTGACATGTGACAAGAGGCTTCTAGTGAACAGTGGGGGCGTGAGATGTGACAAGAGGCTTATAATGAACAGTGGGGGGAATGGTGACAAGAGGCTTCTAGTGAACAGTGGATGAGGTGATGGCAAGTCCCTAATAGCGTGCTCCCTCATCCCCAATTCAATATAAGACCCTGACAGAGTCGTCTCCCAACCCCCAATTCATTATGATGCTATCAGCGTCTTATAATGAATTGAAGGGTGGGAGAGGATTCTACCAGAGACTTATAATGAATAGGGGGGTGTACGCCATTATTTATAATGAATTGGAGGGTGGGAGAAGATGCTATCAGGGACGTATAATAAATTAAGAGGTGGAGTAGGATCACATCCTCCGACAACCACAAATTCATTATAAGACCCTAATTACTTCTTCTCCCACACCCCGATTCATTTTCACACTATCAGGGACTTATAATGAAGGAGGGGGGCAGTATACAGAAGCTTATAATTAATTGTCGGGGGAGGAGATAGGACAGGGACTAAGGCTAGAATACTGAGTAAAATACACGTTTATGACATACAGTACAGACCAAAAGTTTGGACACACCTTCTCATTTAAAGATTTTTCTGTATTTTCATGACTATGAAAATTGTACATTCACACTGAAGGCATCAAAACTATGAATTAACACATATGGAATTATATACTTAACAAAAAAGTGTGAAACTGAAAATATGTCTTATATTCTAGGTTCTTCAAAGTAGCCACCTTTTGCTTTGATGACTGCTTTGCACACTCTTGGCATTCTCTTGATGAGCTTCAAGTGGTAGTCACCGGAAATAGTTTTCACTTCACAGGTGTGCCCTGTCAGGTTTAATAAGTGGGATTTTTTGCCTTATAAATGGTCCCATCAGTTGTGTTGTGCAGAAGTCAGGTGGATACACAGCTGATAGTCCTACTGAATAGAATGTTAGAATTTGTATTATGGCAAGAAAAAAGCAGCTAAGTAAAGAAAAACGAGTGGCCATCGTTACTTTAAGAAATGAAGGTCAGTCAGTCCGAAAAATTGGGCAAACTTTGAAAGTGTCCCCAAGTGCAGTTGCAAAAATCATCAAGCGCTACAAAGAAACTGGCTCACATGAGGACCGCCACAGGAAAGGAAGACCAAGAGTCACCTCTGCTACTGAGGATAAGTTTATCTGAGTCACCAGCCTCAGAAATTGCAGGTTAACAGCAGCTCAGATTAGAGACTAGGTCAATGCCACACAGAGTTCTAGTTTTAATGCCTTCAGTGTGAATGTACAATTTTCATAGTCATGAAAATACAGAAAAATCTTAAAATGAGAATGTGTGTCCAAACTTTTGGTCTGTACTGTATGTTTTTGTTGCGTATTTTCTGCAACAAATCCATGAGGAAAAAATGCATGTGGACATAGCCTTAACATTAATTGGGGCTGAGTGACAGTGACTGATTAATTTATATTTATTGGATAGTGAAATTATAGTTAATGGGGGGCACAGCGCTGACTTATCCATTTATATTTTGAAGGATTGGTGGTTAATAGTATATTAATGGTGGGGCACATATTTGTATTCAGGAGCATAGTGTGGGGGATTTTTTATTCAGGAGATACAATATATGTGACCTTGTTATTTTTAGTGCTGCGGTGATCATTGTGACAAGACGAGTTGTGGCTGGGAGAAGTCGACATGAAGGTCTGACCAGATGGAGAAGAAACAACAGAAAACGGTTCTAATCAGATGATACGTCAGCGGTCACTGGATTTGTTATTGGGTATCTGTGCTTGTATGACTTGGAGTAGCTCTGTTGTTTGTAGAACAATGTCCCTTTAGCTACATTTACACATTTGTGTGAAATATCCGTGTGCTGCCAGATTTTTTATCGGACAGCACACAGGCTCAGAGTTTCATAGATCCATTCACATATCCATGAAAATCACAAATCTGAGAATGAGATCTGCAAGACTAAGAGCATGTCTATTTCTGATCAGATCTGGAGGACATACTCAATGAGTCTGTGTGCTGTCTGAGAAAAAAATCTGCCAGCACATGGACACTTCACACAGAACCAGGAATTATTATGTATCGCACAGTCCATTAGTATAATGTCTTGTTACATATAGTGCCCTCCTCAATTACATAGTTTCCTCTTTTATTATGGATAACACCGTCCTTATTACGTAGCATCCTCGCTAGTTATGTATGGGGCAGTACCCTATTATATAGTTATAATATTATATTATATTGTATATTTCATTTTATACCTAACAAGAGAGCATGAAATGTATTAAAGAGAGGGCGAAGTGAATAACAAAAACAAAGAGAAACCGCTTTGTTTGTGATCGTAATATACATAACTACATAACTATGTAGTAATGAGATGGCACTATACATAACAAGAGAGGATGCTATGTAGTAAACAAAAACACAAACAAACAAAAAAAAATATATATATATATACAGTATATATATATATATATATATATATATGTGTGTGTGTGTATATATCATCTGTAGCCTTGTCATCAAAAAAGGACACATTTCTTGCACAGGGGCCCCAAGCTGTCAGTGTCCGCCCCTGGTGTAGCATAACTAGCAACTTCCTGAAGTAACAATCAGAAACACTGCATTTAGTTATGAAAGTGTTATAATAGCCTTCAAGGGAATATGAATTGAATGTGTATCTCCTGTCAAAAATAAGAACTGTTCTCTTAAATCCATATCTTTTTTTGCAAGTCCGACAAACTACTGTTATTGTAGCACATCATTCTGTTATTAATTCGGGCGACTTATTAACACCTTACCCAGTTTTCTTAGGTTAAAAAGTAAAAAAAAATTGGTGCACCGAGTATTGGATTAAAAAAGAAGTGACGTTTTATCCATTAGCATTGGCTTTCTTATTTTTCTGTAAGCCGGTGGGGCTTCGCAAAAATAGAAGAGGTGAAATTAAAGATTACTGAATCGATTTGAAACAAATTGACTAAGGCTGTGTTTATGTTAAAGGGGTTGTCCAGAAGAATTAACTGGGTAGAAAGGCAAAATGAGCAATTGTAAGTACACAATATGATGATTGAAACATATTAAGAGGATTAAAATTTTGATGGGATAACACAGCGGTTTCATCAATGATTGTCCTTCTGCATAAGCCTGCAACTGTTGTATGCTCCAACATGTTAAAATCATCCTTTTCCATGTCAAAGGTATTTTTGCCCATTACTACGCTTATTTTTACAATTTTTAATAAAACATTGTAAATTATTAACCTCTTCCCATCATGCAGCTTATACGTGCAGCGGATGTACTTGTAAAAAGCTGGCTCAGGCGCTGACATCTGTCTCAAGCTGCGACCATCGGAGCTACCTCTGATCAAAGCACTTTAACCCCTTAGATGTTGCAGAGCTCTGTCACGTAATCACGGAGTGCTGTTGGGTTGTCATGGCAGCTATTCGTCTTTTTTATTAGACCTAGTCACAGTCAGTAGATTGCTCAAAAGACAATACACTGCAATACAAACTTGATGCTCAAAACTAAAACAAAAGAAAGGTGGAAAAAAGTTGATAACATCTGATAGTGTTAAAAAAAAAAGACCTTAATAATTTAAATCACCCCCTTTCCCTAAGTGTAAAAAAAAAAAACTAGATAAAAAAATGGGGGGGACAACAGCGCAATAAGGTCTTATTTGGTACAATAGTAAAAGGTGAACAAACGAGTAACTGCTCACCTTTTGGAGTTGTGCAACCCACAACTGAGGAATCAAGACAAGATCAGCTGCTGCGGCACCATCAAGACACAAAAAACTGCAATGTAAAACGTGTTTGGAGGATAGGAGTGGTGATCTGCGCAATGAGGTGACTTTAAATGGGTATTCCCATCTCCAACATCCTTTCCCAATATGTAGTAGGTATAATAATAATATTAGCAAATATCTCCAATTAGAAATGTAGTATAGTTTATCTGATTCGCAATGTCTCTTTCCTCATGTGCAGGCATTGCAGGACCTTAGGTATCCATGGTTACGACCACTAGCAACTAACTAACTAACGTTCACTATATCAGTGGGCCTAACCATGGATACCTAAGGTCCTGCAATGCCCTGCACATGAGGAAAGAGACATAGCGAATCAGAAAAACTATACTACATTTCTAATTACAGATATTTGCTAATATTATTATTATACCTGCTACATATTGGGATAGGATCTTGGAGATGGGAATACCCAGTTTAAGTTATGTCTGGCAGATTCTGTATCATTTATTGTAGTTCTCTTGATGAAGAACTTAGTCCAACTTTGAAACGCGCTGAGAATAAACCGTATTGTCTTTCTTATACCACGTCCTTTGGATTTTTATTGGGAATACCTCATCGGCAGCGCAGATCACCACTCCTATCCGCCAAACAATAAAAAAAAACTAACACACCATTAAAAAACAGTAGAATTGCTGTTTTTTTTGTCCCCCTGTCTACCAAATAATGCAATAAAAAGAGATTAAAAAGTATTATGCATCTCAATATGATAAACAAAAAAAAAATACATCTCACAAAACAAAAAGGAGGCTCTCATACAGTTACTTTAACAGAAAAATGAAAATGTTAAGGGTCTCAGAATATAGAGACACAAAATGAGTTTTAAAGCAGTAAATTAAAAATAGGCTAAATAAATTGGTTTCGTCATAATCATTTTGCCCCACAGAATGTAACATGTCATTTTTACTGCACATTAACTGCTATGAAACCGAAAGAAGAAAATATTGGAATTTCTGTTATTTTCAATCTTAATTTTCTAATAAATTATATGGTAGATGTAACGGTGCATTAAAAAGTGATAACTCATCCCATAAACCACGAATACTTATATAGCTATGTCAAAAGAAACCAAAAAAAAACATATGGCTTTTAGTAGGCAGGGAAAAAGAAGGCAGTAAAAAATGAAAACTGTACGGTGCGTCCGGTGTCTTCGGTGGCTCGGGGTCATTTAGTCATGTGACAGGTCACGCGACCGCTGACGTCATGGAAGGTCCTTTTACACTTCCGTGAGCCGTCGAAGACACCAGAAAAGGAGGACGGGGGCCATTGGAAGGTGAGTATAACTTTTTTTTTATTTTTCACCATTTTATTATTTTTTTTACTATTGATGCTGTATTTGAAGCATGGTAACTTGGTCACACTATATAAATCCATGCCGGTTGCACCAAGTTGTCAAGCACTTTCCAAGTGATGCTAAAATCACTTGGAAAAGCGCTTGATAACCCGCATGCAGAAATGCATGTGAAGAACGTTTGACAAACGCTTCTACCTGGCAGGAAAAACGCATGTACAATCCACATGCATTTTTCCTGCCAGGGAGATTCAGAAAAAATCCGGAGCATTTCTGCTTCATGGGCACTTAGGCTATGTGCCCACGTTGCATTTATGAAGCAGAAAATTTCTGCTGCATAAATGCAAGTCCTCTCCCGGAAAAACGCATGCGGAATTCCGCACGCGTTTATCGCGCATTTTTCACGCGTTTATCACGCGTTTTCCACATGCGGAATTGCCTTGCGTTTTTTATGCATTGGACTAAGGCAATTCCGCTTGCGGAAACGCAAAATTAAATGACATGCTGCGGATTTTTGAACCCGGCATAAACGCTGCGGAAAAATCCGCAGCATGTGCATAGAACTTGCGGAATCCCATTGGGGACCATGGGGTGCGGATATACATGCGTTTTTCAAGCGTTTACGCTGCGGAAATTCCGCAGCATATAAGCTTGAAAAATGCTACGTGGGCACACAGCCTTAGCCTTATGGTACAGTAGCTCATCATAATGCACAATTCCACCTGCTTTGGAGCTAGTAGTGGCCTCCTTACATCTTGGGTTCCTGTGCAGCCGCACAGGTTGCACCAGTGATATGTCCACCCCTGAGAATGCAGACATGATTTTCTACTGTCATACAATCCTTTCAACATCAATGTTCCAAAGAGTTTAACACCTTTGAGCTCCCTGACTTAACTGTACATCACAGTCAGGTTGTGCATTTATGGAGAGGGCTCAAGAGCTGAGCCCGTTCTATACCGAGCAGAAGCCGGCTGCTACACAGTTGTCGGCTATTATGTATATGTTACACAACCAGCATCTGTCTGTAACAGCAGCAACAAGAGCTAGCTCTGATCTCTACAGTTTAACCATTTAAATGACCTGGTCGTTGGTGAGCTCATGCACTGACTCCCCTGCAATGTGATTACAAAATGCTGATGGGTTATCATGGCAGCCAGTGGCAAAGTTCAGGGTTTCCAGATGTCTTTGGCTGATTCATCATTTTCAAAAAGTAAAAAACAAAGTCATAAATGTTTGCTATTCACCCCACTTCCCCCTGAGTGATTTTTTGAATTCCATGAAATTTGTGCAAAAATTTTTGCAACACTTTACATAATGTGCAACCTTTAACAATAAACGTGTCAATTCATGGAAATTTGCCGTGCCGCAAGGAAATCAAGTAGAAAAGGAAGGAAATTCCAGCAGTATGATCGTCAATAAAAAGACACTTTATTGCAAAAGCGACTATGGCTAGCAAACGCGTTTCACCCATCTGAAACACGTTTGTAGCCATTTTTGGCTTTGGAATTGCGGCTTTTTACTACTTTTGCAAAAGTGTATTTAGTGAAGATCCTAATGCTGGAAATTCCTTCCTTTTCTACTTGATTTCCTTGTGGCACACCAGGTTTCCTTGCATTGACTCTTAATATCTGGGCAAGCTGACCTTTTTCTTATATTTTGTTTAAAAAAAAGTGACTTAAGAAATTTACATGATTACTAGAGACCATAATGTGCTGCCATTTAGTGCCCATTAATATAGAGATATGCCTTACAAGAAAACTGCCTCTGTCACAGCATCAAATACATGAAATTACTGGTATTAAAAGGTAACTTCAAATCTCAAAGAGAAAGAAGACTCTCGGAATATAAACTGATGGTGACCTTTGACACCTTCAGAGCAGGAATGAATGTGTTGCATGGATTTATTTATCATTCTACATCAACTAAGGAATGTGCCCATCAGACTTGTGGGGTCATCACAACACTGGACCTAGTCACAGGACAATAAAACCTTCACACTCCTTATCTATTAACTGCTAAAATATTTATGTGACACCCCAGGGGTCTGGTTGTCACAGTGATAGAGATATTACGTCTGAGAGCAGGTGGGAGGTCCTTTGGTCAGGGATCCTGTGCATGCCACACCTCCTGCCCAGCCTTGGGAGGGGAAGAACTTCCCCTGTATAAACCCGGGGCTGAGGCAGGGTTAGTGAGTCCAGGAAGAGTAGAGACAAGAGCAGCATAGGAAGCAGCGGAGTCACAAGGAGTCAGGGGCTGGCAGCTAAAGAGCTCGCCCTGACTAAGAAGATTCTTTACCGGACCCGGAGTCCGAGGCTGTGGGGACTAACTTCTACCCAGCAGCAGAATCCGTCAGGCAGGGGATTTCAGGTCCCCTGGCCCAGAAGCCCGAAGGCCCGGTCACACGCGTGGGACCAGCACCGCCATCGTGGAGCGGAAGCCATTAGAAGGCCCCGAGTCACCGGCCATACGGGTGAGCACCACACGGTACACTCAGGGACGTGGGCTACTTACATCAGCTTCTAGCAAGGTAGCCAGAAGAGTACAGTCAGCTTGGGAGGCCTACAACTACGCCTGGCCAGGGGAGATCCCATCTGCTCAAGGACTGACCAGGCCCCGTTCGCTAGCAAGTACTCCGGGAGGGTCTATCGTTGTTACCAGTAAAGACCCTGAACGCTACCATACCGTCTCTGAGTGGTTCCTGCTACCCCCATCATCCACGTCGGCTGCCCTGAGGCCATACCCCTCCCGTTGGGGGTTATACTATCACGCTGCACCATCCTTCCACCGGCCTCAGCGGTCTGCCCTGCAGCAGCAGCCCCCTGGCTGCATTCAACGGGTGGCGTAGTCATCAACCATTTTCTACCGCTAACAGACTGCCGTCCAGTTTGACTCCCTGGGCCCGGACCGGGTCACCGCCACGAGACTACAACCCTAAACAGATCCGGCTCCGGGTAAGCTCCCGCGTGCGCAACGCAGCGCGACACAGGCCCAGGGGCGCGTCAACTTTGGCGTAGTCGGCAGGATCACGTGCCCGCAACCACCGGGTACTGCGTGCCTGAAAAGCAAAGACTGTTCAAACTTACCAGTGGTGAAGATTCCCGCCATCGGTGAAGATTCCCGCCATCCGGCGCCATCTTCAGCCTTCTTCCCGCCATCGGTGAAGTTTCCCGCCATCCGGCGCCATCTTCAGCCTTCTTCCCGCCATCCGTGGAGTTTTCCCGCCATTGGACGCCATCTTGAGGACGCCGCGCGGGAAGAAGAGGGGCGTGGACTCCGAAAGCGCGCGAGAACTGAAGCCCCGCCTCACGTCCGGACGTTGCGTAAGGTCCTGGAAGGAGCCCAGCAGACGCCGACGTCACAGGAGCGCGACGGAAGGTCCTCAACCCTGACGATCCACTGCGGAGCCGCGGCCTACGGAACAGGATCATCGCAAGGTAGGCCACGGTCCACTAGGGGGGAGGAAGATGTCGGATACGGAGGAGAGCTCCACTGCCTCAACCCCCGCCAGCGCTACCGCTGTTGCAGTTATGCCCTTCACCATGCCCTATATCCCGGGAGCAGCTTGGCTACCCCAGTACTCAGGGGAGTCACATACCCTGCATGACTTTAGAGAAAAGCTGGATAGCCTCTTCCAGGTGTACCCCCTCACAGAAGAGCAAAAAGTGAGCATCCTGGTGGCCCAACTAACTGGGGCAGCCAAAAGGGAAGTAAAATCCTGGCCACCTGGGAGGAAGACTGTCGCAGGGATACTAACCCGGCTGAAGGACACCTTTGATACCCGCACCTCAGCCGAGATTAAACTTAGATTCTACGGGTGCAAGCAGCGAGCGCATGAGAGTATAAGGGACTATGCACTCAACCTACAAGAGGCCCTGAGGGCCATTAAGCAGACCGACCCTAATGGAGTGGGAAACGAGGACAGGCTGTTGACCGAACAATTTATAGAGGGTTTATATTGCAATGCCCACCGCACCCAGTTGCGGGCAATGGCCTTACAGGACCCTCATCTAGAATTTGCACAGTTCAAGGACAGAGCCATCCGGGTGCTCCGAGAACCGGCACCAGGTGGCGTTGTGACCCACAGACGCCCCACTACCACTTACTACCAGGAGGCGGCGCCCTTGTCAGCAGGGCCTGTGGGAGCTGATGCGCAGGCTTTGGACAATGACCCGGCTCCAGACCTACACCATCAGGTCCAAGAGCTAGCTAAAAGCGTTGCTGCGCTAACCCGAACTGTGCAGTCTTTACAGGTTTCCACTCCAGGGAAGATCCAGCTGGCATCCGGACCGGAGGACATCCCGTGGCGTCGACCAAGGAGGACCCCACCGGCCAGAGGAAGACCCAGTGACCGATACAGCGAGGACGGACGACCCATCTGCCGCCGCTGCAATCAACCCGGACATATGGAAAGGTACTGTTCTTTAAACGGGCACAACCTGGGGTAGAGGGCCAACCCCCAGGAAAAAGATCACCAGGCCCATCGAACTGTCGCGACAGATATGTGGGAGGACGTCCAGTCTTGCCTGTGGTACTGGATGGCATTCCCATGAGTGCCCTACTGGACACCGGGTCACAGGTCACCACCATCCCGTACGTGCTCTTCAAGCAGTACTGGAATGACTCGGATATTACCCGCTACCCTGACGACGACTTGAGTATCATCGCCAGCAATGGTCAGCCAGTGACACAGATCGGATTTAAAGAGGTGACCATCAAAATTGGTAGAGTCGAACTGGCCGCACAGGGACTGATCATTGTAGATATTGACAAACATGAGAGTCACCCAAAAATAACTCTAGGAACTAATGTAATTGAAAATTGTCTTGCAGAGGTGATTTTCCTTTTACAGCAGGTTGCCAAGAATGCCAGCTCCGGCGAGCAGCGGGTGCTCCAGAAAGAGATCCGGGCACTGATGCAACGGCAACAAGTGGAACTCTCCGGCGGTGAGATTGGTAGCGTAAGAATGTGTGACCCTTTTCCTATTGCCATGCCCCCAAAAAGTGAAATGATGATTTGGTGCCGGGCAGCTATTGGTCTGAGAGGTAGAGATTACCAGGCAATGGTAGAACCAGTTTACTCAGACAGTAGGCCCACCATTTTGACAGCACGGGGGGTGGTCAATGTACGCCATGGGAGGGTGCCCGTTCGCATAATAAATATCGGGGAGAGGGAAGTGTACCTGCCCCGGTATGCCACGCTAGCCAAATTATATACCACTAATCAAAATTCTATACAATCTGTGGAACCCTTGCCTCCATCTCACCCGGAGGAAGGTAACGGCTCTAAGAAAGACATGGAGGACTGGTGTCAGCAACTACATCTGGGTACTGACTCCACTCCCTCACACCAGAAACAAGGAGTCTATCGGGTGGTTCAAGAGTATGAGAGAGTGTTTAGTAAACACCCGTTAGACTTCGGGCGAGTCAAGGGGGTAGAACACCGCATCCCCACGGGAGATCATCCTCCCATAAAAGAGAGGTATCGACCCGTACCCCCTGCACATTACCAACACGCCAAGGGGATGCTTAGAGACATGAAGGAGGCTGGGGTAATCCGGGATAGCTGTAGCCCCTGGGCAGCCCCACTAGTTTTAGTCAAAAAGAAAGACAACACCATGAGGATGTGTGTAGATTACCGGAAAATCAACCGTATCACACACAAGGATGCGTACCCCTTACCAAGGATAGAGGAGTCATTGGCTGCTTTAAGATCTGCTAACTTCTTCTCTACCTTGGATCTCACTAGCGGGTACTGGCAGGTTCCTGTAGCAGAGGCGGACCGGGAGAAGACCGCATTCACCACCCCGATGGGACTTAGCGAGTTCACCTGCATGCCGTTCGGACTCTGCAACGCCCCAGGAACCTTCCAACGATTAATGGAGTGCTGTCTGGGCCACAGAAACTTCGAGACGGTCCTGTTGTACCTGGACGATGTCATCGTATACTCCAAAACTTATGAGGACCACCTGAAACACCTGGCGGAGGTGTTCGAAGCTCTGGCGAGTTACGGCCTAAAGGTGAAACCCTCCAAGTGTCACCTCCTGAAACCAAAGGTGCAATACCTGGGACACGTGGTGAGCGCTGACGGAGTGGCTCCCGACCCCGATAAGATCACCGCAATTAAGGGATGGCCAAGCCCCTCCAGCGTAAAAGAAGTGCGGCAGTTCCTAGGGTTGGTAGGCTACTACCGAAGGTTTATTCCCGGTTTCACCAAAAAGGCAGCACCTATGCAGGACCTCCTGATAGGCCAGTCCCGGAAGGCCAAGAACCAGAAGCCGCCCTTCAAATGGGAAAAGCTAGAAGAAGAGTCCTTCCGCCAGCTGAAGATGGCCCTCACGGGGGATGAAATCTTGGCGTACCCGGACTATAGCCAGCCCTTCATCCTCTACACCGACGCCAGTAACATCGGGCTAGGAGCCGTACTGTCCCAGATTCAGCAGGGGAGAGAACGAGTAATCTCCTATGCCAGCCGAAAACTGCGACCCACCGAAAGGAACCCCGAAAATTACAGCTCATTTAAGCTAGAGTTCCTGGCCGTGGTATGGGCAGTCACCGAGCGCTTTAGGCATTACCTCGCTTCTTCCCGGTTCACCGTATACACGGATAACAACCCGCTGACACACCTGGACACGGCAAGACTCGGTGCCCTGGAGCAGAGGTGGATGGCCCGTCTGTCCAACTACGAGTTCACAATTAAATACCGGGCAGGGCGCTCCAATACCAACGCGGACGCCCTGTCCAGGATGCCCAACCTGCCGGACGGAGGAGAAGATCCGGAGGGACTGGAAGAAGTTGAACTCCCTGCGTTCCACCGTCATGGGACTATCCAGTATTCCCACCGGGTAAGGAGTAAGCAGGCTGCTACGTTGAACCCCTTACCTCACTACAACTGGGCGGAAACGCAAGACAGCGACCCTGCCGTCCGACTGGTGAAGGAGATGCTGACTCGCCCGGAGGCTAGCCTGGAATCAGACGCTCCAGAGGAAGCCAAACAACTATGGGCAGAGAAGAGTCGACTGTTCCTTTACAAGGGGAAGTTGTGCCGCAGAATGGTTAACTCCAGGACGCATGAACTACTCTGGCAAGTAGTGGTGCCACGAAGAGACGCAGCCATGGTGATGGAGGCATACCACGACGGAGCTGGACACTTCGGGTGGAAAAAGCTGGAGTTCCTGCTGCGCGAGCGGTTCCACTGGGTAGGCATGAGGGGAACCATCGAGAAGTGGTGCAGAGACTGTGGCCCGTGCAATCTGAGAAGGAAGGACCGGTCCAGGAGGCAGAAGACTCCACCCAAGCGGAACAGGAGAATCCACCCTCTGCTTATAGTGAGCCTGCCGTACCCCTAGTGAGACAAAGAGCCGGTAGACAGCTGCCCAGTTTACCCTTGACAGCTCCTACACCCTGTAGTTCAGGGCCAGACAGTCAGCTCCGTAGGTCCACTAGGGCCACTAGAGGCCAGTTACCCGCACGTTGGAGGATCTAAATGTTTAAGTTGTTTTACAATGTTTACCTGTTTATTGTTGCTTGTGTGTAATTTTGTGTTTCTAGTTGTTTTTAGGAGTCTTCGGTGGATTTACCGGGAATCCTTTGTATATAGTTGGAGCGTAACCCAGGATGGACTAGAGACTGTTAAGGACTCGGGGTAGGACAGACCCCTACCTGGTTACGTCTCCCTGTGTTGGTGAAATGGACACCTTTGCTTTTCTTCAAAGACTGCACCCGGTTGCAGACATCCGTGACCATCTTATTGTGTTTCCTTATTGTATTTTATTGTTCTTTGATATACCTTGTTATATTTTTCTAAAAAGTGTTTAGTCCCGGAGTACTAAATTTCACTAGGGGGGAGTGTGACACCCCAGGGGTCTGGTTGTCACAGTGATAGAGATATTACGTCTGAGAGCAGGTGGGAGGTCCTTTGGTCAGGGATCCTGTGCATGCCACACCTCCTGCCCAGCCTTGGGAGGGGAAGAACTTCCCCTGTATAAACCCGGGGCTGAGGCAGGGTTAGTGAGTCCAGGAAGAGTAGAGACAAGAGCAGCATAGGAAGCAGCGGAGTCACAAGGAGTCAGGGGCTGGCAGCTAAAGAGCTCGCCCTGACTAAGAAGATTCTTTACCGGACCCGGAGTCCGAGGCTGTGGGGACTAACTTCTACCCAGCAGCAGAATCCGTCAGGCAGGGGATTTCAGGTCCCCTGGCCCAGAAGCCCGAAGGCCCGGTCACACGCGTGGGACCAGCACCGCCATCGTGGAGCGGAAGCCATTAGAAGGCCCCGAGTCACCGGCCATACGGGTGAGCACCACACGGTACACTCAGGGACGTGGGCTACTTACATCAGCTTCTAGCAAGGTAGCCAGAAGAGTACAGTCAGCTTGGGAGGCCTACAACTACGCCTGGCCAGGGGAGATCCCATCTGCTCAAGGACTGACCAGGCCCCGTTCGCTAGCAAGTACTCCGGGAGGGTCTATCGTTGTTACCAGTAAAGACCCTGAACGCTACCATACCGTCTCTGAGTGGTTCCTGCTACCCCCATCATCCACGTCGGCTGCCCTGAGGCCATACCCCTCCCGTTGGGGGTTATACTATCACGCTGCACCATCCTTCCACCGGCCTCAGCGGTCTGCCCTGCAGCAGCAGCCCCCTGGCTGCATTCAACGGGTGGCGTAGTCATCAACCATTTTCTACCGCTAACAGACTGCCGTCCAGTTTGACTCCCTGGGCCCGGACCGGGTCACCGCCACGAGACTACAACCCTAAACAGATCCGGCTCCGGGTAAGCTCCCGCGTGCGCAACGCAGCGCGACACAGGCCCAGGGGCGCGTCATTTACAGCCAGAACTGTTTATCTCTCTCATAGTAATAACTCTGCTTTCCGTTACCTGTCTCATCTATTGCATTATTTCTGTGTCTTATTTTGAATAAAAATGTGACTCTACAGATTTTGCGTTATACTAGCCTGATGAAGAGACCTGCGTAGTATTGAAAGCTTGCAACTTGTTACCATCTTTTCAGTTAGCCATTAAAAGGTATCAACCATTGAGGACTCTCAAATCTAAATATGTTTACATATGTAACCTTATATTCTTACTTTGGTTAATAAATAAGTGCCAATATAAATCATTTTGGAGAGATTATATATTTTCAAGGATAGAACCTCCAAAATATATAATGGTTCCAAAGTGTTTTTCTGCTTTTGCATAAACGCCAAGCAGCCGGCTTTCATCCCAGTGACCATAAAAATACTGGGAAGATAATTGGCTTCCTACAAAACTGATCCAACTGTGTCTACCTATGATATAGAAATGAAATTGTAAGCTCCATTGAGTCTGAGCTCATTGTGAAGTGATGGATTCTTTCTATAGCACAACATAATATGCTAATACTAGATAAATAAAGCATAATAATGTTTCCCCTTCAGCAATTAGATGCATTATACTCTGACTGCTGTACACAATTCTACACAAAGATACGAGATGTCTGATATTTTGCTGAACAAATATATTAAAAAATAATAATGGCAAAAAAAAAAGTGTCAATGAAAGAAAGATGGCTGCAGAGGGATTGGTACCATTGCAGCACCAAAAGGAGGCAATTAAACGGAGCATTTGAGTAGTGTAACACTTTAATAACATGAAGTAATTGACTTTCTTATTGTAATTAGATTCAGAAAACAGAGCACATATTAAAAGAACTCCTCTGGAGAAACATTTTCATTTTATGAAAGTCTTACTTGCTTTTCGACAATATTGCATTTCAACAATAATGGTACGGATATGATGTTCCAAGCTAATCTTACTGGAGAGGAAGAGAGGGTGGGGGAGGTCATAAAGAACAGCAATTCTCTTGCAGCAGCAATCAGTAAAGTAGAGGAAGGCTGGGAACTTGCAGTTTGGTAACTGGCTCAAGTGCCATGGAAATCCATTTTCATTGGCTGTTACCTGCATATAAAAGTTTTCCGAATCAAATTAGGCTCTGTAACATGTATACAGTGTATATATTTAGAGAATGTTCACTTGCAACATTTTTGCCACGTTTCTCCCTAGTTTTTGTTCCGATAAAAGCAGCCTTTTACTGACCCAGCAAAGTGAATGAGATTTCTGAAATGTCATGCACATGTTGATTATTTTTTCCTTGAAGGTTTTAAGTAGTTTTTCAGTTTTTTCAGCTATTTGCAGGATATTTTCACCCATTCTAATGAATGGGAAAAAATGCATAAAAACACATGCAAAAATGCGTCAAAAACGTACCTTTTTATGCATTGTTTTTCCTGCCGAGAGACACATTTTTGATGCTGAAATGTCAGCAGCAAATACTTAACATGTGCACATCCCCTAAGGAGTGGATTTAATGATTGAGATTTAAAAAAAAAAACAAACTGTGTTCTTTTTTTTATCAAAAATAGCGCTTACTCTTAACCATAGGTTGGGTCTAGTATTGCAGGCCAACTCTATCAACGAGAATGGTCACCAGATTTTACAAAACAACCTACAGTACAGACCAAAAGTTTGGACATACCTTCTCATTTAAAGATTTTTCTGTATTTTCATGACTATGAACATTGTACATTCACACTGAAAGCATCAAAACTATGAATTAACACATGTGGAATTATATACTTAACAAAAAAGTGTGAAACAACTGAAAATATGTCTTATATTCTAGGTTCTTCAAAGTAGCCACCTTTTGCTTTGATGACTGCTTTGCACACTCTTGGCATTCTCTTGATGAGCTTCAAGAGGTAGTCACCGGAAATGGTATTCCAACAATCTTGAAGGAGTTCCCAGAGATGCTTAGCACTTGTTGGCCTTTTTGCCTTCACTCTGCGGTCCAGCTCACCCCAAACCATCTCGATTGAGTTCAGTTCTGGTGAGTGTGGAGGCCAGGTCATCACTCTCCTTCTTGGTCAAATAGCCCTTACACAGTCTGGAGATGTGTTTGGGGTCATTGTCCTGTTGAAAAATAAATGATGGTCGAACTAAACGCAAACCGGATGGAATAGCTTGCCGCTGCAAGATGCTGTGGCAGCCATGCTGGTTCAGTATGCCTTCAATTTTGAATAAATCCCCAACAGTGTCACCAGCAAAGCACCCCCACACCATCACACCTCCTCCTCCATGCTTCACGGTGGGAACCAGGCATGTAGAGTCCATCCTTTCACCTTTTCTGCGTCGCACAAAGACACGGTGGTTGGAACCAAAGATCTCAAATTTGGACTCATCAGACCAAAGCACAAATTTCCACTGGTCTAATGTCCATTCCTTGTGTTCTTTAGCCCAAACAAGTCTCTTCTGCTTGTTGCTTGTCCTTAGCAGTGGTTTCCTAGCAGCTATTTTACCATGAAGGCCTGCTGCACAAAGTCTCCTCTTAACAGTTGTTGAAGAGATGTGTCTGCTGCTAGAACTCTGTGTGGCATTGACCTGGTCTCTAATCTGAGCTGCTGTTAACCTGCGACTTCTGAGGCTGGTGACTCAGATAAACTTATCCTAAGAAGCAGAGGTGACTCTTGGTCTTCCTTTCCTGGTGCGGTCCTCATGTGAACCAGTTCTTTGTAGCGCTTGATGGTTTTTGCAACTGCACTTGGGGACACTTTCAAAGTTTGCCCAATTTTTCCGACAGACTGATCTTAATTTCTTAAAGTAATGATGGCCACTCGTTTTTCTTTACTTAGCTGCTTTTTTCTTGCCATAATACAAATTCTAACAGTCTATTCAGTGGGACTATCAGCTGTGTATCCACCTTACTTCTGCACAACACAACTAATGGTCCCAACCCCATTTATAAGGCAAGAAATCCCACTTATTAAACCTGACAGGGCACACCTGTGAAGTGAAAACCATTTCCAGTGACTACCTCTTGAAGCTCATCAAGAGAATGCCAAGAGTGTGCAAAGCAGTCATCAAAGCAAAAGGTGGCTACTTTGAAGAACCTAGAATATAAGACATATTTTCAGTTGTTTCACACTTTTTTGTTAAGTATTAGTGTTGAGCGAGCACTAAAATGCTCGGGTGCTCGAAGCTCGGGCCGAGCTCACTGTGATACTCGGGTGCTCGACCCGAGCAACGAGCCCAATGTTAGTCTATGGGAGACCCGAACATTTTTGCGGCGGTCTGTAGAAAGCCTAAAAAGTGCCCAAAACGATAGTGACAGTGCTCAAATGACATGGGGACAGCATGGGGATCGCCCCTGGAAGCATTTCTGACCCTCAGGTCACTGCTGTCAACAACGTGGTCAGAGGTATTAAGCCACTTTTACAGGCTCACAATAAAACGTTCAAAAATGAAAGTGAAAGTGCTTTCCTGTGAAATATGTTAACCCCTTAACGACCATGGGTTTTTCTGTTTTTGTGTTTTCCTTTTTTGCTCCCCTTCTTCCCAGAGCCAGAACTTTTTTAATTTTCGTTCAATATGGCCATGTGAGGGCTTATTTTTTGCGGGACGAGTTGTACTTTTAAACACCGTCACTGGTTTTACCATATCGTGTGCTGGAAAATGGGAAAAAAATTCCAAGTGCAGTGAAACTGCAAAAAAAATGCAATTCCACAGTTGTTTTTTGGGTCCTTTTTTTACCACGTTCACAGATTGCTAAAACTGACCTGCCATCATTATTTTCCAGGTCGTTATGAGTTCATAGACACCAAACATGTATAGGTTCTTTTTTATTTAAGTGGTGAAAAAAATCCAAAGCTTGCTAAAAAAAACAAAAAAAATGGCGCCATTTTCCGAGACCCCTAGCTTCTCCATTTTTCAGGATCTGGGGCCAGGTGAGGGCTTATTTTTTGCATGCCGGGCTGACGTTTTTATTGATACCATTTTGGGGTAGATCTGATGTTTTGATCGCCCGTTATTGCATTTTATTACAAAGTTGTAGCGACCAAAAAAACTTAATTCTGGCGTTTAAATTTTTTTTCTCGTTACGCCGTTTACTGATTGTATTAATTCTTCTTTTATATTGATAGATCGGGAGATTCTGAACGCGGCGATACCAAATATGTGTATGTGTTTTTTTTTTATATATATATTTTATTTTGAATGGGGCGAACTGGGGGTGACTTAAACTTTTATATATTTTTTATTTTTTTTATTTTTTAAAAAACTTTTTTTTTACACTTTCTGCTTGCTTCTATAGTCTCCAGAGGAGACTAGAAGCAGCAGTTGTCTGATTGCTTCTACTGCATACAAGCGATGAGCAGATCGCTTGTATGCAGGAGAAATGCTCACTTGCTGTGAGCGCTGACCACTAGGTGGCGCTCATAGCAATTGAGACATGACAACCACAGGCGTCTGCTGCAGACCCTGAGTTGTCATGCCCACCCATTGGTGACCCGCGATCACGTGACGGGGTCACTGATGGGCGGGGCTTAGGACTCCCGGAAGCGCGAGTTAAATGCCACTGTGAGAGATTTAACATGTTAACAGCCGCGGGTGGATTGCGATTCCAATAATCAGCTGACATGTGCTCGCTTCAGTGCGGGCTCACCGCCGGAGCCCCCGCTGAACCGGCCTTCCCGACCTGGTGCGTACTATTACTGACCAGGTCGGAAAGGGGTTAAGGAACATCCTTTCCAGGGTAAAGACTTGTATATAAGGTAAAATAAATAACCAAAAACAAAAATACTCCTCCACACCTTGGGCTATGTTCACAAGTAGCATTTTTTATGCGTTTTTGCACGTTTGTATTGCTTTCAACCGTGACAAATGCATTCACCGGGAAATGTCATTTTAACATTTTACAACCTTATCTGGCCATGTGCTGTGTGACACATGCATACAGTGCTAAAAAGACATGGGAACAGCATGGGGAAGACCCCTGGAAGCATCTCTGACACCCAGGTCACTGCCTAAAAGTGTGCCCATCAGAAGTGATCCTTGTCGCATCAGAAGATGCAGACTTGCAACTATCCCCGTGCAAGTCCTTGTCCCAGGGCAGTGTTCAATTGTACCTCCCCCATAACTTGCAATACAAGCGCAAGTATGCAGCCTGCCACCCACCCACCCCCAGGCTGCAATACCATACTGCTAGCTTGCTTGCACTTGAAATTGGGCCTTTTAGGCATGTGGAGGTGGAATTTGGCCACCACGTCATGGCTGCGTCGGTAGCCTGGTATTCATACTCAGTCCCCAGCCGCCCGGCGGCCGGGTGTCCACGCTTGGTCCCCAG
Organism: Phyllobates terribilis; assembly: GCF_046119375.1. Taxonomy (NCBI): domain Eukaryota; kingdom Metazoa; phylum Chordata; class Amphibia; order Anura; family Dendrobatidae; genus Phyllobates; species Phyllobates terribilis. Next base: position 111,859,953 of record NW_027362764.1, on the reverse strand, counting down.
CCGCCAGGGGGTGGCTGGGTGTTCATTCTCAGTCCCCAGCCGCCCCGCGGCCGGGTGCCCACACACAGTCCCCAGCCGCGTGGGGGTGGCCGGGAATCCATAAACGGTCCCCAGCCGCCCCTATTTGTCCCGGTGCGCCTTATACACAAGCGCGCATACCAAAACATTATCTGTGCCCTCCCCAGTGCATTTAGTGGGAAGGACAGCCTAACCACAAACACGTGGACAAGTGAATGTGGCCAGGAATGGTCCATCTCACTGACGCCTTCACACTGGGTTAATATTGTGGAAGCTGGGACACAGTTGGACACTGGGATGCAACACGTCCTCCAGACATAGAGGATTGCGGGTCCTGGGTCAATCAGGCTTCAACACAAAGTTCAGAAGGTAGACAGCAGCAGTGGTCGGCCTCCTACACAACGAGTAAATTATTCATGATCATGAGGCCATCCACCTCCTTAGCTTTCTGTTCCTTGGAATGCAAGCGCATGTATGTAGTAGCAGCTAGGCCTGAGGTGGTCAGCGTTTTGGCGCATATTCTACCTCCTTCGAGGATTGCTGGATGTTTTCCTGCTACTATCCCAGTTCTATGACTCCCGTTAAAACAAAGCTTCAGGTGATGAATAATGGATGAGGTGGTGGCAAAGGAGAAAGAGCAGGAGGAACCGGGACCATTCACATCAATATCAGGCCAGTCAACCAGATATGTCTTGTAGGATATGTTTCTGTAACAAAAGGAGCGGTTCGGCTACAGAGTTAAAGGGCATACAGTGAGTGCAATGCCTACCAAAAATTTCGAGCCACTCCAATGCCCCTTGGAAATGACATGGAGGTCAGAGGGCATTAACTAAACCTTTTTTTCGATTTGTAGCAACTGGGTCTCCCGTGCACTGTTGGCCTAAGCAGTGAATGGAAGGCTTTCCAAAAATTATGAGGAACTGCAATGCCCCTTACAAGAGCCATGTGTGGCACCCCAGGGGTCTGGTCACCACAGTAATAGAGATATTACGTCGGAGAGCAAGTGGGAGGTTTCCTGGTCAGGATCCCTTAAACATGCAACATCCTCCTGCCCCAGTCCTGGGAGGGGAGAATTCTGCCCTTATAAACTGGATCTGGGGTGGGGTTGAGTGAGTCAGAGAACAGTCAGAGTCAGAGTGAGAGCAAGGGAAAGTAACAGCAAGGAGCTCTGTAGGAGCTAGGAGCTAAAGACCAGGGGCTGGAAGCTGAGCAGAACTCGCCCTGGCAGAAGACAATAGGAACCGGACACAGGAGTCCAAAGCTGTGAGGACTTATATATCCAGCAGCAGAAACCAGCCGGCAGGGGATTTCAGGTCCTCTGGCCATAGAAGCCTGGAGGCTCAGTCACAAGCAAGGGACCAGCACCGCCGTCGTGGAGCGGAGGCTAACAGAAGGCCCCAAGTCAACAGCCATACGGGTGAGCACTACACGGTACACTCAGGGACGTGGGCTACTTCTACCCGCTTACAGCAAGGTAGCCAGGAAGAGTGCAGACAGACGGGGAGACCTACAACTCCACCTGGCCAGGGGAACTCCTGCTTGCTCACAGACTGACCAGACCTCTTATGCTAGCCAGTACTCCCGGGAGGGTCTACCTTATAATCATCAGTAAAGACCCTGAACTGCACTGCAAAGACTCTGAGTCGTTCCTGCTGCGCTCGTGCACCATCACCCCCATCATCCACACTCACTGCCCTGAGGCTATACTCCTCCCGAGGGGAGTTATCCCATTCTATGCTGCGCACACAACACCAGCCTCAGCGGTCTGCCTCGCAGCGGTGGTACTCCCTGACCGCAATCCACGGGTGGCGCAGTCGGACAATTAACCTCAAAACCTAAGAAAGACTGCCACTGGTTTGACCAGCCTGAGCCACGGGACCGGGTCACCGCCACGGAGACTACAGACCCCAGAGACCCGGCACCGGGTATCCCACACATGTGTACACACGGCCCAGGGGGCGCGTCACATGCAGTACAGCATATTACAAACATAAGTCCCATTATTGGGGAGTGGGTGTCCCATAGTATTTGCTTATGCCTTGCAAGCAAAAGCTGCCAAAAATTAGGACGGAGCAACTGCAATGCCCCTTACAAGAGCCATGCAGTACAGCATATTACAAACATAAGTCCCATTATTGGGGAGTGGGTCTCCCATAGTATTTGCTTATGCTTTCCCAGCAAAAGCTGCCTAAAATTAGGACGGAGGAACTTGCAATGCTGGCACCCTGGTGGTATAGTGGTGGTGGAGGCTGAGGATAAGGAGAAGAAGATTAAACAGCCGAAACGAGGAAGCGTATACCCATGTGTGGGTGTGAAGCGGTGCATGTGAATACACCTCCTGAAATAACACAGTGGATTTGACTTTATGTTACTCTGCTGTCATTTGGTGGTGATGAGAAGTCTGGCCCAATCCAGCCCTTGTTCATTTTGATAAGGGTCAGCTTGTCAGCATTGTCAGTTGACAGGCGAGTGCGCTTATCAGTTATAATTCCCCCAGCGGCACTAAAAACACGCTCCGATAACACGCTAGCGGCAGGGCAGGCTAGGACCTCCAAGGCGTACAGAGCGAGTTCATTCCAAGTGTCCAGCTTGGATACCCAATAATTAAAAGGCACAGAGGAATCACGGAGGGCACTGGTACGGTCGGCAAGGTACTCCCTCACCATCTTTTGAAACTTTCCACTCCTTGTGAGAGTACCCCGCGCCTCAGGGCCTGTAAGCTGGGCGGGTGTCAGAAAACTGTCCCAGAACGTTGACAGTGTTCCCCTGCCTCTGCTGGATTGGAGTTGCATCTCTCTCGCCTGTACGCCTTGGTTGGGCAACGAACTGTGACCTCTGACGCTAGCGTGTTCAGATGGGAATTTTTTTAAGAGTTCTGCAGCAAGGGCCTTCTGGTATTGCCCCATTTTTGTAGACCTCTCCACCTCAGGAATAAGAGAGTGAAAGTTCTCCTTGTAGCGGGGGTCTACAAGTGTCACCAACCAGTAATGACTGTCACCCAACATTTTGACAACGCGAGGGTCACGGTTAAGGCAGCGTAACATAAAGTCAGCCATGCGTGCCAGACTGGTAACGGGCAAGATTTCCGTGTCCTCACCAAGATGACGACTGACCATGTTCTCCTCCTCCTCCTCCTCTTCCTCTTCCCCCCTGTCCTCAGGCCACCCACGCTGAACCGACGGTATGACACTTGTACAGGTACTACCGTCTACAACGCATGATAGCAGCTCCTGTTCTTCCTCCTCCTCCTCCTCCTTCTCCTCTCCCTCATTGTCCCCCAATGCACGTTGGGATGAGATGAGGCTGGGCTGTGTGTAATCGCCCGCTATGGCTTCTTGATCCATCTCATCATACTCTGGCTGCAATGCCTCCTCTTTAATTCTCTGCAAAGAACGTTGCAAAAGACAGACAAGTGGGATGCTGACACTAATGATGGCGTCATCGCCACTCACCATCTTGGTGGCCTCCTCAAAGTTTGTCAGGATGGTACATATGTCAGACATCCAGGTCCACTCCTGAGGTCTTATGTGTGGAGTCTGACCTGAATATCGACAGCCTTGTTGCAGCTGGTACTCCACAACTGCTCTCTTCTGCTCACAAATCCTTTGCAACATGTGGAGGGTAGAGTTCCAACGTGTGGGGACATCACACACCAGTCGGTGTGCCGGAAGCTGCAAACGCTGCTGCAACACAGCAAGGGCGGCGGAAGCTGTAGCCGACTTGCGAAAATAAGCTGAGAGGCGGCGTACTTTGACGAGCAGATCTGGCAACTCGGGGTATGATTTAAAAAACCGCTGAACCACGAGGTTAAGCACATGAGCCAGGCATGGTACGTGTGTGATCTCACCTCGCCTCAGAGCCGCCACCAGGTTACGGCCATTCTCACACACGACCATGCCGGGATGTAGGTTCAGCGGTCTCAGCCACAGATCTGCCTGCTCTTTCACAGCTGTCCACAACTCACAAGCAGTGTGAGGTTTATCACCTAAGCTTATGAGTTTCAGCACAGCCTGTTGCCGCTTGGCGGAGGCAGTACTGCAATGCTTCCAGCTTGTAACTGATGTGGTGATATCTGAGATGGAGGCTGAACATGAGGAGGAGGAGGAGGATGCGCAGGAGCTGTACACTGTGGGGGCAACTCTGACTGACATAGGGCCCGCAATCCTCGGTGTGGGGAGGATGTGTTCCGTCCCAAGGTCCGACTGGGTCCCGGCTTCCACTATGTTTACCCAGTGTGCCGTCAGAGAGATGTACCGTCCCTGGCCACAAGCACTTGTCCACGTGTCCGTTGTCAGGTGGACTCTCCCAGTAACTGCGTTGTTGAGGGCACGGCAGATGCTTTGGGACACGTGCTTGTGTAGTGCGGGGATGGCACACCGGGCAAAATAGTGTCGGCTGGGGACCGAGTACCGAGGGACGGCCACCGCCATAAGATTGCGGAAGGATTCCGTCTCCACCAGCCTAAAAGGCAGCATTTCCAATGCAAGCAGTCGTGAAATGTGCGAATTTAGGACTGTGGCCTGTGGGGCGTTAGCTGCGAATTTCCGCTTTCGTTCAAAGGTCTGGGATATGGACAATTGAACGCTGCGGTGGGACGTGGACGTGGACGTTGATGCTGTTTCTTGAGAAACTGCCATAACAAGTGAAGACTGAGAGGAGGGGGCATCTTTACATGCAGTATGGACAGGGGATTGCCTTGCACACACAACAGGGGGTTCTATTGCATGCACAACAGTGGAAGAAGCAGTGGTGACACCCGCTGACACTGGTCGTGGACCCTGGGTTTCGCCCCACAAAGTCGGGTGCTTTGCTGCCATGTGCCTGATCATGCTGGTGGTGGTCAGGCTGGTAGTTTTGTCACCCCTGCTGATGCTGGCATGGCAGGTGGAACATATGGCCTTTTTGGGGTTATCAACAGAGTTTTTAAAAAAATTCCAGACTCTGGAAGACCTACCGCTTGTACTGGCAACGTCCCTCGTGTTGGTGTTACGGGGAACGGTTGCCTGCCTTCTGTCTGCGGCCACCACACTGCTTCTTCCTGCCTGTTGGGGTACTCTGCCTCCCTCCCCCTGTGTGCTGCTGGCCTCACTCTGCATGTCCTCCTTCCACGTTGGGTCAGTTACTAGATCATCCACCACCTCCTCCTCTTCCACTTGCGCACCACGATCCTCCTCCTCACTTCGTGGCAATTGTGTCTCGTCATCGTCCACCTCTTGTGACAGATTGCCAACGTCGACTTCCTGTGGCCGTGGCTGTTCAAATATTTGGGCATCGCAACATGGGATCTCCTCTTCCACCACTTCAAGCGTATCAGGCGAGGGGCCCAAATATGGAAATGGAGCAGTGAACAGCTCTTCAGAGTGTCCAAGTGTGGGATCACTTGCTGTCTGACGACACTCGGCATGGTGGGAGGAAGGAGCATCAGGGTGAGGAGGAGTATGCGGTCGAGACTCACGGCTACTAAGAGTTGACCGTGTGGAAGACAGACCGGAGGTGGTGGTGCCCAGGTAACTGGAAGTATTATCTGCTATCCAATTAAAAACCTGTTCACACTGATCAGTTCTCAATACTGGTGTTGTTCTGTGTTTCCCTAGTAATTCGGTCAAGAAGTGGGAGAGAGAAGATGTGGCTGTTGGTTGTGGCACATTTTCACCTTGGCAACGGCCCCGTCCTCTGCACGAACCATCACCAGAACGTCCACTTCCACGTGCCTTGCCACGCGCCTTGCCCATTGTAAATGAAGTAAAATAGCTTACACTTGCACTATCAATGGAAAAAGGGTAATAAAGAGTAGATTAGAACCGTGGAAGAGGAAAACCACAGTTATTGTTTACTGGGGTATACCACCCTTTTTTAAATAGAGATATTTGCGGCTGAACAGTGAGCGACACACTCAAACTGCTTTTTTTTTAGATACCAAAGGCCCAAAACTGGATAGTACAGCGATTTGACCCGTGGAACTACGAAACCACACTGGGATGTCGGGCCTACACAAGACTATTTTCAACAGATATATTTTTGTGTCACAACAGTCAGGAGACACTACTGTTTTTCTTTATGGAAAAAACTACCAAAACCTGAATAATAGAGATTTTTTACCGTGGAACAGCAAAACCACAGTTATAATTTACTGGTGTATACCAGGCTTTTTAAAATATATATATATATTTGCGGCTGAACAGTGAGCGACACACTCAAACTGTTTTTTTTAGATACAAATGGCCCAAAAGTGGATAATACAGAGGTTTGTACCGTGGAACTGCAAAACCACACTTGTATTTCTCGGGCCTGCACCAGACTATTTTCAACAGATATATTTGTGTTTGAAAAATCAGGGAGACACTATTTTTTTTTTTTTTTACAGCAAAAAATGCAAAAAGCAGGATAATAGAGATTTTTTACCGTGGAACAGCAAAAGCACACTTCTGTCTCTCTGGCCTACACCAGACTATTTTCAACAGATATATTTGTGTCTGAAAAATCAGGGAGACACTAATATTATTTTTATACAGCAAAAAATGCCAAAAACAGGATAATAGAGATGTTTTACCGTGGAACATCAAAACCACAGTAATAATTTACTGGTGTATACCAGGCTTTTTAAAATATATATATATTTGCGGCTGAACAGTGAGCGACACACTCAAACTGTTTTTTTTAGATACAAATAGCCCAAAAGTGGATAATACAGAGGTTTGTACCGTGGAACTGCAAAACCACACTTGTATTTCTCGGGCCTACACCAGACTATTTTCAACAGATATATTTGTGTCTGAAAAATCAGGGAGACACTATTTTTTTTTTTTTTTACAGCAGAAAATGCAAAAAGCAGGATAATAGAGATTTTTTACCGTGGAACAGCAAAAGCACACTTCTGTCTCTTTGGCCTACACCAGACTATTTTCAACAGATATATTTGTGTCTGAAAAATCAGGGAGACACTTATTATTTTTATACAGCAAAAAATGCCAAAAACAGGATAATAGAGATGTTTTACCGTGGAACATCAAAACCACAGTAATAATTTACTGGTGTATACCAGGCTTTTTAAAATATATATATATTTGCGGCTGAACAGTGAGCGACACACTCAAACTGTTTTTTTTAGATACAAATAGCCCAAAAGTGGATAATACAGAGGTTTGTACCGTGGAACTGCAAAACCACACTTGTATTTCTCGGGCCTACACCAGACTATTTTCAACAGATATATTTGTGTCTGAAAAATCAGGGAGACACTATTTTTTTTTTTTTTTACAGCAGAAAATGCAAAAAGCAGGATAATAGAGATTTTTTACCGTGGAACAGCAAAAGCACACTTCTGTCTCTTTGGCCAACACCAGACTATTTTCAACAGATATATTTGTGTCTGAAAAATCAGGGAGACACTTATTATTTTTATACAGCAAAAAATGCCAAAAACAGGATAATAGAGATGTTTTACCGTGGAACATCAAAACCACAGTAATAATTTACTGGTGTATACCAGGCTTTTTAAAATATATATATATTTGCGGCTGAACAGTGAGCGACACACTCAAACTGTTTTTTTTAGATACAAATGGCCCATAGAACTGCAAAACCACACTTCTATTTCTCTGGCCTACACCAGACTATTTTCAACAGATATATATGGGGGGGGGGGCACCAAAAGGTTAATAAGATGGGTATTTGTACATTGTGAAGGAGGAAAAAAAAAGAGGATTTAGATAAAAAAAAAGGATTTTTCCTGGCCCCCGGGACCTGAAGCTAAGTCCAGCAATTTCAGCAACAGGAGCAGCACACAGGACTGTAATGCAGCGTTTGCTGGTATAACCACTGCGTCTCCTATACAGCCTGCCTGCCTGCCTGCCTGATATACCTGGGATGGATATTAGTCCTGAGAAGGACTGTTTGTTTGATCTGGCAGCCTTTACAGACCCTACACTAACTATTTTGCAGGATATATCTCTCCCTAAATCAGCAGCGCTGTCCCTACACTGTCTGATCCGGAGCGACTGTGTCCAAGATGGCGGCGCCCGGTTTTAAATACTCGAGGTGACGCTGTGCGGCCAGCCAATCACTGTAATGCCCACAAACAACATGGCTGCGGCATTACAGTGACTGGCTGGCAATCCCTGCATGTTCATTGGCTCTGTAAAGAGCGCCAAACATGCAGGACGGAGACCCGAGCTCCCGCCCGAGTAACCCGGAAATGCTCCGTGCTCGCCGAACATCCCGAGTAGCGTGATGCTCGGGCGAGTACCGAGCAGTGTCGAGCATGTTCGCTCAACACTATTAAGTATATAATTCCACATGTGTTAATTCATTGTTTTGATGCCTTCAGTGTGAATGTACAATTTTCATAGTCATGAAAATACAGAAATATCTTTAAATGAGAAGGTGTGTCCAAACTTTTGGTCTGTACTGTACATACATTATTAAATAGATTTCTTAGACCTGATGGAGCTGATGTACTTACTTTGAAAATACATGGCTGTGTATAGAAGATAGAATTACAGCACTTCGGTTGACAGAAAGGAGTTGAGGTCCAGCACGTACTGTTTGTTCCCAATCCCGTTTATAATATTTAATGCCATGCTTTGCACCCTCACTTGAATTTGATCAGTATTCTTTTATTCCGACTCCTATCATTTGCACTTACATTGCCATACACTGTGGTGTTGCAGACTATTTCTACATTCTGCAAGCTTGTCCAACAGATACAGAATGTGCCTTTTGTAAATAAAAAGATACTGATCAAATTTAACTGAGTGTGCAGAGCATTGCATTGTACATTATAAGATGCCTGTGTAAGTTGCCTCAGCGAGGTAGTCGTGGGCGAGCTGCAGCCCCTGCTCGCTCTGGCACCCTACAGACAATAAGTGTCCTCCCTCTGATGTGTGGCTGTGTATGTGGTGCGCTCCACTTACTTCCAACCATCCGATCGCGGCTGTCTCCAGGCATTTCTCTTCTGGGACCAGGGCAGCAATAAATTCAGAGGACACAAGGTTCTTAACCAGAACTTGGACTTTACTTGGGGAAGAGGAATATGTACAATATTTACAGGCAGATATAATGGATAAAGCCCGACAGGTTATTATCTCCCTCACAGGCAACATCTTCAGCCCTGGTTCATTCTTTAAGTGAAGCATCTCTGTGACTCTAATCTCTAGCCCAAGAGACTCTTCTGCAATAACAACAGTGTTCTGGATCCGATATCCCCCCCCCCCACGTCTTAGCTGGAGTCCTATTTATCTTCCTCTGCTACCTGCAGACTAGAAGTGCCCCGGGTCCTCAATACCTCCGTTGAGTTTCTCCGGCAGGCCAACAGGACTCTTGCATAGGGAGACTTTTGCACTAGTGATCCCACTGTCTGAGGGTATGGAGCTCCCGTCTACACTAGCAGCCACCATATAGTCAGGTTGCCCGTATGGTTCACTGTCCTAACTCTTACTACTCATCACTTCCTGCTTCTGGAAACTAAGCAGAGATTTTCCTAATGTGCCCACCCTCTGTGGGCTGTCATCACACAGCATTAACCCCATCACTGTCTGTAACACTGCAGGCAGACTCAACCTGACATCTGCACCCGGGACAGTGGCATCTTGTGGCTGGTTACAAGTACTGCTGCCCACAAGGAATTATGCCAGGAACAAGCTCTATAAACACTCAAGGCTTGATCAGCGCACTAAGTTCCCCCTCTACATTACTGACAGGACCACTGAAGCTAACCCCTTAGCTTGGCCTTCTGACAGTCCAGAGAGGTTTAACTACGGGAACACTTTCTTTAACTACTTAAGTGCCAAAGGAAGGCTACGTCCTTCCCCACTATTACATTCCCCCACACTTTAATGTTGGTCGTCCCCGACCAAACTAAACAATCAATACAGATCAGCATTTATGACATCATATCACATTACTACATCACTAAAACATTTTAGTACAAGACTGGTCCTGAAGTCTTCTTCTTGGGTAGGAGACCGGCCCTTCTCAGTTAAGGGCCCCGGAACTGCAATTCAGGACAGTCCATTGCCATAACATTTGACTCTGCTCAACAATACCGGTCCTTCTTGGTAAGGACCCTGGAAACACAATGTCCATGTCCATATTTTTAAGACAGGTCCCACACCAATAGCCCTCAATCTCCTTTGAAGGCTGCATTCTGTAGCACACGGTCACAGGGAACACCCCGTGAGTCTCTTTCTTTTTGGCCCTAGCGGGGCTCACTGGTTCTTCCCGCTAGGCCGCAAGTCTCGTAGGTTTGGAGGATATCCATCCTCAACGTGTGCCTCAGCGCTGCAAATTTCAGCAGTAAAAGGTGCAAACCAACCTTCAGCTGTCTGCTGCTACTACAGGCCCACCTGGCCTCGAGGGTATCTCAAACAGTCCCTCTGATTCCTTTTCTGGAAGAGAAAAACACACAGGCCTTCAGGCCATGAAGGTATCAACAGTCCTTCCTAGAATAACAAAGGCGAGGTGCCTTAAACTTTGTTTCCTGAGATTCGACTGGTCTTCAGCCTTTAAATAGGGGTTCCTTGGAACTCGACCCCTCAAAAAAGCCTGCTGGACGAATAGAGTAACTGCAATTGCCCAGAGGGCACCTTGATCAATGCTCAGGTGTCTCCTGGAATTTCTCCATCTGCTTCCAGACTCCTCTCAGGCAGAACCAAGCCACTTCCAACTGAAGTTATCACTGGAACTACCTGCACATCTGCATCAGGCTCCCAGAGTGAAGTCAAGGCCCAAAGTCCTTCCTGAAGCTCCTCTACCATCTTCCTCCCCTCGGCATACCACAGCTCTATGCTTCTGAGGAATTCACCCTAGCTTCTTTGGGCTGGCAACTGAGCAGCATGCAATAGTTGCTGGCCTGCGTCCGGCCTTACTGAACGGGATGGAGCTGAGGCTTGCATAACTTCTGCAGTGGGCTCCACCTCTTCTTGGTATTCTAGAGCGGTCATGGACTCTCCAGTCCCCGGAGCGGTGTACATTGAGTGCCTCCCTTCAGGCTGAGCCACATTAACTGGGGATGGTAGTATCTCTGGAACTACTTGATCGCGGTGATCAGGTCCCCAGGGCAGACAAAAGACTCCAAGTCCCCGCCAGTACTCGTCCACTGCATACGGGTCCCCATATTGACTCTCACCGCTCATGTCTTCCATCTCTTCATCATCACCGCCAATGCTCATTCTCAATACAGGCTGGGCTCTTGCCTCGTGATCACGGTGTGTCATCACAACTGATATCTTCCCCAGCTCCTTACCTCTCATGTGCTGGGACGAAAATGGCACCGCTCGCTCTCTGACTACGTGCTTCCTGCACGCCTGGCTCTGCCTCTTCCTAGGCCGAGTTTCTGACACGACCGCCGCGTCATGCATCATTCTCAGCGGCTCCGCCTTCAGCCGCCCCTCCTTCCTTGGCGCACTGATACTCACTGGACCGGACTTCACTCGGCGCCTCGCCCTCTTCTTCACCGTACCTCCCATCCTGGGATGAATCTTCACCGCTGGGCCCACCCTCCTCTGGGCCGGAACTCTGGGCCGGAACTCGTAGGGGTTGGACATCTTTTCACGCTCTCCAGCGCCATCCACTCCCACGATAGGCGGTTCTTCTCCTAGACTTTACCTCCACTGTCACCATCTTGGAATCCATGCTTCGGGCCGCCATGTTGGGCCGCATGTCTTCCAACACTTTCTCCTCAGTGTTCTGCGTCGGCTCTTCTCCGTTTTCTTCATGCGAGGAGCTCGCATCCTTCCGACTACGCCAAATGTAAGGTGCCTCAGCGAGGTAGTGGTGGGCGAGCTGCAGCCCCTGCTCGCTCTGGCACCCTACAGACAATAAGTGTCCTCCCTCTGATGTGTGGCTGTGTATGTGGTGCGCTCCACTTACTTCCAACCATCCGATCGCAGCTGTCTCCAGGCATTTCTCTTCTGGGACCAGGGCAGCAATAAAGAGGACACGAGGTTCTTAACCAGAACTTGGACTTTATTTGGGGAAGAGGAATATGTACAATATTTACAGGCAGATATAATGGATAAGGCCCGACAGGTTATTATCTCCCTCACAGGCACTGGCAACATCTTCAGCCCTGGTTCCCTCTTTAAGTGAAGCATCTCTGTGACTCAAGGCTTGATCAGGTCACTAAGTTCCCCATCTACTCTACTGACTGGACCACTGAAGCTAACCCCTTAGCTTGGCCTTCCGACAGTCCAGAGAGGTTTAACTATCGGAACACTTTCTTTAACTACTTCAGTGCCAAAGGAAGGCTACGTCCTTCCCCACTATTACATCTGTATAATCCTAACGAGTCCAGCTGAAGAGAAAGAGAGCTCATGAGTCCAAGTGTAGTCCAAGTGTACACCGTCTCCACCCACTAACCCTGATTGACAGCTGCAGCTTGTACTGAGCTGTGTGAGATCTCATCAGTAGGGAGGAGGGACAACGAGAAGATGTCATTTAGGCTAAGAAAGTATTTCAGCCTCATTCAAGAGGTCTAAGCTATCTATCTAATTATTTATGCAGTTTGTATTGTATAATCTGTTGACAGATTTGGCTTACATGAGTTTTCCCAGAAAAAGTATTGTTGAGAGAGGCAGAATATGGATAGATGTAGACCGCTAAGTAGAACATTATTTATGGCATTGCTGAAGCTGTATGAGGGAATATTTCTTCTGCATGGTAGAGGAGGAAAACAGAAGAAGAGTTTGCAGAAGTTGACTGCAATGCATTCCTGAAAGATCTGCTGTTTCCTGGACACGTATGACAAGCTGCTGCCTGCACACAGAAAGTGAAGAGACCAGAACTGCATGATAAGTGAATAAAGAGGCAAAATGTGGTCTAAAAAGAACAATGGAGAACGGTGATTCTTGCATTAATGTGATTAAAATAAAGATATACACTATTACAGAATTTTTTTTCCACTCATTTGATAATCTTTTTAAATGGTTGTTCCCCTGTCGGCAATCCATGGCTGAGGTGGAAATATGTGTCTTTATGTGTTGGACTCATAGGCGGATTATAATGAGGGCAATCCGGGCTACCGCCCGGGGCCTCGGGTCTCCAGGGGGCCCGAGGCTCCGGGGTGTCTATGGCCGCATTGCCCTCATTATATGTGCAGCCCTGCGGCACATACCGGCAGACAATTGCGGGGGGGGGCCCCCGGACCGCTCCCCCAGCAGCAGTGCACGGCCGCTGCTTCTTCTTCGGCCGGGCCAGCACTGCAGCAGTTAACTTCCCTGTGCTGGCCCGGCCACATCACTGCTAGGAGACACAGCCCTGTGCGCGGCCCTGTCTCCTAGCTGTGATGTCACACAGTGCGTGCCCTGCACTGCTACTTACCACCGGAGAGGAGCAGGAGCCAGGAGGACTGGGCCGAGCCGGGGGATGGTGAGTGTATGTATATGTATATGTATGTGTGTGTATGTATGTGTGTGTGTGCAGGCAGATATCATTGTGTGATGTCTGTTTATATGTATTTTTGTGTTTCAAATGTGTTTATGCGTGTATGTATATGTCTGTATATGTTTGTGTGTGCGTGACTGCGTGCGGCCTCCTGCTGTGTATAGATGGCACCATGCGGCTCCCTGCTGTGTATATATGGCACCGTTTGGCCTCCCGCTGTGTATAGATGCTACGTGCGGCTTCCTGCTGTGTATAGATGGCTACATGCGGCCTCCCGCTGTGTATAGATGGCTCCGTGCGGCCTCCCGCTGTGTATAGATGGCTCCGTGCGGCCTCCTGCTGTGTATAGATGGCACCATGCGGCCTCCTGCTGTGTATAGATGGCACCATGCGGCCCCCTGCTGTGTATAGATGGCACCGTGCGGTCCCCTGTTGTGTATAGTTGGCACCATGCGGCCCCCTGCTGTGTATAGATGGCACCGTGCGGCCCCCTGCTGTGTATAGATGGCACCGTGCGGCCCCCCTGCTGTGTATAGATGGCACTGTGCGGCCCCCTGCTGTGTATAGATGGCACCGTGCGGCCTCCTGCTGTGTATAGATGGCACCGTGCGGCCCCCTGCTGTGTATAGATGTAGTCGTGTGGCCTTCCGCTGTGTATAGATGGCTACGTGCGGCCTCCCGCTGTGTATAGATGGCTACGTGCGGCATCCTGCTGTGCATAGATGGCACCGTGTGGCCTCCCACTGTGTATAGATGGCACCGTGCGGCCTCCCGCTGTGTATAGATGGCACCTTGCGGCCCCCCTGCTGTGTATAGAAGACTACGTGCGGTCTCCCGCTTTGTATAGATGGCTATGTACGGCCTCCCGCTGTGTATAGAAGACTACTTGCGGCCTCCCGCTGTGTATAGATGGCACCGTGCGGCCTCCTGCTGTGTATAGATGGCTACGTGTGGCCTCCCGCTGTGTATAGATGGCTACGTGCGGCCTCCTGCTGTGTATAGATGGCTACGTGTGCTCAATTTTAAGTCATACAATTAATGTAAGGCTATGTGCCCACGATGCAGAAATGCTCCGGATTTTTTTTGAGCATTTCTGCATCTCCCTGGCAGGGAAAACGCATGCGGATTTTACATGCTTTTTTCCTGCCAGGGACAAGCGGATGTGAAGCGTTCTTCACATGCATTTCTGCATGCGGGTTGACAAGCGCTTTCCAAGTGATTTTAGCATCACTTGGAAAGAGCTTGACAACTTGGTCACACTATATAAATCCATGCAACCGGCATGGATTTATATAGTGTGACCGTAAAAGAATGGTAAAAAAATAAAAAATAAATATATACTTACCTTCTGAAAAGGTAAAAGAGCTCCGGATCCCTCACAGTTGTGACCCGAGTGCTGTGCCTGCTGAGGATACTAGGAACCTGATCGCGGTGCTGAGTGAGTTCGCAGAACCCGACGTTGGCCGCCGACAGACGAGGCCTGGACCCCCCTATCCAAGGCTCGAGAAACTGCCTCCAATGGCCAAGCAGAGAGGAGCTGCATACGTGAGCAGGGCCGTCACTTCTACTGCTCACCCACGGTACCGGGGACAATTGGGTTTAAGTACTCAGGTTGGGAGGGGAATGGTTGGGGCTAAAGTAGCACAACGTGATTTAATTGAATTTATCCGGAAAGAGACTCACGGCCTAGCGGGAATAACCGGTGACCCCCGCTAGGGCCAAATTCACGGTTAAAGAACTTGTGTGGTGTCTCTCATGCTTGAGGGCATCACCTTACTTTAAGAGACTGCGCCTTATTTTAAGAGACTGCGCCTTACTTTGAGAGATTTTGTATTTTTCTGATATTTCAAACCACTGTTCATTACCCTTGTTGCTAATCCCTTGTTTCAGTATACCTGTTGTATAAAACTGTTTACAAACATCTCTGACTGTTCTCGCCTTGTGTCTCTGTGCATTGCATTCCGGCACCTGCATTACATTTGGCGTAGTCGGCAGGATGCAACATTCAGATGCAGAGATGGCGGATCAGTCTGTGGCTGGGTCCGGCCGGAGCCATATACCCCTGGGGGCTATGCTCAGCCATCTTCCCAAGTTTACAGGGGATGGCATGTCACTTTGGGACTGGGCAGAAAGACTGAGAAGTATGCTACGTATGTATCCCCTTGACCCTCTAGCCCAGGCGGAGCTGGCCCTCCTAACCCTTGATGGAGAGGCCCGACAAACTGTGATGTACCGCCCACCTGGGGACCATGACACCGTGGATAAAGTGAAAAAATTCTAGAGGACATGCACGGTGACACTACAGATTTGGGACACTTGCGCTTACGGTTGTTTCAGCGGGTCTAAGGGGAAAATGAGACAGTAAATCAGTATGTTAATGCATTACAGGAAGTGACGGCCCATATCACTAAGAAAACTCGAGATGGGAACCGTGGACTGGGACCATTGGATGAGGTGTTGTGTGACCAAGTGATTGCTGGCTTGAAAGACCCTTCCCTGAGGCAGATCCTGAAGGAGCGGCTGCGATTGAGCCCTGATATGGGCTTCCTGGAGGTAGGGGCTGAAGCTAGAGTCCTGGAGAGAGAAGTTCCTGTTCTCAAAGCCACAGTTAGAAGTCATGAGGCAATTGCTCCTGGATTCACCAACCAAGAGCCTGATTGGGTACGGGAATTACGTCAGGAAATTCGAGACATTCGGGGTGAGCTGAATTCTATTAGGAAGACTCCTACTGCCCCCTTGCCGACGCACCATACTGCTCAACGCGGACGGAGACCAGAACGAGAAAGACGTTCCTATCCGGCCCCAGCACGACATGTACCCGACCTATCGGCAGAACGAGGACCGGAGTGCTGGACCTGCGGAGGTAGGGGGTATATCTCCAAAGACTGTCCCAACCGAGAAAGGAGGAGGAGGGGACAGCCATTAAACTAAAATGCCCCACGGTTGTGGAGCATACCGTGGGGTTTCAAGCTTCAGAGAGTAGAAGAGGGAGCTCTGAAGACATTGTCTCCGAGAGGCCCATTATCTGGGCTGAATTCAATGGGCAGCGGATCCGCTGTTTGATGGACACCGGGTCTCAAGTGACCACTATGCCTGAGACGTACTTCCAAAGTCACTTTCCTGAAGTCGCTCGTTCCTGCCGGGAACCCACTGTCAAACTGGTGGCTGCTAATCAACTACCTATCCCAGTAGCGGGAGTAGTATGGATGTCCATGCGGGCATGTGGAAAGGACCTCGGTCGAAAAGGGATCGTACTGACCACCGGGCCCGGAGGCGATGGGCCCATTGTAACCCTGGGCATGAATGTGCTGCAAGAAGTCGGACAGTTCCTGGCTGAGGGCTGTAGCAAAAACAACTGGACCCGCGCCACTCGAGACCCAGCTAACAAGAGAGTGTTCCAGCACCACGTGTGGGTCAGTCAGATTCAAAAGTTGCCCACTACCTCCCAGTACCTTGGTAAGGTATCGATACCGCCCGAAGCCACAAT
The DNA here is from genome assembly GCF_046119375.1 of Phyllobates terribilis. Taxonomy (NCBI): domain Eukaryota; kingdom Metazoa; phylum Chordata; class Amphibia; order Anura; family Dendrobatidae; genus Phyllobates; species Phyllobates terribilis. The sequence goes on along the minus strand of NW_027362764.1, from coordinate 111,843,068 downwards.
GACACTGCCGGTGGGACAGACTGTACTCACTTTGCCGGTGCTGGCACATGTGTCCTTAGAGGGCGTGGACATTCAAGTTGAAAAAATGGAGGGAGAAGAAGCGCCCTCTGGCCTCCTGATTGCTCGAACTCTGGCCACCGTGCGGCACGGTCGAGTACCCGTGCACTGCATCAATTTAAGTGGCACCAGTTTACAGTTGTTGCCCCGACAAGAGGTGGCGCAAGTGTGCGTAATGCCGGAGGCCCTTACTAGAGCTGACGCTATAGGTCTGGCACCTGTGGAAGGAAAACCATGGACCCTAGAGGTGTCCCTCAATAGCCAGGAACATGGAAGAGAACCGTTGGCTGGACGCCACCTCCTGGAAGAAATGGAAGCTAACCTGACTGAGTTTTCTGCTGGACAAGTAAGGCAGATCGAATAACTTCTACAGCGATATCAGGGAGTGTTTGCACAGCATGAAGATGATTTCGGGTGCACTCGGGACATTCAGCACGAAATACCCACCGGAAATACTGCTCCCATCCGAGAGAGATATCGGCAGATCCCGCCTCAAATGTACCAGGAGGTGAAAGAGCTGTTGGCCCACATGTTGCGGAATGGTGTGATCCGTGAAAGCCAGAGCCCCTGGGCGGCTCCGATCGTGCTGGTCCGAAAGAAGGACGGAACCCTAAGATTCTGCGTAGACTATCGAAAGCTGAATGCCTGTACAGTACGGGACTCCTATCCACTCCCCCGAATCGAAGAGTCTCTATCTGCACTAGGAAGCGCCAAATTCTTCTCCTCCCTCGACCTGGCCAGTGGCTATTGGCAGGTCCCAGTAGCTGAGAAGGATTGTCCGAAGACAGCTTTTGTTCTCCCTATGGGCCTGTTTGAGTTCAATCGAATGCCGTTCGGACTAACAAACACACCAGGAACCTTCCAACGGCTGATGGAGAGATGCTTGGGGGACCTCAACTTTGAAGCCACTTTAATATATCTGGACGATATAATTATCTATTCCGCAACGTTTGAGGATCATCTCCGCCGATTGAAACAAGTGTTAGAACGGCTACAAAGGCACGGCCTGAAAATTAAGCCTCGTAAGTGTCGTTTCTTCAAACGAGAAATTGAATATCTGTGGCACACTGTGTCCAGTGCAGGGGTGCACCCCACTGCGGAGAAAGTAGCTGCCATGCAGAAGTGGCCCACGCCCGCCAATCTAAGGGAACTAAGGGCATTCCTGGGGCTTGCTGGATACTACCGCAGATTCATTAAAGACTTCGCTAAGATTGCGATCCCGCTCAATGAATTGCTGAGAGGAACAGCCGGGGGAGCCAAGCGGCAGCCCATTCAGTGGGGCCCACGACAAGAAGAGGCATTCCGAGCATTGAAAATGGCGCTAACAGATGCCCCTATTCTGGCCTACGCTGACTTTTCGCAGCCTTTCATGTTGTACACTGATGGAAGCTTGCATGGGCTGGGAGCAATGCTGGCTCAAGCACAAGGAGGGAAAGAGCGAGTGATCGCATATGCCAGCAGGTCACTCCGAGATACGGAGAAGAATCCGGACAACTACAGTTCGTTTAAGCTGGAGATACTGGCACTGGTGTGGGCCATGACCGAGAAATTTGCTGAGTACCTGTCAGGGTCAGAAGTGCAAGTGCGGACAGATAACAACCCTTTGGCCCACTTGGAGAACGTCAAACTGGGCGCGTTAGAACAGCGGTGGGTTGCAAGGATGTCCAAATTCCAGTATAAAATCGCCTATCGGTCCAAGGCCCTGAACACACATGCAGATGCCCTGTCCCGGGTCACTCAGGCAGGGCCGAAGAAGGACAGAGATGAGGAGCTCGAAGGCGACGAGATCCCGGATTTCAGCCAGTTCGCCGCTGCTGTGGTCGACGCCCAAGAGACCAGAGAGGAGCCGAGGCCCACTCAGATTCTGGGCCGTTCAAGAGACGAATGGATACATCTGCAGCAATCCGACCCGGAGCTAGCAAAGTTGAGAGAATGGGTCGCCCTTAATCAGAGACCCGACCAGGAAACCAGAGCCGCTTCACTTCCAACTACCCTACAAATCCTAGGCCAGTGGGAGAGGCTCCTCCTGAAGGACGGCTTGCTATGCCGAAGAATCCAGCTGCCTCGAGAGTTTGATGTTACCTGGCAAGTGGTAGTTCCAGGAGCGCTAGTAACACAGCTAGCCCAAGAAGCTCATAGAAGAGGTGCTCACTTCGGAGTAGAAAAGACCTTCCGGTGGTTGCAACGGCTGGTGTATTGGCCTCAACTGCGACAAGAAGTCGAGGGGGTCTGCCGAACATGTCGCCAGTGTAAGTTGAACAAGCCCCCGGAGCAAACAGCTCCCATTCAGACCATCCAAACTTCTGCCCCCTTGGAAGTCTTGATGATTGACTACTTAATGGTAGGAACTTCATACAACGGTTATGGACACTGTTTAGTCATGACTGATCACTTCACCAAGTTTGCAGTAGTGACGCCCACTAAAGATCAGACGGCAGAAGCCGCAGCCAAGGCCATCTGTCAAGATTTCATCCGGATTTATGGGTGCCCGAAGCGAATACATTCTGACCAGGGGGCCTGCTTCCAAGGACGAGTGATGGATGAGCTATACCGCATCTATGGGATCGACCGTTCCCGGACAACGCCCTACCACCCGTAAGGGAACGGTGCATGCGAGCGCTTTAACCGAACCCTGTTGCAAATGTTGCGAACACTGGAAGCGGACAAAAAGATGAAGTGGCCCGAATTCGTGTCCGAGCTGGTGTGGGTGTATAATAATCGAGTTCATGCAACCACCGGCTACACCCCCTACATGTTGCTGTTTGGAAGAAGTGGCCGGGAAATCCCCGAGCTGGAGCTAGACTCAGAAGACCCCGGTCCGGGCAGTAGCCCAAGTACCTGGATTCGAGAACACCAGCGTCGACTCCATACCGTGAGAAAACTGGTTGCTCAGAAGTTTCAGGAAGTAGAGCATGCAGTTCGGCCCCCGACCACAGGTGGATCGCTTCAGCCAGGAGACCGAGTGCTGGTGAGGGCTAAACGATTTGGGAGTAAGCTGGAACATCGTTGGGAGGCAATACCATATCGGGTGGTGAAGAAGGTCCACCCAGACAACCCCGTCTACGAGGTTAGGCCCGAAGGGGATGACGCCGCGACATCCAGGGTGTTGCACCGTAATATGTTGCGACCTTGCTCCTCTGAAGCAGAAGTCTGTAACGGGGCTGGGCCCTCAGACGTGTTGGCTGAAGTGCCACATACAGGAACCTTGGGAGATGAAGAAGGGTGGGCCACAATGCAGTTGGGCCCTTCAGAACCGTTGGTGCCACTCCCGAGTGGAAGTCAGAATGAGTCAGGAAATGATTTGCAATCCCCAGTAGTTGATTCCTCGGATCTCCCGGAGTCTCCTCCGCAAGAAGAGCCCCGCAGAACTGAGCGGGCTAATGCCGGAATTCCTCCTAACCGGTATGCTCAGGAAGAGTTTATCTGGTCTCGAATCCAACAGAAAACGCAGGAGTGTGCCCAACTCCTGTCTGAGCTTGCACTGCCTGGAAGGAGACATCAATTCTGCGAGGAGTCCACTCGCCCGAGGACTGGCGAGCAAAAAGGAGGGAGGAATGTAGAACGAGCAAGAAAGCTTGTAAAAGAACTACAAGATGACTTTTCAAGGATGGAGCGAGACTGCCATCTAGCCAGAGACAGTCAAGCGGAACCAAAATATACAAGGGAAGTTGCAGAGAGGGCAGATTCAGATGCTGGACCCGATCAGGTGACTTCCAGGAAGGAGTTCAGAGAGATAAGAGGCCAGCGCCAAACCTGAGGGGTCTTTGGCGCCAAGCAGCAGAGAGGAGCAGACGTGCTCCCTGCATCCTGAGAAACCCCGCGTGACAGGCCAAATCCAGAGGCCTGAGAGGTGCTCCAGCCGGGCACCGGTAAAAGAGCTCCGGATCCCTCACAGTTGTGACCCGAGTGCTGTGCCTGCTGAGGATACTAGGAACCTGATCGCGGTGCTGAGTGAGTTCGCAGAACCCGACGTTGGCCGCCGACAGACGAGGCCTGGACCCCCCTATCCAAGGCTCGAGAGACTGCCTCCAACGGCCAAGCAGAGAGGAGCTGCATACGTGAGCAGGGCCGTCACTTCCACTGCTCACCCACGGTACCGGGGACAATTGGGTTTAAGTACTCAGGTTGGGAGGGGAACGGTTGGGGCTAAAGTAGCACAACGTGATTTAATTGAATTTATCCGGAAAGAGACTCACGGCCTAGCGGGAATAACCGGTGACCCCCGCTAGGGCCAAATTCACGGTTAAAGAACTTGTGTGGTGTCTCTCATGCTTGAGGGCATCACCTTACTTTAAGAGACTGCGCCTTATTTTAAGAGACTGCGCCTTACTTTGAGAAATTTTGTATTTTTCTGATATTTCAAACCACTGTTCATTACCCTTGTTGCTAATCCCTTGTTTCAGTATACCTGTTGTATAAAACTGTTTACAAACATCTCTGACTGTTCTCGCCTTGTGTCTCTGTGCGTTGCATTCCGGCACCTGCATTACATAGTGATGCGGATATTATGCGTTCCAACGCAAGTCAACGGCGGCGAAAATGCCGCGCTTACGCAAAATAATTGGTAATGCTGCGGATTTTTCCGCAATGATAATCCGCAGCGGAAATTTCCGCAGCATGTGTACAGCACATGCGGATTATCATTGGGGAACATGGCAGACCTTCTACCAAGCGTTTTTTAAGCTTTTCTGCAGCGGAATTGCTGCTGTGGAAATGCTTAAAAAACGCATAGTGGGCACAGAGCCTAAAAAAGTTATTATAATTAATATATTAATATTGTGCCAAATTAATTTCACGTGAACTATCACATGATCTATCACAGGGGATCATGTGACGTGATACATCAGGTGTGTGTGTGTGTGTGTGGGGGGGGGGGGGCCCGAGCCTTCTAAACTGCCCGGGGCCCTTGCTACCTTGCTACTCTTAATCCACCCCTGGTTGGACTCAGAAGATCAAGACTCCAGAAACAGCCAAGCTGGTTTCTTTACACTATTTCCGTAAAAGTAGAACTGGATGCTAATGGAAGAATGGTACCACTGAAGTTATCAATGGAGACAAGTAGTCCTCAAGAAGATCCTGAGACACTAGAATCCCCCACCTCAAAGACCAGATAGATTTGATTAAAGGATGCCCCCATCCCAACATCTAAGCAGTTTGCTTAAAGTTGTCTTATAACAGATATTATTGGCATATTTCTCCTTTGGTTGTATATTGTCCCGAGTTTGTTCAGCTTTTCCAGAGAGCAATTTATTGTCACTGGCCATTGATATGGCCACCTGGAAAAAATCTGAGAGATCTGCTCCACTATCACTTTGTTGTAGTGATTGACAGGTGTCATATTCTTTGACCTCCTGCTGATCAGACATTAGATTCAAATCCAATGTCTTTATTGACGCACTGTACATATTTGCCTTTTATTGTTAATGCTTTTGAACAGGATGGGTTAGCATGACAATTTGACAATTTATTACCAATGTGATATAAAAAAAAAGTTCAGGTTAACCTACTCGATATGTGTATGAATGTGTATGTGTGTGATTTTTAAAGACAGCTGCTGTCATGGACTTTTGTGCCTGTCGCAGAAAACCAAAAACTTTCTCAGGATGACTTATTTCTAATGCACAATTCTCTGTAAAACACTCAAGAGCCTATTCATCAAGCCTGTATTTGACATGACAATGACAATTTGCATGCACATTTTTTCACATCCACTACATTAGGTACATTGGTAACTATAGATTTGGATGATTCATCAAAGTCACTCTTGATTAAAGTGCTCAGAATTCTGAACAGTGCCATATATTTCCTATCACCTGATTCTGCAATGGCAACATTTAGCATAAAATGTGTTGGCAAAGGGGGTCTGTCTATAAAACTTTTTCTATTCTTCCAGTAAAAAATAATATTATTGCTGTTTATACACTATATATTTTATAGGCCAAATGTAGAATTAAGAACACACTTAAAGGTTCTTGTTCACCACTGGAGAAAATTAAAGAGGTATTCCCATCTTGAAAATTCTCCCTAAACTACAGGCCGAATGGTGTAATGCAGGAGGAGCTAAACAGATTAATATAAGACTATGTGGGAAAAGATTCATTATAAGTTTTATTTTTTTATTTACATGAAATGGTTTAGGAGTCCAGTGGGCGGTCCTTCTCAATGATTGTCCACCTTCCCTATGTGGTTTTGTTTTTTTATGATGTGAATTAAAAACCAGTTAACTTTTTTAGGATGGATTTATGCCTACCTCTGGCATACTTACAGAAAGCAGGTACAACATCTAATATTGCCCACATTCTCCTAAGAAACATACAAACATATTAGTAGGCAGCACCAGGCAAAGCCCATGGACTACAGTGGTGCGGCCATTTTTTCTAATCTTAGAAATCTAATCTTAGACAACTGTAACTAAAAAGTCTTAGGCTCCGATTCAACAAAGCGATTACGCCAGACTGCTGCCTTAAAACGCTTTGAAAAGTAGAGAAAATTTGCTCAACGTGGAGTTGACCGAAACTTTTGCCATTTTCACTTACGTTTTTCTCAGCTATGCCAAAATGATTAGAGCTGGGGGGGAACAGGGCATGGGTTAGAGCTGGGGGGGGAACAGGGCATGGGTTAGAGCTAGGGGGAGAACAGGGCATGGGTTAGAGCTGGGGGGGAACAGGGCATGGGTTAGAGCTAGGGGGAGAACAGGGCATGGGTTAGAGCTGGGGGGGGAACAGGGCATGGGTTAGAGCTAGGGGGGGAACAGGGCATGGGTTAGAGCTGGGGGGGACAGGGCATGGGTTAGAGCTAGGGGGAGAACAGGGCATGGGTTAGAGCTAGGGGGAGAACAGGGCATGGGTTAGAGCTGGGGGGGGAACAGGGCATGGGTTAGAGCTAGGGGGGGAACAGGGCATGGGTTAGAGCTGGGGGGGACAGGGCATGGGTTAGAGCTAGGGGGAGAACAGGGCATGGGTTAGAGCTAGGGGGAGAACAGGGCATGGGTTAGAGCTGGGGGGGGACAGGACATGGGTTAGAGCGGGGGGTGCGGACAGGGCATGGGTTAGAGCTAGGGGGAGAAAAGGGCATGGGTTAGAGCTGGGGGGGGACAGGGCATGGGTTAGAGCTGGGGGGAGAACAGTGCATGGGTTAGAGCTAGGGGGAGAACAGGGCATGGGTTAGAGCTGGGGGGGAACAGGGCATGGGTTAGAGCTGGGGGGGAACAGGGCATGGGTTAGAGCTGGGGGGAACAGGGCATGGGTTAGAGTTGGGGGGGACAGGGCATGGGTTAGAGCTGGGGGGAGAACAGGGCATGGGTTAGAGCTGGGGGGAACAGGGCATGGGTTAGAGCTGGGGGGAGAACAGGGCATGGGTTAGAGCTAGGGGGAGAACAGGGCATGGGTTAGAGCTGGGGGGGAACAGGGCATGGGTTAGAGCTGGGGGGGGAACAGGGCATGGGTTAGAGCTGGGGGGAGAACAGGGCATGGGTTAGAGCTAGGGGGAGAGCAGGGCATGGGTTAGAGCTGGGGGGGAACAGGGCATGGGTTAGAGCTTGTGGGGGGACAGGGCATGGGTTAGAGCTGGGGGGAGAACAGAGCATGGTTTAGAGCTAGGGGGAGAACAGGGCATGGGTTAGAGCTGGGGGGGAACAGGGAATGGGTTAGAGCTGGGGGGGAACAGGGCATGGGTTAGAGCTGGGGGGGAACAGGGCATGAATGGGGCATGATACCACAGCTCGTCTAATTCATGATGAGCTGTGGAGTTCATTAAAGGGAACCTGTCATGTGAAAAAACGCTATTCAGAAGCTGCCACACTTAATTACGAGCTACCGGGAGGAAATGAACTTTATTCCTCCCAGCAAACTCGGGCTTTCAGTCATGGAGACTCGGCCAGAGCGGCTTCAGTCACTGCTCAGTGCATAGTGAGCGGTGGCTGTAATCAAGTCCAGCACACCTCCTCCCTCATGAGGATCGGCATGAAATTTGCTGGTCTTGATAAATCAGGGCCAAAATATATATATTATATTACATGATTTATTTAGCCTCACCTCTTCTCATATATCATACAGCATTTTATACTTTTATTGATTCAAGATGTACCTTTGGCCTCAGAACATACCCTAGTTTCGTAATGTGTAATTGCCCCCAGCCATATAAAAATAGGGGCCGATACAGACAAAAAGGGCCCCTGTGTAAGAAAAGTGTGCAGGACTTTGGAAATCTAAATGTTCGAGAGTGTGAGAGTGGAAAGAAGCTGGAAGGGAGCCTTCCAATAAGTACTTCCCCCATACCTGGCACTTTTTAAAACTATGTTTCGTCTGAAACAGTTCAGAGTTTTCACAGTAAAACATAGTTCATTGTTAGTGATGAGCGAGTATGTTCGGTTAACCCTTTCGGCGAGTATACTCGGGCGAGTACCGAGTATCTTCAGCGTACTCGGTGATATGTTTGAATCACTCCCGTGTGCATGATTTGCGACTAGGGTTGAGCGAGTATGTTCTGTCCGAGTATGCTCGGGCCGAGCTCCGAGTATTTACAGCTGCTTGGTGATAAGGTTCAATCGCTCCCGTGTGCATGATTTGCAATTGTTTGACAGTTTTATTACATGTGAGGAATGTGTAAGAAATAGACATTCCTCACATGTAATAAAACTGTCAAACAGTTGTAAATCATGCACATGGGAGCGATTTAACCTTATCACCGAGCAGCTATAAATACTTGGAGCTCGGCCGGAGCATACTCGGCGAAAGGGTTAATAGAACATACTCGCTCAACACTATTTGCGACTGTTTGACAGCTTTAATACATGTGAGGAATGCTTGTTTTTTTCGCATTCCTCACATGTATTAAAGCTGTCAAACAGTCACAAATCATGCACACGGGAGTGATTCAAACATATCACCGAGTACGCTGAAGATACTCGGTATTTGCCCGAGCATACTCGCCGAAAGGGTTAACCGAACATACTCGCTCATCACTATTCATTGTCCATCAGTTAATATTTAATTTTACCTGTTGTTGATGGCCACCATGAATCCACTAACAGATTATCCACTAACAGATTACCTGTAAATCTCTGGCATACATGTTTTGATAGACCACGGCCCCACTACCAGTATTTGGTCTGTATTTTTTCTCAGGAGTGGGAGCCAAAACCAGGTGAGGAACAATCAGAGAAAAGGTATAAGAGAAACAAGTCACCAATTCTGCATTTATCACCTACTCCTGGTTTTGGCTCCCACTGCTGGGAAAAAATACTGACCGAATACTGACCAAATACTGATAGTGGGGCTGTGGCTATACAATACTTTCTGAAACTTTAGAGATGAAGCCATTGCTGGTGGTTAGCCTTTTGGCACCGGAACCCTGAATTTGAATCTGTATGAAGTTTATATGCTCTCTCCATGTTTGCATGGGTTTTCAGAGGGGATATTGGTTTCCTCTGACCCTCCAAAAATCTGCTGACAGGTTAAAGGGGTTGTCCCTTTTAAAATTTCATTGTGCCTTATGGTTGCAGAAGTCTGAAATAAAAGGAGCTGTCACCTCCTTGGCTCCAGTGCTGCCTCTTTGCCATTTGACTTTCTGCCATTTTTCCGGTCTTTGTTGATTGGCTGCAGCGGTGATGTCACATGTACAGCACTCAATCTTCTCCAGCCTACAGCTACCTATTTTGACCACCGCCTTGCATATGTTATCAGTAGGAAGGAAGGGGAGGGTAATCCACTTACACATGGAAATTTATCCACCCTGGGAAGAAAAGGATTGGGAGGTTTGAATAAAACTGGCCCCAATCGTCCAACAACTGCTGTCGGGTAAAAGTCAAGAGGCCTCCAAGATAGTTGACTGCGCCAACCTAAATGTGTTTAGACAAACATTTAGGTCCCTACTCCCTGTATTTCTTGATGAGAGAGAGGGGTGGAGTGTGAGGCATGAAGTGGCGTGTGTCTCCTTGTGCACTTTGCCACAAATCTTACTCCAGTCAGGTACTGGAATAAGATTTGTGGCTTAACAAACACAGTCTCTCATCATGAATTTAACAAGCAGGGTCACCACGCCCAGTTATACCCCATCCTGCCCCAGTTATGCCCATTTTGTCAAACCTGGGTGAAAATGGCAAAAGTCACAAAATTTTTGAGCTACCTTGCATTTCACAAAAATGTTGTGACTTTTTTAAGCCACAATTCTGTTAAAAAAAAATAATGAATGGGGGTCAAAATTTTGACGTGCAAGCAAGGGAAATTAGACTGTGAGTCCCATCAAGGACCCATACTGATTTATATGCTCACAATATCTCTACAGCACTGCAGAATATGATGGTGCCATATGAGCAACGGGAAATTTTAACAATACTCATTGGGTAGCACTAAGTAATAGTTTTTGGAAACTTTTTTAGCGATATCAAAAGTAATTGATTTATCATCAGCAAACAATGTTTTAGATGTCTTACATGGCTACAGTGCTGTATACGGCATCATACTTTCAATACAAATACAATTTTTTTTAAAAGCAATAAAACTCCAATATGAATTTCCATTAGAAATCATTTTATTTTTTTGATGTCCAAGACCAAGATCAACATAGAACAAAAATGACAAACGTCTTATTTTACAAGTGTAGTAAGTCTTACATGAGGCATGGATTGAACTCAGCAGAAGTAAGCTCCTCACATAGCAATTACTGAGCTGCTTGCAAACTATAATTTCATTCTAACTGCATCTTCGCCTTGGCTGAACACTACATTGTTTGAATCTCAGCAGGGGGAGCAAGAAAGCTATTATTTCTTCAGATTCCTCTCCCAGACAAGTGAACATCCTGAGCTGATTTTTTTTCTCTTCTTAAAATGCATTTCATTGTCTTCTTATATACTTTTTGTGAATAAAACACGATCTCTGAGACCTTACATGGCATTGACATGTGTTACTGAATTTAATAACAAAGGAAAATGGTTTCAGCATACATGTGTCTACTGTAATGCCCCAGCCATTCACTTATTGTCGATAATTGGTATATGTTCCTATGGAACAGCTGCCTTTCTAAATGTATTCAGAACATATTTCCCTGTAGACTGGAGGCCATGTCTAAAATTGGCGTAGATCATTTAATAAGGTAGATGTGTGCTTTAGATAATGGAGCATATGTGTGTGTGTATATAACATATATATGTCAACATGAAAAACGCTTCCTATGGACATGTTCACAATTGGCGGATTTTTTGTTGATTTTCTGTCCATTTTTGAAGTTGGAAAATCCAAGACATGTTACAATTGCAGCAACGTGAATTAAATGTTATCAAATTTCAAATGCATGCAGCAAAATCTATAATTCTGTAATGGAAAATGACCTCCTGTACAGATTTTAAATTTGTAGCATGTTAATTTATGCTGCAGACTTTTACAAGGGATTTTATCTTTTGCAATGCATAGGGTGTGTAGTATCGGCGTCTCTGCCCCCTGACAGGCAGAGACTCCGTCCGTCTTACCGCCACGCTCCCTGCCCGGCGTCCTCCGGCACTCCTGCTTCTGCTGCTGCTGGCGCGAGCAGCTTCCCGGGCTCTGTGCTTAGGGCGCGCGCGCTCGCTCTCCCTCCCTCTTAAAGGGGCTGCGCGGCCCGTCCTAAGGAGTCCCCGGCCAATGGCTGGAGGACCTCTCATAGAAAAGGCACCTCCTCCAAAATGGAGGTGCCCGTGCAAGGTTGTAGCTTTGTGTGTTATACTCTGCTTCAGCCTCAGGTCCCGCTGCTAGCCTGACTACCAGTCCAGCCCGCCAGCCTGACTACCAGTCCAGCCCGCCAGCCTGACTACAAGTCCAGTCCGCCAGTCTGACTACAAGTCCAGCCCGCCAGCCCGACTACAAGTCCAGCCCGCCAGCTTGTCTACTCTCCAGCCCGACAGTCTGTCTACTGTCCAGTCCGCCAGTCTGTCTATGGGCTCTGCCCGCCTGCTTACCTGGAAGCACCTGCCCGTTACCTGCCGTGCCTACCAGCCAGCCTACCTGGAAGCTCCTGCTTGTTACCTGCCGTGTCTGTCGGTCCGTCTGCCCGGATCACCCGTCAGCCTGCCTGCCGTGCTCATCTGCTGTACCGGTCAGTCCCTGCCTTCTGACCCGTGGGAGTCACCTGCTCTCATACAAGGCCGTCCCCAGAGTGGCACCTGGTCCCTCTGCTCGGTCCTTCCCTGGTCACGGAGTCGTTAGCCGCCGTACGACCTTGGTCAGTCCGAGTTGATACTTAGTTATGCCCCTCTGGTCCCTCCTTGCACCGCAGCACAGAGGTTCCACCACCCGGATCCGTAACAGGGTGAAAAATTTCAGGGGAAACTCTCAATGCAAAAAACAAATTGTTTTTGTCAATGTATTCTAATATTGAATTCACACACAACAGAATGGAACAGACTAGCAGTCACAGAAATTTTTACAACAAATTTGCTATGCTATTATGTCTCCTAATTTACATTGTGTCACATCTCCAAAAAGACCTGCTACTGCGATGCCTGCTTCTTTCGTCATGCGCCACCGTATTCAGTCTGCGGGTGGCGCAGGTGATAGAATAGATGTTATAATCAGAAGCTCTGAATAGCGCAGGCTTTGTCCAGTCACTAAAACTAGGGTGGCTGGGATCTGCAGTGCCACCCAATCTGACAGTACAGGTTTGTGTGCTTTTTAGCTGGAATTATTAGCTCCCTATTCAGCCAACTGCATCAGCAAGGTCTTTCCCAGGTAAAGATTTCACAGCAGACTTAGGTTTCATGATGTGTTGTTCAAACTCTTTTTAAGAAGTGGCAAACAATGGGCAATGTTGAGGATCATAGATGCAGTGGTTGGCCAAGGAAACTTAGTGCACATCATTCTTACTTCCCTTCGAAAATTGGAAGATATCCAGCAGTGCCATCAGCTCAGAACTGGCAAAAACCAGTAGGACTCACTGGGTCTGGCCAGAAGTGGTCTTCATGGAAGAATTGGGACCAAAAATCAATACTTTCTACATGTAAAGAAGGCCAAGTGACTCAACTATGTAGGAAACATAGGAACTGGGGTGCATGGAGATGGCCGCAGGTGCTGTGGACTAATGAGTCAAAATGAGAATTATTTGGCTGTAACAGAAGGCAGTTTGTTGCCGAAGGACTGGAGAGCGGTACAATAATCAGAGGCTGTAGACAACAGTGCAGTATGATAGAGGTTTGTTACAACTTTGGAGCTGCATTTCAACAAATGAAGTTGGGGATTTGGTCAGGATTAAAGGTGTCCTGAGAAATACAGGAGGATACTTATCCATCATAAAATACCATCAGGGATGCCTCTGATTAGCTCTAAAAATATTCTGCAGCTGGACAACCCCAAATATATAACCAATGTCATTAAAAACCTACTTTCAGTGTAAAGAAGAACAAGGAGTCCTAGAAGTGAAATGGCCTCAAGTCCTGATCTCAACATCATCAAATCTGTTTGGAATTACATGAAAAGACAGAAGGATTTGCACACGCCTACATCCAAAGAAAATCAGTGGTTAGTTTGCAAAGATGTTTGGAACAATCTCCCTACTGGGTTCCTTCAAAATCTGTGTACAAGTACAAATGCCTAGAAGAATTGATGCTGTTTTGAAGGCCATGGGTGGTCACACCAAATTATTGATTTGATTTAGATTCCTACTTTTGTTCTTTCACTTCACATTATGTTAATTTATGATGATGAGCGTGCATGCTCGGTTAACCCTTTCACCAAGCACGCTCAGGTGCTGTCCGAGTATTTTCGGCGTTGCGACACATGCAGGGATTGCCTAACAAACATGCAATCACTTCATGTGTCGCAGCTGTCTAACAGCCGTGACACATGCAGCCGCGGTGACTCCAGCATAGTTGTCGAGCAAACTGAAAATACTCGGGGAAGCACCCGAGCGTGCTCAGTAAAAGGGTTAACCGAGCATGCTCGCTCATTACTATTAATTTAGAAAAATAAACTATTAGCACTTTCAGTTCTGAAAGCTTCCTTGATATGCTTGATATGTCCAGAGGCCCTCACCAAATCTAAGGGGATCAAAGGGGTCGTTGGTTACCGATTGTCTAAACCCCACTCCTCTAAAAAAGAGAATTCAGGGGTTGAGCTTGAGGTTGGGGCATTTCCAGTAAAGCCGAGGGCTGGGTTGGGGCTGGAACTTAAACGCCCAAAGAAATGTTGGGCAACTATATATAAGCAAAAATGCTGTAATTATAACAATAAAAAAATTATACTTTAAGTTTTTCATCATTGCCATGTATCTAAATGTCCTGGCCTGTAGCTCGATGGGTAACCAGCCTACACCCCTTCCCCTAGCTACATAATGTCATAGCTTTTAAAGATCTTTCAACAGATTCTGACTCTTACCAGCAGTTTGTGAATGCCATAAGTATAGGCTGTCATTTAGTAGCTTTGACATGTGATATCGTTTTAGATATATGGGATCAAATATAAGTCACTTTAGCCTTGTAAAAAGTACACTAAGTTAATGCAAAATGCCACAGTAATATACAAAAATGATAAATGCAATTCATTGAAGTGCGAGGACTACATTTATAAAGGATGTGAAGAGCCATTACTGACATGCACATTATGCTGCTATTTAGCCAATAGCTCTATGTCAGCAGATAGTCCTTGGTGATGAATAGTTACATGGTTATCTGCAAGATCCACAGCGCCCCAGTGACTAATACTATTGGAATATCTTGAGTCACACTTATCAAGTATGACTATAAACATCCTTCTGTAACGCATTGTTACAAGCGATTATATTGAAATTTATGTCTGGTGGCATTTATTATAATAAAAGCTGTTTTCTCGCCTTACGTTTCCCAGCGATATTATTTACGTCTCCCGTAGCTTAAATAAATTTGATGATTCCCGTGTATATTAGGTAGGAGAAACAGTTTCACATAAAACTTCATATGAAATTTTGAATAAGATACCTTGAAGTGTCATTGAACTTTGGATGACCCAATTCCTTAAAAAGGCAAAGTTGATCAGCGTTTGATTACCTGATAGAATTTTTCTGAATTTTAGGTTAATCTGAATTTTGGAGCCATTGGGGAAGATTTACAATGACTGGTGTGTCACATGTTAGTTTTATGCTCATTTACACTTTTGACTGTACTTGAATCTATGCCTCTTTATAGCGGGTTTGCATTACAATTTTCTGGCCAGAGTTTTAATTAATCCATTGGCCTCCCCACTGAACATTACCCATTTTTCTTGTCACTTTTGAACAGTGAAAAGAACAAAAAAAAAAATTGCAAATTTAAGAGTAAATTTGTGACATTTTTTACACCAGAAAAGTGGTGCAAAGCCAACAGCAAGTATCTCCGAGTGACTTTTGACCTGGCTGCAGTTAAAGGGGTTGTCCGGCCTTAGGGTACGCTCACACTGCCGTATAACATGGACGAGTGCTATCCGATGTTTTATCAGATAACACTCAGCCCAATATTATGGTGGCAATGAGTTGCTCCAATATTTGGATCACGTGCACCCATACAAGTCTATGGGTGCATGTGAAATATCAGACTGCACTCAGATGTCACCCGAGTGCAGTCCGATGTATGCTCACAGAAACAATGGAGAATATGGAAGAATTACTTTCTCCATCTTCTCCGCACTCATGCTACGATTCTCACATGTGAGAGAATCGGATCACAGTAAGATCACACTGGGATCAAACTCTGACAGAGTTTGAGCTGAGTGTCATTAGCATAATCGGCTCAGTTTTCTCGCATGAGAGAATCAACACCAGTGTGATCAAACCCTAGGGTACAAGTCTGCAGTTACGCTATGTGACTGCAGACTTGTAAATCCTCACATCGTGAGGATTCTCCAGTACTGGCGCCAGAAGCAGTTTGCATACATGTGGTCACGTGCCGACTAGACTTACATGGCCTTGCTCAATGCAAGTGAATTGATACAGACCGGAAACGTCTAGTCGGAATGTGGCTGGAAATATGTATGTATGTATGTAAATCGCATACTTGCAGTTACATGACCACCCAAGCACTGGAGAATCTTCACAGCATGCAGTGCGAATGCTGTGAGGATTCACAAGTCTGCAGTCACATAGAATGACTGTAGACTTGTACCCTAAGGCTGAACAACCCCTATAAATATTTTCAAACATGTCTTCATGACACTTGTGCTCATACAGCTAAATAATATTATGTTTTATAGTGTTAGTGCTTTATAGTGTAATGCACAGTATTAACAGCTTAGTTACTCAGCCTTTTATCATTATTTTGTGTTAGTATTTTCATTCACCCCTTCCAAGAGCGGTAGGTTTTTTATTTTTTTTCCAATGTAGCCATATGAGGGCTTGGTTTTAGTGACATGAGAGACCTGTCAGTGTAAGGGAGCAGAGCAAGGCTAAGCCACCGGCAACCTGCTTTTGACTAGACATCTAACTCACATGATCCCTATCTGTCTTTCAAATATATGTTTTTTATCAAATGGCATAATGTTTCTGATTCATGCCGTTCATAGTTCGATACCATTCAGAAGGTTTCGCAACAGAGCTCTATCCAGGACACCTGGATAATGAATGGCAGCCTTGTGCACAAAACCAAATACACACCGGCAAAGAACAACAGGCCATGTAAATCAATAAAATATAAAAGTTATCTTAATTGATACACTGTACTTTAAAAAAAAATCATACACTTTAAAAACATACAGCAACGCAGATAAAAAGATGAGCGAAACAAGGCAAAGGTAAAAAGTAATAATAAGACAACTCTAATGTGAATCACCAATGGAACCAAGTCAAAGCTACAACTCACACGGGCTAATCAAGTACAGGAGCAAAAAAGTCAACAGCATGAGAAGGAATAATCTAGAAGACATATCAGAGAGATGTTTCAAAATATTGTTAATATAAAGTAGAAAAGTAAGAGATAACAAGATCAAAAGATAAAGCAAATGCCTGTTCACCCATCAAACACTGACTGACACGCATTTCGCCAATAGCTTCATCAGAGGTTGGTTGTTGAAAGTAGGGAAGGATTTAAAGGGAATCTGTCAACAGGTTTTCATCCTCCAAACTATTTGTATAGACATGTAGCTCTTTCAAAGACAAATTTAGCAATACCTTTACATGGCCAGTCCGTTCTTATATTACTGAGAAATTAGCATTTTAATTTATATGCAAATTAGGCTGCAGAGCTATTGTAGATCTGAAGCCTCTGTCACTCCAGCTCTATTTGCCACCAAGCGCAACAGCTTCTTGCTTGACTGACAGCTCCTTTGCCTGAAGTCACACAGCATAGAGCCTGTCAGTTAAGCAGGAGGAGGCAACATTGGGCGGGGAATAGAGCTGGAGTGATGGAGGCATCAGATTTACAAATAGCTCTGCAGCCTAATTTGCATATAAATTAAAATGCTAATTTTTCAGTAATAGAAGAACGGACTGTCCATGTAAAAGTATTGCTGGACTTGACTTTAAACGAGCTTCATGAGCTTGTAAACATCTTTGGGGGGTGAAATCCTTCTGACAGATTCCTTTTAGATAGCAGGAACCACTCATGTGACAGCAGTATTTCCTGCCTCAGGTGTAAGAAATCTTTCCAATCTTCTTGTGAGTACAAGGTGCCGGTGCACGATGCTGATTGGCTGCAGCACTCAAGTGACATATCAATGTTTGGGAATCACAGCGCCGACATCGCTGGTCTGGGTGGTGAGTATATGTTTAGTTTTTTACTTTATTTTGGGCACTTAAGCTATAAATAATTGGTTTCCCAATGCCCAGTGGTGGAAAACCCCTTTCAGCATCATTTTAATGTTGAGGACTTGTCCTCCTACAAGGTCAGCCATGGAGAAGAAAGTTTTATCTGTACTATTTAATACATTATTGGATATGAACATTTTACAATTCTTTTGTCTACAAATTGATACCAATTATTGAGGTTCTTTTGTTCACCCTTCAGCAATATCTCAGAATATTCCACTTTGAAAAGCTTAGCCCTGATTCGCTTTGCATTCAATTGTCTCTCCCAAAACTCAATCGTACTTGTTAAGTAAGGTTTAATTGCGTCCATTTTTTTGAACCTTGTCATTGTTATGTCTTCGGAAATGTCGCTCTAATACAATCCATAGGCTTCCTTCATTGTATTATAAAAGGTATAATACATTCATTTTGCATAATCTTTTAATATGTTCTTTAATTTCCCATCAATATGTTCTCTGGGGTGATGGGTTGTCTACAGCTTTATATAATGTTAGATTTTCTATTATTTTCTTAAAGGTTTTTTTTTTCTGAAAAATTGCCATGTAGTGTTCTAACATTCATTTCAATCATTTAGTTATGTAAATGAAAAAATTCAACATCTATTTTTCAGGCTGATATTGAAGGCCAATAATTTTCGACCGGGGAAGACCTGACTCCTGGGACAAGCAGAATAAAGGGGCCGCGGTGCATCAGCTACTGTCCACAAAATGAGCAGCTGCACCTGGTATGCTACCCCGGCCCCTCTAATCTGTGGGTTGGCGGGTTTGCTAGGGCCAAAATCACACAGATAAAACATTGATGGTTCATTATGACATAATTAGTGTAAACACTATTCTCATTCTATTTATTGGGTTTATTGTGTAGTTTTGTTTTTAACTTATGCTTGGATATGCTGATAACAGTAACAAAATGATCTATGCTATCATAAGCATAGAGATACAGCTTAAGAGAAATGTGTAATCAGAAAATGACCTTAAATAAAGTTGTAATATTAAATCTATTTTTTTTTACATTTTTAATAATTTCTTTATTTTCTGTCTAATTAACTGCAGGGTTTGTTTTAATAATATATTTATATATATACATGCCAATTAGCTTGCTATTCATATCATATTTATATGTTATTCAATAAATGTTGTTAGCAGAAGCTCAGTCATGATGGTCACCCCAAATCACAAAAATAAAATTAAAAAATCTACAATCACAAAGTAGATTGATAAAAAACAGAATGGTCTCAAATTATTATTTGCTGGGGGATTTTTAAGTGACTTTTTTTAGCCTTGTGACATTCATTTCTCTTTGCATCAAATTCTTCGAAATGGTGCATGCAAGATGATGAATTTTGCACAAAATCAAAGATGTGCTATTTTTGCCTTTTACCTTTTTTGCACCTTTATAGAGCAAAATGTTGCATAATCCTTTAAAATGTTGCATGGTAGGGCTCATTCACATATCAGTTTTTCACGCACGAGTGCTATCCCTTTTTTTTTTTTTTCAAACTCGGCAATGAAAGTCTATGGGTCAGTGAACAAGATCAGACAGTACTCTAATGCCATCTGTGTGCAGTACATTTTTTACTGATAGATAGAAGGTGGAGAAACTTATTTTTTTTCTCCTCCATGGAAAAAAAACTGATGAAACTCTGATGAAAATCACTGATGAAACTCGATCCTTTTTTCTTGTACGTCAAAAAGACTGAAGTCTGAATGAGGCCTTAGTCTTCAACTGCACAAACATAAAATTAGACAAATTTTGTACTCCTATACGGTCTTGGAGTACAATTGCGTAAAAATTTAGCAACATTTTTGAAAAGCTGCAATGGTATTAGGCTAAAACATCCGAATAAAACCACAGCCATTAAATCAGACAAAACCAATTAAACTTAAGTTAAAAAAGTGTAAATTAAATAATGACTAAGATGCAAATATAAAACTCACTATTAGGCTATGTTCACACTAGGCATTTTTTTCAGCGCTTTTTTTCTGCAGCAAAACTTGCTCTCTTGGTAGTGAAAAAGCTGTAGAAAAAAAGCAGTTTTTTTGCTGCATTTTTTACTGCGTTTTTGTCATGCTACATTTGTCTCTTGTGCATGCTGGTAAAGTTTAGAGCAAAAAAAAAAATCTGATCCTATTTCATCAGGTTTTGGCACAGAAAATGGTGCAAAACCTGATACTCGCATTTTTTGCAGCGTTTTTTTCCAGTGTTTTTTCCCCACCCACCCATAATAAGTGAAAAACGATGGAAAAACACTGAAAGAAGTGACATGCTCAATTGTGCAAAAAAAAACACGCAAAGCAGAAAATACTGAGGACAAAAAACCAAGCTGTGTGCATGAGATTTTTGAAATCTCATAGACTTAACTGGTACTGTAAAATGCAGCTGAAAATTTGCACAAAAAAAACGCTGAAAATGCCTGGTGTGAACATAGCCTTAAAGCCATTTTCATGATGAATCATGGCCAATATGTTTCACTAACTGTGTTATAAAAATGAATGAATGAATGAATGAATGAATGAATAAATGAATGAATGAATAAATACTATAGGCGATACATTCTCTTGAACATTAAACTCAAATTTACAGTTATTTTGAGGAGTATTAAGGAATACTCTTCAAAACTGCCACAATGTTACTGTCTTCTTAATCATTTCAACATTAATATCTTGTTTTGCACTTGGCATTAATTTCTAAACCTACTAATGATGACATTGTAATAATGCTTTAATTCACCATGCTGCTCCACATTGAAACAAATTGCTTTTCCTGCTGTAACTTGTTTTCTAAGCAGATATAGTCAGTATGTAAATTGCATATTTGTTCAATGAAATATATTTCAGTTAACAATCTCATTACTATTGAGGGCAGCACAGTGATCCAGTGGTTAGTGCACAGCACATGAAACTTTCCCAAAATTGAGTAACATCTGCATAGAGTTTTACTACTGTCCCTTTACAGAAAACATCTACGGTATATAAACTAGTTACATTCCATTTTTATTAGCTTCTTGCCCCTTTGGTTTTAGAGTGAATGTAGGGAAAACATTAGTAAAATAAGGTAAGCTGATCGAGCTGATGTTATATATCTAGGGGATAGTGTGACGCTAGTTACTACTCATGGACAAACCGTGAGACTGGGTAGTCAAGAGGTCCAAGATCAAAAGCCAGGAGGGTATGTCATAGATAGAGAGATGAGACAAAGGCGTAGTCAGGTAACAGTCCGAGGTCAGAATTCCAGGAAGGTAGTGAATCACGACAAAAGGGCTAAGCAAATGAAGAGTCAAGCCATATCCAAGGTCAAGCAGTAAAGATCAGAATACAAGACTAGGAGCACAGAGCCCACACAAACCTCTTGAGCAAAGCAACAAATGGAGCAATCTAAGGTAGAGAGCTGGTATATAGCCATGTACAGTGTTGCTCACCATTATTGGCACCCATTCATTTTTTTTATAGACTGTACAATATCTTCAGAAATAAATGGAAATTTTCCAAAGTTATATCTTCAGGATGTTTTAATTAGTGGTCCAAAGTAATGCAACAATAAAACATTGTTTTTCAACTTCCATGTTGCAATTTCAAAGAAGAAACAGCATGTGCAGCAATAAAGGCACCCCTAATTAACACTTGGTTGCACACCCTTTGGCATTGCTAACTGCCTCCAAACGTTTCTTGTAGCCATCTATAAGCTTCTTACACTTCTCAGCTGGAATTTTCTCCTATTCTTCCTTTGCAGTTTGTTCAAGCTCTTAAATGTTTGCAGGTTTTTTTTTTCCCAATGGCAGATTTCAGCTCACTCCAAAGATTTTCAATGTGATTGAGGTCAGGACTCATTGCTGGCCATTTTAAAACAGTAATTTTTTTATTTTTCTTTTTCAACCATTCCTGCGTACTTTTGGATGTGTGCTTTGGGTCATTGTCTTGCTGGAGGACCCATGATCTTTGACTCAAACCAAGTTTTCTTACACTGGGTAGGACATTTCTCTCCAAAATCTCTTGATAATTCTCTGATTTCATGATTCCTGTGAAATGGTCAAGCAACCACACAGCATTATGGATTCTCCACCATGCTTAACTGTTCGTAAGGTGTTCTTTTGCTTATAAGCTTCATTGCACCGTCTGTAAACAAACTGTTGCATTTACATCCAAAAAGCTCTGTTTTTGTTTCATCTGTCCACAGAACATTTTCCCAGAAGCATTGTGGTGGTTTGTCAAGGTACTCTTTGGCAAAGATCAATCGTTCATTTTTTTGTGCTTTCTTCAGATATGGTTTC
Source organism: Phyllobates terribilis (assembly GCF_046119375.1). Lineage (NCBI taxonomy): Eukaryota > Metazoa > Chordata > Amphibia > Anura > Dendrobatidae > Phyllobates > Phyllobates terribilis. The sequence continues at coordinate 111,821,032 of NW_027362764.1, read as the reverse complement.
TTCCTTGTTCTTCGCCCATAAAGCTCTGCTTGGTTTAGTGTGCGGCGTATGGTACTTGTTGAAACCATGACTCCAGACTGTGTCAGGTTGGCCTTCAGGTTTTTGGATGTTTAACATAGTGTTTTTTCCAGCATTCGCACCAACCTTCGAAGACATCTCTTGTCAATTTTCCTCTTTCCCCCACATCCAGGGAGGTTCTTGACGGTTCCATGCTTGGAAAATTTCTTAATAACATTGCGCACTGTTGTATCCCAAGGTCTTTGGAGATGGCCTTATACCCTTTGGAAGTCTTGTATTTGCTAATAATAGCAGCTCTGATGTCCTCAGACAGCTCCTTTGTCTTTGCCATTGTGACAAAGGAACAGGGCCTACCATGTGGCTTTTTAAAATACTGAAGTCATTATTCATTGGCTAATTCATGTCACATGGGCACTGACAATTAATCACAGGTGAATCTCTTTTGTGATTTACCCCAGGCGAGTTAAAATGTGTTTCCATACTAAATTAATGTAAAGGGTGCCAATACCAGTGTCACAGCAATCTTTAGGTTTTTCTATTTTCCCTCCCATTGTTTTTTGTTTTAAATTATTGCTTATATTTTGCTCTTTTGTATTCAACACGAGTGCTCTATACAAAAATACTGTTTCACTTAATTCATTTTTTTCAGGAGATATTCCACATTATGTACCTAAACTTCTGAGTGCCAATAACGATGAGGAGGACTGTAATTACTCTGAAAAGGAGACACATGGATGAAGCCCCGGAACACCCTGGTCCTGATTGGACGGCTAAACTGTCACTCCAGACACTGACAGCTCAGCACGCGCTAGCATCCGATTGGATGACTGAGCTGTCCATCACCATACTGATAGCTCAGCATACCCCTGTCCTAGATTGGACAGCAGAACTGTCATTTACTGCAACCAGACACTCAGGAGGACTTGTGACAGTTCATCAATGTCATGTGATCGGAGAACCCCTTTCAGTTGAGCATGATAATTGTAAAATTTAAAACCATTCATTTAATTGTGCCCTGACAACTATATCTCTCCACGCCAATACCCCAAGAGATATGATTTATGATTCCCTCACACATGTTGTTTCCCAATACAATGCACTCAATGTATATTGGACCTACAGCATTTCCAGAGTTCCGATATAGCATTTCTTTATTTGTGCAAACAATAGATTTTCCCTCTTATAATGGTGCCCTAGGCAGCAGTCTACTATGCATGCCCTTCCAACTAGCTCAAGGTTTCTGAAGTAAAGTGGTAAAGGCTTAAAAGGGATTTTTCAGTTTTGGAAATAACTATTTTCTTACTACAGTTTGTTTAAAAAAAACCCTGTTCTTTACTCACCCTCCTTGGGTTCAGCACTGAGTCTCTGCCGCTGCTCCCAGTGTCTGTTATTGTCTGCAGCGCTGATGTCACATCGACAGCGCTGCAGCCAATAACTGAGCTCAGCGGCTTGTCTCATCAACTCGAGCAGAGCCAAGGAGCTCAGTTATTGTCAATGTAATGAACACTGCAGACAATAACAGACATGGGAACGAGGTGGACAATAACAGGCACCGGGGAGCAAGGTTGCCAGTCGTCTAGAAATTCTTAAACAGTCCGTAAAAATAGGGCACTTTTGTCCCCTGTCTGTAAATTTTTTTTTCGTGCACGTGATTTTTTTTTACGTTGGAGAGACTCGTACTAATTTTTTAGACAGTATTTATTACCCTTTTACAGTTCACCGTGATTCTAACTAATGTCACGTTGACTGATTTTTTAAAAAGCTGTTCAGAAAAAATAAAAAATCATGTTGGCAACCCTGCAGAGAGGGTACATAAAGCACAGTTTAAAAAAAAACAACAAAAAACAAAACTGCACCCAGGGCACAGTGGTTTTCCTAAACTGGAAAACCCCTTTAATACAGTTCACATATTTCTATTTTTTTTTGCACAATTCATCCTATTATTTAAATACGATTGAAGTCAACCCGTGTAGATGACAAGTTGAATTGATAGTCGATTTACATTACTCTTTATGCCTCACTACAACGTAAAGCCGTCTGATTAGTGTGTGGGTGGTACTTTAAAAGCCCACACAGAAATTGTTTATTTTTTTCATTTAATATTTGATGTTCTTATACTCTTTCCTTACCTATAATTTCTATGGCAAGCTTCTGACAATGCTTTATTTTTTATTTTTTTTTACAATGACCTTATGGATTAAGCGCCCATGCGTTAGTGAACATCAAGCAAGCCTTCAAAGGTCAGATTGAAGATGCCCGCTGTCTTTCTGCTATCAGTTCATTATACATATGCTGGAAGCAAAAATATATTTCCTTTGATGTGACCTGCAAGACCCTGCTGGTTTAATCCAAGCAGACTGACTGTTTGGCAGCTAATAATGAATGCGGTCTCCCCGTTTAACTAGTTATATTCAGTGCTGCCTGGTTAATCAATGTAATATATAGGTGTGTTAAAGTTCTGATTAAAATGCAGAAAGTGATAATACATTATATTACATCAGTATTTGTGAGCCAAAAACAGGCGTGGGTGAGAAATACAGAAGTGGTGATGTGTTTCTATTATACTTTTCCTCTGGTTGTTTGACTCCTAATTTTGACTTACAAACACTGATGTAAAATACTGACCAAATACTGAATGTGTGAATGTAGCCAAAGGGGTCATGACCACGACCGCATTTTTGATCCAAGTGCTATCTGTTAAAAAAACGGATAGCATTCGGACCAATGTTATTCAATGGAGCAGTGCAGATGAACGATTTTTTTCACTGACCGATTTGTCATGTGGAAAAAAAAATGACAGCATGTGCTAGTTTCTTCCATAAATCAGATGAGACTCGGCCATTTAAGTCTATGAGTGTAAGAAGAAAATCGGATGTCAGTATAAAATCTAATTTTTAAGGATACATTGCAATTCTCTAACATAGGAAATTGTAAATGGTCTTGTAAATAATTAGAAGCTGCTGTAAAAAAATACACTGCATACGGACTACCCACGGATGACAAGTGGACAAGTCAGAAAAAAAATCGTCCCACTTTTTTGGATGAAACGCTGAACAATTGTTTATGTGTTCATGTGAACCTACCCTTACGGTGATGCAGATTTTAGTTTTTTCCACAGTTGGCTGAATATCTGGTGCGCTTGGTATGTCCCAAGGAGGAGTGATGATCACATAAGCATCTGAAAGTTAAATGGAGCCTTCTGCTAATAGACCATTCTTCTTTGGCAAACTGCTACAGGTCCCTGACATTTGAAGGGTGTCTTCTCCAAACCGCCATTTTGAGATCTCTCCACAGGTGTTCTATGGGATTCAGGTCTGGACTCATTGCTGGCCACCTTAGAGGTCTCCAGTGCTTTCTCTCAAACCATTTTATAGTGCTTTTGGAAGTGTGTTTTGGGTCATGGTCCTGCTGGAAGACCCATGACCTCTGAGGGAGACCCAGCTTTCTCACACTGGGCCCTACATTATGCTGCAAAATTTGTTGGAAGTCTTCAGACTTCATAATGCCATGCACACGGTCAAGCAGTCCAGTGCCAGAGGCAGCAAAGCAACCCCAAAACATCAGGGAACCTCCGCCATGTTTGACTGTAGGGACCGTGTTCTTTTCTTTGAATGCCTCTTTTTTTTTCCTGTACACTCAATGTTGATGCTTTTTCCCAAAAAGCTCTACTTTTGTCTCATCTGACCAGAGAACATTCTTCCAAAACGTTTTACGCTTTCTCAGGTACGTTTTGGCAAACTCCAGCCTGGCTTTTTTATGTCTCGGGGTAAGAAGTGGGGTCTTCCTGGGTATCCTACCATACAGTCCCTTTTCATTCAGACGGCGACGGATAGTACGGGTTGACACTGTTGCACCCTCGGACTGCAGGGCAGCTTGAACTTGTTTGGATGTTAGTCGAGGTTCTTTATCCACCATCCGCACAATCTTGCGTTGAAATCTCTCGTCAATTTTTCTTTTCCGTCCACATCTAGGGAGGTTAGCCACATTGCCATGAGCTTTAAACTTCTTGATGACACTGCGCACGGAAGACACAGGAACATTCAGGTCTTTGGAGATGGACTTGTAGCCTTCAGATTGCTCATGCTTCCTCACAATTTGGTTTCTCAAGTCCTCAGACAGTTCTTTGGTCTTCTTTCTTTTCTCCATGCTCAATGTGGTACACACAAGGACACAGGACAGAGGTTGAGTCAACTTTAATCCATGTTAACTGGCTGCAAGTGTGATTTAGTTATTGCCAACACCTGTTAGGTGCCACAGGTAAGTTACAGGTGCTGTTAATTACACGAATTAGAGAAGCATCACATGATTTTTCAAACAGTGTCAATACTTTTGTCCACCCTCCTTTTTAGGTTTGGTGTGGAATTATATCGAATTTGGCTTTAGGACAATTATTTTTGTGTTTTTTCATTGAAGACAAATTAAATGAAGATAATAATACCAAAGAATTTGTGATTGCAATCATTTTCAGGAAGAAACTGAGTATTATCTGACAGAATTGCAGGGGTGCCAATACTTTTGGCCACCACTGTACTTAGTGCATTATTTATATATGAACGCAGCAATACATCATTCATTTAACAAACTACCCAGTATATTACAAAGAAGCTTAGGTGAGTTACAGATTGCGGGTCAGTTAATATTGCATGTAGCTGAACAGTGAGCCCCCGGTATCAATGTTACTGGTGTGAACCTGGCATCTCAGTCTACCACTGCCAATGTGCAGTGAATCAATGAAAGTAAAATCAGGAGAAACTTTCCTCCCCTTCAATAAGGAATCTGAACTTTACTTGATATTCACTATTGCTATTTATTTTATATATTATGTGTATTCTGCTTAAAAGCTAAAGGAAGAGGACATAGCTGTTTATAAAGGGTTAATCCTAGTGTTTTATTACCTACTGCACAGGATCAGCAGTAGCCAAGCCAAATCACATAAGTGAAGGCTGTAGGATTTACTTCTACTGCTGTTTCTATAAACCTCTCCTGCAGCTGCTCCACGACATACATGGATCAAAATGATTTAGCCACATATATACACTGCTCAAAAAAATAAAGGGAACACTCAAATAACACATCCTAGATCTGAATGAATTAAATATTCTCATTGAATACTTTGTTCTGTACAAAGTTGAATGTGCTGACAACAAAATCACACAAAAATCATCAATAGAAATCACATTTATTAACCAATGGAGGCCTGGATTTGGAGTCACCTCCTAAATTAAAGTGGAGAAGCACACTACAGGCTGATGCAACTTTGATGTAATGTCCTTAAAACAAGTAAAAATGAGGCTCAGTATTGTGTGTGGCCTCCACGTGCCTGTGTGACCTCCCTACAACGCCTGGGCATGCTCCTGATGAGGTTGCGGATGGTCTCCTGTGGGATCTCCTCCCAGACCTGGACTAAAGCATCCACCAACTCCTGGACAGTCTGTGGTGCAATGTGACGTTGGTGGATGGAGCGAGACATGATGTCCCAGATGTGCTCAATCGGATTCAGGTCTGGGGAAGGGGCGGGTCAGTCCATAGCTTCAATGTCTTCATCTTGCAGGAACTGCTGATACACTCCAGCCACATGAGGTCTGGCGTTGTCCTGCATTAGGAGGAACCCAGGGCCAACCGAACCAGCATATTGTCTCACACGGGGTCTGAGGATCTCATCTCGGTACCTAATGGCAGTCAGGCTACCTCTGGCGAGCACATGGAGAGCTGTGCGGCCCTCCAAAGAAATGCCACCCACACCATTACTGACCCACTGCCAAACCGGTCATGCTGAAGGATGTTGCAGACAGCAGATCACTCTCCATGGCGTCTCCAGACTGTCTTCTGGTAGCGCCTCCAGCCTCTGGACACTACGGTACTGAGATGTGGTCTGTGGTCCCCACCTCCAGAACCACTCCTTTATTGAGGGTGTCTTGATAATTGCCAATAATTTCCATCTATCGTCTATTCCATTTGCACAACAGCATGTGAAATTGATTGTCAATCAGTGTTGCTTCCTAAGTGGACAGTTTGATTTCACAGAAGTTTGATTTACTTGGAGTTATATTCTGTTGTTTAAGTGTTGCCTTTATTTTTTTTGAGCAGTGTATATTACTACATTCTGCATTAAGTGAAAAGACTCTCCAGTGTTATGTACATGCTGCACTCTCCTTGACTTTCTCCACACAATGGGATCTCTCGGCTCAGAAACAAGAACCCTCACACAGATGTCAAATAGTGACCGACTTGAGCTGGAGCTTTTATCACAATTAGTGAGAAAAAGTTTTAATCTTCTAATTATATATGTTTGAGAAAGATTTATATATGGTCTTCTTTTATTTAAAGGGTTTATCCACCTTTAGGGACATTATTTTTTACCTAAAGGGGTGGTCCTAAATACAAATTCATTTTCATCCTAAATCTGTATCCATTTAGTGCCATAATCTAAACTATTTTTTAATATACTTGAATTAAAAACTCCCGATCCTTCCCTAACTATACTAAATAAATGTATCTTTTTTTCTCCTACTTTATTTTTGACGACGCTTCATTTGAGAATCCCAGTGCATGCTAGGATGCTCAAATGAAGTGTCATCAGGGGGCAAAGGCTGCGTTCACTGGCCTATGGCACTTTACAGACAAGGGGTGTCCTAGTGTACTGTAGGGTGTGGGGTGCATCACACTCACTTGTAAGCCACAGGCCTCCGCTGCCTCCAGGCTTTCATCCTCAGGAGCACCGCACCCAATGTATGGGACACAAATTTCTCTGTAACAGTCAAACTTTTACTAAACAGTCCAAGTTCATCAGGTTGAGGAACATACATTTCAGTAGGCCAACATTTCGGATTTTAAAATCATTTTTCAAGCTGTTGTTATAAAGTATTCTAATTTACTGAGTTAATGACTTTTGTGTTTTCATTGGCTGTAAGCCATAATCATCAACATTAACAGAAATAAACACTTGAAATGGATCACTCTGTTTGTAATGACTCTATATAATATATGAGTTGCACTTTTTATATTGAAGAACTGAAATAAATTAACTTTTTGATGATATTCTAATTTAGTGAGATGCACCTGTATATAGTTCATTGATTAATCTGATTCATATTCAACGCAATGCTATATTGTAAAAGGCTCAAACAGAATCTCTGTTTACTAGGAATTACACTGGCTTCATCAGTCCTGACTCCTGACTAAAATCATCACATAGCCACCCCAACAAGTTTCGTCTCACAGGCTTCCTCAGGGGGTTGGGGCTATAATGAATGAAGAAAAATGAGGTACTGACTTTTTAAAGTCTTTGTTTAAGCACCATAGGTCCATTAGAGACCAGGGTAACTGCGGTTACATATCCAATCAGGCGCTTCATTTTAGCAGACCACTCATACATAGTTCATGACATTTCCATATCCAATCATATTCACATAAACTTCCTCCCCTTTAACTACATAGTCACTGGGGAGAGAAGATATTTAATACTATCCTTCGGCATCAGACGCCGACAGCTTCACTGTTGCATTCTATCATATAATAAGTTGCTGCTGTGTTATGTGATATAGGATAAATAATATTATGTAATGTATATCAATGGACATTTTCAGTAAGTATCAGCACATGGCATCAATTTTAGATCTTAAAGTGATTTTGTTTTTTGTTTAATGTACAATAAATAAAGCTGAATTATTGTATAAGGCTTTGTTCACATTTGTGTTCTTTATTCTATTGTACTGCTTTGTCATATGCAATTCTGCACCCATTACATACAACATGCAGAGCTCAACAGACCCCATTGATTATATTTTTTTGTTGACAATTCTTGTCTAGGCTCAGAGGGGGCAGATATTCCTCTTGATCTCAGCTAGAAGTAGATACTATTGTATTCAGTCCTGGCATAATTCTATAAGCTAAACAGCCTAGAATGCAAATTGATACATTATAAAGACTAGTGGAGAGACGTGCGCAGCTGCTGATGAAGTCTTTAGCTCCAAGTGCATTGTCTAGACTTTATACAGCTGTACACTTCTCGGAGCAGAGTAGGGCTGGATATGTAAAGGTTTGCAGCCTCTGAATGTTAAAGAGAATGTGTCATCAGAAAATCACTGTTTAAATCAAGTTTTTATGTTAAAAAGTAAATTAATTTTCTTTTGTTGTTTTAATTAGGATTCAGTCTTTACAAAGTTAGGAATCTTTGTACCATATCTGGCTTCCTTTTCTCCCAAACTCCACACTGAAAGAGCTGTTTTAATTGCCTTCTTCATGCGCTTAGAGTAGCTGTTTTGAACTGCAGTTCTAACAGATATTAATACTCCTGTGTGAGTTTTTCTGCTCCCCTATCCCATGATCAGATAGAAAGAGTGCTAAGCATGAGGGAGGGGAGCAGAGAAGATCACACAGGATCAATGGCAGATATGCCATTATTGCATCCTGTAGAGGGACCCAGGAGGTTAGGAGGCCCATTACCACCTTCAAAGCAGATGGAATTGTACATTATGATAAGTTGCTGGACTGCAAAAGACCCATATATTGTTCTTGCACAGGGTCCCTTTTGTCAGTGTCTGCCCTTGCACAGGAGTACAGATATTTGCTAGATCTGAAGTTCAAAACAGCTACTCTAAGTGCATGAAGAATGCAGCTGAAACAGACCGTTCAACACAGAGTTTTGGAGAAAAAAAAGTTTAATAATTATGAATAAACAAAGTTATGAATATTTGTAATGGAGTGCATTACAACTATTCATAACTTTGCAAATAGCAATCAATAATTAAATCTAAAAAGCATAGTCAACCTTTAAATCTATTTTTTAAATTGTTTTGTATTTTTTTTCATATCACAATCTGTATTAAAAAATAGAAATCTGTCAATTTTCACACTGGCCACTGAGGCTACTATGAGCACATACTTCCTGTTCTTTTAGGAAATCCACCTGTACAGCAATGGACTGACTCAGACCTCATGCTTTGTATTGAAGCATCTAATGATTGTGTGCAAAAGTTATTTTGAAGTGAGAAGGAACAGGGTAAGCAGTGAATTCCCCTATTGTGATCCTATGGTGGATCCTGTGTTATCAGGTGTTTATAAAGGTGTTACCTGTAATTCCGCCTGTGATGATAATGAGGCTTCTAAAAAATTTTCCCGAGAGAACAGGAAGTATAAGTCTAATAGCCCAAGTGGTCAATGTGAAAATTGCATGAGTTCTAACTTTTTTTTAAAAAAGATTGTGATTTGGAGAAAAAAATATTGACAAAAAATGTTTAGAAAAAACATTTAATGCATAAAAATGAATTTAAACAATAGGTCGTTTTCTGATTATACAGGGTGGTCCAAAAGTAGATGGACAGAAAGTATAATAATGTTATGAAGGGGGAGATTTATCAAACACTAAATTGCAGCCGCCTGTCTGGATCATCCTCCAATAAACCATGAATTAGACGTGGACGATAAGCTTTCCACCCAATAGATTTCAGGATTCGCATGATAGAAGCTCGTGAAATTCCCAATTCCAAAGAGGCTCTTCTGGTGGACTTTTTTGGACTCTGGACAAATGTTTCAGCAACAAGTTGTTTATTATCTTCTGTACAGACTGTTTTGGGTCGACCAGTTTTTGGAGCATTAAGGATTGAGCCAGTGGCATTGAATTTGTCACGAATGCGGTAAATAGTTTGTCTCTTTGGGGCTTGAGTACCAAATGTTTCAACCCAATTTGCTCTAACGGTTTCAGCATTTTGAGATTTCCAATACTCGGTTAAAATCCATTTTCTTTGATCTATATTTAAATTATTTGCCATTATGTGTTATCTGAATTATCTGAAAAGAAAACAGATTTGGGGGAGATCTATCTGTGGAAACTAGATCTGTGAAACTGGCTCAGTTGCCCTTAGCAACCAATCAGATTCTACCTTTCATTTTCCAAAGAGTCTGTGAGGAATGAAAAGTGGAATCTGATTGGTTGCTAAGGGCATCTGAGCCAGTTTCACTTTACACGATGTTTGATAAATCTCCCTCTTCATAACCTTATTACACTTTCTGTCCACCTACTTTTGGACTATCCTGTATAATCCATTTAACCCCTTCCCGACCCGTGTCACACCGTTTGTGACATGGAAAACAGTTCCTTCCCGACCTGTGTCACACCGTCTGTGACATGGAGGGAAAGAGCCCCTGCAGCGCCGGCGAGCGGGGTCGCTCAGGTGTCACAGTTGCTACTGCAACTGGACATCCTGAAGTCGACCCCTCGGGGGGTGGATTAACCCCCCCGTGCCTGGGACCCCTCCGATTGGCTGTTTCATTTTCACTTTTAGTGAAACTGCCAATCGGTATGAATTAAATATTTCACCAATGAAAATTGGTGTAATATTTAAATCTGGGCATTGCCTGATGCTTACAGCATCAGCCATTGGCTGGGGGGAGTGTCACCTCTGTCCCCCCCCTCCCCCCAGATCTGATTGGGGGGCTAGCGTCACATGGATACTAGCCCCAATCAGATATGGAGGGATGGCTGAAACCTCCCAGCACCTTCCCAACCCTGGATCGTCTGCTGCGGACCCCCTGCTGCAGACCCCCTGCTGCGGACCCCCTGCTGCAGACCCCCTGCTTGGACCCCCTGCTGTGGACCCTGTGGATCGCGTCTGCCGCCGCCGCTGATCAGCAGGTAGTATTGCCCCCACCCCCCCCGACCCCCCCTCCCCCCTCTCCACCCCCCTCCACTTTCATACCTGCACCCCGACCTCCGCTCCCTCTGCTCCCTCTCCCACGTCTTCATCCACCGGCTGCTGCTCTCCTTCTGACAGCCGGTGGACTGTGATCACAGCAGCAGCAGGCTCAGTGTAAATGCCCTGCTCCTGTGATCACACCCACCATCCCCCAGTCCCAGTGATATCACCCCCCACCTCCCAATAATCACCCCCTCCCCCAGTGTTCACCCCCCCCTGTTCCCAGTGATCACCCCCCCCGCAAACCCAGTAATCACCCCCCTGCTCCTGCCGGCTCCTGCTCCCCTTTCTGCCCCAGTAATCACCCCCCGATGCTGCCGACCTCCTACCCCCCCTTGCTGCTGCCGGCTCCTGCCCCAGTGATCACCCCCCTTGCTGCTGCTGCTGGCTGCTCCATCTCCTCAGCCCCCTCCTACGTCTGACCGCCCCATACGTCTGACCGCCCCATACGTCTGACCGTCCCATACGTCTGACCGCCCCTACTCCTGACCGCCCCCTACTCCTGACCGCCCCCTACGCCTGACCGCCCCCTATGCCTGACCGCCCCCTACGCCTGACCGCCCCCTATGCCTGACCGGCCCCTACGCCTGACTGCCTCCTACGCCTGACTGCCCCCTACGCCTGACTGCCCCCTACGCCTGACCGGCCCCTACGCCTGACCGCCCCCACACGTGACTGCAGAAGGTTACACCAAGCACACACACGTACACTCACACTATAATAAAGTTTTGATTTTTTTTTTTTTTTACACACGCACAAAGCACACAAAATGTCCCGCCCGTCCCGTTCATCCCAGTCTAGGGCGTACTCAGCTGAGGAGGCTATGTCAGGTTGGTGTGTGTGTGTGTGTTGTAGTGTATGAGATTGTGTGTGTGTGTGGTGTATGCACTACAATATACCACACCGCACACCAACCTGACATGCACTACACAATGGTGTCCGCTAACAAATTGGAACCATGTTGCGTTTGGAGAGTCCCTGTGTGCCCAAACATTGGAGCTCCCCAACAAGTGACCCCATTTTGGAAACTAGACCCCCCAAGGCACCTATATAGATGCATAGTGAGCACTTGGAACCCCCAGGTGCTTCACAAATTGATTGATAAAAATGAAAAAGTGAAAAAAACAACACTTTTTTATTTTTACGGATTAATTTGCTAAGGACCTGGGGGTCCCAAGTGCTCACTATGCATCTAGATAGGTGCCTTGGGGGGTCTAGTTTCCAAAATGGGGTCACTTGTGGGGGAGCTCCAATGTTTGGGCACACAGCGGCTCTCCAAACGCAACATGGTGTCTTCTAACAATTTGAGCCGACAATTTGTTAGCGGACACCATGTTGCATTTGAAGAGCCGCTGTGTGCCCAAACATTGGAGCTCCCCCACAAGTGACCCCATTTTGGAAACCAGACCCCCCAAGGCACCTATCTAGATGCATAGCGAGCACTTGGAACCCCCAGGTGCTTCACAAATTGATTCATAAAAATGAAAAAGTGGAAAAAAAAACACTTTTTGATTTTTACGGATTAATTTGTGAAGGATCTGGGGGTTCCAAGTGCTCACTATGCATCTAGATAGGTGCCTTGGGGGGGTCTAGTTTCCAAAATGGGGTCACTTGTAGGTGAGCTCCAATGTTTGGGCACACAGCGGCTCTCCAAACGCGACATGGTGTCCGCAAACAAATTGAATGGAAAATCGGCTCAAATTGTTAGCGGACACCATGTTGCGTTTGGAGAGCCCCTAATGTGCCTAAAAAGTGGAGCTCCCCCACAAGTGACCCCATTTTGGAAACTAGACCCCCCAAGGCACCTATCTAGATGCATAGTGAGCACTTGGAACCCCCAGGTGCTTCACAAAATGATCTGTGAAAACAAAAAAGTACTTTTTTTTTCACAAAAATTTTCTTTTAGCCTAAATTTTTTAATTTTCACATGGGTAACAGGATAAAATGCATCCTAAAATGTGTTGGTCAATTTCTCCTGAGTACACTGATACCTCATATGTGGTCATAAACCACTGTTTGGGCGCATGGCAGGGCTCAGAAGAGAAGGAGCGCAATTTGACTTTTGGAGCTAATTTTCCATTCAAAAAGTAAAATGGCACTCCTTCCCTTCTGAGCCCTGCCGTGTGCCCAAACAGTGGTTTATGACCACATATGAGGTATCAGTGTACTCAGGAGAAATTGACCAACAAATTTTAGGATGCATTTTATCCTGTTACCCATGTGAAAATTAAAAAATTTAGGCTAAAAGAAAATTTTTGTTAGAAAAATAAAAATGTTCATTTTTTTCTTCCATGTGGCTTTAGTTCCTGTGATGAACCTGAAGGGTTAATAATCTTCTTGAATGTAGTTTTGAGTAGCTTGAGGGGTGCAGTTTTTGGAATGGTGTCACTTTTGGGTGTATTCTGTCATAAAGACCCCTCAAAGGGACTTCAAATGTGATGTGGTCACTAAAAAAATGGTTTTGTAAATTTTGCTGGAAAAAAGATAAATTGCTGATGAACTTTGAACCCTTCAAACTTCCTACCAAAATTTTTTTTTTTTCCAAAATTGTGCTGATGTAAAGTAGACATGTGGGAAATGTTATTTATTAACTATTTTGTGTCACATCACTCTCTGGTTTAGTAGAATAAAAATTCAAAATTTGAAAATTGCAAAATTTTCTAATTTTTTCCCATATTTTTGATTTTTTCACAAATAAACGCAAATATTATCGACCTAAATTTAATACTAACATGAAGCCCAATATGTCACGAAAAAACAATCTCAGAATCGCTAGGATCCGTTGAAGTGTTCCAGAGTTTTTACTTCGTAAAGGGACACTGGTCAGAATTGACAAAAATGCCAAGGTCTTTAGGGTCAAAATAGGTCCTGAAGGGGTTAAACAAGAATTGCCTTATTCACTAACAGAAAATATACTGTGTATCTTGAAAATTGTAAGAAATTAAAATACAAAGTATATTACAAAGTTGTAGAACATCCAATTTTTACCCTGTTTGTATTTTTTTTAAAGAAAATTAATGAAAGTAAGAAATGCAATAAAATGCTAAAATAACTGTTACTCATCTGGTAAATCCCCTGCATTTCTGATGATTCCATCTTTGTTGACTTGTCCTGTATCAATGACGTACCACATGTGTGCACTTCTGCAATCACTAACCTCAGCTGTGATGATAACAAACATGCTACAAGACTGAAAAGGCTGATTGTCTGCAGCGGTCACTTGAGTATGTATATCATCACTGCAGGACAAGTCAAAAAACAACAAAGGGAAAAGTGAGGGACTTACCAGATTTAGTCATTTTTTTGTTACTTACTCTTTTTAGGTTAAATTGATCAATTCGAGTAAGATAATACCAAAGCAACCCTTTATTTCACCTCCATTAAAAAGTACATACGGTGAACAAAAGGTGACATTTTGGCCAGCAAGTGACTTTTTTCACAGCAGTTATTAATTTATACATGTGGCTGTGAAACCATGGGATATATTTGCATGACCTACACCAGTGGTCCACAACCTTTCTTACCTTGACAGTCCAAATCAGCCCTGAGAGAGTGTCGTGAGACACATCCAGAGTACCCCCGAGCAACGACATCCAGCTCCCGTTTCCCATATACAGGTGCTTCTCACAAAATTAGAATATCATCAAAAAGTTAATTTATTTCAGTTCTTCAATACAAAAAAGTGAAACTCATATATTATATAGCGTCATTACAAACAGAGTGATCTATTTCAAGTGTTTATTTCTGTTATTGTTGATGATTATGGCTTACAGCCAATGAAAACACAAAAACTTTCCTTTAATATACTTGGATACAGCACTCTGTGAACAGCCAGCCTCTTTAGCAATGACCTTTTGTGGCTTACCCTCCTTGTGGAGTGTGTCAATGACTGCCTTCTGGACCTCTGTCAAGTCAGCAGTCTTCCCCATGATTGTGGAGCCTACTGAAACAGACTAAGGGACCTTTGTAAACGCTTCGGAAGCCTTTGCAGATGTTTTTTGTTAATTATTCTAATTTACTGATATAATGATTTTTGTGTTTTCATTGGCTGTAAGCCATAATCATCAACATTAACAGAAATAAACGCTTGAAATAAATCACTCCGTTTGTAATGACGCTATATAATATATGAGTTTCACTTTTTGTATTGAAGAGCTGAAATAAATTAACTTTTTGATGATATTCTAATTTTGTGAGAAGCACCTGTAGTAGTGGCACCCAGACCACCAATTCTCAGTACAATGACAGCTAAACCTTCCCTATAGAGATCACACCGAGGCAGGATACTTGCATCAAGGGGTTCCTACCTTACCCTCATTCGGTATTCTAGCATCTCTCTGGCAGTATGTCCAGCTTAGCATTTACTTTAACCCATATATGTCAAACTCTGGCCCGTGGGCCAAATCTGGTCTGTAGGGTGGTTTCCTTTGGCCCGCGACACCAGAACCACCACCCCTATGTGGGGCCATTAATCTGTATGGAGGACTATATGGGGCCCATTATTATGTGTGGAGGACTATGTGGGTGTAGTGTGAATATAAAAATGGATATTTTGAGTCCCTATTGAAATGTACAGAATGCATTCAAACCAGCACTGGTCTGGTTAGATATTTACAGATAGATAATGCTCATTCTGTTAAAGCTTTACTTGATGTTTAGACACAAGACAATGTTAATAGTAACAAAATCTTGAGAACCACTTATTCACTTTATCTGAAAGATTCAACTGTCAAATAGTGTTCTCTTTATTGTTTGTTATTGTAAAACAGGGAGATTTACTTAACCTTTGTGTTTAGCTTACTTACCGTATTTTTCGGACTATAAGACGCACCGGACCATAAGACGCACCTAGGTTTTAGAGGAGGAATATAGGAAAAAAAAATGTAAGCAAAAAATGTGGTCATGATGCCCTGTTATGGGGGAGGGGGTCTGCTGCTGACACTGGTATTGGGGTAATGTCCCCCAATTCTGTTAATATTCTCATATTCTCCATCCTGGTATGTATGGCCCCTCCTTCCTGGTATACGTGGCCCCCATCCCATCCTGGTATACGTGGTCCTCATCCCCATCCTGGAATGCATGGCACCACTTGATCCCCCGTCCTGGTATTCATGACACCCCTCTGATCTACCATCCTGGTATGCATGGCACCCCCTGATCCCCATCCTAGTATTCATGGCACCCCTTGATCCCCCATCCTGGTATGCATGGCACCCCCTGATCCCCATCCTAGTATTCATGGCACCCCTTGATCCCCCATCCTGGTATGCATGGCACCCCTTGATCACCCATCCTGGTATGTATGGCACCCCTTGATCCCCCATCCTGGTATGCATGGCACCCCTTGATCCCCCATCCTGGTATGTATGGCACCCCTTGATCCCCCATCCTGGTATGTATGGCACCCCTTGATCCCCCATCCTGGTGTGTATGGCACCCCTTGAGCACCCATCCAGGTATGCATGTCACCCCTTGCTCACCCATTCTGGTATGTATGACCCCCCTCATCCCCATCCTGGTATGCATGGCACCCCTTGATTCTCCCATCCTGGTATGCATGGCACCCCTTGATACCCCATCATGGTATGCATGGCACCCCCCTGATCCCCATCCTGGTATGTATGTCACCCCTTGATCACCCATCATGGTATGCATGGAACCCCTTGGTCCCCATCCTGGTATGTATGGCACCCCTTGATCACCCATCCTGGTATGTATGGCACCCCTTGATCTCCATCCTGGTATGTATGCCACGCCCCTGATCCCCATCCTGGTATGTATGGCACCCCTTGATCACCCATCCTAGTATATATGGCACCCCTTGATCCCCATCCTGGTATCTATGGCACCCCCCTGATCCCCATCCCGGTATGTATGGCACCCCTTGATCCCCCATCCTGGTATGCATGGCACTCCCTGATCCCCATCCTAGTATTTATGGCACCCCTTGATCCCCCATCCTGGTATGCATGGCACCCCTTTATCCCCCACCCTGGTATGCATGGCACCCCCTGATCCCCATCCTAGTATTCATGGCACCCCTTGATCCCCCATCCTGGTATGCATGGCACCCCCTGATCCCCATCCTAGTATTCATGGCACCCCTTGATCCCCCATCCTGGTATGCATGGCACCCCTTGATCACCCATCCTGGTATGTATGGCACCCCTTGATCCCCCATCCTGGTATGCATGGCACCCCTTGATCCCCCATCCTGGTATGTATGGCACCCCTTGATCTCCATCCTGGTATGTATGGCACCCCTTGATCCCCCATCCTGGTATGCATGGCACCCCTTGATCCACCATCCTGGTGTGTATGGCACCCCTTGAGCACCCATCCAGGTATGCATGTCACCCCTTGCTCACCCATTCTGGTATGTATGACCCCCCTCATCCCCATCCTGATATGCATGGCACCCCTTGATTCTCCCATCCTGGTATGCATGGCACCACTTGATACCCCATCATGGTATGCATGGCACCCCCCTGATCCCCATCCTGGTATGTATGTCACCCCTTGATCACCCATTATGATATGCATGGAACCCCTTGATCCCCATCTTGGTATGTATGGCACCCCTTGATCATCCATCCTGGTATGTATGGCACCCCTTGATCTCCATCCTGGTATGTATGCCACCCCCCTGATCCCCATCCTGGTATGTATGGCACCCCTTGATCACCCATCCTAGTATATATGGCACCCCTTGATCCCCATCCTGGTATCTATGGCACCCCCCTGATCCCCATCCTGGTATGTATGGCACCCCTTTATCCCCCATCCTGGTATGCATGGCACTCCCTGATCCCCATCCTAGTATTTATGGCACCCCTTGATCCCCCATCCTGGTATGCATGGCACCCCTTTATCCCCCACCCTGGTATGCATGGCACCCCTTGATAACCCATCCTGGTATGTATGGCACCCCTTGATCCCCATCCTGGTATCTATAGCACCTCTGTGATCCCCATCCTGGTATGTATGGCATCCCTTGATCACCCATACTGGTATGTATGGCACTCCTTGAGCCCCCATCCTGGTATGTATGGCACTACTTGATTACCCATCTTGGTATGTATGGCACCCTTTGAGCCCCCATCACGCTGCCCACAAAAAATAAATAATCATACTCACCTCCTCTCTCCTCCAGCGCTGTCCCGCCCTGCTGCCGACACTCACTGTGTGAGCCGCGCATGGCAGGGTGCGCATGGCGTCCCTGCCATGCGTCCTCACACAGTGCAAGATGGTGTGCTGGAATAGTCACTGCTCCCCAAGCTGGGACGGTGCGTGGGGAGCAGTGACCATTCAGTCTCTTCATTAGCGGGCACACTTTACCGCAGCACAGCTCCTGCTGCCGCTCTGTGGTCTGTGTGCCTGCTATTAAAGACCATGAATATTTACTACAACCCATGGGAGTGGGTTGTAGGGAATATTCATGAGCTTTAATAGTGGGTACACAGACCGCAGAGCGGCAGCAGGAGCCGCGCTGCGGCTCCAGTGTGTCGTCTATTAAGGAAAATTAATATTCATTGTTCTCCACGCCCATGGGTGTGGGGAGCAGGGAATATTCATTTTCTTTAGTAGCGGGCACAGTGTAGGCTGTAGCAAGTGGCTCCTGCCTCCTGTGCCCAGCTCATCCCCCGCTGCCGCTCCCCCACACCCACCACCATGCGGCCATACAATAATATAGTATTCGGACTATAAGACGCACCCCTCACTTTTCTCCAAAATTTTGGAGGAAAAAAGTGCGTCTTATAGTCCGAAAAATAGGGTACTTGATTCCTAAGAGCTGTTGAATTGTGTGCGTTTATTGCCCACCATTGTCTCATGAGAGCCTTGTACCTCTCTTTTATCTTTGAAATAGACTTACTAGTGTACATTCACTATATAAGGCCAGAGAAATATTACTGAGAGAGAAGCCTTGTACCTACACATCAGTGTAGTGTTATATGTAATACCTGCATAAGTGGGACGTCCATGTAGTGTTGTGATTTGTCCAGGGGCTATCTGTCTTGGTGATTGCTTCTCTGATATTCCAGACGGATGATGTTTAAAAGCTCCTTGGTGATGACGTGAGTATATGTACTTAACCTTTATATGTTAATATATACAAAAGTGTACGCAATATCATAATATCATACTATAATTGTGTATTTTATCTTTCAAATCAACTATTATAAATATAATTGCGTTATATCGCAAGTAGTTGCCTTCTTTACAGCCGTATCTGAACCTTAGTGTCAAAAACTTGGCAAGAAAGTGGGGCCCATTATTCTGTATGGAGGACTATGTGGGGCCCATTATTCTGTATGGAGGACTATGTGGAACCCATTATTCTGTATGGAGGACTATGTGGGGCCCATTATTCTGTATGGAGGACTATGTGGGGCCCATTATTCTCTATGTAGGACTTTGTGGTGCCCATTATTCTCTATGGAGCAATTTGTGGGGCCCATTATACTGTATACTGGTTGGCCCATGACTTTGTCCAAGTTTTTCATTTAGGCTTTCTGTGTGTTTGAGTTTGACAGTCCCTGCTTTAACCCCATATGGGCATCCAGATCTGTTTTTCTGTGCGGGGCTACTCACAAATGTCACCATCTGGAGACCTTGTCTTCATAGCTGCTTACTAGACCTGATGCTAATGCACCAAGTTTGCGGACAGTCGGTAGCGACACACCATGG
This sequence comes from Phyllobates terribilis, assembly GCF_046119375.1. Taxonomy (NCBI): domain Eukaryota; kingdom Metazoa; phylum Chordata; class Amphibia; order Anura; family Dendrobatidae; genus Phyllobates; species Phyllobates terribilis. Next base: position 111,801,632 of record NW_027362764.1, on the reverse strand, counting down.
TCCCGCTACCCACATGTGGCTTCTGATCGGTGCTAGATGATGTTTTGGATGTCTGCATGTCCAATATTTACTACTAAAAATATAACCAGCCAACCAATGCCACATCACCAACATCAATATGTTTTGCTAATAAAAATGTGTTTCAATAAATTACACATAAGGGATAATTTTTATTTCTTATGTATGTGCACTTTACTCAGCAATCAGCAGTGCTATTGTCCATTTAGATTTTTTCATCAGTAAAATCTACTATTTCCGCAACAATAGAAACTACAACAGAGTTTTTACGTTTCTTACATCTTTTTTTGGATTGTTTCATAGGAGCTGCTGTACACGGACGGCTACAAGTTGGTGTATGGCTTGCATTAAAATGAGCCAAGGTCATACGAACTTTGTTCTAGCTGCAGTAACATAAGGTTGCTGCAGGAAGGGTCAAGGTCATTGCACCACCTATCAGGACAAAACAGCTGGAAGTTTGGATTCAAACAGAAGATAAAATTGTTGCTCCCGCTGTGTGTCTTCTATAAGAGAAGGAGAAGGGGCTGGCCTGCGTCCATCAATAAAAGAAAGAGGAGGACTGCTGGCGTCCTGCTTAGAAAACTCAATACTGTTCATTGAAGCCACCCAGCTGTGAAGTGTCCACTACTTTAGGGTTCTGTAGCTGGGAATTGATTTAAAGGTTTTTCTTTCCAGAAAGGTGAACAAAGTAACCGTGAAAGCAATTCTTGTTGTTTGCAATTCCCACAAAACTGCACACTTCAATTTTTATTTCTAAAGATTTTTTTTCTTTTTTACCTTTTTGTATTGAGTTTAGAAAAGCAGGACAATGCAGCTTTGTTTTCTTGAAATGGAAATACTGTTGCCGCCACTGAAATTGTCTTTTGCCACAAGCAAAGAATTGTTAAAGGGCAGCGACATGCTTTACAATGCTTTTTTTCTTACATCTATGCCGGTTATATTCCAGTCGATCTGGAACTACTTCTTCAATTATATAACTATTTCTTCATCACTTGGGTTAATCAAATATTAAAAAAACTGTGTTATAGTGCAATGACCAGAAGATCAATGGATTTTTTTTTATGATATCATTTGCCATTCAGATAGAGCACAGTTATATTTTGACACACAGCCAGAAAAGGCACTGTGTGCAAGAATAATATATGGACTCTTCGTAGCCCAATAACTCCTAAAAATGCTAAATTGTACCTGCTTTGGAGGAAGAAATGAGCCCCCTTACCTCTTCAACCCTGTGCGGCCGCACAGGTTGCACCAATGATATGTTCACCCCTTCTTTGACATATACTGTCTGTGACATACCATGATATGTGATTACAGCGTAAGGAAGTGGAGATGCTTTGCACACCCCTTGAAGAATCTGTGCTGAAATAATGCATTTTTGTTGTTTTGCACATTTACTGCATTGCATGTTTAGTAATTTGCATAGTCATGAGATGAAGTTGTATTCTACCCAATAACAAGCAGTTAGTACAAGTAGTTGGTAGGGATAGACAGAGTTAATTGTTGGGACTAGCCCAAGATGAGAGGAGACATAGGAGACAACTTCCTGGTGGTTATTCAGATAGGGCCCAGCTTGTAGCTGTAGCAGACCTCAGGTCTGAAGGTTGGTAAATCTGCATATAATGGGTGTTTGTATGGGAGGAGGGAGACTTGAGAGACAGATAGTAAGATTCAGAGGAGAATAAAGACAAAGTGAGAGGCCGGATTACAGGCAGGAGATTCGATAAGAGTGGAAAGAAAGGACACATACTGAGGCCTAGAGCAGAAAGCCCAACGGGACGGTATGGAGTCTTAGAGCTGAGTGGTATCAGGAGACTACAGTGAAGGGGAGCAAAAAGAAGAGAATTTAGTCAGCGTTGCAGTTACGAATCATCTATACCAAGTGGTCGCCATATTGGGATACAAATGCTCCTACCGAGTAAGAGAGACGTATTGCAGCGGACTGGAGTCTAAGACTCTTGCTGACTGGACTTTTGTGATGTTGTTGAGGAAGATGGAAGCTCTCAAGATAGTGTTCTGGGCTGTACTGATAGTAGAGAGAGGCACTGAGAAGAGCAGAGCAATTTCAGCAAGGAAGGAAACATGTGTGATGTTGTGTGTTACTAAAGAAACATCCATGAAGATTCATACCTACTATCTACTGGATATAGTTGCTACTATGTTATTCTTTAGTAAAAAAAAAATATTTTTGAACTGTGGTCTCCCTTACTTAACTCTGTAACATCTGGTCCTGACCAGCCAAGAACAAGGGCACCATGAGATCTGCAAAGGCATATTGCCAAAGCATCACAAGTCCACACACCCAGCCATAACCTCCATTTTCATGTAGCGTGCCGAAGTGTGGACAGCTACCATCCCTCGTCTCACTACAACAGGACAACCAGTATAAATGGAAAAAAATTAAGATCATAGAAAATTAGGAATTGGTTCTTAATGCTCCAAAATGTCCTCTCAAAATAAAAAGAAATATGTTTGATGGAAAATATTCCAAAACTAATATGGATAAAGAAGGTCAGAAAGAGCTTATTGAAGTTGGTGAATTGATTTCCGAAAGGAGAATCTTTAGGTTCCTGTGGAACCACCCTCCATTAATGTCCCAAAAGGTAACATTCTAGCACATATAGTGCAGTATTGTTCCTGTAGCTCCATCCTGTATCTGAGGGAGGCGTTACCAGGCAGCCAATCAAAATATGCATTTCAATAAATCAGCACAAAGTGACTCTACTTGCTCTATTGTGATCATGATTGGCTGCTTATTGTAACCAATCAGAGATTTCATTAGCCAATCAAAAGTCTGCAGTACTGTAAGTAAAAGAAAACCTGACAGCTGATACATTCTACACAATCCATGGGCGGCATGTATCAGTCAGATATTCTTGACTCTGAAATGCTGTGGACAGTGGTTCCCCAAAGACTTCTTCAGGACAGGACTCTGCCTATACACGCATGTAGGCAGAGACATGTCAATCCAGGGCAGTGAATGGGGAGAAGCTGCCGGGGACCTGCCTGTCTGACTAGTCTACAGGGTGGCTCGCACTCCAGTGGCTATTAAAGTTTCTTTGCAATTCTGTAGCATTTCAGAGTCAAACATACCTGGCTAATATCACAGCTTTCATGGTTGGACTCCGGGACTCAATCCGGTGACCTCTGGCTGTGTGGTTGGTTTCCCTCTCTGTTAGACCACAGCCTGTGTTGTCTCTGTCCAACTGCTGATAATGCTCTTTGCTGTGTTGCTCTTGTGCAGGTGTTTTTGACTCGCCCCCTGGGCTGTTGGGCACTCGGATCCGGGCAATAGGGGAACGATGGGGGTAGTAGTGGCTACCCAGTTCCGTGGCTCAGGGTTGTCAAGCCAGTGGTAGTCTGCGACGCGCTGTTGGTGTGTCTGACTATGCCACCCGTGGATTGCGGTCAGTGCGGACCGCCGCTGCCAGGTAGACCGCTCGGGCTGATGATGTATGCAGCTGGGATAGTGTGACTCCCCACGGGAAGAGTGCGGCCCCAGGGCAGTATAATGAAAGATGGGGGTGATGGTGTAGGGCGTCCCTGTACCGTTAGTGCTGGAGGAGCAAGGAGCACACAGACAACAGGTTACAGTCCAGGGTCTTTACTTAGGCAGCCAGGCCGCTCCAGGGATGTAAGGCAGGGAAAATGGCATCACCGCTGCTGCAGCTGTGCTGGTGGTAGTGGGTGCCTCTGTGTCCGACATCTTCCTCCCCCCTAGTTAAGCGCGGCCTACCTTCCGACGATCCTCTTCTGTAGGCCGCAGCTCCGCTGATGCTGCTCCGGACGAGGACCTTGCGTTGCATCCTGGTGACGTCAGCGTCGCTCTCTCTCCCTTCCAGGACCTTGCGCAGCGTCGGTGCGTGGGGCGGAGCTTCGGGTCTCGCGCGGTTTGGACGTCCACTCCCTGCTTCTTCCCGCGCGGCGTCCTGAAGATGGCGTCTGATGGTGGGAAAGCGGCTGAAGATGGCGGGAACCGACGGAAGATGGCAGGAGACGGCTGGAAATGGCGGGAAACGGCTCCGGACGGAGGGAAACCTCTTTTCAGGTGCGTGTATAGTCTTTTTCAGGCATGCAATACCCGTTTGTGGCGGGTTGGTTACTATCCTGCCGACTACGCCAAAGCTGACTCGCCCCCTGGGCCATGGGGCACTTGGATCCGGGCAATAGGGGAACGATGGGGGTAGTAGTGGCTACCCGGTTCCGTGGCTCAGGGTGGTCAGGTCAGTGGTAGTCTGCGAAGCGCTGTTGGTGTGTCCGACTACGCCACCCGTGGATTGCGGTCAGTGCGGACCGCCGCTGCCAGGTAGACCGCTGGGGCTGATGATGTATGCAGCTGGGATAGTGTGACTCCCCACGGGAAGAGTGCGGCCCCAGGGCAGTATAATGGAAGATGGGGTGATGGTGTAGGGCGTCCCAGTACCGTTAGTGCTGGAGGAGCCAGGAGCACACAGACAACAGGTTGCAGTCCAGGGTCTTTACTAGAACAGGTGAACTGACCCACAAACAGTCCCGGCTAGGAGGGGACCTGGATGTCTGAGAGCAATTGGGAAATTGGCCCTGGTCAGGGTGAGGGTGTAGGCCTACCGTGCTCTCTGCGCTCCTTCTGGCTATCTCCTCCTGGTAGGGTAACAGCCCACGGTCCCGAGCTCACCGTGTCCTCTCGCCCGTATGGTTTGCAACGTGGGTTCCTTTCTACTCCCGGCCTGGTACGGCTCTGCTGGTCCCTTCTGGTGTGGCAGAACCTCCGGGCTTCTTAGGCCAAGGAACATACAGTCCCCTGCGGACTGGTTATCTGCTGTAGGACGTGGAATCCTCACAGCCTCAGACGCCAAAGTCTGGTAAATTTGGTTCTTTATCTGCCAGGACAGGCGTACTTCACCTCTTGTCCCTGGCTTGTGGCTCTCCTACTGCCACACGTCCTCTTAGGGTGAAATACAACTGTCCCTCACTGCTCTGGGACACCTCTCAATCCAGAGACAGGTCGTCCAGTTCTCTCTAACCCTGCCCCCAGTTCCAGCTTTTATAGGGGCAGCCTGCTCCCCCTACTGGCCTCAGACAGGAGTTATTGCATGCTAATCTTCCCCAGACCAGAGAACCTCCCCCTTGCTCTCAGACACAGCTTTATTATATTTGTGGCATCCAGGCCAGGGTGACACATTTTCACTTCCTCGTTTTGGTTTGCCCTATCACATCTTGGTAGGGGCTATTTACATTCTCCTGGCACATGCAGTCTTTGCTGGCTATATTCCAAGTTAGATGGATGTTTGGAGTCCAAGCTCCAGAGTGAAGGATTATCTCGCTGATGTTTTCTCTATTGCTTCTCCTGCGGTTTGTTTGCATATTCCCCATCTCAGCTCTTTTCCCATTTTATCACATTCAGGGTCTGGGGTTTTTCACATATATCAAAGGTCTTTTTAGGTTCCTCTCTTTTCCTTCTGTCTTTTGTATTTATGACTGTGTAAACACTTCTTTAGCCCTGTGTCTCACCCTCGGTCTGTGTGCACTCTGTTCTTTTGTTGTGGTTTTGGGTTACATTCTGTGTATAGTTGAGGGTGCAGTTAAGGACACTCAGGGTCAGTCGACGTGAGTGGAAGCGCCATTGTGTAATTTTAAGGTGCCAACCTCCATGGTCAGGCAGGGATAAATCAGGGTCAGGTTACGGATTGCCTAGTCTGAGTGTTAGGGCTCAGTCATAACAACAGCAAGTGCAATACATGCTGCCCTTGACATTGGGCAGCATGTATCAGCTTACAGGTTCTCCTTAAATGTGGTTTTAAAAAGGTATTTCTAAAAGATAAGCCATATATGTTTGGTAGGTGCAGGATAGGCACCAAAATTGCTGTATTCAGGCAGGAAATGAATGCTGAGTTGGCCATGCAAACTTTTCTACTGTTTTATAGAACGTAATGGAGAAAGATCCTACAAGAGGCCTTTGTAAGATTCAGAAATTGCAATGTGATGCTATTGTTGCTTCAGCCACCAATTATTATTTTGAAAAAATAAATCGCTCACTGTGCAGTGAATGAATAGATCTGTCCTTTGTATGTGATAGGTACTGTTTCAAATACTGCAGACCATCAGGAAATGAACCCACGAAAAATAAAGTTGATCGGCACATCTAAAAATTAGATAAAAACTTCAATTTTATTCCATAAGTATCAAACAATTAAAATTCACATGCTAGTGATAGAAAAAATACTCTGCGTTTCCGGCGCTGTGTGCGCCCTTAGTTATAGAGAAACTTTCTCTATGACTAAGGGAGGATACAGTGCCAGAAATGCGTCAGAGTGTTTTTACTATCATCAGAATGTGAGTTTTAAGTCTTGAGTCCTGAGTTTTTTTAGTCTTTGTTAAACCTTAATCACACGTTTTTCTGTTTTACATCTGCAAAAGAAAAGACCGTTTTTTCATATATGTCAGGGTTTTCCAACCTGTGGCTCGGGAGTCACATTTGGCTTGCGGGCAAATTATGTGTTGTCTACCAGATTGGTGCATGAGCACTAAGTCTAGCAAACAGTTATAAAGAGAAGGTCTTCAGATGGTGACTTTTGTGAATAGCCTGGCACAGATGAGAAGATGTGACTGCCATACACTGGCCATGGAGGGAAGATAAATATGATAAGCTGAAAATAGGATGACACTGCCAGTTAGAAGGGTGCTCGAAGCTGGATGCAATAATGTGACATGCGTTCTTGATGTAAGAATACCAAATGAGGGAAGGGAGGAGTTGGTTGGGAACCCCTGGATGGTAAGTATACTTCCTGCAAGGAAATGGTACACAAGGTCTTGGTGTGCCTTCTGTGGAGAAAGTTTCGGCTGTTATACCAGTAATGGGGGACTCTGGATGTCACTATTGGGGGAAGAAGGTGCTGCATGTGGCTCACCACTATCTCTCAGAGCTTAATGTGGCTCTCAAGGTAAAAAAGGTCGGGGATTTATGTGCTGGTCCATTTTATCCTCTTGCCTTCCTTGTGTTCATTATTAGCATTATTTAGTCAAGTACTGTTTTATTGTACATAAAACAATTGTATGAAGGTTTCCTCTGTGTCTCTTAGAAATTGGTCCATGAAAAACGGACAGCACATGTATGACCTCCGTGCACTGTTAATGTTTATCACAGTGGATATGTGAATAACCCAAAAGAATATAATGTGCTCATTCAACACAAACACTAGTGTCTGAAAAAGACCTAATGGCCATCAATCACCTAGTAACACATGGTTACAGTAAGCTTGCTTCTCTCTGCCTGGCCAAATCCCAGTAGTGAAGAATGCCCTGTAGGCCGGAGGGTCACTTACACAGGGTCTGTAGGGCTTACGATATGGTAGTGCATCACTACCTAAATAAAGTCTCTATTAATTCAGGGGCTCCAATGGCACACCTGTCAGCCAGGTACAGTAGCTCTCACTGGAGCCAAGCTCTTGGCTGTTAGTCACTTCCCATCATTTCACATTGTCTCATGGGTGGCTCTTTTCCTTAGGCCTCTGTTAGCAGTGTCGAACCTTGCATGGCTGCTTTGCTCTCCAGTCAGTCCGGACCGTCTCTGTGTCTCCTTCTCTTGATCCTGTGTCAGCCAGAATTTCTCACAGCACACAGATGAACACACTACTTGTCCAAACTTTCTCCCTTTCATGCCAATTACTTCTCAAAATAGTGTCTATACTGGGAACAGAATTATTAGGCAAGTGAGTATTTTGACCATATCATAATTTTTATGCAGATTTTCCAACTCTGCGCTGTACACTCTATCAGGGTGTCCAGAATTACTAGGCAGCTTGTTTTCCTTAGGCAAAATGAGCCAAAGAAGAGATTTAACTGATTCTAAAATGTTAAGAATTGTTACAAGTCTTGCAGAGGGATGCAGCACTCTTGAATTGCTAAAATATTGGGGTGCGGTCACAGAACCATCAAAAGTTTTGGTTCAAAAAGTCAACAGGGTCGAAAAAAAACATGTTGAGAAAAAAAGCTATGCAAATTGCCTCTTCAAAGAGGAGGACGACTAGAACTCTAGCGCCACCTATTGGAAGTAGCAATCCTAAAAGTCAATATCGACCCTTTAACCAGCCTTGCCACATGACTTAGGATAAAGGCCAAACCAGAATCTCAATTTGCTGACACGGTGTTTCAGGGTATTGCTCCTTGTCAGTGCAAAGTATGAGATCTGATTTGGCTAGGTGAGAGGCTTAAGACGCCAATAGTTAGCACTAGAGTTCTTGTCTCTTCCTCTATGAAAAGACAATTTGCATATTTAATTTTCCAGAGGAAGCCATTATCCTCCAGTGGCTTTATTCCAGATATTCAACCTCCTTGGAGGGCCCAGAAGTACAAGGTATTCAGTGCTCAGAAACACGGCTGAGGAAAGGACGGCTGAAACCCGACCACCATTGAATAAGTCATAGAAGGTGAAATGTCAAGACTGGGCACAGAGACATCTGGAGACAGATTTTTATTGACTGATGAGATGAGAGCAACTTTTGACTAACCACATGGTTGGGGCCATGGTTGCATCAGTAATGGGCACCGACCTCCAGTTCCACTCAGATGCGAGCAAGGTAGAAGTGGGGGGCGCTGCTATGGGCTCGTATTATTAAGGATGAGCTAGTTGAAGCTATAAATAAAAAATAAACTACTCTAATATTGGCTTGGAAGTTTTGTGCCGATTACTTGGTGCCCACTTTTTTTACTGGCCTCCCTTCATGGGCTACCATTGTGATATACTGTATGTTTCCTACCCGCGGCGAGGATGGCACCATCAACCATGAGATACTTCATTATCTGGCAGCACCTTCCTCTAAGCAGTACATGCTACTCGATAGTATTGTGCCTATATAGCACAACCCAACAAGGTGAGCACTCAAAGGAAAGGAGATCTTTTTTTATTACCCCTCTGTGTTAAGACATACTAACCAGATGCTGTGCACTCTCCTGCACTGTAATTTCTTCTTCTATTGGGGTGCAATAAAAAGTTCTGCAATGTTCTAATGTACGGTATTTTGTGTTTCTTCTCTTCAGCATTTTAAATATTCTATTTGCAATTAATGAATGAGGAATTGTTCTAAATATTTGGAGCTTTCAACTGTTTCAGAAACTGTTAATTGTTTCAATGATGCTTTTTATTTTGTAAAGAGTTGATCTTGTAAGCAGAGATCTTGGAAACTGTCAAGCACTGAAACGGTATGTTGCTAATCTTTTCATCATAACATGAATAAATTGTTTTTACATAATACTGAGAAATGTTTTTAAAGGAAATCTGTCATATTGGACATGCAGTTAGATTTGCAAGTAGTTTATTGTAGAGGAAGAGGAGCAGAGCAGACAGCTATAATGTTTCGTTGGCAAATATTAAGTACCACCACCTATCTCTTGGTTCTCCTACCTCTCTGAAGGCTTGTTCAGTGTATAAAGTGCTGGTCTTTTTTCCCCAGTTCCACAGGGTCCAGTCCTAGATGATCTCATCTTTTCTCTGTATACTGCCCTTATTGGACAAACCTCCCGCAGAATTGGTTTTCAGTAGCATCTCTTTGCTGGTGACACCCAGTTATACACCACTTCTGACATCAACCCTGCATAATGACAAAATACCTCTGTTTCTCTGTCCACTGTCTGTCCTCCATCTACCTAAAACTGAATTTGTCAAAAAATGAACTCGCGTTTCCTCACTCAACTAATCTACCTAAACTCAATATTGCCATTACTGTTTGTTGTTCTACCATAACTCTAAAGCAGAATGCCCGCTATTTTGGGGTTATATTTTACTTGTATCTTTCAGTCACTCCCCACATCCGATCATTTGCTTGCTCATGTCACCTGCACCTGAAACACAAACATCTTTAGAATCTGACCTTTTATTACCTTTAACTCTGCAAAAACTCTTTCTGTTGCTCTGATTCATTCTTGCCTGGACTATTGCAAATCTCTACTAATCCCTCTAATAATCCCTCTTTTTAAACTTTCCCTCTCCAATCCATCCTGACTGTGACAGCCAGTATCATATTTCTGTCCAACCTCTACACTGATGCCTCCACCCTGTGCCAGTCATTGCACTTGTTGCCAATCCACTACAGAATATAATATAAACGTATCACTCTCACCCACAAAGCTCTCCATAGTTCTGCGCCTCCCTACATCTCCTCCCTCATCTCTGTCTACCAACCTATTTGTACTCTCTGTCGCGGTAACTAACGACCAAAAACTAATATCCTTTATAATCTGAACCTCCCACCCCCATCTCCAGGACTTTTCTCGTGTTGCACCAGTTTTCTGGAATGCACTACCCTAGACAACTAGGTTAACTAACAGTATGTAGTTTTACGTGTGCCCTAAAAACACAATTCTCTATACTGACCTATCGCCTCACCTCACTAATCTAACTCTTCCTTGTTCTCCTTTCTAAAATTTTCCCCAGAATCTAGTCCTTCTTATCATCTGTTTCCACATCCTCAATGCACTAAATAGCACTTTGTATCTATACTTGTGCAGATACTGGTTGGTGACTGGTTCATGCAGCATTATTTCAATGCCCCTATTTATTATATTGATGGCTGGACCCTACATGACAAGCACTTTTTTACCCTTTGTGTCACCCCTATTCTTCATGAATTGTAAGCTTGCAAGTGGGGCCCTCACTCTTCTTGTTATGTGTTGAATTATGTGTTACTCTGTAATGTATTTTTTTTCATATGCTTCCTCTGAGTTGTAAAGTGCTGGGGAATATGTTGGCACTATAGAAATGAAGATTATTATAGTACAACTTGCATTTCATTAACATGAAGGGAATATGTCAATAGAATTTAACCTCCTCCCGAAAACTATGTATATGTTACTGTAAAAGTCAGAAGGCCGGTAAAACCTAGGATTTACCGATCAATCTGGACATTTACCGAGGCCGTCGGTAAAAGCTCAAAATGAAAAGTAAAATTGGACTTTTACCTGTGAAGTCTTGGTAAATGTTAACATTTACCGTCGAGCGTGGTAAAAGTCAGAAATATCAGGTGTGAAGATGGAACATTTGACTTTAACCAAGCGCAGTTGGTAAATGTGCACATTTACCACGGCTTCTTGGTAAATGTAGCTGAGAAGGGTGTAAGAGTCAGAATTCTGTGACTCAAAGTTACTTTTACCAACACATGCTGGTAAATGTAAAGATTTACCAATTCGCCCAGGTAAAAGTCCAAAATCTTTCGTTTATATGGAATACATCTGACTTTTACCACAGCTGTTGAGAAATGTTAAGATTTACCAAGACTTCACCGGTAAAAGTCCAATTTTACTTTTCATTTTGAGCTTTTACCGACGGCCTCGGTAAATGTCCAGATTGACCGGTAAATCCTAGGTTTTACCGGCATTCTGACTTTTACAGTAACATATACATGCATGTAGTTCTTTTAAAGACAAGTTCAGCAATTATACCTTTATATGACCAGCCCAGGGGCGGACCTACCGCCCGTGCAGCCGGTTCATTGAACGGGGGCCCCCGAGGGAGAGGGGGCCCCTCCAGCCTCCAGCAGGACAGCCATCAGGGCATGACTGCCTTGACTCCAGCATGGGGCCAGGCCGGTTAGAGACCCGTTGGGGCCCCACTTTTGTGCGTCTCCTCATGGGGCCCCCCCTGCAGGACCCCCCGCCGTCACATGACCGGAGATGTCCCTGCGCTCAGCATGGGCCCCCGGCCCCATGCTGAGCGCAGGGACATCTCCGGTCATGTGACGGCAGTCGGCACAATACTTACCCCTCCCCGTGCCTCCGCAGCGTCTTCCGCGTCTTCTGGCTGTGACGTCTCAGGTCAGAGGGCACGGTGATATGTTAACACCGCTCGCGATCTCTCCTGAGCTGTCACAGTGGGAAGACACGCGCAACGCTGGAGTCCGGATCAGCATCAGGTGAGAAGCGAGGTGAATATTTGATTTTTTTTTTTATGAATGGGGGCATTAGGCATTATATGGTGGGGGGAGAGTGGGTGTGACATCCTGCATGGGGCATTATATGGGGGGGTGACATCCTGCATGGGGCATTATATGGGGGGGTGGTGTGACATCCTGCATGGGGCATTATAAGGGAGGGGGGTGTGACATACTGCATGGGGCATTATATGGGGGGGTGACATACTGCATAGGGCATTATAAGAGGGGAAGGGGGGAATTGACGTCCTGCATGGGGCATTATAAGGGAGGAGGTGTGACATCTTGCATGGGGCATTATTAGAGGGGAAGAGGGGAATTGACATCCTGCATGGGGCATTATAAGAGGGGAAGGGGGGAAGTGACATCCTGCATGGGGCATTATAAGGGAGGGGGGGTGACATCCTGCATGGGGCATTATAAGAGGGGGAGGGGGAAATTGACATCCTGCATGGGGCATTATAAGGAGGGTGGGTGTGTGACATACTGCATGGGGCATTATAAGGAGGGGGGGTGTGACCTCCTGCATGGGGCATTATAAGGGAGGGGGTGGTCTGACATGCTGCATGGGGCATTGAAAAGGGGGGAAGTGACATCCTGCAAGGGGCATTATATGGGGGGGAGAGGTGACATCCTGCATGGGGCATTTTATGGGGGGTAGAGGTGACATCCTGCATAGGGCATTAAAAGGGGGGTGTCATCCTGCATGGGGCATTATAAGGGGGGAACAGCCTGCATGGAGCGTTACATGGGGGCCAATATTCTGTATGGAGCGTTATATGGGGGTCAGTATTCTGTATGGAGCGTTATATGGGGGACAGTATTCTGTATGGAGCGTTATATGGGGGACAGTATTCTGTATGGAGCATTATATGGGGGACAGTATTCTGTATGGAGCATTATATGGGGGCCAGTATTCTGTATGCAGTGTTATATGGGGACCAGTATCCTGTATGGAGTGTTATATGGGGACCAGTATCCTGTATGGAGCATTATATGGGGACCAATATCTTGTATGGAGCATTATATGGTGCCCATAATACTGTATGGAGGACTATACTGTCCGGTCTGCACTGTGCGCTGCAAGGGTTTGCCGGTTTCTGAGCTATTGTAGAATTTACAATAGATATCGCTCATGTAATGTAGTAAGTGAAATCCTTGGCCTTGTACTATATATATATTTCTCTGCGGTATCTGTGCATCATGAATCATGGTATGTGTTAAAGGGGCCCACTGAATCTCTGTCGCCCAGGGCCCACAAAAACCTAGAGCCGGCCCTGGGGGTAAGTATAACAAGTTTTATTTTTTTTAAATACAATTAATTAACTAGGAGTGGGGGGAATCAGAGATGCACAGGGGAATGAGAGATGCACGGGGGGGGGGGCCTTCATGCCCCCAATGAAGGGCAGGGGGGGCCCCAAAAAAAATCTTGCACAGGGGCCCACTACAGTCTGTGTCCGCCCCTGGACCAGCCTGTTCCTCTGTTGCTGAGAAATCAGCATTTGAATTGATATTCAAATTAGGCTGAAGGACTATGGTAGATCTGAAGCCTCTGTCACTCCAGAGGTACTGCTGGACAGGGAATAGAGCTGGAGTGATAGAGGTTCAGATCTACAAATAGTTATTCAGAGTCACTTGGCTTTTCAATGCTTAGGAGTAGAGTGGTTGGTCCTATTCATTGACTGAAGACTCTGTATGCACAATCATACATTGATTACTATCAATCATTGAGTTAGGTCATTAACTGGACTCTAAACATAAAACTGAAAGAGCTTTTAATCAATACATTTTAAAGTATACTGAAACATTTCTCTCAAAAGTGTACACCGATCTTCTCAATCCCTGCTGCTTCATAACATAATGCCCACAAAAGCTGGCACATCTTAAGTCATGGGTTTGTGTGACTTGCAGAAATAGAGCTGTTTCTTTAAAAGCATTCAGCAACTATTAGAAGTAACACAAGCACAGGAGACAGGAAGTGTTGTGCTCCAGAAGCATCCAGCAACTAGAGGGGTTAACACAGCCACATGAGAAGGGGAGTGTTTTAGCAGAGCCCCAGGGGGATTGTGGGGAAGTTGTTTACTGTCTGGCCGGAGCCGAAGAGAAAGGTGGCTTATGATCTGTATCTCACAGAAGGCAAGGGAACAGAATTCAGGTTAGGAGGGAAGCTAAACAAAGATCAGTTAGACTCCCTCAGCTAACAGTGTGGAGTATTATCGGCCAGGAAGATAAGGACTAGAAGGAAGCCTGTCATAGAGATCATCTCCCTCATTACACCCTTCCCCCCTCCATCTCCATGCAGGATAAAGAATGCTGTGTACTATTGTGAAGGAAAAGCCTGTGGTTGTGTATGCATTAAAACTGTGCTGTACTGTGCTACCGGATAATAGACTGTGTACTAGTGACGCCTCTTTCTCGAAAGAGCCCTTTTAGTTTACCCTGGGTGATGGGGGACTCGGAGTCGGGTCCTGTGATGAAGAGATGGGGTGCAGCCGTGGCCCGGACCCAACACGTGCTCAGGGCCGTCACATTAAAAAGAGATGGTGTGGGCTCATCCGGGTTGAGTGGCTGATTAACGACTACGCCACCTGTGGTGCCTGGTGAAGGGCCACCAGCGCCGCTGCAGTCCGCTGAGGCCTGGTGTTATGGCGGCCAAAGTTCTTACTACTCCCCACAGGCGGAGCAAGGCCTCAGGGCAGAGGGACAGGAGGATGGGGATAGTAGTAGAGGGAGATGGGCGCCGCGTCTTGCGGTGTAGCACAGAATAAACAGTCCGGAGGCCATAGGGCTGAACTTCCAAGGCTTTACTCACTTTAGAGATGGCAGAAGGAAGGCGACTCCCTGCTCCTCATGGGGTCCTGCGGTCACCAGGGACGGGGGTCCGACAACCTCCGAGTAAGTCCAGCATTCAGTCGGGACCCTACTGCAGAGTGTTCCTGAACTACAGACCGAATCCTTTCCTGTCCGTATGTGTGCAAATAGGCCGGGTCTCCCTCTGAGCTCCTCTCAGAACAAGGGCACGGGTGGCAGCTCCGCTCCGTCCGATACCCGCTGGGATCCTCTGGGCCTACCGGGCTTTCCCGTCCAGGACGTAGAGTAGCAAGGTCGGGTGTCGGGGGCCGGTACCCCTTTTGCAGCCGGAGTCCATCTGAATATATCAGCATGGCGAGGACAGGTGGCGTACACCGCTCCATCTGCATCCTGCCTGGGATCCATTTGCTGTGGAGCCACACTCTTAAGCTCCGGGCCTTTTTGATCCTGGTCAGTGGCCGGGTTGAGACATTCCGTGTCTACAACCTAACCCTTGTCCCAAGGCCAGGGTACGAGGGCTGTGTCCCTTGCCGGTGCAGGCCCACACAGGATCTGCGCTCCCGGAAGGAGGTCACAGTACACACAGTATTTGACAGCACAGAAAACAACCGAAAAAGACCAAGATCAAAGATGGCTTTTTATTAAATATGAAATTTAAAGAGTAACTAACTTGTAAGTCCTCCACCCTCACGCACTAACTGGTTCCCCTCACTCTTGGTTCCCCAGTCTCCCTGTAACCAGGGGAGCAGCACCTAGTGCATAATAGCTCCCTCTGGTGGAGAAGTGTGGTGTTGGATGCAAAAGGTTAGGTTCCGACTATCACACTGTCCTTACGTCAGAGGAGGAACACTACACTCCATTAAAGAAGTGCAGCATCCCTGTGGCGGTCGAACCCTCAGGGGCGCCACATACTGCTGTGCTGCAAAGGAGACTGTAGTGTTATTACTGGAGCCTATTGCTCAAAGAGACATTTTCACTGGCCGTGCCTCATTAAATGTTACTGTTCTACCGTTTATGAAGACTCTTGTCAGATGTGTCTGGTCAATAAATGAATCTATCGTGTGCCTGAGAGAAGCTGCAGCCTATGGTCGCCATGAGTAACGGTTCCCCCAGGATTCCAACGAATTCATGTAACCAGTCTCAACCCTATCTGAACTTAGGCGGCGTGCGTGTAACATTGGTGAATCCTGAGTGGGAATTAGCATGTAGAGGGAGAAGAGGAAAAGTGTCTGGAAAAACTCAGCAGCACAGCACCTCACCTCAACTCTGCTACACCAGTTAAAGGGGACCAGCCCTAAAGAAAAAACTCACTAGCAGCAATGGATGTGGAAATACAAATGGACAGAATTAGTGAGCTGCTTCTTCAGTTAACTTGTGAAGAATTGAGAACAGTAGCAGAACATGTAAAGATGTCAGTAGAACACATTTCCAAAGCAGACAACTGTTAGCTTCCATTAATGCAAAAATAGATGAGCTGGGGGAGAAATAAGCTGAAGACGTCATGGGGACATTTCTCCAGGAACTAACACAGTTTCTAACCAGGTTGAAGTTGGAGGATGGAGGGGCGGCACCAATTACCAAAAGCGGGAATCTCAGTCCACAGACTGAACTACAGGAATTGAATGAACAATTCAAAGCACTAACAACAGCCCTGCAGGAATCGACTAAAACCTCTCATCGGGTGATAGACTCAGACAGGACCTTTAACCTGCTCGGGTTAGGTAAATCAGGGAGACAGTCCTCTCTAACACCACAAATCACCATAAGGAAAGAATTCAAGATCCTGGGACAGATTGGAGAGTGTGAACAGAGAGACTGTCTTATAGGAACTTGTTGCAACAGATCGATGCAGGCTTACAGAAAGGCTACCAGCCAGATGAGATCGTTGAGGGGGTGGTGAAAGCAATCAGCGCAGGTGTGAACCTCCGTAGTATGCTAGAAATGAAAAGTCAATTGACCTTGCAACAGCTGAAGATGATTTTAAAAGGGCACTATAAAGAAGAGAGTACTTCAGAATTGTTCCACTGACTCATTAACCTCTCACAGAAAAATAATGAATCACCCCAAAGTTTCTTGTTCAGAGCAATTGATCTGAAGGATAGACTGCTGTTTGCATCCAGAGATGTAGAAGCGGAAGAGAAGTTTGATGCTGGACTAGTCCAGAAGAAGTTCTTGAGATCTTTGGGAACGGGATTAATCAGCAAATATATCAAGTTGCAGCTGAAACAGTACCTAGAAGGTCCTGGCATTTTGGAAAAAGTCCTAATTGAAAAAATGAATGAGGCCGCTAGTTTGGAGTCAGAGAGAGAACAGAAGTTAAAGAAAGGCTCTGCTCCTAAAATCACTAAAATGAGTCAGCTGAAGTTGGAGACCCCCGGTGGCCAGTCCAAAGATCATCATAGAGACCCTCCAGTGCCACCTCTGAGAGGGAACCTTAAATCACCAACAAAAGAGAGGACAGCCAGCGCTGACTGGGAGGAAGTAATAAGAGAACTGCGAGCCGAGTTGATTGAAGTGAAGAAGTTGATTTGTTCCAGGCCAGAACCGGTATCCCTCAGACCCAGGAGAGGGTTCCAAAACAGAAGATACCCAGCTTGTGAAGCGTGTCGTTCATCAAATCAGAGTACGGTGTGTGTCCACTATCTAAGATGTGGCGAGGAAGGACATTATGCCAAGGAATGCCAATGGTCACAGTTGCTTTGGTTTAAAGACAGGAGGTTACCAGTGCGGGTCGACTGGTAACCGCGACACGGAGGAGGCCCCAGAAGCAAACCCAAATTTCACCAAACCCCAGAAAGGCACATGAGGTCAGTAGTATCCCCAAGTGTGTTCCCGTCAAAACAGTTGCAAGGGAGACAGGGGCATCAGTTACTTAATACCCAGTGCGGTTGTCAAATGATGTACTCCTGGGAGGAGGATTACTCGGTCAGTAAAGATAGCCTCATCAGCCTAATCGGTGAATGGTGCTTTATACAGTGCCAGCTAGATGGACTCCTAGTAAAAGCACTGTGGGACACAGGAGACCAAGCGAGCCTTTTAAATGAAGAATGGAGAAGGCGCTACCTGCCACACACAAGCCTTCGGTCACTAAAAGAACTCTTGGGACCAGTGGAACGCCACAGCAAAGCCATCAACCAGACCGAAATCCCTTTCATAGGCTGGGTGGAAGTGACTTTCCAATTCAAGGCCACGAAGAACAGCAACACTATCGAGCTTTTGGTACCTTTTCTAGTGACAAGTGATCAGAACGTGACAGAAGATCCTTTCCTGGGTTATAATGTAATCAGTGAGGTCATCATGAAACACAAGGCAGGGGCGCTGGTGGTGGATGCAATCGCCACATCGCTCGCCATACCCAACGCCGTGGTAGAAAACGTGATTCATAGAGTAAAGAAAGCACAGAATACAATGAACCTAAAAGAAGTCAAGGTAGGCTTGCGCCCAACCATCATCCCTGCAAACCAAATGGTGGGGGTGAGGTGTGGAGTCCGGGTAGAACCAGGAAGAAAAATCCAGAAAAGACTGTTCGTGCTAAAAGACTCCTCAGAACTTCCGGAAGGCCTAGTTCCAGGTGAGACTGTGCTTACGATTCCTACTAGTGGGTTTGCTCGAGTGACAGTACCGGTGATGAATACTATGAAACACGAAATTAGACTAGATCCAAAGACTGTGTTAGGTCACATCAAAACCGTTAAAACGGTACATCCAGTCAGTGTAAGACCAGCCCAGGGGTCTACAGTGAATTCAGTCTCCCCATCAAGGAACAGGAGTTGCCCAGGGGAGAAAATTGTGCAACCCACCTTCTGGGACCCCTGGGATCCCCCAGGAACTCTGGAACACTTGTGGGCTCAAGATCTAGCGGTAGCAAAACAGATGCCAAGAGAAGAGTGTCATGCGTTCTCCAAAGATGACTCTGATATAGACTGTATCCCGTCGTTTGAAAATCAATTTGAAAGACACAACCCCAGTAACCAGAAGTTACATGTCTGTGCCAAAACCATTACATTGTGAAGTGAAAAAATCAATAGAGGTTGGGTCTCAAAGTCGAAGTCGTCTTATTCCTCTCCTATTGTCTGTGGAAGAAGGACGGTACGTTGAGACTATGTTGTGATTACCGGGAACTAAACCGAAAGTCAGTACCTGATCGACACCTGATACCAAAGATCCAAGATATGCTGGATAGTCTATCAGGAAGCACTTGGTTCTCTGTCCTCGATCAGGGTAAGGCATACCACCAAGAGTTTGTTGAAGAGTCCAGTAGACCCTTGAAAGCATTCATCACACTGTGGGAAATTATAAGAGTGGATCCGCATACCGTTTGGGCTCAGTTCAGCTCCAGCAGAATTCCAGAGAAGCATGGAGACATGTTTAGAAGGACTGAGGGATGATATCTGCCAGCCGTACTTGGATGACAATGTGGTACACAGCAAAACTTTCTGGGAGCATGTTGAACACGTGAGGACCGTATTACAACTGTATGAACAACACATAGTTAAATTGACCCCAAAGAAGTGTGAACTGTTCAAAAGACAAGTCCGATTTCTAGGGAAGATTGTGTCCGGAGAAGGACATACCATGGACCCAGTAGAAATCGCTCCGGTACTGGCCTTAAAAGACAAGCAAGTTGAAGCAGATATTAGGATTCCTTTCCTACTATCGGACTTACGTTCGGAACTTCTCCAGGATTGCCGTTCCACTATACCTCCTCTTGGGGGGGGCGACAGAGACAACAACACCCACGGAGAAAAAGAAGAACACATGTAGGACCGGGCTTAAAAGAAACAACGCTGTTTCGTCCCAGCAGCCCATTCTCTGGACAGCAGACCACCAGGAGGTATTGGAAGAACTAAGTAGACTACATGGTAAAACCACCCATCTTGGGATATCCTGATTTCAATTTACCATTTGTTCTTCATTGTGACGTTTCTCAAGTTGGACTGAGAGCTGCCCTGTATCAGCATCAAGATGGAAAAATCAGCCATTGGTTATGATTCTAGAAAGTTGACAGACGGCGAGAAAAATTACCATCTACATTCCGGAAAATTGGAGTTCCTGACATTGAAATGGGCTATCTGTGAACGATTTAGAGATTATCTCTACTACAGCAAAGAGTTTGAGGTATACACTGACAACAACCCTTTGACCTATGTTCTTACTACAGCCAAACTGAATGCAACAGGTCAGAGATGGGTCGCTGAACTAGCTGACTTCAATTTCAGCATCAAGTACAGGCCAGGAAAATGCAATGCGGATGCTGATGGATTGTCAAGAATGCCACTAAAGCCTGAGGAATTCATGCAAGAATGCTCGGAGGAAGTCAGTCTGGAAGCAATTGAGAGCACTGCCCAAGCAGTACAAGCTTATCAGGAAGAAGACACAACATTGTGGTGTCCATTGACGGTGAAAACCACCATAAAACCACCATAAAAGTGAGAGAACATGATCACCCCCAGTCTATTCAACAACTACCAAAAGGGAAAATCTATAGAGCACAACGGGAAGATCAGATATTTGGTAGAATACTACTTTATGTGGACCGAAATCGGTTTCCAACTAAATGAGAGAGAGACAATGAGTCACCAGCAGTATTTGTTTTAATTAAAGAATGGACAAAGCTCTACCTCAGTGAAGACGGCATCCTGTAATGTAAAGGAGGACAAAACCGGCAGTTGGTACTACCCAGAGTATTCCGTAGGTTGGTCTTCAAAGAACTCCATGAAAACGTGGGACACTTGGGAGTGGAAAGGACAACAAATTTGATCCGTGAACGTTTCTTCTGGCCGTACATGCAGAGAGATATTGAGAGGTACATGACCAGGGGGTGTGGGTGTCTGAAAGATAAACGTCCCAACACATCAACCCGTGCACCTATGGGCAACATCCAAATTACGTACCCGTTTGAGATGTTCTCAATAGACTTTCTACATCTTGAGACGTGCAAGGGTGGTTACGAATACATCTTGGTGGTGATGGACCATTTCACTCATTTTGTCAGGCATATGCCACCACCAATAAATCGGGTCGAATAGCGGCAGAGAAGATCTTCAATGATTTTGCTTTGAAGTTTGGGTTCCCTACGAGGTTACACCATGACCAAGGAAGAGAATTTGAGAACCAGCTCGCTGCCAAGCTAGGAAAGTGCTGTAGAATTCAAAGATCCCACACAACGCCCTATCACCCAGAGGGTAATGGACAAGTGGAACGTTTTAACCAGACATTATTGTCGATGCTGCGCACTTTAACAGCTGATGAGAAGAAATACTGGAAGAGTTCTCTGTAAAAAGTGGTACATGCCTAGAACTGTACAAAGAGCGATACAACGGGTTACGCACCCTTTTTTCTATTGTATGGACGATCGCCAAGACTGCCAATCGACATCATGTTCGATACTCCAGTGTCAGAGACTTACAGAACATATCCGGAGTATGTTCGGAAATGGAAGAACAGATGGCAGAGGCATACAACATAGTGTCCAAAGTGGTTACGTAAGGACAGAGCAAGAATAAGGAGTACTATGATCGAAAATGTTATGGAGCAGAATTGGCACCGGGAAGCCGGGTGCTAGTCAAAAATGTACGTGAGAAAGGCGGTCCAGGAAAACTTTGTTCATACAGGGAAGACAAGGTGTATGTGGTCGTAAGAAGGAAAGCTGATGACAGCCCAGTGTATGAAATCCGATTGGAAACGGGAGACAAGAAAACTATAATAGTCAATCAGAATTTACTACTACCCTTTGATTATTTCCCACCACAACAAGACTTCCCAGAAGTAGATCAACATCGTCGAGATCGTCTAAAGGACCACCACAAGCTGAAGCTCCGGAGGTGGATAGTGACCTTGAAAGTTCTGATGGAGAAGAACACACCATTGTATTTCTTGGACCAGCAAGGAGAGGGATGTACCATCCTCAGGAGAGTGAACTAAGTCCTGAGGCTCCAGAGTTCGTACCAAGGAGTACAGATGAAGTCCAATTCAGATCTGATGATCGAACACCGGCCCCTGATGAGACTGATCGACACTCAGGAGGAGCAGAATTACCAGACCGTGTGGAAACAAGCAACTCCGGAGAAGTACAGGAACTTACAGAGGCAGTTCCAGGAGCATCTGAGGAAGCACTAGAAATGAGTGCGGCAGAAGAAACTCCTGTGACCGAAGAACCCGTGGTATCTGAGGAACAACCCACCAGGAGGATGTCGACTTGAGAAGTGAGGAGGCCCGTGATGCTGACGTATGAGACACTTGGTAAACCGAGTCAAGTGCCAAGGACTGTCGACTGGAAACAGGTATCTCTGCCTGCGGACCAGGTAAGCCCACTTGAGTGGTATTTACCACCGAGTGACAGTATGGAAGATGTTGCCTGGTGGAAAGACTTGTTTTCATGCGTTGATTTTCCTTAAAAGAGTTTGTAGAAACAAAGAACTGTTAAAGCATAGAGAGAGAGCTGATTGAAGACGTACAAAAATCTCCAGCTGAAGAGATGCTGATTGTTTTAATTGTGTTAATTGTTTATTTCTTACAGGCATCCTACAAGAAAAAGGTCGTAAGATTAGGTTGTTATCAATGTTTATTAACGTTATACCAATTTCACAATGCCAATTTGTCTATAAAGTTATCCAATTTCACCACTATCTCAGAATTTGTCAGATTGACCAATCAAGACAAATATCAAGGACGACATTCAAAAAGGAGGGAAGAGTGTGACATGCAGAAGTAGTGCTGTTGCAGAGTGTGACATGCAGAAGTAGTGCTGTTGCTTTAAAAGCATTCAGCAACTATTAGAAGTAACACAAGCACAGGAGACAGGAAGTGTAGTGCTCCAGAAGCATCCAGCAACTAGAGGGGTTAACACAGTCACAGGAGAGGGGGAGTGTTTTAGCAGAGCCCCAGGGGGATTGTGGGGAAGTTGTTTACTGTCTGGCCGGAGCCGAAGAGAAAGATGGCTTATGATCTGTATCTCACAGAAGGCAAGGGAACAGAATTCAGGTCGGAGGGAAGCTAAACAAAGGTCAGTTAGACTCCCTAAGCTAACAGTGTGGATTATTGTCAGCCAGGAAGATAAGGGCTGGAAGGAAGCCTGTCATAGAGATCATCTCCCTCATTACACCCTTCCCCCCTCCATCTCCATGCAGGATAAAGAATGCTGTGTACTATTGAGTCCTTGTGAAGGAAAAGCCTGTGGTTGTGTATGCATTAAAACTGTGCTGTACTGTGCTGCCGGATAATAGACTGTGTACTGCTGTGCTGCAAAGGAGACTGTACTGTTATTACTGGAGCCTGTTGCTCAAAGAGACATTTGCATTGCACTGGCCGTGCCTCATTAAATGTTACTGTTCTACCTTTTATGAAGACTCTTGTCAGATGCGTCTGGTCAACAATTGAATCTATTGTGTGTCTGAGAGAAGCTGCAGCCTATGGTTGCCCTGAGTAACGGGTCCCCCAGGATTCCAACGAACTCATGTAACCGGTCTCGCCCATATCTGAACTTAGGCGGCGTGCGTGTAACATTTGCTTTAAATTATTCTTATATTTTTAGTAAATTAGAAAAATATCTAGATTGCATTGGACCATAGTTCTGGAGTCTCCAGGCAAACAGAATTTATCATGCAAGTAAAAAATGTTAGCTGTAAACCAGGGTTACCAATGTATAATGGGAGGGCATACTTTGCTGCGTGCACAAAATGCTCCACAGTATCCTGAGTGAGAACTTATTAATACATGTAGTTCAGAAAACTGGCCTTAAGAATTCACAAATTTTTGTGCAAGCCAAATTTGTTCACAACCTTTGTGACTTTTTTCAGTTTTGGCCAGTCTTGTTTTTTTTTCTAAAAAAAATAGGGAGGGATTAAAGCTGGGGGTGGAAGTGCAGAAGGCCGCTGTACAACAGTTTTAATTTATTTTACATCAGAGAATTGGTGTATATTATATTGCAAAACTATGCTAGCTGATATCTGCAAAAGGGGAGGGGAGGCAAACAGCCCCCAAACAGATAGACCAAGACAACATGGTTATAAATATACAAACATATTTTACTGATTAAAAAAAGCATACAAAATGAGGTGAATGGATAGCATACAAGGGGATACACAAGTCGACATCCCAGGAGCACACGACCAAAATATTATATATACAGTACAATATTGTGTATAATAGTATGTAGAGGAAATCAGGTATTAATTATATTAATGACCTAATCCTGTCTAGGGTCCTCATATATACCAGCATCAAAAAATACAACTAGCGGTCACTAAATCTATGAATATACATTCCAGTGTCTACCCATATCTGGAATAAGTAAATTACCTGAATAGTGTGGGGACCGCTGTGTAAGAACAAACGCCGGTGCCCCAACCTTGACCCACGTTTCGGCGAAGCCTTGTTCAAGGGGTGATTCAAGGGGTTGGGGCACCGGTGTTTGTTCTTACACAGCGGTCCCCACACTATTAAATTCAGGTAATTTACTTATTCCCAATATGGGTAGACACTGGAATGTATATACATAGATTTAGTGACCGCTAGTTGTATTTTTTGATGCTGGTAGATATGAGGACTCTAGACAGGATTAGGTCCTTATTATAATTAATACCTGATTTCCTCTATATACTATTATACACAATATTGTACCGTATATACACTGCTGAAAAAATAAAGGGAACACTTAAACAACACAATGTAACTCCAAGTCAATAACACTTCTGTGAAATCTACCTGTCCAGTTATGAAGCAACACTGATTATGAATCAATTTCTCCCGCTGTTGTGCAAATGGAACAGACAACTGGTAGAAATGATAATCAATTAGTAAGATACCCCCTATAAAGGAGTGGTGGATACCCCCTATAAAGGAGTAGTTCTGCAGGTGGTGCCCACAGACCATTTCTCTGTTCTCATCCTTTTTGCCTGTTGTTTTGGTCACTTTTTCATTTTGCCATTGCTCTCACCCCTAGAGGTGCAGTAGCATAAGGCGGTGTCTACAGTACAACCCACAGAAGTTGCTCAGGTAATGCAGTTCATCCAGGATGGCACATCAGTGCGAGCTGCGGCAAGAAGGATAGCTGTGTCTGTCAGCACAGTGTCCAGAGCATGGAGCAGATACCAGGAGATGTGGAGGGAGCCATAGAAGGGCAACAACCCAGCAGCAGGACCGTTACCTCCGCCTTTGAGCAAGGAGGAACAGGAGGAGCACTGCCAGAGCCCTGCAAAATGACCTCCAGCAGGCCACAAATGTGCATGTGTCTGCACAAACGGTTAGAAACTGACTCCATGAGGGTGGAATGAGGGCCCGACGTCCACAGATGAGGGTTGTGCTCACAGCCCAACACCGTGCAGGACGCTTGGCATTTGCCACAGAACACCAGGATTGGCAAAGTCGCCAATGGCGCCCTGTGCTCTTCACAGATGAAAGCAGGTTCACACTGAGCACATGTGACAAACATGACAGAGTCTGGAGACACTGTGGAGAGCGATCTGCTGCCTGCAACATCCTTCAGCATGACCGGTTTGGCAGTGGGTCAGTAATGGTGTGGGGTGGGATTTCTTTGGAGGGCCGCACAGCCCTCCATGTGCTTGCCAGAGGTAGCCTGACTGCCATTAGGTACCGAGATGAGATCCTCAGACCCCTTGTGAGACCATATGCTGGTGCGGTTGGCCCTGGGTTCCTCCTAATGCAGGACAATGCCAGACCTTATGTGGCTGGAGTGTGTCAGCAGTTCCTGCAAGATGAAGGCATTGAAGCTATGGACTGGCCCGCCCGTTCCCCAGACCTGAATCCGACTGAGCACATCTGGGACATTATGTCTCGCTCCATCCACCGTCACGTTGCACCACAGACTGTCCAGGTGTTGGCGGATGCTTTAGTCCAGGACTGGGAGGAGATCCCACAGGAGACCATCCGCAACCTCATCAGGAGCATGCCCAGGCGTTGTTGGTTAGGTCATACAGGCACGTGGAGGCCACACACAATACTGAGCCTCATTTTGACTTGTTTTAAGGACATTACACCAAAGTTGGATCAGCCTGTAGTGTGTTTTTCCACTTTAATTTTGGGGGTGACTCTAAATCCAGGCCTCCATTGGTTAATAAATTTGATTTCCATTGATGATTTTTGTGTGATTTTGTTATCAGCACATTTAACTTTGTAGAGAACAAAGTATTCAATGAGAATATTTCATTCGTTCAGATCTAGGATGTGTTATTTGAGTGTTCCCTTTATTTTTTTGAGCAGTGTATAATACAGTGTATTTTGGCCGTGTGCTCCAGGGATGTCCACTTGTGTATCCCCTTGCATGCGATCTATTCACCTCATTTTGTATGTTCTTTTTAATCAATAAAATATGTTTGCATATTTATAAACATGTTGTCTTGGTCTATCTGTTTGGGGGCTGTTTGCTTCCCCTCCCCTTTTGTTGTTGAGTGCATTAGATGACATAGTTTACTATACAGTATTAGATGGGCAGTACTTAATATGGACAATTTTGGTCAAATTCTTATACGGTATTTACTGCTTCTCTCTGTATGTTTCCTCCCATTAGTTGGTATCTGGTGTGGATTTTATTTTTCAAATAATACACTAAAGTGTGAGCACCCCCTTTAGGGATGAAAAATTCTAAACCACATATTACCCAGAGGGTAAAAGAAAACTTTTATTAGTTTTTTATTAAAAGTGGTCAATATTTAATGCTACTATAGTGGACTTGTATTGTTCCAATATATAAGGGAGTCTCCTAATATTGGAATCCCTCTCCTACAAGCTGCAATTATTTAACTTTTCTATATACATGTATTTTCAGACCTAGATCATGGCTGCAGTCCATTAATCCATGTAGTACTCTATAAATATATTTACTTCTCTTTCCTACAAGTACCACTAAAGAAACTAAAAAACACACATATATAGCTCCCCGACTAGTTTCACCTATACAGGCTTCCTCAGGGGGCCAGAGCTATACTCGTTCTAGGTCTGAAAATACATGTACGAGTAGAAAGGTTAAATATTTGTAGCTGGTAGGAGAGGGATTCCAATATTAGGAGACTCGCTTATATATTGGAACAATACAAATCCACTATAGTAGTTTTAAATATTGATCACTTTTAATGAAAAACTAATAAAAGTTATCTTTTACCCTCTAGGTAATATGTTGTTTAGAAATTTTAATCGCTAAAGGGGGTGCTCACACTTTGGTGTATTATTAAAAGTTATCTTTTAACATATCCCTTAAATAGGGTCTTTTTACCCTCTGGGTTATATGTTGTTTAGATTGTATTTTCTAACACTTATACTGAGCGCAAGATGCGCCAAATTCATTAGAAAAATATATATGCGCATTTAAGATCCATAGGTTCCTATAGATGACATGTCCACTTCAGTGCTTGCGGGATGATATAAAATTAAGGTTTTTATTCAACCAACGCGTCTTGGAGCCGGACTGGTGCCTTTTTCAAGGTAAAAAAATAAATATATGTATGTATAGATGTCATGCATTAGTTTCAATGTTGGTGATGGTGAGATCAGCTTAATTTAGGGAAATAAAAGAAAATGAGACAATGTTGCAGTATTCACCAAACTCCACAGACAACGGAACTTTTATTCACAAATGATTTTTTTTTTTTTTTTTACAGAGGTAGAACAAAATACTTTGTATATCTTTATTATGTACATATAAAGAGTCTAAAATTATCTGCAAGTCAGAAAGTACAGAAGAACTAAGCGATCTGTGACTAGATACAAGCATGCACAAATACACAAGTACTGATTATTATTTGCTGGTGTAACAATAGGAATTCAGATTTGCAATTAAAAAATACGAAAGGCTACTATAAGTACCTGGTTTATGAAAGTGTGCGTTCTGTACCCAGTCAGGTAAAATTACCTCCAATAATGATGCTGTCCATGCCAAAAGTTCAAAGTAATTAGGGAGACGAGCCAAGAGAGCGTGTGGTTGTTAAGCCACTGGATGAGACATGAACTCCTCTTGAAAAGAAGCTTGGGAGGAGAAACTCTTGGCACTTGAACCACCCGCTTTCTTTGCTAAGTCTCCTGCCCTCACTTTTAGATGGAGTTATAGACAGTACCATTACTAGAAGCAGCATTTGCAATAATCTATTTAGAAACATAGGAACAGTTTTAATTATCTGCCATGTCTGGTTTACTGAATTATTTGACATACGAAGGAAAAAAGTTCAATAAACTGAAATGCAACTTTGTGTGTACATGGTGGACTTGCTTCTTCAATTCCTCATTTTAATGATGATGAAATGAAAGATGAGTTTATAAGAAAATGTTTATAAATGGAAAGTAGTTGCCACAGTCCAACCATTCATGGTGGTTAGTTGTGATTGACGGTTAGGATTGTTCTTTTATGACTCCTATCTAGACAAAACTGCTCCTTTTTTATTGCAAAATTCTGCAAAAAATATGTGTTTTTTTGCAAGGAGATGGATCTTCCATCAAGGTTCATATTGTAAAATTATATGTATTTATAAGCAATATCTCAACACACCTTGACTATGTCAACTCACTTTCGTTTTGCAAGCTATCCTTTCTATTAGGGCTCATTCACAGGCCATATTTTCGGTCCGAGTGCTGTCCGTGAAAAGATTGGACAGCACTCGGATCAATGTTATTCAATGGGGAAGTGGAGATGACCGAATCTGTATGTGAAAAAAAGCATGCACAACTTTCTTCTGGAAATCGGGTTAGACTCAACCAAAGGGCTCCCTCACACCACCATAAAAATCGGATGAGTGTTATCCAGTTTTTTATTGGATAGCACTCGGACCAATGTAATGCAATGGGGCAGTGCAGATGAGTGATTTTTTTCACTTATAGAATCTGTCTGTGATTAAAATAGCGTGCTGTAATTTCACTCCGAAATCAGATGTGTGCGAGAAAACAATCGGATGCCTTACGAAGCCACAGTTTAATATCCGATTTTTACGGATACTTGCATTTCTTTAACATAGAAAACTATAAATGGTCTTGCAAATTATTAATAGCTGTTGCTGTAAAAAAAAAAACTGCAGACGGATGATAAGTGAGAATAATATCGTCCCACTTTTCTGGAGTAAACTCTGACCGATTTTTTTATACACTCATGTGAACCTATCCTCCCAGGTTGAAGGGCGCAGGTAAATCTGCCCTTCTGTATTAGCTAATGTCTGAGTAGGTGACGTGATGCCTCCAGTATGGAGGAGGGATGTGATTAGCACTAACTGGGGATACATTTTTCATAAACCCCATGTGTACAGTAGACGCTTTCTCAAAAGGTAGTTACACTACTAGATAATGAATTCCTTTGTGTGCCATTATTACTTAAAATGTTAATTTGACCACCATTTACAGATTATCATTTCCATGAAAAAAGTGAATAACTTTGTAAATAGGTGACATTAGTTATTTTGCACAGATACAAAGTTTCGCTCCATATATAACCACATTCTCACTTATGCTGGTCACTATTGGAAACACTCAGTAAGCTTGTTAACAGATATGTCATTAGTAGAGATGAGCAAACTCGAACTGTAAAATTCGGGGTTCATACCGGTGTCTGGTGCTGAACTCCAAAAACAGACTTCTGGAAGTCCATTTTAGAGTTCGGAGAGGAGAGACAGAGAGAAAGAGATTTTTCAGCTCCAAAGTGCAGGTCCCCATTGATTTTTATGGGGTTCGGTACCAGTTCAAGTTCAGATAAAAGTTCAGTTCTTGGACTACAGTTCGGGTGAACCCAACGAACCCGAACTTCCACGGATCCGCTCACCCCTAGTCATTAGCAGTTTAGCTGAGTACCTACAATACAGTAGGACGGTTCATTTTTGATCTAATTGCAGTACACTAACTGGAATAAAAATCTTTTTTGTAAGAATGCAAATAGCAGGCTTTGTGCAGACACTGAAGAAGCTGTATTGCTAGACTATAATATAGGCTATAATACTTAGATTCAGGTGGGCCTTCAAAAATAAACTAATGCGTAAATGAATTATGTCACTGAGACCACCAGAGACCATTTATTACTGTTAGCATGAAGGGAAGAAATAAATAAAAAATACCCGTTCTTCGATGGCGGATCATTTACCAGACTAGCCGGCTATGGGATGAACATAACATTCTTCATACTTGTGAAGATGAATGATTGCTTAAGAGAAATGTGGGGATGGTTGGTTTCATGTGCTGGGACCTTTACTACAAAACAGCAGCTAATAATGGTGAACAGTGATAACGCTCATGTAATCATAGAGCTCTAAATTCTCATTGTGCAAAGTATTAAAGTAACAAACTCACCCAAACTCTACATTTTAGATTCTTAACATCTCCTGTAAGTGTGATATATGGGTTATTATTAGTGTTGAGCATTCCGATACTGAAATATCGGGTATCGGCCGATATTCGCGGTATCGGAATTCCGATACTTAATTCCGATACTTTTACAATATCGAATACCGGAATTGGAAGTTCCCATAATGCCTGCGCTCTGCAGTGTCTCTGAAGGATGACAAGCTGGATGGCAGCGCTCAGCTGCGATCCAGCCTGTCATCAGAATGCCATCCCAGCGTGGGAGAATTCTCCTGATTGTTTAAAAGCCGGCGGGCGGTAAAAAGCCGCCGGCTTTTAAACAATCACACAGCCCCATACTGCTTCCCCGCAGCCTCCCACCCCGATCCTCCGCTCCCCTCGCCACCTCCCATCCCGATCGTAAGTTAGGACCGGGCGGGGAGCGCAGCACCAAGGAGCGGGGAGCGAAGGACCCGGGCGGGGAAGCCGGCAGTGAAAAGACTTCACCGCCGGCTTTCCCGTTCTGTGCTGCGCTTTCCCGCCGGTTATTTCAAATGAACAGCTGAGGTATCAGCTGATGCCGATCAGCTGTTCATTTGAAGTAGCCGCGGTGCCCTCGGAGGGTTCATGTGAGTTCATGCTTGACTGCATGAACTCACATGAACTTTCCCACGGTCGCACAGGTCAGCCTCACCTCCCAGACCCGTCATGATTGGTGTGTGTGGGTGTCTGTGCGGGTGTGCGCGGTGTCTGTGCGATGTGTGCGGTGTCTGTGCGATGTCTGCGGGTGTGCGCGGTGTCTGTGCAATGTCTGCGGGTGTGCGCGGTGTCTGTGCAATGTCTGCGGGTGTGCGCGGTGTCTGTGCGATGTCTGGGGGTGTGTGCGGTGTCTGTGCGATGTGTGCGGGTGTGTGGGGTGTCTGTGCGATGTGTGCGATGTCTGCGGGTGTGTGCGGTGTCTGTGCGGGTGTGTGCGGTGTCTGTGCAATGTCTGCGGGTGTGCGCGGTGTCTGTGCGATGTCTGGGGGTGTGTGCGGTGTCTGTGCGATGTGTGCGGGTGTGTGGGGTGTCTGTGCGATGTGTGCGATGTCTGCGGGTGTGTGCGGTGTCTGTGCGGGTGTGTGCGGTGTCTGTGCAATGTCTGCGGGTGTGCGCGGTGTCTGTGCGATGTCTGGGGGTGTGTGCGGTGTCTGTGCGATGTGTGCGGGTGTGTGGGGTGTCTGTGCGATGTCTGCGGGTGTGTGCGATGTCTGCGGGTGTGTGCGATGTCTGCGAGTGTGCGCGGTGTCTGTGCGATGTGTGCGGGTGTGTGCGTGCAGGCAGACATAGGCCGATGTGACACTACTACTCCCATCGGCCTATGTCTGTCCCCCGCCCACTCGTGCCAGCAGGATCAGCTCGATGGGAGCAGTAGTTCCCATCAGCCTGATCCTGCTATATAAATTGCCCTACTGTGTCCCCAATAAATGTTAAATACATGTCATTGGTGGCCAGTGGTTGCCTGCAATAAATTAGTTCATACATTACCTGTCCCCGCCGATCGCCACCTAAAATAAAGTAAAAAATAAAAAACTACACCTATACTCACCTAGACACCTAATTCCCCGAAGCCATCGATCTCCTGTAATAAAATCTAAAATAATAAACCACAACCTTATCCTTACCCCTCCGTAGTAGTCCACGAGTGTCCCACGATGATCTCCAGTTTAGAGCAGCCACATAGAATGTGACCACTCTGAACCGCTGCCGCCGCTAGAATGATGGGGCCGTAAAGCAGCCCCGTCATTGCATAAGCGGGTTCGCCGGAGTTCAGGCAGCGCTGCTCCGGTTAGCTGCTTTACGGCCCCGCTGTATCGTGAGAAATTCCCACGGTACAGCAGTGCCGTAAAGGAGGTCTCCGGAGCAGCGCTGCCTGAATGCATTCCGGTGACCTCAGTCAGTGGCTCCCGCTGCCGGGAGCGGACGTGTTCCCGGCAGCATGAGCTTACAGCAGCCATGACAGCTGTCACCATCTCCAGATGTGACAGCTGTGCATGGGAGATCAGCGCAGGAACGTGGACAGGTAACTATTTTTTTTTTTAGTAAACTAAGAATTAAATAAAATTGTGTGTTTTATTTCAAATAAATTATTTTTTTCTGGGTGTAGTGTGTTTTTTCTTTTTAACACTTTGTAGGTTAGTAATGGGGGTGTCTTATAGACGCCCATCATTACTAACCTGGGCTTCATGGCAGCTGGCGCTGACATGAACCCCAGCCCTATAACCCCCTGCCACCGCACCAGGGCAGCGTGGAAGAGCGAGGCTAAGTGCCAGAGTTAGCGCATCCTATGGATGCGCCATTTCTGGGGCGGCTGACGGCTGGTGTTTCTAGCCTGGGAGGGTGCCAATATTCATGGCACCCTTCCTGGGCTATTAATATCAGCCCCCAGCTGTCTGCCTAGCCTTTGCTAGCTATTAAAATAGGGGGGACCCCACGTCATTTTTTGGGGGGGGTCGCCCATTTTAATAGCTAGTAAAGGCTAGGTATTCAGCTGGGGGCTGATATTAGTAGTCTGGGAAGCTCCGTGGGTATTACCCCCTTCCCAGGCTTCAAACATCTGCCCCAGCCGTCTGCTTAACCTCCGCTAGAGACTAAAATTATGGGGGATCCCACGCCAATTTTTTTTTAAAATAAATCCTTTATTTTAACACTAAATGACATTTGAGGAGTTAATAAAGATGCAGTCCCTAAATTATTATTTATTTTTTAATTAATTTTTCCCAAAAATTTTGACATGGGCTTTGCCATATTTTTGTATGCCAGCCAGGTACAGCATCCAGCTTCTATGAACGCGCCATTTTCCGGGGTGGCTGCGGACTGCAATTTGCAGCGGGGGGGGCCCAGAAAGCTTGGGTCTCCCTGCACTGCAGATTCCATCCCCCAGCTGCCTAGTTGTACCTGGCTGGACACAAAAATAGGGAGAAGCCCCACGTATTTTTTTTTTAAATTATTTCATGAAATTCATGAAATAATAAAGAAAAAAAGGGCTTCCCTATATTGTTGTGTCCGGCCAGGTACAAATAGGCATCTGGTGGTTGGCGGCAGCCCGTTCCTGCCCTATTTTTGTGTCCAGCCAGGTACAACTAGGCAGCTGGGGGCTGGAATCCGCAGCGCAGGGAGGCCCAAGCTTTCTGGGCCCCACACGCTGCAAATTGCAGTCCGCAGCCGCCCCGGAAAATGGCGCGTTCATAGAACCGCCATCTTCTGGCGCTGTACCCAACTCATCCAGGGCCCTGGTGCGGTGGCTCACTGGGTAATAAAGGGGTTAAGGCCAGCTTGGCATTATCAGCTGGCCCTAAGCCCGAAATTCATGGGGTCACGCCAATATTAGACATGACCACCATGAATTTCTAGTAAAGTATTTAAAAAAAACACAACACCCAGAAAAAAGTCCTTTAATTGAAATAAAGACACAATCTTTATTGTTCTAAATTAAACCATACTTACCGTCACACCCATTCCAGCTGAAGCCAACGATCTCCTGCAATAAAAGTAAAATAATAAAGCAACCTCATCCTTACCTTTCCATGGTTCCCACGATGGCTCCAGCTCTGCTACATCGAGATGACAGGCTGGACCGCAGCAGAACGCTGCCATCCAGCCTGTCATCCCGCGGACACTGAGAAGCGCAGGAATGCTTCCGCTCCTCAGCGTCTCTCTGTGACGGCATCCAGATGAGCCGACAATGAACTCGGCTCACCTCATGCACGTCACTGACAGCGTGGGAGAATTCTCCTGCACTCAGCGCTTCAGCGTGAGAATTCTCCCACGCTGTCAGTGACGTGCATGAGGTGAGCTGAGTTCATTGGACATGACCTCACCTCATGCACGTCACTGACAGCGTGGGAAAATTCTCACGCTGAAGCGCTGAGTGCAGGAGAATTCTCCCACGCTGTCAGTGACGTGCATGAGGTGAGCCGAGTTCATTGTCGGCTCATCTGGATGCCGTCACAGAGAGACACTGAGGAGCGCAAGCTTGCCTGCGCTTCTCAGTGTCTGCGGGATGACAGGCTGGATGGCAGCTTTCTGCTGCGGTCCAGCCAGTCATCTCGATGTAGCAGAGCTGAAGCTGTCGTGGGAACCATGGAAAGGTAAGGATGAGGTTGCTTTATTATTTTACTTTTATTGCAGGAGATCGTTGGCTTCAGCTGGAATGGGCGTGACGGTAAGTATGGTTTAATTTAGAACAATAAAGAATTGTGTGTTTATTTCAATTAAAGGACTTTATTCTGGGTGTTGTGTTTTTTTTTAACTTTCACTATGGGGTTAGTAATGGGGGTGTCTTATAGACGCCTCTCCATTACTAACCTGGGCTTGATGTCAGCTGGCATTATAAGCTGACATCAACCCCAGCCCTATTACCCCCTGCCACCGCACCAGGGCAGCGTGGAAGAGCGAGGCTAAGTGCCAAAATTGGCGCATCCTATGGATGCGCCATTTCTGGGGCGGCTGACGGCTGGTGTTTCTAGCCTGGGAGGGGGCCAATATTCATGGCACCCTTCCTGGGCTATTAATATCAGCCCCCAGCTGTCTGCCTAGCCTTTGCTAGCTATTAAATTAGGGGGGAACCCACGTCATTTTTTTTTGGGGGGGGTCCCCCATTTTAATAGCTAGTAAGGGCTAAGTATTCCGCTGGGGGCTGATATTAGTAGCCTGGGAAGCTGCGTGGGTATTAACCCCTTCCCAGGCTTCAAACATCTGCCCCAGCTGTCTGCTTAACCTCCGCTAGAGACTAAAATTAAGGGGAACCCCACGCCAATTTTTTTTAAAATAAATCCTTTATTTTAACACTAAATGACAAGTACAGTAATCAACACTGTCACTGTACTTCATATATATGTGACTGACATGTTTCTATCTATCTAATCTATGTATGATTCTCTATTCCTTCTATTCTAAATTGTCGGGTACCGCTGCTGAATTGCCGGCCGGCTTTCTTAAAGAGACGGTGCATGAAAACACTATTATTTTTTTAAATAAATCCTTTACACTAAATGACAAGTACAGTAATCAACACTGTCACTGTACTTCATATATATGTGACTGACATGTTTCTATCTATCTAATCTATGTATGATTCTCTATTCCTTCTATTCTAAATTGTCGGGTACAGATGCTGAATTGCCGGCCGGCTTTTTTAAAGAGACGGTGCATGAAAACACTATTATTTTTTTAAATAAATCCTTTACACTAAATGACAAGTACAGTAACCAACACTGTCACTGTACTTCATATATGTGTGACTGACTTGTTTCTATCTATCTAATCTATGTGTGAAGCTCTATTCTGTCTGTTATAAATTGTTGGGTACCGCTGCTGAATTGCCGGCCGGCTTTTTTAAAGAGACGGTGCATGAAAACACTATTATTTTTTTAAATAAATCCTTTACACTAAATGACAAGTACAGTAACCAACACTGTCACTGTACTTCATATATGTGTGACTGACTTGTTTCTATCTATCTAATCTATGTGTGATGCTCTATTCTTTCTGTTATAAATTGTCGGGTACCGATGCTGAATTGCCGGCCGGCTTTTTTAAAGAGACGGTGCATGAAAACACTATTATTTTTTTTAATAAATCCTTTACACTAAATGACAAGTACAGTAATCAACACTGTCACTGTACTTCATATATATGTGACTGACATGTTTCTATCTATCTAATCTATGTGTGAAGCTCTATTCTTTCTGTTGTAAATTGTCGGGGACCGGTGTATGCGCTGATGAATTGCCGGCTTTTCGCATAATACATTCTACATTATTCTTAGTTGTTTTACTTCATGTAGAATTAACCTACAAGGAAAGAAAGGGTTTATTTTCATTCCGATATTAGTGTCCCATTGACTTGCATTGGTTTCCGGTATCGGAATCGGCGATATCCGATACTTTTTGAGTATCGGTCCGATCCAATCCGATACGATATTTCCTGATATCGGAAGGTATCGCTCAACACTAGTTATTATGAGTTAGTGCCAAATGTGATTTTTGGTACCTGTTTCTGTCTGCAACATATTTGCTGTTTTTACAGAATTTTGTTACCTGTCACTCTTTATCTTTGCATGCATGATCTGATCATTGGGGAGGATATGTGCAAGATAGCTTTCCTTAGTAAAGTTTAGACTATTCGGAGGCATGGCTTCTGCTTGCTCCTTAGTCACAAAACTTTACAATGCCTCATAATAGATATGGGATTCGGCAAAGTTGGCATTCATTTCCAGATTAGGTATGTGCTTTGACTGGGAATAATTTACAAAGTAAGTAAAAATCTTTATATGGTTTATTTCATTGCATTTTGAAAACGTCTTACATGACAAAAATGTTTGAAAAAATTAGTAGAACTTTGAGTCAAGCAGTATGTATAGGTACGACTCTGCTGTAAAGATAACATTAAATTTTTGGATCAGCCAGTGGTGAATAGCATGGGGGCCACACGAATGATTGCACTGGATGAAAAATTTTTAAGAGTGCAACATTTTAAAAAATAAGAACATGGAGGGAATACTATATTTTTTCTTTTGAAATGTTGCGTCCCTAGGAAAATGGCATTGATAGTGCCAAAAATTCAGGCAATGCAAATAGCCAGGTTTCGCCACGGATCTTCAGGTGAGCACCACTTTGAACTGTATAATTTCATGTCAACATGATGCTGGCCTGACCAACAACTCTCTTTCCAGTAGGCCGCAGGCTGCATTAGGGCTACGGCCTAAAACACATCAGTGTACCAATACAGGAGGCACAATGACATCACTGGATTGCGCCACCTGTGTCGGTCCATTCTGTGCAGAGGGGAAAGGAGGACTCACTTGCTAGGAACAGATGAGTTTATTAGGTGAAACTTTAATTTTTATTTTGGAGGGGTTGGCTCAAAGGTGAAATTATTACTTGTGGATAAACACTTAGGGGGCATTATTACTGGGTTTGGGGGCACAATACATGCTTTTCCATGGGTGCTGGTGACCCATGCAATGTCACTGGGTTCAGCCTCAGTGAAGCTGCTGGAGTATTAGATTACATAATTAGCTTATTATTCATATATTCGCCTTATTGGAATTGCTCTAATTAGAAGATGGAGTATTTTGATAAGGAGATGATATAAAATATTTTGATATTGATGGTAAATCTTTAAAGCCCATCATTGCAAATCTGTGGAGTACTGATGCTAAGTACAGCCAGTAACATAATTTTCTAGACTGATGGGTTATTAGAGATGCCACCTTTTACTTTATACTGTTTGCCCTAGATGTATGATAAATGACTTGTTGTACATCAGTACCCTGTAGATTTTAAGGTTGTTAGGTAGTACAACCTATTCATGGTGAATGTATTTTTAGGATCCAAGTAGAACAATAATTCCACTGCTCTGAAACAAATCAGAATAAATATGTTCGGCGTTAGTTATGTTTAGTCCTGGCAGAAGAGTGCTTCTTTTTATAGCATAGACTTGTAAATATTCTGCTCCCTGACATGAATATGTATGCTGAAATCCCATAGGACGGATGTAAAGATGAAATGCTGCGTTAGTTTACAAGGAATGTCAGCTCTAATTGGTCCGCAAGAAGTCCCCTAATCCGATTAGCATGACCATATCACAATGTAATGCTTCTGCGGGATGAGAAGCAGATTTTAACAGTGGCATTCACCAGCTGATTTTCGGATGTAATTCCATCACTGGTAACGTACTGTCAAGTTCTGGAGATTTACGGACAGAGCTCAAGCTACTTAGGTGTTAAGAGTCACATAGCTTAACTCTCACAATACAACTATTTCTCCAACAAATGCATATGATGAATTCCATATTAAAAGCTATTCTAAGCACCGTGACTCCATGGGGAGATTTTGTTTTTTAATAGAATGTTCAATCTTTCGACTGAACACAAAGTGGATGGTTCCATCAACACACAGCAAATTTATAGACAGAACCAATCCTTGCAAATTACTAATGCCGTAGAAAGGTAGGGTCACATACTTTTATATCTCCATATTACAAACTTGTCCATTACCATCAATAACAATAGAACCCCTTATTTGTAAATATAGTAGTATCTAAAGCCGCCAGAGCATTTACATCTCCACCTTTAAAGAGAACCAGTTACTGACTTGAGTCAAATCCCTTTTAAAAATACCATAATGCTGACACTTTTTTTCTGTTTTGTGCTGCGTCACTCCATTGCAGATATTCACATTTGTTTTTTTTCTGGAGAGCAGTATGTGAAATCTCTGCTTTGCAGTTCAACTGGTTATTTCTTCACAGGCTTTCCTGGGGGCAAGTGGTTTTACCCCTCTCTCCCTGATACTGCCAATCACAGCTTGGTGGCTAATCTAGCAGTCTATCAGTTTCAGAGGCCATTGAGCTGTGATTGGCAGCATTTGGGAGGGAGGGGAGAAAACGTATGCCCTCAGAAAAAAACTGTGAAGAAATGCCTAGCTGTACTGCAAAACAGAGATTTCACATAGTGCACTCTAAAAGAAACAGATAAATACATCTGCAATACAGTGACACAGTCCAAAAAGGAAAAGTTTGTCGGAATCGGGGGAGGTCAGTTAATTTTACCAATCCTATCTTATCACACTCACACCTTTGGACTAATGACTGCCCTCATTTATATTGTATACTGTGTGAAAATCTATAAATATAGGTGCCACCTTGTATATGTAAATATTTATATATATATATATATATTTTGTGCAATAAATATAATGTGAAAGGAAACAAAGGAATGTTCAGATGCCTAATGAAATGACAGTATATTTAGCTTCAAGCTCTTTGTTCAGTATAGATCTTATGAGAAATACTGTTCTGTGGGGAATATATAAAATTACCAAAAGGAAAAAAAAACATATTTGTATAATTTTCATATATTCAGTAAATTAAAAGTAACAATCAACTTATAAAATAACAGAAAAGGCAACCCCAACCAATATTTATGGTACTCAAAGTTTGTAACTTTTTAATTTTAATTCGGCCTTGCACCAAGGGTGGATTAATGTGTTAATTTCCATTACATTTGAACGTTAATTGGCACAAATTTATCATACCGGAGAAAAAAGTGGAGAAAAAGATTGGCGGAGATGTTTATATTAATCTATTAGGCAGCTTCATTAGGGTAGGGTCACATGACCGTTTTCTCTACATCCGAGATTATTCTGCTCAGACTCTGATCAGAGTGGCAGTAGTTTTTCTCGGAGGTGGAGAGAAAAAAAAAAGTTTCTTAACCCTCTCCATTCTGTCAGTCTGTGAAAATAGGATTGCACTCAGCGTTTTATAGAACTAGCAAAGTGAGAGATTTCTGAAATCTCATGCACATGCTGCTTATTTTTTTCCTTGTGGATTTGAACCATCAAAGCATTTTTTTTTTCAAACTTGAAACATGTCAATTCTTTAAGTGTTCTTGCAGTGTTTTTCACTTCTTCAAATGAATAGGGAAAAAAACACAAGTAAAAATGCATCAACAACGCATGTAAAACCGCACTGCACATAAAAAAATTGTGTATTTTCCACTGCAGGAAAATGTGCTGCAAATACTTAACGTGTGCACATATTTAGGGTGTCATCTTTGAAGCGTGATCTGGATCCTCAGCAGTTAGGAAGGATTTGTTTCTGTTTTTTCAGGTTTAAAGTGGTTATATTACGCCAGGATGAAAGTAACCCCATACTGCTTCATATGTGTAAGAGTATGGCCCTGAGCTGGTAGTATGGCTCGCTGGAGGTGGTTGGTCAGTAGTATGGTTGGCCGGTAGTATGGTTGGCTGGAGGTGGTTGGACGGTAGTATGGTTGGCCGGTAGTATGGTTGGTTGGAGGAGGTTGGACGGTAGTATGGTTGGCCGGTAGTATTGTTGGCTGGAGTTGATTGGCCGGTAAATGGGTTGGCTGGAGGTGATTGGCCAGTAGTATAGTTGGATGGAGGTGGTTGGCCGGTAGTATGGTTGGCTGATAGTATGGTTGGCCGGTAGTATATTTGGCTGGTAGTATGGTTGGCTGGAGGTGGTTGGCCGGTAGTATAGTTGGTCGGTAGTATGGTTGGCTGGAGGTGCACTTTAGTATTACAGCATTCCTAAAGCTCTATATCTGCACGTCGTATATATTTTTTTTTTTTAGCATTTTTGTTCTAGTCAGCAACTTAATGATTGATAAATGGCAGTTGATGTATATTTTGAGAATTGTCATATATCACATGATAGTACAGAATCTTGACTAATCGACCAATGAAGCATATGGCCAGTTGTCTCCAACCCGTGTCTCGCTGGCTGGTGCAAAACTACTTGCATTTGTAAAAGCTACAGGTTGAAGACATCTGGTGTATTGTAGGCAATAATGGATTTGGATCTATGATGGCTTGTAATGAACAACATTACTCTTATTCTACCGGTATGAAATATGGGCAAAAGTAAAGGAAGGAGTCAAAAAGAGACAATAAACAATAACAATGGTAATATTCAAGCAAGAAACAAACAAAAAAGAGGTTTTATTATTCTCAAGCGAAAAGAAAAGACAAAAGCAATTTTCTGACCAGGAACGTTGTGTTTCCCTATATACTATCATTGGGCTGCTGTGAGCAAATGGCTCTGCCAGCAGGGGGAAAAAAAATGCGGGCGCCTGTCTCTGTGCGGTTACTATACATGACACACACCAGGTCACAATTTCCAACAACGTTTAGAGATTGATAGGAGAAGGAGGTTGAGGGAAAGATCCCTCGGGTATTCTTTAGATATGTCAAACACTTATTGTGGAAGGGCCTTTAGTATTGCGTTCACTTCCTCCGCCACGGCTGTCAGTGCAAACTCAAATTGCTCCTAGAAAAAAAAAGAATATAATAAAATGAGTAAAGCCGGCCTGAATAACATTGTCCTGGCAGTTGTAGTTTCTAAAAAACTAGGAAAAAGAATCATAATCATCACAATACGTCCTTCAATCAGCAAGATATTGCAGCATCACAATGATTGCCAAGAAGCCATTCATTATGCAGAAGACAACACATTGTCTGCAAAGATCTGCACATGATTTGCACCCATGATAAAAAAAAAACTTGAATTGTTCATACTGCAGCTCTATATTTTCAGAAATAAATCGGAATTGTTTTGCTGTAACTCTAAAGCTGACATCTGATGGCAGCTAATTCGGACAATAGCCATCGCCCCAGGCTCCACTTCTCTATCATGACACAAAGTGAAATCCAACATGCCTGATTCTTCTTTTCCACTTTAACAGATGAGGGGTCATTCACATTAAACAGTTTAACAATTCACCTTATAGTGGTAGGTTTGGTCAGCATGTTATCTCTGTGTTGGCAAATCCAAATTTTTTCAGTTATCTTTGTCCAGTTAAAAGGAATTTTAGGCTCTCCATTCTAATGATTGGTGGGAGTCTTGGCCCTACATATACCACCTATCCTTAAAGGGGTTGTCTTGTCTTCTTCAATGGGTACAACTACAATGTGCTTGCGAAAACAAGCAACTTTGCAATTTACCACTTATTTAACTTCAGCCATTGCTGCAATCTATCGGCAGTGGTCAGTCTTCTAGGCATGGAATCGTTGCTGGATCTGGCAAATATCAGCGCCCCTGTGCTCTTTTAAAAGTGACTGCAATCAGCATTGAAGAGTGCATAGTTCGGGCCACTGGCACAAGCATGCCGCTGGTCCAAACTGTCATTCATCAAGAGAGCACCGCCCCTGACAAGGAAAATGCTGGTAGGGAAAGGTGTGGTCCCCTCCCGAATACAGAACTTGACAAAACCCATTTAATGCTAGATCCTCACGGCAATGCATATATGTATCTTTTGTTACAGACATGCATCTTATTCTGCATATATTATCCCCTCTTCTTCTTAATCTGCTCCCTTTAAAACAAGAAAATAGAAGGAATAGGAAACATTTCTTGCAAAAGGGCACATAAGCCATACGTAAATGTCCTCTCTTATCTGCCAACCCAATCCTTATCCAACTCGATGGGCCTGCACAGTTTGTTTGTTTTGTGAGATTTTTGTTCCTAGTCCCAGTAAGGGGATGGTCAGAAGTCTACAGTTTTGGAGCATATATTTTTAATGTACATTGATGACTCTATAAGGGGTCAGGACAATGGATGTGATCTCTGAGAAAGTTAAGATTGTCACGTGAGAAAACGTCATCAATCAGGGGAATAAGAAAGGTTAGGAGTTTACCATGGAACATGCTGATAATTACCGACTCTGCTGTTGGCCACAAAGGGACATTTCAGTCCCATCCAGATTCCCGGACAGTAATACCTTTAATGCGCCTAAACATAATATGAACGTCCACTTTTACGCTAAGTTTACATACAACCTGCATCTTTATGATCTGGGACATCATTGAATTTGCCAAGAATGTTTCTAAAAAATCAAGACAGTCCCGGAAAACTTGGATCTATTTGCAATTATGCAATAATGTTAATAGTCATTACAATATACAGTATGTCTTTATTTATTTATTTTTAACAGAAGAGGAATATTGCAATGGGAAATCCATTGAAAAAATAATAATAGTTTATACTCGCTGTGAACATTGCGCTATTGGTGTAGTAATTTGGGCGGCTGTTTGCCTGGGGACGTCTTCTAATTGGTATTTCTAACCTGATTTTTAATCCTAAGACTTAAAATAATCAAAAAGCCTACAATTTCTTATTTGTATTCTGCTGGCATATATTGTGGTTTGTTTAAATCCATCAAGTCTAATTCTCCCGAGAACACACAGCACTGGCAAGTAATCAGATACTTATAATTTACCCGGCATTTCCATGAGAGATTTGGGCAGTGTAACTGTCTGGAAACAGAATGGAAATGTGATTACCACATAGTCCACAACATGACAGACGCACATGGTTTGTTTATAGAATATTTACATTTAATTGGATTTTTCGTATCTTTTTCATATTTTTTTGCTGTTAATTAACTGAAAAATTCCTCAGAAAGAATAATTTTTTTTTAAAATCATTACAGAAAGGTCAAAAATGTATTTGGGTCACGGTATTAAATGGGTTGTCATTTTTGGTTTGCTGTTCGCTCTAATCACTTGTGTCTACAGTGACAAAATCATCACATCCAAAAAATGGAAATATAGTCTGTTATCAGAAATATGTATGAGATATTATTATTTTTTCCTCTGCATGTGACTGTCAGCATCCAGAGTCTGTTAACACATTCACATACATAGATGTTTGGTCTGATGGATCCTGCAATATCCTGAAATGAGAGTAACTCGTTCTAAAACCAGGGTCTTTTATATTTTTTAAAGGGGACTTTAACATTGATGGCCTATCTTAAAGATGGGCCATTAATGTTAATTGGTGGGGGTACGACACCCAGCACCACTGCCAATTATCTGTTCTTGGTGTTGGTGGCGGCTGGAACTGCTCAGTTGCGGAGCTGCACAGCACAGCTCCATCAATTGTATAGTGGCCGCGCAGGGTACTGCACATCCGCCCACTATTCAAATCAATAGGGGGTGAATATGCAGTTCCTAGCCATGGCCACTATTCCTTTGACGGGTCTGTGCTGTACAGCCCTGCAACTGAGCAGTTCTAGCCGACGCCAACAGTAGGAATAGCTGATTGGTGGGGATG
Organism: Phyllobates terribilis; assembly: GCF_046119375.1. Taxonomy (NCBI): domain Eukaryota; kingdom Metazoa; phylum Chordata; class Amphibia; order Anura; family Dendrobatidae; genus Phyllobates; species Phyllobates terribilis. Next base: position 111,758,022 of record NW_027362764.1, on the reverse strand, counting down.
CCGGGTGTCGCACCCCCACTGATCAGACATTACCTATCCTAAGGATAGGCCATCAGTGTTAAAGTCCCGGACAACCCCTTTAAGCTTAAGAGTCGCATGCAGGTATGATATGCCCACTTTTTAACTTTTTGTTGTCTTTTTGACCCCTAAGATCACTAGAAGAAAGGAGTTGCTGCATTCTAGCGAGCAACTTGCACTTCTGGTATAGCTGTTCTGATCCCGATGCCAACTTTCAATTACGGTATGTTAAAGCAAACAAGTAACAAGATGTGTAGACATAGAACTTACGGTTCTAAGAGAAGAGCAACATGTGATTCCTAAACCACTGGTTGAAAAACATATCTAAACGGATAGAAGCCAAAAGGATTCTGAGATCTTCAAATAGTAGAACCTAAATTAGGCAGAATATTTAGGCTAGCAAACTCTTATCACCTATCCGCAGGTTTGGATTCTGGGTAAGCAGCTTTAAAAGGAATGTATCATCAAAAAATGACATATTATTTTATTTTAAATATTTTTTTTGTAAATTCATAGTGATTTTTTTATTTTTTCGTAATAAAAATATAGGTCTATTATAAGACTTCCATTTCGTGTTCTTCACATAGACAATATAAGCAACTAACTGTTTCAGACTTGTACCCATTTGTGCTGGAGAAATACTCCATGAGCATGCTCTCATCAGGGAAAAGATGAAGGGAGAAGGGGAGTTGGGCTGTGACCATCACTTATTGTGATTGGTGGATCCTATGTTATCTTCGGTAAATAGACGTTACCTTTCATAGTGCTCCTGCCTGTAGTGATAATGAGACTGCAGAAAAGTCATTTGTACAGAATATGAAGCATGAGTGAAAATTACAAGAATTCTGTTTTGTTTATGCAAATAATAATATTGAAAATTGAAAAATAATAAAAAAAATTGTATAAAACAAAATTAAACAATTATAAAACCTATAAACACATTTATGTATTTATGTTAATATTGTTTTTTCCATCTACTAAGTGTACAAATGCTGTGTCCTTGTTTGCATAAATTTTATTTGTAATTTTTTTTAAGGTTCTCAATTTGTAAAACGCTTTAAAAGTACTGAAACGTTACATGAATCAAAATATTGATCTTTCGGGAATTTTATATATATATTTTTTAAAATTCATAATAGATGAAAACTTAAAGTCTGATTCTTGGTTCACTAAAAGTGTATGTAATCACAATTTCGTTGACATTTTTTTCATTATTAAACGTGTGGCGTTTGCAGATGAAATAGGACTGGAGCCGAGATACCCAGAATTAAAAATAGAACATTCTAATTTCCTTTGTGGCTCAGAGAACATCCTGTATACTAGACCTTGATCTGAGCTCCTGATCAGCGCCAAGAAGGTTATTGTTTCCCTTTGTATCTTAGTTCATATTAATTGTTATGGATTTCTACCTTGGTCTTTGGAGAATTAATGTAAACAGAGAAAAGGAGCTCGGATAAATCTTCAGACCTGCTCACTCGAAATGTATGCAAAGTAACCCAACTAGTCTACTAAACTAGGTCAGAATCTGCTTTCCCTTTAACAACAGAAACAATTACTGAAGAATCTTTACTACACGTTTTATCTTCTTGTGTTATTGACAGTACCTTTGTCTGCACCATTCCTGGTCGCTGGTCTCTCAAGTGCTCCAGGGTAGCAGCAATATCAATCTCTTTAGCACCTGCAACAAACCACAAATTGGGCTGAGTTCTAAGCACAAGATAATTCAAGCTGCATCTGTCAATCTCTTCCTGGCCGGTTCCCCTCGGACAACAGACCAATTGAAAAATATTAATTCATGCCTCAGTGGACGTGCCAGACAGATGCAATTGTGATGTTCATACAGAAAAAGAGGAGTATAGCTTTGATTATCATCAACACAGGAAAAAAAGGAGGACTCTTGAGAGCGGTCTGTCTATTGTGCGCCGCAGCTCTACAATCGCACGCATAAAGAGCATTTTCATCTGATGAAATAAAGGCACAATGTTGTAGAGTTAAAATGTGAATGGCTATGGGGACACTTTCTCTATAACCAAAAAACATAAAGGATGTTTGGCAAAAAAGAAGCAAAAGAAGACAATATGGATACTATGGACAGAGGGTCAAATACAATCAACATCCCATCCATCCCCTATTTTCTATACGCACTCAAAGCTTATGGGCCTGATGTCATGTTATTTCCTTTGGGCTAAGTTTACACAATCGTATAAAAAAAATGTCATCCAGGAAAAAAAAACTGATGATTTTTTTGTGGATATTGTCATCCGTATTGCATTTCTTTTTACACATCAGCAGTGAATAAAATTTACCAGACCAAAAACAGTTTATTATGTCAACGTATGCATAAAAGTAAGATGCTGTACGATTGATCTGTATGGGATACGATTTTTTTTGTGCACTCTTAGACTTGATTGGGCGAATCTCATCCAAAAATCTCATACTGCGATTTTTGTATGAACAGCACGATTGAATAACATTGGTCTGAGTGCTGTCAGGTCAGCTTTTTTCCACGGGCAGCACTTAGACCAACAATATGGCCGTGTGATGGTACCCTTAAAGGGGCTGTCGAGCAAAGAAAAAGAATAATCCAAAAGGCTAAAAAAAGACTGATTTCCCATACCTCCAATACTTACCGCTCTCCGCTGGTCTTTACTTGCTTGTCCCATCTTGATGGACAGAAATTTACAAAAAATAACAGGAAATTATTTCTCAGCCAATCAGTAGCTAATGCAGGTCACCAATGTGGGCAGTGATTGGCTGAGCAGGCAATTGTCTAGATGGGACCAGGAAGTGAAGCCATCAAGACTGAGTCATTCCCGATAAGGGAGTTGCGGGGATTGCTGTAGGTGGGTATCCTTTGTTTATTTTTTTTTAAAATACTCTAAGCCCCATTAAAACCCATTTCTATGCTGGAAAATCGCTTCCATGTGTAATTTATACAATATCATTTTTTGTTATTTCATGCATTTCTACAAAAAAAAATTGAGGCTCAGCTTTAAAAAATTATTTTTTGGAAAATCGCTGTAGAAAGATCAGCTGCGGCAGAAAAGTGTAAAAAAAAATTAGTTCACCATTTTCTGACACCTGTAACTTTTCTAATTTCTTTATTCTTGAATGGGAATAGAGGGGTGATTTGAACTTATATATTTTTTAACTTTTTTCAAACTTTTATTTTATTTTTTAGCTCCTCTAAGGAACTTAAATCTGCAATAATTTGATTTCTTATACAATATATTTTAGTGCTAGAGTATTGAAGTACAGTATATAGTGAAATTGTGGTTCTCATATGAAGCACAGCCAGTGCTGGGCTTCACAAGAGACCTAAAATAGCAGCCATAGGGCCTCCAGGAGGTCCCTTGCTGCCATGATAAACTATCGGCTCCCAACGTTCGCTGTTTAAAAGCAGCAATCAGAGCTAGCTGTGGCCGCTGCTGTTACAGGCAGATGCCGGCTACGTAACACAGCTGGCATCTGCCGGGAACAGTGCAACACAGCTCCTGAGCCCTGAGAGGTCTGTGATGAGAAAGTAAGCCACAAATGGATAAGGGGTTACTTGCTGGAAACAATGAGTTCATAGATCCAGGTATGAAGAATATGGTTAATATATGAGTAAAGCCTCATTCAGATGTCTGGGGGGAGGGGTTTTGCATATGTGAAAAAGAGAAAAACTTTTCATCTAGGTGCTGAATCTGATTTTCATCCATTTTTGGTCCATGTGTCTGTTTTTACCATTCATTTTTCATGTATGTAGAAAGAACAAATTACAAACTTCTCCAACCCATTACACCTTAAAAACCAGTCAACACTTGGATGACACACAGATTGCATCTGCGTGCTGTTTTTTTAACAGGCCTAGTGAAATGGGTGAGTTTGCTCCATAACTTGGATTAAAATTGACTCTTGATGCACAGAAATAAAAACCCAAACGGTAATGTGAACAACCCAATAGACTATAATAGGCATTGATAACAGTGCAATGGCGTGTAAATGATCACTACTAGAGATGAGTGAACCCAAACTGTAAAGTTCAGGGTTCGTGTCTGGTGCTGAACTCCGAACACGGGCTTCTCCTGGAAGTCTGTTTTACAGCATGGGAAGGAGAGAAAGACAGAGAGAGGGAGAGAGAGATTGATTTTTCCAGCTCCAAAGTTCGGGTCCCCATTGATTTCTATGATGTTCGGGTTCAAGTTCAGGTACAGTTCTGGTATCCGAACCAAACTTTGGAGAAACCCGAACTTCCAAGGGTCTGCTCATCCCTAATTACTACAAAGGCCACAGCCCTACTATCAGTGTTTGGTCAGTATTTTTTCTCAGGAGTGGGAGCCAAAACCAGGTGAGGAACAATCAGAGAAAAGGTATAATAGAAACAAGTCACCAATTCTGCATTTATCACCCACTCCTGGTTTTGGCTCCAACTCCTAAGACAAAATACTGACCAAATACTGACAGTGAGGCCGTGGCCTAACACCAACTGTAGGGTCCGATATCGACTTCGACCGGTAACAGAAATATCAGGATTATTGTAAAAGATGATTGGTGTGGGATGTAGTTAATACACACCTGTCAAACTCTGGCTTGTGGGCTATATTTGGCCAGCAGGGTGTTTATATTTTTCCCACAACGCTGGCACTGTATTCTGTAAGGAGGACTATGTGAGGCCGTTATACTGCATTGAAGACTATGTAGGACCCATTATTCTGTATGGAGGACCATGTGGGGCCATTATTCTGTATGGAGGACTATGTTGGGCCCATTATTCAGTATGGAGCACTATGTGGGCCCATTATTCTGTATAGAGGACTATGTGAGGCCCATTATTCTGTATAGAAGAGTATGTGGGCCCATTATTCTATAAGGAGAACTATGTGGGGCCCATTATTCTGTATAGAGGACTATGTGGTGCCCATTATTCTCTATGAAACAGTATGTGGGCCATTATACTGTATGGAGAATGATGTGGGGCCCATTATTCTGTATGTAGCTCTATGTGGGGCCCATTATTCTGTATGAAGTACTATGTGGGGCCATTATACTGTATGGAGGGCTATGTGGGGCCCATTATTCTGTATGAAGCACTATGTGGGGCCCATTATTCTGTATGAAGGACTATATGGGGCTAATTATACTGTATAGAAGACTATGTGGGGCCCATTATTCTGTATGGAGGACTATGTAGGGTCCATTTTTTTGCATGGAGGACTAGGTGGGGCCATTATTCTGTAAAGAATGATTAGAAAAAACTTCCTCAATTGTAAATTTTGTTTATAATAAATATCAAGGTTGGGCCGCGACCTTGTCCAAGTTTTTAATTTTGGCCCTCTGTGTATTTGAGCTTGATATCCCTGAGTTAACAGATAATCTAATTTTCAGGAAAATAAATGATTTACATTCTTTATTCAAAAATCACAAAGGCAGTGCTGAATGTGTGTGTGTGTGTATGTATATATTTATATATATATATACACACACACGGTAAAAATTGTTGGTACCCCTCGTTTAATGAAAGAAAAACCCACAATGGTCACAGAAATAACTTGAATCGGACAAAAGTAATAATAAATTAAAAATCTATGAAAATGTACAAATGAAAGTCAGACATTGCTTTTCAACCCTGCTTCCACAGAATTTTTTAAAAAAATTAAACTCATGAAATAGGCCTGGACAGAAATGATGGTACCCCTGAAAATAATGTGACAAAAGGGACATGTTTAATCAAGTTGTATCCACTAATTAGCATCACAGGTGTCTACAATCTTGTAATCAGTCAGTGGGCCTGTATATAGGGCTACAGATACTCACTATGCTGTTTGGTGACATGGTGTGTACCACACTCAACATGGACCAGAGGAAGCAAAGGAAAGAGTTGTCTCAGGAGATTAGAAAGAAAATTATAGACAAGCATGTTAAAGGTAAAGGTTATAAGACCATCTCCAAGCAGCTTGATGTTCCTGTGACTACAGTTGCACATATTATTCAGAAATTCAAGATCCATGGGACTGTAGCCAACCTCCCTGGACGTGGCCGCAGGAGGAAAATTGATGACAAATCAAAGAGACGTATAGTATGATTGGTAACAAAGCAGCCCAGGATAACTTCTAAAGAGTTTAAAGGTGAACTTCAAGCTCAAGGAACATCAGTGTCAGATTGCACCATCCGTCGTTTGATCCAAAGTGGACTTCATGGGAGACGACCAAGGAGAACACCATTGTTGAAAAAAAATCATAAAAAAGACAGACTGGAATTTGCCAAACTACATGTTGACAAGCCACAAAGCTTCTGGGAGAATGTCCTATGGACAGATGAGACAAAAATGGAAGTTTTTGGCAAGGCACATCAGCTCTATGTTCACAGACGGAAAAATGAAGCATATCAAGAAAAGAACACTGTCCCTACTGTGAAACATGGAGGAGGCTCGGTTATGTTCTGGGGCTGCTTAGCTGCATTTGGCACAGGGTGTCTTGAATCTGTGCAGGGTACAATGAAATCTCAAGACTATCAAGGGATTCTAGAGAGAAATGTGCTGCCCAGTGTCAGAAAGCTTGGTCTCAGTCGGAGGTCATGGGTTTTGCAATAGGAAAATGACCCAAAATACACAGCTAAAAACACTCAAGAATGGCTAAGAGGAAAACATTGGACTATTCTGAAGTGGCCTTCTATGAGCCCTGACCTAAATCCTACTGAGCATCTTTGGAAAGAGCCGAAAAGGCCACCTTCAAACACGAGACAACTGGAGCAGTTTGCTCATGAAGAGTGGGCCAAAATACCTGTCGAGAGGTGCAGAAGTCTCATTGACAGTTACAGGAATCATTTGATTGCAGTGATTGCCTCAAAAGGTTGCTCAACAAAATATTAAAGTTAAGAGTACGATCATTTCTGTCCAGACCTATTTCATGAGTTTAATTTTTTTTTTAATTCTGTAGAAGCAGGGTTGAAAAGCAATGACTGACTTTCATTTGTTCATTTTCATAGATTTTTAATTTATTATTTCTTTTGTCAGATTCAAGTTATTTCTGTGACCATTGTGGATTTTTCTTTCAATAAACGAGGGGTACCAACAATTTTGACTACGTGTGTATATGTATATATTTATATATATACAGGGTGGGCCATTTATATGGATACACCTAAATTAAATGGGAATGGTTGGTGATATCAACTTCCTGTTTGTGGCACATTAGTAAATGGGAGGGGGAAAACTTTTCCAGATGGGTGGTGACCATGGCGGCCATTTTGAAGTCGGCTATTTTGGATCCAACTTTATTTTTTTCAATGGGAAGAGGGTCATGTGACACATCAAACTTATTGAGAATTTCATAAGAAAAACAATGGCATCAAGATACGAGATGTGCAGCATCTGAAACAACGGATACTGGAAGCCTGTGCTAGTATTTCTTCTGCGATGTTGCTATCAGTGTGTCAAGAGTGGGATAAGAGGGTTGCATTGACAATCCAACACAATGGGCAGCACTTTGAACACATTTTATAAAAGGTCATAAACTTGTAACAAATTCATGAAAGAATAATATTATGTTAAAACCAAGCACACCATTGGTTTTTTTATGAAATTCTCAATAAGTTTGATGTGTCACATGACCCTCTTCCTATTGAGAACAATAAAGTTGGATCCAAAATGGCCGACTTCAAAATGGCCTCCATGGTCATTACCCACCTGGAAAAGTTTGCCCCTTCCCATATACTACTGTGCCACAAACAGGAAGTTGATATCACCAACCATTCCCATTTAATTTAGGTGTATCCATATAAATGGCCTACCCTGTATATATATGTATATATACAGTACAGACCAAAGGTTTGTACACACCTTCTCATTTAAAGATTTTTCTGTATTTTCATGACTATGAAAATTGTACAATCACACTGAAGGCATCAAAACTATGAATTAACACATGTGGAATTATATACTTAACAAAAAAGTGTGAAACAACTGAAAATATGTCTTATATTTTAGGTTCTTCAAAGTAGCCACCTTTTGCTTTGATGACTGCTTTGCACACTCTTGGCATTCTCTTGATGAGCTTCAAGAGGTAGTCACCGGAAATGGTCTTCCAACAATCTTGAAGGAGTTACCAGAGATGCTTAGCACTTGTTGTCCCTTTTGCCTTCACTCTGCGGTTCAGCTCACCCAAACCATCTTGATTGGGTTCAGGTCTGGTGACTGTGGAGGCCAGGTCATCTGGCGTAGCACCCCATCACTCTCCTTCTGGGTCAAATAGCCCTTACACAGCCTGGAGGTGTGTTTGGGGTCATTGTCCTGTTGAAAAATAAATGATGGTCCAACTAAACACAAACCAGATGGAATAGCATGCCGCTGCAAGATGCTGTGGTAGCCATGCTGGTTCAGTATACCTTCAATTTTGAATAAATCCCCAACAGTGTCACCAGCAAAGCACCCCGACACCATCACACCTCCTCCTCCATGCTTCACGGTGGGAACCAGGCATGTAGAGTCCATCCGTTCACCTTTTCTGCGTCGCACAAAGACACGGTGGTTGGAACCAAAGATCTCAAATTTGGACTCATCAGACCAAAGCACAGATTTCCACTGGTCTAATGTCCATTCCTTGTGTTCTTTAGCCCAAACAAGTCTCTTCTGCTTGCTGCCTGTCCTTAGCAGCGGTTTCCTAGCAGCTATTTTACCATGAAGGCCTGCTGCACAAAGTCTCCTCTTAACAGTTGTTGAAGAGATGTGTCTGGTGCTAGAACTAACTCTGTGTGGCATTGACCTGGTCTCTAATCTGAGCTGCTGCTAACCTGCGATTTCTGAGGCTAGTGACTCGGATAAACTTGTCCTCAGAAGCAGAGGTGACTCTTGGTCTTCCTTTCCTGGGGCGGTCCTCATGTGAGCCAGTTTCTTTGTAGCGCTTGATGGTTTTTGCAACTGCACTTGGGGACACTTTCAAAGTTTTCCCAATTTTTCGCACTGACTGACCTTCATTTCTTAAAGTAATGATGGCCACTCGTTTTTCTTAACTTAGCTGCTTTTTCTTGCCATAATACAAATTCTAACAGTCTATTCAGTAGGACTATCAGCTGTGTATCCACCAGACTTCTGCACAACACAACTGATGGTCCCAACCCCATTTATAAGGCAAGAAATCCCACTTATTAAACTTGACAGGGCACACCTGTGAAGTAAAAACCATTTCCGGTGACTACCTCTTGAAGCTCATCAAGAGAATGCCAAGAGTGTGCAAAGCAGTCATCAAAGCAAAAGGTGGCTACTTTGAAGAACCTAGAATATAAGACAAATTTTCAGTTGTTTCACACTTTTTTGTTAAGTATATAATTCCACATGTGTTAATAAATAGTTTTGATGCCTTCAGTGTGAATGTACAATTTTCATAGTCATGAAAATACAGAAAAATCTTTAAATGAGAAGGTGTGTCCAAACTTTTGGTCTGTACTGTATATAATTTATTTTTTTCAACTAAAGCTAAGATCATCTTCACGATTTTTTTCCCACTGAAAAACTATGCCTTTCCCACTATTGCCTTGGTTTTAAACACATTATTGTCTGCTTCCCCATATACTTAGCAGCAGAACAAGAACACAAATCATTCTGTTTTTTTATTTTAATCGTGAAACTCACGTTCAAAGATTGAAGGCTTTAATCCGTAAAGGCTTCTACTTTTTAAAAGAAATCCTCGTAGATGCAAGTCCTGCAGCTGGGCCCAGATTGAAAATGCACTTACATTTTTCTGTGTACAACTGAAGGACTCTGAAGTTACAGCTCGCACTTAATATAAAAGCTTTGGAAAATGGCATTCTTTGGAACTTGTACAATTCATTCTTTAAGAAAGGCAAATGGAAAGAAAGATTTCATGTCCAAGGCTTCAAGGCCTTTGATCATTTTGATGAACACTAGATTCTGAACCTGGGCCTCAAACTTCTCAGGCCAGACAAAGAAGACATAGGCCTCACAGACCGGGCCGAGATTCCTGTCAGAACAAAACCTTTGGCTGCCTCACAGTGTGACAGCCTGGGAAAGGCCCACCTCAGCAGGGTTGAAATGCCCGCTTTGCCCTTTGATCTTTCAGTTAAACTACAGCCCGAGCAACAGGTCAGCGGATTGCAAATTGCACACCCCATTGGCAGAGGGGAGTAGGTCAAACACAAAATGGCGGTCACCAATCTGAAGAAAGCCCTGTGACTCCATTCTTCGGCCAGTTTCACATGACTTGTCTTCTATTGTGCGAGACTAAGCACACACTTAAAATGGAATTTGACATTACATGCTAGAATGGAGTCAATAAATGACATTCTTTAGTGTTCATGCAACAAAGTCAACCTAAGTGACTGAAAGCCTAAAGCTAGAAAAATCCCACTCATTTACTTTTGTATAGATAGAAATAGTATATATTGTAAGTCTTGTCTTTTTTTTTTTTTCCACCGCATCTTGTCACAATGGACGTGAAACTAATTTGGCTAATGTTTAAAAGATGTCGCAATGCCCATTGTTACAGCATTTACCGTCTCTTACCGTCAATATCCTATTCTCTGGTTTATGCTTTTGTCATTGCTATTTTATGTTTCTCTAGGAGATTTTGGCATTCTTCAAAAAGTACAGAACTATTCTCTGTATTAAAAAACGGCATTAAAGGGAACTTTTACATTGTGCAATCACTCCGATCTGTTGACGGCATAGTAATAGTATATAGAAGGAGAAGCTGAGCAGAATGATATATAGGTTGGAAAAGACTTAGCATAACTTGTTCATTGAATTCCCTGGTGTTTGTATGTATGAGTCCAGTGGGTGGTCCTACTAGTGATTTACAGCTATCTCTGCCTGCACAGTCCTACAGGGAAGACTGTCAATCACTGAATAGGACCGCCCATTGGACTCATTAATTCAAACACCAGTGTCTTCAATGAATAAAATGCAAGTTTTTCTGAAACCTTTCCCACAAAAATGTATATCAATCTGATCAGTTCCTCCTGCTCCATAACATCCTGCCTGCAGATCAGATGCCATTTTCAACATGACAGGTTCCCTTTAAAGAGGACCTGTCACTTGCTCAAAAAAATTGAGTATACCTCGTGAAAATCACTAAGCTTCTCTGATTCCATCGCTTTTTTCCGTTTTGCGCTGTATCACTCCTTTGCAGAGATATTCACATTTAATGATTTGGAGTGCAGTATGTGAAATCTCTGCTTATAGAGCAACTTGGCATTTCTGTAGAAACTTCTCTGGGAACATGCACTTTCACGCCTCTCCCCCAGATGCTGTCAATCACAATTTGGCAGATGATCTAGCAGCCTATCAGTTTTAGATACTGTTGAGTTATCATTGGCAGAGTCTTGGAAGGAGGGGTAAAAGCACCCCCACCCCCTCCAAAGAAGACTGTGGAAATGCCCAGTTGCACTACAAGGAGAGATTTCACATTTTATGCTCCAAAAGAAACTAATGTGAATATCTTTGCAATGGAGTGACACAGTGCAAAATGGAAAAATGCAGCAGAATCAGGGGAGCTCAGGGATTTTTATAAGGTATAGAACTCAGGGTTTTATTGATTAGTAAGTGTCAGGTGCTCTTCAGCATTACTTACTCAGAAAATAGTATTCACCAGAATACAGTGCAGAGATTGAAAAGTGCATTTTTTATTTTTTTCTTAAATACTATACTATAATTCTTTTTGTCTCATGTGGAGTACAAAAGAAAAAAACCTTTATGTGCCTCCATATAAATCTCAAAGCATGCAGAGGCACAAAAATGGACACAGCAACTATATAAGTGTATTGTGAAAAGGGGCCTTATTAAAGTTAGGATTTAATAGGACTACACTTCAAGGAAATCTATCACCTGATTTGAACTGTGCTACATAAAACAGTGGTCTTCCCAAGACCTTCTTATCTCCTCCACACTCGTACGTTCCTCGCCCAATCGCCTCCAAGATGTCTCCCGAGTATCCTCTATGGATTTCTAGGCCCCAAAATGTCCGATTATCCACAACATTTGGAAATGTCAGAATGAACTTGAAAACCCATCTCTTCAAGAAAGCTTATAGCCTGCAATGACCCCGCTGCCTCCTCACCACCACCGGAGCTACCGCAACCGCCCAACTTGATGTCTCCTTCCACATTATCCTGTAGACGGTAAGCCCGGACGGGCAGGGTCCTCTCCCTTCTGTACCAATCTGTTCACTGTAATTTATATTTGTATTTTGCATGTAACCCATTATATACAGCACGAGGGAAATATAGTAATAATGTGGCAGAGATACTGACTCTACTGCTGGGTCACTTACTTTTTTTCTTGTAGTACATTTCATAAAACCACTATTTATTTGCTGCAATGGGAGTCTACTACAGAGATCTACTATTCAAGAGCAAAGAGCTAACACCACCCTCCGTGTACTGTGCACAGAAGGAAAGCTTTCAATCAGCGGCGGATGGGCGAGGAAGCTGGCAACTCATAAATACCCAGGACTGAATGCACATATCGCTGAGTGGACTCATGTTATCGGCTCCCACAGTTACTAATAAACAGTGATTTTATACAAAGTACTGCAAGAATAAAGTCACCCAGCGATGCTATGCTTAATAATGCCAGGAGTATAAACCAGCCAAAAGATTCCCTTGGGAGTTTTCAGAATTATAAAAAACACTGAATTAGTTGGGTCTCACATTGTAGTTAAAGGGGTTGTTAGGTCCAAATTCTGAAACGGAGGGTATGTATGAGTTATACATACCCCCGGCAAGTGGGTGCGGCCTCGCTCTCCATACACTTGTATGGAGTGAGGCCGCGCCCTCTAGTCAGCCACGCCCACTAGACGGCCGCATCACTAGAGGAGGCGCGGCCTCGGCTCAATACAAGTGTATGGAGCGAGGCCGCGCCCACTGGCCAGGGGTATGTATAACTCATACATACCCTCTGTTCCCGGGTCTGAAACCAGCAAATCCCCGCAGTCACACAGAGTGACTGCAGACTTAACGGTTTGGACCGGACAACCCCTTTAAGCCCCATCCACTGAACGGCAATTCCAGACTTAGCCTATGGGAAGGAGTGGCGCTCCTGGACAACTATAAGCCTAGGCTATGTTTAATAATCTTACTTTATTTTCCACGGATGTATTTGATAATAGTCCTGTGGGAATTCAGAATTGTGCTTAAAAATGGGAATTTCTAGAGATTTTAGCATCTTTCTCAAATTCAAATTTTGGTAAGTATGCACGGGTGATATTTGTTTTGTGTCTAGAGACATGCCAAGACATTACAGGAAGTGTATGAGAGTGAGTATGTGTACGGGTGGGTCTTTTTCTCACTGCTCCTGCTCTCCTGTCTGTTAATCTATATAAACAGGCATAACAAACAGCTGAGTTTTGAGTTCAGGTCAGACAAGTCATTTGACAATGGCAGGAGCAAAGTATGCTTGGAAGTAAGTGAAAGAATGTTCCAGCACCTATAGTGCTGGCCAAATGTGGATGATGGAGGAACTGCCCACTCAAAAACAGAACTCCTCAAAGCTACAGAGCACAAGAATTGGGACAATTCTTGGACATATTAAGACTAGTTTGAGCACATAAGGCATTTTTAAATTGTGGTGGATGAGACCTTTACATTTTTTCTCGAATAACATTGTTCCATGCCTTATTACCTTAATTGAATGTGTCAAATAATTCCCCTTCACTAATATTCACTAAGTTCAATAATAAAATAACCCAATTGCCTTAGCAACTGCATAAATAAGGCAGAAACAAGGTGGTAGATCTTTTGAAGCTCACCTTTAGCCATTTTATTGAGTACCATGTCAATCAGGATATAGGTCCCACTTCTCCCTGCACCATCGCTGTGAATAACAAGAGAATTTTATTAGCATTTCCATGGCAAAAAAAAGGCAAAAAAAAAGTAACAAAGTCAAATGGGCGTTGCTCCCCCATTAATTTTATTGTTAGTAAAGTAAGGGTGAAACTGAAGGAAAAGAGATTTAAAAGAGGGGGTGAGAACATAAAGCATGTAACACAAAAAGCCTAAAAAGCCTTTAATCAACACAAGCTGTTCACTTGGGATTAACTATTGTTCCGTATAGCTAGTTTCTGTATCAAAAAGAAAATAAAAAAAAAGATTTTTATGGAAGAATCCGGATACAATGTAAATAAATAAACTCAAAGAAAGAAAGTGCAGTAAAGTACTATTAAATGAGGCAACATCAGAGGGGGATCCGGAGGAATTAAATCCTTTCACTTGTGAATTGATGCATTGTGTTCCGTGAATATGCACGCAGGGGGATAAAAGCAAATAAATACAGACACGTTTTCTATCGTATAATAAGGTTTTTTTTGTTTTTTTTTAAATAATAATAATAAAATTACCAAAATAGGTAAAGTGGAATTTAATATTATATTTCAGTTCTTTAAAAAAAAACTGATTAATTTGCATGAATTTTGATGTGAAGTTGCCCTAGATTTTTTTTTAAACATTCTTGTACCGTATATATATATATATATAAAAATAAAAAAAAATAGCAACATAATGTAGGAAAAGAGACCCTGATTCCAGCGATGTGTAACTTAGTTTACTGGGTGCAGCAGTTGTGACACCACCAGAGTTCTTAGATGTAGCATGAAGCAGAGCTGAAAAAGCTAACCTCACCCACCCCAGGCTTCCTACATTGTATATTGACAGTGAGTTGCTCATTACAGGAGGGGGTGTGGTCGGACCAGGGCTTACAGTAGCATCAGTCCAGCCAGTGATAATCTCCTGGTGATAAAACATTCATTGTATGGAAACAAGCCTAATAAGTGATACATCACTGAAATCTGTGTCTCTGCCCCTACCTCATGCTTTCCTCAGATTACATAGCAAAAACCCGCAAACAGATTCTCTTTAGCTCCATATATTTTAAGCCTCATGCTCAAGACTGCTTTATAACTCAGCACAACCTACAAGTTCTGCAAAGCCTTAAGATGGTCTATAAAAGTTAATAAAACTCTACTTGGTAGGACCCTGATCTCATAATGAGGCATACAAGAATTATATCATGTAATTTTAAATAAATAAGATTATATCATGTCCTTCTATGTGCACATGGAGGTGTTCTGTATGATAAGAAATGCTTCTAGGAAGGAAAATCTTGATAACAAGGCATCATATGTAGACTCCATAGAGCAGCACATGAAGTGCCTGTAGTTTTTTAGCATGAAGCTGTAGGATTTAATATGAGTCTCCATACAGGCTCCATGCATGTGAGACCTAATGGCGCCCATACACGTTAAGGGCATGTGCACACATTCAGCTGATAAATCTGCTGCGAATACTGATGTGCTGCAGGAATAACTCTGCATAAAATTCGTCCGTTTTTGATGCATCTTTTTAATTACGTTTTTTCCCCCGTGCATTGGAAGAGGTGAAAAACACTGCAAAAACACTGAATAAATTGACATGCCGCAGATCTGCAAGGAAACTTCTTCAAATCTGCAAGGAAAACTTCATGAAACTTCAGGAATCTCATTCGCTTTGCTGGTACTAGGACATGCTTCAGTATTGGTGACAATACTGAGCGGGAAAAACATGCAAAAAAAAGCAGCAAATACTTAACGTGTGCACATACTTTAATGTCAATCAAATCTGTTGATTTTAGCAGAACCGATCAAATCTCCGATAAACATGAGGTCCTCCTGGCTCATCCCTTGGCAAGAAAATGAACGGGTCATGTTGTATTCCAATACTCCATGCTTTTTTACCTGTCCGCTGTCCCCGTTAACGTCATATGCATGCTCATCTAAACCGAGAGTGCATATGTTTGGGGGGTCCCAGGAGAGTTAACTGTCGGACAAACAATGATTTGCCCAATAGCTAAGGTGTATGGGCACCTTAAAGTTTGATTAGCTTGATTAGCTCAGAGTGCAATACTTACCTGCAGTGAACTATTACAGGACAGGAACGCCCCTTGTAACACTTGTTAACTTTCCTATAAGAAAGAAGACAAAACTTATTAGACCATGTAAATTTCCATTTACTAACAATTTCAATATACATCTAATAATGCCCCTAGAATAAAAAAAATACCATTATGGATATGACAAAACAAAATTAACAGAATTTTAACAAACACTATAAAAGGGGGGTGTTTGCAAAACAATAAAAAAATCATCACTTCAAATCTGCTTAAAATCTTTTTCCACTTCTCAAAAGATAAAAATATATATATAAAATTAATGGAAATTAGCGGATTACACCTACACGAGGCCAGTGTTTAATCTTCATATTCAGGAAGGTGTGTGGGAGGAATCTTCACACTTTTGTTACATTTCTACAGTGCATAAATAACTTTATAAAGTAATAAAACATTCAACTACTTCATAATCATACACTATGATATATATTGTATATTTGCTTCTTGAGATACCACAATTTGCTATTTCCTGCATATAACAAATGTTTAGTATACTCATTATTTTTTCTATCTCAATGACAAGATCTAGTATTCTGTATGAGGATTTTAATGCAATATTTGTCTTAATTTAGGATTTTTTTCTGTCTTTTAACAGCCAAGATAAGCAAGACAAAATACCGTACATATCAGTAAACAGTTATGTTTTGTTTCATATAAAAAATCTAACATACTTTAACCAAAAAATGTTAAAATTGATAAATAAAGATTAAAAAATGGAAAGTCATAGGTAAATTGGGAGATGGGACTCAAATGAAATATACGAAGGGGGAAATAAAAAGAAAAACAAAAGGAGGTGGCGTGTATATATATATATTATGCTATTTTTCAATAACTTTTGTGCTTACTGTGATAATTACACTAAGAAAAGTACGTGTATATATATATATCTATATCTATATATATATATATATATATATATATACACACATACACACACACATATATATATATATATATATATATATATATATATAGATAGATAGATATAGATATAGACATAGATATAGATATATTGATAGAGTGGTGTGAAAAAGTGTTTGCCCCCTTCCTAATTTCTTATTCTTTTGCATGTTTGTTACTTAAATGTTTCAGATAACAAAACAAATTTAAATATTAGACAAAGATAACACAAGTAAACACAAAATGTAGTTTTTAAATGAAGGTCTTTATTATTAAGAGAAAAAATCCAAACCTACAGGGCCCAGTATGAAAAAGTGATTGCACCCTAAACCTAATATCTGGTTGGGCCACCCTTAGCACCAACAACTGCTATCAAGCTTTTGCGATAACTGGCAATGTGTCTTTTACAACGCTCTGGAGGAATTTTGGCGTACTCATCTTTGCAAAATTGTTGTAATTCAGCCACACTGGAGGGTTTCTGGGCATGAACCGCCTTTTTAACGTCATGCCACAGCATCTCAATCGGATTAAGGTCAGGACTTTGAATAGGCCACTCCAAAGTTTTAATTTTGTTTTTCTTAAGCCATTCAGCGGTGGACTTGCTGGTATGTTTTGGATCATTGTCCTGCTGCGCTTCAGCTTGAGGTCACAAACAGATGGCCGGATAATCTCCTTTAGGATTTTTTGGTAGACAGCAGAATTCATGGTTCCATTTACCACAGCAAGTCTTCCGGGTCCTGAAGCAGCAAAATAGCCCCAGACCATCACACCACCACCATATTTTACTGTTGGTATGATGTTCCTTTTCAGAAATGCTGTGTTACTTCTATGCCAGATGCAATGGGACATACACCTTCCAAAAAGTTAAACTTTTGTCTCGTCAGTCCATAGAGTATTCTCCCAAAAATCTTTCCGATCTTCAAGATGTTTTCTAGCAACACTGAGACGAGCCTTTATGTTCTTTTTTCTCAGTTGCAGTTTTCGTCTTGGAACTCTGCCATACATGCCATTTTTCCCAGTCTCTTTCTTATGGTGGAGTCATGAACACTGACCTTAACTGAGGCAAGTGAGGCCTGCAGTTCTTTGGATGTTGTTGTGGGGTCTTTTGTGACCTCTTGAATGAGTCTTTGCTGGACTCTTGGGGTAATTTTGGTTGGCCAGCCACTCCTGG
Organism: Phyllobates terribilis; assembly: GCF_046119375.1. Taxonomy (NCBI): domain Eukaryota; kingdom Metazoa; phylum Chordata; class Amphibia; order Anura; family Dendrobatidae; genus Phyllobates; species Phyllobates terribilis. The sequence goes on along the minus strand of NW_027362764.1, from coordinate 111,740,023 downwards.
GAACGTTCACTAATGTTCCATGTTTTTGCCGTTTGTGGATAATGGCTCTCATTGTGGTTCGCTGGAGTCCCAAAGCTTTAGAAATACTTTATAACCTTTTCCAGACTGACAGATCTCAATTACTTTGTTTCTCATTTGTTCCTGAATTTCTTTGGATCGTAGCATGATATCTAGCTTTTGAGGATCTTTTTCACTTTGTCAGGCAGGTCCTATTTAAGTGATTTCTTGATTGAGAACAGGTGTGGTAGTGTGGCAGTCCTGTGTGTGTGGCTTGGGAAATTGAACTCAGCTTCCTAGAGATGTAATAAACCACAGTTAATTTATGTTTTAAGGGGAAGGGGGGCAATCACTTTTTCACACAGGACCCTGTAAGTTTGGATTGATTTTTCCCTTAATAATAAAGACCTTCCTTTAAAAACTGCATTTTGTGTTTACCTTGTGTTATCTTTGTCTAATATTTAAATTTGTTTTGTGATCTAAGTGTGACATACATGCAAAAGATTAAGAAATTAGGAAGGGGCAAACACTTTTTCACACCACTGTATATATATATTTTTTTCATTTTATTATATATATATATATGTATCTATATATATAAACATATAAAAATAGAAAAATAAAAATATAAAAAAATATATATGCATGCAGTTTACAAGTATATATATGTATATACATGTAGTATATATATATATTTTTTAATTGCAGTATATATGTATATATATATACATATAAACATACAGTAAAAAATTATATATACACATGTAGTTTTCTTAAATTGTCTAGTGTAATTATTACTCTAGGGATAATGAAAAATATCATAATAAAAACAATAATAACTAGTTAGGTAAAGAGACATAAAATATATTAAAATTAAAGAATTGATTCCTAAACTTTAATTTATTTTTGAAGATGCTAATCAGTCCACATTTTTTTCTAAAAAATAAAAACATATCAGTAGATTTTTAGTTATCTCACACAAATCAGCATTGCAGGCTTTTCTATTTGTGTTTGAGGGAACTAGAAAAATACTAATTTGGCAGCTACAAGAAGTAATGGTTTGTGTCTTGTGAATTGCTGAGAAGCCTGGTCTAAGCTGACACAAATAAAGTAAAGATTTGGAACACAGAGATCTCGATCTTCTTTATAGCGAGGAGTAAAAAGAAAATAAAATGTGTCTGACTGCTTCATCATTGATATGACAGTGCTGGACGGATTGCTGGGCGAGACCCACTGTGCAGTCAGAAGGAATTTAATGAGCGGTTTTATCAAGATATTTTCAATACCATCCAGCAAGACAAATTCTTTATTTATTTTATCTAATATGAGTACGTGGACAAGCTGTGAATCGTAAATGAAATAATTGTATGGGGTATATATAAGATAAGACGGTGCTTCTGTCTGCGAGACATAAAGAGAATTATTGACAGGAATATCGTAAATTGTGAACTAAGACGGATTTCTGCTTGTCATAGGTAGGTACTGCAATAAATGCAAATGTGCTAGTAAACATGTATTTCTTGCCAAAAATCATCTAGGTGGTAATTTGAATATTTTGATTTGTTTGAAAATTTTTTGGAAAAATGATTTTAAGTCAAGTAAAGAATGTGTCATTTTTATTAAGTACTTGGTACTATTGTGGTCTTGGCACAATAAGAATACAATATTTGCATTGGATATTGGAAGAGAAACTCAAGTAGAGGCAGGGTATTTGCACTTATGTTTTTGTCTTGGGTTTTGTCTATTTAGTGGCAAGTGTACATGCGCTTACACGCTGCATGCACACCAATTTATATTCCAGTTCATCTCTTCAGGTGTTTTCAAACTTAAAATCAGACTATGCCAATTATCTATGTTAATATATTACAGAATTATTTTTCTAGTATGTTCCTAGTTATGGACACTAATTCTCTACTGCCTTCTACCGCGACTGCTCACAGTATGGAACCATCGGTGTTTTGCCTAAATTTGAAGGTTAACCCCTTAAGCCCCAGAGCATTTTCCTTTTTTGCATTTTCGTTTTTTGCTCCCCTTGTTCCCAGAGCCATAGCGTTTTTATTTTTTGGTCAATATGGCCATGTGAGGGCTTATTTTTTGCAAGACAAGTTGTACTTTTCAACGCCATTACTAGTTTTACCATATCCTGTACGGGAAAACGGGAAAAAAATTCCAAGTGCGGTAAAATTGCAAAAAAAGTGCAATACCACAGTTGTTTTTTATTTATTTTTTTTACAACGTTCACTGAATGCTAAAACTGACCTGCCCTTCTTATTCTACAGGTCATTACGAGTTCATAGACACCAAACATGTATAGGTTCTTTTATGTTTAAGTGGTGAAAAAAAATTCCAAAATTTGGTAAAAAAAAAAAAAAATAGCGCCATTTTCTAAGACCCGTAGCGTCTCCATTTTTCGTGGTCTGGGGCTGGGTGAGGGCTTATTTTTTGCGCACCGGGCTGACATTTTTATTGATAACATTTGGGGTAGATCCGATGTTTTGATCGCCCGTTATTGCATTTTATTGCAATTTTGCGGCGACCAAAAAACGTAATTCTGGCGTTTAGAATTTTTTCTCGTTACGCCGTTTACCGATCGGATTAATTCTTTTTTATATTGATAGATCGGGCGATTCTGAACGCGGCGATACCAAATATGTGTATGTGGGGTTTATTTTTTATTATTTTACTTTGAATGGGACAAAAGGGGGGTGATTTAAACTTTTATATATTTTTTTTTTTTTTTATATTTTTAAAAACTTTTTTTTTTTACTTTTTGCATGCTTCTATAGTCTCCATAGGAGACTAGAAGCAGCAACTATCCGATCGCCTCTGCTACATACAGGGGACGAGCAGGTCCCCTGCATGCAGCAGAAATGGTCCTGTGCTATGAGCGCCGACCACTAGGTGGCGCTCATAGCGACAAGATCATGACAACAACCACAGGCGTCTGCTGCAGACCCTGGGTTGTCATGCCCACCCATCGGCGACCCGCGATCACGTGACGGGGTCGCCGGTGGGCGGGGCTTATGACGCGCTACCCGGAAGCGCGCGTTAAATGCTGCTGTCAGAGATTGACAGCGGCATTTAACATGTTAGCAGCGCAGCAGCCCTCACTGAACGGGCAGTACGCAAATATGCGTACTAATACGTCCCCGGTATTTAAGGGGTTAAATTCTAAATCTGAATTTTGCACATCTTCACTGCTTTTTATAGTAATACAATAACAAATATACAGTACAGACCAAAAGTTTGGACACACCTCTTTTAAAGATTTTTCTGTATTTTCATGACTATGAAAATTTTCATTCAGACTGAAGGCATCAAAACTATGAATTAACACATGTGGAATTATATACTTAACAATAAAGTGTGAAACAACTGAAAATATGTCTTATATTCTAGGTTCTTCAAACCAGCCACCTTTTGCTTTGATGACTGCTTTGCACACTCTTGGCATTCTCTTGATGAGCTTCAAGAGGTAGTCACTGGAAATGGTCTTCCAACAATCTTGAAGGAGTTCCCAGAGATGCTTAGCACTTGTTGGCCCTTTTGCCTTCACTCTACGGTCCAGCTCACCCCAAACCATCTCGATTGGGTTCAGGTCTGGTGACTGTGGAGGCCAGGTCATCTGGCGTAGCACCCCATCACTCTCCTTCTTGGTCAAATAGCCCTTACACAGCCTGGAGGTGTGTTTGGGGTCATTGTCCTGTTGAAAAATAAATGATGGTCCAACTAAACGCAAACCGGATGGAATAGCATGCCGCTGCAAGATGCTGTGGTAGCCATGCTGGTTCAGTATGCCTTCAATTTTTAATAAATCCCCAACAGTGTCACCAGCAAAGCACCCCCACACCATCACACCTCCTCCTCTATGCTTCACGGTGGGAACCAGGCATGTAGAGTCCATCCGTTCACCTTTTCTGCGTCGCACAAAGACAGTGTAGTTGGAACCAAAGATCTCAAATTTGGACTCATCAGACCAAAGCACAGATTTCCACTGGTCTAATGTCCATTCCTTGTGTTCTTTAGCCCAAACAAGTCTCTTCTGCTTGTTGCCTGTCCTTAGCAGTGGTTTCCTAGCAGCTATTTTACCATGAAGGCCTGCTGCACAAAGTCTCCTCTTAACAGTTGTAGAGATGTGTCTGCTGCTAGAACTCTGTGTTGCATTGACCTGGTCTCTAATCTGAGCTGCTGTTAACCTGCGATTTCTGAGGCTGGTGACTCGGATAAACTTATCCTCATAAGTGTGAAGTGAAAACCATTTCCGGTGACTACCTCTTGAAGCTCAGCAAGAGAATGCCAAGAGTGTGCAAAGCAGTCATCAAAGCAAAAGGTGGCTACTTTCAAGAACCTAGAATATATTTTTAGTTGTTTGACACTTTTTTGTTAAGTATATAATTCCACATGTGTTAATTCATAGTTTTGATGCCTTCAGTGTGAATGTACAATTTTCATAGTCATGAAAATACAGAAAAATCTTTAAATGAGAAGGTGTGTCCAAACTTTTGGTCTGTACTGTATGTATTTGAGAATTGGTATATACCAAAGTTTGACTTAAATTTTAGTTGCTTTAATATTAGAATCTAAAGACTGTGTGGAATGTAACAAGTAATATCACACCTAATCCAATAAATGATGCAATAGACCACATAGTGCAAAGGTTTTTTTTTCTCAACTCCAGTGCTCAAGTACCCTTAACAGCTCATGGTTCCTAAGATTTACATAGGTAATATAATTATTAACAATGTCTTAAAAATTACCAAAGAAATTCTCTATAGAATATCCTCAAATTATGACTTGCTGCGTGTACTTGAGGACTGGAGTTGAAAATCACTGAAATAGTACTAGAAGTATTAACCGACATAGGCAAGCAACTACTAAATTTAAAGAGTTACTAAACTTTCATTTTTTACCATTTTGTCCTCTATGGAAAGTTATGAAAGTTTACAAATCACTTTATTAGGGAATTTGTCTTTATTCTTGTAAAAGATTGTAGGTAAGTGGATTCCAACACCTTGATTTTCACCAGTCTATTTGACTGCCATCAGCTGCATTGATATCAGAACCTACTCATTTGGAGTACAGATGATAGCAGTGGAAGGGTCAGCAACTTTCTCCTCTTCTGAGTGTTATTCTCATCAGAACAATCTCCTGCAGCAGCTCATCCCCAGAGTTAGACACCTGAGAAAGGCTGTTCTCAGGCAAAACGCGTTGTTTGTGTTTTTAACTGTTTTTAAATATGCCCATCTGACTTCCCTGGCGGAATACCACTTTGCCTCTTTGTCATTGCAGTGGAAGTGCCAATTTCCTGGATTTATTCCAGTATCCCTAGAGTTAGTGAGGCACAAGTGCTCAAGCTAATCCTTTCACTGCTATCATCTGTACTCCAAATAAGTACACTCTTATATCAATGCAGCTAAATGCAGGCAAATACACTAGGGGAAAGCAGAGGTTTAGAAAGCACTTACATGCATTTTTTAACAAATTAGGACAAATTTCCTAATGAAATGATTATCAATGTTTCACAACTCTTCATGCTAGACTAAATTAAGCAAATAAAGAAGTTTGGCTACTCTGTTTTTCTATGAGTTATATAAGGGCTTTACTGATGTAAAATAATGACCAAATACTGAACGTGTGAACGTGGCCTTCGTCTCAGGATCAATGGGGGTCTCAAAGCTCGGACCAATACCAATCATAAAAATATGGCATATCCAGTTATATAAGGTGAAAATACCCCTTAAAATACCCCTTTAATGAGTCCACTATTCCAACTTATAAAACTTGTAATATTCCTGTACTACTATACTATGACCTGTGTGTCATAAACAGGAACCTATTCCACCAAGTTACAAATTTGCAGGGTCTGCTTAAAAACAATTCTTGGTCGCTAGTTAGTAAACATACAGGGTTATTTTTTGTATGGCTTTATTTGATCTGTGTAAACTGCTGAAGATCCCTATTAAAAAAAAATCACTTTAATCATATTAAAATACATTTGCATGTTCCATACGCTCCAGTATGGAGGGTTTTTTTTTGCATAATAACAGTTTAAAAAAAGAGTAAAATGATATATAAATGAGCAATTCAATAAATTCCTTTTAAATATCTATTTTGGCATATATGTAAAAATTACAGCAGAAAATGTTCTAAAAATACATAAACAATACAAATAATAACAGGTAATACAACAGAGTCATGAAGAATCATTATTACAATACAAAGATGTACATATAAATATATATACATACAGTACAGACCAAAAGTTTAGACACACCTTCGCATTTAAAGATTTTTCTGTAATTTCATGACTTTGAAAATTGTACATTCACACTGAAGGCATCAAAACTATGAATTAACACATGTGGAATTATATACTTAACAAAAAAGTGTCAAACAACTGAAAATATGTCTTATATTCTAGGTTCTTCAAAGTAGCCACCTTTTGCTTTGATGACTGCTTTGCACACTCTTGGCATTCTCTTGATGAGCTTCAAGAGGTAGTCACCGGAAATGGTCTTTCAGCAATCTTGAAGGAGTTCCCAGAGATGCTTAGCACTTGTTGGCCCTTTTGCCTTCACTTTGCGGTCCAGCTCACCCCAAACCATCTGTGGAGGCCAGGTCATCTGGCGTAGCACCCTATCACTCTCCCTCTTGGTCAAATAGCCCTTACACAGCCTGGAGGTGTGTTTGGGGTCATTGTCCTGTTGAAAAATAAATGATGGTCCAGCTAAACGCAAACCGGATGGAATAGCATGCCTCTGCAAGATGCTGTGGTAAGCCATGCTGGTTCAGTATGCCTTCAATTTTGAATAAATCCCCAACCGTGTCACCAGAAAAGCAGCCCCACACCATCACACCTCCTCCATGCTTCACGGTGGGAACCAGGGATGTAGAGTCCATCCGTTCACCTTTTCTGCGTCGCACAAAGACACGGTGGTTGGAACCAAAGATCTCAAATTTGGACTCATCAGACCAAAGCACAGATTTCCACTGGTCTAATGTCCATTCCTTGTGTTGTTTAGCCCAAACAAGTCTCTTCTGCTTGTTGCCTGTCCTTAGCAGTGGTTTCCTAGCAGCTATTTTACCATGAAGGCCTGCTGCACAAAGTCTCCTCTTAACAGTTGTTGTAGAGATGTGTCTGCTGCTAGAACTCTGTGTGGCATTGACCTGGTCTCTTATCTGAGCTACTGTTAACCTGCAATTTCTGAGGCTGGTGACTCAGATAAACTTATCCTCAGAAGCAGCGGTGACTCTTGGTCTTCCTTTCCTGGGGCGGTCCTCATGTGAGCCAGTTTCTTTGTAGCGCTTGATGGTTTTTGCAACTGCACTTGGGGACACTTTCAAAGTTTGCCCAATTTTTCGGACTGACTGAACTTCATTTCTTAAAGTAATGATGGCCACTCGTTTTTCTTTACTTAGCTGCTTTTTTCTTGCCATAATACAAATTCTAACAGTCTATTCAGTAGGACTATCAGCTGTGTATCCACCAGACTTCTGCACAACACAACTGATGGTCCCAACCCCATTTATAAGGCAAGAAATCCAACTTATTAAACCTGACAGGGCACACCTGTGAAGTGAAAACCATTTCCGGTGACTACCTCTTGAAGCTCATCAAGAGAATGCCAAGAGTGTGCAAAGCAGTCATCAAAGCAAAAGGTGGCTACTTTGAAGAACCTAGAATATAAGACATATTTTCAGTTGTTTGACACTTTTTTGTTAAGTATATAATTCCACGTGTTAATTCATAGTTTTGATGCCTTCAGTGTGAAAGTACAATTTTCAAAGTCATGAAAATACAGAAAAATCTTTAAAAGAGAAGGTGTGTCCAAACTTTTGGTCTGTACTGTATATATATACATATATGCACATGTATGTGCAAATATATATGCATAAATATATATGCTTAAAAATATACATATAAATATATATATATATATATATATATATATATATATATTAATATATATGTTTATTTACCGTAAATAGCACTGTCATATGTAATGTAATATATGATGCACAATCGTTGTGAACACGACTTTAGGTCAATTCTTTGATTCTTTACCATGAATTGAAAATACTTAAGGGTTAATTGCACCAGCCTAAATAAATCTATAACCAAGCATTTCATTTTGTCAGTGCAAAAATGATAACCACAAGCCGGCCCCGTTCACCGCAGAACATGTATTATTAATGTGTATACACACGAAAGACAGAGAGAAAGGGAGAGAGAATGATTAGTGATACAAACCAAACCCTTGGTTCAATGAATGAAAAGAAACTCGTCATGCAAACTGTCAGCAAGCAAAGGTCAAAGGTCGTTAGAGGCACAGAAAAGGGGCTTCCATATTGTCCCCGCAGCAGAGTGACAGTTTCCAATGATCACTTTTGTGACTATGCAACTGGGCTCATATTACTAGCTGCAACATCACAAAAATGACACTGGCAACCGCTAATTAGCTGGCAAAATAAGGATTTAACCATTTTCAAAATGAGCGGTTGTTAGTAAATGCCAATGTGTGTACAGCAAAAAAAAAAAAAAAAAAAAGTCAATTTTTTTTTATCATTAATATTTAGTGTTTTGTTTGTTTTTTTTAACCTAAGGTGCAAGCAATCGTAGCTCATATTGTGTTTGGTTTTCACACAACGGTAGGGAAAAGATTATCGGAAGTGGTCAATATTAGCTCTGTTTAACCGTACAAAGCAGATGCCAAGGTGACCTTTGTTGTGAGGTTTCTTAATAACTTACAATTTTTTTTTCTGTCCATCAAGTAAACTTTGCATTACATAGTAATAATACGAGAAATTTATAGCAATTATTGACATTACAATTTGTTCAATTCAATTTGTTTGATTTCACATTAGAAACAATTACATTCACAATTTAACAGTAGTGAAAAGATAAAATAAACACATTTTAAAATCGAAAATTAATAAAAAAAAAAAAAAAAAAGGCAGTGGAATAAAAGTCATTGTTATCTAGGAACAAAGTACAATCTGATTTATAAGCATTTAACTACATGAACCTTATTTTGCTCTTGACTGTTTCATATTTCTGATTATACCAACTTGATGACACTAGAGAAAAAGGGTAAGCAATGGGCAGGTTTGCCATACAGTTTGTATCACAATTCAAGGCTTAGTGGTAGATTTCTGGTATTATTAGTATGTTTTTTTGCAATTTTTGAATAAATAACCATGAATGGACCCTACAATTGGGACATCCAAAGACCACAAACCCTTCAACTGGGACCCCCAAAGATAGCAGAGCCAACAATTGGGACACAAGGATTACTGACCTTACAATTGGGACACCCAAAGACCCTACAATTAGGACACCCAAAGACTACAGACCCTACAATTTAGATACCCAAAGACCACAGATCCTACAATTGAGACACCCAAAGACCACAGACCCTAGAATTGGGACACCCAAAGAATGCAGACCTTACAACTAGGACACCCAAAAACTACAGACCCTAAAATTGAGACACCCAAAAACCGTACAATTGGAACACCCGTAGACCCATCAATTTGTGCAATTTTTACATAATAGACGCTACAATTTGTACAGTCATAAAGAACATACAATTAGACCATACAATTGTACAGCCATAGTCCCTACAATTACAACACGCCACATTGTAGTGTCATACAACAATTAGTGGATGTTAAGATGAAAGGAGATCTCTTGTCAAGATGCTTGTTGTGCAAAACATTAGCATTTGAGCTGTGGTTTAACAAATAACCACTAGACACATGAAAAGGAATCTGTCACCAAGTTTTTCCTATGTAATCGGAGAGAAGCATAAAGTAGAGACAGAGACTCATTCCAGCAATGTATCACTTACTTTACTGGATTGCTGCAGTTTGATAAAAATCGGTTTTCTCTGCTGCAGATACAGCAGTTCTCTGAATGCTGAGCTCTGTATAACCCCGTCCATACCACCGACTGGCAGCTTTGTGTGCATAGGCAGAAAGCGGCCAATCAGTGGTGGGGGTGTGGTTGGGCTATAAGGCAGCAGCAGGTTTACTAGATAATCTCCTGCTGAAAAAACAGTGATTGTATAAAAAGTACAATAAGCGGCCCAGTAAGTGACACATCACTGGAATCAGGGTCTCTGTTTCTACATTGAGCTGCTCTCAGATAAAGTAGCAAAAAACTAGTGACAAATTCCCTTTAAATAAAGTAGTGGACCTTATTATGGGTGGCATTGTGCAATTGCACAGCCTTTCAATCATATACAGGTTAGGGCTCAACTACATCCTATTGCTCTATTATCTAATCTATCTGTCTATCTATCTATCTATCTATCTATTATCTAATCTATCTGACTATCTATCTCATATCTATCTATCATATATCTATCTGTTATGCACACGCCCGGACTGACTGGCGTGTGCGGGTGTTGTGGTTCCACTGGACCATGGACCGGAGAGTGCCTGGAGGGGCGTGACTAAGTATCTGGCCGATCCGACCAAGGTGGCACGACGGCATACGACGCCAGTGCACCAGGGAGAAACCGGGCAGAGGGACCAGGTGCTACTCCAGGTTAAACTCCGGACACGGGGGTTGACCCACACTGGGATTACTGGAACAGGCAGGTTAGGCTGGCACAGACTGGTGGATGTAAGCAAACACGGCAGGTATGCAGATGGGTGGATACAGGCGAGTATGCAGGCAGGGAGGTACTGGCCGAAAGGACGGGCTGGAGCACAGAAAGGTTAAGACCCAGTACAGACTGGGTCACAGAACCGCAGATGCGGTAGACAACCACAGCAGAGAGGGAACGCCCAAAGCGGTGGGCAAGAACAGAGCAGGACGGGGCTGCAGGAGCAGCGAGCAGAAGCAGGGCAGGACAGGACTGCCGGAGCAGCGGGCAGAAGCAGGGCAGGACAGAACTGCCGGAGCAGCGGGCAGAAGCAGGGCAGGACAGGACTGCCGGAGCAGCGGGCAGAAGCAGGGCAGGACAGGACTGCCGGAGCAGCGGGCAGAAGCAGGGCAGGACAGGACTGCCGGAGCAGCGGGCAGAAGCAGGACAGGACTGCCGGAGCAGCGGGCAGAAGCAGGGCAGGACAGGACTGCCGGAGCAGCGGGCAGAAGCAGGGCAGGACAGGACTGCCGGAGCAGCGGGCAGAAGCAGGACAGGACTGCCGGAGCAGCGGGCAGAAGCAGGGCAGGACAGGACTGCCGGAGCAGCGGGCAGAAGCAGGGCAGGACAGGACTGCCGGAGCAGCGGGCAGAAGCAGGACAGGACTGCCGGAGCAGCGGGCAGAAGCAGGGCAGGACAGGACTGCCGGAGCAGCGGGCAGAAGCAGGGCAGGACAGGACTGCCGGAGCAGCGGGCAGAAGCAGGGCAGGACAGGACTGCCGGAGCAGCGGGCAGAAGCAGGGCAGGACTGCCGGAGCAGTGAGCAAAAGGGTAAGAGCGGAGCAAGGCTGCCGGAGCAGTGAGCAAGGAGTCAGAGCAGGACGGACAGGGCTCTGTTCACACGGAACAGACAGGAAGGGAAAGGCAGAGCCAGATACCCACAGGGTACTTGCAGTGAAGTAGCGAGGGGACCACAAACTCACAAACGGGAGTACAGAGACAACAAGCAGGAGTTAGGTACGAGTTCAGACTCTGCAGAAAAAGGAAAGGAACGGACATAGAGGCAAAACAGGTAAAGGATAGGAGAGAGTTCAGACTGGAACTGAGTGTACGGAAGAGACCGACACTGCAGCGGGATACAGGAGCGGGTCTGGGAATACGGCCCCCAGAGAGGCGGGACGAACAAGCAAGGAGCGTGTTCAGACAGGACAGACAATATACAGGAACGGATCTAGGTAATCGGCCCCTAGAAGGCGGGAGGAACAGGCTAGGAGCGTGTTCAGACAGGCCTGGAAATACAGCCTCCAGGAAAGGCAGCAGGCAAGAGTACACAGACAGGACTCAGTTCAGACACGGGAACTGATACCGCAAGGCAGGAGACATAGACAGGACTCAGTTCAGACATGGGAACAGATACTGCAAGACAGGAGAAATAGACAGGACTCAGTTCAGACAGGAACAGATACCGCAAGGCAGGGACACAAACAGGACTCTGTTCAGACGGGAACAGATACCGCAAGGCACAGACAGGCAGATCTAGGAATACGGCCCCTAGAAGGCGAAAGAACAGGCAAGAAGCGTGTTCACAAGAACAGACCACAGTTCAGACACAGAACTGGAAAACAGGCAGGAAAACAGGATAGGACCTGGCATGTCAGAGACAAAAAGCCGACTGACAGGACACAATGCTCAGGCGCCATCTTGAGGAAGAAGGTGGTATAAATACCCAAAGATGGACAGCAATAGGCTGAAGGTGCAACAGGGGCGTGTCCGCAGCAGGTACAAGAAACAGGAAGTTCAGCGGGCGTCGCCCTATGCAGCCAAAACAGACAAACAGACAGCAAGGAGGGAAGCCAGAGAGACATTCTGGACTGGAGATCAAGTGCGCGCTCTTGCACAGTGGGAGATGGACCACCATGCAAGGACGCCGCCAGGTATGTTACACTATCTATCTCATATCTATCTATTGATCCCATATCTATATCTATCTATCTATCTATCTATCATCTAATATCTATCTACCACTTCTTTTTTTCTTTTTATGTTTTCTTCCATCACCTTCAGTAATTTTACCATTTATTTTTTATAAATACATCCATGTGTTATTTTTTTCAGCATATGCTATGTAACATTTGTATCTCTCTCTGTCTCTCTGATTTTTTTGGCTTCTCCTCTATTACTTTTCTGCCATTTTCCCACTTGACCTCAACGAAATCTAAAAAATATCTCTGTTACGTTTTTTACATATGTATCATAAGGGAAGAATCCCCTCTGCAGCTTTTTTCGGTCATTCTCAGTAACACTCGACCTCTTGATCTCTCTGAGTTCTATTAAGATAATATAATTTGGATCACATACGAGCCCTAACCACATGAGACCTTTCTGGCCACAGCTGGCAGTCTACATCATGGCTGGAGTATTAATGTAACAAATCAAACATTATTAAGTTATCCCGTATGGTCCTAAGACTGGGCACAGTGGAATAGTACAGATGTAAAAAAGCTGAATCTGACATTGAACTGTTTTTTTTTTTGAGTACCGTGATAGCTAATGAAAATTGTAGAGATTTATCTGCAACCCTACAGAAAATTAGATATAATGTGCCAAATGACAAATTTAGCTCTGCAATACTGACAATTGTATGATGGGGATTTTTACCCATAACTGTACAAAATCAGATACCTTATTGAAGAATTAGAGGTTCATCAACCACCAATCTAATCAAATGTGTAATAGATTAAAAAAATATAAATATACTAAAATATAAAAGTAAAAATAATCCTCCTGTGCACATTAGTCTGTGATTAGAAAATTACACTGGTTTTGCTATTGCAATCATGAAAAATTGTTATCCTGAATCTGAGTTTTGTAACGCTTTGGAATTACAGGAAATTGCTCTAGAAGTTTGCTACAATGTCAAGATGACCTGAAATATACAGAGCTATGAAGTTAACTCTATGTAAAATATATTAAGGGCGAGGATGTGCTCTTTTAGTCTTAAAAGGCTTTTCTAGTTCTGAGTACATACAGTTTAAAGTGTACCTGTTGTTACAGGTGACTTTTTAGAATATACTGTCATGTGTACATGAGGAATAACACTATTTCTGCCATAATATGACTTGTGTTCTGCATTTTTCACCAGTTTTCCCTTCTACATGCTCTATCTCTATTTTTTAATTGTCTCTGAGCTGGTGGGTGGTGACTAGCTGATGTGATGTCTCATATACACTGCACTCAGAAATATGAAGGATTTCTGCTCTCCAGTCTCTATGTAATGTGACGTCCCTGATTGTAAGTAATGACAGCTTTTGGTACCCTATTTAAACCAACCACTTTCCCTCCACTTCACTCCCTGATGAAGCAGAAGCGAAACGCGCTTTAGAGTGGTGTGAGGGGGTTGTGGTGTGTCTCTCTGCTCAGTATCACTCTTATGGGCCCATTGAAATTTCTCAGCTCTCCATGATGGGAATTTAATACTGTTTTGGCACTGTACAATATTTATTCAAATGTTGATTATATTATTTTATTTGTTCCTGAACATCTTACTTTATATTTATTTATTTATTATATTATGTACCTATGAATTTTCATGCACAGTGCACTTTATATATATGAATTAATGATGTACTATACTATCTTTTTCATCAAGGCACATCCTCCCCCCTTTTATGAAACCCCTTTTTATCTTGTCTTTTGTGTTCAATATGATTTTTAATATGTCATTCTTTTTTAATTAATAAAGTGATTTATTTGAGATTATTGCCTGGCTTTGAATACATTTTGTTGGTTTATTTATTGCTGGTATTTGGAGGCTGTTACATTTTGGCATTTCCTTCTTATGTAGGTTTTCTATGTAGCACTAGGACATGTTCACAAGCAGCAACACAGAGGACATTATGTAGCAGTACTGAGCAGTGTAGCTGTGAATCCAGCTCTGGAGAGAGATAAAACACTTAGTAGAGAGAAGCAGCAAGATACCTAAATAGACAGCTATAACCTGATCCTTGTTTGCCTTGTTTTGACAAATGTTAGCAATATTTTTAGAGTGAAAGAAGAGTTCTTGGTTTGGAAGGGAAGGTGGGGGAGAAGTGGCTCATAAATGATGAACAAAGCATGTTCATATGATATAATACAAAGTTTCTTGTATTTATCTGTTCTATTGATTTACGCAAAGTTTTTTGAAACAACAATAGGGATCAACTATTGAGTCCAGAAGATAACTGGCCCCATGGTCACTACATCACTTTATTTTGATACAGGAAAAATATATCTTTGTACCTTGTTAGCCAGTAGGTAGAAAAATACTAAAATTTGAGAGTCCTCCAGTGGTTGATACCTTTTAATGGCTAACTGAACAATTGCAAGCTTTCGAGACTACTCAGGTCTCTTCTTCTCTTCTATGCCTGATGAAGAGACCTGAGTAGTCTCGAAAGCTTGCAACTTGTTACCATCTTTTCAGTTAGCCATTAAAAGGTATCAACCACTGAGGACTCTCAAATTTCAATATTTTTTTACATCACTTTTCTAAATGAATGTTTAGACCATCCTCAGTTGAGCGCTGGCACTGCATGGGGTGAGCAGGATAGGACCCACAATTGAGCTTCTCTACTTATTTCAGATTTTATGCTTCCTCTGGAGAGACCACAGAGGAAAGGATTAATGTTATTGTTATAAGTCAGTGACAAGCAGGCAACCTCGCACACAGTCAGATAAATGGATTTACCCAAGACCACAGCCAGCACCAATGACAGAGGCAGGAATTGAACCGATGACCTTGCGCATCAGAGAACAGTTCCTTAACCAATATGTCACATCTTCTCAAAAGGCTTTTACAATTCGCAAAAAAAAATGACTAACCCAGAGACATTAAAGGTCAGCACTCTCCCCGCATAACCTCTATTATTTCTGTGATATGATGAGCAGAGGCTGTGCGTAAAAGCCTGGCACAAAGTGGTAACGCCGGCTGATTATGTGTCAAGTACCCATTCTACACCATAATTACGTGCTTTTACTGTATGTAGTATTTACAAAGTATGTGCACTTTATCCGACCAGAACAGTTCGCTTCTTCCCTATGTAACTTCTACAAGACACCAGGACACCTTCTACAACATTTACGGATTTCTAATAATAGGAACTGATTTCCCCAATTTTCTCAGTGTGACATCAAGTATAATTAGGCAGTGCGTATTGAGATTGGAGGTATATACAAAGAGCGCAATTAGCATTTTCCTCTTGTTGTGCTTTATATACAAGTGCTGAATGTGCCAATTATGTGTCGCAGTCTGGACATTGTAACAGTCTGATTTAGGATAATAGAATCATTTTATGTGCAGTCCTATGTAAAAGACATCGCCATAACGCGTTCACTGAGAACTGACACACAAAGCTCAACTTTGATATACATCTGTCTACGGATTTGATAAAATCATTGTATGACCATGTTTTCTCCTGTGCAGGTTATTGGTGACCTGAATACACACGATACAAATCTCTGCAATCGATAAATAATCAGATATAGATGTAACGGGCTGAAAAGAACCTGTCTGATGCACTGCGGAGTGGTTCATTTACTTTGCATTGGTTTGGCTGCGTTATGCAACTTTCATACAAATGACTTTTTTGTTGTATCTAAATGCTACAATAATTCAGCACCGAAATTTGGATATAGTGGTCCCTGCACCTTTTCTTTGTTTTGTCTTGAGATCTTTTCTATAGTTTCTTCCATCAGAGTAGCTATAAAGACAGCAGACATAGCAACCGGTAACACACCCAACAATTGGAGTGAAGGGGGGACATGTGCAAAATAAGTGATGTCTATAAACAAAGGAAGGGGGCACTATTTTTACCCATTACTTCTGTACTATTACATCACTACATTACTCCTGTATTGTGACATTATGTGTTTATTACACCTGCATGTAGACACTATTACTCATACCTAACAGACAGGACATTCAGCGTCTCTCCATCTACACCTTTGGCCTGGGACAGCTCATAGTTTCACGGCTTTCAGTATCACCTCTATGCTGATGACACTCAGATCTACCTCTCTGGACCCGATATCTCCTCCCTACTAACCAAAATCCCACAATGTCTGTCGGCTATCTCATCCTTCTTCTCTGCCAGATTTCTAAAACTTAACATGGATAAAACAGAATTCATCATCTTTCCACCCTCTCATTCATATCGCCCATATGACCTATCCATCAACGTCAATGGCTGTTCACTCTCCCCAGTCCCACAAGCTCGCTGCCTTGGGGTAACCCTGGACTCTGATCTCTCCTTTAAACCACATATCCAAGCCCTTTCCACTTCCTGCCGACTCAAACTTAAAAATATCTCCCGGGTCCGTGCATTCCTCAGCAAAGACTCTGCAAAAACACTAGTGAATGCCCTCATCATTTCCCGCCTTGACTACTGCAACCTCCTGTTCTTTGGCTTCCTTTCCATCACTCTCGCGCCCCTCCAATCTATCCTAAACTCTGCTGCTCGACTAATCCACCTGTCCCTCTGCGATTCCCCAGCCTCCCCCCTCTGTCAATCCCTTCATTGGCTCCCTTCACATTGCCCAGAGACTCAAGTTCAAAACCCTAACCATGGCATAAAAAGCCATCCACAACCTGTCTCCTCCATACATCTGTGATCTAGTCTCCCGGTACTTACCTGCACGCAACCTCTGATCCTCACAAGATCTCCTTCTCTACTCTCCTCTTATCTCCTCTTCCCACAATCGCATACAAGATTTCTCCCGCGCATCCCCCCTACTCTGGAACTCTCTACCCCAACACATCAGACTCTCGCCGACCGTGGAAGCCTTCAAAAGAAACCTGAAGACCTACCTCTTCCGACAAGCCTACAACCTGCAGTAACCACCGCCCCACCACATTACTGCATGACCTCCTCTACCCCCACCTACTGTATCCTCACCCATCCCTTGTAGACTGTGAGCCCTCGCAGGCAGGGTCCTCTCTCCTCCTGTACCCGTCGCTGACTCGTTTTGTTAAGATTATGTAAATGTTTTTGCTATGTACATCCCTATCACATGTAAGCGCCATGGAATAAATGGCGCTATAATAATAAATAATAATAATAAAGTGGTGCAGTGCTGGATAAGGGGAACAGGGTGCTAAATTCTTAGGGGTGCAAAATTTCAAAATAAAGTGTTACACTACTTGCTGTGCGCTGGGTACTGGCAATCCACGCTATGTCACTGCATCATTATGGTATTCTTTCCCCTGATATGATGTCATAATATACATGGCAACCTTTATTTATGTGCATTATGCCTGTACACATCATGGCATGCATTATCCCTGTACTGTGAAATCATTGTTTGTAATATTCCTATACTGTTATGTCACTGAGAAAATTTTCTTTGCACCATGACCTCACTGTTACACTCAACAATGTGCCATCCCAGTGTTTATTATCCCTATACCGTGACATTACTGTGTCATTGTCCATGTACTGTGACATCGCTGTGTTCATATCTCTGTACTGTGACATCACTGTGTTTATTATCCCTATACTGTGACATCATTGTGTATATTATCCCTGTACTGTGACATCACTGTGTTTATTATCCCTGTATTGTGGCATCACTGTGTTTATTATCCCTGTACTGTGACATCACTGTGTACAATATCTCTGTACTTTGTTTATTATCCCTGTACTGTGACATCATTGTGTATATTCTCCCTGTACTGTGACAACACTGTGTTTATTATCCCTGTACTGTGACATCGCTCTGTTCATTATTTTTGTACTGACATCACTGTGTTTATTATCCCTGTACTGTGACATCACTGTGTGTATTATCCCTGTACTGTGACATCACTGTGTTTATTATCTCTGTACTGTGACATCACTTTGTGTATTATCCCCGTACTGTGACATCACTGTGTTTATTATCCCTGTACTGTGACATCACTGTGTGTATTATTCCTGTACTGTGACATCACTCTGTTTATTATGCCTGTACTGTGACATCACTGTGTGTATAATCCCTGTACTGTGACAGCACTGTTCTTATTATCCCTGTACTGTGACATCACTGTGTACAATATCTCTGTACTGTGTTTATTATCCCTGTACTGTAACATCATTATGTATATTCTCCCTGTACTGTGACATCACTGTGTTTATTATCCCTGTACTGTGACATCACTGTGTACAATATCTCTATACTGTGTTTATTATCCCTGTACTGTGACATCATTGTGTATATTCTCCCTGTACTGTGACATCACTGTGTTTATTATCCCTGTACTGTGACATCACTGTGTACAATATCTCTATACTGTGTTTATTATCCCTGTACTGTGACATCATTGTGTATATTCTCCCTGTACTGTGACATCATTGTGTATATTCTCCCTGTACTGTGACAACACTGTGTTTATTATCCCTGTACTGTGACATCGCTCTGTTCATTATTTCTGTACTGTGACATCACTGTGTTTATTATCCCTGTACTGTGACATCACTGTTTATTCTCCCTGTACTGTGACATCACTGTGTATATTCTCCCTGTACTGTGACAACACTGTGCTTATTATCCCTGTACTGTGACATCGCTCTGTTCATTATTTCTGTACTGTGACATCACTGTGTTTATTATCCCTGTACGGTGACATCACTGTTTATTCTCCCTGTACTGTGACAGCACTGTGTTTATTTTCCCTCTACAGTGACATCACTGTGTTTATTATCCCTGTACTGTGACATCACTGTGTTCATTATCCCTGTACTGTGACATCACTGTTTATTATCCCTGTACTGTGACATCACTGTGTTTATTATCCCTGTACTGTGACATCACTGTGTTTATTATCCCTGTACTGTGACATCACTGTGTTTATTATCCCTGTACAGTGACATCACTGTTCATTATTCCTGTACTGTGACATCACTGTTAATTATCCCTGTACTGTGACATCACTCTGTTTATTATGCCTGTACTGTGACATCACTGTGTGTATTATCCCTGTACTGTGACAGCACTGTTCTTATTATCCCTGTACTGTGACATCACTGTGTTTATTATCCCTGTACTGTGACATCACTGTTTATTCTCCCTGTACTGTGACAGCACTGTGTTTATTATCCCTCTACAGTGACATCACTGTGTTTATTATCCCTGTATTGTCACATCACTGTGTTTATTATCCCTGTACTGTGACATCACTGTTTATTATCCCTGTACTGTGACATCACTGTGTTTATTATCCCTGTACAGTGACATCACTGTGTTTATTATCCCTGTACAGTGACATCACTGTTCATTATTCCTGTACTGTGACATCACTGTTTATTATCCCTGTACTGTGACATCACTGTGTTTATTATGCCTGTACTGTGACATCACTGTGTGTATAATCCCTGTACTGTGACAGCACTGTTCTTATTATCCCTGTACTGTGACATCACTGTGCTTATTATCCCTGTACTGTGACATCACTGTGTATATTATCCCTGTACTGTGACATCACTGTGTTTATTATCTTTCTACTGTGACATCTCTGTGTTTATTATCCCTGTGCTGTGACATCACTGTGTGTATTATCTCTCTACTGTGACATCACTGTGTATATTATCTATGTACTGTGACATCACTAGGTTTATTATCCCTGTACTGTGACATCACTGTGTGTATTATCCCTGTACAGTGACATCACTGTGTGTATTATCCCTGTACTGTGACATCACTGTGTTCATTATCCCTGTACTGTGACATTGCTGTTTACACTATCCCTGTACTGTGACATCATGGTGTGTATTATCTCTCTACAGTGATATCAAGGTGTGTATTATACCTGTACTGTGACATCACTGTGTACAATATCTCTGTACTGTGTGTATTATCCCTGTAATGTGACATCACTGTGTTTATTAATTATTATCCCTGTACAGTGACATCACTGTGTTCATTACCCCTGTACTGTGACATCGCTGTTTACATTATCCCTGTACTGTGACATCACTGTGTGTATTATCCCTGTAATGTGAGATCACTAGTTATATGATCCCTGTGCTGTAACCTCACTGAGCACAATATCCCTCGCAGCTGAAGGTGATTACAGTGGAATTGAGGTGCATTTTGAATTGGGGCCCCTTGATTATTTTTTAGGTCCCGGCTTCCTTCTATCTGAGCATGGAGATCCAGAATACTTCTGAGCTACATGGAAAGGGAATCCTATGTGGAGATAATGCATCTTATTGTGCTCAGTTTTGTACAGATAGTGTTAAGGCCCCGTCACACTTAGCGACGCTGGAACGATCCCGACAACGATACGACCTGTCAGGGATCGTTGCTGCGTCGCTATGTGGTTGCTGGTGAGCTGTCAAACAGGCAGGCTCACCAACGATCAGGGGAGCAGCGACATCGTGGAAAGAATCTTTCCACGATGTCCTGCTCCTGGTTACCAGCCTGCTGAAGCAGGAGCAGGCTGGTAACCATGATAAACATCGGGTTACTAGGGGCACACGCGCACCTAGTAACCCGTTGTTTATCATGGTTACCACTCTGCTATGGTGAGCGGGAGGTTACCGCTCACTTTAGCAGGCTCGTAACCATGATAAACAGCGGGTTACTAGGTGCGCGTGTGCCCCTAGTAACCCGATGTTTATCACGGTTACCAGCCTGATCGCTGCTCCCGCTGGTCACACACAGCGATGTGTGCTGACCAGAGGGAGGGCAACGACCAAAAAATGGTCCAGGACACTTTGCAGCGATCAGCGACCTCACAGCAGGGGCCTGATCGCTGCAAAGTGTCACACATAGCGACATCGCTGGTGATGTCGCTGTTGCGTCACTAAAACCGTGACACAGCAGCGATCTCGCTAGCGATCTCGCTATGTGAGACGGGGGCTTTAACCTGCACTGTTATTATACTGTGTGGCAGACATTGTTCCTTTCGTGCTGTGTCTGTGGAGTGGTGTGCCTGGAGCCATGGGATGACTTTGCCTGGTTGCAGGGGTGGTTGGGCACCTGGGTGGCTTTACATGCGGGCATAATGCTGCTTCAGCGGTGGCCACAATGCAGCAGTACACTTAATAGCATAGGGTCCGAATACAGAGGTTGCCGTGATGTGGCGGTGGGCTTATACACTTTGATCAAATTAAAAACTTCATGTTCATTTTTTAAATGCCTAGCTGCTGTACAGCAATGTGTAATATATGGACGTGTCTTTTTTTCCTCTTTTATGGTATACAGTATTTTGCTGCTAATGTCTATATGTAATTAATAATACAGCTAGCTAGATACAGACTACTGAATCATTAGTGAGTATACTGTATATTCTGAAATTGGCCATATCAGCCTGCTCTCTCTAAATGTGCTATAATGACATGACATAGGTATAATAATAATAAAATCACAGCACGATTATTTCATTATTGCATACAGGAAGGTGCAAAGAACAAGTCTGTACCTGCGAAAATCTAGCAGTGAGCGCGTCGAAGTTGGCACACCATGGTCATTCCAGTTGAGGAAGTTAAACTGGGTGACGGTGCGGGTTTCATTAGTCTGCAAGTTTTTTAGATAGAAGCTTCTCACAAGGAAATCTTCACACCAGATATGCTCAGAGACAAGATTTACCTGCATGGGATTGGAGTCACAGGGCACAACTTAAGAACATTGACAAACATCTGCTTCAAATTGCTGAACATAATTCTCTGGAGAATCCCACACCTGGCTGATCATGGACGCTCCATATTAATCAGAATGGAGGGCTTTATTTATAGCGGCTTCTAAACCACTACAGAAAAGTGGAGACTCGCTCACAATCAGATGGCATAATTCACATCAATATTCAATTACAGGAAGGTAAGCAGAGAAAGATGTAAGGCAGTATATTCATGATGGATTATTCTATCTATCTAATATCTATCTAATCACATATCTATCTTTTATCTATCTAATGACATCTATCTATCTAATAATGTTATTAGATAAATAGGTAGATAATGCTATTAAATAGATAGATAGTGTTATTAGATAGATAGATAAATAGATAGATAATGTTATTTGATAGTTATTTATCTATCTAATAACATTATCTATCTATTTATCGATCTATCTAGCTGTCTAATAACATTATCTATCTATCTACTGTATCTATCTATTGTATCTATCTATCTACCTACCTATCTGTATCTACTATCTGTATCTATCTATCTATATATTGTATCTACCTATCTGTATCTATCTATCTGTCTATCTGTAAGTCTGTCTGTCTATTTATCTATCTATCTCCTCTGTCTATCTATCTATCTATCTATCTATCTATCTATCTATCTATCTGTCTGTCTGTCTGTCTATCTATCTCCTCTGTCTATCTATCTATCTATCTATCTATCTATCTATCTATCTATCTGTCTGTCTGTCTGTCTGTCTGTCTGTCTGTCTGTCTGTCTATCTATCTATCTATTTTTTTATTCCATGCCAAAGGTACACAACATTTTAGCTCAAGTTTTTAGCCTTTCTCATTTGAGAAAGCCTCACACCTTGTGCCGAAACGTTGTGTACCTTTGGCAAGGAATACATTTTTTAACGTCTTTGCTATGTTTGGAGTGCGACCTCTTTTTCTCAAATCTATCTATCTATAAAAAAAATGGCAGCATTTCAGATGTAGGATAATGGAAAGCTTTGCATAGAAGCCTCCTGCACCAAACAATACTTTTAATTTATCATTGTTTTTTTTTCATTTATTTATTGTTACTTTTGGTATAGGTTTATGTGATCAATGAATAATAGCTCCCAATGTGTTCTAATGTTTAGGATACAGTAGGTAATAAGAAATACATACCTCGTAGATGTGGTAGAGGTTGGAGCCTTCATCGGGCCAGTAGTGGTAACACTGTTTGACTCCATTCTCTGCTAGTGATGTCAACATCACGATTACAACGCAGCCATTTTCCCATACCATCTGCAGACAAAAGAGAGACACACCGTGGCCACACTGCAACCGCTTAATTACTGCGTGACACGTGTAATTACAGCACTCAGACGCACAATCAAAACTCATTCCATTCAGTGCAAATTCAAATTTCATTTTCATTAGACACTTTTTCTCTGCAGCTGCTTCCAAATCCCCGAGCGCAGCGCAGCATTTAGAAAATATGCAATTTAAATATTTTCTCTTTGTGGAAATTGCCGGCTTGAGCAGAAGGCAAATACCACAGAATTCAGGCCTTTGATATGGAGCGTGTATATTAATAAGGGATGTACTGCACTAGGAGGAATCATGGAATATATCATAACGAGAATTACAGCAACCTTAATCTTCGCTTCTTTTACAACCAAAGTTTTAAGAATTGAATTGCACATTATTATTATTAGTATTATTATTATTTTTTTTTATGGAGGTAGAGAAGTATTGATCTACTTGTATCTGTATCCTTTTGTGAATTGTTAAAATGAAGTGGACATATCTGATATTGCAATGAGTTGTGAACAATGCAGAGAAAACATAAAATACAGGATTTACTGAAATATTCATGTGCACTCTTGAATTTCTGGGTTTATAGATACAAACTACTTTTGGAAGATCTAGTATTCTTAAAACGCTATTCTTATTAAATGGACCCACATCAATCGAACACAGGGAGGGCCCTGTTGCTTTGTATTGTCAGCATGCTTAACAATTTTTGGAATTACCATCTAAAGCAATATAAAGTGCTACAAATGTGCCAATTTCTCCCCAACAGCAGGATGTAGTTCTTCAAATTACATATTACAACACTTGGACCCACATCAGCCAAACACAGAGAGGGCCTTGAGGCTTTGTATTGTCAGTGGAGAAGAGGAAGAGGTTTGGAAGTTCCAAAAATTCTAAAGCATGCTTACCAATTTTTGGAATTACCGTTCAAAGCGATAGAAAGTGCTACAAATGTGGCCATTTCTCCTCAACAACAGTGTGAGACGTGGCCCACTTCTCGAGATGGCTGTTGGTCCACCAGGGACCTGTATTTGTTATACATGCAATTTATACCATATTGCATATGTATTTTCCTTTAAAGGTATTGTATCTAGGGCAGTAGTTGATACTATGCCAAGGTCATATATGCTGGCACATGAACTGCACATGACTCCATTATACAGAACAGTGCCGAATCTGTTACAGGGTCCTTATACTGTGCCATTCATAATACAGTTGTAGCAGAGGAACCTGATGCCAGGGCTACCTCTACATTTCCAATAGTTGCACCCCTAAGGAGGTACTGTATACCTCAATGCACTTAGGCAGCCTAAGGGGTATAAAGTCTTCTTAAAGAGCACCAAATTGGCCAAGTTGGTATAGGGACACTTATAGGCCATGCAATGCTCCCTTGGGAATTTAAACATGGAAATAGCCTCTTCAGTGAAAAAAAGGACAGCAACTCTAGTGCCACCTATTGGAAGTAGAATCTTAAAAGTCAATATTGTCCCAATAAAAAGCCTTGCCACATAACTTAGAATCTCCATTTGTAGATATGTGTTTCAGAGTGTTTGCCTCACATTAGGGCAAAGAAGAACTGGTTAGAGGCCTCTGGCAGAGTGTCTAAAGCTTAAAGTTTCTCCTTGCTGAGCGCACCAAGTCAACGTAGGGAGACGTATAGGCCACTTAAAGGTCCTATGCTCTGAAGAGGTGATTTGTATATATAAATTCCCTGAGGAGCATTGAATGGTTTACAAGTCTCCTTAAGCCGACTTTGTGCTCACCCGAAGGATGAACTTTTTATCTTAGACACCTGTCTGAGGCCTCTCAGTACTCCTGCTTTGCACAGATGAGGGGCAAATACCCTGAAACACATCTACAAATTTAGTTTTTGGTTTAGTTTCTTATCCTTAGTCATATGGAAAGATTGTTTAAAGGGCAATATTGACTTTTAGGATTACTACTTATAGGTGGCACTAGAGTTCCTGTTCTCTTTCTTTCTGAAGAGTTTTCCTACCTATGCACTTAGCAATTAATGGTAATGGACTGAATGTGACTATAACCCTTTCATGTACATAGGGTGAACAAAAAAATCAGGATTGAACGCTCCACTTGTTACATACAAAGCGTATAAGCAGTGTCATAAATATCCTCACATCTGCTCGGCTTCACCTAGTGAGTTGGACTGAAATGCAATAAAATAGCAGCTCAGTGTAGTATCAAAGGGATTCAATGTTGAGAACTGTTTGTCTAAGAAGCAAATAATCTCAAGGAACTAGAAATATAAAAATATGAGATTTTATACTATTATTTATTGATCAAGGTTACTTAAACTTTTACTTAGGGGGAATGCTAGGCTTTCAGTCAATATATTGTATGCGTCCCATGTAGAGGGAACCTCAGGTGTACCTAGAAATATCGGCAACTATGCTTTGTTGCTTGCAGTGTATTATTCATAAGAGTTTGAGAAAATCTATAGTTCCTTGGGAGTCTACCAACATAAAGACAAATGCAAGATCCGCAAAATCAACCTTAATATCACACGTCGGTTATCATTTACTTTCTCATGTTGCAGAAGGAAATGTTATGTCTTCACAATAACAAAACAGTTGGGCTAATACAGATAAATCTAAAAGCAAATCTCTCATCATTTCACAATACAAACTGCATACATTACTAAATAGAGCTCTTAGACCTGATGAGGCTGGGACACTTATTTTGAAAACCCATTACACACTGGCTCTATAATCCTTTGTGAAAGATGCCTGGCCTAATATTAATTATAATCCGGTTCTAGCTAAAGTTATAAAATACCCATTTTTATTTGGGGATTATACAGCTATTCTGAAATAAATTTTCAAAGTCACTACACCAGCCAAATCAGGTCTAATAGATCTTTTTATTGTATTGTGAAATCTGGTCACAGATCCACTTTAAAAACATTGTTAAGTTAAAAATAAAAAGTTTCATAATTTACTAATTTAAGGTCACAACCCATAATGGGAGACTCCAGTAAAACCTGTTCCCGTATAAATGGTTTCAAGGTGTTTTTTAATTAAGGGTAACAGACTATTTATCCTATTTTATGGGGTTTTACTTCCGAAACAGTATAAGGCCTCATTCACACGTCCGATTTTTGCATACGAGTGCTATCTGTGTTTTTCACGGATACCACTCGTACCTGTGATATTCTATGGGACTGTTCACATGTCTGAAATTTTTCGTGGATTGAGAGGTTTGTGGAAAATCGCAGAGGAATATCCGTTTTTGATCTAATGGTCAGATCTATGCAATTCAATGGGTCCATGTAAAAGTTGGACCGCACTCAGATGACATCCGAGTGCAGTCTGATGTTCAGAATGGAGAAGGTGGAGAATTTTTTTTTTAAATTTTTCCACATATTAGAAAATCGGATGACACTTGGACCACACTCTGATCAAATCTGATCAGAATAATCAGTCTGTTTTTTTCATACGTGGAAAAATTGGACGTGTGAATGAGGCCTTATATGTTCATTATTTAAGATAGAACATATGAGCCCTTATTTCTTACTGTCATATTTGGTTGGATCCCCTGACTCTCTATTACATGTAAAGGTCTATTGTCCAGCACTGTGGGAAAATGCAGTAACCCTGTTAGAGTTTTTGAGACCGTTATTATGTCACAGTGGAGTTCAGTGCCTGGTACTTACTAAGGTCCCTCAATATGTTGCCAAAGAAGGCAATATATATTTTAAAGGGAATCTGTCAGCAGGTTTTTGTTATGTAATCGGAGGACAACATTAGGTAGGCGTTAAAACACTGATTTCAACGATGTGTCACATGTCCGGCTGTGTGCTGTTGTTTGCTTACGCTGAAGGTTTTATCACCTTGTAATTATCACTATCTGACTACAGCAGTTACAGCAGCATGCTAGTCTGACTCCGCCCCTTCTGTGATAAGCAGCTTCAGATAGCCTGGTGTGGGTGGGGTCAGCTGTGGTGTGGGCGGGGTTAGATTTCTCAGCTCTGCTATATTGCTAAGCCTAAGAACTCTGATTGTGTCAGAACCAATGCACCCAGTAATCTAAGTGATACATAGTTGGATTCAGGGTCCATTTGCCTACATTGTGCTGATCTCAGATGAGGTTGCAAAAACCTGCTGACAGATTCCCTTTAACATGAGAAATAGCTGCTGGCAATATACCTATGTAGAACAGTGAAATAAAGAATTTTAAATCCATCAATGGTAATTACAACATTAATGGTCACTGTACTTTAAAATTCAAGGTAAATTTCTGAATACTATATGTCTTTAGAACACAATACACTTCCAATTATTTAAAGGGGTTGTCTAGTGATTTAGAGTGTTGTCTACCTATTCACAGGATAGGTGATAACTTAAATTTTGGTGGTGATCTGAGTGCTGGGTCCCACATCGATTGCTAGAATAGAGAACTGTTATCCCCGACAGCACCGATCGCCGATCCATTCATCCCTAAGATCTGCGCTTGGCTTTCTCCAGCATTCCCATAGAGAATGAATGAAGTGCTGTTCAAGCGAGTGCACTGCTGCTCCACACTAACATGGATAAAAGCTCCCCTTTCTGCTGATCAGTGCGGGTCCCATTGGTTGGATCTCCACCGATCTATTCGCTATCACCTATTCTGGATAGGATAACTTTTCTTCACTGGACAACCCCTTTAAAAACTTCTACAATATATTGTGAGAATTCTCTAAAACCTGATCTGTGACAATTATACACTAGAAATAAAATATTAGTGGGTATTCAGCTAATATAAGGGGTTCATCCACTTGGGTGCACTTTATTAAAACATTATTCTGCTCTGGGTTTCAATGGGAACTTGCCAGGTAAATTAATGGACAGTTAATTTTGCCTGTAGCAACAGAACAAAACGTAGTATGAAGGCTCCCTGAGTCCCTGCTGCCATAGTACTGCCATATGGTGCTTCATATGGTGCCATAATATAGAGTTATTATCACATAGATTTTTTTAAAATGGCAGATTCCTATGGAATCTATTAAAGCAACCCTCAGCATGAAATACACATATGGTGGTCCTGTCCACTAATATCCCATCTTGTCTATGGGTAGTGTATTAGAACTCTGTAGACCCCGGTGGCTGCATTACAGTAACCTAGGGACCATATAGGAGATGTGCAAAATGGTCTCCTCCTTAAACTGTACCCATGATAAAAAAAAAAAAATTAAAATACCACAGATGCCAATGTCGATTTTTTATACAATAACGCGAATTCCAAAATAAATCAATACATGTAAAACAATTCTAAATGGCAGGAAACAAATAAATCAATCATGTACCTGCCAGAAATCAGCTACCGTGGAGGGCAGTGGTCCTTGACTCGCAATATAAGCTGGGTTTCTTGGGTCATGGTCCATCTGCAAAAGAAGAATTAAAATCTCAACAAACATCATGGAAAATGGAATAGAGAATTAATTAATAATTAATTATGGTTCTGCCAGATACAGAAAAACATTAAAGTGAACAGTCTGCAAATAAAAAATTATTGAAGCGTTTTATAGTTGTAAGGTTTAAGGAACACCTAGAGTAAGACTTTTGAGTTCAATATATACCCTAAAGTGCTGATAGCCAAATGTTTCTCCATTTTAACAGTGGCGCAGAACCCGTTACTTGTGACCAGTAAGGGTCTGTGGGGACCCTCTGCAATTGCAGACTTATCCTCTACTCTAACAGAAGAATACAGCAGCACTCTGTAAGAGCTAAGTGAATATATGAGGTCTAAGGGGTAACGTTTCTCCTTGTGGAGAGTGACACATCGGCTCTGGCACGCTAATGTAAGGAGGCTTATTTGCCGTGCAATGGTCCTCTGAGAAATTTAATGTGAAAATTTACTCCTTAAAGAGGAAGAGGACTTGAACTCTATAGTGTCACCTGTTGAAAGCAGCAATCCTACAAGTCACTTTCGACACTTTAATAAGTCTTGCAATATGACTTAGAATAAAAGCCAAATCAGAATCTCAATTTGTAGACACGGTGTTTCAGGGTATTGCTCCTCATCAGTGCAAAGTATGAGACCTGATTTGGCTAGGTGAGAGGCTCTGGACTGAGATCTAAGGGGTAATGTTTCTCCTTGAGGAGAATGACATACCAGCTCTGGCATGCCAAGGATAGGAGGCTTATGCAATGGTCCTCTAAGAAATTTAATATGCAAATTGCCACTTCAGAGAAAAAGAGGACTTGACCTTTATAGAGCCACCTGTTGGAAGCAGCAATACTACAAGTCATTATTGAGCCTATAACGAGCCTTGCAATGTGACTTAGAATAAAAGCCTAATCAGAATCTCAATTTGCAGACTCGTTAAAGGGTCGATTGTGACTTGTAGGATTGCTACTTCCAACAGGTGGAACTCACCTATGACATACAGGAGGTATGTCACTCTCCACAAGGCAAAATGTTACTCCATTGCCCTCAGTCCAGAGCCTCTCACCTAGCCAAATCAGTTTTCATACTTTGCACTGACGAGGGCCAACAGCCCGA
This sequence comes from Phyllobates terribilis, assembly GCF_046119375.1. Classification (NCBI taxonomy): domain Eukaryota; kingdom Metazoa; phylum Chordata; class Amphibia; order Anura; family Dendrobatidae; genus Phyllobates; species Phyllobates terribilis. The sequence goes on along the minus strand of NW_027362764.1, from coordinate 111,709,993 downwards.
ATCACCGTGTCTGCAAATTGAGATTCTGATTTGGCTTTTATTCTAAGTAATATTGCACGACTCGTTAACAGGTTGATTGTGACTTGTAGGAATTGCTGCTTCCAATAGGTGGCGCTATAGAGTTCAAGTCCTCTTCCTCTCTGAGGAGGCAATTTGCAAAGTGAATATATGAAATGCTCTTTCTGCAAACAATGAATGTATGAAATTCGTACTTTATTACTGCTACATAGAATATATTTATAAAATGAAGGTAGTTAGCACATAAATTGGCCAATTCATGAAAGTCCACCAGCCGCCACAAGGCGACCTTTCTTTGATGGGAACCTAAGCCTAATATATATCAGACATGGCTCTCCTGGGCTAAAAGCCTACAAATCTAAAGGGCAGGTAGGATACACCGCTAATTAAAAACGGCTTTAGGCCTCATTCAGACGTCTGCATTTAAACAGGTATGTGAAAAAATGGGATGCATGTCATTAGTGTTTTGCATCCAAGTGTAGTCATTATTTTTGCATGGACACAAAGTCTGTGAAAAAACACGGACAAGTGAACAGCCGCATAGACTATAACAGGTACGTGTCCTATCCGTTAAAAAAACACAGATAGAACGAGGATGTGTGACTGGTGGGAGGTGTGCTCAGCCACTTGCCCTTTAAGTTTGTAGGCTTTTAGCCCCGGAGAGGTAGGTTTAATAAATATTAGAATTAGGGTCCCATCAAAGAGAGGTACGCTTTGTTGTGGCTAGTGGGCTCACAAGAATTAGCCAATTTATGTACTTTAATTTTTTATAATTATGTTCTCTAATGTAATTTAAATGTCATATATTCAATGTTTGCATACATCTTAGCACTTACAGAGGCTGCTGTATTCTCTTGTTTGCATATTGTGCAGTCATAGCAGCTTGTTCATACTTGCTTTATTCTGTTTGGAGATGCTGGTAAAATCTTGGTATTATCATTTATTCTGTGAATTGGTCATAACATAAGCATTGACTTAATGATTGCTGACTAATCTTTTATTCTAGCTGCTCTCATGAGTATTCCTTTCTTTTGTTTTTAAAAAATGAGCCATTATGTTCAAGAAATTTTGGCCTTTTTATTTAGTGCTAATTTTTATGGTCTTTTCCAAGGGGGTGTGGTTCACAGGATTTTCTGGAGGCGTGTCTTTAGGCTGCTCTGCATTATTACCCTGTAGCCCCGCCCCCTTGGAAACACCATAAAAATTAAAAGCATGAGAGGGAATAATATAAGAGTCATTTTTGACCTGGTGAAAGGTCCACTTTGAATTTTGATACATTTTAAACACTCCATTAATTATTTTCCCATCTCCAATCATTGGAAGACAAAATAATGAGGACTAATAAATGAGAGTGGCAGCGTAGACTCGATGATTTCATTTTTAAGCAGCATGGAACAAGAAATAAAAAGATTACTTTTTTCTTCCTTGAAAATTCATATTTTTATTCCTACTAGAGTTTCCAAACTTAGCAAGCATCCCTGGTTCATATATCCTTGTATACAGAGGGAAATTCACAAGCCTGAATTGCAGATTCAAGTTTCCTGGAGAATTCTAGGTGGAACCTATCAGATAATACGTTTTTACTGCTCGGAAAACATTCTAGATTTATTCTGTAATTGAAAAGATATACAGCGATATATTTACCCATGAGCTGCAATTTATGTAGAAAGAGAATAATGTTATGGAAAATCACAAGAATGATGTCTCCTTTTCCAGGAATAAGTGCACTTTATATATTTCATTCTGTACATTTACTTTACATTGTCACATTTCTTGTTTTTGACTATTTCGACTCCATTAAAGGGTCTCAACTTAAACCGGATAGTGTGTTACAGTTTCCCTTAAAAGTACTTCTAGGATAATTATCTAGAATTGCTCCTTTAAAGAAAATGATTTTGGAAATCAAAAGCAAAACCCCATGTACTAATATGATTTGGATGGTGTGGCAGTAATGCGGCTCTATGGAATCCATCTGCAAAAGCCTGCTTAATGTTGATTATCGTTGAACCCGATAATAATCTTGATTGAGTATACAACAGCTGCAGGCTTATACAATAGTGACTATGATGGGTGGACAGCAGATGACGCTGTGGTAATTGTTACAGTTTGTTGATATGTATGTAGTTCTTCTATAGACTGAGAACATGAACTCTCAGTTATGTGTTCTCTCCTGTAATCCTCCTTGTTGTGAAGATGCAGATAATGTTATTGTATGTCCTAAGTCAGGGATGTCAAACTCAAACACACAGAGGAACAAAATGAAAAACTTACACAAAGTCACAGGCCAGTATACAGTATAATGGGCCCCACATAATCCTCCATACAGAATAATGGGCCCCACATAGCCCTCCATACAGTATAATGGACCCCACATAGTCCTCCACACAGTATAATGGGCTCCACATAGTCCTCCACACAGTATAATGGGCTCCACATAGTCCTCCACACAGTATAATGGGCTCCACATAGTCCTCCACACAGTATAATTGGCCTCACATAGTCCTCCATACAGAATAATGGGCCAAGCCTAGTCCTCCATACAGAATAATGGGCCCGCATAGTCCTCCATACAGAATAATGGGCCCCGCGTAGTCCTCCATACTGAATAATTGGCCCCACATAGTCCTCCATGCAGCATAATTGGCCCCAAATAGTCCTCCATACAGTATAATGAGCCCCGCATAATCCTCCATACAGAATAATGGCCCCACATAGTCCTCCATACAGTATAATGGGCCCCACATAGTCCTCCACACAGTATAATCGGCCCCGCATAGTCCTCCATACAGAATAATGGGCCTCACATAGCTCTCCATACAGTATAATGGGCCCCACATAGTCCTCCATACAGAATAATGGCCCCACATAGTCCTCCATACAGTATAATGGGCCCCACATAGTCCTCCATACAGAATAATGGGCCCCACATAGTCCTCCATACAGAATAATGGCCCCCACATAGTCCTCCATACAGAATAATGGCCCTACATAGTCCTCCATACAGAATAATGGGCCCCACATAGTCCTCCATACAGACTAATCATCCCCGCATAGTCCTCCATACAGAATAATGGGCCTCACATAGTCCTCCATATAGAATAATGGGCCTCACATAGTCCTCCATACAGAATAATGGGCCCCACATAGTCCTCCATACAGAATAATGGGCCTCACATAGTCTTTCATATAGAATAATAGGCCTCACATAGTCTTTCATATAGAATAATGGGCCTCACATGGAGCTCCTGCACTTTGCTCATGCTCATTTTTATACTTGCACAGTGTCTGCTTTTGCTGCACCCAATATTGCTGCATTTTTTGCTTCAAACTACTAGCATTTAAACTCTGCAACACCATTTATTCTAGTTCAATTTAGTTAGGTACAACACTCAGTAACCAACAAAGGCTCAGTGGTTCTTCATTCAAAAATGTCCTGCTAAAAAAACAGCAGCAATACAAAAGGATAATGTAAAAGGAAAATACCGGTGCCGCCTTATCTACCAGTAAGAAAGTGGGACGTGGGACGGTGCAGCCCAAATAGCAGCAGCAATGTCAGCACCACCTATCCGATCAGTACCTGCACAGGTCACAGTAGTTCATTGTCTTCAGTAGGAATAATAATTAATACAAATGTAATATTTTTAAAAAAATAAATATTTTCTTTTAAAAAAATCATATTTTAAATTTTAAAAAATACAAAAAAGTCCAACATTGCAGTGTCTTGTCAAACAAGCTCTTACCAACCATTTACGCATAGCCAGATATTTTGAGGTCACGTTGACATTACTAAGGCTGTACTTTCACGAAAGAGCTTGAAAGGGGTTGGATACAGTCCTAGGAGACCTCAGAGTGTTACACATGTCTTTCCACGTAAATTGGAGACTTTAGCGTACTTTTGATTCATGCCTAAACGGTTCAGTCCGAGTTTTTGGACTAATCGAACCTGGATTGAATTTCAAGAAATTTGTTCTTCTCAAGTGGACAAAATCATTATGTGGAAAAGTCCGACTATACATTGGAAATATATTCCTAAATAACAGTGTGAATGCTACAGCTCTATGCAAATATATATATATATATATATATATATATATATATATATACATATGCAAAATTATAATCATTTCATGAATATACATCCATGCGGTGCAAAACAAGGCACACAGTGAAACTCTCAGGTTCTTTAGTACAAAGCATCTATAAGAACATATGTTTCCTTGTAGAAATGTCGTTACGCTGTCATTTAAATGATATAAATGTGACGAGCGCCGGCATTACGTAGCGAGCCTGCCATTCATGGTCTGCTAGACAGAAGCAGAGGGAATCGATGCTGATTTGAGCGGTGCTGTCAGGGAGCTTAGCTATCTGTTACATCAGAAACAGGCCATTCGTCGCCTTTTAGCGATAATCAGCTACTGTCAGAAAACTGCTTTCTGGAATGCGGCAAACATAATGATTCAGAACAAGGAAATATGCCATCTGCTTATGAGAACTAAATATAATTACAGCAAAGCTATGAACATTTCGTAGGATGCGACACAATTAAAGTTCACCTATCGCCTAATATCTTGGAAATGCAGAGGAGTGGGCGGATTTTGCTAGTTTTGGATTCACAGTTTACGAAACGCTTTATGAACCGTAATTTTTTTTTATTAGATATGTGCACTGTATTAGTTTTTGGGAAATGTATCAATTTAACCATGTTCATGTTAATTGACTTTTGTAAAATGATATGAAAATCATTTATTAGTTAAAGGGATGGTCCAGAACTTTAAAAGTTAACCTTAATGGGCCCAGGGTAGTGGAAGAAATAAAAATAAACTTACATTCACCTAACTGATCACCACCACACTTCTCTACTACGTACTGTATCCCCTGCCAGTCTCCTGGCATAAACATCTGGCAAAGGGTGTTATATGACCACTGCAGTTGATCAGTTACTGCTTTCACATTTTGTCTGAACAAAAAGAGAGACACACAGAGTGCAGAGAGTGATAGGTGACCATAACTTTTTGTTCAATTTTACACCACTCTGGGCCCATTTAGGTTAACTTTTAAAGACTGGACCACCCCTTTAAGTAAAATACACCATTTGGTAAGCACCAGGCAGACTCAATATAGATAAAATTTGAATCAGTTTTTGCATTTTATGTGCGTGTATGCTAGTGTAGGTATAGTTTTATTGGTTTACAACTTTTGTCTAATTTTAACTTTGGGTACATTTTAAGTACTTCAGTTTCTCATTATATAAAGTTGTGACATGCTAGCAAAACCTTCGACAGGGCATAATTGACATCACAACTATTCAGTGGCCTCATATAGACACATGTAGCATGAACATATCCCGATAGACTATCACAATATGCTTTATTTTTTTTCTTACGCCACTAATCTTGAGATAGGTCAAGAAAAGCGGAAAGATAAGGAGGAACAAGTGTCTACTATCTAGGATGAATATTGATTCTGTGTCATCACTATAAGGAATCATGACCTAAAACACTTGCAATAGATTGAACAGCACCTCAACTACTTGGGTTTTGCCTCAAATAAGCAAATATTCTGATCCTCATTTAAATACCACATGTGTTTGTACTGTATTTAGCTTTACCAATGTTTCGGGTTGGCTAGAACCCTTCATCAGTCTGTATTTAAATACAAAGAAGACAATACATTAGGACATACATGTCAAACTCCGGCCCGTGGGCCAAATCGGGCCAGCACGGTGGTTTTATTTGGCCCGCGACACCAGAACCACCTCCCTTATGTGGGGTCATTATTATGTATAGAGGACTATGTGGTGTCCATTATTCTGTATGGAGGACTATGTGGGGCCCATTATTCTGTATGGAGGACTATGTGAGGCTCATTATTCTGTATGGAGGACTATGTGTGGACCATTATACTGTATGGTGCACTATGTGGGGCCCATTATTCTGTATGGAGGACTATGTGGGGCCCAATATTCTGTATGGAGGACTATGTGGGGCCCAATATTCTGTATGGAGGACTATGTGTGGACCATTATACTGTATGGTGCACTATGTGGGGCCCATTATTCTGTATGGAGGACTACGTGAGGCTCATTATTTTGTATGGAGGACTATGTGGGGCCCCTTATTCTGTATAGAGGACTATGTGGGGACCATTATACTGTATGGTGCACTATGTGGGGGCCATTATTCTGTACAGAGGACTACGTGAGGCTCATTATTCTGTATGGAGGACTATGTGGGGCCCATTACACTGTATGGATGACTATGTGGGGCCCATTATTCTGTATGGAGGACTATGTGAGGCTCATTATTCTGTATGGAGGACTATGTGTGGACCATTATACTGTATGGTGCACTATGTGGGGCCCATTATTCTGTATGGAGGACTATGTGGGGCCCAATATTCTGTATGGAGGACTATGTGGGGCCCAATATTCTGTATGGAGGACTATGTGGGGCCCATTATACTGTATAATGGTTGGCCCATGACTTTGTCCAAGTTTTTCATTTTGGCCCTCTGTGTGTACGAGTTTGACATCCTTGCTTTAGGTGCAAAAAATGTAAATTATAACTATATACAAAGTCAGCAACTGAGATATAACAGTATGCAGATAACTCAGGGTACAGCCATAACTTGCAGGTTACTGAAAAGAAACATTGTCAAAACAAAGAGGGTCACCATTCCTCTTCCCAGCAGTCTAGAGTTTCCCAACCTTTTGTAGGTCATGAACATACAACTGATAATGACGAGCAACAATGAATATTAATATGCAAAATAATATTCAGTTCTGACTGGTGATGAGCAAATATGCCGAGATTCAAATTTGGCAGATCGCTTGAATTTGGAGGGGAAATAAGATTTGTATTGGAGTTATTAAATGCGAATCAAATGTTCCTCATGATGTCCTGGGGTCTTTTCATATCTTAAAGCATAATAAACATGAAGTGAAAAGAATAAATGCTCACCTCACCAATTAATAGTACAATACATCCCAAGATTCGCTCATCTCTAGTTATGACCAAGTGATAAATTGGCAGTAATATTATGACCATTGTGCCAAGTAGTAGTACTTCTATACCCTGAGTAACCAAACATGATGTTATTCAGCTCATCCACTTTATGAGCAATCTCCATCATGTAGGACTGAGTATGGCGGTGCATGAGGTGAGCAGAGCCAGCTCATCCAGGAACGAATATTCACTTCAAGTAGAAGCGAAATGTGGTGCTGAAGAAGGATGTTATCAGTACCATGGATGGAAAGAAGAACAAACAAATCAATTTTGGAACAAATCAAGCTGGACATGCTACTCAATGGAAGGATCACCAAGCTATGATATGCCTACTTTGGACACATCATACTAAGAGAGCAATCACTGGAGAAGGACATCATGGTCGGAAGAATAGAAGGAACAAGGGGAAGCGGAAGACCAGCAACCCGATGGCTTGATACAATCAAAATAATGGTGGAGAGGACCTTGGTGGACCTATCCATGCTTGCACAAGATCGATCTTCCTACAGAGCGTTCATCCATCAAGTCGCCATGGCTTGAGATCGAACTGAAGGCCGTTAAATAAATAAATAGAGGTACTCCAGCACTCACAATCCACTAAAAGCTTTCTTCTTTGTCTGTATAAATACTGGAGATGAGACAATCTTTTGAAATTCATATTTGCCAGCTTTGCAAAGTTTTTCAAAAAATTTAAATTTGAGGCGAAACACAAATACTCTAATTGCCCTGAAAAGACGTTACTAACACTCTGAGGGATCATAGGACAGTATCCAACTCATTTGAAAGTCTTTAATGCAAAATTTTAGTAATATAAAAGTGACCACAAAAGATATGCCTATTAATATACAGATAGCAATCATTCTTTACTGACGACCTATTACACACTATCTGTAGAGTTTCCTCAGTGTTTTAGGCTTTCTGTATCTCTGTTACTAATCTGTGAGCTGTAACATCCTCTCACTATCCAGAATCAGCATAAAACTACTGCTGCACTCCCTGCTTCTGTTTTTATACAAGCAATAATAATTAATCCTGATTAGCTATATTATAGCATGTGATCATAGGGAAGCCCACCCTGGTTGTGCTTTAAGTTTTGGGAGCCTTATCTGGCTGATGAAATCTTCAGCAATATCTAATTGTTCAAATTTGCCGTGATCATGAAATTCCTAAAAAATGTACACAAATTTGATTTAAATTGAAACAACTCTAATAAAGACACATACTGCACAAACATTTAAAATGCAGCCATCCTACACATTTTACCCATACTAGTGGTCTTAGTTATTCAAAGTACGGTAACTAGTCATGGCTAAGACCACAAACAGTCAAATGCTTCGGATCACTGGATTTTAAATATTTATACATTGGAATAATAAAGAAGAAAGCTTTTAATGGAAGGCGAGTCACGGTGTATCTCCAAGGAAAGTGGATTATTCTTTTTCTGTCACGGGTGTATCAGGTTTGACAGACAGTCGGTCTGGATCCAAAATAGAGAAACTACCGCACTCCTGGAGTAGTGAGGTGCTCAGGTAGGGTTGCAAGCCCGACGTAATATTAAATCAAAAACCTGGCACTCAAGTAGACTTGAAGATTTTTAAAGAAATAATTGTTTAATGATAACGTAGTACAGTAAGCAGACGTTTCGGTCCCAAGGACCTTCATTGGTGTACAGAAGATGAGGATCTAATGGATAAGGCAGAAGCCTGGATGTAGTGAACTGTGGGGTATAGTGACCATATGTGGCTGCAATGGAGGGAGAACGCGGTGTCCACCGCTTGTCCAAGGTGGACAAGTAGTAGCAGTGGGGGCTGACTAGTGCTCACCCCTTCTCCTCCCTGCCTAGAGCCTAGCTCTAGAGTCAGGGATTAGGTATCCTGCTCGGCGATAGGTGCGGAACCTATTTAGGGATGGTAGGGGAGTCAGGGTGTGGTAAGATCTGCCTAGGGGTCTTCACTCTCCTTTTCCCTAGTTGTTGGGGTTCCACCCTTTCCCCATCATCGTACACTTGGTCCTCCCCTTATCTAGTGTGACAATTTCATGCCACAAGTGTCCCCGCCAATAACTGAGGAGCCACCTGAGAGACTGGTTGGGTTACCCTGCAGAAAACCATGCCAACAGTTATTGTACTGTGAGATAAATATTCCACCTCAACCCAATTAAAAGCAGAAGAAATAAATGACCCTGATCTAGACACCATGTCCGACAAGAAGGCAAGTCTACTAATATCATCATGCATCCATCTTCTGAAGTTGAGAAACACACAGGTCAAATCTATAAACATATATTACCATCTCAGACAATCAATTTACTCTGATCTATTGCCATTTTTGATGAATGAGGTCTTTTCCATGAAAATAAATAACGGCATGCAAAGAATCTAATTTATTGCCCACTCATGGGTAACCAACTAGTAAGAAATAAATGAGTAAGCCATTGATTGCATTTCATATTGTATAAAGCTATGGTGGCCTCAAGCACCAATACTAGTAACTCATAAAGACGTAGATCCCTTATTCTCCAGGCAAGGTCTAAAGAAATAAATATATCCCAGGAGAGCTCCAGGTTTCGTTTGGAAAAAAACAGTTCTTAGAATCAGAAAATTACAAGCTTAAGTAAAAAAACTGACTCATCAACAGTGTAAATACACAAGGGGTTTGGGTCTTATCCTAATTTCAACCTAAGGAAATTAGTAGATTAAATAGTTCCTTGCAAAACCAATTCATTTTATAATAACTGCATTGAGGACCTGAAGGACAGTTTTCATATATTTATAAGAGAATAAATGGCCTTTAATATAGAGTTTTCTATATTTCTTTTCATAAAAGGGATTGTCCAGAAATTTAAAGAATTAAAGGAGTTTTGCAGCTGAAAAAAATGTAAAGAAAATTTGTCACCAGGTTTTTGCCATGTAATCTGGGAGCACCATGATATAGGAGCTGAGAGCCTGATTCTAGTTACAATATGTGCCTGGCTAGTGTCTTTTGTTGACAGAACGGGGTCTTTGGGCTCATTACAGTGGTCATACACATCAGATAGAAGAAGGTACAACGCCTGAACAATCAGTCATCTGGTTGATGACCATTAAACTGGAACGATCATGTATATTTTTGGCCCATATTAACCATTAATATGGCCAACTACAAGATGGTTCTCTCTAGACCTCAACACCCATGAGTTCTTTTCATTCATATGTTGTCAATGGAGAGAGACGATAAAATCTCTGCCAGACTCCTCTGACAGCGGCTTATCAATCCTGAAGACAAATGAATCATTTGTTGAAAGTAGAACTACACGATCGCTTTCTTGAGAGATAGTTGAGAGACCACCATATACATCAGAGGGTCTGAAGATCGGCAGGTTCAGACAACTTGCATGTAATGTGTCGTGGCCATACATGTTCCATGACACTAGGTGAGGCAGGCCAGATATTTCCGAGAACTTTTATAGATATGGCATCCATGGAAGAATGATCTTCTGTACAATGAAGCATCAGTTTTCTGACTATTGGAGGTAAATTTCAGACATGTCGGACTTTGTTCCACATAATCAAAAATATCATTTCACCAGACAAAAGTTCATTATGGTGGACATCATCCATATTTAGCAACTCTATTCTAAGGTTTGGGCACCTTTAGGCATTGGGTGTGACTGAAACCTCTGCACCCTCTATAGGATGATCCCAGGTGACACTGGGTGTTGTAACAATCAATGGTTAGGCCCTCTTGAGTGGCCGATATAACATTAGCCGAGTCTTGTTTTTGGCAATAAAAGTTCTACAGCAGTTTATTGGAGAGATATCTCTAAGGTGACGAGTGATTGTGTTCTGAAAGTTTGCTCTTAAAAGTGTTACTGAAAATTCTATTAATGAGTAAATCCTATTATAATATCCGATTATAAAGAGATCAGCCACGGTCACAATAAATACAGTTAAACTGGGTTTATAAAAGCCTTGAAGAGGATAAATCAGAGATAAATGTGTGACTCAAGTGGTTTCCTAGAAGAAAACAAAAGCTAAATCAATTGAGGAATCAATGGCCAGTCAATAACAAGCTCATCAATAGTTCTTTATGTAGACGCGAATGAAATAGGACTGGTAGTTCAATCTATTAAGTGGTCTGATTAGCACACAAATAAATGTCACCCCTTTAGTGTTATAATAATAGGAAGAGAATATCTGAATATCGTACATTGCAGGAGGTAATGTGACACTATAATGTCACAGTTCTAATAGCAACAACTTCCCATGTACATCAGCTCACTGCAAATACCTTGATACGTGACATTAAGTTACAGAGGCAAATCCGCAATTAAAATGATTAATATTCCTTCTTACATACTAATCATATTAGAAGGTAAGTGGATGCAAAAAAAAAGAACTAAACTTGAAAAAAGCATAGAATTGCTTTGACATTAAAGTCCCTCATCCTCCCCCTCCTATCTACATAGAATCTTCTCAGTAGCAGCTTTCATCTCCTTTCTCAATAATGGGAAAGTCGGTCTTCACTGAATACAGATTTTACCACGGAACTGAGAATTTTGATAATTTTGACAAAGAAAGAAGCACATTTTTCTGATAAGATATATTACAAAGTTGCTTATTTTCACATGTAGTATTGATTTATGTAATAAAAATTAAAATGACAGTTGCTCTTTAAGCAAACTGAGAATCTGACTGAAGAACTTATTTTAAATGAAAGGGGGAGTTACCAGTGTGAGACATGTAATGACCGACAGTCTGCTCTCCTGATCTACATGTCTCACACTGGTAACGCTCCCTTATCATTTACAATAAGTTCTGGAGGCAGAATCTCAGGGAAATCTATATCCAGCCCATAGATCTTAACAGCTCATTTACATATAAGAAAAATGTGTATTTCTCTGGAATAAGACATCGGATTGCAGATATCAATGTATCATTGTATTCAGCTTCCTGTGACCTACATGTCCATATAGATGGCCAAGGAGGGTTGATTCTACTGACAGGTTCCATTTAATATTTCTTGTTTTAGTGAGACAATGGAGAATATAATGGTTCCTGCTTAATGTCAAAGCAATCATATGCTTTTTTTCAAGGTTTTTTCTTTTTTTTGCGGCCACTTATCTTCTAAAATCATTGCTTTGTAAGAAGTCATTTTAATTGTGGATTTGCCTCCGTAACGTAATGTCACATTTCAAGGTATTTGCAGAGAGCTGATGTAAATGGGAAGTTGTTGCTATTAGAATCATGACATTGTAGTTATATTACCTCATCTAACTTGAAATAATTTAATGTACGATATTCAGACATTCTCGTCCTGCTATTATAGCAATGCAAGGATGACATTTATTTGCGTGTTAATCAGACGACTTCTTGAATTGTGAATGTAACAATTTAATTTCTAACTTAAAATTTAGTATTAAAGGGGAATACTGATACCCATCATTGATGTTTTTTGAAACACTATATTTGAAGATGTCTATGTCTGTTTATGGGAATTTTTTCCATTTATCAAGATTAATGTTTGTGACATTGATGTTGAACAGGCGGGCCAGCCTCAAAATCACTGTTCCAGTTCATTCCCCATGGGGCATGGTTGAAATCAGGGCTCTGTGCAGTCTGTCATGTTCTTTCGCACCAAACTCCCCCAACCATGCTTTTAAGGACCTTGTTTTGTGCGCTGGGGTACAGTCATAAGGAACAGAAAAGAGCCTTCTCCAAACTGTTCCCACAAAGTTGGAAGCCAAAATTATTCAAAATGTCTTGGTATGTTGAAGCATTAAGATCTTTCATCGCTGGAACTAAGGGGCCAAGGCCAACTCCTGAAATACAGCCTCATAGCATTATTCTCCTCCACCAAACTCTACAGCTGGCACAATGCAGTCAGGCATTCGCCAAAATCAGACTCGTCCATTAGTTGTCAGATAGAGATGTGATCCGTCACTGCATTGAACACGTTTCCACTGCTCCAGGGTCCAGTGGCAGCGGCTCCACTCCATGACTGGCATTGTGTTTGGTGACATAAAGATGGCATTCAGCTACTCTATCGCGGAATCCAGGGCCATGAAGCTCCCGGGGCACAGTTTTTGTGCCGATGTTAATCTCAGAGGAGGTCTGGACTCTTCAGTTATGGAGTGATGGTGACTTTTCTGCCCTCTGCTCCTCAGCACTCGGTGACCCCGCTCTGTAACGTTATTTGGTCTCCACTTCATGGCTGAGTTGCTGCGGTTCTTTCTATTTTTCAATAATAACATTCACAGTTGATCATTAAATATTTAGGAAGGGAAGAAATCTCATGATCTGACTTGTTACACCGGTGAAGTCCTATTACAGGACCACACTGAGCTTTTTACCACGAGCCATTCGGTCACAAATATTAGTAAAGGCAGACGGCACGGTGGGGGGCAGGACTTTTTACACCTGTGGCAATGGGAATATATTTCGATACAGTATCATCACAATGATAATGTGCATACAAATATTTTTATAGTGTAATTTTACAGTAATGATATAATTATATAGAGTAGAATTTTTCAGTAACCCCTAAAAAAAATTCCACCCTTGGCCTTATTTCTCATGCGAGGATCACATCGCAGTGCACGGACTAACCGTTGGCTCTGCTGACCTGAGCGTGACAGCGTCATGTATTTCTATGTAGCTGTCACGCTCAGGTCAGGAGAGCCGACGGTCAGTCCGAGGATTGCCATGCGATCCTTGCACGAGAAATACGTCCATCTGTCTGACCCCTAACTCCCATTCTCCACTCATAGTCTGCTCGAAAGAGGTAAAGTATTATACAATTCTATACTTTGGTAACAATTTTGCCTGGCAACATACCAGCATCTTTCAGTAAAAGTGACAGTTCTTGATGCCTCTGTTTTCTGGGAATTTTTTGACCAGGCTCCAAGAATTTCCATGGTGCCCTAGTGGGAAACACTGGCATAGACTGATTGCATACATTATGATGTAATGATAAACAGCAGCTCATGTCATGTCTGGTGGTTGGGTAGTAAAGCTTTTGTATTAGGACCTAGGACCACCATGAAAGGCAAAGGCTACACAGCGACTTTAGCCATGATACAGCTCACACTGCCAAAGATCACTTATGTAGCAGATACATCACAGCGTAATACATATTGCGACCCCTGTGGTACCGCAAATGCAACAACCCAAGTGGTAAAAAAAAACAACGCAATTGGATTTTTTGTAACAAGCTTGTTGCGGCGGTTCCCTACGCGTTGCAAATCGAACCATTCACTTGTATAGTGCCGCAATGTAGTAGCTACACATAACGATCTTTGCCCGCACAACCTGTGTTGCGGTCAGTCATTGTTGTAGCCCCAGCCTGAGGCTTAGACAAAGTAATACGAGGGAGAAACAAGGAATTTGTTGAAGGGTTTATGGCAAATTACAGTAGGACTAAAAAGATGGACTAATCTATAAAATGCTATTGACAAAGATATTCTTATGGAAGCCAGTTTGTAAGGTGAAATATTGTATTATCTATAAGAATGTAAGGCATTCGGCAACCTGGATCTCGCCTTATTTGCATTCTGAATATAAATGGCCTACTGTATATTACAAATCCAGATTTGCTTAAACTACTGGAATTTTTCTCTTAGGTTCTTTGTAACTTCAAAGTAACATCTGCACCTAGATTTAGGATTTTCAGTGCTACGAAAAGCCTAATGGGATTAAAGCTGGGGGTGGTCTAAGAGTTTTATTTAATGACTCTGATCCGGAGGAGGATGGTTTAGTGACAGGACCAATTCTATTCTACAGGTCGGACATTTGTAGTACCGTCTGATTTCAGCAGCCGGACCTCGTAGCAGCATGCACTAATCATCTATTAGAAAATGTAATGTGTGGTCTTCATTTGATACATCAAACAACGCAGATCTAAAATATTTAGCACAAATTCTAAGGTAAGAATATCCATTGTATGTTTTCACTAGAGTATCTATAGACATCGTAAAAAGCTATCTTTTCCATAGATAATCTAGGTGGCCCATCCCTACCTCCACAGGTGACATATCCCAGGTTCATGATGTCATCTACAATACTACAGATATGTAGCACTTCAGTTCTCTGCATTTTGCAAGGATGAAGATGGTTACCTATGTGGTTAGTCGTGTTAAAGGGCTTGTTTAATGAAGAGAAATCATCATCTATCCACAAGATAGATGATACCTGATAGATTGATGAGTGTCTGACTGTTCGGACCAATCAAAAGAACGATCAGAATGCAGGGGATTACACATGCCTGACCACCACTCATTCTCTACAGGGCACCAGAAAAAAAACAATTGTTGCGTTCATCAGTCCCATAGGGAATGAATGGAACAGCGGTTGGGCATGCGCACTCCTGCTCCATTCTAACATGGATAAATGTGCCCTGTTCTCTCAGTCGGTCCTAGCAGTCGGACCTCCATTGATCTATAAGTTATCACCTATCCCATGAATAGTTTATAACTTCTCTTTACCCGACAAGCCCTTTTAAGTAGATTATGAAGGAAGGAATAAAACTATGGGTTTTGTGGCATAGACACAGTGGTCAGTGAAGGACAAGTCTACCACAAGCACTACCAGGGGTTGTTCACTTTCACTTTTCTCATAGTGAGTCAGTAATAATCTGTATTCTTATGTCGAAATATCTCCCCCATTGTTTACTTGCCTGATACATGGAGGGTATCTGTTATCAATATACTGTACTTTTGCTTCTCCATCGAAGATTCAGGTGGCACGGTTTCTTTAGGGCATTGTTCTCTGGCAAAATGCATGCAAAATAACCCTTCTCTAGAGGGAATAGACTACCTCTTTGGTGCCACCTTATCCCATCCATAATCAGGTCATGATATAAGCAATCTCAACTATTTTAGTATCTCGCAAATCCATTAGCATTGAGCAATGAGATGATGTGCATATAAGTATTCTGGACATTTTCCAGGCTTTTCAGAGAATCCTAGAATGTTAGAGTTGGAAGGGGCCTCCAGGGTCATCGTGCCCAACCCCCTGCTCAATGCAGGATTCACTAAACCATCTCAGACAGATGTCTGTCCAGCCTCTGTGTGAAGACTTCCATTGAAGGAGAATTCACCACCTCTCAGGGGCCGCCTGTTCCACTCATTGATCACCCTCACTGTCAAAAAGATTTTTCTAATATCTAATCTGTATCTTCTCCCATTCAGTTTCATTCCATTGCTTCTCGTGTTTCCATGTGCAAATGAGAATAAGGATCCCTCTACAGTGTGACATATCTACAGATATTTGTAGACAGCTATTAAGTCTCCTCTCAGCCTTCTTTTTTGCAAGTTAAACATTCCCAGATCCCTTAACCGTTCCTTGTAGGACATACTTTGCAATCCGCTCACCATGAATGAAGCATAATAAAATGAAGCGTAATATAAAAAAATAATACTCACTATGGGACTGGCATTGATGTAGTCAGAGTGGTCATGGCTGGTCTCTCCCTTCAGGATTATTCTGTTGTGGTCATCTGTTAGGACAAAAAGAACAATATGATTTGGTACTGTCCGTTGTAGGCCCTTTATCCTCAGCCATTCTTACTGTAGACTGAGATGATCTTTCACTGAATATGCTCTTGATCGTGAAGATTCTTGCATTTATACAATATGCTTATGTATTCAGGCATAGAGGACTTTATGCCATACACATTTGATGACACTGTGCCAGTGCATTAAAGTGACTGTCCAGGGTCAAACTGGTTTAAAAAAAATAAAGCACGCAATAATATCCCTCATTGTTCCTCGGATGCTCCTATTCTACCACTTTTCTGGTTCCCGCTTCCGCATCCAGCCTATACACACAGAATATGGCAAGAAAAGACTCATCTCAGTGAATGATTAGCTTACGTGTCGGGAAAGGAAGTACAGACCAGTAGGGAATGGAAGTTGAAGATGAGGGTAATGATATAAATATATGGCATTTTTTTTTAAAGTCAGCCTTCGATGGACAATTCTTTTATCGTTTGCATAACATTCACAAAAACGATTTTTTACTGAAGGTTAATCTTTCATAACAACAACATTTCTGTTGTTGTCAGAAGAAATATTAGCCGAAGACATAATTCTGATTAAGTATATATCTGGGCAGACTCCAATCTATGCTAGGCATCCATTGCACTTTGCTAGACATGCACTGTACGTAACAGATCAGGCCTAGATGGAAAAAAAAGCATAAAAGCCATTCCACAATCCCATTGGGTCACCTTGTCGTGGTGGGATGGCTTTTATGCATTTTTGATCAAAATAGCATTAACTAAGTACCCTATGTTATTTACATGTATGATTACCATTTACTGTATGGTATATGCTCATTTTTGTTTTTTTCTTGGATTTTTTCTAAGAAATGGCTACAGTGTGAACGTGCTCTTACACTTTGCCCGTATACCAGCTCATGGTCCAGCTCAGTGTTTTAGTTTTGCTATTTGCAGAGGTTTTCAAGTGTCCATCAAAAACATAATACTTTTGCGACAAATTCCCTTTCTTTTTCATCACATCCAACACCTTTTTTGACAATGTTGGCATGGTTTAGTGTTCCACATGTAACAGTTCTAGACTGAAGAGTTCTATCTTACGATGCATTTAGTTTATATCACTGCCTGTATTACAGCCAAGAGTTGCATTTTCTTTTTCATAGGCTTCTGAGCAGAAATCTGTGAACATTCTCTGCTAACACAAAGTTAGCACAGTGGTCTGATTTTGAAAAAAAAATTAAAATAAGTCAACTAAGCTACTAGGGATGAGTTTGACAATATCAGTTTCCAATCAGACAATCAGCATATTTAATTTCCCAGAGGAGCATTGCAAGGCTTAAAAGTCTCCTCACCTTGGCATAACAGGCTTGACATGTCACTCTCCGCAAGGAGAAACATTACTCCTTGAATCACTGTTAGACGCCTCTCACCTCTCACACTTTGCACTGATGAGGGGCAGTACCCCGAAACACAGTGACTGCAAATTGAGATTCTGGTTTGGCTTTGATCCTAAGTCATGTGGCAAGGCTGGTTAAAGGGTTGATACTGACTTTTAGGATTGCTACTTTCATTAGGTGGCACTAGAGTTCAAGTCCTCTTCCTCTCTGAAGAGAAAATTTGCAGATTTAATTACATTTAATAGATCTGGAAATACAGTTCTGGGGTATAGGCTGTAGCTTGGAATCAGTACACCAAAACTAAGGCAACGTATTAGCAAATCTTCTCGAGGAGTTAAGACAGTTGAGCTCCAGAAGAGTTAATTTGAGATCCTGTGCTATGTATGATTTAAAATACCGCTTTGTTCTTAAATGGAAAAGGGGCTTTGGTCACTGGTGCTATTGTTATCCCTGCACGTCAAATAGCAACATCCAAGGCTTTAACCCCACTGGCAAAAATGTCATGTTTACGGCTATTTTCAGACTGAAAGTAAAAGTTGATTTAACAATGATACTTACATGCGACCACCGAGAGAGAACGGTTCTTTGCGGCATTCTCCTCCTTCAGCGCAATGTTTGTTGCAGTAATATCTGCTTGATATGCACATAGAGCTTCCCATTCTTTCTCAAGACGATTCTTATTCTTCAAGTGATCTTCCATATAGGACTAGAAGGAAAAAAACAAAAAAGTATTTAAATTTTATCACTTAAACAATGTTTTTTTTCTAATTTCAAAAAAAGTTCTATGGCATACACAAATACATAACAATTTGTATACGCTCCCTGATGAAGCAAGAGTGAAACGTACAGTACAGACCAAAAGTTTGGACACACCTTCTCATTTAAAGATTTTTCTGTATTTTCATGACTATGAAAATTGTACATTCACACTGAAGGCATCAAAACTATGAATTAACACATGTGGAATTATATACTTAACAAAAAAGTGTGAAACAACTGAAAATATGTCTTATATTCTAGGTTCTTCAAAGTAGCCACCTTTTGCTTTGATGACTGCTTTGCTCACTCTTGGCATTCTCTTGATGAGCTTCAAGAGGTAGTCACTGGAAATGGTCTTCCAACAATCTTGAAGGAGTTCCCAGAGATGCTTAGCACTTGTTGGTCCTTTTGCCTTCACTCTGCGGTCCAGCTCACCCCAAACCATCTCGATTTTGCTCAGGTCTGGTGACTGTGGAGGCCAGGTCATCTGCCGTAGCACCCCATCACTCTCCGTCTTGGTCAAATAGCCCTTACACAGCCTGGAGGTGTGTTTGGGGTCATTGTCCTGTTGAAAAATAAATGATGGTCCAACTAAACGCAAACCGGATGGAATAGCATGCAGCTGCAAAATGCTGTGGTAGCCATGCTGGTTCCGTATGCCTTCAATTTTGAATAAATCCCCAACAGTGTCACCAGAAAAGCACCCCCACACCATCATACCTCCTCCTCCATGCTTCACGGTGGGAACCAGGCATGTAGAGTCCATCTGTTCACCTTTTCTGGGTCGCACAAAGACACGGTGGTTGGAACCAAAGATCTCAAATTTGGACTCATCAGACCAAAGCACAGATTTTCACTGGTCTAATGTCCATTCCTTGTGTTCTTTAGCCCAAACAAGTCTCTTCTGCTTGTTGCCTGTCCTTAGCAGTGGTTTCCTAGCAGCTATTTTACCATGAAGGCCTGCTGCACAAAGTCTCCGCTTAACAGTTGTTGTAGAGATGTGTCTGCTGCTAGAACTCTGTGTGGCATTGACTTGGTCTCTAATCTGAGCTGCTGTTAACCTGCGATTACTGAGGCTGGTGACTCAGATAAACTTATCCTCAGAAGCAGAGGTGAATCTTGGTCTTCCTGTCCTGTGGCGGTCCTCATGTGAGCCAGTTTCTTTGTAGCGCTTTGTGGTTTTTGCAACTGCACTTGGGGACACTTTCAAAGTTTGCCCAATTTTTATCACTGACTGACCTTCATTTCTTAAAGTAATGATGGCCACTCGTTTTTCTTTACTTAGCTGCTTTTTTCTTGCCATAATACAATTTCTAACAGTCTATTCAGTAGGACTATCAGCTGTGTATCCACCAGACTTCTGCACAACACAACTGATGGTCCCAACCCCATTTATAAGGCAAGAAATCCCACTTATTAAACCTGACAGGGCACACCTGTGAAGTGAAAACCATTTCCGGTGACTACCTCTTGAAGCTCATCAAGAGAATGCCAAGAGCGTGCAAAGCAGTCATCAAAACAAAAGGTGGCTACTTTGAAGAACCTAGAATATCAGACATATTTTCAGTTGTTTGGCTATGTGCCCACGTTGCATTTATGAAGCAGAAAATTTCTGCTGCATAAATGCAAGTCCTCTCCCGGAAAAACGCATGCGGAATTCCGCACGCATTTATCGCTCATTTTTCACGCGTTTATCACGCGTTTTCCACATGCGGAATTGCCTTGCGTTTTTTATGCATTGGACTAAGGCAATTCCGCTTGCGGAAACGCAAAATTAAATGACATGCTGCGGATTTTTGAACGCGGCATAAACGCTGCGGAAAAATCCGCAACATGTGCATAGAACTTGCGGAATCCCATTGGGGACCATGGGGTGCGGATATACATGCGTTTTTCAAGCGTTTACGCTGCGGAAATTCCGCAGCATATACGCTTGAAAAATGCTACGTGGGCACACAGCCTTTCACACTTTTTTGTTAAGTATATAATTCCACATGTGTTAATTCATAGTTTTGATGCCTTCAGTGTGAATGTACAATTTTCATAGTCATGAAAATACAGAAAAATCTTTAAATGAGAAGGTGTGTCCAAACTTTTGGTCTGTACTGTACATCGGGGCACAAGGACAATATTTCACACCAGTCTATTGGACATGTAAGTCATTTCATTATTTTATTATTTTTTTAGCACACAAGTTGTACTATACTATTGGATATACATGCCAGAAACCTGTACTATGTAGTATATATTTTGAGCTATTTATAGCTTAAACAAACAGACTGTGTATGATTTAACATTAGTGATATTTGATATAACTATGTAAATGTACTATGTGGTCCTCCATTGTATTACTCTGTTTAAACGTTATTGTTTTTTTTATTGGTGATTTCACTATATTTATACATTTTTAGAGACTATAGGCTTATATAGCATTGGTTCTTTTGGCAGTATTCATTCGTAACATGTTGTGTTTTGAAAAAAAAGGTAAAAGGAACAAATGCAACAACAATTGATTAGAGTGTGATTCATGTTTCCCCATTAGTTTTAGGCCATGTTCAGTATCTGGTCAGTATTTTACATCAGTATTTGTAAGCCAAAACCAGGAGAGGAATAATCAGAGGAAAAGTATCATAGAAACACGTCACCACTTCTACATTTTTCACCCACTCCTGGTTTTGACTTACAGATACTGATGTAAAATACTGACCAAATACTGAAGGTATGAACTAATTTCTGTCTGCAAAAGTTTTTACAAAGCTTTGAACACTGTGGTTGTTTTTCCTAAGATATTGTGTGCAAAACCATCCTAAGACTCGACCCACACTCGGAATTTTGGAAGTAGTAAAAAAGTAATGGAAAATAAAAAGGACGAACTACAAAACTTTTTGTTCTTGTTAAATCTGCTCTCAAAACTCCATAAAAAAAAAAAAACAAGTGTGATTTCAGACCAAAGAAAGTGTCTAAGAAAGTTGTCTTCAATTACGTTACATTCTATATTCCCGGCTCATTGCATAAACATGTAAGATACATCCAGCATGCTATCAGTCACAAAATACTCCAAAAATGCCTAGGGGGCATGATATATTGTAATCAAGGGTAAATGCCAGTTGGTATCTTTTGTATCTCTTCAAAGAACCTGCTGTTTGATAATTTGTGACCACAGCATGACATGGCCCTGGTGGAAGTTGAGTACCGTGCCCTTTCTATTAACTGAAAGAAGAAATGTCTAATTAGAATATTTGATTGGTAAATAAATTCACAGTACCCTCGAATGCCACTTACAGTACTGATTTTAATTATGTTTCAATTAAGTTCTTAGACATGATGAATACTGATGATGGTGACAAGAGTTGGCACCGTCTGGATGAGGGGAGTCACAAATAGCATAGGAGACAGATTTGTCTGGGTGTCACCGCACGGTTAAATAAGAAGACTGGTCCTAGAATTTCTGGCACTGAAACATTTATTTTTCTAATATTATAATGAAATAAATTAAGTTTGTTCTGTAAGTTTTGGAACAGATTATATCAGTTTATTATGTGGCATTTGTAGCATTTCCATTGTGACTAGCCTTTCTTTGTGGTCAGAATGCACATTGTCACTCCATCTTTTTAACTGAAATCACTTTTGTCATTTTTTTTATTAATTAACCTGAACATTACATCCATTTTTTTGCTTTGTTACTTGAACCCAGGGTAGCAGTATGTGTCTTATACACCTGCGATGCATGATATAGTACCGCACACCGTATTTTGACCCCCTTAGTGAGCTACTATTTCGTTCATTGTGTCTATTTCTAAAAGTACAAAATTCAGTGTTTCTTTTGGAGAACGGGACCCATTATAGGACATCCAGAGCACACTGCATTTTTTTTTCATGCAGACATACAGTATATAACAATTTTTCTTTCATACTATAGTATATATGACCCCATTAAGGGCAGTCTGTCACCCCCTAAAATCCATTTTAAATGGGCTATACAAAGTTTTAGGGGACTAAGCCCCTATAACAGCCAAAACACTGGGCCTGAGAAAGTAACTTTAAATGAGAGTATGTCAGGAGGATTTAGCTATTTAATCTGAGAGCAACATGATGTAGGGGATGTGTCACTTATTATGATGTGTGCTGTAGTTTCTATACAATCAGTGTTTTATCAGCACAAGATTATTACTGCCTGACTAGGTCTCATGTGCCAGGTAGTCAAGCTATTCTGTATAACCCCACCCCCTACCACTGATTGGCAGCTTACTGACACTCTGCACAGGAAGCTTCCAATCAGGGGTGTGTGCGGGGTTATACAGGGCTCAGCATTCATAGCACTGCTACATCTACAGCAGAAAAAACAAGGATTGTATCCGAACTAAATCAAGCTGTCCACTAAGTGACACTTTTGGAATCAGGCTATCTGCCCCTACATCATGCTGCTCTCAGATTATTTAGCAAAAACCTGCTGACAGATTCCCTTAATTCATATGCAACTGAGGAGGCTTTGGTGCTTCATGCCAGGGCCAGCGTCAGCACCCGGCGCACCCGGGCAAATGCCGGGGCCCTGAGCAGGCAGAGGGGCCCACTGGCGGTCGCGCACCCCGCTGGGCTATGGGCAGAGGAGAGCGGTGTCAGCGTCCGCCCTTCTCCGCCGCTTGCTCAGGGCCCCGGCAGCCCGATACTTACCTCTCCCCGTGCCTCCGCAGATCAGCTGTCTTCCTGCTCTGCGCTCCCTGTGACGTCTCAGGTCAGAGGGCGCGGTGACGTCTTTACACCGCGCCCTCCCCTGAGCCGTCACAGGGAGCGCTGAGCGGGAAGACGCCGACAACGCTGGAGTTCGGAGCCGAGAAGCGAGCGGCGGGCAGCAGGCAGCGGGCAGCAGGTAGCAGGTGAGGAGAAGGGAGGTGAGTATTTGATTTTTTTTTTTTTTTAATGTATGGAGGCATGGGGCATTATAAAGAGGGGAGGGGGGGCATCCTGCATGGGGCATTATAAAGAGGAGGGGTGACAGCCTGCATGGGGCATTATAAGGTGGGGAACAGCCTGCATGGGGCATTATAAAGAGGGGGGGATTCCTGCTTGGGGCATTATAATGAGGAGGGGTGACAGCCTGCATGGGGCATTATAAGGTGGGGACCAGCCTGCATGGGGCATTATAAGGTGGGGAACAGCCTGCATGGGGCATTATAAAGAGAGGAGGGGCATCCTGCATGGGGCATTATAAAGAGGAGGGGTGACAGCCTGCATGGGGCATTATAAGGTGGGGAACAGCCTGCATGGGGCATTATAAAGAGGGGGGGATTCCTGCTTGGGGCATTATAATGAGGAGGGGTGACAGCCTGCATGGGGCATTATAAGGTGGGGACAAGCCTGCATGGGGCATTATAAGGTGGGGAACAGCCTGCACGGGGCATTATAAAGAGAGGGGGGGACATCCTGCATGGGGCATTATAAAGAGGAGGGGTGACAGCCTGCATGGGGCAGTATAAAGAGGAGGGGTGACAGCCTGCATGGGGCATTATAAAGAAGAGGGGTGACAGCCTGCATGGGGCATTATAAAGAGGAGGGGTGACAGCCTGCATGGGGCAGTATAAAGAGGAGGGGCGACAGCCTGCATGGGGCATTATAAGGTGGGGAACAGCCTGCATGGGGCATTATAAAGAGGGGGGGATTCCTGCTTGGGGCATTATAATGAGGAGGGGTGACAGCCTGCATGGGGCATTATAAGGTGGGGAACAGCCTGCACGGGGCATTATAAAGAGAGGGTGGGACATCCTGCATGGGGCATTATAAAGAGGAGGGGTGACAGCCTGCATGGGGCAGTATAAAGAGGAGGGGTGACAGCCTGCATGGGGCATTATAAAGAAGAGGGGTGACAGCCTGCATGGGGCATTATAAAGAGGAGGGGTGACAGCCTGCATGGGGCAGTATAAAGAGGAGGGGTGACAGCCTGCATGGGGCATTATAAGGTGGGGAACAGCCTGCATGGGGCATTATAAAGAGGGGGGGATTCCTGCTTGGGGCATTATAATGAGGAGGGGTGACAGCCTGCATGGGGCATTATAAGGTGGGGAACAGCCTGCACGGGGCATTATAAAGAGAGGGTGGGACATCCTGCATGGGGCATTATAAAGAGGAGGGGTGACAGCCTGCATGGGGCAGTATAAAGACGAGGGGTGACAGCCTGCATGGGGCATTATAAAGAGGAGGGGTGACAGCCTGCATGGGGCAGTATAAAGAGGAGGGGTGACAGCCTGCATGGGGCATTATAAGGTGGGGAACAGCCTGCATGGGGCATTATAAAGAGGGGGGGATTCCTGCTTGGGGCATGATAATGAGGAGGGGTGACAGCCTGCATGGGGCATTATAAGGTGGGGACCAGCCTGCATGGGGCATTATAAGGTGGGGAACAGCCTGCACGGGGCATTATAAAGAGAGGGGGGGACATCCTGCATGGGGCATTATAAAGAGGAGGGGTGACAGCCTGCATGGGGCAGTATAAAGAGGAGGGGTGACAGCCTGCATGGAGCATTATAAAGAGGAGGGGTGACAGCCTGCATGGGGCATTATAAAGAGGGGGGGCAGCCTGTATGGGGCATTATGTGGGGGGTAACAGCCTGCATGGAGCATTAAAATGGGGGGGACCTGTATGGGGCATTATGTGGGGGGGAACAGCCTGCATGGAGCATTAAAAGGGAGGGGCCTGTATGGGGCATTATGTGGGGGGTAACAGCCTGCATGGAGCATTATAAGGGGGGGACAGCCTGTATGGGGCATTATGTGGGGGGTAACAGCCTGCATGCAGCATTATATGGGGACCGGTATCCTGTATGGAGCGTTATATGGGGCCCAGTATCCTGTATGGAGCGTTATATGGGGGCCAGTATTCTGTATGGAGCCTTATATGGGGGCCAGTATTCCGTATGGAGCCTTATATGGAAGCCAGTATTCCGTATGGAGCCTTATATGGGGGCCAGTATTCCATATGGGGGCCAGTATTCCGTATGGAGCCTTATATGGGGGCCAGTATTCCGTATGGAGCCTTATATGGGGGCCAGTATTCCGTATGGAGCCTTATATGGGGGCCAGTATTCCGTATGGAGCCTTATATGGGGGCCAGAATTCCATATGGAGCCTTATATAGGGGCCAGTATTCCATATGGGGCCTTATATGGGGGCCAGTATTCCGTATGGAGCCTTATATGGGGGCCAGTATTCCGTATGGAGCCTTATATGGGGGCCAGTATTCCGCATGGAGCCTTATATGGGGGTCAGTATTCCGCATGGAGCCTTATATGGGGGTCAGTATTCCGCATGGAGCCTTATATGGGGGTCAGTATTCAGCATGGAGCCTTATATGGGGGTCAGTATTCCGCATGGAGCCTTATATGGGGGCCAGTATTCCGTATGGGGCCTTATATGGGGGCCAGTATTCCGTATGGGGTCTTATATGGGGGCCAGTATTCCGTATGGGGTCTTATATGGGGGCCAGTATTCCGTATGGGGTCTTATATGGGGGCCAGTATTCCGTATGGGGCCTTATATGGGGGCCAGTATTCCGTATGGGGCCTTATATGGGGGCCAGTATTCCGTATGGGGTCTTATATGGGGGCCAGTATTCCGTATGGGGTCTTATATGGGGGCCAGTATTCCGTATGGGGCCTTATATGGGGGCAAGTATTCCGTATGGGGCCTTATATGGGGGCCAGTATTCCATATGGGGGCCAGTATTCCGTATGGGCGTTATATGGGGACCAGTATTCCGTATGGAGCCTTATATGGGGGCCACTATTCTGTGTGGAGCGATTCACCGGTTTCTGAGTTATTGTGGAATTTACAATAGATATCACTCATGAAGTGAAATCTTTGCATTGTACTATATATATATATTTCTCCGCTGTATCTCTGCATCATGAATCGTGGTATGTGTTAAAGGGGCCCACTGAGACTCTTTCGCCCGGGGCCCAGAAAAACCTGGAGCCGGCCCTGCTTCATGCCTCCTCCTCCCTGTCTCTTTTCTTTTGATGCTGCTCGCTGCATTAATGCACTCAAAAGTGCAGCAAGCGGCATAAGAAAAAAGGAGACAGGGTGGAGAACAAGCGCAGCCACTGTGTGCGTGGCAGCACAGACACCGGCAGCATTCACACAGTGTTTGCTTTGGGAAGCGAGCACTGTAAAAAAGTACTAGTATGGTTGTCATAGGGACTAAGTCCACTACAATACTTTATAACGCCTTTAAAATTAATTTTGGGGGTGACAAACTCCCTTTAACACCCTAACCCTCATGTAAATATTAAAAATGTGACATCTGTTGACATTTCAACAATATCACATTGATTTTAACTAGATTGTATGTTTTTACATGATATTTTTAGGAATTTTATATTTTTCACCTACAGGTGCTTCTCACAAAATTAGAATATCATCAAAACGTTAATTTATTTCAGTTCTTCAATCCAAAAAGTGAAACTCATATATTATATAGAGTCATTACAAACAGAGTGATCTATTTCAAGTGTTTATTTCTGTTAATGTTGATGATTTTGGATTACAGCCAATGAAAATACAAAAGTCATTATCTCGGTAAATTAAAATGATTAACAAAAAACACCTTCAAAGGTTTCCTAAGCGTTTAAAAAGGCCCGTTAGTCTGTTCCAGTAGGTTCCACAATCATGGGGAAGACTGCTGACTTGACAGATGTCCAGAAGGCAGTCATTGACACACTCCACAAGGAGGGTAAGCCACAAAAGGTCATTGCTAAAGAAGCTGGCTGTTCACAGAGTCCTGTATCCAAGCATATTAATGGACAGTTGAGTGGAAGGAAAAAGTGTGGTAGAAAAAGGTGCACAAGCAACCAGGATAACTTAAGCCTTGAAAGGATTGTTAAGAAAAGGACATTCAAAAATTTGTGGGAGATTCACAAGGAGTGGACTGCTGCTGGAGTCATTGCTTCAAGAGCCACCACACACAGACGTATCCAGGACATGGGCTACAAGTGTCGCATTCCTTGTGTCAAGCCACTCATGACTAATAGACAACGCCAGAAGCGTCTTACCTGGGCCAAGGAGAAAAAGACCTGGACTGTTGCTCAGTGGTCCAAGGTGTTGTTTTCAGATGAAAGTAAATTTTGCATTTCATTTGGAGATCAAGGTCCCAGAGTCTGGAGGAAGAGTGGAGAGGCCACAATCCAAGCTACTTGAGGTCTAGTGTGAAATTTCCACAATCAGTGATGATTTGGGGAGCCATGTCATCTGCTGGTGTAGGTCCACTGTGTTTTATCAAGACCAAAGTCAGCGCAAATTTTAGAGCACTTCATGCTTCCCTCTACCGACAAGCTTTTTGGAGATGAAAATTTCATTCTCCAGCAGGACTTGGCACCTGTCCACACTGCCAAAAGTACCAATACCTGGTTTAAAAACAACAGTATCACTGTGCTTGATTGACTAGCAAACCCGACTGACCTTAACCTCATAGAGAATCTATGGGGTATTGTCAAGAGGAAGATGAGAGACACCAGACCCAACAATGCCGACGAGCTGAAGACTGCTATCAAAGCAACCTGGGCTTCTGTTACGGGTCCGGGTGGTGGAACCTCTGTGCTTAGATGCAAGGAGGGACCAGAGGGGCGTAACTACGTGCCTACATGGACCGACCCAGGTCACACGGCGGCTTAGTCGACTCTGTGAACCAAGGAGGGACCGGGCAAATGAACCAGGTGCCACTCTGGGACCGACCTTGTGTGAAAGCAGGTGACTCCCACGGGTCAGATGACCGGAGCTGACCGGTACAGCGGATGAGCACGGCAGGTAGGCTGGCGGGTGATCCGAGTAGACAGGCAGGTGGGTACGGTGGATAGCCAGACAGGTACTCTGGGTAAACGAGCAGGCGGGTACGGCAGATAACTGGCAGGTGCTTTGGGTTGGCAGGCTGGCGAGCGCGGTAGGTAACTGGCAGGTACTTTGGGTTGGCAGGCTGGCGAGCGCGGTAGGTAACTGGCAGGTGCTCCGGGTTGGCAGGCTGGCGAGCACGGCTGGTAACTGGCAGGTGCTCCGGGTAGGCAGGCAGGTGGGCACGGCAGGTAATCTGGCAGGTGCTCTGGGTAGGCAGGCTGGCGGGCACAGTGGGTAACTGGCAGGTGCTCCGGGTAGGCAGGCTGGCAGGCATGGCTGATAGACAGACTGGCGGGCAAGGAACCTGAGGGCTGAGGAGAGTGTTAGCACACAAACAACAACAACCATGCACAGGCACCTCCATTTTGGAGGAGGTGCTTAATATAGGGGCATATAGGCGGACTGGGACCGCGGCGGTGAGGGGAACAGCGTCTCTGCCCGGCATGAGGCAGAGACGTCGATGCTACAGCTTCCATAATACCTCAGCAGTGCCACAGACTGATCGCCTCCATGCCATGCCGCGTTAATGCAGTAATTGATGCAAAAGGAGCCCCGACCAAGTATTCAGTGCATTTACTGAACATACATTTCAGTAGGCCAACATTTTGGATTTTAAAAACATTTTTCAAGCTGTTGTTATAAAGTATTCTAATTTACTGAGATAATGACTTTTGTGTTTTCATTGGCTGTAAGCCATAATCATCAACATTAACAGAAATAAACACTTGAAATAAATCACTCTGTCTGTAATGACTCTATATAATATATGAGTTTCACTTTTTGGATTGAAGAACTGAAATAAATAAACTTTTTGTTGATATTCTAATTTTGTGAGAAGCACCTGTATTTTACATCAGCTTGCAATCATTTTTTTATCCTGTGTTTTGACACATAAATAATGATACAAATATAAAGCATAAAAACAAACAAAAATTAATCCATGACTGTGAATAAGACTTCAAAATAAAGACATCAGAAAGAATGCACGTTCTTCAATATAAACAAAAGGGTGTAAAAAACCTGAGCAGATACAAAAACGGGACAAAAGCCCATTCTGTGAAAACAAGGTCAAAAACTCACTTTAGTCAGTTACTGATATTTATTGTGAACGGTTGTTTTTGTTTTTATTGATTAATTTTTTGTTTTTTTGTGTTTCTAACAGTTTCTATTATATCTGTTATTTGAAAATATGAGAAATGCTGCCGGGATATTTATTGAAGCAGAAGAAATGTAAGGGTTAAGTCTCATCATTCAATGGTTCTTATAAAATGGTTCAAATGCAGCAGCTTTTAATTAACTCCACATTACTACACAGATGGCTCAGTGAAAAGACTGTACCATATTAATGGATTTTTGGTAACACAGAAATATCCATGAAATCTGGCTTTGTAACAGCTCTGATAGCAAAAGCTGACAACTGATTATCAGAGTAGAAACCCACTTTTCCGCCCCCTCTGTTATTTTGTGTCATTGAGCAAATGGTGCAGTGGATCCTTTTACAAGGTTAGCTGGAAGCCATCGCACTCACGTTTGTGGATAACCGGGACTTTATTATAATAGTATAACAGTAGAGTGGTATAAACAGCAGAATAATATAATAGTAAAATAGAATAATACATGTGTCTGTTCATATTTATACATTTACATATGTCTATAATGCATGTCTATCTCTGAACAAGGATACAATTATAGATGGTGTACTATTTGCCATGGAGAGGATTTACAGCTATGTGCTGGTTTAGTGCTAGGGTATAACATGCTTTTATGATTCTGAGAATGCTATTATTTAGGCCACGTTCAGTATTTGGTCAGTATTTTACATCAGTATTTGTAAGCCAAAACCAGGAGTGGGTGATAAATACAGAAGCGGTGACGTGTTTCTATTATATTTTTTTCTCTGATTGTTCCTCTCCTGGTTTTGGCTTACAAATACTGATGTAAAATACTGACCAAATACTGAACGTGTGAACATGACCTTAGGCTATATTGCCACAAGAAACTTTTGGGGAGATTTTTATGTTGCTGATTTTCTGCACCTATTAAGTAAATTAGGTTACTTGCGTTTTTAGCACGTTTTTCAAGCGGCATTTTTTGTCTGTTCTTGGTGTGTCATGTTTTAATCAAAGCTGCTTTGTTTTTGATATTTCCTAGTAATTGGCTTTGGCAAAACGTTATTGATGCAGTCATATGCGGATTATATGTGTTTTTGATGCACTTCCGACACGGAAATGCACTAAAACAATATGTGCCTTTTTCAACTACGGATCGTATCTAATGCAAGTCTATGGGGAAAAAAATCTGCACATAAAACTCAGCGTACCCGCAAGAGAAACTGACGTGTTGCGGATTTGAAAAACGCCCCGCCGGTCAGTTTATGCAGAGTAAAAAAAAAGCACAGTGGGCATGAGATTTCTATAAATCTCATTCACTTTGTTGGAACTGTAAGATGCTGTTTTATTGAGGCAGCTTCAAAAATTCACCAAAAACTCACCGTGATGGGCTGTGGGCAGAGTTTCACCGCACGTAACAGCCCAGCATCCACCGCACGCTTTCCCTCTACTCTGCATTCATTGAGAAAGCGCGTGGTGGATGCTGGGCTGTGATGTCAGATGAAACCCCGCCTACAGTCCATCAATCAGGGGGCGCGCGTCACTGGGTCACGCCCCCTGATTGATGTCACGTGATGCCGGTGAGCGGCCAGTGATAGCGCGGTCGGGGCATTCTGTATAGTAGTGGACAACCTCTTTAAGTACAGCTGGTACATGGATGGCATCCATGTGCTGTACGTGTTTTTCAAGGGCCAATAGATTGTATTGGCCCTTGTTCTCCTTGCTGCCGGAAAAAGACGGACACGTCTCAGTGTGTGTTGCATGGCCACACAGTCCATGTACTGTAAAAACACGGATATGTGCCTAGTATCATAGATTATGGGTATGCGTGGTATCCATGAAAAAAAAACAATACTACACGTAACGGAAACACAGACGTGTGAAAGAGGCCAAAATGTAATATACCAGAGACAACCTGAAAAGTTGGACTAACTCATGGGAAAATGGCTTACAGTTGGATGAGTCTCCACCACCTTACAAGTGAGGCTCAGTGGCAGAATAAAATATAGCTGACAGTGGACAGGAATACTTTCTATACTGATCCAATAAGAATCAAATTTAATTACAGAATTCAATATCTGTTTCATGATGATATTGTATATGCAGTGGCCAACAATATTATTTGTACAGTTTTATTCAGACCCTTTATGGTGCCATTATGTGACACTGTTTAGCTGTATTTTTTATTCTTTCTATGGTGGTATCATATTGCACAGCATAGCTATTTTATTTGTTCAACATACTCATATCCCATAGAAAAAGCATGTACAAAAGAACCACCTGGATATATAAACCATATCAACTCTTTATTTAGACAGATTATACAAACATTAAAATCGCGTGAAAAACATATGAACATGGAGTTAACCACTCTGTGGCACCACGATACCAATAAATGCCATCAGCATACAGATCTTAATCAGTCATCAATAAATACCCCCTACAAGGTCTGGTAATAATAAAATCTTCCTAGCTGAATCAGGCCCCTAAACCCTTTGGGGCCATAAAGTATATAAAGGTTATTTAGAGTAATACCTTGACACGGGTGTGGTGCCAGTCCCAGATCCTAGAAAAAACTGACGTACGTTTCGGCCTGCGCCTTCTTCTGGGGTTCATTATATATATTCTGAGTAGGAAAGAAGCCTGTATGTAATATTTCTAAAATGTTATGTTGACGTAGTCATCCATACAGTATAATGGGCCTGACATAGTCCTCCATAGAGTACAATGGGCCCCACAAAGTCCTCCATACAGTATAAAGGGGGGAAGTGCCAGCATCGTGGGCCAAAATTAATCACCCTGTGGGCCAGATTTGTCCCGCGGGCCAGAGTTTGACTTGTGTGCTTTAATCTGATCAACAAATTAGATTCGTATGTCACAAACACTTATCGATTTTACTTTCACCTCCCATACTGCACCCTACCAGGAGGACTGACGCAGCTTCTCTGGTTTTGCATCAGCACAAAAAATCTCATGGAACTTTAATGGATATTAACACAATGCCGACATTAAAACTTCCAAATCCCAAAAAATTCCAAACCAAGACCCTATTCAGAAGTCAGTGTTGTGCTGTGTGTGTGTGTCACCCCAGGCCTGGATGCCACAAACTTGTAAGGCTGTGTCTGAGAGCAGGAGGGATGTTCTCTGGTCATGGACCATTTGCATGCAGCACCTCCTGTCCCAGGCCAGTAGGGGGAGCAGGCTGCCCCTATAAAAACTGGTACTGAGGGCAGGGTTAGAGAGACCAGGACCCACTTCTGAAGTATCCAGAAGGGTTCCCAGAAGAGAGGGACAGGTCAGCCGCAGCTGAGGAGTCCAGGAGGCAAAGGAGGAGCAGAAAGCCAGGGACAGAGGCGACGAGAGCCGGTCCTGGTTGAAAGGGAACTACATACCGGACACTGGGGTCCGAGGCTGTCAGGATTGCAAGTCCTGCAGCAGATCATCTACCTGCGAGGGATTTTAGGTCCCTTGGCCTAAGAAGCCTGGAGGTTCCGCCACACAGAGGGACCGGTACAGCACAGAGAAGCTACAGGTACCTAAGGCCCGAGTCGCAAGCCATACAGGCGTAGTACACGGCAAGCTCAGGGACGTGGGCTATCATACCACTAAAGGGGGAGATAGTCAGCAAGGGCAAAAAGAGAACGGTAGGCCTACCCACTCACCCTGACCAGCGGAGCTCGCCCAAATGCCCTCAGACACCCAGGTCCATTCCTACCCTATACTCCTGTTGGGTCTATGATAAGATCAGTAAAAGACCCTGGACTGCATTATTGGACTCTGTGTGGTTACTGCTGCGCCTGCACCATCACCCCCAGCATCCTATCACACTGCCCTGAGGCTACACTCCTCCCGTGGGGAGTTGTACCATTCCCTGCTGCATCCCCAACATCAGCCTCAGTGGTCTGCCTTGCAGCGGCGGTCCTCCCTGACCGCAATCCACGGGTGGCGTAGTCGGACATTACCTCTAGCACATCATAGACTACCACTGGTCCGACCACCCTGAGCCACGGGACCGGGTCATCACTACTACTCCCAGCATTGCCCTGAAGACCGGTCCCGAGTGCCCCACGGCCCAGGGGGCGAGTCATGTGTTTTTCACCAACAGTACATGGACCCATTAAAGTCTAGGAGGTTATTCACACATACAAATGTTCATGCAGCACAATGATCCACATGAAAAAAAAATCAGTCCTACTCTGGTGCAAAATGGGTTTGCAAAAACAATGGACAGCATGTGGAGTAAACGCTTTATTATTAGACTGATACCTAAATCCTACAACTGAACACAACAAAGAAGATCCAGGTTTTTAGTTAAGGTGGATGCAGATTACATTTACTAATATTGCTTCATTAAAAACGCAAATATAGGGTACTCCTTTATTCCTTTGTTGGCAACTCTGTGCATCACTTTAATATACTGTGATTACATTTTTTATCATTTTTAAACTCTTTCCCCCTTAAAATACTTTCTTGTCTTCAGACCTTATGCAAATAGCAGGATTACAGCTCTGCACAACATCCAAGAGTGACTTCTGCTCTGCAGTAAGAAGCCAAATATAATTTGTCATTTGTATGAGGCGTAATCCAAAAAAGGCATTCGGTAAACCTGAATTCACACGTCAGTCTTATAGGGTCCTTCAGATGAAAATACGTGGCCTAATCCTGGGTCTCTTAATCCAAACTAACAACTTCATGTAGGGCTTCAAGACAGTAAGTGCAGGTCAGGAGAGCCACGTTGGCTGGATATTGCAGCCTGACCATGGACCATATAATAAGGACCTATGAATTCAGCCTAAGGGTATGTTCACACTTTGTCTTTTTCCGCCATTTTTTGAGTGAGTCCTCGCTAGAAAAAGCGCTCACCAAACGCTAGAAAGAACTGTCTCACTCATTTCTATGGCAATACAACTTGCTGTTCATGTGGTTCAGAATTCTGAGTGTTAAATGATTCCGGCTTTCAAAAATGCCAAGGGTTAAAAGAAATGACATGTCCATCCTTCCGACATTTTCCGCTAAGAAAACACTCAATACTTTACAATACAAGTCAATGAGAAGGCTAAAAAGACCCCCAGAAATCGCCCATTGCGTCTTTTTGAGCATTTTGAATGCGTTTTATGCATTTATAAATACATCTAGAAAATGCCAAATACAAAAAAAACTGAAAAAATGCTGTCAAGAAACGACAGCGGGAAAAAAACGTCATAAAAGTGATTTGGAACCAACAACAAAAAATGCGAAGAACAAAAAAAGAAGCTTTAGGATTACAAATGGCTTTCTGCTTGAAAAACAAAATTTTTTTGACCTCTGGAAAAAGACACAATGTGAACATACCCTAAGGCCACGTGGACACGTTCAGTATTTGGTCAGTATTTTACCTCAGTATTTGTAAGCCGAAACCAGGAGTGGGTGAAAAATGCAGAAGTGGTGACGTGTTTCTATTATACAATTCCTCTGACTGTCCCACCCCTGAATACCTAAATACTGAGGTAAAAAACTCACCCAATACTCAATGTGTGCACATGGCCTGAGGCGTTAGGCCTCTGAGGAAGACATTTTTTTTAGACCTTGAAAAAAAAACTCATATGAAAAGCAAAGTGGATTTCCCACAGAAAAGAGTTGGAATAGTTTCCCAAAAGTTTTTGAAAATATCTTTGAGGAGCATTTTGAAGAGAATCCACTCCAAAAAAACTCCAAAAATTCTGTTTGCACAAACCTTTTCCCGTGGTCAAAAGCAACAAGTTTTTTTAAGTAGCAACCACTTCTGGAAATGCTGACTTTTTTGTTCCAAAGCATTTTGTTAATGTTTTGCTGGCATTTCCTGAAGTATTTTGTTATTGTTTTCTTCGGTGTTTTATATTTCTATTTAGCATTTTTTCAGCGTTTTTGTGGAAGATTTTTTTCTAGATCTATTAAGGAATGAATAAAACACCTGTGTTTTTAGAGGCAAAAATACCTACAAAAATACTCATAAAGATGCGACTTCTGAGCACCCTTTTTGGCCTATCCATTAATTTCTATGCTAATGTATGGGGCGGTTTCATAGCAGAATAAGCCAGAAGAATGGACGTTACTTTTTTTAAATGCTTTGAGATCCTGAAGTGTTCAAAAAAGCTCAAAAGATGGAACATGTGAATAGCAAGCATTTTCTATAGAAATAAATAGGAAGATTGTTTGGGTGTTTTGTGCTTTTTCAAGGAGTTTTTAGGCTACTTTCCCACAATAAGCTTTTGGTGAGTTTTTGATGTTGCAGATTTTCTGCACCTTTTCTGTATCTATTAAGTAAAATAGGTTACTTGCATTTTTCCAAAAATTTGTAGTGTAAAAAAAAAACTCATTAAAAACTCATTGTGGGAACGCAGCCTTAGGAACGGAGCTGCACTAAACACGCTGGACAAAACTCAGTGTGAACATACCTGAAGGGGATTACCCACACAATGTTTTTGGCAAACCATAAAATAAATGTTACTTTTTACTCGCTAGCTACTAAAGAACCCATGAATAAAAAAAAGCACTGATATTAAAGAGGTTAAATACACTTATTTATGTTCCAAAAAACTGATAGAAATAGATCCCAATTCTTCACTATGTTCTTTTTTTTTAATTTAACAATTAATGATGATGGGACACACTATGTCAAATAAGGAAATGTCTTTAGCATATATGTCAGGAATGTGAAAAATGCCCCAGGATCCTTGGATTCAGGTGTTACTCTTCCTGGAGGTTCCTTTCACACCATGTAGAAGGTATGTCAGAAGAATACTAACATATGCTGTGATGTCCCCAAACATTTCTATAGGCCATAATATGTCAGAAGAATGTCTTTTTATGCATACGTTTTACAAGTGAACATCCAGATATCCAGATACTTTTTTACTACAATAAATAATGTAGAAATCTATAGTTCACAATACTCCAAAAATAAACCTCAAAGCATTATTCATATAAATGACAATGCTATGAACAGGTTAAACTGGAAAGATCTGAAGACTCTGGTTTCATGGTCCTTACATGGCCCACGATGCCCAGACTGACCACGGATCTCCTGACCATAACTTACAGCCTCACAGACATATATATGAGATTGTAAGGTCAGTTTGAGAGATCCGTGGTCAGTCCGGGCATTGCGGGCCATGTAAGGACCATGAAATATGCCCATCTGAACCCAGCCTTAAGGTGTCTCCACGTTATGATTAAACACTACACTTGGCCTATATACTGTAGCTCCCAGCACATACTATATGGTGAATGTATACATAGTGCTCCACTAACCAAGTGTATACCAAAAGAGTATCCTATTTTTTTAATGCACGGCTTCTTATCGAAGACTACAATTTTCCTCGCAGAGGCAAATAGTAAAAATGTTTGTGTTTTTTTTTTACACATGGGGTCCTAAGGGATATAGACATATAACACTATATAGGACTGTACAGTGTCATACTGTATATCAGAGCCTTTCATAGGAGGTATGCAGTGGCAAATACTCCAGACTTATACCTTTGAGGGAAGATTTAATGTCATCCGTGTGTCATCAGTGTGCATGTGTCTTGGAGGTTTTGCGGCCCGTGCGGCGTGCAAACATACAATACTCTTGATCAATAGGGCTAAATCTACTCATTTAGGGCACACTCGTCAATGCATTATGGTTGTACCTATCCACCTTCATTATATATTTTCCCAACCATTGGTTGAACTTGATGGACACATGTCTTTTTTCAACCATACTTGGCCTTCGCCAAAAGTTTTGAAACAGACACAAATTTTGGTTGTCACAAAGTTTGCGGCTTCAGTTTTTAGAATGGCCATTTGCATTAACTGTAGATTGTTATGAAGAACGATCAGATGATTTTCAAATGTAAATCAACCATTTATAGGATCATCAAGAACTTCAAAGAGAGAGGTACAATTGCTGTGAAAAAGGTTTCAGGATGCTCAAGAAGGTCCAGCAAGTGTCACGACCGTCTCCTAGAAAGGATTCAGCTATTTGACCATTTCAACACCAGTGCAGAGCTTGCTCCGCAATGGCAGCAGGCAGGTATTAGCAAAGTCTTTAGGAGGCTGGCCTGGTGTGAATAATGCTAACAAGTAAGTTACTTCTCTGCAAGAAAATCATGAAGAACAGACTGACATTTTTCAGGTGGTACAGGGATGGACTGCAGAGGACTGAGGCTAAGTTATTTTTTCTAATAAAGCCTCCTTCAGACTATTTGTGACATCTGGAAAAATGATTGTCAGAGATGAAAAGGTGAATGCTACCATGAATCTTATGTCATTCCAACTGTACAGGATCTTGAGACCATTAATGTGTGGGTTTGCTTTTCTTTCAAGGGAGTTGGTTCTCTCACAAGTTCGTCTAAGACTGCTATGAATAAAGTATGGTATCAAAACATTCTCCAAGAGAAACTTCTCCCAACGATCCAGGAGTAATTTGATGGTGAAAAATGCTTTTTCCAGCATGATGGAGCACCACATCACAAGGTAAAAGTGATAACTGTCTCAGTGAGAAAAACATTAAAATTGTGGGTCCATGCCATGTCCTGAAATCTCATTTCCATTGATAACCTGTGGTCGATCCTCAAAAAGCAGGTGGACAAACAAAAAACACAGAAATTGTAATCAACTCTAAGCACTGATTAAGCAAGAATAGGTTGCCATCAGTCAGGATTTGGTCCAGAAACCGATATTCAGCTGCCAAACGAAATTACAGAAGTTTTGAAAAATAAAAGTCAACGCTGGAATTATTGAGTTTTTGTATATAAATTTGATATATTTGTTAATAAAAACTTATGAAATGCTCATAATTGTCCTTTAGTAACCATAGAAACATACACCTAAAAGATCTAAAAACACTGAAGCAGCAAAATTTCTAAAAAGCAAAAATTGTGCCAGTCTCAAAACTTTTGGCCATGACTGTACATAGCTATGTAACCAATATTGACAATTAGTAAGGATCAATGCACGCCATTTAACTGGTGTATGGTAGGCAATGCGTGCATGTAGACTTTAAAGACAAAGTGTAAGCCAAGATTATCCATTTGGCATTCTGCCACTTGAAAGTATACAGTATGTGAGTACTGCTATCATCACAACAATAAACAAAACAAAAACTTACACCAGGTTGGTGCTGGTATCTAATGTGACTAAGGCTATGTTCAGATGGAGGTTTTTTCGAGGAGCTCAAAAATCAGAAGTTTTTCAAGCAGAAAAAGTTTTAGTAGATGCTTCTTTTGTGGGGAGTGTTTATTTTCCTAAAGTAAATTTTGAAGAGACTTTTTTTCCTGAACTTTGCAGCCTTTTGACATGGAGCAAATTTCAAGAGGAAGCCATCTCAAAGAAGTGACATGCACTTTTTATCCAATAAGGCATTTTTCAAAACTTGAAGAAAAAAAAAACTTCAAAAACTGAAGATATGAACACTGAAATGAAACACAAGAGTTTTTCAAGCATTTTTTAAGTGATTTTAAGGGCTCGCTCACACGAGCATATTTATTGGACGAGTGCTATTTGATGTGTTATCGGATCGCTCTCGGACTAATTTTATTCTATAGGGTAGTGCAGATCTGTGACCCTTTTTTTATGCCGATTCAGCATGAAAGAAAAGTTGCAGCCTGTTGTGAGTGGCTATGCAAATCAGATCGCACTCACTCATTCAAGTCTATGGGTTTGTGGAAATCACCGGACTGCACTCGGCTGTCATCCGCAGATTATCACAATGGAGAAGATGGAGAAATCTTGTTTTCCATCTTCTCCATAGCTGTGCTGCGATTCTTTCATGTGAGAGAATCGGATCACACTAAGCTGACACTCCGCTTAAACTTTGACCCGGGGGTCATTTACACAATCAAACTGATTCTCTTGTATGAGAACAAATAAGCTTGTGTGACCCCGGCCTTAAAGTGGTTTTTGGAATAGATCTGCTCCCCCCCCCCTAAAAAAAAAATCAGCGTGAACCTAGCCTAATGGTGGTTCTTCCACAGTCGTTTATGCACTTAGCTGAATGTATAGGCCTGGTAAAGCTCCTTGCATATTTTCTATACATTTTCATAGGACCTCTGACTTGCAAATATGTATCTGCCTACCATATATTTCACTTTATAGGAAAGTCCGGCACACTTTACATTCCTAGACAAAAATCCAAAGCCAAAAATAAAAAATATAGTTTTCAATTGATATGGGTGATAATGATGGACAGATGTCATGGTATCCATCCAGACTGTGGCCACTGTTAAGACATACACCTTATGAGAGTCAGACAGTAGCCAACACTGCCATATACACATAGTCTTTCTACCTGTAGCAATTACAATCCATACATTATTCTTGTGGCCGCTGCAACCAATCACTGCTCTGAGCAGTCATAAACTATATACGGTAGATGCAAACATAAGATCGGAGACCAGTAATTGGCTGCAAACACTGCGGCGGGAGGTTAAAGAAGCGAGTAGAGTTTTTTTAACACATTCCCAGTTCCTGGCAAAATGTTAAAAGTGTCATAAAATTCAATACATAAACAGCAACGAGTAGTAAACTCATAAAACTTGATGATGATACGATAAAGCTCATTTTCAAAGTCCTCAATGTATTGTCAATTTATGCCATGGAAAGGCTCCTATTAAAATTTCTTGTAAACAGCATTATACATGGGTTTGCTGATTTCTCGCACTCGCCAACGTTAAACGTTCCATAATAATGCAGTTTTGTTACACATATTTTAGGCTTTTCATACTCTATAATTGTCAGAGAATTATTTTGCTGTCCAACCCTACAGCTGGCAGTCACAAAATGACAGCAAGAGAAATAAAAACATCACAGGTGGATTTCCTTGTTTTAAAGAAAAAAAAGATATTTCTTTACACTGAATAAAAATGAAATTGCAATTTCGCTATGAAATAGAAATGTTGCTGAATGGCAGCTGTATTAACCTAAATCTCTGGTCCAAAGCCCTGCAAGTCTAAGCATTAGTTCCCTACCAGAGAAGCCTAAGCTAAATGCCATAACCACATACACCCTCCCAGCGCAAGTCTAAGCACTCTACAAAATAGAGATGAGACCATAGGAAACACTTTGAAAATGTATTAAGGTTTTGTGATTAAATCTAAGGAAAAAGAGCAAGTAGCCCCAGGGCCTTCTCTACCTAAGCTCCTTTACTTTTAGGTTCTTGCCAGATAACAATATAAAAGTTTTAATATGTGA
The DNA here is from genome assembly GCF_046119375.1 of Phyllobates terribilis. Taxonomy (NCBI): domain Eukaryota; kingdom Metazoa; phylum Chordata; class Amphibia; order Anura; family Dendrobatidae; genus Phyllobates; species Phyllobates terribilis. Next base: position 111,669,167 of record NW_027362764.1, on the reverse strand, counting down.
CGGAAGAGATTATTGATTGTTTGTAAAAATCCCTGAGCTCCACTGATTCTGCCGTTCTTTTCCATTTTGTGCTGCATTGCTCCATTGCCGAGATATTCACATTTGTTGATTTTGGAGCGCAGTATGTGAAATCTCTGCTTGCAGATCAACTGAGCATTTCTTCAAAGTCTTCTCTGGCGGTGTGCGCTTTCATCCCTCCTTCCCGGATACTGCTATTCACAGCTCAGCAGCCGATATAGCAGTCTTGCAGTCTCAGACACTGCTAAGCTGTGATTGGCAGTATTTAGGAGGATGGGTGAGAGTGCATACTCTCAATGAAGAGTTTCAAGAAACGCACAGTTGGTCTACAAGCAGAGATTTCACATACTGTGCTCCAAAAGCAATAAATGTGAATATCTCTGCGATGGAGCGACAGCGCAAAATGGAACAGTGCAGCAAAATCAGGGGAGCTCAGGGATTTTAACAAAGCATTTAACTAACTTTTTTTTTAGCAAGTGACAGGTCCTCTTTAACAGTTTTTTATCCTTTTCCTGGACTCATCCAGTATAACAGTTAATGCCCTAAATGCCAGACATGATAATTTCTGCTAATTTCTGCCATCAGTTTCACAAAAAAAAAATCACTGAATGGCTACATATATGTGAACACACCCTTACTGGGCACGCCCACCAATAATTTTCCTTAGGGTCTCCAACAACTCTAATTCAGTTTGCTTATATATATTTTCAACACACATTCGTTTTAGACAAGTGTCAAACTCCGGCCCGTGGGCCAACTCTGGCCTGCAGGGTGATTATATTTGGCCCCCAACACCAGAACCGCCACCCCTACGTGGGGCCATTATTCTGTATGGAGGACTATGTGGGGCCCATTATTCTATATGGAGGACTATGTGAGACCCATTATTCTGTATGGAGAACTATGTGGGCCCATTATTCTATATGGAGGACTATGTGAGACCCATTATTCTGTATGGAGGACTATGTGGGGCCCATTATTCTATATGGAGGACTATGTGAGACCAATTATTCTGTATGGAGGACTATGTTGGCCCCTTATACTGTATGGAGGACTATGTGGGGCCATTATTCTATATGGAGGACTATGTGAGACCCATTATTCTGTATGGAGGACTATGTGGGGCCCATTATTCTATATAGAGGACTATGTGAGACCCATTATTCTGTATGGAGAACTATGTGGGGCCCATTATTCTATATAGAGGACTATGTGAGACCCATTATTCTGTATGGAGGACTATGTTAGCCCCTTATACTGTATGGAGGACTATGTGGGGCCATTATTCTATATGGAGGACTATGTGAGACTCATTATTCTGTATGGAGGACTATGTGGGGCCCATTATTCTATATGGAGGACCATGTGAGACCCATTATTGTTATGATCTGCAACATAAACTAGGGAAAGAAGGGGAGAGCTGTCCCTACAGTAAGACTAAGCTGAGTCCCTACGTTGTAGCGGGCGACCTGTTCCTTGTGAACAGACCCGCCTTCGTCCTCGGCTAGTATGAACGGAGACCTATAGAGAAAGGGAGGGGTCCCTAAAAGAACTAAGGACTGGGACAAAAATGGGACACCTCCTAACAGAAGTTGTTGCAGAGCAAAAGATAAACTGACAAAAAGTACTAGAGGTCCAGAGGACCAAGCAAACTAGAGATAGATAGGCACAAAAGCACCTGGCTAGAGAGACAGTCAAAACAACACTGAAGTCCAGCAAGGCCAGAAGGGCGGAGCTGGAATATATAGGAAGATGGTCATGTGACGGCAAAACACAAGATAGAAATAAAAACAAACAGGAGGGTTCTAACAATTATTCTGTATGGAGGACTATGTTGGCCCCTTATACTGTATGGAGGACTATGTGGGGCCATTATTCTGTATGGGGGACTATGTGGGGCCCATTATTCTATATGGAGGACTATGTGAGACCCGTTATACTGTATGGAGAACTATGTGGGGCCATTATTCTGTATGGAGGACTATGTTGGGCCATTATTCTGTATGGAGGACTGTGTGGGGCCCATTATTCTGTATGAAGGACTATGTGGGGCCCATTTTTCTGTATGGAGAACTATGTGAGGCCCATTATTCTGTATGGAGCACTATGTGAGGCCCATTATTCTGTATGGAGGACTATATTGGCCCCTTATACTGTATGGAGAACTATGTGAGACCCATTATTCTGTATGGAGGACTATGTGGGGCATATTATTCTATATGGAGGACCATGTGAGACCCATTATTCTGTATGGAGGACTATGTTGGCCCCTTATACTGTATGGAAGACTATGTGGGGCCATTATTCTGTATGGGGGACTATGTGGGGCCCATTATTCTATATGGAGGACTATGTGAGACCCATTATAATGTATGGAGAACTATGTGGGGCCATTATTCTGTATGGAGGACTATGTTGGGCCATTATTCTGTATGGAGGACTGTGTGGGGCTCATTATTCTGTATGAAGGACTATGTGGGGCCCATTATTCTGTGTGGAGGACTATGTGGAGCCCATTATTCTGTATGGAGGACTATGTGGGGCCCATTATTCTGTATGGAGGACTATGTGGGGCCCATTATACTGAAAACTGGTTGGCCCGCAACTTTGTCCAAGCTTTTCATTTTCGCCCTCTGTGTGTTTAAGTTTGACATCCCTGTTTTAGATTATATACACATGATGGATTTTTCTTGTGGAAAAATCTGATGAGCATTAATGAAATCTGTGGCAAAAATTCAAAGGTGAACCTTAGATTTCTACTGCAGATATGCAATGTGCTATTCTTTGGATCAACATGCATATTAGCTCAATTTACTACCTGCCAAATATGCACCGAAATTGAAAGTAAAACTCTGGCTTGTGAACCTTCACTTCAGCTATGGTCACACTATCAGTATTTGATCAGTATTTCACATCAGTATTTGTAAACCAAAACCAGGAGTGGGTGATAAATGCAAAAGTGGAGCAAGTGTTTCCATTATACTTTTTCTCTGATTGTTCCCCACCTGGTTTTGGCTCCCACTACTGAGAAAAAATACTGTGTTCCCCACCTGGTTTTGGCTCCCACTACGGAGAAAAAATACTGACCAAACACTGATAGTGTGACTGCAGCCTAAAAAGAATAAACTACAGCAACTGTTTGGCTCTATTCATGCAGAGTTTTTTTAAACATTTAAAAATCACAAGCTTTTCAAACAGAAAACGCTTAAGAAACGCTCCTTTTTGGGGGAATTTTCCTTTTACTGAAGAGTCTACTAAAGCGGTTTTGAAAGAGTTATTTTTCCTGAAGAATTTTTTTTGCAGCCTTTTGACTGGACAGTAACTGGTTTCGAGAGGATTCCTTTAGGATCTGCTTCGAAGATGGAACATGCATTTTCTTATTTTCCACCAAGCATTTTTCAAGATCTCTTCAGAAGAAAAAGCTAAAGAAAGCAAAGTGGATTTCTAAAGTGCTGGTGTGGTACAACATCATCATTGCGACGTGACTCACACGTTAATCATAAGAGGAGCTACAGATGCCAGGAGGTATTGAGATAGTTCTCAAAGATCCTTTCCGAAAGCCACAAAGTACTAACATGGCCTCTGGACTGGGTCCTGTGAATGCACTCTAAAGAACGCAAGGGGATAAGGGGTACCATGATGTATGCCAGGGGTTGCAAGTATAATGTTACAGCATGAATAGTGGTTTGGACTATTTATGTAATTTTTGGAGCTGGCACAGATACCTGGATACAGGTACATGGTGCCCAGTGCCTTGTTATGTGTCTACGAAGGACTATATGGTGAAGTCAGAATTATAAAGTTGATTGTTTCTGATTTAAAATGTGTTTACAAAATGTAAACAGAGTTTTTCACTTGTGCTGTGACCAAATCTCTCCAAGCAGATATGCAGTAAATAAGCTATAGATTAAAATAACTATCCCAAAGGCAATTTGTAAGAATTTACAAGACAAAGAAATAAATCATAAGTCATGGAAAAGAAACAAAAACGCAAAAAAAATGTTTAAATCATATATGATATATGTCGCAAAAAAATCGCCACTTGACTTCTTATAACATTCTCTTATCCCACCGATCATTACAGCTGCAGACAAAGGTCATCGAGACTGGTGTTTTTTATGCCAGCTTTGATGAAGGGTGCGCTGGAGTAAGATGCACTAAATTTGCTTCTTTCAGCTTTTATGCACCAATGCAAGAAATGTACTCCAGTTGGGAACAGGAGTACATTTCTCTTGTAGTTTACACCAGAAAATTAGGATGAATTTGTTGGTCATGCTGAGGAATACATCCTTCCAGCTAAGCTATACCTACTATTTTCGAAAAGTGACCGAGACTGGCATAAAGATGCCAAAATGTACAACATTTTTGTGCAACTATGAGAAATTTTGTGACATTTTTTTGGCCAGAATTGTTTTTAGGCAGAAAGGTTCCTCAAAAACCGGGATGATGCCCCCTGCTGGGCCCACCTAAAAGACTTGTAACCTACTTGTAAACCTGACAGCAAGTGTTAAAATTCCCAGGAGTGCCACCACAGGGGAAATTATGCATTACGTAGTGCTGATTTAAATCAGTAACCCCTGGCATATCTAATGCATAGGCTTGCCAGGTAGTCCATACTGTTTATAGCTGTTCTCCATAAATGAAGCGACTCCTCATTTAATCAGATTGGCCAAAAAAGTTATGCAAAAATGAGTATTCAAAACCAGATAACCGCTTCGAAGAGCATCTTTAGGGTAGTTAATGGCTACCCAACCCAGCACTGCTGAATAGGGGTTGTACATAATGTACATCCTCAAACCTTTCCACCTTTCTCGCCACAGACAGATTTATCATTGAATAAGTCCCACAAGTGTCCAGTTCTAAGCTTGGTAAGTATTCCAGAACTTTTCAGTAAACCCTAACCAATTCTTACTTTTTGGTCTTGATTGATGGCTCCATCATTCTGCTATGTCCAAATATTCGGCACTGGAACTATTGGTGGTACCATCAATCCAAAAGGAAATTTAATGACAATTTTCAATCTTCTGTGACATTGGAAATGAAAAACATATATTTGATTGCTTGCTATGAGAATACTGATAGCATACCCTAATAAAATAAAAGTATTTGGGTTTAAAAAAGTTGTCAGCTTAGGACAACCTCTTTTTCATACAAGGGTCTAATGAAAATAACCTAAAGTAGGGTAGGGGCACACAGAGTCTTTTTCAGGCCGGCGAATTCCGACAAGGTTTTCAAGCAGCTTCAGGAAACACCGGCATTTTTTTCTTTTTTAGCATTTGTTGGTCATTTCCCGAGTGCTTTTTCAATGTTTTTGACCATCTGGGTGTTTTTCCATTATTTTAACAAACCAAAATTGTGAAGCCATTTTACCTAATATAATAAATAAGGCACACAATTGACCTATTTTCTAAATGTCTGTTGTGCGTTGACACTTTTCTTTCCATTACTATGTATGCATTTCATATGTTTTTTCTCATTGATGAATATTTTAGATAAGATTTATTAGAAAAAAAAAAATAATATTGTCTAGATTTTTCCACATCATGATAGACACTGCATAAAAAATAATATGTATATTGAGAAATGAAGCAGAAAATATCTTACAAACGTATACATGTCCACTAAGAACTGGTGAAATGACTCGTTCGTAGCTACGGTATTGCATTCCTCTCTTGAACCTGGGAGCTGTAATCTCCACTACGACAACTGTCCGTGTGAAAAAAACAATTACCACGCAATAAAAACACCAGCGATTCGGTCATGCAACAAAATCACTCATGTGGAACAAGCCCAAAGGTAATGTAAAAACAGTCTGCAGCTGCCTAATGGGAAAAGACCATTAAATATTCATAGGATTCTATCTATGTTTAAACATAGCCCTAAAAGGGATACCGCAATGAAACGGCATTTATCTAGAAAACAATGGATCTACTTTACACTCGCTGGTGAGCTCAGGTCATCAACGGTTTAATAGGCATTGTTTAACTATTTATAGGATACGTTTACAGCACTTAGTCTCCAGGATTTGTGATATATAAAAGGACAGGAGCCACAGTCGGGAATCACTTGTGATTGGTGCGCCAGAGTACCAAAAGATCCTCTGATAAGCCCAGGCTCTGATTCACTAATGGACACCAATGTACCAAGAGTCCAGCAGAGGACAACCCTACTTTGAGTTTACTCCAGCATTTGGAATTGCCAAAATAATTGTCCAATGTTAGTAAGGGTGGTGTAATTTTAACCTGAAACTGTTAGCCATATACTTGAATGAAGAAATGGGATTCCCACTGTTGTGTAATGGCATAAGAAAAACAACAATAATTCTTGGCTTCAAAGATTGCTGGTGTTTCTTCGATTGCACAGGCACTGAAAGCATCCTGCACAGTCACAGATACAAGCAGCAGGAGCTCCTCCTGTTACAACTCTCCTGTTAGGTTTTTTTTAGTTTGCCTATTTAATACGGCTCCGCCCTCCTGGCATTGCTGGACTTCATTTGTATTTACTACTGTTGAGCTAGCTTGGTGCTCTGTTGCCGTTCTCTGTTAGTTTTGCTAGGTCTTCTGACCTCTTTACTTTTTGTTGTGTGTTTGTCTTTGACTGCTACGATTTCTGCTAGGAGGTGTCCAACTTTTCCCAGTCCCTAGTTCTTGTAGGGATTCCTCCCTCACATCTATAGGTCTTCGTACAGACTAGCCGAGGACTTTAGCGGGTCTGATCGCAGGATCAGGTTCCCCGTTACATCGCAGGGATCTAGTTTAGTTCTATTGTAGGGACAGATCTCCTGTCTTTCCTTAGTCTCTGTAGCAGATCATAACAGTAAGTCCAGCCTTAAAAAAAAAAAAAAAAAAAAATTCTCTAAGGAAAGACCTCCAGTTTTCCATCATGGTCTCGGTGCAAGATTTGGCTCAATGCTTGCAGGGACTCTCTCTGGAGGTGGCCAAGCTCCAACAACACATGAGTAGCTGTTCTGGAGCGCATTTTGTGGAACCAAAGGTACGTCTGCCTGATCTATTTTTTGGCGAACAACAAGATTTTTTTTCTTTTAAAAATGCTTGTCTATTATATTTTCGTTTGAGACCCGGATCCTCTGGTGATGAATCACAGCGCATAGGGTTCATAATGTCACTTTTGCGCAAAGATCCTCAGGGATGGGCCTTCTCTCTCCAACCTAGTGATCCGTGCTTTAGATCAGTGGATAGCTTTTTTTTCTGCTTTGGGTTTATTGTACGATGATCCTGATCGTGTCTCATCTGCTGAGTCTGAATTAAGACGTTTGAGGCAGGGATCAGGTAATGTGGAAAAATATTGTTCTCACTTCCGTCGGTGGTCTGCCCAGGTGGGGTGGAACGATTCAGCTTTGAAAAGCTTGTTTCTTGCAGGACTAGATGAAAGGGTTAAGGATTTACTGATTGCTTATCCCACACCTGGAAACTTGCAGGAGGCAATGCAATTAGCTATACGGGTGGACAGGAGACTGCGTGCAAGGGTTAATGAGAGCAAATCCTCTGCTATGTCAGCTTCGAGTCCTGAGAGGTTCAGTGCTGACAATGGTGAGCCGATGGAAATTGGGGCGATGACACCCCGCTCTCAGGAAAAAGACCGCCGACTTTCTGAAGGCTTGTGTTTCTATTGCGGAAATTCTGGTCATTTTATTAAGAGCTGTGTGCTTCGTATGAAGAAAGAAAAAAAAATGGTCAGTCATGCCCGTATTGCCTGTTTAAATTCTAAGGGAGTATTCCTATCTGCCACTACTGCTGCTCAGGATGAATTAATTGAATTTCGGGTATTTGTGGATTGTGGATCTACTCTGAATGTGATTGATGGGGGATTCTTGGAAAAACTTAGATTAGAACCTAAAACTTTGTCATCCCCTATTGCTGTGGTTTCTGTCGACGGCTCTCCCTTGAAGAGTGTTACTCACAAGGTCTGTGAATTTCCCCTCACTATTAATGGTATTCATCAAGAGAATTTGGATTTGGTGGTATTGGATAATTTGCCTTCTCCAGTAATATTGGGGTTACCCTGGTTAAAATTGCACAATCCTGTACTGGATTGGTCTACCAATGAAATTAAGTCCTGGAGCCCTAAGTGTTATGACAAGTGTTGTAACGGGCGCATTGCTGCTGTGGATAAAGGGGAATTGCCTGTACCTATTCAGGATTTTTGGAGAGTTTTTTCTGAGGAGGAGTCGCAGGTTTTGCCTCCCCATAGAGACTATGATTGTACCATTGAATTTGTCCCTGGAGCGACTCTTCCTAAGAGTCGTTTATTTAATCTTACTATTCCTGAGAGAAAGGAATACATACAGACAAGCTTGGCCGCCGGTCACATTAGGCCTTCCAAGTCTCCTGTGGCTGTTGGATTTTTTTTTGTAAAAAAAAAAAGATGGCGGTTTACGTCCTTGTTTGGACTTTCGTGAGATTAATTACTGTACGCAATCCCTACCCACTGCCATTGATTCCTGATTTATTTAACCAGTTAGTGGGGGCCAAGTGGTTCTCTAAAATTGATCTCCGGGGGGCATACAATTTGTTGCGCATGAAGGAGGGTGATGAATGGAAGACTGCTTTTAACACTCCTGTGGGTCATTTTGAGAATCTGGTTATGCCTTTTGGTCTTACCAATGCTCCAGCATTTTTTCAGAATCTTATTAACGATATCCTTAGACCTTTAATCTGCAAAAATGTGGTTGTGTATTTGGATGACATTCTGATTTATTCACCTGATCTGGAGTCTCATTGGCGGAGCGTACGTGAGGTATTACAGTTATTAATGGACAATTCGCTTTTTGCTAAGCTGGAGAAATGTGAGTTCACTGTACAGAGAATTAGTTTTTTGGGCTGCATTATCTCCAGTGAAGGTTTTGAGATGGACCCGGTTAAAGTTCAAGCTGTGCAGGAATGGCCTAGGCCTATTGGTTTGAAATCGATACAGAGGTTTTTGGGTTTCGCCAATTATTACAGAAAATTCATAAAAAAAATTTCTTCTATTATTGTCAAACCGCTGACCGATCTCACCAGGAAAGGTGCTAATGCGGTTCAGTGGACTTCTGAGGCCATTGAAGCTTTTGTGTTTCTAAAGGAGAGGTTCACCTCTGCTCCCATCCTTATGCAGCCTGATGTGACTAAGCCGTTTTTGGTTGAGGTTGATGCTTCTTCGGTGGGGGTTGGTGCGGTGTTGTCTCAGGAAAACAAGGATGGAGTACATCCCTGTGCCTTTTTTTCAAAAAAATTTTCCGAGACTGAACTTAATTACAATATTGGTAATCGGGAATTGCTGGCGATTAAACTCGCATTTGAACACTGGCGTCACCTCTTGGAAGGTGCTGATTTTCCCATTCAGGTTTTCACTGATCATAAAAATCTGATCTATCTTGATGCTGCCAAGCGCTTGAATGCCCGTCAGGCTAGGTGGGCACTTTTTTTCTCGCGGTTTAATTTTTCCGTTACTTACATCCCGGGTACCAAGAATGTTAAAGCGGATGCTTTGTCTCGCAGCTTTTCTCCCATGGTCGGTGTTGAGGAGGAAGAGGAGACCATTTTACAAGAAGGTGTTGTGATTGCTGCTTTGGACTCCGTTTTGGAGGATGAGATTCTTAAAGCACAGGAGAATGCCCCATCTAACACTCCCCATGGGAGGTTGTTTGTGCCTAGGACCTTTAGGAGAGAGTTTGGACGGATGTGCGTGGTAATCTTCAGGCGGCTAACAAAAAATCGAAGAGGTACTTTGATAGGAAACGGCAAGAGGTTTTGTTTGCTGTTGGTGACATGGTTTGGTTGTCCTCTAAGAATCTGCGATTGAGGATTCCTTCTAAAAAATTGGGTCCCAAGTTCGTAGGGCCCTTTAAGGTGCTTCAGATAGTTAACCAATCTGCTGTTAGGCTGGAGGTTCCTACGTCCTGGAGGATTAATCCGGTGTTTCATGTTTCTCTGTTGAAAAAAGCTGATGTGTCGGATGGTGACGCCTCTGCCACTGTTCCTCCGATGGTGGAGGACGGGGAATAAGAAATTTCCCGCATCCTAAATTCTAGACGGTATAGAGGGAGTTTGCAGTATCTCGTTGCTTGGAAGGGTTTCGGACCTGAGGATAACTCATGGGTGAGGGCGGATGATGTTTCTGCTTCCAGACTTGACCGAGCGTTTCACAGGAGGTTTCCTGGTAAGCCTGGGCCTAGGGGATCCGGAGGATCCTCTTAGAAGAGGGGGTACTGTTACAACTCTCCTGTTAGTTTTTTTTTAGTTTGCTGGTCACATGACCAGTTTTGCCTATTTAATCCGGCACCGCCCTCCTGGCATTGCTGGACTTCATTTGTATTTACTACTGTTGAGCTAGCTTGGTGCTCTGTTGCCGTTCTCTGTTAGTTTTGCTAGGTCTTCTGACCTCTTTACTTTTTGTTGTGTGTTTGTCTTTGACTGCTACGATTTCTGCTAGGAGGTGTCCAACTTTTCCCAGTCCCTAGTTCTTGTAGGGATTCCTCCCTCACATCTATAGGTCTTCGTACAGACTAGTCGAGGACTTTAGCGGGTCTGATCGCAGGATCAGGTTCCCCGTTACATCGTAGGGATCTAGTTTAGTTCTATTGTAGGGACAGATCTCCTGTCTTTCCTTAGTCTCTGTAGCAGATCATAACACCTCCACCTGCACCTGTGTTTCACACTTTTGTTTCCTTGCGTTCCCCAAGGGCAGTGGGAAGGCTTCACTGTGCTCTAAGATAAGCTCTGAAGCGGGTTAGAGTTTCTTAAGCCATTATATGACAATGTATGAGAATTCTTAAATCTGGATCCAGTTGGATAAAGCACGTTAGATGAGCTGCGCAGCTGGTGTAAACTGATCCATCAACAATGATGATAATAAGCTCTTTACATTCCAAATGTGTTTCAACACCTCGACATTGAAAGGTGTTGTCAGTAAAAGAAACCTTATTATCATCATTGTTCAAGAATTTGTTTACTCTGGCAGCACTGACCACCTAATGTGCTTCATTCAACTGGATGCTCTATTCTCCAGCCATGGGGCAGCAGCCGTTTTTTCTTCATGACTACATAGGAATTGTACTTGTCACAACTCCACCAAGTGAGCGGTAACCAAGCACTTATCCACTCTCCCTCCATAGGGTATCACCTTATTGTGCGCTGTGTTCCCCACATCTAGATTTTTTCAACTCTTAAATCTGAGCAGATAACAATTAAAGGGTTTAGGTCTTCTGCAATAAGTATATTTTATATATCACTGAGGCTTTAAAATGCAGCATTTTTTTAATACACAGTTGGATGCCAAGCTAAAATTTGGACCCCAAGCTAAAATCTCATGGACCGGAAGCTAAAATTTCTTGGACCCCAAGCTAAAATCTCTTGGACCCCAAGCTTAAATCTCTTGGACCCCAAGCTAAAATCTCTTGGACCCCAAGCTAAAATCTCTTGGACCTCAAGCTTAAATCTCTTGGACCTCAAGCTAAAATCTCTTGGACTGCTATTATAGGATAATGTGGTTTGAAGATTCTTGTTCCCCCAGCAGAAACTATGCAAGTCTGTGACAATGCAAGTTTATAAGTCAACAAGCACAGTAAGACATTTCTTTTTTTTTGCCATGAAAAAGGTGCTGGCCTGGCACTGAAATGCATTGGTATCAATAAAAACCTTATTTGGAATGCCAAGGCTCCTCATTTTCTGCAGCTTGCCAGATGTGATTTTCTCCATTTTGGCAAGCAAGCAGAGTACTCAATATCTCATCCTGTGTGCTAAATTTGTTAGCTTTTATGCTATCAAGTATTAAGTTCCCATGCACATTAGAGTATCGTTGGCCAAACCCACCACTATAGACTGGATCAGCCGACAGTCAAATGTGCATGGGCGCCTTCAGGTTCTCCTTCAACAGATGAGGTCAGGCGAGAAAAGAACCTAGATTGTCTAGACTGCTGACCATTTTGTTCTCCAAGAGATCAGTTGCCACCAGATGAGTCACTTTCATAGAGAACACAGGAGCACTCAGCTGAGTTGAGCACTCCGTTGTATGGGGGAGTCAGGAGAGACAGCTGTTAGCAAATGATTGACTGATATCTGTTATGTATGGGGGGCTTTAGAACCACCCAAGTTACAAGTAAAATTAATTTTATTGATTGGGGCCTCCTTGCAGAAGTTCAGCAGCTTGCTATCTACTCGCTACAGAAATACAAAACCAACAAGTGTAAAAAGTAAACTTTTTTACTATTTATTTTTGATCAGCCTTTATAAGGTTATACATCTTTGTAATAAACTCCATTATCTTATTTTACTTCCTTCTGTCTCTAACACTATGCTGAAAGTGATGGCTTGTCAGCCTAGTTCATTCTGTCTGAGTAGCTGAGGTAAACTGCAGGTCTGGCTTAGCTTTGTACTCATACAGTAATGTTCTTTGCTCCTCTTCCCCATGCTCAGACACTATTACCTGTGTGAACATGGGGCAGGGGAGCAGATAACTTCACTCTCTGAGTATAGATCTTTGCTTCACCTGCAGTTTACATCAGCTACTAAGACAGAATGAACTAGGCTGATAAGCCAACACTTTCCGCATTGTGCAATACAGCACATAACACACTATAGCACAGCCTATCAAAGCCTGTATAAAAGCCAAGGCAGAGAATGCAGCACAGTAACTATTTCTGGGTGAACCTACTTAGTGAGTCACAGCTTGGCAATAGACATAGGGAGAAAAAGTAAAAAAAAAAACCCTGATCATACTGCACCGATAAGTGTGTGTGAGAAAATACAGCTTGAAGAATGGTTACCATTCATGCACCCATAGCCATAGTATATGGAGGTCACTGTGACATTATTAAGGCTGTGTTTGCGTTAAAGAGCTTGAAAAGGTCTGGATACAGTCCTAGGAGACCTCAGAGTATTACATGTCTTTTCAGGGCAATTGGAGTAACTGCACTTTGCGGTAAATTTATAATCTGTAAATCAAATTTTTTTGGGGGAAAAAAATCACCAAAGCTGGCAAAACTGAATTTCAAAAGAATTCAATCATCTCTAATCAACAGGCTATATGTTTGAAATCACTCTGGAGTGCTCTGAATATATTGAAGATTGTGTTGCACCTATAGATAACTTCTCCGCCAAGCGTTGGGTTGCTATTCTTTACAAGTATTGGACCCATGTTGTATACATCTGTAACGCAGCACTTATAGAGATACATACTGTTAGTCTTTAAAGAGGTGGAAGTTCGGGTTCTGGTACCCAACCCAAACTTTATTCCAAAGTTAAGTTCGGGTGCCAGAACTGTACCCAAACTTGAACCAGAACCCGAACCCCATTTTAAGTTTGGGTTCGCTCATCTCTAGATGCCATTATATACGGTAGTAAGTCGGAAGAGAAAGAGAATTTGAACTATAATAAACAATAAAAATATAATGGTAATTAAAAACAATGGATAGTTGTTAATAAGCTTAAAGTATGAATGTTAAATTTATTCTAAAGGAAACCTGCCATTTGTACAATGCCAACCTATATCTGAATAGTATGTACGGTAATGCCCACTGAATAGTCCTCTATAGTGCCAATCAAGGTGCAAAAGAAGAATAGACATGAGTCATATGCCTCCTCTTAGCTATGATTAATAGCTAGAAGAGCTCACAAAGAAGAGGGAACACCAACATACACTTATTATCAAATGTTGAGCACTATGTCCTGACCTCCAATCAGCACTTCGGGAGGATGTTTAGTGAAGGTGATTACTCATTTTAACTCAATGTTCTTAGGTCATATGTAAGATGCCCTAATGATCCTTCCATAAAATACAGTAACAATTCATCTATTAACATTTTATATTGATTTCGATGTGAAAAATAGTCATCGAGGTTAATATATTTCCATTATATATCCAGAGCATAAACATTTCAAAAAATGTTAATTTTCAAATCAACTTTTATTCATAAAATGACCTCACATCTAAAGTAACAAGCCGACTTAAGTGCCTGAAGGTGAAGCAAAAACTAGATGCAAATGGTCTTAAAAAAAAGCTACCGTTTTGTGTTCACAGCTCCTGGGCTGACCTACGTGTCTCCACGTTTGCAATATACAAATAAGCATGTAGTCTGATCCTGCAGTTGCATGTTACCTGTCACTTCTCGTTAATCTACAGAACATAAAAGTTGAACAGAGAGGAATGGCTGCAGGATCAGACTACATACAGGATTTGTTTGTAGTCTGTAACCATGGAAACAGACGGGTCTGTGTGATTTTTTTTTTGTCATTACAATATTCTTTATGTTATTCCTGAATCATTTTAATATTAAAAAAATAGTTCCAATTTTCCAATAGAGTACATATACTTTAGAAGGGATACATATATCAAAAGGTAAAAAAGTAGGGGCTGTTTCATGTGAACACACGCGAGAGAAGAGGAAGAAGCGTGAGTTCACCTCTCTGCCCTACCTCTATGCAAGTATAGAATTGCAATAAAGCATGAGAATCTTCGGTGAGTGCCTCTATTTCTCTAGCTTTTACTATATGTATCTTCTGAGTACTTGCTTCATTGATTCATCTGAGCAGCCGGAGAAGGGGCCATTGGAATAGCACCACACGTCTCATGATAGGAGGAATGGTGCTGACCTTCATTTTCCCTCTTTGCTAAAATTTTAAAGGGGACATATCATATGGATTTGCCACATTAAACTCCCAGCACCATGTTAATCTTCTCTTTTACAGGGATACATCCATGCTTTCTGCAAAGGCCTGGTGTACAAAACTAACTTATTATCCAATGAATGCAATATGCAAATTACCCACAAATAGTCATCTGGGTAGGCCATTCCTTTCTAAAGTCATGCTGTATAGGTTGTAATAATGCCCATTGTCACCTGACTGACATGCCAAACTGGGTCCAATATTACCAGAGTAGCTCCTGAAATCTTCCTGGTCTAGTTGTCTCAACTCCACCTGCACACTGCGCATGCGCCAGAAGCCAGGAATCAGAGATAGTGGTCCGCTACAGAGGGAAGCTCTGGCATTCTGTCTCGTATACACAGGGCACAGATGAAACTCATCCAGATGACTAAGAGCTAGAATTAGTGTGAATTAATTGGAAGTCCCATTCCATCAGCCACGACAAGAGAGCGGGAGAACCGTCTATTACCTGCCGTCATCTCTGGTTCTTCTTTTTGACTACCCGTCTGGGCGTGACATCATTGCTGACACATATGTGACATCACGCCAGGCCGGCTAATCACAAGAAGAGCCGGAGATGACAGTAGGTAATAGGTGGTTCTCCCGCTCCTGTGCCACAGCCACAAAACACTGTCATGGCCGATGGAATGAGATTTGGGAATCGGGTCGTACCAACTCTACTAATAGAGGTTAATTTTTGTACACTGTTTTTAAGAAAGGTGATATACTGTAAAGAAAGGTAAAGGAGAGGACTATCCTGCTGGTGGCAGTTTGGTGTGGCAACTCCATGTGAGAGGGTCCCTTTAATGACCACATGTGATAAATGTTCTGCGTCCACGGGCGCCAAAGTGTATATTTAATCTATGTACCATTAAGCTTTTGTTCAATGCTTCTAGTGGAGGACGTCAATAAATAATGAAAGGTTTTATATTTATAAATGACCACAGCCTCAATATAAAGGAGCTATCAAAAATATTTTAAGACGCTTCCTTTATTCTAATATTTTACATTGCAACACTGAATTTTAGATTTTTTTTTATTGGCAGTCATTATGTTATAGTATTATTTACTGTATATTTTGGACATGCAAGAATACAATATTGCACACCCAACAGTCATCCAACATCATATGCAAGCAAGGTTTTAAAGACACTCTATTCATTTATAGCGATTATTATCCATAAACTATTGAAGGTCCTCTCCCTACAGTTCCGATTGGAATTTTGATGGCCACGTGAGACCCTCTCCTTGCACATTGTGGACGCTGCTTTGAAAGCAGATTAGTTTCTTGAGAGGAAGATACTGGGGTGGTCTCTGTATGTGTGCAGCCTTCATGTCCCCTTTCTTCCTCTACTTGAAGGATCACAGAGATAATAAAAAAATACCGAAAAATTTTATACGTAGGTTCTTTGAATTATATTAGAACTGTTCAGCAACAGGAAGTCCAGAATACTGTCTTTCTTCATAATCAGTACTTCAATTCACAAATCCCAGGTCTAAGACCCTCCAGGAACATTTACATACATATTTGAGAATGATATTAACAGTTTTATTTTTGAAAAAAACAAAACCTCAGTGATCAAACTCCTTGGTACCAGCTAGACGAATCTACAATAAAGAGGAAAGGAGAAGCAATAATCCTTACCAGTATCATGTGACCGGTGGAGATGTCCATATTTGACTGCACGGGTTCCTCACTCCAGGACGATGTGCTGCTCCGTGCAGTGGGGCTGGCCATTGGTCCATCACTGAACTGTGATGAGATGCTATTGATGCGAGAACTGTGCAGAGGTTCTGGGCGATCTGAAGACTTGACAGCCATCCGCTGACGGCATAGCTCCTACAAGAATGGAGAGAGAGACACACAATATGAATAATAAGGAATTAATGTTGACCCCAAGGGAAATTTTTTGTCAGCTCATGCCAAGAAGCTGTACATTTTTAGTGTGGATTTAAGAGAAAACCTGCCAGTCTTCTCCAGCCGACATGCAAGAACAGCGTTCTGCACGTCATGTACTCATCTACGCTTACCCGATTCACACTGCATATAAACACGGTAGAAAAAAAAGGAATATGAGAGCCGCATCCTTGATAAATATCACTGCCAGGTTTGGAATAATTATCTATAATTTTGTCCTGCAAAGTTTTTTGTTGATTAGCGAATAGCAGTCTTCATAAACACCAAAAAGATATATTGTATAAGACTAAAGAAAGAACAAGTGCGATAAATGGCAGATATCAACTTAGGAAACTTGTATATTTAATGTAGGATAGGTCATCAATATGAGATCGGTGGAGGTTCAACACCTGGATCCACCACTGATCAGCTGATATCAGCTCTGGCAGTGGCCAGATGTAAGCAATGGACATAGTGGAACACTGCAACTCTGTACATTGATTAGTGTCCACTGTTGAATACAGCTCGCGAGTACTGATTAGCGCAAGTGCTCGTTACTCGAGTTTGCCGAGGGTGCTCGGGTGTTTGCCTGACAAACATGGCGCAATCCCCACATGTTTTGTGGCTGTCTAACAGTCGAGGGCAATTGAACATGTCACTCGAGCACCCGCGATACTCGATGCATAACCAAGCACCCTCGGCAAACTTGAGTAACGAGTGCTTGCGCACATCACTACACCTGACCTCTAGACCTCTAATTACCTATTTATAATGTAGGAACGTCTCATGTGAACCTTTCTAAACACATAAAATTTATGCGCACATTTTTCCCTTGTCAACTTCAAACCTTGAACCTAGTGCTGCAAAATTACTGTGCAATGCCAAGAGTTCCCCCTTGACGTCCATCAAAAGCCTCTCACTTAGCCAACTTGGAATCTGTTCTGTATTGAAGTCGTTCAAGAACCTTGAAACAGCTGTCTACACAAGGGTGTCATTTCCTTTTGGGTAAAAAGCTCTCTAAATAGTCATGTTGCAAGGCTCTTAACTTTTAGGGTAGCTACTTCCAATAGGTGGCAGTGCAAAGACAGATTTCTTCTTACTGGAAGAGAGCTAGTCTGCATACCAACCAATGAAACAGTATGATGCTTCTATTCAGAGTCCAATGGTTAAAAGCTTCATTGATACAGACATTAATTAAAATGTACTATTTTTTTTCAACTAAATAATTATAAAACGTAACTCTTTAGTAAGGGTACATTCAGATCCCTTAGCTGTAGTTGCGCTTATACAGGAAACTGCACTATTACCGCACCTAGTTGAAAAAATGCAAGAGAAGTCCAGCACTTCATCTACAAAACATAAGGATAAAACCAATAAAGGTTATTGGGCCATCAAAATATAAAAAAATACACACATTAAAAACAGGACATCCTGGAAATAGTAGTATTTACCTACGCGTTTCGAGTACGTAAGTGTGCGATTCATGGATAAGAACTGCACACTAATAGCAGTTCAAAATGCATAGGGCAGTAATACTTCTTCCAGGATGTCCTGTTTTTTAATGAGTGTAAACCATGTACAAAAGTCATGTAGATATGCTCAATTTTCACCCTGTATCCTTGTTAATTGTTCAGTTACCTATGTCATTTAGTACACATGACTGTATATCAATCAATAGGGATGCAATTACGGAAGCTACAGGAGTTGTTACCCACTTTTGCCCACAATTGTTCTATGTTATATATATTACTGACACCATCAAGGGTGGGGCAAGCTCTCCTGGTTCCCAAGTCAGTGGTTTCAGAATGCCCTAGAAAAAAAATGAAAAGTGTTCCTCTTCTCAATAGTACCATAGACAGTTGCCTACTTCAGCTACCGCTTGCCAAGTCTTGACCTTGTTATCAATGCATAAATAGACCAATTTACAGTTCTGGAGTCTGAATGTTGTTCGAAATCCCCTGATGGTAATGTAGTGGTGAAAAAAAGTTAACAGAAGGATGAGGATAAATCAGTGACTTACAGTACAAATGTGTCCACAATATTGTGTTGAATTTGGTTAAAGGGGTTGTCTGGGAAAAATAAAAGCTTGAATATGTGACTGGATGTGTGGCTATGTAAAAAATAACAATCTGAATAATACTCGCCTATCAGCACCCACGAGGATCTAGTACAGGTCGCTCTGTGGGCTGCGGTGGCAGATGAAGTGGAGACACCACCATTCAACCAGCTGCCCGATTGCCTGAACAGTGACATCTACACTTCCTGTGCCGGTACAGACCATAGAGCGGACTGCGCTGTATCCAGGAGGGTGCCGGTAGGGGAGTATTTACAAGACTGTTATTTTTATACATATAGTCCATTGGAAAGCTTTTATTTTACCCATAAAAGTCTCTTTTAAGGACTCCAATTTCTCATGAACAAAATGTAATAAAATTATTGGAACATGCTAGTAAAACCCTTAACAGGCTGAATTTCGCCCACATATGGGCACTAGTGATGAGCGAGTATGTTCTGTTAACCCTTTCGGGAGCAGGCTAAACAGTTGCAAATCATGTGCATGGCATGACTCAAACACAACACCCAAGCACGCTGAAGATACTCGGAAAACACCCGAGCATGTTCGTAAATCTCGAGTAACGAGCATGCTCGCTCATCACTAATAGGCACATATAAAATGGACTTCTTTCAGCAAAATATTACAAAATTCTGTTTGTTTGTATTTTTCAAAGTTGGTCATCTCATTCTACCTGTTTTAGGATATGTCAAGCCGAAGCAAAGGTAAGAAAATACACATCTCTGTTCTTACTGGTGTTATGTAGAGATGAGCGAACTCGAACTGTAAAGTTTGGGGTTCGTACCTGTCCGGGGCTGAATTCTGTACACGTATTTCTCCCAGAAGTCCGTTTTAGTGAGAGAGAGATTCTGTGGGGGTACTCTTCTTCCTTTGGCAGCCCCCAGCCTTTACTACAACTACTTTACAGCCTTTTTACAGCACCAAAGTTCGGGTCACCATTAACTTCTATGTGATTTGGGTTCAAGTTTGGGTACAGTTTTGGTACCTCAACTTAACTTTGGACTGAACTTTGGTCGAACCCGAAGATCCACGAGTCCGCTCATCCCTAGTATTATGATCCCAACAATACAGAAGAAATCATAACACCTAGTATGGTTACCAGCAGGAGACTGAGAACCCAATGAGAAAATAATGGTAGGGGGATAATAAAAAAGTGACAATGGAAAAAGTGCTGCCACCCATAACAGCCACTAAGGGCACGCTTCATTTTTAACCTGCCGTAGCACAATAAGAACTGTAATCTGATTGATTGCTTTCTATATTTCTCACAAGACAAATTGGCCATAAATATAAGCCAGAAACAAATGTTATTCTCAGCAAATGTAGTCATCGGCATGAGCTTCCATCTAATGTAAAATGAATTTGTTTTATATAAAAAATTGCCTTCCAATCCAACCACGAGACCTTTCCTTAGATAATACTCTTGACATAAATTTCTTAGACAAGCAAGGTTATTGTCAGATCATTTTAATGTAAGATACACGGAGGAATGTGACAGGAAAACATGCTAGATTTAAGATACACATTGAGGCCACATCGGGTCCATCTCTTAAATCCTTCCCTTCGCCTTATGTGAACTCTTCGTGTCACTGACTGGTGTGCAGATACAGCGACCTGCAGCAATGCACAGAAAAGATGGAAGTACTCATTAAATCCATCAATCTAGGTTGTAATGAATTACATATATTTATAAGTCGTAGTCTAATAATAATAAAATACTTGGCCTCCTTCTATTATTTCTGGACCTTAGAATTGGCCCCATTCCTCCTTTCTGTTTGTGTTGCACGCTTCTACTATTCCTGCTCCCTGCCTCTGTCTGAGAGCCCGAACCCACTCATAGTGACATCAAAAATCACAATTTCCTGTGGGTCAATAAAAAGCAGCCATATAAGTTTTGTGATCCGCTTTGGATCTTATGGACTGCTTACTCGAAGTCACTAGCGGACACAGACAGGAGAGGCCCCTGAGCCAAAATGATGAATGAAAAAGAAAGATGGAGAAAAAAGAAAGATGGAGAAAAAAGGGACGCTCTTGGTGAAACCTGGTGATTAAGGACAGGGATGGGGCGAGAAAACTGCCCACCTGACCGGGTTGTGCACCCCTGCACAACCCTGAGAATAGCCTGGAGAGTGGAGGTCCACAGTGCCGTGATGCTGCTGCAGCTTGAGCGTTCACGTGACCGGCAGTGATGTCACGGCAAACAATGTATGGGCCTTTTGCAGTCCAATAGCTCATCATAATGCACAATTCCACCTATTTGAGAGGTGTAAATGGGTCCCCGCACCTGTTGGGCCATGGTGCACCTGCACAAGCAATATGTCTGTCCCTACTGGAAGTGGCAGGTTGTGGCCGCCTTTTTTTTTTTTTCCTCGAAGCACCTGCCTCCTGCCTGGATCTAGATGTGTAGTATGAAGTGGCAAAAAGCTGCATATTTAGATTTTAATCTAGACTAGGGCTGGCCATACATTTCAGATTATTATAGAGTAAATACATGTTTGGCCAACAGCTATACTATATGGACAAAAGTATTGGAACACTCCTCTTAA
Source organism: Phyllobates terribilis (assembly GCF_046119375.1). Lineage (NCBI taxonomy): Eukaryota > Metazoa > Chordata > Amphibia > Anura > Dendrobatidae > Phyllobates > Phyllobates terribilis. The sequence continues at coordinate 111,647,990 of NW_027362764.1, read as the reverse complement.
TTATTGAATTCAGGTTTTCATTCAGTCCCATTGCCATAAGTGTATAAAATCAAGCCTTACGTCACCAAGCACAATGCTAAGCGTCGGATGGAGTGGTGTAAGGCAAACCTCCAATGGACTCTGCAGCAGTGGAAATGTGTTCTGCGGAATGAGGAATCATGCATTTCTATCTGGCAGTCTTATAGAGGAATCTGTTTTTGGCAAATACCAGGAGAACATTACCTGTTTAACTACACTGAGCCAACTGTAAAGTTTGGTGGAAGAAGGATAATGTTATGGAAGTTTGATATATGAGGTTGAACAAGACGCCTTAGTTGCAGAGAAGGGAAATCTTAATGCTTTAGCATACGAGATATTTTGGACAATTGTAGCATCCAACTGTGTCGGAACAGTTTTGGAAAGGCAAGGTCCATAAAGACATGGTTGGGTGAGTTTGGTATAGAAGAACATTACTGGCCGTACAGAGTCCTGACCTCAACCCCATGTGAACTATAGGTTGTCGGATAAAGATGAACTATATTGGAGATTGTGAGCCCAACATGAGTGTCTGACCTCACAAACACTCCACTAGATGAGAGAGCAGAAGACTGAAAGCTATTTTAGCTGCAAAGCGGGGATCCATTCCATATTAATGTCTATGCATTTAAAATGGGATGTCAAAAAAGCTTCTGTAGATTTAGTGTGGAGGTGTCCCAATACTTCTGTCCATATGGTGTATCCTCCCTACTTCCCCAAACACATCATACACATCGAAATCAGCAGGTTCATCTGACATTACTCTCTAAGGATATATTCACAAGTGACAGAAAAAAATCTGGGCAGATTTTGTTGCAGATCTACAGCAAAATCTATAAGTATTACATGCAAATTCTGTTGCAGATTTTGTTGCAGATTTATTGTGAATCTGGTGCAGATTTCAACCTATGAATTGCTCATGTAAAATCCAGGGTGAAAATCTGCACATGCAGCGAATGTAAAAAACTGCACAACAGATCAATTTCCGTAAGGAAATTATCCACAGCGTGTGAATGAGATTTCAGAAAATCTTATTGACTTTTCTGCTACTGTAATCCACAGCAGATTTTCCATATCTGAATCTGGATAAAAAAAAAACAGCTAATCTGCAATGTGTGAACAAGCCCTTCTAAAAGGAGGAAGGCCGGTGTCGGTGGGGATGTTGCACACTGCCAGTAGGACAGTTGTACGGAGTCTCATTTGCTCGCTGCTACTCTCCTTTTTTTTCTTCTACTCGAAAAGTGGGTCAAGTAAAATAGCACGATTAAAGGCGTGTTCACACTGAAAGAATATTGTGAACAAGCCTTCTTAAGAATGCTCTTGTTTCACAATAATCTTTCAGTGTAAACAGGTTGCTGGTCCTCCGATGAATGAGAAAAACGCTTGTTCATTGGGTGAAATGATGTTTTGAGCAGCACAGAGCATTATAACTCTCGGCAGCATATTGTCCTGTGTAAACAGGACCTGCGCTGCTGAGAACTATGGCATTGAAAGATTTATTACTGATCATCCAGTACGCATTGTGCTCTTCTGTGTAAACAGGCTATTAGAACTCCGATCGGAAAATATTTACTAATCACCGGTCACTTAGTCCCGGCGGTCGGTCTGAGTAGTGCACTACAATTAATACCCATAAGAGAATCTTTACTTTTATAGCATGAAGTCCAACATAGAACTAGATGAGATAGTATGAGATATTTTTTTAAGTCATGCCCTAAACATAAATTGAAGTACATACAGTATTTCTATACACCACTCATCCACAACGCAAGCTGTATGAGATCATGTATACAGGGCGCAAAGTCTGCGTTTAAGGTTGAAAACTTTCATTAAAAAATAACGATGAGCGAATTCATTTACTAGGTTCAAGATTCACAATTTGCAAATTGATTGGTAAGTCTTTTAGCTATTACTAGACATGGGTGAAGCAATTTGGTAATTTTGAGATTCGGCAGTCAGATGTCAATTCCAATTGCAAATAAAGTATCTGGCAGTGAATGAGAGAATCACTATGCGAAATAATGGGGCTGTAAGAATATAGTTTTCATTCTGAATGTGGAAATGACAAAATTGCAACAAAGTGTAACTAATATATCAGAAATTTTTGTAGAGTTTTTGTAGAAGGTCCAGGTGCTAAGAATCCTATCGATCACTAAAATGAAGCCTTCTGAGACTGAAAATGGGCTCAGTAAATATCCCAAGAGCCTTTCTTCAGTCTCTGAGAGCAGCCACCTTTCCTTTACCAGTTTTGATAAATCTCTTTGATTTATTCTTATAAGGGTTCGTGCCGGCCACCATATTTTCGGTCCGAGTCCGATTCGACAAAACACCATATCGCACTTGGACCAATGTTAGTCTATGGGGCTGTGTACATGTCTGACTTTTTCCTCGGACAGAGTTTGTTCAAGGAAAAAAAAATCGCAGCATGCCAAAATTTGATCTGACTTGGCCATACAAGTCAATGAGTCCGTGGAAAACATCGGACTGCACTTGGATGACATGTGAGTGCAGTCTGATTTGTTCAGACTGACAGAATGGAGAAGATGGAGAATTTTTTTTCTTCATCTTCTCCTCATTCGAGAGAATCGGATCACACTCTGATCAAATCTTAATTAGAGTGTGATTTGCAAAATCGACCCGATTCTCTCGGATGAGAGAATATACAGTCATCTGCACCTGCCTTAAGAACTATGGTTGCAATTATCCAACAACTGTTTATTAGTACAGGGGCGAAACAATTGGTTTGAAGCTTAGCGTTGTGCCATTTTGTCCCCAAAATGATATAACGTGTTGCAATCACCACTATTATAAAAGTGAGTAAAATAAATAAAATAGAAATAAATAAATGACTGACAATAGCTGCAACTAGAATTATCCATTTTACTCACTTTACATCACGTTCAATACCGGAATATCGCAGTACACAGTTCTGCATCCTATTACTTTTTTTATATATATTTTTATCACGTTTTATTATTACATTATTCTCAAGTTGAATGAATCAGTCCTTCCTAGTAGAAAATGAAAAAAAAAAATCGTGAAGCAAATCACCTGGCTACAGATTACTAGTGGAGTGGACCTGCAGACCCAAAATGTGGTCACCCACTTAGAGGCAATGTCCTGACCATTAAGCCATTCCTTGGCTTCGTACATTAGGTGCAAGATGACAAATGTCAATGGTCCCACTCGTGCTGTTTACAGAATGATGGAAATCTCACTTAGAACACATTCTATTTCCCCGGGCACGTACGCTAAGTGTATGGCTCCGCTGCCGAACATGTTCGGAAATGTCAAGGTCACGGAAATGCAGGACTTCCTACCCTTGGTGAAATGGAATTTATATTGAGGTTCTTGTTTCACATGTATACGCCTGAGTTCGCTTTGGCAGTCAATTACCCATTTAACTATTTAATATATCTTAAGGGCATGGTACCCCATATGGAGGAATCACTACTTCTTCTTCCGTGACACCATGTTGTAAATTTTTAATTGCTTTGCTTTTCCAACTAGAATACTCTATAGGGCAATGTTAATCACCAAAAATAAATGCAACCAACCATTTACATATGTTCCTAATTGCTTATGGATGAAATACTGCAGGTATGAATCACTCAGAGGTTTACTCTGAAGCCTCAGGAACCTGGTGCAAAAGGGCCCCGAAAAGTCATATATGAATCGGAGGCTGCCCACCAGTATGATATAGGAGAGTTGCTCTTAGGTTACTTAATGTATTTTGCAATACTTTTCATTTGCTCCAGCTAATCAACAAAATAATTCCCTAATAACACTGGCCAATAAGTCTAGAACATGATGCTGCATTCCATTAATGGATAATTAACAAAATCTCATCTATAAATTAACCTGCTGTAACATCTGTGCGAGTTCATGCCCTTTTTGCTTCTGCTTCAGCCGCTAGGTGGCACCACGCCTTTGTTGCGGGTGATGCATGACAGCATCAGTCCTGTTTAATTTCTGGAACATTTGGTGCCGCCAGATCAGAGATCTATGAGGTTAGTTGTCTAGTTTTGATTACTCCTTTCTTAGAGCCCTGGGCGGGGCTGCCTGCTATTTAAACTCCTGGTTTTCTGACTTCCACTGCCAGTCAATTAGCTTTTGCTACCTGGCTTGTGCTCTTGTCCTTAATTGTGGTGTTTTCCTTATTCCTCCTATTTTGACCATCCTCCTGTTTTATGATTCTGTTCCTGACATGACCTCTTGACTCTGACCCTGCCTGGCAACTTTCCTGCCTCTGGTTCGCTCCACCGGACGGCAGCCCTTCTCCACTGGACCCCATTGTAAGACATGATCCCTTTACAGGGTTTGGAGGGTGAAGAATGGGGTTCCTCTGGCATCTGCCAGATAGAGTGGCTTTTGCCAAGTCTGTCCAAGATAGCTTTTTTGAGGCTGTGGCATCTGACATTAATGACACCTACTTTGGGGATTTTCAATTTGCAGCATGTCAATGAATGCTTCAGATTTTCAGAGCAGAAATCTACAGCAGATCTGAAGCATTTTATGCATTTTTTACCACTTTGGATTTCTGTACCAGAACTGGAAATACTGAAGACAAGAAAATCTTGAACGGAGCTCTCGATCTATGAATATGCCAAACTTGAAGCGCCAACTGTAAAATATCAAAGCACACTACAGTATAAAGAAGCTGGGTGTAAGGTTTGAGGGGTTTCTGATGATTTTAACATTTTCAATAGTTGTATACAATGTTGAATTCTCCTCCTCAAAGACCAACAGGTCAATGTGGACATAATATTTCACAGGTGATTAGATAGAGTAACCATCAATTAAATTTTTATCTCATAAATCAATAGTTCATGTGAAAATAAGCAACTATGTAACATATCTTATCAGAGAAATCTGGTTCTTTCTCTTACAAAATTGATCAGTTATTATCAAAATTCTCAATTCTGAGGTAAAATCTGTATTCAGTGAAGAATGACTTTCCCATTACTGAGATAAGAGATGGCAGCTGCTACTGAGGAGATTCTATGTAGATAGAAGGGAGGGAGGAGGAGCTTGGCCACTAGCTCCTCCCGCCTACATAGAATCTTATCAATAGTAACTGCCATCTCCTATCTCGGTAATGGGAAAGTCGGTCTTCACTGAATACAGATTTTACCTCAGATTTGACCTCAGAATTGTAGCCACAATGAGCTAAAGAGGTGCCGCACAATAATACCATTCTTCTGCCGCCGTCAGCTGCTCCTGGAGGAGGGAAGGAGACGGGGACCTCTGGTCACTGGATGTCCACACGGATCCCGGCGCTCACGGGTCACTGAGCGCTCATGCCGCTAACATCAGGAGGAGGTCCCCGTCTCCTCCCCTCCTCCAGGAGCAGCTGATGGCGGCAGAAGGATGGCATTATTGTGCGGCAACTCTGTAGCTCATCGTGGCCATGGAGTCTCTCTGAGGATCACAGGAGATCAGCACCTCTGCCCTCTGTGCCCCAGACCATGTGGATTAATCCCTAGGAAGTGCTGCTGGCAAACGCCCTGTGGATTTGTGACGTGCAGGGGAGGGGGGGGCAAAATAAGCAGATAGGCAGGGATTTCTTGCCTTACTAAACAGATAGGCGGGGATTTCTTGCCTTACTAAACAGATAGGTGGCGATTTCTTGGCATCCGAGGGACGCCAAGCATGTGAAAACTGATTTTATAAAACTACATTTCTCTGCAATCAGACCTCTACTATGGTGTGACACCCCGGGGGTCTGGTTGCCACAGTGATAGAGATATTACGTCTGAGAGCAGGTGGGAGGTCCTTTGGTCAGGGATCCTGTGCATGCCACACCTCCTGCCCAGTCTTGGGAGGGGAAGGACTTCCCCTATATAAACCCAGGGCTGAGGCAGGGTTAGGGAGAAAGAAGACAGAACAAGAGTAGAGAAGAGAAGCAGCATAGCAAGAAACATCAGGAGCTCTGTGGGGAGCAGTGTTACAACGAGTCAGGGGCTGGCAGCTGCAGAGCTCGCCCTGACTGAGAAGATTTCTAACCGGACCCGGAGTCCGAGGCTGTGGGGACTAACTCCTACCCAGCAGCAGAAACCGTCCGGCAGAGGATTTCAGGTCCTCTGGCCCAGAAGCCCGAAGGCACGGTCACACGCGTGGGACCAGCACCGCCATCGTGGAGCGGAAGCCATTAGAAGGCCCCGAGTCACCGGCCATACGGGTGAGCACCACACGGTACACTCAGGGACGTGGGCTACTTATTCCCGCCTCTAGCAAGGTAGCCAGAAGAGTACAGTTAGTTGGGAAGGCCTACAACTCCGCCTGGCCAGGGGAAATCCCATCTGCTCAAGGACTGACCAGGCCCCTATCACTAGCAAGTACTCCGGGAGGGTCTTTCTTTGTCACCAGTAAAGACCCTGAACTACACCGCACCGTCTCTGAGTGGTTCCTGCTACCCCCATCATCCACGTCGGCTGCCCTGAGGCCATACCCCTCCCGTTGGGGGTTATACCATCCACGCTGCACCATCCTTCCACCGGCCTCAGCGGTCTGCCCTGCAGCGGCAGCTCCATAGCTGCATTCAACGGGTGGCGTAGTCACCAACCATCTACTGCTAGTACATCGCCGCTCAGTTTGACTCCCTGGGCACGGACCGGGTCGCCGCCACGAGACTACAACCCTCAAGAGATCCGGCTCCGGGTAAGCTCCCGCGTGCGCATCGCAGCGCGACACAGGCCCAGGGGCGCGTCAATGGGCGATACAGGTATGTATAGATTTACTTTTCTATAACCTGTATGCCCATAGTAGAGGTCTGATATCTCCCAGGGGGGTGACAGATTCCCTTTAAAGATTGCCCGGGTAAACCATACCTATTTACGAGAATAAAAGCTGATCTGCAGCACTGACAGCAGCTGCTACATATTGAACTTTGCTGTTCAGTCCCATTCAATGCGCTCATCCGGCCACCGCAGGAGCTAACACCTGACCTGTGTGGGTGCTAGATGTCGGACCCCCGCCGACCTGATATTGATGATATAGACTAAAAATAGGTCATCAATATTATATGACCAGATAACCCCTTCCAATAAGAGGGAAAAATGTCAATTAACATTGCCAATGTATAATATCTGGAAAAAAAATCTGAGCAAATAATCCAGTGGTAAATTGAAGGCTGCTGCAAATGACTTGGCTAAGCTTCCATAATAAAGGGCTATTCACTGAATTGTGGAAGAGATCATTTTCTGGGTCAGTTTACTCTACAGTACCTGGCGAAACCCTGTACCTCCCACATGAATATTGCAAGCTATCTGCAGTCTGCAGGCACAGAACAAGCAGAGGATGCCGGGAGATTTCAACTCAGTCATCTGGTAAATTTTTAATGTACCTTTGAATAGGCTACGCTACTAGTCATATCACACGATCAGTACAAACAGGAATACAAGATATAAGAAATTCGACAAAAGCAGTAAGAAGGTGATAATAGAAAATTATGATCAGGAAAAAGTCTATAATTTAAGAAATTTTCTGGTTCTTCATTGTAGGATTTCTAATGTTTAGTTGGGCTAGAGAGTGGCTACAAAAGAGTGCCTAAGTGTGTGGAGGACCAAGCCTATGTGCAATAGGCACCATGTAAGACTTCATACTCCCTATGGTGGCACTGCAGGAGATTTTAACACTAGCTGCCAGGTACACAAGCTGACTACTGATGACGGCTGGTTGTCCCAACAATGGGACAACTGATTAGCTGAAAATAGCTCTCCCAGCAATTCTGGTTTGTCTTAATCCCTCTTAAATATGTATATAATGTAGAATAAGTGCATTAAATTACTGTCTTCCTCAGTTTCCAGCGCCACTCCATTCCTCTTCTGGACCACAACACCTCAAATCAGATTAACCGGCTCACCCAGGGGCTTGTGTGTTGTCAAGAAATTTCTTTCTTGACGTAAGTATATGAAGCCTTGTTCTAAGTCTCAAAGACTTCCATGAAAAAGGCTGCTACCCCCCCACACAATGCGAGCCATGATTCACGTGGGCCAGAAGAGCACCAGAGCCAAGCCGGCAGCTGGAGAGGACGGCGATCGGTATGTATTTTAAAGGGAAACTGTCACTAGAAAAATCATTAACCTACAGATAGGGGGTTAGTCTGCAGGTTAACAGCGTTATTAACCTGCCCGGCACCTGCATGTAGCCTAATGCTACAGAGAGAAAATTAACTTTATTCTCCCTCAGCAGCGTTCCGGTCTCAGTCACAGGGGTGGTGCCAGTGCGCTTCAGTCATCACTCTGTGTATAGAGAGTGACCGATGTAATCGCACCCCGGCACTGACTGACAGCCGGTCCCAATGAAGAGCCAGTGTCAGTCAGGGACGGGGGCATGGTTACAGCCGCCGCTCTGTATGCTTAGAGTGGTGACTGAACCAGCGCCGGCACCACCCCCGTGACTGAAACCGAATGCTGCCAGGGATAATAAGGTTCATTTTCTCCCAGCAATGTTCGTCTAAGTGCAGGAGCCGGGCAGGTTAGTAATGCTATTAACCTGCAGATTAACCCAATATCTGCAGGTTTATAGTGTTTTTTTCTGGTGACAGGTTACCTTTAATACACTTACACCATAGCACATACATATTTAGAATGGATTAGAGGAAAAATATTGGGAGATCTTCTTAATTACCAGTGACTCAAAAGTGGACAACCCCCCCCCCCCCCTTAAATGCAGTATTAGAATGCATTGTTCCCTTTCATCACATTTTTGGCCTTTGCAGCACACATATGAGTATTTTCAACATTTGCAAAAAAATATACTAGCCAAAAATATAAACCATTTCATTTTTAATAATAAAATTTGGAAACTTTTTATTTAGGTATTTAAATATTTTACTTATACTCAGAATTACAGTTATTTCATTTTAAAATCCTAAAATTAAATATGAGTAAAAAGCAACACTGCAAATTTTTTTTTTTTTTTTTTTAGTGTATTCTTTTTATAGTGTATTCTATACTGCACGTCTGGTCGATATGATACACCATACGTAGCATTCTTAAAGCATCACTTAATGGCTTTTCCGTGTTGCAGTAGGTGCTACGTGATGGAGTGCTTACTTAAACCACCTTCGGAGCGCATTGCCTTGAGCACCCTTAGAGTGTCCAGTAATTATAGCAGCCAGTAATTAGATTTCGTTTTTTTTCCAATTTTCAGGGTACGCCTTTTGACTTTATGATTGATTCATAGTTGAATATAGCTCCACGGCCCTGCAGATTTATGCACCAGAATCAATTAGCCTAACATAATAAAATGTGGCTGGGACTCTGCATGATGTTGCTTCCGTCTCTTGGCCACCAGTCATCGAGTGCAGCTCTGGAACACACTGCAACAGCGTTTTGATTCACAGTGTGAAGCCCACCACTCCTGCTGTTAGAGCTATGTATCAAATGCTAATACAGGCTTTCGGATGTCATTACAGGTGGACAGGGGTCCGCTTCCTATTCTAATAACCTCTTTATATGACGGCAGATTAGTTATGTTTTATAAAGCAGATATTTTTCATTTTTTGCTCCTGTCGAACACAAAGCGTAGATTAGCAAATGCAATAGTTCTTGTGAAATAATCTCCCACGAGGCACGGACACTTCATAATTTATGATAAAAAAGTGACGTTTAGATTAGTGTGAATCCTGAGTTCTCGTGTAATCGTAAATCAATGAGTTTCCCGCAATGTTCAGAGCATTAAAAGGATATCTTGCTAAAAATGTTTTGGGAGCCACAGTGGATCTCTGTGACATGTCAAAGATCTGTGCCACAAATCCCCGGCGACTGCAAATAGCAATATCATTGATGTAATCACTTGTAAATCAATCTGGCGCTTTTATATGAAACCTTTTTACTTTTTGTATCTGATCCAAAACAAATACATATAATAATGGATACAAAAATTGTAGTAGCAACAGAAGGTTATTATTATATGTCCCTGCAGTCTCATCAGCAAATAAGTGGGATTCATACATAGTCAGGGTAATAGTTATAGGGGGTGCAGAAGTAGCAGATGGGTCCCGGACCATAAAGGGGTTTTCCGGTTTCAGAAAGTCTTTGTCTCCCAACTGCAATTTGTATCAAAAAAACAAACTGAGCTTTACTCCCCCTCCTCAGGTACAACACTGAGTTTCTGTTGATGCTTCCAGTGTCTAATATTATTAGGGATGAGCAGACCCATGGAAGTTCGGGTTCTGGTACCCGACCCATACTTTATTCCTGTACCCGAACTTGAACCAGAATCCGAACCTCACTTCCCCCGGAACTCTGAACATTGCAATGGACTTCCGGGAGAAGTCCATGTTCGACATTTAGAACCGGACACTATCTGTCCGGTACGAGCCCCGAACTTTTAAGTTGGGGTTCGTTCATCTCTAAATATTATCTGACATCATGTCAACAGCGCTGCAGACAATTACTGAGCTCAATCAATAAATGAGCTCAGCGCCGCTGATCTCACTGATTGGTTGCAGCATTGTCGATGTGATGTCAGACAATGACAGACAACGGGAGCAGCAGCGGAGACTCAGCGCTGGACCAGGGAAGGGTGATTAAAGCATTGTTTTTTTTGCTTGTTTTGTAAATAGACTGCACCCAGTGGACAGGGGTTATCTTTTAAGGAGGCAAAAAGTGTCACATAACTCTTCAAATAGCATGATAGGCGAGGGATCTGTTATAGTTTTTGCATTCAGGGATAAGGAGCTACAAATTAGGCTTTTGTAAATATCTTCAAATAAGGGGAAGTTTAAGTACAATGATGAGTAGAGATAATGAGGAGTGGGTGAGGAGGTCCAGGTTGGTGTTTTTCATCCTATTAAAGGGGTATTGCCCTCTTGGCCGGTAAAAGCACAGCCTCACGTTTGCTGAGCAATTTTTGAAACTCTCATAGAAGAGGATGGAAAGAGCAATGCATGTACTGATCTAGTAAAGATGATCGTGACTCAGAAAACACAGCACTGGGATATCATGGCACAAAAAAAGTGTATTTCGACACCTAACCTAAAACCGGTTTGTGCAATGTCACGTTATTTTAATTGAGATAACCTACTGTAACAAGTAATCAGGATGCTGATTCATGGGACTTCGCAATGTTTGCTACATTTGTAGATAGAAACAACCTTTAAAGGGAATATGTCAGCAGGTTTTGCCATGTAATCTAAGAGCAGCATGATGTAGGGGTTGAGAGCTTGATTCCAGTCATGTGTCACTTACTGGGCTGTGTGTTGCTGTTTCAGTAAAATCTGTTTTATCAGCAGGAGATTATCACTACAGGACTAGGTGTCTCATGCTTCCTGGTCAACTGCTCTTTGTAACCCCGCCCCCACCACTGATTGGCAGCTTTCTGCCTATGCACAGTATACACAGAAAGCTGCCAATCAGGGATGTGGGCAGAGTTATCCAGGGCTTAGCGTTCTGAGAAATGACAGCATTCAGACCAGCAAATGACACATCATTGAAATCAGGATCTCAGCCGCCAAAATCATGCTGCTCTCAGATTACGTTGCATAAACATTCTGACAGATTCCCTTTAAAGAACATGTAAAAGGCTAAAGAAAAACAATGCATTTACGTAAACAGCAAATGTAGAGGAGGTAGAAGCTGCCTAAACCTTATATATTCTTAGCCACAGAGCCGTACTACATTATTAGACATTCATTGCCTACTAGAGTTTAAGAAAAAAGATTCATGGGCTATTGGCTAGTAGAAGATGCACTCACAAGAGGTCCTCAGGATGCCGACATTCAAGTGTCCCCTGAGGAAGCTCGCACTGCCCAGGCTAAGGTGCCACAGAGAACCAACGTGGAATCCAGACCAGGGTCCTGTGGATCTTTTTGCTCAACGTTATTACTTACCTAATATTCAATTGTGTTTGCTATGGGGAGATTATATAATAAGCCCCAATGGGGACAGAAACCGATGCAAATTATGGCCATCTGTATATAGCAGATAAAAATATATATTACTACCTACCTACCTAATCCTTCAAACTTCAGCGCCATCTACCTATAAATATTCTGTACATTTCTTTTCCTGGTTGGATCTGGGCATTGTGTTCATAGGTAGAAAACAATCTCCTTTATTTCCCTACTTTGGAATTATATAGAGTCTTTCCTATGCAAAAGCTAATTTTGGCATCTACTTTTGGATGTAGTGTATGCTCCCCAGATATCCAGCCATCATTCTGTAGTCTTCTGTTTGGCCAACCTCTAAGCTTCATACTTAGTGATTGCGCAGGCAGTACTTTCTCTAAGTCAGACCTTGGCTAAGTGCGGCCGGCGGACAGCCGAGGGGCTGAAAACAGTGGCCCATGGATCGCAACGTGCCCTCTCCTGCCCGTCTTTCGCTGTCATCACTATTTGCATCCTCAGGATGCAGACTGGTGAATATACAGGTGGAGGACAGAGTCGCTGACTACTCTTCCACTAATCAGCGTGTGAGACTTCATTGTGCTGCTGCTACTGAAAGTCAGTGCATCAGAGACCTGAGCAGAGTGCCGGGGAATGGGAGCGAGGTGAGCAAGTGTTATTTTTTCTTTCTTTCATATGTGTATGTGATGTTTACATGTATATAGGAGTCTATGTGAGGGCTCATACTGAATATTGGGGGCTATGTGGGTGGGTCATTCTGTATATTGGAGGCTATGTGGGGGCTCATACTGTATATAGGGGGCTATGTGGATCTCATGCTGTATATAGGCAAGCTGTGTGGGGGCTCATGCTATATATAGGGAGGGGAGGTTCTGTGGGGGCTCATGCTGTATATAGGGAGGCTGTGTGGGGGCTCATGCTGTATATAGGGAGGCTGTGTGGGGGCTCATGCTGTATATAGGAAGGCTGTGTGGGGGCTCATGATATATAGGGGGATGTCAACTTACTTAATTCTGCTCAATATTAAGTGATAATATAAATATAAAATAATAATTATAATGTAACATTAATATGTTAATATGATAATATTAATATTGAGCATAATTAATGTCAGCCTATTGGTTTGGCCCTCCACAACAAATGGTCTAATGATATGGTGGTCTGAACAGTTTCACAAGAGAACTTGGCACAGGTTCCACCTTGGTAGGAAACATGGGCATAAGCTCTAACACAGGTGAGAGCTTCTGGCCCCAGCTAATGGCGAGGAGAAGATGGTGACCGGGACCAGCACTGGGATATGGATTTCGCGAAACGTGTTTCTTAATGTTGTTTTACGACTTTGTATCTCTCTGCTGGAGCTTTCATTAATTCTTCCTTTTCAGTGCCCACCAGAAGACCACAGTGACTATCTTTATTTTTCAGTAAATGCAGCTCAAAATAACTGGCACTAAATCACTGTCCAAAAAGTCCACTTTCAATAAATGTGAACTTTCAACAAAGCATATGAAAACATATTGGAAATCCAAAACTGATAGGGCTATGCTCACACGCGTCGTTTATGCAGAGTTTTCTTTATGTTTTTTATGCAAATAGAAGCTGCATTTTACAGTACCTGCAAAAACTATGAGATTTCAAAAATTTCATGCACACGCTTGTTTCTTTTCTGACTGAACTTGAGAACTGCAGCGTTTTTGAAATCTATAGCACATCAATTCTTTCAGCGTTTTTGCGTCATATTTTCACCCATAGAAAGCAACGAGAAAGTGCAAAAAATGCTGCAAAAAACTCAGTAAAAAGGTTTTGCAACATTTCTGCAGCATTTCTGGTGAATAAAACTAACTTCATTAAACATGTACTGTAGACACATAGTACGTGTTCCTTAAAAAAAAGGCAAAAAAGTACCAAAAAACACCGCAACAATCTGTGCTTTGAACACAACGTTTTTACTGCCAAGAGAAAAGGTTTTCAGAAAAACATGCTGCGTGTGAACATAGCCATATTCAACACAAGAAGCTCAACCAAGATTTGTATAGGAAATAATAAGAGCAACCAAGTGACAGCAACTGAGTGACAGCCCAATCAAGTGACAGGCCAACAGAGTGACAGCCCAACCGAATGACAGCCCAACCGAGTGACAGCCCAACGGAGTGACAGCCCAACGGAGTGACAGGCCAACGGAGTGACAGCCCAACCGAGTGACAGCCCAACCGAGGGACAGCCCAACCGAGTGACAGCCCAACCGAGGGACAGCCCAGAGTCAAAAAATATGCTGTCCTAGCTACCAACAGTGGGATGAAGGGACCTCTCCATTCATTCTCTGCTTGGATGTGGGCACTCTCTTGCCTGGGAACCTCACACAACTCCCATTAAACATTGACATCATAAGTGTATGGATAAATGTTTTACTGAATGCAGAACTCATTACCACCTTAAAGGATTGGTCCGAAGGCAAAGTCATTTTCCTCCTGAATCCTTATTTTTTTAATGCCATAATCTAAACTATTTTCTAATATACCGGTAACTTGCAATAAAAATTCCCTATCCTTCCCTAACTACAATCCAACTGCTTTTCTATTTTTTGTCCCCACTTCCTTTTTGTTGACGCTTCGCTTGAGAATCCAAGTGCATGCTGGGATACTCAAACAAAGCATCATCAGGGGGCACTAGCTGACTGTTTCCAATTACGAATAGCAGAACTGTGAATGCACATATGGACTATAATTGAGGCTGCACATCAGTAAGTGCAAAATAAGTAATGCCATACATTTACATTGTTATCCAAACTTTCTCACTTGCAGTTTTATGCACTGAATAGACTACCTGTCCAGTTCTATCCATAGGAAAACTAACGCTGCCAGCATGCCTTTATGTCTCTGCAAAGCAAAACACTTTTCAAAATTGTATCTGCAGATTATAATTTCCAACCTGTGGCTATTCGCACACGCTGATGTGTTTGGTTTTGTCAAGGGCTGGAGCCCACTGCTTTACATTATCAAACCCCCATATCTGATACTGTGCCCACAGGACGCTCATATTTCCTATAATGAACCCATGGATACACCCCAGGATTTTTGCTGTTAGTGACATTAATGATTTATGCACGTCCCCGCTGTATAGTACGGTGAGTATGCCCTGCTCTCATTCCCCGTAGTCCTGTATTATTACAATAGATATATAGATACATAATAAATATACACATATTCTATCTGAAGCCTCTAGAACGACTTTCTTTGTGCACATTTGGTGTTATCCTCAGTAAATCTTCCAGCAGACACCCACTACACCACTTGTACATCCTCTCTGATAGACTGATAGGAAACAGACCATCTGTGCTACTTTCCAAGCTGAATTTTTGACCATCACAAGACCCATCTGAATTTCTAAATGTCTATCGTCTGCCGCGGGCGCTTTGCCTCTCCTTGTCGTGCTGATCTGTAACCAATTCTACAATACAAAGACTTTTATGCCCCCACTTGTGATTAATGAATAATCACCATTTCTTATCTATTTATTAAAATAATCAGCAATATGAAATTAATTCACATTTTACATTAGTCTATCGGTGACTGATCCAATTTTTGCCCTTTGTACTCCTATTACGTCTGTATCATATATCTGTATGGCACGGATCCTTAAAGGAGTTGTGCACACCCTTTTTACTTTAAGGCTATGTTCACACATCATGGTTTTTTCAACGTCGATTTTCTGTAGAAAAACCCAATCTCTTGCCAGGAGGTTGTTCAGGAATTTTGTTGCTGTTTTCTTGCTTTTTTGCTTTTTTTTGGTGTGTTTTTTTTCACTGTCCTTTTGTCTCTGTTATGCATGTGTAGCACCCCGAGGGCTCGGCTGCTACAGGGGTATTGCACCTCGAACCAGAGGTGTGATATTCCACTCCCGGGTAAGGATGGAGTGTGGACCAGGACTCGGTAGGCTGCATGCACCACACACACCCCATTTCCGAGGGACAGCTCAACGGTGCTCCCACTAGACAGAAGTGCAGGCACGACAGCATCTGTCCCTGGCTGGAGTGGGGAGGGGAAAGTACACCCAGTGGTGTAGGAGCAGATAGGGGTGGGTCTCTGGGCATAGGTAGGAGCCCATTGGTTGCTAGTCACCTGGGCTCACACATAGAGGGAGGTATATAAGGTGGGCACCATCTTAGGACAGAGTTCAGTTCAGTCAGGAGGAGAAGAGAGAAGGAGTTCAGCCAGAGAGGGCTGACAGGGAGCTGTGGCTCAGTCTGGGCCCAGCTCCAGAGGCAGGCCCGGAGTGGAGGCCAGAAACAGCAGAAAGAGAGAGAGGAGAAGGAACAGAAAGGAAAGTAAGAAAGGACTGGAACAGAGGAGAAAGGAAGCAAGGAACACAGAGAAAGGCCCAGAGACACGAGGACAGAAGGAACCCCATATGCCCAGGAGATACAGGGTGAAGGGTTGGCAGAGCAGGGTACCGGAACCCAAATTGGTGGAGGTGACTAATCCTCAGCCAAAACTGGAGGTTGTGACCACATCTTGGTGCGACCCCTCACTACATCCACCAGGAAAGCATACCACATAGGGTCAGGGAAACCGGAGAGAGGTTTCGCCAGCAGAAGGCCCGAGGAAGCTGGACAAAGGTGGTTCACTGGTGGGGACGGCCAGAGAAGGGAAGAGAATGGAGTTCTGTGCCACACTCTGGAATTGCCTGGGAGTTGACCGAGTCCCTCACCTGGTGGACGCAGCATGACTCGGGCATTCCTACCTGCGCACAAGTGACCTGATAAAGAACTGTGAGTAAAGCATTGAAAACTGCAACCACACGGCTCTGTGTTTCATCGCCGCACCAGCACCATTAGTACTGGGACGCTCACACCATCACTCCCATCATCCACACTAGCTGCCCTGAGGCAATACTTGTCCCGTGGGGAGTTATCCCATTCTTGGCTGCGCATATAACATCAGCCTCAGCGGTCTGCAGCGCAGCGGCGGTCCCCACTGACCTCAATCCACGGGTGGCGTAGTCGGACAATTACAATACAAATAGACTGCCACTGGTTTGACCACCCTGGGCACGGACCGGGTAACCGCCACACGGAGACTACAACCCCCAGCATCCTACAACAGGCCCGGTTCCGGGTTCCCCAGCACAGGCCCAGGGGGCGCGACAACTTTGGCGTAGTCAGCAGGATTCAAACCAACCCGCCACCAATGGGTATTGCGTGCCTGAAGAAAATTGTACATGTACCTGGAAAAGAAGTCACCCGCCATTTCCAGAAGTTTCCCGCCGTCCGGAGTCGTTTCCCGCCATCCGGAGCCGATTCCCGCCATCAGACGCCATCTTGGGTCGTTTCCCGCCATCGGACGCCATCTTGGGTCGTTTCCCGCCATCCGCAGCCGCTTCCCGCCGTCGGACGCCATCTTCGGGACGCCGCGCGAGAAGAAGAGGGGCGTGGACGCCGAAAGCGCACGAGATCCGAAGCTCCGCCCCACGCACTGACGCTGCGTAGGGTCCTGGAAGGGAGAGGGAGCGACGCTGACGTCACAGGAGCGCGACGCAAGGTCCTCAACCCCGACGATCGACTGCGGAGCCGCGGCCTACGGAGGAAGAACAATGCAAGGTAGGCCACGGTCCACCAGGGGGGAGGAGGACACCAGGAACGGAGAGCAAGATGACGGACCGGCAGCAGACTAAGCTGCCCAGCATCGGCAGTGCCCCAGCCGTCGCGGGCCCCGACCAGCGCCAGGAGAAGACGCGTGATGCAGGAGCGGTCGCGGGAGCAGGTAAGAGGAGTCTCCCTGCCCCGGACGCTGCCAGCGTCAGCCTGCTCCCGGGCCCCCTGGTGGAGCCGCCGATCCCGGGCGCTGCAAACACCGACCTGCTCCAGACCCCGCAACAAGCCCTGCTGCCGAGCCCTCCAGCCATGGTCGCTGCCACCACCAGCCCGCGCCCAGGCCCAAAGTCGCACCCTCTGATCCCGGGCGTCATCAACGGCGGCCCTCTCCAGGTCCGGTCGCAAGGCCTGAACTCCCCAGGAGCAAAAGGACTGTATGCCCTCCATGTCCACCGTCTAACAGAGGAGGAGCTGCGGTACCGCCCAGACATGGACTACCCTGAGGGCCCGGACGGGTCTGAAGAGTACAGGGAGGAAGCATCAGGAGGACACCGTTACCAGTAAACGGTAAAATGGAACTGTACATAGTTACCCGTCAGAGTACAAGAACTGTTGTGAAACTGTTGACTGTGTGAACTGTTACTAGTGTGCCCCTAATCCCTAACCAGGCTGAGGACTGTGAGCAGCCATTCCCCTATCCCAACTGGCCGAGGACTGAGAGCGGCCAATCCCTTGTATATAGTTGCGCTTCTTAAAGCGCCCCCTACTGGTTTTATACGAAACTGCAACGTCTACCTCGGAATCAAATGGACTGTTGCACCTTAAGAAGGAGGAGCAACCGGTCGCAAGTTGCGCGGCGGCCAGTATCCAAGAATATGCTTTGAAAATGTTTTACTTGAAAATGCCTTAATGTGAGAAGTTTAATATGCTGCTAAAATAGTAATGCCAAAGTTTTATATGGTGTTTTTGCAAAAAGAGTTCCGGTGGCATCAGCAAAAGTGTTTTATAATGTTTATACCAGTAACGTTTAAAAAGAAAAGAGTACCTCCCATAAAGGGATGAGTTTTTGGTTAACGTCTTATATGTGAATGCACTTTAAAAATTTGTATGTTTTAAATTGTTTTTACTCTTTTCCAGCCCGAGGACGTGCTGTGGTTTACCAGGGGGGAATGTAGCACCCCGAGGGCTCGGCTGCTACAGGGGTATTGCACCTCGAACCAGAGGTGTGATATTCCACTCCCGGGTAAGGATGGAGTGTGGACCAGGACTCGGTAGGCTGCATGCACCACACACACCCCATTTCCGAGGGACAGCTCAACGGTGCTCCCACTAGACAGAAGTGCAGGCACGACAGCATCTGTCCCTGGCTGGAGTGGGGAGGGGAAAGTACACCCAGTGGTGTAGGAGCAGATAGGGGTGGGTCTCTGGGCATAGGTAGGAGCCCATTGGTTGCTAGTCACCTGGGCTCACACATAGAAGGAGGTATATAAGGTGGGCACCATCTTAGGACAGAGTTCAGTTCAGTCAGGAGGAGAAGAGAGAAGGAGTTCAGCCAGAGAGGGCTGACAGGGAGCTGTGGCTCAGTCTGGGCCCAGCTCCAGAGGCAGGCCCGGAGGGAAGGCCAGAAACAGCAGAAAGAGAGAGAGGAGAAGGAACAGAAAGGAAAGTAAGAAAGGACTGGAACAGAGGAGAAAGGAAGCAAGGAACACAGAGAAAGGCCCAGAGACACGAGGACAGAAGGAACCCCATAAGCCCAGGAGATACAGGGTGAAGGGTTGGCAGAGCAGGGTACCGGAACCCAAATTGGTGGAGGTGACTAATCCTCAGCCAAAACTGGAGGTTGTGACCACATCTTGGTGCGACCCCTCACTACATCCATCAGGAAAGCATACCACATAGGGTCAGGGAAACCGGAGAGAGGTTTCGCCAGCAGAAGGCACGAGGAAGCTGGACAAAGGTGGTTCACTGGTGGGGACGGCCAGAGAAGGGAAGAGAATGGAGTTCTGTGCCACACTCTGGAATTGCCTGGGAGTTGACCGAGTCCCTCACCTGGTGGACGCAGCATGACTCGGGCGTTCCTACCTGCGCGCAAGTGACCTGATAAAGAACTGTGAGTAAAGCATTGAAAACTGCAACCACACGGCTCTGTGTTTCATCGCCGCACCAGCACCATTAGTACTGGGACGCTCACACCATCACTCCCATCATCCACACTAGCTGCCCTGAGGCAATACTTGTCCCGTGGGGAGTTATCCCATTCTTGGCTGCGCATATAACATCAGCCTCAGCGGTCTGCAGCGCAGCGGCGGTCCCCACTGACCTCAATCCACGGGTGGCGTAGTCGGACAATTACAATACAAATAGACTGCCACTGGTTTGACCACCCTGGGCACGGACCGGGTCACCGCCACACGGAGACTACAACCCCCAGCATCCTACAACAGGCCCGGTTCCGGGTTCCCCAGCACAGGCCCAGGGGGCGCGTCACATGTACATAAAGTTCAGTGAAAAAAAAAATCTCATTCTGGTTTAGGCAAAAAAAAAAGCTGAAAACTTGACACCTACATTTTTGGTACATTTTTTCAGTGTTTTTTTCACCACTCATTACTCCCTAAGGGTGAAAAAATGCTGAAAGAAGTGACATGCTCTATTTTGCAAAAAAACATGCAAAGCACAAAGTACTGAACAAAAAAAATCCATGATGTGTGCATGAGATTTCTGGAATCTCATAGACTTTGCTAGTACTGTAAAACGCAGCTGCAAATTTGCATTAAAAAAATGCTGAAAAAAACATGATGTGTGAACATAGTCTTAGACTATGGTCATACAACAGTATAAAAAATCGTTACGATTTTCATCCAGAAAAGTTGGAGGATTATTTTCTCACTTGTCATCCATGTACAATCTGTGCTTTTACTCAGCAGCTATTAATCATGTACAGGACCATTTACAGTTTCCTATGTTATAGAACTGAAATGTATCCGTAAAAATCGGATGCTTTACTGCGGTTCTGTATGACATCCGATTTTTTTTTCTCACACCCATCCGATTTCAAAGTGAAATCACAGCATGCTGCGATTTTTTTCATAGACAGATTGTCAGTGGAAAAAAAAGAAAAACGGTCATCAGCACTGCCCCATTGAATAACATTGGTCAGTGTGCTATCCGATGAAAAATCATCCGATTTATACAGTGGTGTGAGTGAGCCCCAAAAATGAGCCCAGCATAACGTTAAAAAAAAACTACCAATCCCTTGCCCTCCAACATGGCGGCCTCCTGATGGCCTTCCCATCTGGCAGAGATACTGTGTGCCCGATGCAGACAATGAGTGACCAAAGTGTCATCCTTGTGGCCAGTGGTTGGGTGCAGCGGTCATGCTTTTTCCCCACCAGAAGGGAGAACAAGAAGCAGCGGTATGAAAAAGTAGTGGTGGGGGGCAGTAGGTATGCTTTTTTTCATTTACCCCTTGCTGGAGTACCCTTTTAATTCTGAGCTCATACATTGTACCTCTGTGTGCCTCCAATTTTATATGAAGCCATACTATTGTTTTATCATACTGGCTCAGTGAGAAAACAACCTTTTCATCCTATATTGCATGCTGTATTACCGAGCTAATGAAGCATTGCCATGATGGGAGGCGCCATATGGTGGCACATCAAGCTCTAACTGGTTACTAATGCATAATCATAGGGGCTCTGTGTGTCTGTACCGGCGGATGCACTAGTATTTCCCTAAGAATGGGTTAGGACAGGGTTTGTCAAACTATCTTAATATGTAACTCCTTAACCCAGTGGAAAATCAGAGGGTTATTCCCATCTCCAAGATCATATCCCAATATGTAGTAGGTGTAATAATAATAATATTAGCACAAATACCTCCATTTAGAAAAGTAGTATAGTTTTTCTGATTCGCTATGTCTCTTTCCTCATGTGCAGGGCATTGCAGGATCTGAGGTATCCATAGTTACGACCTCTGATATAGTGACACTTAATTAGCTAGTTGCTAGTGGTCGTAACCATGGATATCTAAGGTCCTGCACATGAGGAAAAAGACATAGCAAATCGGAAAAACTAAACTACATTTCTAATTAGAGGTATTTGCTAATATTATTATTATTACACCTACTACATATTGGGATAGGATCTTAGAGATGGGAATACCCCTTTAAATACTCCCAAAAAGAGTAATCTATGTAGCTAAGCAAGAGATTGCTACACCCTTAAGAAAAGTTTTTGTAGCATATAATCAATTGCGTCTCCACCAGAGCCTCACCACCAACAAGGGTACGCTTTTCCAGTCGGCTTGCCTCAAAGATTGAGAAGAGCTGTTTTAGGCTACATGTGTAATTTTTTCCAGCAGGATTTTTTGCCTCTCTTCTCCTGAATCTTGCATTGTTTATTTTTTGTTCCTGCGTCTCTCTGATCCTGAGATATGACCCTCTTTTCCCTGTATATAAATCTAGTCTTTTAAGACAAGGAGGTGTGGTCATTAGTGCTTCTCTGTGGGTGTCTTCTTCAGGGCCACTCCCAGTTGGCAAAAAGGACTAGTATCAAATACAGGGAAGAAAAAAAGCCATATCTCTAGAATAGAGAGATGCAGGAACAAAAAAATTAACAATGTCAGAATCAAGAGAACAGTGACATTAACCCCAGGTTAAAACAATAGTAAAAAGAACTGCTGAAATCAGCTGTATATACTGAACCACAGTTATTGATAATAATGATGTGTTTTGCACAAATTAAATTGAAGGGAGTTGGCAAGAATTGCAGCTCTTATTAAGAAGGCCACTCCTATTTGGGATTTTATGATGGTTTACATCTCTCTTTGTACAGTGTCAGCTATAGATTTCCTTGCAGTATAGGCGAGTCAGCTTGTCATGACCATGAAATGGCAGCTCAAGGGGAATTATAGCTTTGAGTAAGATATATTCATATATGCAGAGATAAGATTCCATCTTTATTGGGTGTAGGAAGTATGGGAGCGGGGCATCATTGGTCCAAACAGCAAACCTTCATAATGAAATGGTAAAATACTAAACATTTTCAAGTTTGGGTAGTGTTCTGGTACCCAAACCAAACTTTGGATGAAAGTTCAGTCGAACCCGAACATCCACAGGTCCATTCATCCCTAGTGATAAAAGAAAGTATTTGATCCCTTGCTGTTTTTGTAAGCTTGCCCACTGACAAAGACATGAACAGTCTATAATTTTAAGGGTAGGTTAATTTTAACAATGAGAGATAGAATATCCAAAAAAATCAATAAAATAACATTGTATAAATTAGATACATTTATTTGCATTTTTCATTGAGAAATAAGTATTTGATTCCTCTGGCAAACAACACTTAATATTTGGTGGCAAAACCCTGTTGGCAAGCACAGCAGTCAGACGTTTTTTGTAGTTGATGATGAGGGTTGCTCACATGTCAGGAGGAATTTTGGTCCACTCCTCTTTGAAGATCATCTCTAAATCATTCAGATTTTGAGGCTGTCGCTTGGCAACTCAGAGCGTTATGTCATCACTTGATGAGATGGAAAAACCCCATTTGGTTACTTATCTTTTATACAGATTATATAAAAAAAAGTTGTTCAAACACTTTTTAAATGGAAATTAGCTACTAACAAATTCCATTTCCCCTTAAGGAGAGCAGCATAATCAAGGTTGGACTGGCCCACCAAAGAACCGGAGAATCCTCCAGCGGGCCCTGGCTTCTCCTTCAGGAAAGTTTATAGTGCAAACCTTGCAGTTGCTCTGGGGATCTTGAGTGGGGGAGAAAGGTGGGCACTCAGAATCAAATCCTATGGTGGGCCCAATGTTCTTCAGTCTGACACTGAGCGTAATAAAGGAGTAGATACTCAAAAAGAAACCTTTAAAGGGTTATTCCCAATATTACAAGACATTACCTATCCACAGGACGGGTGATAGTTTGTGGATCGGTGCGGGTCTGACCACTAATAACTCCACTGATCCTGAGAAAGGGGCTGCATGTGAATATAGCCAAGGACAGATCTTTAGCAGTCCCATAAATAATCATTGAGGGGTGCTATACATAAGTGGACAGCCGGCCATTACTTTATTCTATAGGGGTACTGTGCACATGATCCATGGGGGTCCCAGTAATCAGCCCCCGATCTATTAGCAAGTTGTGAAAAGGTGATTACTTGCAATTTTTGGGACAGCCCTTTTAAACAGAGCAAACACTGTGATTTTTTCAGTAGCTTCTGCGGATTTCCTCACTGTACAAGTTTCAGTGACCCGACAGTAGAGGTTATTGCAGCGTAAAGTTATTATTATGGTTCTATGTGATTGTTTTGTCTGGAATGACTTCATTTGGAAGCACTGTGTATTTCAGCTATTTAAAAGACAAAGCGTGCAATATTGATATTAATTAAAATAAATTGTTGCCTGGAGGCCGTCAGTGATGCCAATTATACACATCAAACATTAGCCGGGTTCTTATTCCTTTAGAACAAAAAATAATCACATCATTTCTTACAAGACGTAGCGCAATATTGCACTGGCGGATCATTTACAATGCAGCGTAATGTCGGACGGTATTGATGAGCTGTAGCATGAGTACGGTATAAAAGCTTAGGAGATGTGGGCTCGTGCTAATAGTCAACTACACGTAAATGTGTCCAATAAAACATTATAAGCGTATACTCGATACAAACAGCAGAAAGCCCCTTCTAGAGCTTAATATGGGCCCCTTGCTGGACTTGTTATCATTTTATGAAATTTCAGGAGTGGACAGAGCCTGCAGATACCCCCTGTGCAAGAACTGTGTGTGGCTCCTTAATCTCCAGTAGTTTTTCCCTACTGTCTTCCTAACAATCAACTAGTGATTGGGAGCCATGAAACTCATTAGCTCCATCATCTATGTCAATGCCAATGGCCAACCTTACAGTTTGAACACATGATACCTCGGCCCCTGTAAAAAATATACAGAGAGTGTTCACTATTTGAATTGGTAGATGGAACCCAACTGTTGCACCAGGAGCGGACACAGACAGAAGAGGGCCCCTGTGCCAGAAGAGTATATGGGGCCCTTTGAAGGCCAATTGGTCTTCATAAAGCAAAATTCCACCTGCTTTGCAGGTGATAATGGGCCCCCTCAACTCTTGGGTCCATCTGCCAGAACAGTATATGGGGTCCTTTGAAGTCCCATAGGTCTTCATAAAGCACAATTCCACCTACTTTGGAGGTGATAGTGGGCCCCCTCAGCTCTTGGGCCTGCTGCACCAATGACACTTTCGCCCTTGTGTTGCACCTAAAGGAGACTTCTCGATAGGGCAGACCACTTTATATTGGGGCATCTGAGAGGTAATCCAATTGTAAAGAGTTAGAAAAAGCAAGTGGCACCATGATCTGCTCATAGATTGGTGTGGAAACCATATCAGCTATCCAAGAGTCAAGGAGTTGCCTAAAGTCAAAATTCCAGTGCGAAGAGTATGATTGTGCTGGTTTGTATGCCATAGCACTGCCGTCACTGCAGCCTGCACCTGTACATTTATATTATTTTCCTAGGTGGCGCTTATCAATTTTATGACTGCCTCTAAATTGAGGCTGAACACTCCTCCCAGATGTCCATGTCATTTTTTGGATCCTATCTGCACTATAAATTTGTAGGCCTAAGTTCAGGACAGTCTGTTAATGCATGTTCCCATATACAGAGATTGCTTTGTCACTGGCAGATGGGCTCACACAATTTGATCAAATTGTGCAATAAATTCCGCAAATTTATAAGTATAGTTTGTATAGCAATAATGTTGTTCAAAATTCATATATGCAATATTCACATATCCTTTAGTTAACTCAGAGTGCAACTGTATTTGTTTGTCTGCTATAGCAATGCAGTCACACTGACCTGCACCTGTATATTTATATAATTTTGCTAGGAGGTTCTCGTCAATTTAGGATTTTTTTGTACAGTCCACTCTAATACACCTAATACTTAAGTGGCATTATATTTTTAGTAAATTGCTTTAGTATATAACATTTTGTCCGTAGAAATCAGCAGGGTAATCCTAAAAAAAAGCATGTTTCAGATTTGAACAAATTGTGTTAGCTCATGTGTGTATTTGTTACAGTTTTTTCTCGTCAACTGTGCGCATTTGTTATATTTTTTGTATCATCCTTTATCTCTGCAACATTGGAAAAACGCTAAAAACAGTTAATACTATTACAAAAAAAAAACAAATTCTAAAAACAATATGCAGGGTTGTAACTAAAGTGGACAAAGGGGTTGCAGTCGCACCTAGGCCATGAAATCTGGAAGGCTCAAAATGACCCTTTGGTCCATGTGAGAATATCAATACTATTAAAGAACCGAGATAATTGGGGGCTCTGTTGGAAATTTTTCATTGGGGTCCACGAGTTTAAAGTTACGCCATTGACAATATGGAATAAACAATGATACAATATGGAAACAAAAAAAGAACATATTGTAAAAAAAAGATCCCAATTTGATATTTAATCACTATTTTCATATGCAAATGTGAAAAAGCCCTAAGTAAGTTTCTTCTATTTTACTTATTCTATTTCTTCAACTATGTAATATATTCTGATGATGGCTTAGTTTTCATTTGAAAAACACATTAAGTGATCCCAGAATAGTAATAGAATTTGACTGGACAGTAATCTATTCACTGATGTGATTTGGCAGAACTCTGGCATTTTTCCTGTATACCTTTGCCCTGAAATTATTTATTTTTTAAGGGAAATTAAGTTTACCGCTGGATTGCTGTATGGTCTTTCGTTCTTCAATAGTTGTGAATTAAAATTATTGCTAAAAATCTATATTTCATGCCGAACAGAGACAATTAAATAACTGATGTCATAGGTCTGACATCATGGCCACTGATGACAGCTTTTACAAGAAAAGGAAAATGAAGGTCATATCAACTCCTGGTAATCTATTTGCCCTCCTGTGCAGATGGTATCCTCACACTACAAGAAATGCATCAAGAGGTGATGTCAACTGGTGGACGACAAGTCAATCGGCACAAGATGACCAACACCCTGGAGGGTTGGAAAGCTCTACCGGGGCTAAACGCCAAATCTTACACACAAAAATAGAATTTAAATGAGAATTGTGCAATTCTGTGGTCAACAAAAGAAAAAAGGATGAAATAGTGAAGATGATAATCAGTTAATTTAGTTTTAGAAACCAACCTCTGCAAATCACTTCACACAGACACAGAGGTGTCTAAAACTTTTAATATTCCCACTAGATTTTATACAAGATAATATTGTACCTTGAACCTAAATTTTGCTAGCCTTTGTCCTTGAAACAGCGAGGAGAAACAGGGTTTGTCTAGGCACATTGACGGACCCTTGTAAGAGAAGTCCCTGGCCATAGGGGCATAGCTAAAGGGGAGCAAAAGTAGAAGTTATACTATTGAAGGACCCTTGCAAGAGAAGTCCCTGGCCATAGGGGCATAGCTAAAGCAGAGCAAAAGTAGAAGCTACACTATTGAAGGACCCTCGTAAGAGTAGTCCCTGGCCATAGGGGCATAGCTAACGGGGGAGCAAAAGTAGAAATTACACTATTGAAGGACCCTCGTAAGAGTAGAGTAGTCCCTGGCCATAGGGGCATAGCTAACGGGGGAGCAAAAGAAGAAATTACACTATTGAAGGACCCTCGCAAGAGAAGTCCCTGGCCATAGGGGCATAGCTAACGGGGAGCAAAAGTAGAAATTACACTATTGAAGGACCCTCGCAAGAGAAGTCCTTGGCCATAGGGCCATAGCTAAAGAGGGTCCAAAAGCAGAAATTACGCCAGGGCCATCGTGCTCTCTTTGCCACATATGAAGATACTGGTACTATAAATGGCACATACTCTAGTATATGGGGGCCGTGTTATAGATTTTCTATGCAAAGTGTCTGATATTGGTTGAAAAAAAAATTTTCAAAGGAAAAAAAAACACAAAGAAGAAACAACTAGACCTTGGGAAGCAATAAGGTTCCCCTGCGTTATATAAGGAGACCAGTAATATGAAGTGTGAAAGTTGGGTGGCCGCGGAACAGGTCGCCTTTAAGTTCCATAAAAAATAAAAAAATATCTACAATATCTTAAAGGGGTTGTCCATAAATTAGAAAAAAAACAGCTAACAGCAGTAGAGTAAAAAGGAAAATTATTCACTTTCATAATCATTGCAGCCCCCCCTCCTGCAGGTCTCTGTTTACTTTCCTACATTGATGATGTCACATATATTAGAGTGACAGCTGCAGCCAATCACTGGCTTCAGTTGCCTTACATCATATATACCAGCATCACTACAGAGCCAGTGATTGGCTGCAGAAGTTATGTGCGTGTCATTAATGCGGGAAGTGAACAAAGAATGGGGTGGGAACCGCCAATGCATCAATGCTGGAATAGAGGGATATGAACTAAATAGGTGAATATTGTTATTTTACCTATTTCATCAGTGTTCCTCTTGTATGCCCATTTGTTTAAAATTCTGAAACCCCCATAAGGCATTGAAAACAGATCCATATTGTACGAATCACATACGTGTCACATAATATATGTTGGATCATTCAACAATCTGCCACCTGCCATTACACATCGCTCGGATTTGTGTGGTCGCAGCATACTTTATATTAGTGTAAAGCCCAATAGGAGTAATTCCGTAATATCACGCAGTATTTCATTCATTTATATAATATTTCATTCCAGACCCGGTCCTGCTCAGCCCTTATTCACATTGATGTGACTTTGACACATGGAAAAGTTTTAATACTAGAGATTAGCACTATCCCGATTTGGGTACACCTTGACGTGGTGAGATGGCTTTTCCTTTTTTTTTTAATCAAAAACGATGTTTACTAAGTACCCTATGCTATTTATATGCAGTATTGCTGTTACTTATTTACTTAGCAAGGTAGGTGCTCATTTTGTTTCTGTATTAGGTTTTATACTTTATATAGTGGAAAGCCCAATCGGAGTAATTCTGTAATATCATGCAGAATTTCATTCATTACAGCATATCAGTAACTGATAGACAGCTTTGACCTGGTCCATAAAGACTGGATTTTGGAGACAATATCCTAAGGATTATGTGGGTCAGTTAAAGGGTCAGGTATAAGAAAGATAAGTAAAAATATAGGACCACAAGTATGTTACCCTATACGATTTTAGCCAATGCAGATTGATCATCTGTGCTGTGGTTTAAGCAGGATTGAAGCTGTCACTTCTTAGCTACAAAACCCGTGGAGTGTCTCCGCGGACCGTCCTTAGCCCCTCGCCAATCTCTCCTTTAATTAGCAATCCTCTCTCCAGTATGTATAATCCTATTGTTTAACTGCTAAGCTGATTTCACTTTGACTCTCACTTGTAATACACTGCTGAAAGACGCTTCACTGGAGCAGGCAGATTACCAACTACATTTACTGCTGCAGATTTATAGAATATTTGTGTTTTACTATTATTGCATTTCATGGGGGGACTGAAGGTGTGGGGGGGACTGCATACTGATCCATAGACGGACAGGCTAAAACCATCTATTACCTTCTTACTAACAAAAAACTCTGGCAAATATTCCCTTATTGCTAGGACACAAAAGAAACGCTGGATAATGTTGTACCCGCTGGGCGTGTGCTATTCTGGGAGCAGGACATTGCGTTTCACCTTATTTGACTCTTAGATTCAGACTGAAATGCAGAAAATAAGTAAAAAAAAATACTAAGACTTGTCATGTATGTTCCTCTACAGTGAGATGCACAATGGAAGTGAAGCAATGTGTCTACAAAGTGGCCATGGAGGGGGATAGTATATTGTGCCAAGTACTACTTTTATAAGAGGGTGGCGGCCTACCAGAGGAATCTCCTGTTCTCCTGTGGGCCAGTCCAAGCCTGCCCGTAGCACAGAAAGGAGTAGATGGGGTGAAAAATTGGCCATGTGAGTGGTGTTATATTCATTGTGATTTATGAGAGAAGGGAAACACTCGACAGTTTTAGCGTCTAACAAATACTACAATGTAGAGACATTAATGAATGGTCTCTTCCTTTCTGGACTGTAAACCCATGAGAAAGTTCCTCTACCTTCCTGATAGGTGGGAAAAGGAACCAGCACCCATTAGATACTTATAGCATCTACTTCCAATATGCAGTAAAAGTCTAGAAGGTAATACTTAGGTAATAATGAGGCCCATGGGGTTGGTTCAATCTAAAAATGTGGCCCTTGGACCCAAAAACGTTGTTCATCCTTGCTCTATCGAATTTTAAATGTTATGTTTGCCATGACTATCAAGTACTTTTCCAAGCATTTTACATGTTTTGATGGAGGCATTTTAGTTTTTTTTGGGTGTTTTTCGAATCTTAAAAAGCCAAGATAAAAACAAAATAAAAAAGTCATAACTCTTGTTGACAAAACTGCAACTAAGCCAAAAAAATGACACCAGAATGTCACAAACCAAAACTTTGTATGTAATGCATTTTATATTACACATTAGACTTTAAAGGGGTTGTATAAGACAGACCTATTGATGACCCAACCATAGGATAATTCATCAATATGAGATTTATGATTGTCTCTCACCCGACACCCCCAAGGATCAGCTGAGAGATTAAGTGAATTATCAGTAGCGGCCATTAAGAAATGCAAGGAGCTGTTGTATTCCGCACTTTGCTTATACCTGGCTGCTGTCTGAGCGAATTTCAACTGATCAGTGGAATAGCTGGGTGTTGGACCCCAAACAATCTCATATTGATGATCTTTCCTCAGGTCATGTTCTCACATCTAGTATTTGTAAGCCAAAATTAGGAGAGGAACAATCAGAGGAAAAGTATAATAGAAACACGTCACCACTTCTACATTTTTCATCCACTCCTGGTTTTGGCTTACAAATACTGATGTAAAATACAGACGAAATACTGAACGTGTGAACGTGGTCTACAAATAAGTCATCAATAGTTCTGCCCCAGACAACTCCTTAAGGATACGTTACAATGGTGAGTTTTTGGTGAGTTTTTTTACCTTGCGTGTTTTCCCAAAAAAATTCAAGTAACGTATTTTAATTAATGGGTGCAAAAAATCTGCAACATCAAAAACTCACGAAAAGCTCATTGGGGGAACGTAACCTTAATGTAATGTGTGAAAAACAAGTCTATATAATATGACATATGTGATTAGTGTCATTCTTCTCTGAAGAGATAAGAATTAAATTTACATCAATCAAAGGAATAAACAAAGAGTGAAAAAAAAAATCTTGATATATTTTTAGCTTGTTTTTCTATCGGCCAAATCACTAATTTCTCAATGGATTTAAACATAAGCAAATGAAAACTTTACCGCTCCGGTACATTTTAGTATTGCTTGCCTCCTAATTTAGTTTTCATGAAGCACAATATGCAATTGTTTGTTAAAAGTTCATATATTTAATATAAATCATCCCAGAAAAACTAAGGAAACATAAACCTAAAACATATAGTAAAACGTGTAGAGCCGAACGGATCTTTTGACATTCAAAATAGACAGCGTCAACAAATTTTTCCCAAAACTTTAAATTTGCTTTGCTAATTTTTTAACTCCTGAGTTTTAGGGCGGCTGCAGATGACCATATGAAAAATCGTCCAAGTTTCATCCAGAAAATTCGGACGATTTTCACCTAATTTATATCCGTGCGCGGTCATTTTTCATACGTCTACACAAAAAAATGTACATGATCAAATACAGTTTCCTAGATTCATAAAAGAAATGTATCCATAAAAAACTTGGATGACACTTGGATGTTCCATGTGGGATCCGTTTTGTTTTTACGCACCCATAGACTTGAATGTGGGAATCTCATCCGAGACTCGGTAGAAAGTAGTGCACGCTATGATTATTTTTTCTCACGGACAGTCGGACCATGAAAAAAAAAACTTCATCTGAACAGCCCTATTGAATAACATAGGTCAGTGTGCTGTCCGATCAAAAATCGGACTGTACACATCTGATTTATATGCTGGTCTACATGAGCCCTTATTCCGATACTGTTCAATTTGGATCAGCTATATATAAAAGGGGCAAATTAATTAATCAAAATGCACCAGAAGTTTCGTTCATTTTTAGCCCCCAAAAATTGATGTGTATGTTAATCTTCTCCAAACATATTGTATGTTTTAGTCAATTTTTGCACCTCACTAGACACTTTTAAAAAGTGTTGAAAAAGGAGGAGTGTTTCAGTAAATTTACAAAATGGACATGACTAATTACTATTATGCACTGGCGCCCAATAATTATATGACAGTCAGTCATTAAAATGGTATAGCAAGATGTAGCAGATCGCATAGCACGAACCATAAATGTAGCGCATGTGCCCAATGTCTCAATTAAATTTATGCTATATTTTAGTCAGTAAATGAGTCCCAGACTTTCTAAGCACATAAACAAGTAAGAGCAGTGCTGACATCACAGCCGTATGGATGGTCAAACAGGAGACCTATCTACCACAGATGGAGAATGAAAAATAACATTTGGGTTGTCAGTAGACACCACTGGGAGGAGCACACTGAGGATTTCTACAGCTTCCAGCAGTTGCAAGACGCAATAGGGACTGGATAGTTCTGCGGATTATTCCACCCAACATTTATCCACTGGTTAAAGAAGTTGTCCACTACTTGGACAACTCCTTGTCATACCACACGCTTGGCTCCAATAAAATAAAAAAGCTTAATCTTACCTCCCATACTGGCGCCATTCTAGTGGTGTTGGCACTCGCGGTCCTGGGGCTCCCATGCAGTTGTTGTGACACTTAAGCCTGGTGTCCAGTCAGCGCCGGCGTCACTGTCCCAGCCTTCGGACTAATTCAACATGAAGAAGAAATCAGAGATCAGCTGGAGCCCGCACTTCCTCTTCATGTTCAATTCGACAGAAGGCAGAGACAGTGACGACGGCGCTTACTGGGTGCCGGGGTCACAACAACAGCATGAGAGCCCCAGGACTGCAAGTGCTGACACAGCTGGAACGGCAGCGGCACGGGAGGTGAGTATAAGCTGTTTTATCGGGGCCAAGCGTGATTGAGATGGGGTTGTCCTAGTAGTGGACAACCTCTTTAACTGGATAATGCATAACCTGTGGGGGTCCGACTGCTGGAACTTCTGCTGATCACGAAAAAAGGGTTTCTGTATTTCCCTTACGCATGAAACAATCAAATCATTATTGCATTTGTGCCTATTTTATGAAAAGTTATAAGTGTTTGGCACTTTTTTGTTTGCATCATATTCATTTTACCATTTGCACGTTTTTTAAAGTCACTTTTTTATGTGTTTGTTTTTTTTGGTTCATTTTTATGTTCATCTCTGTGGGCAAATGTACTCCAGTTCCCCTCTGTAGTAATTTTATGTATGCCTGTAATTTTGGTGCAAAATTATGTAACATTTTTTATTTATCTGTTTTACTCACTTATAAACCTCCATTAATTCCACAGCACTTTACAGACATCATCGGCACTGTCCCCATTGGGGCTCACAATCTACATACTCTATCAGTATATTTTTGGAGTGTGAGAGGAAACAAGAGAACCCAAAGGAAACCCACACAAACATGGGGAGAACATACAAACTTTTCGGAGTTCCATGGTGGGATTTGAACCCAGCACCCCAGCGGTGCAAGAATAAAGACTGTTGGACCAAACCCACAGACCTTCATAGAATCATAGAATCATAGAATGTAGAGTTGGAAGGGACCTCCTGGGTCATCTGGTCCAACCCCCTGCTCAAAGCAGGATTCACTAAATCATCTCAAACAGATGTCTGTCCAGCCTCTGTTTGAAGACGTCCATTGAAGGGGAACTCACCACCTCTCGTGGCAGCCTGTTCCACTCATTGATCACCCTCACTGTCAAAAAGTTTTTTCTAATATCTAATCTGTGTCTCCTCCCATTTAGTTTCATCCCATTGCTTCTAGTCTTTCCTTGTGCAAATGAGAATAAAGATGATCCTTCTACAATGTGACAGCCCTTGACATATTTGTAGACAGCTATTAAGTCTCCTCTCAGTCTTCTTTTTTGCAAGCTAAACATTCCCAAATCCTGCAACCGTTCCTCATAGGACATGGTTTGCAGACCAGTCACCATTCTGGTCGCTCTTCTCTGAACTTGCTCCAGTTTGTCTATGTCTTTTTTAAAATGTGGTGCCCAAAACTGTACACAGTATTCCAGATGAGGTCTGACCAAAGAGGAGTAAAGTCCGATAATGACTTCACGTGATCTAGACTGTATGCTTCTGTTAATACATCCCAGAATTGTATTTGCCTTTTTTGCTGCTGCATCACACTGTTGACTCATGTTCAGTCTATGATCTATTAGTATACCTAAGTCTTTTTCACATGTACTGTTGCTTAGCTCTATTCCTCCCATTCTGTATATGCTTTTTTCATTTTTATTGCCCAGATGTAGTACTTTGCATTTTTCCCTGTTAAAAACCATTCTGTTGGTTGCTGCCCACTGCTCCAGTTTATTTAGGTCTTTTTGAATCCTCTCTCTCTCTTCTCTAGTATTAGCTATCCCTCCTAGCTTTGTGTCATCAGCAAATTTAATCAGTTTACCCTCAATTCCTTAATCTAAATCATTGATAAAGATGTTGAACAATACAGGTCCCAGGACGGAGCCCTGTGGTACCCCACTTGAGACATTCATCCAGCTGGATGTGAAGCCATTTACAACCACCCTTTGAGTCCGATCACTAAGCCAGTTATGAATCCACCTAACAGTTGCCTGGTCCATTGCATACTTGGTCATTTTTTCAATAAGGATGGTGTGAGATACTTTGTCAAATGCTTTGCTGAAGTCAAGATATACTATATCTACAGCATTTCCCTGATCCACCCAGTCAGTGATTCTGTCATAGAAGGAAATTAAGTTAGTCTGACAAGACTTGTTAGTTACAAACCCATGCTGACTCTGGTTAATCACTTCATTCTTATCCATGTACTTACCTACATGTTGTTTAATAATTTCTTCAAAGATCTTTCCTGGTATAGAAGTCAGACTCACCAGCCTATAGTTCCCTGGGTCCACCTTCTTCCCCTTTTTGAAGATAGGAACAACATTTGCTCTTCTCCAGTCTTCTGGGACTTCTCCTGTTCTCCAAGAATTTTCAAAGATTATGGAGAGTGGTTCTAAAATTTCTTCTACGATCTCCTTCAGTACTCTGGGGTGTAATTCATCTGGACCTGGAGACTTGAACTCATTTATGTTAGCTAAATATTCCCTCACAATCTTTCTGTTTACAGATAACTTGGATTCCTCTATTCCTTTAAAAGGACAGTGAAGATCAGTTGATGATACATTTTCTTTCTGAGAGAAAACAGATGCAAAATAGGAATTAAAAAGTTCGGCCTTCTCAACATCCTCTCTTACCATTTCTCCATTTTCATCCTGTAAAAATCCTATAGCATCTTTGACTTTTCTTTTACTTTTGACATACCCCCAAAATCCTTTTTTGTTGCTTTTGACATCTCTTGCAAGCCTTAATTCATTGTCAGCTTTAGCTAACCTGATACGTGCCCTACAGGATCTGCAGACTGCATTATAATCTTCTTTAGATATGCCTCCCTCTTTCCATTTAATAAACATTTCTTTCTTTCTTTTTAGCATGTGTTTAAGTTCTGTGTTCATCCATCCTGGTTTCCTTAAATGCTTCCCATTCTTCCTACTTTTCGGGATTGTTAACGATTGTGCTTTGAGAATCTCAGTTTTAAAAATTTCCCATCCTTCCTGGACATTTTTGTCCTTAAGGACATCCAGCCATTGGATCCCTCCTATTCTCTTTCTGAGTCTCTTAAAATCTGCCTTTCTAAAATCTAACCTTGAAGTTTGAGTCTTCACATGTCTTCCTCCTCTAGTTATCGAAAATTCTATAATAGCATGATCGCTGCCTCCTAGGGTCCCAGCCACCTTTACCTCGTCAATCATTTCATCCCTGTTTATAAGGATTAGATCCAAAGTAGCAGATCCCCTTGTTTTCTCCCCTACCTTTTGGAAGATAAAGTTGTCAGCAAGAGAGGATAAGAATTTGCTTGACCTGTTAGTTTTACTTGAGAGAGATTCCCAACAAATGTCTGGATAGTTGAAATCTCCCATGACCACTACGTCATATTTTTTTGAGAACTTGGTCATTTGATACATAAAGAGTTCATCCATATCTTCAGCTTGCCCAGGTGGCCTGTAGTAAATGCCTACAATGGTGTCCTTTCCGTTGTTCTCTCCTTGTATTCTTACCCAAACAGTTTCCACAGAACTCCCAGTCTATGAAGCTTCAATCTCTGTGCAGATATACGCTTTTCTAACATACAATGCGACACCTCCTCCTCGTTTATCAAGTCTGTTTCTTGCAAATAAGTTGTATCCTTTTAGCCTTTTATTCCAATCATGTGTATCGTCCCACCAAGTTTCAGTGATTCCAATGACATCATATTTCTTTTCCTGCATTAGTAGTTCCAATTCTCCTTGTTTGTTGCCCATGCTTTGTGCATTTGTATAAAAACATTTTAGTTTGTGATTGGTTTCTCTTCCTCCCATATTTTTATTATTTAAATTGTTTTGTCTTTGTTCTTCCTTTCCACTTCCAGTAGCAGAGATCTCAATAGTATTTGTCAGCTGTATGGCTTTTTCTGGCCTTTTGTTTCCCTTCCCACATTGTTCTAGTTTAAAGCTCTCCTGATGAGTGTAGCAAGGCGACTTCCAAATACATGTTTTCCAGTCTTTGTAAGGTGCACCCCATCTCTAGCAAGTAGTCCATCGTATAGGTAATTCATCACGTGATCCAGAAATCCAAATCCTTGTTGACGGCACCATCGACGTAGCCAGTTGTTCACCTGTAGAATCTTATTCCACCTCATTGTTCCATGGCCATCCACTGGGAGGATGGATGAGAAGACCACCTGCGCTCCCAATTCTTTCACTTTCTTGCCTAAGTCTTCAAAGTCACTGCAGATGGTTTCCAGGTCCTTTCTTGCGGTGTCATTTGTCCCCACATGTATTAGCAGGAATGGGTAGTGATCTGTAGGTCTGAAGAGTCTTGATATCCTGTCAGACACATCTTTAATTTTTGCTCCTGGAAGACAGCACATTTCTCTTGAGGTTATGTCTGGTCTGCAGATAGCGGCCTCTGTTCCTCTTAACAGGGAATCCCCCATGACCACCACTCTCCGTTTTTTCTTCACAACATTCTTCTTTCTCCATCCAGGAGGATTCTGAGTGCTTACAAGGTTATTCATTGCTGGCAAAGTCTTATCTTGCTGTATTTCTTCATGGTGCTCCTGTGAGAGAGCCTGGTACTGGTTCCTGAGCAGTATGGGTGCTGACTGCCTCTCGATCCTCCTGCTTCTGTGGGTCACAGGCTTCCATTCCTCTGTTTCCTCAGGTGCAGTTCGAATTTCTTCTCTTTCTGAATCATGAAGAGATAATTCTGCTCTGTCTAAGAACTCTTCACCTTCCTTAATGATTTTCAAGGTAGTTAACCTCTCATCTAGATTTCGCAACTTTTCCTCCAACAGGGACACAAGCTTGCATTTCTGGCATGTGAAGTTTGGCTTTTCCACTGGCAAGTCTGTGAACATGTAGCAGGATATGCAGCTCACCAAATGGCTCCTGGACTCTTCCATGTTCTTACTGTTAATGTTCTGAAAACAGTGAAAAAAGCTTCAAAATGCGCGCGGTTTACCGATGTCCTCTTTTCAGCTCCAACAGCCAAAATCCAGTGTTCTTTGAGCTCGCGGAGACTCTTCACTTACCCCAAAATGCAGCGGGAATATGCAAATTATCTCCTCAGGACTCCTCCCCTGGTTTACCGATGTCCTCTTTTCAGCTCCAACAGCCAAAATCCAGTGTTCTTTGAGCTCGCGGAGACTCTTCACTTACCCCAAAATGCAGTGGGAATATGCAAATTATCTCCTCAGGACTCCTCCCCACCTTGATGAGACCGGTCAACTATCTGATGTTTATAGAGGTATCTTAACTTCACTCTGATGGCAGATATTGGTTGAAAGAAAGACCGGTCATATTGGAGTTCAACTTTGCAGATCATTTGTTTTTGGCAGCAGCCAAAGGAGTCTTGTCACGGCTTATTTACCTTGAATATACATATATTCAAGCAGGATCGAAAAAACAGCTGAAATAACATTTAGCCAACTGCCAAATAACACATATAGCCTATAGATATATTGCCCACCACCACAGGAAGAAATGCTGTAGTCTGCAGGGAATGTGATTTTTTTTTCACTGTTATAAACCTGAGTTATTCCTATTAGTACAAGGAGCAACTAAGATCACAGTGAAACATACAGGACCTGTGATATATGCAATTACTAGATATATACAGTAAGAGAAATTTTATCAAAGGCGAACCTTTGCTTTAATGCACAAATGTGATATTTATTCTCCATTTCACCACAACAAAAGCGTTATAACAATAATGTCTACAGCACAAAGTGAGATTTTATTTTCTGAATAT
Organism: Phyllobates terribilis; assembly: GCF_046119375.1. Taxonomy (NCBI): domain Eukaryota; kingdom Metazoa; phylum Chordata; class Amphibia; order Anura; family Dendrobatidae; genus Phyllobates; species Phyllobates terribilis. The sequence continues at coordinate 111,610,097 of NW_027362764.1, read as the reverse complement.
CATTTGGTAGTCTATTTTCAAGCTTCATTATTTGATTCAGGCAAATGCAGTGAATGCGGTAGAATATCTAGAAATCCTACCAGGAAAAGGTCTTCAGTATTATGTTTATGGCTTTCCAAGGCACAGCGTTATACATACAGTTGTGTTTTTTTTCCTGGTACTGCTGGTCAATACCAGTGACTTCACTTTCATCAGTTGCTCAAAAGAAGTTGAACCCCCATTGATAAAATATTAGTATTAAAGGGATATTGTCAAGTTTTCTCTTGGCAGCTCACAGCTCTGCAGTTTCCTTACTTCCTGGTGGCTTGGGTAGGGGATGCTCCTCCTTGAGTGACAGTCCTAGTCAGGAGCTTTGTACTGTTACTACAAATTAACAGTCTGACAGTGTTTGTTCTGAGTCTACACTGCTATCACAATGTTTGTATATAGCGATAATAGGGCATTTGAACAAGCACACATTACAGGAAAGTGAGAGCAGTGATTAGGAGAACTGCTCTGGAAATGCTGGGTGCCAGAGAATGGGGGGGAGATTATGATTATGCAGGAGGGATAAGAGCCGTGTCAGGAGCTGAGAGGAAGTGGAGAGATGTGAACCGCTAACTGCTGTACACAAATCAATTGGCTGGAGAAAAATGGCTGGGATCGTAGGAGTTAACTCCTCTTCTGGAATGTAACTTTTGTAAACTATGCCAGGCTCTGGTGTCTGAGTTCATTGGAAAATAGCTGTACACTATTGTAAGTAAAAAACTCTCACAGTAGAACACACGTCAAACACTGACTCGTGTGCCAAATCTGGCCCACAAGGTGGTTTTATTTGGCCCACGATTCCAGAACCAACACCCCTACGTGGGGCCATTATTCTGTATGGAGGACTATGTGGGGGCCCATTATTTTGTATGGAGGACTATGTATGGCCCATTATTCTGTATGAAGCACTATGTGGGACCATTATTCTGTATCAAGGACTATGTGGTGCCCATAATACTGTATGAAGGACTATGTGGGGCCCATTTTTCTGTATGGAGGAATATGTGGGACCCATTATTCTGTATACTGGTAGGCCCATGACTTTACCCAAGTTTTTCATTTTGGCCCTCTGTGTGTTTGAGTTTCACATCCCTGTAGTAGAAGAATGACAGCAAATAGAAAAAGTACGTCGATGGCAAATTTGCTTATTTTCATGCTTTCTAACTATAACAATTTAATAACATGAGAATACCCCTTTGAGATCCTTAATACCCTTTAAGAGAAGTCACTTCAAATATAATTTTTATAGTTCTTCCCTAGTAGCAATCAGCTGAAACCTCAGATTTCTGAGACCCTGATCAGGTGATGTCACCGACAGCGAGGATGACAAACAGATGTCAGCTTGTCATGCTTGGCACTATCTCCATGACTGATTGAATGCTTAGTCTTTCAATAGTCTGGTCTTGTTTGAATAGGAATGGTGGGAAATCAATAAGGTGAGTATTACTTTTATTATTTATTACCATTCTGAGCGGCTTTTAACAAATTTCATATGGGCAGATTATTAAGTTAAAGGGTTATTCTCAACATTGATCTTCAGTAGCGCTCTTCTCTGCCTTCCAGCTTCCTGTTCGCAGGTGGGCCGTGCATGTCTAATTGACAGTTTGTACCAGTGTCAGTCATGGTTGCCACTGTTGACCTGAACGGTACGCTCTCTGATGCAGCACCAGAGGAGCACAGGAGAGGGAGCAGCACTTACAAGTTCTATTGAAAAGAGCTTGTAAGGGTTGCGATCCTTGTCTAAGAGACCAGCCACCTCTGATAGACTGCATCTGTGGCCAATAGGCAATAAGCTATAAAACGACAAAATTAAATATGACTTCTTTCTTAAGAATAGAGTGAAATTTTATCGAAGGAAAACCTTTGCTTTAATGCACAAATATGATATTTATTCTCCATTTCTCCACAACAAAAGTTTTATAATGATAATGTCTGCAGTGTTAAGTGAGATTTTATTTATAACAAATATTTTATTAATAACAAAAAAGTTGCAAAATAACTTGTTTTTACACGCTCTTTGCAATTTACACTATTTGAAATGGTGAGACTATCTTTTTAAAGGCAATCTGTCACTAGGTTATTACTACCTTATCTGAAAGCAGCATGATGTAGGGAAAGAGATCCTGATTCCAGCGATGCGTGACTTACTTTACTGGATACTGCAGTTTTGATTAAAAACTGTTTTATCTGCTGCAGATATAGCAGTTCTCTGAATACTGAGCCCTGTATAACCCCGCCCACACCACTGATTGGCAGCTTTCTGTGCACACTGTGCATCAGTGGTGAGGGGTGGGGTTATAGAGAGCTTATGAATATGAAGCACTACATGACAGCAGGTTTAATAGTCCTCTAGTGATAATCTCCTGCTGATAAAACAATGATTTTATCAAAACTACAGCAAGCAGCCCAGTAAGTGATGCATCACTGGAATCAGAGACTCTGCCTCTACATTATGCTATTCTCAGATTAGATGGCAAAAAACTGATGGTAGATTCCCTTTAAGGCAAAAAAAGCTGTGCAGTCACTGCCTTACTCTACAAGTTAGGTTCACACAAATACAAAAAAATAAAAGCATAATAAAAAGAGCTAATACACAGATTTATGTTTGATAGAAGACCAGCAGTGTTAAACCAGATAATACTGTAGTTGGTACAGTGTAAAGGATTCCTAGCTTTTATGAACGGCAGCAAGGCTTCTTAACCCTGCCCTAAGTCACCTCCAGCAGAGAACGTTCTCCAGACATCCTACCAGGAGCATTAATTAATGATTAGTTCACTACATCTGCTACTTATTATTCCACCTGTGAATAGAAAGAATCTGGAAAACATGCCCTGCTGGGGTACATTACAACTGGATTAAGAAGCACTTCTTCTGCGTGCCACCTAGGAGGACCATGTGGAATTAGTAATTAAGATATATGTGTAACGACCCCTGAGCTTTCATCTAGTAATTATAAGACTTGATTGGTTAAATCTAATTGAGGAACTTCTTAGCATTTCTACAGCCAAAAGAAGTACTATTCTATATTATTGTGAAATAGTTTTGTAATCTGCACATAAGAGTCACATTATAAAGAGACCAAGACTGCACCTGTATTCTCAAAGTAGCCACTATGCACTTAGTCAATTGAAGAAAGCTGATGGGCAGGTGCGGTCACATGGTCCTCCACGTGCAGCCATATTGTGGACAGGACAACTGTGTCGTCAGTAAGGACGGGTGTACTAACAAGTGCAGGAGGAGAACCTATCACACTTACATATTAGTATGTGCCACAAAATCATATCCACATTACATTTGTTACAATAAAGATAAAGTTGGACAATCCCTTTAAGCAGAGGTGAACACAGACAGAAGTGGGACCCTTGTGCAAGAAGAATATTTGGGTCCTATGCATAATAAAGGGGTCTCATAATGCATAATTCCACCTGCTTTGGTGGAGACATTGGCCCCCTTACCTTCTGGGCCCCTGTGCGGCCAATGGTATGTCCTTTAAGGGTCATTATTATTCTCCATAACACTAGTTATGTGAGACACTGTAAGAGTTGACTACAGTTGACTACATTTCTATCATTTTATTATATGAGCTTCTTGTATTGTTTTTAATGTGTTGTATTTACCAGGGATGACCTATGCACAGCCACCCCTATGAAACGCGGTGCTGCAGATGGATGGGTACATAAGACATGCGACTACCTCTAGTCCTGATATCAACTCTATAACTGTATTTTTTTTATATTTTGGATTGTAATTAAATTACTACACCCATTGATGCAACCAGTGTACAGGAGCCCAGTAATTTAGGAGGCCCACTTTCCTCTTAAAATCAGTTTCCTACCATCAATTGGATTCTAAGTAAGGGCAGAAGCTAATAAACCTCATAGCTCACTGTGAGGAGCTAGCCTTGTTCTAAAGACTATTGGACCAATGGACGTAGAGCGGAATCCACGGCTCTAAGGAATGCAGACTTTTTCCAGTACGGAGCACCGGCTACAAAATCTTATTGTTGTGTTCTATTAGAGATTTGCTTTCTGTGTTTTATTAGAGATTTGCTTGCTCGTCAGTTCAGCCTCAGGAATCAACGTTTCCATTCAGTGAAAGTAAGCAGAGGAAGACGTGCAGGCTGGATCTTATGGATATATAAGGCCAGACCCAAGATTGCCATCAATGAAAGCAATCATTCGATTGGTCTCCTAGTGACTAGTCCCATTGTGTGGATGGGGATAGTAGAACCAGTGGAGCTGTCACCACAGGGCATCTCACATGCAGTCCCAGCTGATGGGTTTGGCCTGAGGAAAATACCTTCACCAATGCAAATTAGTTTTGGAAGGGAGGGTGTGAACACTTCTGCCCATTCAGAGGCTGATCCAAGAGAGGGTGGACAATAAGCCACATGCTTAGTGAGGAGTTGGTGGAGTGACATTGAGGGGCGAAGATCTATTGCTAAGGTCCTGGTGCCCATATATGGATGGCCTATGGAGTTTGGAGATCAGTTGCCGTCTGGGCTGAATAAATGTGCTACGGTTGAGGGAACTGTGGTCTGGATTTGAGGAACTTTCTTACGGACTGTTGCTGCTGGATACATGTGCTTCGGTCATGTTATCTGTAGTCTGGAGGAGCGTGGACTGTGACTACAGACTATACTGGCAGGAGATACGAAATCTGTGGGCCAACCAAAAATTGGGGGACAGTGAGTATCACCTGGAACCTACACGGAGTTGTTGTAAAACCATGGAGGTAAGGAATAACGAATAGTTACAACGTTAAAAAAAAACAAGGAATAAAAAATAGTTGCATTGTTAACCTGTCTAGGTGATTATTACAACCCACAACCTCACACACTCACACTCACAATTACAGGTGGATTACAGGAGAAATAATTAGGTGCTTTATGATGGACTATGGGATAATATGGTGTTCATATACAGTTCTTACACAGGGGGGTCTCTACTTTCTGGGGTTGTTATTTGGCCACTGTATGTTGGTATTGTTTGAGTTACAGACGGTGGTACTTACATTGTGCACCCTGCTATTAGGCATTGCCCTTTATAATATTTTGCAGTGTATGGTGACAGTGGCATGGTAAAGTATTGGTACTGATGAAAATGTATGAAACTGTTGTTTGGCCCAATGCTGGAAATCGTAGCAACCATACTGCGTTAACAAGACTCACGGTCTCTGGAGATGGAAGAAAACAAGCCACCCCCTTTTTTCTTACATTTGTTAGTTGATGGTGACATATGGTGGTGAAACTATGTGGTTCCCTCCTCCTTCCAATCCTAATAACTGGGGGAAAAGGGGGATTTCCAACTAAAGCTGAAATTAGGAGTTGAGACCTTTTAGGGCCAATTAAAGACACAGAGAATGGAGCTTTTGTAAGAAACGGAGCCAGCAGGATGTATCTAATATAAATATCTAAATATAGGGGTGTAACAACAGTGGGTACAGAAGTTGTAGTCACACCCAAGTTCTGGAACTTAGGGGTGACCAAAAAGACCCCTCGGGCTGATATAGGAAGACTAATACTATTAAAGATCCATAATAGATCATGTTGGAGATTTTGCATTGGGGTCCACATTGGGGTCTAAACATATAGCACTTTTGCTTGTTTGCCCTTCCCCTTAGAGTCAGTAGTCCTTCTTACAGTGTCCCACTCATCCTACAGAGCCCCTAGCCCTTCAACTAACCGGACCCTCTCTCCCCACAGAACACATGTCACTGATATATTGGGCCTCCTTAACTTAACAGAAATATTAGTCCTGATACATTGTGCTCTATTGGCTCTGGTGCACTGGGTCTCTTCTCCCATGGAGAACATGGATTCTGGTCCTCTAAGCCAAAAAAATCATGAAAGCCGCCATCAGACTGCTGTATCAGCACTGACCAGGGATTAGTGGTAGTACACACAGCATCAAGGGAGTTGCTTTCCATTCAAAAAGTTGTCAATAGGCCCCTTTCTTATTCTGCTCATTGCCCACATATAGCTCTGGTTTTTGAGCACCTTACTGTATAGAGCATAGGCACTGCACAATATGTGTAGCTGAATGACTCTACATTATACACTGGAGAGCAGAGTGCATCATCCAACATTGCCATATTGTTATGAATAATGTGTATCACATTAATTGAGTAATTAATGAATAATTACATATCACAATTAGTTTAGAGAAAGTGGATGAATCCAATCCCTAGCCTTTACATTCACAATTCCAACTGGACTGGATAACACTAATGAACATAGAAAGTTGTGCCCCAGAAAGTTGAAGTCCAGTATATTCCAAGGAACCTCCAAATCGGAAGCCACCGAGCTCATAATATTAGGAATATTGGGTTATCGGTTTGCTTATTCCATAATACAATCCTATCTAAGAGATGAAGATTGTGGTAAAAGCACCAAGAATTAATCTGTTACACTAGTTGAGGTGGATCCTCTAAGCCCATGTTCGGGTAAGGACATGGGCCATGGGCGTCACCGGGTGTTGCAAACGGGAAACAGAGTCACTGGAGGCAAACTAAAAGTCTTAATACAATACCAAGATACAGATGTGTGTCTCGGGAGGACTTATATAGGCCTAGGAACAGCACATGGGAGCACGCCAAGCTACTTGCAAAGCCCGACGTGGAACACAACAAAATCTAACGGACCGGGGCAGGTGCGTAACATATTGATAGCGTTCAATGACTGCCATGCTTTGGCATAAGCAATGGGTACCAGGTGGGTCCCTCTTTATTTTACTGTGACACATAAGAAAAAATGAAGAAGAGCTAAAGTCTGTATCTGAATGTAAGAATTTGCTCATCCTCAACGATGGGTTGTACATGAATCATAAATAATTTACACTGTTCGGGTCATTAGATGGGTATGGTGCCACATGATATGAGAACCTCACCGCTCTTTAAAACTCACCGGTTGCCCACTGCCGCCCTTACGTTGCAATATTGTATTTTTGGACTTGCATACAAAACCATAAAGCTCGTTCATCTTTGCAATAACATAACCAGAGATCATGTCGGGTATATTGTATCATCGTGCAAAATTCAATATAAATTGCTCAACTTTGAGTCACTTGAACATAACAGGAGGACTGAAATGTGCATCCATCAAGAGCGTAATAAAGGCTTGTGCGAGCACTATTGTGTATATACAGACAGGTGCGGGGGAGAAAGCTTTTCTACGGTCTATTACATATACAAGTCTCTGCAAGGTTTCCTCTATTTACTTAAATTTGCACCTACACTCCAGAAACATTAGATTCTCAAGTAACTGGAAGAAATGTGTTTGTGCCTTGGATATGGAAATTATATTGTGAGCCCCGATGGCGGCTGACACTAATGTAAGGGCATTCTCTGTATTGCGAAGGAGTGTGGTGCAGAAATGTTCAAGGAATTTAACTGTGAAATCCCTTTTTCGAGCAAAAGAGAGCTAGCGGGTTAACTGTTTCATTCTCACTCCGTGGGTTAATTTATAATCGCATTTCACCATCACGTACGATATGAAAAGCCTTCTCCGGGTTGATGCCACTCTGCATTGAACGCATGACTTGTCTTCACATGGTATACACTGGCAGGCTCCAGAACTGTGACGCCTACAGTGACAGGGTATTCAAGCAAGTCAACCACGGTCAGGATGCTAATGAATGAAAAGTAGACACGTTTGGTCACATGCAACATGCAGGCCGGTTACAGACTCAGCGTGATATTCATTGTTTTTCACAAGTGAAACATCAAAATGGAAGAGCTGCACTGTGGATTCAGGTTTGATGCTAACAGGACATAATGTCCTATACCAGGCTTGCCATTTCCAATGGTTTTACCCATCAGTTGGCCATTTTAACCTCTAAACAAAAGATATATATTCTACATATATTGAATTCTTGACAATTTTACAATTAATTATTCATCCCATAGAACCTCCCATCCACAACATGTATATGATGTAGTGTAATAATGTTGTGCATGTGTCCTACATAGTGTATCTGGTGTATTTTATAATATAATGCACGGTGCACAATGCAGCATTCGATAATCTGAAACACGGTGTTAGGGGTATTCACTAATTATGTGGTTTTGAATGCGAGGATTTATTAATGCATGGTTTATAGTATATTGCATGATTAATGTATTAGATGGTGCATGGTGTATTATTTATGTACAGTATGGTCGGCTTGGTATGAGGATTATTAAAAAACAATTTAGGGTGCATAATGCATTATGTAATAATATTAGACATGGTGCATACTGAAAAACTATGGTGCATAGTGTAATATGTAACATTATTCATATGTAAAGCGCCATGGAATAAATGGCGCTATAATAATAAATAAAAATAATAATAATGACAAATACTGTAGTAACATGGTGCATTATGTAATGATATTACACATGGTGCATAATGTATTATTACACATAGCACAGACTGTAAAATCATTGTGCATATTGTAGTCACATGATGCACAATGTATTATGTAATATCATGGCACAAGGTGCATATTGATAAATGGCCACCCCTGATGAAGCACGTTGTGTGAAACTCACCTCAGGAGGGCTGGGCATTTTCATTCCTTATGTTTGTCAGTACTATATGTACTTGTCTATACCAGTTTTCACTTGATGTCTATCTCACCATGGTCTTCATTAATGATTATAATGCATGTTGGCTTATGTGTTAGTGGTTATTTTTTTCACGAATATTGATTATTATTGAATACTAACAAAGTATTTCATATATTTATAATTTATCGCAGTAATCAGTATATTTGCTACGTGCAGTTTGTACATTGCCTTTTCTTGTGATTATAACGTTATATGCCTTGCATACACATCTATGAGGTTTGAAGTGGTACCACCGCTCATTGTGTGAAATAATTTTTATCTTTTTATTCATATTTTTTTTCAATAACGATAGTGACTTTTTATTTTGGTCATCTTTCCTGCTTCAGTCATAGGTTTGTTGTATCTCTAGCTCATGAAATACAACATATATATGTTTTTGGACTACATTTGCCACATTTTACATTCTGTAGCAACATGGTGCATTATGTAATAATATTACACATGGTGCATACTATAATAATCTGGTGCATATGGTTGTATATGCAGCATAGTGTAGTAAAATGGTGCATTGTGTAATATTATGGCACATGGTGCATATTGGAGTCACATGGTGCTTGCATAGTGTATGATGTAACATTATGGCACATGGTGCATAGTTTAAAAACATGGCGCATTAAGTTATATTATGGCACATGGTGCATACTGTAATAACCTGGTGCATAGTGCACGTATTGATAATGTTGTACATGGTGCATTATTCATAACTTATTAGATTTTGCATGGGAGTTTATGTAATGACTGGGTAGATGTTACATTATATAATAATATTGTGCATAGTGGATTTATCATTAACGTGGCACAAGGTACATTATGTCATAAGGTAGTATCTGATGTAATACATAATAATAAGTTGCATATTGCATTTACTATTATTGTACACCATGGTGCAATGTGTTATAGTATGGGGTGCACTATGTAATAACATGTTGCATAGTGCATTAAATATTAAAGTGGCAAGGTGCACACTATGTCATAAGGTAGTAGATGATGTAATATATAATAATAAGTTGCATAGTGCATTTACTATTATTGTACATCTTGGTGCAATGTGTTATAGTACAGGGTGCATAATGTAATAACGTGCTGCACAGTGCATTAAATATTAATGTGGCACGTGGTACACTATGTCATAAGGTTGTAGATGATGTAATACATAATAATAAGTTGCATAGTGCATTTACTATTATTGTACACCATGGTGCAATGTGTTATAGTAGAGAGTGCATAATGTAATAATGTGCTGCACAGTGCATTAAATATTAATGTGGCACGTGGTATACTATGTCCTAACATGGTAGATGGTGCATTAGGTAACAATGTGGGCTGCATGTCGAGTGATGTAATAACGTAGTGGATGGTGCACTGTGCATTAAGTAATAATGTGGTTCTAAGCACATTTATTATTAATGTGGCAGAGTGAGATATATAATAATGCGGTGTACTATTTGTAACATACTACATATGGCATGGTCCCCCATGTAATAAAATAAGGTGTATTTTTTTAATAATGTGGGTTGCATGGTGCATTATAATAATGTGGCAGTGCATTATGTAGCAGATGGTGCATTATACATTAATGTGGTGTATATTTTGTGTATCAGGTAATAACAGCAGTTCTTGCATTATATAATAACGTGGTATTTGGTGCAAAATGTATTAGTAGTGCATTGTGTATTATGTATTAACGTAGGAGGTGGTGCGTTGTATAACACTATAGTGCATGTTGTATTACGTAATAACGTACTAGACGGTGCACTATATGATACCGTAGGAGATGCTCCACGGCGTATTATGTGGTGGATGGTGCAGCGTGCGTTTTTTTAACAATGAGGTTTATTACATATTAATATTATGAAGCGCGATGGTTTATTATTTAACAATGATGTGTGTGATGTATAATACATCAATCAGTTGTTTGAAACCAAAAACTAAAAAGTCAGATAGGATTCCTCTGTATGAGCTAGTATCACTGACAAGCCCACTACTCTTTATTTACTACAATGTGCTAGTAATTAATTCTAAGACATATAATAAAAAGTTAATATGGTAAATTATAATAAAAAAAATAAATAAAATTGCAACAACCAAAACCATAAAAAAAATGCTAATGAATTTCACATACGGAGCTAGAAGGCTTTAATGGAGTATTTATGGTGACTACATCTCTGTCTTGGGGCTCAAAGTAAGCAAAGAAATTTGACAACAATTTTCCGCATAGATGTGAACATCAAAGACTTTCAACAAAGAGAGAGAAAGGGAAAAAGAAGAAGATGGCTTCATACACATAAAAGCATTTTTCTTTGCACTGTTCCTCATCTCCTGACATTTGTAGAATAATGAGGAAGCTCTTTAGATATCCAACTTCTCACTAAAATATTTCATCTTTTTCTTTTGCTTCTATTTTTACCCATGTGATGGAGCAGAGAAAAAAAAAGAAATCTATTGGCACTATATGCATTTAGAAAAACCTGTTCTCCCGATACGTAGTATATGGGGAGGCACAGTATATAAGATGAAATGAAGCCCCTATGAGAGGAGAAACAATGAGGAGTGAATGAGAATGTGGATGGGACGGGTCGTCTTTTGTGTGGCCATCACAAAGGGAGGATGGGGAGACGTTAGTCAAGGTTCACACCCATTTGACTTTAACGTTAAAAAACAATTCAGCACTTGAATTCATAATCATGGTTACTGTATGGTCCAGGGAACATTTGACAGATGACAATACATTATGCAAAGTAAGTACTCCCCACCCACTAGGTAAACAGCACATAAAGATACATCTCTAACAAGATAGTTCTAACAGAAATGGTGGAAACCAAGACAGGTCTTTCACTATTCTTCTATATGCAAGTGACGCCAAAGCAGAATATATCATTTAGTCAAATATAATACAAACGACTTGCATAATACAGAATACATTACAGGGTGTAACAAAAGAAAAGGCAGCATATGTTGAACAGACCAGTAGTCCGAGGGTTACTGACTGTTGGCCTTTCTGTTAACAAAGGCCACTCCACCATATGCTGGCCAGCAGAGTATGAAGAGGAAACTTCTGCCTTTCTTGCGTCCTCACAACGCATATTTAAAGAAGGAGACAGATGCCCTACACATGAGATAGTAATTGTGGTTTTAGAAATCTTAATAAAAAAGATTTGGGTTATTAAATAAATAAAGATGGGGCAATCTTCATGTAGCACCTTCAAACCTTACTCTTCAGTGTTCAGTATTATTGCCCATCTGGAGTAGCACCTTCAAACCTTACTCTTCTATGATCAATATTATCTCCCTTCTGGAGTACCTCCTTCAAACCTTATTCTTCTATGATCAATATTATTTCCCATCCAGAGTAGCACCTTCATACCTTACTCTTCTGTGCTCAAAATTATTGCCCATCGGGAGAAGCACTTTCAAACCTTACTCTTCTATGCCCAATAGTATTGCCCATCGGGAGAAGCACCTTCATACCTTACTCTTCTATGCGCAATATTATTGCCCATCTGGAGGAGCATAGTCAAACCTTACTCTTCTATGCCCAATATTATTGCCCATCAGGAGAAGCACCTTCAAACCTTACTCTTCTATGCTCAATATTATTGCCCATCGGGAGCAGCACCTTCAAACCTTACTCTTCTATGCTCAATATTATTGTCCATTTGGAGTAGCACCTTCAAAACTTACTCTTCTATGCTCAATATTATTGCCCATTTGGAGTAGCACCTTCAAAACTTACTCTTCTATGCTCAATATTATTGCCCATTTGGAGTAGCACCTTCAAAACTTACTCTTCTATGCTCAATATTATTGCCCATTTGGAGTAGCACCTTCAAAACTTACTCTTCTATGCTCAATATTATTGCCCATTTGGAGTAGCACCTTCAAAACTTACTCTTCTATGCTCAATATTATTGCCCATTTGGAGTAGCACCTTCAAAACTTACTCTTCTATGCTCAATATTATTGCCCATTTGGAGTAGCACCTTCAAAACTTACTCTTCTATGCTCAATATTATTGCTCATTTGGAGTAGCACCTTCAAACCTTACTCTTCTATGCTCACTATTATTGCCCATCAGGAGAAGCACCTTCAAACCTTACTCTTCTATGCCCTATATTATTGCCCATCAGGAGAAGCACCTTCAAACCTTACTCTTCTATGCCCTATATTATTGCCCATCAGGAGAAGCACCTTCAAACCTTACTCTTCTATGCCCAATATTATTGCCCATCCGGAGTAGCACCTTCAAACCTTACTCTTCTATGCCCAATATTATTGCCCGTCCGGAGTAGCACCTTCAAACCTTACTCTTCGATGCCCAATATTATTGCCCATCAGGAGAAGCACCTTCAAACCTTACTCTTCGATGCCCAATATTATTGCCCATCAGGAGAAGCACCTTCAAACCTTACTCTTCTTTGCTCAATATTATTGCCCATCTAGGATGGGACAAAAAGAAGATTGCCAAAAATTGCTTATCATGTTTTACTTTAATGATGTTTATGTTTCACTTCATGACTGTAAAATACTTTTCATGACCTTAACATTCAAAAAAAGTCAAGCAACCAATTTTAGACATCTCGTTGATAATTTAATCCAAAGATTTTTTTTTAAAATTAATTCAATAAAATAAAATGTATACACCCAATAACTTTGTATATAATTCTTAGTGAAACAATAATTTGATGACAGCAGTAAATATTAATGGAAACCATTTTAAGGGAGTGATTAGTAATAAGCTGGGCTGCAGCCACATTGATAGTGCACGGGTGCATGGTATTGACTGTCAGAATGCATTGTGAAGATATGGCAGCAGAACAAAGGGTTTGCAGCATGGACCTGGAAGCTTTCTTAAAAAAAAAATAGAGTGGTAATAGGATTAACAGGTGCAGCCTTCTTTGGCAATTTGAGCAATAGCATTTTTTATTATTTTTTTTTTATGTTACACAATCGGTAAAAACACCTACATGGGGTGTCTATTTTTTTTTTTTTTTTTTAGCCAGTTATGAGTTTTTAACCCATATTCATCCTTGGCTGGTAATAAACTGATGAAAGAGCAGCAGGGGGTTACAGAGGTGGCAAGTCAGGTGAGAAAATGTGCATCCCACGTAGCCAATGTTGCATCACTAAGCGGTGCTGATCACCCAGGCAAGTTGCACAGGCATTTTTCTAATCACCTTTAATGGGCGCAGTGACAAGTACCATGTGTGCTGCTCCGAGCTGGTGTTTACCAGTCCCTCCCAGAGCTTGTTTATAGCGTCCTAAAATACCATAACAATAGGGAGAATAAAGGCTGATGGAATAAAACTAATCACGTCTGCTAATAAAAATGGTAATTAAAATGCAACATGCTTCCTGGGTTTGTTTACTAGAGAACATTACTCCATAAAGAAAAGTGGTGATAAATTATCCCATTTAGATTTTAATATTAAGTATAATATAGAAAAAAAAAATAATGTAGTGATTTTGATTTACAATCAGCTAATCAGAAATGTGATCCTTCCGTCAGTGTAGTTACTGTTCTACAGTTTTTAAAAAAAAAAAAAAAATCGACTTAATTTTGAGAATTTTATTAGATCATTAATTCTTCATCTATATGCAGTTGTCTTAATCATTTTGAGATATAAATGTATTTATTTTTAATGTTTTTTTTTTTCTCTGAATAATATTATGTTTTCATTGTTTAAATAACACTTTCTGTCACCACTACCATAAATTCAGTCCAATTTATGTAGTATGTACTTTCCAGATTATTAAACACACCATTACTCATTATAAAATCAATATTGATTTAACCAATATGCCCCCAAGAGATATATCTAAAAGGTCACATACAAGAACTCAGATATTTTTTTCTGCTTCCAGTATAATTATGTATATTATTAATTGGAGCTGTCACAAGAAGTTTTGAGTTGCATTATTTTTTATTTTTTTTTACATTTTTGAGTAAAATTCCCAGCTTGTTTTACGAAGAAGGGACGGCGATTTTTTTTAAAGCTCAGATAAAAAAAAAAAAAACTAAAGTATAAATATTTCATTCATGATGGACTGTACCGTAGAACTTATCAGAATAAAAAAGTTTAACAAATTGTGACTGGGTGCTGTGGTCATGAGTCTATACATTTGGATGAAGAATAAAAAATTCAATCATCTGACTTCTAGAATTTTGTAGTTATATATTGAAAAATAAATAAATAAAAAATCACTATAATACAATGAGATATCCGTGTGGAAAAAAACAAATAATAATAATAATAATAATAATGATATATATATATATATATATAGATATAGATATAGATATATATTGAAAAATAGATAAATAATATATATATCTATATAAAAATATATAAATACATACAAATATATATCTATATTTATATATATATATATATTTGTGTATATATATATGTGTATATATATGTATATATACACATATGTATATATGTGTGTGTATATATATTTATATATATCTATATATATATAATATATTCACAATCCCCACCAAAGAATAAAGATACATCTGGCACAAAATAATATTATATAATTGATAATACTGTTGCATGCCACAGGTAAGGCTTGAATCATTTTTAATTAGCACATATACAGTACAATAATTACTTATTATAGAATATTATAGAATTGCCCCCAATAAATAATATATTTCAAATAAAATGGTCAATGTACTTCACGCATAACTTTAATTCAATTGTGAAATAATGTAAAAGATAATTATCATTTCTAGATTTCTTCAAAGGAGCCTTCCACATTAACCCTTGTCTTTTTGAATGCAATATATACATCAATGACACCAAACCGCCTGATTTACTAGATATTGACTTAAAAAAAGTATTATCCCCTCTGAAGCGGCAAAACATATTTTGAAAAGTTTAGTGATACTAACCAGTAAGTCTGAATTTGTAAAATCCTAATTTCTATAAAATGTGATCTGTATTCAACTTCCCATTCAGTGACATACATAGCTGCATGGCTGTAGAAATCATATCCGTAATACTAGTGTAATCATTTTACCTGGTAAGTGCTGGTGGCATCTGTATTGCTGTCAGTGCCCAAGGCAGAGAGCTTCTCCTTGAGTTTGTGGTGGGACTGGTGACGCAGGCAATAGATGACCCCAGAACCAGAAAGAACCCCGATAATACAGGCAATGGAGATCAGAGTCAGGATAATAAACTTAGTTGAATCTTCTTCTTCCAAACGATGAGGCAAAAGCTTGAGTTTGCTTTTCTGTGGGAAAGGAGAAGACAACAACAACAAAAAAAAGTCACAAAGAATCCAAACTGAAAAATAGTAATCCTCCAAAATATACAGTAATTAACCATAAACTAATAATAGGGTAATGATCACATTGCTTAGAAAGCTCAGTATGGAGAATTAAGAAACACAAGGAATCATTACTTGACATATAAGCTTCTGACTTATCACAAAGTTCTAGATCTGGAAGGAAAACATGAAGTAAACTTGTACCTGATGAGAGGAGGCACTGAGAGGTAACACCAATCCATGGGTTAGAGTAGAGCACACATCAACGCATAATCCCTGGACTGCACTCTCCTTGCATCCATGCGGAAAGTTGTCCAATAATTCCCCCTCATTAGCTTCATTATAAAGGTGTATTAGCAACAATTAAAAACCCAACAGGAAAAAAAATGAGAAAAGCCTGGGCAGGCAGATTGCTGCAGGGCGCTGTGGGCACCCTTCCCTGCTCACAATTAGCAGAGAAATGAATTGGGGAGCAGTGCTGCCTGCTACAAGATGAGGACAATTAGCAAACTCTTTCCAGCACCTCATTTCGCGTGCTAACAAAATGGATTTTTCCCCATGAATGCCTGCTTGGCCTGTTCATTATCTCTTGTCTATTAGTAATTTTCTGCTCCGTATTCAGCTGGCCAGCTCTTAATGTCCTCCTGTCTTGCAGTGTACACAGTGCCTCTTATGTTAGGCCCGGTCCATTTTTATCTTGGCACCATAAAGGACACCGAAGCAATTATCGCCAGTCTTGACTGTAAAAGCTTGTCATTAATTAGCCGCTTGCCTTCAGTGCAGTGGATTAGCTATTGCATAGGCTGAGTTAATGGAAATGGACATTCAATAAGACTCCCAAGCTCTTCTCGCCTGGTTTCAGAGGAGGAGGATTGTTAGGTTTGGCAGCCCCAGGAGGTGGATAGAAAAAGAGAAGGAAGGAGGAGGGGAGGGGAGCGATTGAAAACCCCTCTAAGCTGAGCAGAATGGATCTGAGATGCATGTGTGGCTGAGAATACAGCTCATTGTCAGAGGCTCGAACAAGTCTTCGAAAGCCCCACCCTGTGGTTCGATCCTCCCATCTACCCCCCCAACGCAAAGCTACAGCCATGGGTGTGTACCCCCTAAAACACAGCCAGCCCTTTCGTACGATACCAAAATTTTAACAAGTCACCGAAAAGACGGGGATCCCTTTAGCTCAAGAAGTGATCCACCCCTTCCTCACTATTGTCTACCTAAACCTCATGCCATATCTGCTGTAAAAAAAAAGAGAAATATTTAACGGGTTAACTGAGAATTTAAGATACTGTGTGAGGCTTCTGCCAAAGTCAACGTCACTGTGAGCAACCACATGAAGGAAGCGCCAAGAAGATAACTTTTCCAGGCTCCAGGCACATCGCTTACAACGTTTTCGAATGCCACTCGACAGTGAATTCCCATATTCACAAAGATTTATATCAGATTTTATAGTCTACAAGATAATTATTGGCTACATTACATCGATTTATACCGGCATCTCTGACCTGTTCACTGTAGCATAACTGGGACCGAGAGTATTACGATACATAACAGGCAGACGGAAGATTCAAACCTCCAGAACGGCAAGAGACTCGACCATACTCGATATAAAGAGCTTGAGATTGACACAAGCTTAGAAGACAAACACAACCATATGCCATCGAACCTTGCAAAGATTTCCCTTTCTTTTAATTGCCTTGGCCAGAGTCTGCCCACGGTAACAGATCTAGTCACTGCTTACATTGAGTGAGCTGACACAACCACACACTCATACACACCAACAATAGTTACTCTACGTGATATATGCTTCCTTGGATTTACTCCATAAATCTTGACTTGTCTGAATTACACTTTTTTTCCCTTTCTGGCTAAAAATGTGCACACCTACACATCGCTGTCGACCATCTCCTCTCCCTGCCAAGAGGAGTCATTGAAGTGTTACACATCTACCCAGCGATCTATTCATACTCTCAATCAGGGGGCGTGGGTGCATTGTGGTTATATTGGGAATAAAAGAGAATAATTGGCAATTCTTTAAAAAAACAAAAAAGAGTAGAATTGCATTCTGATATAACCCGTTCAGTGCTGTAAATGCTATATTCCTTATGGATAAACCGGTTTCCAAGACATTTTAGACGTCAAAAGAGGTAAATGGCAATAGGGTATAAAAAAAACAAAAAACACATTTGACGAAAAATATGTATATTTTGGAAATGTGTTACACAATATCGAATTCAAATTTACCTTATAATTGGATAATAATGATAATCTATGCACAATATACATTCAAACATTCAAAACACTGCCTGAAATATGGAATTAAGGTTGAGTCTGATTTAAACAAATTCAATACTAAATTTTGGACCCTGGAAAATCAGTAATTCAAAGTTTTAAAAATACAAAACACAACTTTAAAAAAAATCTATGTACAGTCATTTAGAGTATTGGTCTTTGGTCGCAATTTTTTTCGTTTTAATTTTTTTTTTTACAAATATAAAAAACAAATTTAGACAATTGTTTGTGGACAGATTGGAGAGAAATAAGTAGAGTTGGTGGGAAATGATTTGCAGGATCCAGTCCATCAGCCACGTCAGTAATCTGTTCTTGCTGGGTGGGAGCCTTAAGAAGCGCCTCCCACCTCCCGGCATCTGCTGCTCTTCTCTTGATTTGCTGCCCTGGTGCAATGGATCATATATACATCACAACGCAACATTGATATTGTGCCAGGTTGGCTAATCAAAACAAGAACTGGGAATACCGTCAGGTATGAGGTGGTTCTCAGGGCTCCTGTCCAGCGGCCTCAGATTAATGAAGTAGTCAATGGACCAGATCCTACTTATTGATTCGCACCAACTCTAGAAATAAGGAATTGATGACTAGCAACAATATACGACCATATACAATCACATCCCATACAATCAAACCAGATACAATCGTAATCACTGAGATGACCCAAAGTGAAGACAGAACATTTTGGGTCAACATCACGCAGGAGTCGAAACAAACTTGACAGCAAGTAATAATATTAATGGTGGTAATAAAAAAATAATAATAATACTATACTGCTTAAAAAAATAAACTTAGCACAAAAATATCTGAAAAGACATGGTTGCCTCCATATTTCATGGTCAGTAAATAAAACACCCATCCGGCATAGTCCAGTATGTCTCCAGCCAAGCCCAAAGTGACTCAGGCGTGGCACCGGGATATTCAGTAACATTGCAAATCCTGAACCTAAAAGTTCACATGAAGCATGCTCATGTAGCAAATAGTGTTGAGCGAATTTGTTCGGCATTTCAAATTCGGGTTCGTGTTCGGGGTTCCAGCTTGTTCGCACCAAAAAATCGGCTCCGCCCACGAACATCCCTGATTTGCCACGCTGTCATGCAGATGTTATCTGCGTGACAGCGTGGCAAATCAGGGATGTTGGTGGGCAGAGCCGATTTTTTTGGTGCGAACAAGCTGGAACCCCGAACACGAACCCGAATTTGAAATGCCGAACAAATTCGCTCAACACTAGTAGTAAAGCCAAAAGTGACGGGTGCGGCAAGAAACGCTCTTTGCACAGGCGTACACTCATTTACTTTGTATGAGAGTCGCTGTGCTGCACAAATAGTATAGGAGCAGCGGTGCAATATCTACACAGAGTAGCGTTGTCAAAATGGTGAGAGCTACATCAGTGCACAGTAAAAATTCATATTAAAATATTTCTATACACCTGCTAATTTTGCCATTTCACAATATACAGATGTAGCAGCCACCAACACGGTGGACGGCATGGCACATTAATAGCATTTCCAAGCCAATCTACGCTTTTTGCCTACCGCAACCATCATTTTACATCTCTATATATATTTAAGTAACGTTGGAGATGCATCAGCTATTTTATCTTAACTTAGTGAGTTATTGTAGTTCCCACACAATCCTGCTCCAAAAATAAAAAAAAGTAACTAATAGGTAAAATAGAAATAAAAACACCTCCGAGATAGTAGAGAAAACACATCAGAAACCTCCAAACAACAAGGAATATATATATGTATATATATATATATATATATATAATATATATATATCCACTGACTTAAGGAATTAAGCCCCTATAGAGTTGTTTGACTCCACAGAACCTTTGCCCCAGCAAACTGAAGTCAGAGTTCACTTATCCGTCTCGCGAGTTCTGCTGGGAGGGAACAAAATGCTGGGGTGAAAGGTTACAATCTGCATTTAAATAGACAAGATTTTAGGGTTTTTTTTTATAAGAATTTTATTTCTTTTACTACAGCCCAAGACCATGCGTGACAGGTCCGGTCATAGAAGAGCCAGTGATCCCATGCACATCTACTGTAACCGTTACCCTGCTGGAGGTCACTCATTTGCTGTAGCTTTCCATGCATTGTTAATTCTCTCTTTGGATGCAAAGTGTTACATTTACTTTCTACAAGAAATTCCCAAGGACACATTACAAAGCACATTTCCAGTAGGAACTGACACTTTGTTACCACTTGATCCATATATTGATATTATACCTATTTATATACTTTTTCTATAGTTTTACATGGGACATTATATTTTCATAATTAATAAGATCAGACTTCCAACCGAGTTTGGTTTATCTACAGAGCTGAATCTATTCTTTCTGACATCACCCCGCTCCTAATAGGTTTTAGCAGGACCACCTGCTGTTTAATATAATCTCCTTTTCTGTGTTCTCTATCTGGAAACAAAATATAATGACTAGAAAGACGAGTTCTATGTGATGTACGATCATGTAACAGTATGATTGCTCAAACAGAAAAAAACACATACGAGCCCGCTGTGCCAAACTCACGCTGATGGGGATCATGCTGGAACTTGTTGTGAAGCAACAGTTGACGAGTCATAACCTGCCTAATCGTTATAACCGTATAGTCGTATTTTTATTTCATTTTATTTTATTTTTTTACAATGCTGCCCTGTACCCAGAATAAATGACCTGATAACATCCAGCAACAAAAGCCACTCATGTTATATACAGTGAAACCACCATATTATGCATATTGGACCTTTTTAATGCAATTGGACCTCAGAGGTTTTACTGCATATCTACTAAATATACATCATATATAAAAAGGATGCAGCTACATGACTATTGTATACAGCGCTGATCTATCTATTCCCATTCATATGAAGTATGGGATATAGATTTACAGGGGCAGATATTTTCTATTCATCTGAATGTTGGAGGGGGAAAAGTGAGGTCTCTAATAATATTAATATATATCTACAGCACTTATCTACCTATTCAATGTGTATCTAATTTCTATATTCTACTAATTCATATCTATATTTATATGTATCTACTCTATTCATAAAGTATTTCATTCAATACATTTCTTTCAATCTATGTATCTCTTCAATTTCTCTTATATAAAATTCTATCTATCTATCTGCATCTGTCTATCTATATATCATCAAGTATCAAATCTCCCATCCATCTATACAATTTCTATCTTTTATTAATTCATATCTATCTATCTATCTATCTATCATCTATCTATCTATCTATCTATCTATCTATCTATCTATCCATCCATCTAAAAATGGGTGAAAAGCCCCTAGGGTTACCCCAAAACCCCTTGTACACAAATCCAAAAAATGGGGTCATGACTCGAAAGTCAGATGGTGAGAAAACGGATTTCAATCAGCATATGCAACGTTTCGGCTCAAAATAGCATAGCCTTTCTCAAGCATTTCTATCATATCTATTATAATTATCTATCTATCTGTCTATTATCTATCTGTCTATTATGTATCTATCTCTGTTATCTATCTATCTATCTATCTATCTATCTATTATCTATCTATCTATCTATCTCTCTATCCATCTATCTATGATCTATTTATCTCTCTCTCTCTCTCTATCTATCCACTGGCGGACACAGACAGGAAAGGCCCTTGTGCAATAACAATATATGGGCCATTTGCAGTCCAAGAGCTCCTAAAAATGTAAAATTGCACCTGCTGTGGAGGTAGAAATGGGCCCTCTTACCTCTTGGGCCCCTGTGCAGCCGTACAGGTTGCACCAATGATATGTCAGCCTCTGTATCTATCTATCACAACTCTATATATCATCCACCTTCCTGCCTGGTGAGGTTTTACCATTCACAGACATTCACCTGCTCATGTGTTGCCTGTGCTGTTAATGTTGTGATAACTATGAGGCACACATCATCTTTTTCTCTGAATCCCTCCTGTCAGTTCGGTGACTTCCTCCATGGATCGTGCAATCAGGACTGTGCTGGGGAGAAGCCTGGGTTAATTAGAGGCATCCTGTCAGGAATCAACTCAAATTGTGAGAGGGCTGTTTAAATATTAATGAACATGACATTTACAGTCAGATGTTTTCTCAAAGTAGAAGAGAAGACTTCTCCTCAGTGCTGGGTCAGCTCCTTCTGGAGCTCAGCGCGGGGTCGTCTGCAGCATCTTCCATCTATATCAGTAGTGTCAATGAACTAGAATGATAACTGTACCATACCCCATGTACATTCAGCAGTAAAGACCCCAAATTTAGTTTATCAGAAGGAAAAAGGTCTCAAAAGCGGATTCCTTTACGTTTCACAGTTATCTCTACCTATCTCACTACTCTATCTATCTATCTATCTATCGACCTATCTACCGTATCTATCTACCGTATCTATCTACCTATCTATTTATCTATTATCTATCTACCGTATCTATCTATACTCATACACTGTAGCTTCTCAAATTCAGGGTACCAATTTCAATACATGAGCCATGAAGTAGATAGATCAGATGCTACAGGTTAAAATAAAGAATTGTCATACATTTTAAAAATTTTCATACAAAGTTAATTTATCAAAAAAAAAAAATATATAATATATATATATATATATATATATATATATATATATATATATATATTTATATATATCAAGTTGAGTTTTGGCCTCCTCCAGGCTAAGCCCCTTCCCCTGTTCATTACTAGGCTTGCCCCATGTATTAATGACATCATGCCTAATAAATCTCACCCAGCATTACCCATATGGCAGATAGCAGGTGAGGTGTCAGAGTCCTGCTCTGGGGCTTACTATTCTCCATCCCTATTAGCAGAAGGAGCAGGAGGAAGGGTGAGGCTGTGTACCCCGGGTGTGAAGATCCTTTGTGCTGAGGGAGGCATTGTTCCTCTGTGCAGAACAAATTGTACTTGCAAATCCACTATTCACAGCCCCCCTCCAAACTCGGGATATTAGGGATTGGGAGAGGAGGGGGATACTTGTGGTGTTTGAAAAATGCACAACTCTTTGGGTGTGTATATATATATATTAAATTGTGAAACCATTGAATGATATAGATACTATGCAAAATGCAATTGACATATGGTGGTGTATATGGAGTGAAATTTTAGAAATGCCTAATTATACATTGTACATAAACACACACAGCTATATACATTTCCATATATACACTTACACTATAAATATATACATATACTCTACATATAGATACATATAGACATATAATGGAACTGATGTTTTATTAACTATTTTTGCTTAGCATCTGAGTGATTGGACAAATACTATAATATATATGATATACTATGGCTGATCGGATATTATAGCATATATATGTATCATAGTATATCATATATGTGTATATATATATACATATGTGTATACATATGTATACATATGTGTATACATATGTATACACATGTATGTATACATATGTATACACATATATGATATACTATAATGTATGTATACACTGTATATATATATATATATATATATATATATATATATATATATATATACACTATATATATATATATAGATATTTATATACTATATTATCTGATCAGTCACTCATAGTATATCATATATATCATAATATATCATATCATAGTACCTGACTAGGCCAAGTTAATATATAGTAGAACATCAGTTCATAATCAATTCAACAATCCAATACTGTTCTTGCCTGAAAACACTTCCTAGAACTATTTTTTACACCTTCTTGTGCAGAAATATTTAGTAATAATTTTCCAGAGTGGCGTATAGATGATTCCTCGCTTCAGAATCCCATGGATTATCAATCCCAATCCAAACCGTATAATCCAGTGGAGCATGATATGCAGATGAGTTTGCTTTGGCTGCACTCTATATGTATCCCGTTACATGTGGATCTATACTTTACATGTGCTGATATACAATATCCACTGGTTGCAGGCACCACCACAGCTTATTGTACCTAGGCCCCACAATGTAGTCATATTTTCACATAACTGTGATCTCTTACATAACACTAATTTACTCCCAAACCATCACCGCTGTAGTATTTTCAGATTCAGATAAAAATATTTGGAGACATTTTACATAAAAGTATAAAAATGTGCAAAGTATACAAATGCAAAAAAAAATTAAGAAAACATTTTCCAAACTGAAAATTGGTATTTGATATAAACTACAGATTTATAGCTATTATTTTTTTAATTTTGATATAGCAGTAATTTTTTTAAAAATATTTTAACATGTTATCTGCCATAATGTTAAACTATATTATTATATTACATGAATAATATCAGTTCAAATATGGAAAATGTTACTGTATGTTATATAGAATTTTAAAAAATATATATTTATAAATTCTATATTAATATCTAGTTAATAAAGCACAGGCCTGAATCTCATACAAAATGAATGAATTTACCTACATCATTTCTACAAATAATTTCTATATTTATTACATGGCGTTTGCCAGAGTAAAAATACAGAAATGATAAGAAATTAATTTTAACCATTTTTTTTTTAAAATTATTAAATTACTTCTAGAAATATTTAGGAGCCTCGATATCACAGTTATGACTCTCTAAAAGGAGCGTAAGGGCAAGATCAGAGGCGAAACCTGAACACACTGAAGTCTGAGCCCAAATAAGAAAGCATAAAATATTAATGAGTATTTTAATTAAACCTCTTTAATGCAGACTTTAGACTTCCAGACTGTATTACTGAGAGTAAAGACCCAAAAGCTCCCCATCCCCCATCTGATCCCTCTACCATACCATACAATGCTAAAGCTGGATTAACCCTATAGTGGACTAGAACATCTTAAAGGGAATTTATCATAAAAATAATGAAAATTTAAACTAAAAAAAAAAATAAAAATTATTTTTTTGTTTAAAATTATATACAAAAAAAATAACAGTTCTACTATAAGAATAATTAGGAATCAAATGTAACATTTCAAAAAATGAAATGTAATAGTTCAGGGCATAAAGAAAAAAAAATATCGCTCAGTTACCAGAGTTGATGCAGAATTATGGCAGTCGTAAAACTTGTGTTATTTACCTGATCCCACTGAAGTGATACTAAAGTAGGAGTAAAAGTCCCCTTCAGGCAGAAAAGCTGGAGATGTTTGCGAAACAAAAAAAAAAAGAAGAACAAAAAAAGAAAAAAAAAACAAAAAAGAAAGCGGGGGAAATGGACTAAATCCTTCGTCTGTTTGAAACTTCTGGAGACACTCTCCACTTGAGCCAAGGAGAGTAAGCAACAACAAAAAAAGAAAGAGAGAAAGAGGGGGTGTAAGAAGGAGTTAGACAAAAGAAACTCACAAGGCAGATCCGGTAAAAGCTGGCATACCGCAGCTGTTGTCCAGGGGGTCTCAAAGTGATGATCCCTTAATGGGAGATTGTGAGGATAGCCGTTAGGAGCAGCAGCGTAGAGGCGGCAGGTGCCTTCAGCACCATGGAGACGTCCTCTCTCAGCGCCAGACCTGGCCCAGGTGATAGGAACCGCTTACTATTTAATCTGTAACCTCTTCTCATTGTCATGGCTGGTGACAGAAAAGTGCAGGCAGGGCTGAGACCGGTCCTTATATCCGAGCCCCCCGTCTCCAGCACATGGCCTATCCACTCGTTGCTATGGCAATGCCTCCACATGTTGCTGACAGCAATTGGCTGTGGAGGCCCTTGCTGTTAATAGACCCTAGCCAGAGTGGAGATGTGAATGGGCTTGTGCTTTGTCACTCATTTGTAAAGCTGTGCGTGGCTATTCTTTTTTTTTTTTTTCTTCTTCTTCCCTCCTTTCATTCTTTTTATTTAGCATTTTGAACCAGTGTGCAAGATGGCAATTTAGGAATTGAATGTAATAGACAACTGGAGGGAAAATAGCCCCGTCCTCCTCCTCCTACTCTTCCACCCCCTTAAGAAACCTTTAAGGCTGATGTTAAGCTCTCTGCAAGGCCATGAAATTTTTTGCATGAGAATCACTAACACGCTCATTACTAAATGACTCAGGTAAGGTCTTATTCTTCTAAGATTTTTGAGGACGTTTCCCATTTACAAAAAAATAAAAAAAATAAAAACATTAAAAGGGGTTGTCAGGGACTTTACCATTGCTGGCTTATTCTTAGGATACGTCATTAATGTCTGATCAGTAGGAGTTCGAAACACGACACCCCCACCGATTAGCCGTTCTGGTGTCGGCGGCGGCCAGAACTGCTCAGTAACGGAGTTGCACCACGAAATAATAGTCACGGCCAGGTACTGCACATCCACCCCCATCAATTTGAATAGATGGCGGATGTGCAGTACCCAGCCACGGCCATTATACAGTCATGGAGCTATGAGGCTCCGCAGCTAATCAGTTCAGCCCACTGCCGACACCAAAACAGCTGATCGGCGGGGGTGCCGGGTGTCGAACCCCTATCGATCAGATATTGATGACCTATCCTAAGGATAGGCCATCAATATTAAAGCTAGTTTAGATTATACTTGCATCGCTGTTTTAGATATAGGTGCGTTTATCCTTATTTTTCTGTAAATTTTGTTAATTAAGAAATCTCATCAAAATGTGTATATCGTAATCCCATCTAACTTATATACGTTAGTGGATTTAAATACTTACTGATCGCCCTCTTCTCGTTTCCAGCGACTCTCCAATCTTCTTATGGCCCACATGACCTGAAAGCAGACTAACTGGCTCACACAGGAGTTTATCTGTGAACCAGAATTCTCTTTCTTATAGTAAATCTATGGAGTCTATAGGATTCCACTGATGGAAGTAGCACCGCCCCACACAATGGTCCCTGTGTGAGCTGGCAAAGGAGAGGTAAAGTCATGGGGGACTGGAACAACTCCCAAGCCAGAGATGATGGGATTCGGTAAGTATTTTAATGCATGCACACATCATGAAATAAGTAAATAAGAGGAATTACAAAATATAAATTTTAAGGAGCCTTCTCCTTTAAAGAGTAACCGTGTTTTTAATTTTTATTTCAAAACTCAATAGTACACATGAAAATAGGAAACTTTATAATATATCTTATCAGAGAAATCTGCTTCTTTCTCCTCCTGGACTGATCTTTAACTCTCAATTCATGAGTAATATCTGTATTCAGTGAACACAGATTTTCCCATTAGTGAGATAGGAGATGGCAGCTGGAGCTTTTAAATTTCTTTGGAGATGGAAGGAGCTAGAGGCCGACACAGACATTCTGCTGCAAGTTTTCATGAAAGGACAGTTAAAGTGTAACTGTCGTTTCAGGAGAACTTGCCTCTAGCATCTTTCTTCACTTCACCCTACCTCTCCATAGAATCTTAGGAGCACCAGCTGTTATCTCCTATCTTAGTAATGGAAAATCTGTGTTCATTGAAGACTAATTTTACTACTAAACACAAAGTTTGCAGAGTGAAAGATCAGTTCAGAGAAAAGAAAAGCAGATTTATCTCATAAGATATCTAAAAAAGTTTATTTTCATATGTACATTTTATGAAAAGAAAAAAGAATTGTAAACAACGGTTAATCTTTAAAAGGAATCTGTCAGCAGGTATTTGCTATGTAATCTGACAGCAGCATGACGTATGGACAGAGACCATGATTCCAGCGATATATCACTTAGTTTACTGGGTGCAGCAGTGGACAGCAATTACGTTTTCTCTACTGCAGAGCTAGCAGAGCTCTAAATGCTGAACTGTGTATAGCTCCACCCAAAGCACTGAATGACAGCTTTCGGGGTACACTGTATAGTGACAAAAAGCTCCTAAACAGTGCTGGAGGCGTGGCTGGACCAGGAGGCACGAGAAACCTAGTCCCGAAGTGATAATCGCCGGCTGATAAAACACTGATTTTATTGAAACAGGGAAACACAGCCTAATAAGTGAGACATCCCTGGAATCAGGGTCTCTGCGCCTACATCATGCTGCTCTCAGAATATATGGAAAAAACCTTCTGACAGATTTCCTTTAAGGACTTCGTTTCTTACTATACAAATTCAATACATTCTGTGTAGACACAAATAGAACAAACAATGCCCAAGAGTACGTTTTATTTTTTTATGTGACTATGTGATCTCACATTTCCTAGAGATCACATAATTACATTGCAGTAACCAATCTAATTTCTCTATTGTAAAAGGGATTTTCCACAAAGTACATGTATCACCTTTCCATAGTATTGGTGGTATATGTACAGTATGATCAATGTGAATTTCACTACTTGGACCCCCACTGATCTAGAGAATGGGGCTTTAATACCCATTGTGTGAGTGGTGCGCATAAAAGACCACCGCTCAATTCACTTCTATGGGACTGACAGAAAAGTTCTCTCTCTCAGTACCATAGAAGTGAATGTAGCAGTGGTCACAACGTGTGCACTACAATTCCATTCAAATGGTGGAAGCTCTAGGGATTGGTGGGGGTCCCAGCACTCAGATGTTCATCAATCATTCATCTTGTGGATAAGTGATAAAGTCACAGTAGTTATAGGGAAACAACTTTTTACAGGGTTCTTATCATCTTCATTGTCAGCTTGCTGGGGGTTGGATGTTCCTGCTTGATTGACAGTTTGGACCAGGGACATCGACGTGCACTCTCTAATGCTACAAGCACTAAAGCTGGCAGGATCCGCTAATAGAGCATGCCAGCGATCCGGCCAACTTCGGAGCCGTGCTTACAAGCTCAATAGAAAAGAACTTGTAAACACTGCACATGATCGGCCACCTCTGCTAAACTGCAGTGGTAGCCGGTGATCTAGGCAACAAGTAATAAACAAGGTTAAAAATCGCTTTATTCTTGAGAGGAATTTTAACAAGTGCATTGCAAAGTTGCTTGTTTTTACAAGTTATTTAGTTATTACTTGGATTTTTTCTCATTTAATATGATGAGAGCAACCCTTTAATGAGGGCCTATTACCAAATTAGCAAATTTTAGCTTTATGTTATTCCTGCTGCTCCCTTGAGTAATCTTTTTTTTTTTTTTTGAATCTTCCAAATGGTTCCAGAGATATGGGGCATTGTATTGGTGCCAATTTTGATGGTATTTATAAGTGGGCGTGGCTCACAGGATTCTCTGTGGGCGTGTCTTTAGGCTGCTCTGCATAATTACCCTGTGAGCCACACCTCCTTGTAAAGACCTTAAAAATAGCACTAATTATAAAGGCCCGTATCTCTGGAACCGTGTGGCGGATTTAAAAAAAATAAAAGCTAGAATACTCAGGGGAGCAGCGGGAAAAAAAGTAAGAGCAAAAACTGGTCACTTTTGACCTAGTGACAGGCCCCCTTTAAGGACACTTATACAGGTTTATTTCATAGGAAGTCAATTGAGCTATCAGCATGTTTTTACGCAGCAAAGAAAACCAAAGTGAACCACGAAAAAAAAAAAAGATACATCTATGCAGATATTGACCTCGGTGGATTGTAAACTATGGCCCTCACATGGCAGCTCAGTCATGATGATACCCGTGCAATATTCCATGTTGAAGTATGTATACAATATGCTGACGTGTGTCATGAGCACAACTGATGCAGGGAAGCACATGGCTGATTGCTCGATCCCCTCTCCCTGCGCGCTGAATGACATCATAGATTGTAGTCATTTATTTAGAAGCATGGACATCAAAGTATAGATTGAGAGCTTAGTTCTTGCTTCAGTAATCACCATCATTCCCCACCTGTCCAGTATAAATGTGCAGTAATATGTCTCACCAAGACATGGATAATGTGAAGGATGCATTCAGATATAGCTTGATGCCTGTCTCTTACTTGCCCCAAGCCAAAATGCTACCAGATTACCCTGCGCTGGGCTAAACTATACACTGTAGTTGTAATGAGTCTGACACTTGAGGACACAGATTATTTCACAGCTCAAAACTAACAGGCTGTTAACAAACCACCAGAGTCCAGCACGGGGGAAGGTACAGGAGCGCAGCTCATCTTTCTTTCTCCCTTTGCCATGTATCAAGCGCAGACATACCATTTATGCTTCTAAAGAACCTCATTATCTAAGAACCACAGTAAATGCTGCCAATGTATACTGTCAATCTCTACTGCCTTCTACCTTAAAGTCAATTTTAATCAATAGATGTTGGAATAATAATAATTTCCACAATTGCATTTGATTAAATAAAATGTTCCTGTGCTGAGATAATCTTATAAATGTGCCCCTGCTGTGTACTGTGTAATGGCTGTGTCTGACTGTGCAGGAACATGGTCCATAGAATGGGGGTACTTTTATTTTTGTTAGAATGGAGCGGCACTGTACATGCATGAGAACTGCTCCGTTTCTATGGGACTGTTGAGAAAGCCAAGTAGAGAGCTCTGGCAGTCCAATAGTGAATGAATGGAGTGGCAGTTGTTTCGTGCGCACTCCCACAGCATTCTAACGGGACTAATAGTGGTCAGTTCTGACAATTAGTAGAAGTCCCAGTGGTCGGACCCCACCGATCTAGACATTACCACCTATCATGCAGATAGGAATTGTCACCTGTCTTATGGATAAGCGATAACTTCTTCCTATCTGAATAAATCAAGGTTCTTTAGAGACATGAATGGTTTGTTTGTGCCAACGACCTTTGTTGGGATTCACCATTGGAAAACACATCCAGCATAGCTTTCACTGCTCAGTTATAAACGAAAGTCATGATACTTAAGTCGTGAGTCAAAATTTTACATTGGGAAAAGGCTTTATTCTCACGGGAATCATGGTTTTAGTTTTTACAGGATCCATGACAAAAATGATAGATCCATTCAGAAGCATCATACTTGGTTTTGATCCATGTAACTCATCCATCAAGATACATCGGAATAATTTTTTTATCCCAGTTAACCTTTGACGTCAGATTTCCACCAAAAGGCTATGTGCACACAATGCGTTATTTTGCGCAGATTTGGTGCGGAAAATACGCAGCATTTTACAGTACCAGCAAAGTGAATGAGATTTCTGAAATCTCAGTCACATGATGCTTTTTTGTTTCCTTGCAGATTTGCAGCAGATTGAAATCTTTTGAATATCAATTCTTGTAGTGTTTTTGCAATGTATTTCACCCATACTAATAAGTGGTGAAAAAAACATGTGTGAAAGGCATGACAAAACTGCAGCAAATATATGCAGATTTTACAAAGTTTTACATCAGGATTTCTGCTGCAAATCCCGAACATATGTGACGCGCCCCCTGGGCCAGTGCTGTAGGGCAGGGTTCCCCAACTCCAGTCCTCAAGGCCCACCAACAGGTCATGTTTTCAGGATTTCCTTAGTATTGCACAGGTGATGTAACTATTGCCTGTGCTGATGATGGAATTATCACCTGTGCAATACTAAGGAAATCCTGAAAACATGACCTGTTGGTGGGCCTTGAGGACTGGAGTTGGGGAACCCTGCTGTAGGGGATACCCGGAGCCGGATCTCGATGGGGGTAGTAGTCCTTGTGGCGGTGACCCGGTCCGTGCCCAGGGTGTCAAACTAAGTGGCAGTCTATGGCAGTAGATGTTAACTTGATTGTCGACTACGCCACCCGTTGAGTGCGGCTTTGAAGCCGCCGCTGCAGAGCAGTCCACTGAGGCCGGTGGTATATGTGCAGCAGTGATGGTATAACCCCCAACGGGAGGGGTATGGCCTCAGGGCAGCAGGTGTAGATGATGGGGGTTGTGATGATGCAGAAAGAAGATTCAGAGTCAGGAGATGCAGTTCAGGGTTTTTACTTACTGGTGTTCTCTTGGTCACTCTGGCCTTGAGTGACCACCCGAGCCGTGTTGCGTCCACCAGGTCCTGGACTCAGCCAACCCCCAGGCAATTCCGGAGCGTGGTCCTGAGCTCCTTTCTGACTCTCCCTTCCTCTGGCCGTTCCCACCAGGGATCCACTTTTGGCCGGCTCCCTCGGGTCTCTTGGTGGTCAAGCCTCCTCTGGGCTCCCTGACCCTATACTCGGTGTGCCTTTCTAGTGGATTTGGTGAGGGTCGTGGCAGATCCTGACCACGACCTCCGGTTCCTGGCTAAGGTTCGTTTTGGCCTCCGCCAGCTTGGGATCCGGTACCCTTGTCCGCCAACCCTTCACCCTTCTGTCCTTATTCTGGGATCTTGGGGTTCCTTCTTGTTTCCTCTCTGGGTCCTTCTCACTCCTCTCTCTCTCTCTGCAGGCTCTGCTCTGGAGCTGGGCCCAGCCGGAGCCACAGCTCCCTGTCAGCCCTTCTGGCTGAGCTCCTCTGCTCTGCTCCTCTTGCCTGACTGAACTCACTGAACTGACCCTGTTCTAAGATGGTGCCCACCTTATATACTCCCTCTATGTGTGAGCTCAGGTGACCAGCACCCAATGAGCTCCTATCTTTACCCAGACTACTCCCCCTATCTGCCCCTACACTACTGGGATGTTCCACCCCCCCTCCCACTCCAGCCAGGGACAGACGCTGTCGTACCTGCACATATACTGGTGGGAGTACCGTCGTTCTGTCCCCCGGAAATGGGATGTATGTAGTGCATGCAGCCTACTAGCTCAGTTCCACACTCCATCCTTACCCGGGAGTGGAATACCACACCTCTGGCTTGAGGTGTAATACCCCTGTAGCAGCCGAGTCCTCAGGGTGCTACATTCCCCCCTGGTAAATCACAGCACGTCCTCGGGCTGTAAAAGAGCAAAATATCCAAAAACATACAAAATTTTTGCAAAAACATCATAAACATATAAAACATTATATATATCATCAGCATAAAACTTTTCATAGTAAACATTCTTGTTCCTCCGGCCACGGTGCAACTTGTGACCGGGTAAAGTGCAACAGTCTCTTCAAGAAAAACAGTTTTCCCATAAAACCAGTAGGGGGCGCCTTAGAAAGCGCAACTATATACAAGGGGAGGTATGGCCGCTCTCAGTCCTCGACCAGTGGGGAAAAGGGATGGCTGCTCACAGTCCTCAGCCTGTGGGGAGATGGGACACACTGGAACAGTTCACACTTGTCCCAACGGGGAACATATTTAAATTAGCAGCATGGCAGATACCCTTACGGGTAACTATTTTACAGTTTCAGTTCACCTCTTAATGGTGACGATGCCCTCCTGCTCCTTCCTGAGGGTAGGCTTCAGACCCGTCCGGGTCCTCTTGACCTTCCTCACACCGCAACTCCTCTTCCGTCAGGCGATGTACATGAAGTGCATAGGGTCCTTTGGCACACTGGTGCCGGGTAAAGGTGACCTCATCACCCAGGTAAAGGTCACGACCTCTGTGTCCCTCCGGTAGGTGGGACTCGACATCTCTTCTGGTCACAAAGACGTCGCCGGGGGTGTGATGATCTCGAATGAAGCCCCAACCGTGCTGCAACTGGAATTTAATTACAGTCCCGGTGGCACGGGGACCGTGGGCTGCACGGGGGTTCCTCCTGGTCCGGCTCTTCTGTTCTGCACTTTTTATTTGCAGCCGCTGCTCGCGGACCCGCCTCTCTCTTCTTTCTCGGTCAAAGGCTTCCAACTGCTGGCGGCAGCACTCTGCACGCTCCGCTGCAGCCGCCCGGGTTTCTTGAGTGAACCCGACGAGGTCTCCTCCTGCGGGGTCCCACTCAAACTGCGCCTCCTCTAACGAGAGCGGGGTCATCTTGACGGGCGCCGGAGCCGGGATCAGGGGCTCATCCAGAGGTCTTTCTTTCCGGAGTCGGGGATGGTGGAACTCCGGTGGCCACACAAAGGGCTGCCCATCCGGGCATGTGTGCTGGGCAAATAGGTCTTCACCCAGGTGTGGCGCTGTGGACGTTGAGGGCGCTGTTGTGGTGGTGGCGCCCGGGTTCACCAGGCCTTGCGACCAGGCTTGGGGCACCCTGAAGGTGAAGGGCACCGTGAAGACGGTGGCGCCCGGGTGTACTTGACTTTGCGACCAGGCCGGTGGCTCAGTGGAGGTAGAGGGCGCTGTTGGCACTGCGGCGCCCGGGGGTACTCGGCCTTGCGACCAGGCCGATGGGGCTTCCTGTTTGGTCGCACTCTGATTTGAGGCGCGTGACGTCACGGGGAGCGCGGCCGCGGCTTCTGTTTGAGGCCTAGTCGGGAGCGGTGACGGTGCAACGACGGGCACGGCAGGGGAAATTTCGGGCTCTGCGACGGGGAGCTGGGGCAGGCTCACGGCTTCTCGGCTCGGGGTAGTGACGTCCCCTTTACCTGCCTCCGTTTCTTTAGCTCCTTCCTCGGCGTCGTCTCCGGCCTTGATTCCTCCTGCGCCATCCTCAGAGGCGGTCTGACTCCTCGTCTCGGGTGGCGTGCTTCGCTGGCGGGTTCCAGCCTGCTGGGCCATCTCTCTGCTCCATGCGGCCAGTACGTCCCCCTGCACTCGGGCCATCCTCTGAGCCAAGCCCTCCAGTGCGGTCTGTGCACGCTCCCGGTCTCGGGGGAGCTGTGCCAGGATCTCCACCAGGCCTTCTGGGGTTGTCGCTTGCAACAGGCTCCTGACCACTGGGTCGGTGCTGCCTGCCTCTCCCTCCATCTCCGGGTATGGCTCCTCCAGACTCCTCCAAGCTGCTCCCATCTTCTCTCTTTTGTTCTGTATACGCCCATACTGAGGGCGGTCCTGGGGTAACTTGGTGATTGTCAGTTCCAGGGGCAGTCCCCTCACGCTGATGGACATCTCTAACATCACAGTCTCTGCTGGTGGGGGCGGTTTCCGCTTTTGGCGCCATTCCTTGACCTGGCCCACGATGGGAGGTGGCCTCTTGCCACCCTCCGGCACGCCCATAATGGCGTCCGCTCTGCCAGGGCGGGAAATCTTCTGAAATGGCGGGAATCGTCTCCCAGTGGCGGGAAACTCCGTGGATGGCGGGAATCTTCACCGATGGCGGGAAGAAGGCTGAAGATGGCGCCGGATGGCGGGAATCTTCACCGATGGTGGGAAAACTTCACGGATGGTAAGTTTTAAAAGTCTCTTTTTCAGGCACGCAGTACCCGGTGGTTGCGGGCACGTTATCCTGCCGACTACGCCAAAAGTTGACGCGCCCCCTGGGCCAGTGCTGTAGGGGATACCCGGAGCCGGATCTCGATGGGGGTAGTAGTCCTTGTGGCGGTGACCCGGTCCGTGCCCAGGGTGTCAAACTAAGTGGCAGTCTATGGCAGTAGATGTTAACTTGATTGTCGACTACGCCACCCGTTGAGTGCGGCTTTGAAGCCGCCGCTGCAGAGCAGTCCACTGAGGCCGGTGGTATATGTGCAGCAGTGATGGTATAACCCCCAACGGGAGGGGTATGGCCTCAGGGCAGCAGGTGTAGATGATGGGGGTTGTGATGATGCAGAAAGAAGATTCAGAGTCAGGAGATGCAGTTCAGGGTTTTTACTTACTTGTGTTCTCTTGGTCACTCTGGCCTTGAGTGACCACCCGAGCCGTGCTGCGTCCACCAGGTCCTGGACTCGTCCAACCCCCAGGCAATTCCGGAGCGTGGTCCTGAGCTCCTTTCTGACTCTCCCTTCCTCTGGCCGTTCCCACCAGGGATCCACTTTTGGCCGGCTCCCTCGGGTCTCTTGGTGGTCAAGCCTCCTCTGGGCTCCCTGACCCTATACTCGGTGTGCCTTTCTAGTGGATTTGGTGAGGGTCGTGGCAGATCCTGACCACGACCTCCGGTTCCTGGCTAAGGTTCGTTTTGGCCTCCGCCAGCTTGGGATCCGGTACCCTTGTCCGCCAACCCTTCACCCTTCTGTCCTTATTCTGGGATCTTGGGGTTCCTTCTTGTTTCCTCTCTGGGTCCTTCTCACTCCTCTCTCTCTCTCTGCAGGCTCTGCTCTGGAGCTGGGCCCAGCCGGAGCCACAGCTCCCTGTCAGCCCTTCTGGCTGAGCTCCTCTGCTCTGCTCCTCTTGCCTGACTGAACTCACTGAACTGACCCTGTTCTAAGATGGTGCCCACCTTATATACTCCCTCTATGTGTGAGCTCAGGTGACCAGCACCCAATGAGCTCCTATCTTTACCCAGACTACTCCCCCTATCTGCCCCTACACTACTGGGATGTTCCACCCCCCCTCCCACTCCAGCCAGGGACAGACGCTGTCGTACCTGCACATATACTGGTGGGAGTACCGTCGTTCTGTCCCCCGGAAATGGGATGTATGTAGTGCATGCAGCCTACTAGCTCAGTTCCACACTCCATCCTTACCCGGGAGTGGAATACCACACCTCTGGCTTGAGGTGTAATACCCCTGTAGCAGCCGAGTCCTCAGGGTGCTACATATGCACGTAGTGTTCAACTAAGGCAGGAATTTACAATCCGTTTCCAAGTGTTTTTGCGTGACAAAAAGTGTTACGATTTGGCACAAGGGACATTTGTGCAAAGAAATTACAACCTTTAATCAACTTGGCACAATTTACTCCAATGACTTATGGTTCATATTTGGTGTACAAAGCACAACTAGTGAAGTCCCCTGTGAAAAAAAAACAAATGATTTTTACTGGAGTGAAAAAACACAATTATCAAATGCCTACACTTATCTTAAGTCTGTGGTCTTTTTAAAAGTGAGGCCTCATTCAAACATAAGTGATTTTTCTGGTACACAAAAACGGTCAAATTTTCGTCAGCATTTCGGCCCTGTGCCAGTTTCCACCATCAGAGTTTCATCAGTCATTTTCTTGTATGAAAAAAGAAATAAATAAATTCCAGGTTTCTCCTATCCATTGCCATGACAATGTGGACTGTCAGTGATTTTTCACCGACACAAAGACTTATATTGTCATTTTGTTCCGTGATTCAGATAAAAAATGGACACGTCTCTGTGATTTTTTTGTGGACGCTTGAGCTGCAAAAAAACCCACAACCCCATGGAGTATAACAGACACATGTTCTATCTGTGAAAAACATGGAAAGGACACATACGTAATTTATGGACATCTGGATGTGGCCTTATATGCAGGAATTAATGCAGGATTAATTAAAGGGAACCTGTCACTATGAAAATACAGTCCTATCGGCAGGCACCATGTTAGTAAAATACAGTCCTATCTGCAGGCTCCATGTTAGTAAAATACAGTCCTATCTGCAGGCACGATGTTAGTAAAATATAGTCGTATCTGCAGGTACCATGTTACAGAGCAGGAGGAGCTGAGCAGATTGATTATATAGTTTTGTGAGAATAGATTCAGTAGAAGCTGTGATTTAATCACTTAATCCTCTGCTCTTTCTGGGATTTTCAGTCCAGTGGGCGGTCCTGTCTTTGCATGCACACTTATACAAGAAGAGCTGTCAGTCACTGATGGCTCCGCCCACTGGACCATAAATCCCAGAAAGAGCAGAGGATTAAATGATGAAATCACAGGTTCTACTGAATCTATTCAACCAAAAATATACATCAATCTTCTCAGCTCCCCCTGCTCTATAACATGGTGCCTGCAGATAGGACTGCATTTTCATAGTGACAGGTTCTCTTTAACCCTACATGTGTTATTAACAGAGCTGTATACCCCACTTTACAATCTCTAGATATTGTGCTGCAATACTGTATTTTCCTTTCTACCATCTCTTTCTGCTTCCATGAAAAATACAAATAAAAGGACTAATACAGTATTGCACTGGGACCTATTAAGCTCCAATTATGTCACTGCTATGTGTCCATTAAGCAAGTCTCACGTACTTAAATAACTTCACTTAATGGCCAGGGCACACAAGTCTTAAATGTTCCTGCCCTATAGTTTCCATTATAAACCAGTTATCTCTGTTGGTACCTAAGTTACTTAATCAGCCCTCTACACACATTCTAAAGGCCAAGGAAACAGCAGCAATGGAAAGTACAGAAAGTATTTCATATTTCCCATCTGTAAGAATATACGTAAAGACCCTCGTCAACACATGTACATTTGCAGACAGTTTTGTGTACAGCCCAGCCTTACACTACATTTAATATTATGCCTAAATATGGTATTTTAACATGTTTGATAGGCTCAATTTTAAAGAATTACATTTGATAACACAATATAGGGAGGAGATGGTTAAAGGGATTATCCAAGATTGGAAAAACATGTCTGCTTTCTTCCAGAAACAGCGCCACTCCTGACCACAGGATGTGTTTGGTATTGCAGCTTTGCATTACTGAATTGAATAGCGCTAAACTGCAATAAGACACATAACCTGTGAGAGATGTGGTGCTGTTTCTGAAAGATGAGAGTTAAAAGGTACAAAAATTGGCAATGGGAAATATATTCCGTATGAAGATAAAAGATTCAAAATATATAAGGGAAAATAGCAACATGGTAAACTGGTGCCTATGCTAATCAGAAAATTATTGATCAAGCTTTCAGATTATTTATAATAATCAAGAAGAACCATGATTGTAAGAAAGTTCTTGTGTCTATTAAATGTACACAGAAATACAGAAAGTCATCGACAGCCGACAAACAGAAGGCCAATAGGACACCTAAAAGTAAATCCCACTGCAGCCTGTCCAAGATGACGAGCATGCCGATAGTATAGTCATAGGATACATACAGTTAGGTCCATATATATTTGGACAGAGACAACATTTTTCTAATTTTGGTTCTAGACATTACCACAATGAATTTTAAACAAAACAATTCAGGTGCAGTTGAAGTTCAGACTTTCAGCTTTCATTTGAGGGTATCCACATTAAAATTAGACAAAGGGTTTAGGAGTTTCAGCTCCTTAACATGTGCCACCCTGTTTTTAAAGGGACCAAAAGTAATTGGACAATTGACTCCAAGGCTATTTCATGGACAGGTGTGGGCAATCCCTTCGTTATGTCATTCTCAATTACGCAGATAAAAGGCCTGGAGTTGATTTGAGGTGTGGTGCTTGCATTTGGAAGGTTTTGGTGTGAGGTAAACATGCGGTCAAAGGAGCTCTCCATGCAGGTGAAACAAACCATCCTTAAGCTGTAAAAACAGAAAAAAACCATCCGAGAAATTGCTACAATATTAGGAGCGGAAAAATCTACAGTTTGGTACATCCTGAGAAAGAAAGAAAGCACTGGTGAACTCATCAATGCAAAAAGACCTGGGCGCTCACGGAAGACAACAGTGGTGGATGATCGCAGAATAATCTCCATGGAGGAGAGAAACCCCTTCACAACAGCCAACCAAGTGAACAACACTCTCCAGGAGGTAGGCGTATCAATATCCAAATCTACCATAAAGAGAAGACTGCATGAAAGTAAATACAGAGGGTTCACTGCACAGTGCAAGCCACTCATAAGCATCAAGAAGAAAAAGGCTAGACTGGACTTTGCTAAAAAACATCTAAAAAAGCCAACACAGTTCTGGAAGAACATTCTTTGGACAGATGAAACCAAGATCAACCTCTACCAGAATGATGGAAAGAGAAAAGTATGGCGAAGGCGTGGTACAGCTCATGATCCAAACATCATCTGTAAAACACGGCGGAGGCAGTGTGATGGCTTGGGCATGCATGACTGCCAGTGGCACTGGGTCACTAGTGTTTATTGATGATATGACCCAGGACAGAAGCAGCCGAATGAATTCTGATGTATTCAGAGCCATACTGTGTGCTCAGATCCAGCCAAATGCAGCCAAACTGATTGGTCGTCGTTTCATACTACAGATGGACAATGACCCAAAACATAAAGCCAAAGCAACCCAGGAGTTTATTAAAGCAAGAAGTGGAATATTCTTGAATTGCCAAGTCAGTCACCTGATCTCAACCCAATTAAGCATGCATTTCACTTGTTAAAGACTAAACTTCAGACAGAAAGGCCCACAAACAAACAGCAACTGAAAACCACCGCAGTGAAGGCCTGGCAGAGCATCAAAAAGGAGGAAACACAGCATCTGGTGATGTCCATGAGTTCAAGACTTCAGGCAGTCATTGCCAACAAAGGGTTTTCAACCAAGTAGAAGAAATTAACTTTTTATTTACAATTATTTAATCTGTCCAATTACTTTTGGTCCCTTTAAAAACAGGGTGGCACATGTTAAGGAGCTGAAGCTCCTAAACCCTTTATCCAATTTTAATGTGGATACCCTCAAATGAAAACTGAAAGTCTGAACTTCATCTGCATCTGAATTGTTTTGTTTAAAATTCATTGTGGTAATGTCTAGAACCAAAATTAGAAAAATGTTGTCTCTGTCCAAATATATATGGACCTAACTGTAACTTTTGAGTAAATTGTGTTCATCAGGCCTAAAATCCCTACAGATGTGTACTTTATTTTTCTTTTAGGCTTATTATATCTAAAAAGTGTCACGAGATGTCCAACTTTAATAAAAAAACAAATACAAAAATGTAATTTTGCAATAATCTGTTAGGAGGTGTTTAAGCTACATGGCACCATTCATCATTTGCATTTTTTTAAGTCACTTTATTTTTTTGTCTTGTGGTATTGGTTGCCAATTTTGGAGCCAAATTCATCAAAAGGGAGCATGTGAGTCATTAATTGCCGCATAGTCAAAAATGAGCTTTTCTCCTGTCATAAACAGTTTTTTGGGACTTTTGGTGCCAACATTTTGGTGTACTAAAAAATGCACCAGGGGGGACGGAAGTGAAGTTGTGTCAAATTTTATGACTTTTGAAAAAGTCTGAAATCATGATGAACCAGATGAAAACATCTGAAACGGCTAAACTCAGCTTACAAAGCAAAAAAACAAACAAAAACAGATGAGTACAAATGAAATAGACTTCAAAAAAGGTGCAAATAGAATACTGAATTGAAAGAAAACAAAAAAAAAGGCGCAAAACAAACGATACTAGACCAAAAAAAGGCGTAAAGGCGATGATGAATCGGGGCCTATATGTGTATGTGTGGGCACCTAGTGTAATAAGAATTACAGTGTGAGTCACTTCTCACGAACAAGCCGTGACTGGGGATAGTCAAGGAGCCCGAGGTCAATAGTCAGGAAGGTACGTCATAAGCAGAAGGAAGAGACAGAGGCGTAGTCAGGTAACGATCCACAGTCAAAATACCAGGAGGATAACGGATCAAAGGAAAGGGGTTAAACAAATGGATGGTCAGAATGAAATCCAAGGGCAGGCAACAATAGATCAACAAGCACAGCACTAGGCACAGAGAAAAGAAAGCACACTGAGCTGAAGCAACGGCTGACAGCTATCTGTGACTGTCAGCCCAGTTAAGTAGCTGAGCAATCAAGGGAACGGGGAGCGCCTGACGTGAGATCAGCACCTCCGAGTTTCAGATTAGAAGGCTGAGCTGTCAATCAAAATACAGACAGCTCAGCACGCCCCTGCACCAGACTGGACAACTGAGCTGTCAATCACTGCGTCCTAAGGGTGGAATTGTTACATTCAGTCCATTAAGGAGTTTGCCAGCATGTTGCAATAATGTATTGAATTTGTATAATGAGAAATTGGAGTCCATGAAGGTAAGGGTAGACACATCTGTATGGTATCTCTATGGACATCAAAGTTTTTTGATGTGACCAACCTAACGTCATGAAATGGTTGTTTAATAGAGATGAGCACCTAGAATTCATGCTCCCCTTGTCCAGTATTCAGTCTAGTTATTTATGGTAGCCAGACTTGACTTTTGTCTTTTTTCACTAGTCCCCATGACGTCCCAATGTTAAGGAACGACACACGTCATAATGTCAAGTGAGGTCTAGTAAGTGCCAGAAATTAAGAGAGGCTACCACAGAGGACTGGACTGGACTAAGGCAACGGAAATCAAATTGCTCATGTCTATGTAATCATCAATCCATATTCATGCAAGGTTGTATTTTCATGATATGTGAGTAAATTGCTAGTAGCTCACATATACTGTATACCCTGCATTTTACTGATGTCCCAAAATAAAAACTTCTGCTTTACTGATGATAGGTACCGTGGTGGGGTTCTAATCCAATAAACCTTGGACTCACTTTTTGTGAGCCCAGGACTTATGATCATATGCCAGAGCCCAATGCTGCTTTTTGAGCAATGTACACATGACGTCTTTTTCAGATGGGTGTGTTTTTCAAGACCAAGAAGCTTCAGGAAGTCCTGGCATTTTTTTCCTGAAGCTTTTTATTTGTAATTTCCAGAACATTTTTTCAACATTTTGGGCTTTTTTTTAGTGTTTTTTGAGCATTTTTAGGGCATCTTTTTTATTGGCATTTTATGGAATTTTTTTTTCATCTGCATTCAACAATGAAGAATCCAGTAGCAGTTTTTGAAACAAGAAGGTTGGCAAAACACTCTAAAAGACGCTCGGGTATCTTCCAGGAATTTTTTGAGCCTTCTCAGTGACTTTTTTCCATATATTTCACTTACTTCCCATACAGGCACCGGTGTTTGCCTATATTTATAATATAAAGTATAGAGCATCTTCTCAGAGGAACTTGCCTGGAGAATGGTAAACTTATTTCTTTTAGCTTCTTGGCCTCTCTGGGGACCTGAAATGGTTCAAATCTCTCAAAAGGCTGAAAACTAAGTATCGGTAGTTTTTACATACAAATGCATAAGTTCATTCTTTTGAGTATTGAGGTAGCACTTTTTCAGGCGGGGTTTGGAATAGACCTGCCTGAAAAAGACATTGTGTGCACATACCCTAAGGCCACGTGCACACACTGAATATGTGGTTAGTTTTTACCTTAGTATTTGTAAGCAAAAACCAGGAGTGGAACAATCGGAGGAAAAGTATAATAGAAACACGTCACCCACTCCTGGGTTTGGCAGCTTACAAATACTGATGTAAAAAACTCACCAAATACTCAACATGTGCTTCACGTGGCCTTAAGGTGTCGCTGCACCTAACATTGGTAAGTAGAGAACACACAAGTGAATAAT
Organism: Phyllobates terribilis; assembly: GCF_046119375.1. NCBI lineage: Eukaryota > Metazoa > Chordata > Amphibia > Anura > Dendrobatidae > Phyllobates > Phyllobates terribilis. Next base: position 111,567,223 of record NW_027362764.1, on the reverse strand, counting down.
GTCATAGCTATTAATTCATTACCTATGTACAGTAGAGCGTCAGCCACAATTTAGTTTTTGCTTCAATGTTGGAAGAGTGGACTATTTTGGGAATTGTTTCTTATACTGAGGGGAGGAGAAGAACAGCTTAATTAGTTCAACCACAATAGACAACTCTTAATAGGGAAAGATTATCTGCAGCCTACAAATAAGCAAGGGTTTGCACAATTCACTGATTGCTTCGAGCTCACAGCTGCAGCTAACCGGAAGGGACAAAAGGGAACTTATCCTGCAATATTTTTATGATGTTAAATAGGAAGCGGCTTTTCTAGTTTTAATTATGTTTGCATAAAAATAACAATTAATATAAAAACATATTTGACTAAAGAGTGGCCTAAATTAAAACTCAAATAGCAGCATCTTGGCTACGTTTCCACGGGCATTTAAATACTATCTAATAAATTACGAAGGGAGGGAGAAAGAAGAAATGGAGGAGAAATTAGCGGAAGGGGTCAGGATGGGTGGTAACTAGTGTTGAGCCACCCCCGTAGTGTTCGGGTTCGGTTCGGTTCATCGAACACCGGGATGTTCGAGGAACTGTTCGTCGAACTGTTCGTCGAACACCTTAGAACACCGTCGAACACCGTTAAAACCAATGGCAGGCAAACAAAAACACATAGGAACACATAGAAAACACCTTCAAAGGTGTCCAAAAGCTGACAAACTGCTCAGAAGACGCTTTCTTTAAAAAAGCCGGCCGGCAATTCAGCAGCGGCATGCACCGGTACCCGACAATTTAGACATGAAGGAATAGAGCATCACACATAGATTAGATAGATAGAAACATGTCAGTCACATATATATGAAGTACAGTGACAGTGTTGCTTACTGTACTTGTCATTTAGTGTAAAGGATTTATTAAAAAATATAATAGTGTTTTCGTGCACCGTCTCTTTAAAAAAGCCGGCCGGCAATTCAGCAGCGGTACCCGACAATTTATAACAGACAGAATAGAGCTTCACACATAGATTAGATAGATAGAAACATGTCAGTCACATATATATGAAGTACTGTGACAGTGTTGCTTACTGTACTTGTCATTTACTGCAAAGGATTTATTAAAAAAAATAATAGTGTTTTCATGCACCGTCTCTTTAAAAAAGCCGGCCGGCAATTCAGCATCTGTACCCGACAATTTATAACAGACAGAATAGAGCTTCACACATAGATTAGATAGATAGAAACATGTCAGTCACATATATAATAAGTACAGTGACAGTGTTGGTTACTGTACTTGTCATTTAGTATTAAAATAAAGGATTTATTATTAAAAAAAATTGGCGTGGGGTTCCCCGTAATTTTAGTCTCTAGCGGAGGTTAAGCAGACAGCTGGGGCAGATGTTTGAAGCCTGGGAAGGGGGTAATACCCACGGAGCTTCCCAGGCTACTAATATCAGCCCCCAGCTGAATACCTAGCCTTTACTAGCTATTAAAATGGAGGACCACCCCCAAAAAAATGACGTGGGGTCCCCCCTAATTTAATAGCTAGCAAAGGCTAGGCAGACAGCTGGGGGCTGATATTAATAGCCCAGGAAGGGAGCCATGAATATTGGCCCCCTCCCAGGCTAGAAACACCAGCCGTCAGCCGCCCCAGAAATGGCGCATTCATAGGATGCGCCAATTCTGGCACTTAGCCTCGCTCTTCCACGCTGCCCTGGTGCGGTGGCAGGGGGTAATAGGGTTGGGGTTGATGTCAGCTTATAATGCCAGCTGACATCAAGCCCAGGTTAGTAATGGAGAGGCGTCTATAAGACACCCCCATTACTAACCCCATAGTCAAAGTTAAAAAAAAAACACAAACACCCAGAATAAAGTCCTTTAATTGAAATAAAGACACAATTCTTTATTGTTCTAAATTAAACCATACTTACCATCACGCCCATTCCAGCTGAAGCCAACGATCTCCTGCAATAAAAGAAAAATAATAAAGCAACCTCATCCTTACCTTTCCATGGTTCCCAGGACAGCTTCAGCTCTGCTACATCGAGATGACAGGCTGGACCGCAGCAGAACGCTGCCATCCAGCCTGTCATCCCGCAGACACTGAGAAGCGCAGGCATGCTTGCGCTCCTCAGTGTCTGACTGTGACGGCATCCAGATGAGCCGACAATGAACTCGGCTCACCTCATGTACGTCACTGACAGCGTGGGAAAATTCTCCTGCACTCAGCGCTTCAGCGTGAGAATTTTCCCACGCTGTCAGTGACGTGCATGAGGTGAGCTGAGTTCATTGGACATGACCTCGGCTCATCTGGATGCCGTCACAGCCAGACACTGAGTAGCGCAAGCAAGCCTGCGCTTCTCAGTGTCTGCGGGATGACAGGCTGGATGGCAGCGTTCTGCTGCGGTCCAGCCTGTCATCTCGATGTAGCAGAGCTGAAGCTGTCGTGGGAGCCATGGAAAGGTAAGGATGATGTTGCTTTATTATTTTACTTTTATTGCAGGAGATCATTGGCTTCAGCTGGAATGGGCGTGGCGGTAAGTATGGTTTAATTTAGAACAATAAAGAATTGTGTGTTTATTTCAATTAAAGGACTTTTTTCTGGGTGTTTGTGTTTTTTTTAAATACTTTACTAGAAATTCATGGTGGTCATGTCTAATATTGGCGTGACCCCATGAATTTCGGGCTTAGGGCCAGCTGATAATGCCAAGCTGGCCTTAACCCCTTTATTACCCAGTGAGCCACCGCACCAGGGCCCTGGATGAGTTGGGTACAGCGCCAGAAGATGGCGCTTCTATGAACGCGCCATTTTCCGGGGCGGCTGCGGACTGCAATTTGCAGCGGGTGGGGCCCAGAAAGCTTGGGCCTCCCTGCGCTGCAGATTCCAGCCCCCAGCTGCCTAGTTGTACCTGGCTGGACACAAAAATAGGGCGAAGCTCCACGTATTTTTTTTTTAAATTCATGAAATTCATGGAATAATTAAGAAAAAAAGGGCTTCCCTATATTGTTGTGTCCAGCCAGGTACAAATAGGCAGCTGGTGGTTGGGAGCAGCCCGTTCCTGCCTGCTGTACCTGGCTGGACACAAATATAGGGCGAAGCCCCACATCAATTTTTTTTTCATTATTTCATGAATTTCCTGAAATAATTTAAAAAAAATTGACGTGGGGCTTCGCCCTATATTTGTGTCCAGTCAGGTACAGCAGGCAGGAACGGGCTGCCCCCAACCACCAGCTGCCTATTTGTACCTGGCCAGACACAACAATATAGGGAAGCCCTTTTTTAAAAAAATTATTTCATGAAATAATAAAAAAAAAATTGACGTGGGGCTTCGCACTATATTTGTGTCCAGCCAGGTACAGCAGGCAGGGACGGGCTGCCCCCAACCACCAGCTGCCTATTTGTACCTGGTTGGACACAACAATATAGGGAAGCCCTTTTTTTCTTAATTATTCCATGAATTTCATGAAATAATTTAAAAAAAAAATGCGTGGGGCTTCGCCCTATTTTTGTGCCCAGCCAGGTACAACTAGGCAGCTGGGAGCTGGAATCCGCAGCGCAGGGAGGCCCAAGCTTTCTGGGCCCCACCCGCTGCAAATTGCAGTCCGCAGCCGCCCCAGAAAATGGCACGTTCATAGAAGCGCCATCTTCTGGCGCTGTACCCAACTCATCCAGGGCCCTGGTGCGGTGGCTCACTGGGTAATAAAGGGGTTAAGGCCAGCTTGGCATTATCAGCTGGCCCTAAGCCCGAAATTCATGGGGTCACGCCAATATTAGACATGACGACCATGAATTTCTAGTAAAGTATTTAAAAAAACACAACACCCAGAATAAAGTCCTTTAATTGAAATAAACACACAATTCTTTATTGTTCTAAATTAAACCATACTTACCGTCACGCCCATTCCAGCTGAAGCCAATGTCTTCTGCAATAAAAGTAAAATAATTAAGCAACCTCATCCTTACCTTTCCATGGTTCCCACGACAGCTTCAGCTCTGCTACATCGAGATGACAGGCTGGACCGCAGCAGAACGCTGCCATCCAGCCTGTCATCCCGCGGACACTCAGAAGCGCAGGCATGCTTGCGCTCCTCAGTGTCTCGCTGTGACGGCATAAAGATGAGACAAGCTCATGTCCAATGAACTCGGCGCACCTCATGCACGTCACTGACAGCGTGGGAGAATTCTCCTGCACTCAGCACTTCAGCGTGAAAATTCTCCCACGCTGTCAGTGACGTACATGAGGTCAGCTGAGTTCATTGGACATGAATGAGCTCACCTCATGCACGTCACTGACAGCGTGGGAAAATTCTCACGCTGAAGCGCAGAGTGCAGGAGAATTTTCCCACGCTGTCAGTGACGTGCATGAGGTGAGCTCATTCATGTCCAATGATCTCATCTCACCTCATGCACGTCACTGACAGCGTGGGAAAATTCTCCTGCACTCAGCGCTACAGCGTGAGAATTCTCCCACGCTGTCAGTGACGTGCATGAGGTGAGCTCATTCATGTCCAATGAACTCAGCTGACCTCATGCACGTCACTGACAGCGTGGGAGAATTCTCACGCTGAAGTGCTGAGTGCAGGAGAATTCTCCCATGCTGTCAGTGACGTGCATGAGGTGCGCCGAGTTCATTGGACATGAACTCGTCTCATCTTTATGCCGTCACAGCCAGACACTGCAGAGCGCAAGCATGCCTGCCCTTCTCAGTGTCTGCGGGATGACAGGCTGGATGGCAGCGTTCTGCTGCGGTCCAGCCTGTCATCTCGATGTAGCAGAGCTGAAGCTGTCGTGGGAACCATGGAAAGGTAAGGATGAAGTTGCTTTATTATTTTTCTTTTATTGCAGGAGATCGTTGGCTTCAGCTGGAATGGGCGTGACGGTAAGTATGGTTTAATTTAGAACAATAAAGGAATGTGTCTTTATTTCAATTAAAGGACTTTATTCTGGGTGTTTGTGTTTTCTTTTAACTTTGACTATGGGGTTAGTAATGGGGGTGTCTTATAGACGCCTCTCCATTACTAACCTGGGCTTGATGTCAGCTGGCATTATAAGCTGACATCAACCCCAACCCTATTACCCCCTGCCACCGCACCAGGGCAGCGTGGAAGAGCGAGGCTAAGTGCCAGAATTGGCGCATCCTATGGATGCGCCATTTCTGGGGCGGCTGACGGCTGGTGTTTCTAGCCTGGGAGGGGGCCAATATTCATGGCTCCCTTCCTGGGCTATTAATATCAGCCCCCAGCTGTCTGCCTAGCCTTTGCTAGCTATTAAATTAGGGGGGACCCCACGTCATTTTTTTTGGGGGGGTCCTCCATTTTAATAGCTAGTAAAGGCTAGGTATTCAGCTGGGGGCTGATATTAGTAGCCTGGGAAGCTCCGTGGGTATTACCCCCTTCCCAGGCTTCAAACATCTGCCCCAGCTGTCTGCTTAACCTCCGCTAGAGACTAAAATTACGGGGAACCCCACGCCAATTTTTTTTAATAATAAATCCTTTATTTTAATACTAAATGACAAGTACAGTAACCAACACTGTCACTGTACTTATTATATATGTGACTGACATGTTTCTATCTATCTAATCTATGTGTGAAGCTCTATTCTGTCTGTTATAAATTGTCGGGTACAGATGCTGAATTGCCGGCCGGCTTTTTTAAAGAGACGGTGCATGAAAACACTATTATTTTGTTTAATAAATCCTTTGCAGTAAATGACAAGTACAGTAAGCAACACTGTCACAGTACTTCATATATATGTGACTGACATGTTTCTATCTACCTAATCTATGTGTGATTCTCTATTCTTTCTGTTATAAATTGTCGGGTACAGATGCTGAATTGCCGGCCGGCTTTTTTAAAGAGACGGTGCATGAAAACACTATTATTTTTTTTAATAAATCCTTTGCAGTAAATGACAAGTACAGTAAGCAACACTGTCACAGTACTTCATATATATGTGACTGACATGTTTCTATCTATCTAATCTATGTGTGAAGCTCTATTCTGTCTGTTATAAATTGTCGGGTACCGCTGCTGAATTGCCGGCCGGCTTTTTTAAAGAGACGGTGCACGAAAACACTATTATATTTTTTAATAAATCCTTTACTCTAAATGACAAGTACAGTAAGCAACACTGTCACTGTACTTCGTATATATGTGGCTGACATGTTTCTATCTATCTAATCTATGTGTGATTCTCTATTCCTTCTATTCTAAATTGTCGGGTACAGATGCTGAATTGCCAGCCGGCTTTTTTAAAGAGACGGTGCATGAAAACACTATTATTTTTTTTGATAAATCCTTTACACTAAATGACAAGTACAGTAAGCAACACTGTCACTGTGCTTCTTATATGTGTGACTGACATGTTTCTATCTATCTAATCTATGTGTGAAGCTCTATTCTTTCGGTTCTAAATTGTCGGGTACCGGTGTATGCCGCTGCTGAATTGCCGGCTTTTCATGTTTCACTGTGAGCACTGTTCCCATCGATTTGGGCAATCACTGTAATGCCACAACCACCATGGCTGTGGCATTACAGTGAGTGGCAGGCAATCCCTGCATGATTGGTGCTCTAAATAGTGCCAGACATGCAGGACACGCTTTTGGTGCACGAACAGTTATCGAACATAACCTCGAACAGCCGAATTTTTTGCAAATCGTTCGGGTTCGTCGAACAACTCGAACACCACCCAAAACAGCTCGAATTTGAGATTGGCGAACAGTTCTAGTCGAACACCGCTCATCTCTAGTGGTAACCTTACTTTATGAATGTATACATGACCTTAAGGTGGTCAATTAAAGGGGACGTGAAGGGCATGTACCTACATGGGGTCAATATACATTGCCATGAAGATAGTAGAGAAAGACCTGGAGTGTGGCCAGAAGTTATATAAAAACAACAGGAATACGAGAGGAACATTTGGGAGAGTGCAAATTTTGAGAGTCCTAAAGCCTGATATAGTCCACACAAGGGGTACTAAAATTTCAACTTTTGGGGCTGATAGACAGTTGACTTTATCGGTGACCACAGTTCACGTCAAAATTAATATTTTATCTTGTAATTATTCCAAATCTGGTATAACAAAATAGAATAATCCGACATTGCTACTTTACTGAGAAAATCAGTTTATGATCTGTTCTATAAAAAATGTCTTCTCTCCAATTATATCTCATGAAGTAATGGTTTGGAAGGACATTTAACAGCAGTGGCAGCCGCATCTCAGTACGATAAGAATAGGATAGACTTTTTAAGATTAATGTGTTAAAATTTTGGCTCAATTTTTCTGCATCTCACTAGACAATTTTTGAAAGGGTGTATGGCTTAAATAGGACCTGTCAGCAGGATTTCGGGTTGTAAAGTAAACACATGGCTATTATAGAGATTCTACGCAGATTAAATCGATACCTTTTGTTTTTAAGAAATCCATGTTCTCATTTTTCAGTTATTACCTCTTGAAATTATATGCTAATGATACACAAGTGTACCTGGGCTAGACACGGCACTTGGCCCTCTCGTGCCAGTTTAGGTGTTCACGGCCACTCGGCCTGCCTCCGGTCTTTGACTGACAGTCAGTGACCTATCTCTTCTGGCCAAAAGTCTTAGCAAGCCATGTCATTGCAGAGGGACCCGCATGTACTGTAACTTCATGCAATTGAACCTGGAAATCGATCTGCGCATGCATCGCCCATGGTCAAAATCTGCATGAAATTTTGACCAGAGGAGGAAAGTCACTGAAAAAGCAGTGATATGCCAGTCAAAGACCAGAGGCAGGCAGAGGGCTGGCAAATACCCGGACTGCCAGGAGAAGACCAAGTTCTGCATCCAGCCCTTGTGCAGTTGTGTTCCATAAACATATAAGTTCAACAGGTAATTACTGAAGAACAAGAAAACGGATTTCTTAAAAAAAAGTTATAAATTCTGCATTAAAGCGTCATTATAACCATGTCTACTTTATAATCCAAAATCCTGCTGACAGTTCTTCAAATGAGCTTTAAAATGTGCCACACTGCACCAAAATTTTGAAAATCATGAGGCCATCACAGAGTATGCACAATCTGAAGCATCTTCATCCAGTATGCATTTTTTAAAGCCAATCTGTCACCATATTTCACAATATAAACTGCACAATGTAGAAAACCTATATTTAACACCTGATGAAGCAGGTGTACTTACTTTGAAAAAGTGATGTCAGAATGGCTGTACAATCCTGATGTAAAAATTGTTATGTTCTGCTACCAGAGCTAAGGAAAGAGAGGAGATCTGTCCCTACGATAGAACTCAGCTTTATCCCTACGATGTAACAGGGGACCTGATCCTGCGATCAGACCTGCTAAAGTCCTAAGCTAGTCTGTACGGAGACCTATAGATGTGGGGAAGGAATCCCTACAAGTACTAAGGACTGGGAGGAAAATGGGACACCTCCTAACAGAAATAGTAGCAGACAGACAAACAAACAAAATATATAGAACACTGAGGTCCGTAGACCAAGCAAACTAACAGAGTTAGATACAGAGCACAGGCTAGCTAGAAAGTAGTTATACAATGAAGTCCAGCAAAGCCAGAAGGGCGGAGCAGGATTAAATAGGCCAACAAGGTCATGTGACCAGCAAAGGAAAAAACCTAAGAGCAAGGTTCTAACAGTACCCCCCCTTCTAAAAGGATCCTCCGGATCCCCTAGGACCAGGCTTATCAGGAAATCTCCTGTGAAACGCTCTGATAAGTCTGGACGCGGAAACATCATCTGACCTCACCCAAGAGTTATCCTCGGGTCCGAAACCTTTCCAGGCCACAAGATACTGCAAACTACCTCTATACCGTCTAGAGTTAAGGATGCGAGAAATTTCATATTCCCCGTCCTCCACCACCGGAGGAACAGAGGCAGAGGCGTCACCATCCGACACAACAGCTTTTTTTAACAGAGAGACATGAAATACCGGATTAATTCTCCAGGAGGTAGGAACCTCCAACCTAACAGCAGATTGGTTGACAACCTGAAGCACCTTAAAGGGCCCTACAAACTTGGGACCCAATTTCTTAGAAGGAATCCTCAACCGCAGATTCCTAGAGGACAACCAAACCATGTCACCAACAGCGAACAAAACCTCCTGTCGTTTCCTATCAAAGTAGTCTTTAGATTTTCTGTTGGCCTCCTGAAGATTACCACGCACATCCGTCCAAACTCTCTCCAAATCACCGGAAAAATTCTCCTCCTCAGGCACGGCAGATCCCAACTTGGAGAACGACCCAAACGACAGATGTCTCCCAGAACAACAAAAAAAAGGCGAACAACCAGCAGAAGAAGATGTATGATTGTTCAGAGCAAATTCAGCAAGTGGCAGAAACTCAGACCACCCCTCTTGATTGTCTGCCACAAAACAACGCAAGAACTGCTCAACATCCTGGTTTTTCCTTTCTGTCTGGCCATTAGATTCAGGATGATATCCGGACGAGAACGATAAATGAACTCCCAACCTGTCACAAAAGGCACACCAAAAACGAGCCACGAACTGAGGACCCCTATCAGAAACAATGTCAGTAGGAACGCCATGAAGTCTGACAATTTCCTTGACAAAGGCCTTAGCGAGAGTTTTAGCGCAGGGCAGTTTGACGAAGGGAACCAAGTGACACATCTTGCTAAAACGGTCCACGACCACCCAGATGACAGTAAAACCCTCAGAGGGGGGAAGGTCAGTTATAAAGTCCATAGCCAAATGTGTCCAAGGAGCACTGGGAACCTCCAAAGGACAAAGCAACCCCGCAGCAGGAGTATGTGAGGACTTAGATCTAGCACATATAGTACATTGACGCACCCACTTAATGACTTCCTTCTGCCATCCAGGCCACCAAAAACTGCGACCCACCAGTCTCTTGGTCTCAGAGATTCCGGGATGACCTGCCAACCGAGATTCGTGACACTCAACAAACAAATCTCTCCTAAAGGTCCCAGGCACAAACAACCTCCCATGAGGAGTGTTAGATGGGGCATTCTCCTGTGCTTTAAGAATCTCATCTTCCAAAACGGAGTCCAAAGCAGCTATCACAACACCTTCTTGTAAAATGTTCTCCTCTTTCTCAGCACCGACTATGGGAGAAAAACTGCGAGACAAGGCATCCGCCTTAACATTCTTAGTACCAGGGATGTAAGTAACGGAGAAATTAAACCGCGAGAAAAACAGTGCCCACCTAGCCTGACGGGCATTCAGGCGCTTGGCAGCATCAAGATATATCAGATTTTTATGATCCGTAAGAACCTGAACGGGAAATTCCGCACCTTCCAAGAAGTGGCGCCAGTGTTCAAATGCGAGTTTAATAGCCAATAATTCCCGATTACCAATATCGTAATTCAGTTCAGTCTCCGAAAATTTTTTTGAAAAAAAGGCACAGGGATGTAATCCATCCCCGTTATCCTGAGACAATACTGCGCCAACCCCCACAGAGGAAGCATCAACCTCAACCAAAAACGGCTTAGTCACATCAGGCTGCATAAGGATGGGAGCAGAGGTGAACCTCTCCTTGAGATACACAAAAGCTTCAATAGCCTCAGAAGACCACTGAACCGCATCAGCACCTTTCCTGGTGAGATCGGTCAGAGGTTTGACAATACTAGAAAAATTTTTTATGAATTTTCTGTAATAATTGGCGAAACCTAAAAACCTCTGTATCGATTTCAAACCAATAGGCCTAGGCCATTCCTGTACAGCTTGAACTTTAACCGGGTCCATCTCAAAACCTTCGCTGGAGATAATGTAACCCAAAAAACTAATTCTCTGTACAGCGAACTCACATTTCTCCAGCTTAGCAAAAAGCGAATTGTCCATTAACAACTGTAATACCTCACGTACGCTCCGCCAATGAGACTCCAGATCCGGCGAATAAATCAAAATGTCATCCAAATACACAACCACATTTTTGCCGATCAAAGGTCTAAGGATGTCATTAATAAGATTCTGAAAAAATGCAGGAGCATTAGTAAGACCAAAAGGCATAACCAGATTCTCAAAATGACCCACAGGAGTGTTAAAAGCAGTCTTCCATTCGTCACCCTCCTTCATGCGCAACAGATTGTATGCCCCCTTAAGGTCAATTTTAGAGAACCACTTGGCCCCCATTAACTGGTTAAATAAATCAGGAATCAATGGCAGTGGGTAAGGATTGCGTACAGTAATTTTGTTAATCTCACGAAAATCCAGACAAGGACGTAAACCGCCGTCCTTTTTTTTTACAAAAAAAAATCCAACCGCCACAGGAGACTTAGAAGGCCTAATGTGACCGGCGGCCAAACTTGTCTGTATGTATTCCTCCAAAGCCTTCCTCTCAGGAATAGTAAGGTTAAATAAACGACTTTTAGGAAGAGTCGCTCCAGGGACAAATTCAATAGAACAATCATAGTCTCTATGGGGAGGCAAAACCTGCGATTCCTTCTCAGAAAAAACTCTCCAAAAATCCTGAATAGGAACAGGCAATTCTCCCCTATCCAAAGCTGCAATACGCCCGTTACAACACTTGTCATAACATTTATGGCTCCAGGATTTAATTTCACTGGTAGACCAATCCAGTACAGGATTGTGAAATTTTAACCAGGGCAATCCCAATATTACTGGAGAAGGCAAGTTATTCAACACTACCAAATCCAATTTCTCATGGTGAACACCATTAATAGTGAGAGGAAATTCACAGACCTTGAGAGTAATATTCTTCAAAGGGGAACCATCCACAGAAACCACAGCAATGGGGGATGATAAAGGTTCGGGTTTTAAATTGAGTCTTTCCAAGAATCCCCCATCAATTACATTCAGAGTAGACCCACAATCGACAAACACCCGAAATTCCATTAATTTTTCCTGAGCAATCGTGGAAGCAGCTAAAAATACACCCTTGGAATTTAAACAGGCAATACGGGCATGACTGACCATTTTTTTTTCTTTCTTCATACGAAGCTCACAGCCTTTAATCAAATGACCAGATTTTCCGCAATAGAAACACAAGCCTTCAAAAAATCTACGGTCTTTTTCTTGAGAGCGAGGTGCCACCGATCCAATCTCCATCGGTTCACCACTGTTAGTACACACATTCTCATAACCAGAAACTGACATAGCAGAGGATTTGCTCTCATTAACCCTTGCACGCAGTCTCCTATCCACCCGTATAGCTAATTGCATAGCCTGTTGCAAATCTTCAGGTGTAGGATAAGCAATTAGCAGGTCTTTAACCCTTTCATTGAGCCCAGCAAGAAATAGACTTTTCAGAGCAGAATCGTTCCACCCTGTTTGAGTAGACCATCGACGGAAATGAGTACAATATTTTTCCACATTACCTGATCCCTGTCTCAAACGTCTTAACTCAGTCTCAGCTGATGCGACACGGTCAGGATCATCATATAATAGCCCCAAAGCAGAAAAAAAACTATCCACTGATCTGAAGCATGTATCACTAGGTTGCAAAGAAAAGGCCCACTCCTGAGGCTCTTTGCGCAAAAGTGACATTATGAACCCTATGCGCTGGGATTCATCCCCAGAGGACTTGGGTCTCAAACGAAAATACAATAAGCAAGCATTTTTAAATGAAAAAAATTCTCGGTGTTCACCAAAATATAAATCCGGCAAACATACCTTAGGCTCCAAGAAATGTGCTCCAGGACAGTTACTCACGTGCTGACAGAGCTCGGCCACCTCCAGAGAGAGTCCCTGCAGGCGATGAGCCAAATCCTGAACCGACACCATGATGGAACAGAAAAATCTTTCCTTAGAGAATTTGCAGGCTGGACTTACTGTTATGTTCTGCTACCAGAGCTAAGGAAAGAGAGGAGATCTGTCCCTACGATAGAACTCAGCTTTATCCCTACGATGTAACAGGGGACCTGATCCTGCGATCAGACCTGCTAAAGTCCTAAGCTAGTCTGTACGGAGACCTATAGATGTGGGGAAGGAATCCCTACAAGTACTAAGGACTGGGAGGAAAATGGGACACCTCCTAACAGAAATAGTAGCAGACAGACAAACAAACAAAATATATAGAACATAGAGGTCCGTAGACCAAGCAAACTAACAGAGTTAGATACAGAGCACAGGCTAGCTAGAAAGTAGTTATACAATGAAGTCCAGCAAAGCCAGAAGGGCGGAGCAGGATTAAATAGGCCAACAAGGTCATTTGACCAGCAAAGGAAAAAACCTAAGAGCAAGGTTCTAACAAAAATAAGCATTTTGAGAGTTGAGGTTAAAAATTGTACTGAGCAATGTGAGATCTCTGCAGCAGCAGAGATGAGAGAACCTCAGGAACTGTCAATCAGGCTAGGTGGGCTGTGATTACACTTAAAATTTCAAAAACACACACACAATTGAACATGAATTGTCAAATTAAGTACACCAGTGTCACCAGATCAACTTAAAGAGCACCTGTCACTTCCTCCAAAAAATTGCGTTAAATTGTAAACCTTGTAAAAATCCCCAAAGCTTCCACAATTCTGACACTTTTTTATGGCTTGCGCTGCGTCATTCTATTGTAAAGATATTCACATTTGTTGTTTTTGTATGTGAAATCTCTGCTTGTAGTGCAACTGGGTATTTCTTCAGTCTTCTCTGGCGGTGTGCATTTTAACCTCTCCTACTCAGACGCTACCAATCACAGTTTGTCAGCTGATCTAGTCTCAGATGCTTTTATCAGCATCTGAAAGGTAGGGGTGAAAGCATACACCCCCAGAGAAGACTCTGAAGAAACGTCAAGTTGCACTACAAGCAGAGATTTCACATACTTGCGTCTTATTTCTTTTTTTTGTTTGTTTAATATTAAGGTCAACTTTTCCTAAAGTGAGAGTTAGCGTTAAGAATCATTGGGTTCCTTATCTTTTTAGACAAAAGTAGATTTAATATTATATTAATGCAAATAAATATAGTTAAATAAGTATTATTCATGTACCAGGTAAACAAGTACAGAAGTAAGAAGTGTGTCTGATGCTGCATCAAATGTTTCTGACAGAGAACTAATGTCAGCACTCAGAAGCCCGCGGTAAGCCACTTCTACTAATTAGTATCTTCATCTAGCACATATCAGAATATTCAGATTTAATTCAACTTTCAATATACATAATTACTGATACATTCACAAAAGAGCTAAAGCTTCATTATGAGCTTGTAACAAAGAAATGAAATGTGATTTATTGTATTTCATTATGATTACAAAATAAAGAAACTCATAAAAGATCATCTAAAGATCCTTCAATTTTTATGAACCTATTAGAAAAAGGAATCACTTAAACAGCAATTCACTACCGCCATTAGCGGTGGGATCAATCCAACAATACATCTAAAGGGTTGTGGGGAACATCTGGGGAATTTTACATTTTCTCCTAATGCCATAAAAATTATGTAGCAGACTACAGGAGACTCCTGAAATCCTGAGCTGGTCTGGAGACTAGTACATAAAAATGGACGGATGTTGTCTACCGGGATACAGAGATGAAACAAGTCTAAGAAATACTGGAAATTCAGCAAGTTTTCAACGGCGATCAGTCCACAATCAGTGTGATTCAAACCATCACAGTAAAGCCCCCGTCACACTAAGTGAGATCGCTAGCGAGATCGCTGCCGAGTCACAAGTTTAGTGACGCAACAGCAACCTAAGCAGCGATCTCGCTACGTTTGACACTTAGCAGCGACCAGGCCCCTGCTGTGAGATCGCTGGTCGTGTCGGAATGGTCTGGACATTTCTTTGATCGTTGAAGCCCCGCTAGGGAGCATGCATCGGTGTGTTTGACACCTTACCAACGACCTTGTTAACGACCCAGACACAGAAACACATAGGCGTGCATCGTTATACAGATCGTTATGGGTCGCCGCATCGTTGCTGCGTCGTTGGGATCGTTGGGAAGATCTGACTGTTTGACATCTCACCAGCGACTACATAGCGACATAGCAACGATCCCTGACAGGTCGTATCGTTGTCGGGATCGCTGTAGCGTCGCTTAGTGTGACGGGGCCTTAACTCATTCTCCAAAAATTTGTTCTACTTTCTGTCCATATTGAGATTTTCATTAATTGAGGGATGAAACTTTTCTGTAGGAGGATACATCTTGTTGATAATTTCTGGTGACCTGTTTTTGAGTTATCTACAAGATGTATCCTTCTGCAGAAAACGGGAAATGGCAGATGAACAGTTTAATCACGTTAAGTTCTGGTGACCTGTTTTTGAGTTAACATGATAAAAACTGTTCATCTGCCGTTTCCCGTTTTCTGCAGGAGGATACATCTTGTAGATAACTCAAAAACAGGTCACCAGAAATTAACGTGATTAAACTGTTCATCTGCCGTTTCCCGTTTTCTGCACACTCTTAACCAGCCACTAACTCAACTTCCTGACAGGGGACCTGGAATGTTATACTGATCCTTTAAACATTACAGATCTTGATACAACGACCAAGAAGGCCTATTTCCCATTTTCCATGCTATGCTCATTGGGCAGGAAAGCAAATGCATGGAAAAAAACTTATTAGTTCTGTGCCTCCATCTTGCTTTGATGGTGAAGATTGGTGTCAAATGGGAAAGTAAATAAAGGGAGTGCAAATAAGAGGTCAGCTGGGTCCTCACATATTATGAAATATTTCATCCACATACCAAGGACAAGACATTTGGGCTCCCCTTATACACTTTGGTTACTGATACCACTGCACTTGCCATAGCAATGACACTGGAGGTAAAGTTTAAGGGCTTGACCACTACTCAGACAACCCCTTCTAAATTCCTATGTTTCTAACAAGTAAATTAATAACATACTCACCTCCGTTGCCAGCGCTGTTCTAGTGGTGTTGGCAATGGCTCTACTGTAGCTCACGTCACATTATGTCACTCGATCCCTGCGGCTAATCAGCGCTGGCTTAATTTCCTCTTCTTTGAACAAATTTAGACATTCGGAGGCAGTGAGAGCTACTACTGTGCTTTCATCTCATGTCAATTATGTCCGAAGAAGAGTAGAGTGAAGCCAGAGCTGATTGGCAACAGGGATTGTGTGACATAATGTGACGCGAGCCCTGGGAGAGCCAGTGCCGACACTGCTTCAACGGCACTGGAGGTGTTATTGTATTAATGGATTTAAACGTAGGGATTTAGAAGGGTTTGTCCGAGTACTGGTTAGAGGCCATTTCTACCTCCCTGTCAGTTATAAATTAGCATGAGTTGCAGTACAATAAAAGTTAAAATTTTCTCCTGGAGATATTGGGCCAAGTTCTAGAGCCATAAAGCAACATGGGTTACGGAGATACTACAATAAATGGGCTCCTGCTTGAATTGGTAAAAAATTGGCAATGGTTTAGGCTCAAATACATATTCCAACTGAATGATTGTGTACATTGACTTCCCCGTAGCAATGGATACCCTATATGACAATGTACGTAGTGTACATCCTATAAAATACCATACCATAGCAATAAACCCAACAACAGACCAGTGGTGTGCCCAGGTTTAGACTTTACCCTGGACTTCTTGCTATATATCTAAAGTATATCTAAAGTACTGCATTATTCTTACAGTACAATCACCAGTGGTACAAAGGAAATCTGGATACTAGAAGATACAGAATGAAGAAAACGTATAGGTCTCCAAAATATATTAATATGGAATAAGCCATTACTAACCCCTCGTTGGATGTGATTTTTTTTGCCTCTTGTATACATATTGATGTACTGCATAAATTACCCGACATGGCTGTCTTTTAATGTATAATCTACAAGATACATTTGGATTATTCTTTTAATGTCATTTAATATAATTGGCCTGTCTTGAAGTAGAGAACCATCTGTCCGTCACTGACTTCAGGAGAAAACCCAAGTATTCAGACCCAAATGATACATAAGCAACAAAAAATAATTACAAAGAAGGGCATGCAGGACCCTAAGCTTCCCGCTTCTAGGAGGAGACAGAGAATGAGGTTGACTGTAGCCAGTGCTCACAGAAGAAGGGTTGAGAGGTTAGAAGCCTTTGTTCCTTCTTGGCTTGGGAAGAGGAGTCTCAAGATTGATCTTGCAAGCTCGGAATATACAATGCAGCTTGTGCTGCTCCATCCACAAACTCCACGGGAACCTCTCCCATCTCTGCCTCCCTGCTGAGACTCTATAAGCCTCTTTCCCTTTTTATGAAGAGAAAGAGATTTGTGTCCGGCATCCTCTGCACAGTGTTAAGGGAAAGAAGAAGAAAAAAATCAATAGGCAGTTCACTTAATTGGATTATTGAATATGTAAATGTTTTAACTATTTTTGGGTCTAATTCAGTGACAGAAGTGGTTATGCCAATTGTATAGAAGAGATAAAAACTTCTGGATGATATTTACATGCATGTAAATGTAAAACGCTCAGATGATATACGCCATTACATGAAGCCTTAGATGATCCGTGTAGATGTACTGCTGAAATTCTACAAGATAAAGAGACATAAGAGCCATATGAAAGCTAATGGCCGTGCGGGCAAACGATAAGAGTTTTTAAAAAGTGAGACAGTCCCACAAGTTACTGTAGCAGTTACACAATAGTGCACCTTGGGCGCACCAGAGGTAATTATCCTGGATGCCCCCTACTGTTATATAGAACATGTGCATGCAAATGTTATAATTACACCCACAAGTATTCTAAATTGACAACTGGGTGTGTCCTACACGATCAACACTAATTGGACAGTGTCAGTGTAGGAACGCACCCAAAACTGGTAACACCCAGGTGTCGATCTATTCATACATCACTAATATGATTAACAGAGAAACAATACAGAGAGTTCTAAGAAAAGATGCCCCAACATTGTTCCTGTAATGCATGATGAATCCAAATATGTACTACAACAGATACGTAATGTGCGGTGACAGGTCCTGTTTAAGCTTATAGTAATAATCATTTTATTTATATAGCGCCAACATGTTCTGCAGCACTTTACAATTGAGCTATTCACCTCCAACCTGATCCTCTAGACCATACATGTCAAGGTCTGGCCCGTGGGCCAAATCTGGCCCACAGGGAATGGTGATTATATTTGGCCCACGATACCAGAACCACCACCCCTATATGGGGACATTATTCTGTATGGAGGACTATGTGGGGCTATTATTACGTATGGAGGACTATGTGGGACCATTATTCTATATGGAGGACTATGGGGGGCCATTATTCTGTATGGAGGACTATGGGTGGCCCATTATTCTGTATGGAGGACTATGGGGGGCCCATTATTCTGTATAATGGTTGTCCCGCAACTTTGTTAAAGTTTTTATTTTGGTCCTCTGTGTGTTTGAGTTTTACACCCCTGCTCTAGACTTTACCAAACTTCCTTCGTGACCTGCAAATCTAAAACTGTGGATATTCTATACAATTACATTCTCTAAGGGCTGGTGCACAAGACCATATTTTCAGTCTGAGAGCGATCCGATAAAACATTGGATCACACTCGGACCAATGTTAGTCTATGAGGCTGTGCAGATATCCAATTTTTTACTCGGACCAAGTTGGTCCTTGGAATAAAAATCACAGAATGCCCAAGTTTGATCTGATATTCGGATCGCACTGAGCCTTGCAAGTCAATGAGTCCGTGGAAACATTGGACTGCACTCGGGCGACATCTGATTGCAGTCCGATTTCCACGAACTGACAGAATGGAGAATTTTTTTTCCCATCTTCTCCTTATCTGAGAGAATAGGATCACACTATGCTCACACTGATCAGAGTTTGATCAGAATGTGATTAGCATAATCGAGCCCATTCTCTCGGTTGGGAAAAAATACTGTGGTGACCCTCGCCTTACAATCCTTGCTTTGATGATAAAGAATTGTGCAAAGCATAGGAGGTGCTTGGTAAAGGAGCAGTGGCTCCTAAGTAGAGGGAGCATCAGTGTCCTTCTAGTACTGACGCTGGTGAGACCCCAATTAAAAAAAATTTAGACGCGATGGCTTTGGATGTTCTAGCTAGTCCTGTTAACTTTCTGTTCATTACACCAATTTAAAAAAACAAAAATCGTGTATTTTATCACTAATTTATACATATCTATGAATCATTTACTTTGCTTTTTGCTGTAAAATTCCAGGTGCCCTCTTCTGTCATTGTTTTCCTAATTTTATTGTAGCATTGACTAAGAAAAACCATAACATTTTTTGGCAACAATCGATTTTAGCCATTCTAAGCTTTATATAAGCGCTATACCTCAGGGACACAGGGAACGCCTTCACTAAATCATAGTTTATCACCTGTTTAGACACTAAGATAGATATATATATCACACATGATCAGAATTTACTACTTCAAGGTTCATAAAGCAGAAGAGAAAACTCAATTGTTCTTCCCTGGCTGTAATTCACAGTATGTATTCTAAGGAGATGTTTCCCGTCAATGACATTATGGCTATGTGCCCACGATGCAGAAATGCTCCGGATTTTTCCCTGAGCGTTTCTGCATCTCCCTGGCAGAAAAAACACATGTGGATTGTACATGCGGATTGTACATGCGGATTGTACATGCGGATTGTACATGCGGATTGTACATGCGTTTTTCCTGCCAGGGACATGCGGATGTGAAGCATTCTTCACTTGCATTTCCGCATGTGGGTTGACAAGCGCTTTCCAGGCGATTTTAGCATCACTTGGAAAGTGCTTGACAACTTGGTCACACTATACAAATCCATGCAACCGGCATGGATTTATATACTGTGACCTTAAAGAATGTTTAAAAATAAAAAAATAAATCTATACTTAGCTTCTGACGGCCCCCGGAGTCTTTATTCGATGCGTCTCAGCTTGCTGGCAGCTCGCGGTACACTGAAGGACCTGCCGACACATGACTATGACGTCAGCGCAGGTCCCTCAGTCCACCGGGTTCAGCCGGCAAGGGAGGACAAGCGCAGCGGGGGCCATCAGAAGGTAAGTATATATTTATTTTTTATTTTATTCTTTTTTTTACAGGTTCTATGGTACAGGTCCGGAGGAGAGTCTCCTGTCCTCCACACCCGGGTACCATCCGCACATTGAAACGCTTGGATTCCGCATGTACAGATGCAGTGATGCGTAATCCAAGCGATTCAATGCAAGTCAATGGCGGCGAAAACGCAGCGCTTCCGCAAAATAATTGGTAGTGCTGCGTTTTTTTCCGCAATGATAATCCGCAGCGGAAATTTCCGCAGCATGTAAACAGCACATGCAGATTATCATTGGGGAACATGGCAGGCCTTCTACCAAGCGTTTTTTAAGCGTTTCTGCAGCAATTTTGCCGCTGCGGAAACGCTTAAAAAACGCATCGTGGGCACACAGTCTATCAGTCACTAAAAACTCACTACTATTGATTAAAATGAACTATTAAAAATAACCTATGATTACCACTGCTTAGTAAGACATTCTTACTTTGCAGCATTTTTTCCACATCTACCTAAAACTTTTACACAGTATTGCGTATGCATATACAATATATATATTGTAGACAGGCAGCAAGATGGCGTCTGCTGCCAAAAAGTCCGAGATGGAGTGATGTGTCACCGAGGTACTGTACCTGGCCTCGGTAATATGAGACCTGCAAAAGGCTTCAGCGCTGATAGAGTGCTGAGAGGTTTTACTTAAGAGGAGCAGCAAAGGGTTAAGGTGTCAGGAGTGACTGGTAAGTGAAGGGTGGGAGCAGTCTTTCCCATCCTCCAATCCATTAGGTGAAGGGGTTAAAAAGGCAGGTGACTAGCTCATAACTGTCTGTGTCTAGAGGTGGAAATATCTCTGAGACCTAGTCTCTGTGGGAGTTGAGAGAACTCTTACTTCTGGTCAGAGTGTGCGGTGAGAATCTGGATAATATTGTGAAGGGGTGAGCCCTGTTATTATTATTATTATTATTATTAATTTATACAGTGCCATTGATTCCATGGTGCTGTACATAAGAAGGGGTTACATACCAGATACAGATATCACTTACAGTAAACAAAACTAACAATGATAGACTGGTACGGAGGGAGGAGGACCCTGCCCTTGCCAGCTTACATTCTAGAGGATGATGGGGAAGGAGACAGTAGGTTGGGGGGTTGCGGTAGCTCCGGTGTTGTTGAGGTGGCAGCAAGCAAGGTCATGGCAGGCTGTAAGCTTGTTTGAAGAGATGGGTTTTCAGATTCCGTCTGAAGGATCCAGGTGTTGCGGATAATTGGACGTGTTGAGGCACAGAATTCCATAGGATGGGGGATATTCGGGAGAAATCTTGGAGGCGATTGCGTGAGGAACGGATAAGTGTGGAGGAGAGAAGAAGGTCTTGGGAGGACTGGAGACTACATGAGGGAATATATTGGGAAATTAGTTCAGAGATGGCTTTGTAGGTCAGTGTTAGTAGTTCGAACTGGACACGCTGGGGAAATGGGAGCCAGTGAAGGGATTTGCAAAGGGGGGGTAGCAGAGGAGTAGCGAGGCGAGATATGGGCCAGTTGCGCAGCAGAGTTAAGGATGGACTGGAGGGGTGCGAGAGTGTTAGCAGGTAGGCCACAGAGGAGGATGTTGCAGTAGTCAAGGCAGGAGATGATGAGGGCATGCACAAGCAGTTTAGTAGATTGAGGGTTGAGGAAAGGACAGATTCTGGAAATATTGAGTTGGAGGCGACAGGAGGTGGCGAGAGCTTGGATGTGGGGTTTGAAGGACAGGGCAGAGTCAAGGGTTACTCCGAGGCAGCGGATTGTCGGTACAGGGGAAAGAGTGATGTCATTTATTGTGATAGAAAGATCAGGTGGGAAGGATATGCGAGATGGGGGAAAGATAATGAGTTCAGTTTTGACCACATTGCTTGAGGTAGCGGGAGGAGAAGAAGGAGGATATGGCTGCTAGACCTGCTGGGATTCTGGACAGCAGAGAGGTGACATCTAGGCCAGAGAGGTAGATCTGGGTGTCATCAGCGTACAGATGGTACTGGAAGCCATGGGATTTTATGAGCTGTCCTAGGCCAAGGGTATAGATTGAGAAGAGTAGGGGTCCTAGGACAGAGCCTTGAGGGACTCCAACAGAGAGGGGGCGGGGTGAGGAGGTAGTGTGGGAGTGGGAGATGCTAAATGTGCGGTTAGAAAGGTATAAGAAGATCCAAGATAGGGAAGATCTTTGACGCCAAAGGAAGAGAGGATCTGTAGTAGGAGGCAGTGGTCAACTGTATCGAAAGCAGAGGACAGGTCAAGAAGAAGGAGTACAGAGAATTGTCTGTTAGCTTTGGCTGTAAGTAAGTCATTGGTGATTTTGGTAAGGGCAGTTTCAGTGAAATGGTGGGGGTGGAAGCCGGATTGTCGGTTGTCAAAGAGGTAGTTAGATGAGAAGTGGGAGAAAAGTTCAGTTTGAACGTGTTTCTCAAGGAGTTTGGAGGCAAATGGGAGCAGCGATATGGGTTGATAGCTGGACAAGGTGGTTGGGTCGAGAGATGGCTTTTTGAGGATGGGCGTGATTGTGGCACATTTGAAGGCAGCAGGGAAAGTACCAGAAGATAGTGATAGGTTGAAAAGATGGGTTAGGGATTGGTTGAGGTTGGGGAGGAGGTGGGATGGGATGGGGTCGAGTGCACATGTGGTGAGGTGTGATTTGGAGAAGAGACGAGTAAGGTCTCTTTCCGTGATGTTGGGAAGAGAGGTTATGAGAGTACGGCAATGGTGTGGAAAACAAAGGGGTTGTGGTGGTCGGACAGTAAAGACTTGACGTGTTTGGTCAATCTTGTTTTTGAAGTGTGTGGCAAACTCCTCAGCAGAGATGACAGAGGTCGGATGGGGCAGTGGAGCGCAGAGGAGAGAGGTGAAAGTGTTGAATAACTGTTTGGGGTTGTAGGATAGGGGAAATATGAGGGTTGTGAAGTACGCCTGTTCAGCAGAGGTGAGTGCTGATTTGAATGCGAGTGTTGCTTGTTTGAATGCAGTGAAGTCATCTTGAGTATGTGTTTTCTTCCAACGCCGCTCCGCAACCCTGGACGCTTGTCGAAGTTGTCTAGTGAGGTTGTTGTGCCATGGTTGCCTGTTGACTCGTCGCGTTCTGCCATGCATAAGAGGGACGACCAAGTCAATAGCTGATGCGAGAGTGGCATTATAGAAAGCAGTGGCGCTGTCTGTGTCATGAAGTGAAGATATGGATGTCAGTGGTAGAACAGAGTCAGAGAGTGTGTGGGTGTCTAGATGTGCAAGGTTTCTGCGGGGATGTGCCAGTTGCTGGACATGGGTGACAGGTGAGGAGGACTGGGATGAGAAAGCGAGTAGATGGTGGTCAGATAAGGGTAGGGGGAGGTTGTGAGGTTAGATAGGGAGCAGAGTCGGGTGAAGATGAGGTCTAGTGTGTGTCCGTCTGTGTGGGTGGCTGAGGAGGACCACTGAGTAAGTCCAAAGGATGAAGTAAGTGACAGGAGTTTGATGTTGCTAACTGGCGAGGGTCAGTGGGGATGTTGAAATTGCCCATGATGATTGTGGGAATGTCAGCAGAGAGAAAGTAAAGAAGCCAGGTGGAGAATTGGTCAATAAAGGCAGTGACCGAGCCTGGAGGTCGGTATATGACTGCCACTTGGAGGTTGGAGGGAGAGTAAATGGTGGACTTCAAAGTGGACTTCAAAAGAAGGGAGAATAAGGGAAGGAAGAGGAGGAGTAGGGCTAAAGGTACAGTTCACTGTTCACTGTATGGACTATTTTGCTTTGTCTTATGCCGAAAGGCCATTTATCTATTTCACTGGAAAAGATTTATAAACTTTAATAAACCTGCCTACTTGGACAAAACTGCATACCTGTGTGAACGCTGCCTACTACTTGAGAGCGAAAGCCTACAGTTGGTGGAGAATGCGGGCAGAAATCCCAAGGAGCACAGGTGACTGCTGGATAAAGTCTGTATGTCCTGGGTGAAGACAACGTCAGCTGTGCAAACACAGTCTAAAAGTACCTACGATAAAAATTACAGACCTCTTCATTCTTTGTAGGTGGGAAAACTTACAAAATCGGCAGTGTATCAAACATTTATTTTCTCTACTGTATATATATATATATATATATATATATATATATATATAAATATATATATATATATATATATATATAGTACTGACCAAAAGTTTGGACACACCATCTCATTTAAAGATTTTTCTGTATTTTCATGACTATGAAAATTGTACATTCACACTGAAGGCATCAAAACTATGAATTAACACATGTGGAATTATATGCTTAACAAAAAAGTGTGAAACAACTGAAAATATGTCTTATATTCTAGGTTCTTCAAAGTAGCCACCTTTTGCTGTGATGACTGCTTTGCACACTCTTGGCATTCTCTTGATGAGCTTCAAGAGGTAGTCACCGGAAATGGTTTTCACTTCACAGGTGTGCCCTGTGAGGTTTAATAAGTGGGATTTCTTGCCTTATAAATGGGATTGGGACCATCAGTTGTATTGTGCAGAAGTCAGGAGGATACACAGCTGATAGTCCTACTGAATAGACTGTTAGAGTTTGTATTATGGCAAGAAAAAAGGAGCTAAGTAAAGAAAAACGAGTGGCCATCATTACTTTAAGAAATGAAGGTCAGTCAGTTCGAAAAATTGGGAAAACTTTGAAAGTGTCCCCAAGTGCAGTTGCAAAAACCATCAAGCGCTACAAAGAAACTGGCTCACATGAGGACCGCCCCAGGAAAGGAAGACCAAGAGTCACCTCTGCTTCTGAGGATAAGTTTATCCGAGTCACCAGCCTGAGAAATCGCAGGTTAACAGCAGCTCAAATTAGAGACCAGGTCAATGCCACACAGAGTTCTAGCAGCAGACACATCTCTACAACAACTGTTAAGAGGAGACTTTGTGCAGCAGGCCTTCATGGTAAAATAGCTGCTAGGAAACCACTGCTAAGGACAGGCAACAAGCAGAAGAGACTTGTTTGGGCTAAAGAACACAAGGAATGGACATTAGACCAGTGGAAATCTGTGCTTTGGTCTGATGAGTCCAAATTTGAGATCTTTGGTTCCAACCACCGTGTGTAACGGGTCTGGGAGGTGGAACCTCTGTGCAACTATACAAGGGGGCAGTCCTTGTAAGGAAGCGGGTGGCTCCCAGGGAAGATGGGCAGGTAGTCACGGCAAGTGACAGGGACAGTCTCTGGGTAGAGGGGCAGGTAGTCACGGCAAGAGACAGGGACAGTCTCTGGGTAGAATGGCAGGTAGTCACGGCAAGTGACAGGGACAGTCTCTGGGTAGAAAGGCAGCGGGCTGGTGGCTGGTGAGCGCTCCCAGGTGAGCGGGCGAGAGTTTCTGGACAGGCAGGTGGTCACGGCAAGTGACGGCAGAACCTCCAGGTAGACTAGCAGACAGGTAGCGGGTGGACGCTCCCAGGTGAGCGGGCAAGAGTCTCTGGACAGGCAGGAGGTCACGGCAAGTGACGGCAGAGCCTCCAGGTAGGCTAGCAGGCAGGCAGCAGGTGAGCACTCCCAGGTGAGCGGGCAAGAGTCTCTGGACAGGCAGGTGGTCACGGCAAGTGACGGCAGAGCCTTCAGGTAGGCTAGCAGGCAGGTAGCAGGTGAGCGCTCCCAGGTGAGCGGGCAGGCTGGTCCATAGACAGACTGACAGGTGTAGGAAGGCAGACCGTCGGACCGCAGGCTTGCAAGCAGGTAAGCGGATATCAGGCAGGTATCAAGCAGGAATCTGGCAGATGACTGGCAGGTAACAGGCAGGAATCAGGCAGGTGACTGGCAGGTAACAAGCAGGAATCTGGCAGGTGACTGGCAGGTAACAAGCAGGAATCTGGCAGGTGACTGACAGGTAACTGGCAACGGGACCTGAGGGCTGAAGCAAAGTGAAGGCTTTGCAACAACATTGCTCGGGCACCTCCATTTTGGAGGAGGTGCCTTATATATGGTGAGGTCCTCCGGCCATTGGCCGGGGACTCCTTAGGACGGCGCGCGCGGCCCCTTTAGGAGAGGGGGAGCGCGCGCCCTAAGCACAGTGGCCGGGAAGCAGCGCGCGCTGCCAGCAGAGCGGGAGGAGGACGCCGGGCACGGAGCGGAGAGGTGAGGGGAACAGCGTCCCTGCCTAGCAGGAGGCAGGGACGCGGACGCTACAGTACCCCCCCCTTTAGGCCCCCCCTTTTTTAGGCCAGACAGAAATTTATCACGGATGAGAGGGGCATGGATGTTCTCCCGGGGCTCCCACGTTCTCTCCTCAGGACCAAACCCCTTCCAATCTACCAGAAAAAAGGTTTTTCCTCTTACCCTTTTGGTGGCCAGAATGTTCTCTATCTCAAACTCGTTTTCAGCGGAAACCGGAGCAGGAGGCGTACCTGTAGACTTGGAAAAAGAGTTAAAGACAACGGGTTTGAGGAGAGATACGTGGAAGGAGTTGGGAATCCGTAAGGTGGCCGGGAGTTTTAATTTGTAGGCCACTGGATTAATTTGCCTGAGGATTTTGAAAGGACCGATGAAGCGAGGACCTAACTTGTAGGAGGGTATCTTGAGCCGTACATGTTTGGAAGAGAGCCAAACCTTGTCTCCCGGATGGAATTGAGGCGGATCCAGACGTCTCTTATCAGCATATCGCTTCATCCGCTCGGAGGACTGAAGAAGTGCAGACCTGGTACTCTCCCAAATGGTATAAAACTCGCTGACAAGAGACTGCGCGGCAGGGTTGTCCACAGAGGCGGAGACGGGAAACGGAATCCGGGGGTGCTGGCCATAGACAATAAACAACGGGGACTTGGAAGAGGAATCGCTCTCGTGGTTATTATAAGAGAACTCGGCCCAAGGAAGGAGGTCCACCCAATCAGAATGGTGGGCATTAACAAAGTGCCGGAGATAGCTGGTAAGAATCTGATTGATCCGCTCCACCTGACCATTGGACTGAGGGTGGTAAGCAGAGGAGAAGTCCAGGGTGACGTCCAGCAGTTTACATGTGGCTCTCCAGAAGCGTGAGGTAAACTGAACCCCTCGATCCGACACGATGTGGAGGGGTAGGCCATGGAGACGGAAGATATGGCGAATAAAGTCCTTAGCCAGCTCAGGTGCAGACGGAAGACCAGGCAGGGGAATGAAGTGGGCCATTTTAGAGAAGCGGTCCGCGACCACCCAAATGACAGTACACCCGGCAGAGACAGGAAGATCGGTAATGAAGTCCATAGCGATGTGTTGCCACGGGGCAACAGGTATGGGAAGCGGCAGGAGATGACCAGCTGATAAGTGTCTGGGAACTTTGTTGCGGCCACAAGATGAACAGGCAGAGACGAAGTCTACCACATCCTTACGCAGGGTAGACCACCAGTAATGCCGGGAAATGAGTAGGAAGGTCTTCTTTTGGCTGGCATGGCCAGCTAGTTTAGAAGAATGACCCCAGCGAAGAACCCTCTCACGGTCTGGAGGCGCCACGAACGTCTTGCCGGGTGGAAGACGAGTCAAATCCAAGGGGGCCACATTCATCACCTTGGAGGGGTCGATAATGTGCATAGGCTCCTCCTCTTGGTCGGAGGACAGGAAGGATCGGGACAAGGCATGAGCTTTGCCATTGTTGTCCGCCGGGCGGAAATGAAGGATGAAATCGAAGCAGGCAAGAAACAAAGACCACCGGGCCTGACGTGGATTAAGTCTCTGGGCATTTTGGAGATATGCCAGGTTCTTGTGATCCGTATAGATGATCACCGGGTATAGAGCCCCTTCAAGCAGGTAACGCCATTCCTCCAGCTCCAATTTAACGGCAAGCAGTTCTCGGTCTCCTATGGAGTAATTGCGCTCAGAGGAGGAGAAGATTTTAGAGAAAAAGCCGCAGGTTACCATTCTTCCGGAGGAAGACTTCTGGGTGAGCACCGCTCCAGCTCCAGAGGAGGAGGCATCAACCTCCAGGTAGAACTGTTTGTTGCAGTCCGGACGGTGCAGCACAGGGGCAGAGGAGAAGGCTTGTTTCAGGGAAAGGAAGGCCTCCTTAGCTTCGGATGACCATACCTTGGGATTTGCTCCCTTACGGGTGAGCGCAGATATGGGCACAGTCCGTGACGAGAAGTGAGGAATGAAGAGACGATAGTAATTAGCGAAGCCCAGGAATCGCTGTATCGCCTTCAAGCCCTCCGGACGGGGCCACTTTAGGACAGCAGAGAGCTTCTCGGGATCCATTCGCAAGCCTGTCTGGGAGATAACATAGCCCAGGAAAGGAAGAGAGGTCTGCTCAAAAAGGCACTTCTCGTATTTAGCATAGAGGTGGTTCTGCCTGAGCCTAAGCAGGACCTGACGAACATCCCTTCGGTGTGTGGGAAGATCCGGAGAGAAGACCAAGATGTCGTCCAGGTATACCACCACGCAGGAGTAAAGAAGGTCACGGAAGATGTCGTTGACCAATTCTTGGAAGACGGCGGGAGCATTGCAGAGACCGAAGGGCATCACACGGTACTCATAGTGACCGTCCCGGGTATTAAATGCTGTTTTCCACTCGTCTCCCTGACGGATACGGACCAGGTTATATGCTCCGCGTAGATCCAGCTTGGAGAAGATCCTGGCGCCTTTAAGACGATCAAATAACTCAGAGATGAGCGGAAGGGGGTATTTATTTTTAACCGTGATCTGATTGAGTCCTCTATAGTCAATACAGGGGCGAAGCGAGCCATCTTTTTTTTTGACAAAGAAGAATCCGGCTCCAGCCGGGGAAGTAGACTTCCGGATGAATCCCCTGGCCAGATTCTCCTCTATGTACTCAGACATGGCCCGGGTCTCGGCTGCAGACAACGGGTAGATACGCCCACGGGGAGGAGTGGTGCCAGGTACCAGGTCAATCGGGCAGTCATATGGCCTATGGGGTGGCAACGTCTCTGCTTACTTCTTACCGAAGACGTCCGCATAGGGCCAGTAAGGAGCCGGGAGACCAGGTAAATTAGCTGGAGTTGGCGGAGGGCGAGCTGAGCGGACCGGAACCAGGCAGGTCCTATGGCAGTCTGGACCCCATCGGAGTACTTCACCGGATCGCCAGTTCAATACGGGTTCGTGTGTCTGGAGCCAAGGTAGACCTAGCAACAGGGAGTGAGAAAGTTCGGACAGCACATGGAATGAGATTTCCTCAGAGTGCAGCATTCCCACCTGCAGGGTTATGGGTTCAGTGACGAGCAGGATGGTCTCCGAGAGAAGTCTTCCATCCACGGAGGCGACTGATAATGGTTCAGCCAGGGACTTGGTGGGAATACGGTATCTCTCTACCAGAGACTGGGAGATGAGGTTTCCAGCAGCTCCAGAATCCAGGTGGGCGAGTTCAAAGAGACGGTTTTCTCCCCAAGCAATAGAGACCGGTAAAGTCAGAGACGGAGAGGGCTTACTTTTGTCTAGGACGACCTCTCCGAGCGGTCCTAGACACTGGCGTTTCCCGGCTTTTCCGGGCAGGAACGGATGAAGTGCTCCATACTGCCACAATAGAAACAGCTTCCCTCGGCTCGGCGAGATTCTTGGCGAGATCTGACCATCTTGGTCTGGTTGATCTGCATAGGTTCAGGCGAGAGCGCCCGCGGAGTGACTGGTTGAGAGGCAGGTCTCAGGGAAGTAGGAGCAGAGCAAGAAAAGTCTTTCTCCCAGGTAGTCTCTTTGGCACGTTCTTGGAACCGGATGCCAATCCGGGTAGCTAGTGACACCAGGTCATCCAGAGTGGTAGGAATGTCCCGACCAGCTAACTCGTCCTTAATCCGACCGGAAAGACCCTCCCAGAAGACGGACACCAGAGCCTCATTTTCCCAGGCAAGCTCAGAAGCGAGGGTTCGGAACCGTATGGCATATTGGCCCACGGTGAGACTCCCTTGGCGGAGACGTAGCAGAGAGGAGGCAGAAGAGGTTTTCCGTCCAGGTTCATCGAAGACTTTCCGGAAAGCAGCGAGGAAAGACGGCAGGTCGGACACCAGGGGATCCCCTCTCTCCCACAGGGGATTTAGCCATGCCAGTGCCTCCCCAGTGAGATGGGACATGATGAAGGCCACCTTGGCCCGGTCGGAGATGAATTTGTATGCCAATAGCTCAAAGTGCAGGGTGCACTGGTTTATGAAACCCCGAGCTAAAGTAGGTTCGCCGGCAAAGCGTGGAGGTGCCAGAAGCCGAGGTCCATAGTCGGGTACCATGAAGGGACTGGATTGCGGTACCGCAGGAATGGGCACGGCTGGACCAGAGGTAGACATAGACGAGTCACACAATGCGCCTAGACGAGAGTTAAAGGACCGTAGATAGGACAGTACCACCTCCTGCTGAGTTTTCTGACGTAAGACTTCCTGGTGCAGATCGGAGATCTGGGAGCCACCGGGTTCCATGGCCCGAGCAAACTGTAATGGGTCTGGGAGGTGGAACCTCTGTGCAACTATACAAGGGGGCAGTCCTTGTAAGGAAGCGGGTGGCTCCCAGGGAAGACAGGCAGGTAGTCACGGCAAGTGACAGGGACAGTCTCTGGGTAGAGGGGCAGGTAGTCACGGCAAGAGACAGGGACAGTCTCTGGGTAGAAGGGCAGGTAGTCACGGCAAGTGACAGGGACAGTCTCTGGGTAGAAGGGCAGCGGGCTGGTGGCAGGTGAGCGCTCCCAGGTGAGCGGGCGAGAGTCTCTGGACAGGCAGGTGGTCACGGCAAGTGACGGCAGAACCTCCAGGTAGACTAGCAGACAGGTAGCGGGTGGACGCTCCCACGTGAGCGGGCAAGAGTCTCTGGACAGGCAGGAGGTCACGGCAAGTGACGGCAGAGCCTCCAGGTAGGCTAGCAGGCAGGTAGCAGGTGAGCGCTCCCAGGTGAGCGGGCAAGAGTCTCTGGACAGGCAGGTGGTAACGGCAAGTGACGGCAGAGCCTCCAGGTAGGCTAGCAGGCAGGTAGCAGGTGAGCGCTCCCAGGTGAGCGGGCAGGCTGGTCCATAGACAGACTGACAGGTGTAGGAAGGCAGACCGTCGGACCGCAGGCTTGCAAGCAGGTAAGCGGATATCAGGCAGGTATCAAGCAGGAATCTGGCAGATGACTGGCAGGTAACAGGCAGGAATCAGGCAGGTGACTGGCAGGTAACAAGCAGGAATCTGGCAGGTGACTGGCAGGTAACAAGCAGGAATCTGGCAGGTGACTGGCAGGTAACTGGCAACGGGACCTGAGGGCTGAAGCAGAGTGAAGGCTTTGCAACAACATTGCTCGGGCACCTCCATTTTGGAGGAGGTGCCTTATATATGGTGAGGTCCTCCGGCCATTGGCCGGGGACTCCTTAGGACGGCGCGCGCGGCCCCTTTAAGAGAGGGGGAGCGCGCGCGCCCTAAGCACAGTGGCCGGGAAGCAGCGCGCGCTGCCAGCAGAGCGGGAGGAGGACGCCGGGCACGGAGCGGAGAGGTGAGGGGAACAGCGTCCCTGCCTAGCAGGAGGCAGGGACGCCGACGCTACACCGTGTCTTTGTGCGACGCAGAAAAGGTGAACAGATTGACTCTACATGCCTGGTTCCCACCGTGAAGCATGGAGGAGGAGGTGTGATGGTGTGGGGGTGCTTTGCTGGTGACACTGTTGGGGATTTATTCAAAATTGAAGGCATACTGAACCAGCATGGCTACCACAGCATCTTGCAGCGGCATGCTATTCCATCCGGTTTGTGTTTAGTTGGACCATCATTTATTTTTCAACAGGACAATGACCCCAAACACACCTCCAGGCTGTGTAAGGGCTATATGACCAAGCAGGAGAGTGATGGGGTGCTACGCCAGATGACCTGACCTCCACAGTCACCAGACCTGAACCCAATCGAGATGGTTTGGGGTGAGCTGGACCGCAGAGTGAAGGCAAAAGGGCCAACAAGTGCTAAGCATCTCTGGGAACACCTTCAAGATTGTTGGAAGACCATTTCTGGGGACTACCTCTTGAAGCTCATCAAGAGAATGCCAAGTGTGTGCAAAGCAGTCATCAAAGCAAAAGATGGCTAGTCATGAAAATACAGAAAAATCTTTAAATGAGAAGGTGTGTCCAAACTTTTGGTCTGTACTGTATATATGTGGTATATACAGCATATATACACTCATATATACATACACACATACAGTACTGTGCAAAAGTTTTAGACAGGTGTGGAATGTTTTCCAAAGTGGATGTTTTAATAGTTTATATTTATTAGTTCATTTTTATCAATTAATAAAATGGAAGTAAGTGACCAAAAGAAAAATCTAAATGGAATCAGTATTTGGTGTGACTGCCCTTTATTTTCAAAACAGCATCAGTCCTTCTAAGTACACTTGTACTTGAAATCAGTTTTTGAAGGAACTTCGCAAGAGGTTGTTCCAAACATTTTGGAGAACTAACCACAGATCTTCTGTGGATATCATTTGTGCAGATCTTTCGGTCTCTTCATGTAATCCTAGACAGGCTTGCTGATGATGAGATCAGGGATCTGTGGGGGCCGTATCATCACTTCCAGGACTACTTGTTCATCGAGCGAAAGTTTGAGGTCCTGCTGCAGAATAAATGTGGGGCAATTCAGCTGCCTACATGATGGTATTGCATGGTGGACAAGTTTCTGCCTTATGATGGATAAGTATCCATGTTTGGTATTGAATAACAAGAATATATGCAGACGAACTGTATTCGTAGCAAACATATCAATAAGGTATCGACCCAAGGGTTACAATGTGAATGGTGAATTACATACCAGTTGCTTCTGTTTTGTTTGGCAAAACCTGGTACCAAAATGTAAGGTTCCTTTTGATTTTTGTTAAGGGAACCTGTGAAGATCTGAGGCTGCGGTTTGTAATAATCACCTAGGCAGATTAACAATGCAACAATATTTTATTCCGTACAGCCAAGATTTTACAACAACTCCAGGTAAATGGCCAAAATACAATTGTCTCAGTCTACAAGATCCCCTTCCCGGGGTGGTAGTTCCACTGCCTTTGTACCAGGCCATACTCACTGTCTCCCAACTTTTGGTTGGCTAACAGATTTCGTATCTCCAGCCAGTCTAGTCTGTATGCACATTCCACGATCCTAAAGACGACAGATAAAATGATAGAAGCACAAGTATCCAGTAGCAACAGTCCTTTAAGAAAGTTTAAATCCAGACGACAGATCCCACAATGGTAGCACGTTTATCCAGCCCAGTCAGTAACTGATAAAACTCCATAGGCCATCCATCTATGGGCTACATGACCTCAGCCTAGAACCTATCCCTTCAACATCATTCCACCAACTCTCTGACTAAACATGTGACTTATTTTTCTCCCTCCATGTAATCAGCTCCCTGGGTGGTCAGACGTGTTCAAACCCTACCCCTTAGACATTTGCTGCAAGAATGAAAAATCTTTCAGAAGCCCATCACTGGTGACTGCATGTGAGACCCCCTGTGGTGGCAGCTCCTCTGAGTCTACTATCCCCATCCACACAAAGCGACCAATGACTGTTAGAACAATGGCTTAAGGCCCTTGAGATACTAACGAGATTAAAGTGATGGCTTTCCTTGATTACCACTCTTGGGTCTGGCCTTATATATGCAAGATCCAGCCAGCACAGCTTACTGTCACTGAATGGAAGCATTGATTCCTGAGGCTGAACTGACGAGCAAACAAATCACTAATAAAACACAGCAAGCAAATCACTAATAAAACACAGCAAGCAAATCACTAATAAAACATAATAATAAGATTGACAGAACCGGTGCTCCGTGCTGGAAAAAGTCTGCATCCCTTAGAGCCGTTGACTTACAGGTAACCACGGATGGACTGATCATTACAGATATCTTTCGGAAACCAACTTCGACCAATTCCATCTTACATGCCAGCTCCTCGCATCTGCCCTCAACAATTCAGAGCATACCAACTAGTCAATATCTTAGAGCTAAAAGGATCTGTTCTACGGAAGAAAACTTCAAAACTCAAGCTGCTGACCTATATATGAGATTCAGAGATAGCGGGTATGGACTAAGAACCATTAGACGAGGGTATAACAGAGCCAAGAATATTACAAGAGATAATTTGTTATACAACATCAAAACACCAAAAAAAAGAGAAACATCTGACCAGACAAGATTGATCACCCCCTTTAATAAACAGTGGAAAGAATTCAACAATATTATCCATAGGCACTGGAGAGTCCTTCAAATGGACCCTATTTTGGGACGAGTAATTGGGGACAAGCTCAGCATTACTGCTAAAACATCCAAAAACCTAAAAGACTTACTTGTTCGGAGTCACTACTCAAAAGAAAAAATGAGGAAAGAATCTTTTAGAAACCATATTTAAGGCTTCTATCCTTGCGGACATTGCAAGGCATGCTCTAACCTAGTCAAAAATAAAACATTTTTCAATTCAGAGAAAACCAGAGAATTTACAATTAATTTTTTTGACATGCTCCTCTAAAGGAGTGACCTATTTGGCAGAATGCCCATGCCAAAAACTTTATGTTGGCATGGCTACTCGAGAACTCAGAGTTAGAGTACGTGAGCACATAAGAGACATTGAAAAATCGAAGGGAGCAGAAGATATGGGTGAATTGAAAACCCTACCGAGACACTTTAAAGTCTTTCACAACAGTGATGCAAGACTCCTAAGGATCAGAGCAATTGACCAGGTACTATTGGGTCTTAGAGGAGGAGACTTATTTAAAATCCTGTCACAGGTGGAGAGCCGCTGGATTTATAGGCTCAAAACTGTAACTCCATTTGGGCTAAATGAGAATTTTGAGTTCAGCTCCTTTTTGTGACCCCAAGGGAGGTCCCTTCCTACTTTCCTTTATGGGTCCTCTTTTCTTCTTTTCCTTTGGATGTAATTTTAATGTTTAATTTGATTTTAATTGTCTTTCTTTTAGTTGTACATCGCCTGATATATAGTGTGCGATACACTGTGAGGTCCAATTCTTGATATGGTCCGGGATGCGGGTGGATTCGCGGCGTGCATGACACTCTGGAAACTCCTATTCGACCCACTTAGGACGACCCAGGTGGATGGACTCCCCCAATTGCATGATTTGATGCCATACAACTTTCTAGGAACGGGTGGATCAGTGACTGGCACTGGCTTTCGTTTATAATGAGAAAGAAAAAAAGAGACTCTAATCTGATAGCTCGATTTGGGTGGGATAGATATTAAATTTTGGGGCTTGGGAAATCCATCAGGCTTATGGGAGCGTGCAATAAATTTTTATGCAAGTTTTTCTATTCATGTAGGTGGTCTCCTAGGTATTATGTGCCTGGGAGATATTATATTAAATATGGGTTATTTTGAACCCCTGGCGGCATCATGCATATGTGGCACCCCAGGGGTCTGGTTTCCACAGTAATGCAATGTTATGTCTGAGAGCAGGTGGGAAGTCTCTTGGTCAGGAATCCTATGCATGCCACACCTCCTGCCCAGTCCTGGGAGGGGAAGGACTTCCCCTATATAAACCTGGGGCTGAGGCAGGGTTAGGGAGTTCAGAGGGAGAGTTCAGCCAGGAGGGCTGACAGGGAGCTGTGGCTCCAGCTGGGCCCAGCTCCTGGGCCATGCCAGGAGTAGAGAAGAAGTAGAGAAGAGAAGCAGCATAGGAAGAAACAACAGGAGCTCTGTGGGAGCAGTGCTACAAGGAGTCAGGGGCTGGCAGCTGCAGAGCTCGCCCTGACTGAGAAGATTTCTTACCGGACCCGGAGTCCGAGGCTGTGGGGACTAACTCCTACCCAGCAGCAGAATCCGTCAGGCAGGGGATTTCAGGTCCTCTGGCCAAGAAACCCGAAGGCACGGTCACACGCATGGGACCAGCACCGCCGTCGTGGAGCGGAAGCTACTAGAAGGCCCCGAGTCACCGGCCATACGGGTGAGCACCACACGGTACACTCAGGGACGTGGGCTACTTATACCCGCCTCTAGCAAGGTAGCCAGAAGAGTACAGTTAGTTTGGGAGGCCTACAACTCCGCCTGGCCAGGGGAGATCCCATCTGCTCAAGGACTGACCAGGCCCCAATCGCTAGCCAGTACTCCGGGAGGGTCTATCTTTGTCACCAGTAAAGACCCTGAACTACACCGTACCGTCTCCGAGTGGTTCCTGCTACCCCCATCATCCACGTCGGCTGCCCTGAGGCCATACCCCTCCCGTTGGGGGTTATACCATCCCCGCTGTACCATCCTTCCACCGGCCTCAGCGGTCTGCTCTGCAGCGGCAGCTCCAAAGCTGCATTCAACGGGTGGCGTAGTCATCCAACATCTACCGCTGATACAGCGCCACTTAGTCTGACTCCCTGGGCACTGACCGGATCACCGCCACGAGACTACAACCCTCAAAAGATCCGGCTCCGGGTAAGCTCCCGCGTGCGCAACGCTGCGCGACACAGGCCCAGGGGTGCGTCACATACATATGTCCATATGGCATGTGAATGCATGCTGCCGCTGGATTATAGTTAAGACTTTCTATATCACATATAGCCACTCCATAAGGGGTGGAATGTATGTCCCCTCCTCCCCAGCTGTGAACCTGCTTGACACTGCTTGGCATTAGGGATAATTTATGAATGTTAACAGAAATAGTAGTAACTCCTATATGGACCCGCCATCATAATGAGGAATATATTTGTATTTGAATACTATAGGACTTTTTTCTTACACTTACCGTCCTCTATAATCCCTTTCCTTCATTCCCTAGTGTGCATGCATGCCACTGTCACTCCGGACCTTCCGCCTGCTGACGCAGGGCGCGCCAGCGTGTGCATTGCTGCTTAGCAGCGGTGGCGCGCTTGCGTTCCACTGTCGGTGGGCGGAAGTGTCCCACAGGATGTGACGTATGGTGACGCATGTGCCGACAGGGGCTTGCGACGCCATTACATTCTGGAAGCAATCGCGCACACCGGACAGGATATGAGATCCGACAACATTTCCTTATATAAGGCAATGTTTACTCACCCTAAAAACACGCCCCCCGACAAAGTGAGGGCGAAACGCTTGTAGGGGCGTGAGGACACGGGCACTACTACTATATCCCTACAAGTAAGTACAGACAATTATCTTTTAGAAGACTCTATATGTATGGGCTGCATAGGGATAGGTACCCAGAGGGGACTTGCCACTCTAGGGCCACTCTATTGGTTAGTTAGGCTTTGTATTGGCCATATAAAGATACAAATATCCCTTGTGCATTAATGTGGGACGGATACTGTATGGATCCAAAAAGGAATTGACTAAAAATCCTTTTTGCATTTTAATTTAATAGGATTGAGAAGTAGTGGTCTGAGATAATTATCTACAAAAAACTATATACACTTTAAATGTATCCTAATCATGTACACTTTGCTTTTTCCCTAATTACGTCCGACTGTGACTAAAAGAACATTGGAGTTAGTTGTGTCCTCCCTGTGTAGCACTGTGATGTTTTAATCATGTAATGAAAGTTTAAATAAAGTAATATTGTCTTGTAAAAAAACTCTGGTCATTTGGGCTCTCTTATTTGTGGGGCTCTCCTTTTTGATCCCTTAGAGCCGCAGACTCCGCTCTACGTGCATTGGTCTAATAGTCTTAGAATAAGGCAAACTCCTCACAGACCCCTACTCTTGTCTGTACACTAAGTCATTGCTTGTGAACCTTGTCAGAGTTTAAAAAAGTTGTGTAGTCACAAGATGTTGATGATCTATTCTTAGGATAGGTCATCAATATCAGAATGGTGAGGGTCCGACACCGAGAATCCCCACTGATCAGCTGTTATAAGCTTGGGCAG
Source organism: Phyllobates terribilis (assembly GCF_046119375.1). Lineage (NCBI taxonomy): Eukaryota > Metazoa > Chordata > Amphibia > Anura > Dendrobatidae > Phyllobates > Phyllobates terribilis. The sequence continues at coordinate 111,529,678 of NW_027362764.1, read as the reverse complement.
TGGCCGAAAAACATTGAATGGAGCTGTGCGGTGCAGTTCCGTTCATTTTGTTTCCAACTGGCCAAAGCAGGTGATCAAACTAGGTGATTGATGGGGGTGCCAGTGGTTGGACCCCTCACTGATCTGATATTGACACCGATAGTTTATCAATAACTTGTTATCAGACAACCCCTTTAATAATAGCAATGTAGTGAAATAAAACTTATAGAATGTAACAGTTTGGGGACATCTATAAGAGCATTTTCACCACATGATTTGAGCAAATTGCAACATTTCATTGTCATAAATACCTAAGCCAAATCAATTAATGTTTTTTTTAATGTTTATTACAGAAAATGAGGTGTGCATATTACAGACAGGTCATAGCTGTCTTAAAATAGGAGTGGACAAAAATACATTTACATTGCAGCCAGCTGTGTTAGAGTAATTTGCAACATTACACTGGTAATGACTCCAGTTGTTAAAAATAAGCCCTGGATTCAGATTCTCAGGGAAATCTATGTCAGGCCCATAGTCCTGAACAGCTCATTTACATATAAGAAAACCGTGGATTTCTGTGGAATAAGACATCAGATCGCAAATATCAAGGTATCATTTTCTTAAGCTTCCTATGACCTGCATGACCATATAGACGGCTTAGGAGCATTGATCCTCCTGACAGATGCCCTTTAAACTCCCAGCATCCTTGTGAGAGTTGCCAGTTATAAATTTATACCGCCCCTGTTGCTCTGATATGCTGAACCTGGACTGACTTTATCTGACAATTCTGCCACTGACCCCTTCCTCCTGGTTCTGACTTTGGCTACCTCACTGACCTTGTTCTTGTCTCCTGATTTTTTCTTGTACCAGCCCTCTCTGACCTTGCTAGGTGGCTTTCCTTGGCGAGAATGCTACACTGGCCTTATTGTGATGATGGTGATGGTTGTGGTATGTCCCAAGTAAAACAGTTCATTCTCCCACAACGTTTGAGTTCTGAATGATTCTGCTGAAAGCTGAAATCTGCAACATTAAGCCCTTGTTTACACCAGGTTCATGACATCCTTTCATGTCATATCCTTTCAGACAAAATCACTTTGTTTTCAATCTCATTAAATCCTGATTTTACTGACTCATAATGGGGTTCGGCAGAGTTATTTACACCAGTGGACTACTTAGCAATAAATGAAAAAGTTCAATGTGAACAAAGTCTAAATGAGTCATACACAATTTCTCTTGGGTACTGCCCTGTCCATCTTAAAGAGGTTGGTTGTCTGGCTGAAAACTACAAATATACAGTCATTATATGTGACTACAGACTTGTGAATCCTCACATTGCGCACACTGTACACTGAGAGGATCCATCAATGCCGGTGCTAGGAGCGGCAGTCATGTGACCGCAAATATGGGATATGCATACTCCCCACTAGATGGGCGCAGCTTCGCTCAATGCAAGGGTATTGGGTTAGGCCAGACACGTCTAGTTGGCCTTTGGCCAGGAGTATGACCGCTCAATCCTGGCGCCAGCATTGGGCATTGTGAGGATTCACAAGTCTGTAGTCACATACAGTGACTGCAGACTTGTAGTTTTAGACCGGACAATCCCTTTTAACAACATCCCAAAAGCATAATGCAAGTTTTTAACAAAAAAAAATAAAAAATGAATTGAATATATAAATAATCACGCCCTATTGCGGTTATAAACTGTGCCTGCAGATCTTCTCAACATTAACATTATTATCTGCAACAAGGGCGATAACATTTACACTCTTCCTAATATTCCGAAAGCTTTGACATATTGCAGAAAATACAGTTTGAAGCTTTCCATCGTCAGAATAATTTATGTATGTGCAGTCACATTACCTGAATAAATTCAACCTTTAAAAAACTTGGCGTCTCATAACAGAAATCACCCTGAGCAGAATAGTGCCCTGCTATAAATTGTAATTGGAATAAAGCTGTCATACATGTGACCACAGATGTATGTTACTTTTTATACAGAACTAAAGGTCAATTTGGCCCTGGAGCTGTTTGCGGCGCACACTTCAATCTACTTCCCATGGTATTCTGTACACAATGGAAGCACCGGAATCAGCACCACTAAATGGCTTGAAATATCATGGGGTATTTAAGCTACTGCTGCTTTTCAACATGCCGCGCATTAAAGCCACAAGGATGGGGGATGAACAGTTCGTCCATTTTCTACTCATGGTAATAAAAGATGTCAGCCTGTGTCAGTCCTGCTTCTGATGTGTAGCACAAAGCCCGGTCCGGCACAAGGTGTGGGAGATTGATTTATTAGTAGTGAACGTGCGATGCAGAAGAAAGGGTAATGGAAACTGAAGTATGAAAGACATGATTCCACAAATGACTAAATAGAGGTTCATTACACATCCAGCAGATACACACATACAATCTCTCCACCTCATCTCAACACATGCTCATTGTCTAATGCTAGAAAATACCCGCACCAGCAAAGAATATAAAACCCCACGACTATATAATATTATTTACATAGCTGCAAACTACGTTATATGGGAACCATGGAAACAAATGACCTACAAACGCGGATCTTCCATCTCGTGCCACGCTCAGTGCGTAATTATTATTATCATTTGCTGTACACAGCGCTGACATTTTATGCAGCGCTATTTGATGATGATTCTGGATCGTTATTACATGAATGATGGAGGGATACTGTGCTGTAGATAGAGAGAAACAAGCCAGCTCGCCAAAATTCGGTGGTCGGATCAGTCACGGCCTTCGGAAATAGCAGAAGTATATGCACGATACAATCCAGCACACATTCCAGCAGCAATCACATCTTACGCGTTTTGAGTAACATCGGTGCCCTCAGTTAGAGCTCAGATAAAAACACAACTCACATCTTATGTGGTTCAAGCAATGTCTGTGCCCTTACTCTTAGCCCAGATAAAAAGAAAACTCACATCTCAAACGTTTAGAGCAATGTCTGTGCCTTTAGTCTTCGCTCAGATAAAAATACAACTCACATCCTACGCGTTTTGAGCCCTAAGTTGTAGCCCAGATAAAAATACAACTCTCAGCAATGTCTGTGCCCTCAGTTATAACTCAGATAAAAACACAACTCACATCTTATGTGGTTCGAGCAACGTCTGTGCCCTTAGTCGTAGCCCAGACAAAAACACAACTCACATGTTACGCATTTCAAGCAACGTCTGTGCCCATAGCCTCGATAAAAATACAATTCCCATCTTACACATTTCAAGCAATGTCTGTGCCCTTTGCCTTAGCCCAGGTAAAAAACACAACTAACATATTATTCATTTTGAGCAACATCTGTGTCCTTAGTTATAGCCCAGATAAAAATACAACTCACATCTTACTTTAAAGCAGGGGTGGGCAACCTCAGGTCTGATTGCCATTTATGACCCTCAATTACCCGGGCAGATTCCCGAAGACCACAGTGCTTGCGCCCACAGCTGTCTTTTGATGGCCACCGACCTTTTAATTTCCTCTTGTTCTCTGAGCACGTGCATGCAGTGTTCACTACTAGTGTTGAGCCACCCCCGTAGTGTTCGAGTTCGGTTCGGTTCGTCGAACACCCGTGTGTTCGCCGAACTGTTCGTCGAACTGTTCGTCGAACACCTTCGAACACCGTTAAAACCAATGGCAGGCAAACAAAAACACATAGAAACACATAGAAAACACCTTCAAAGGTGTCCAAAAGCTGACAAACTGCTCAGAAGACACAACTAACACATGGAAAAGTGACAAGTACATATAGTCATGCGAAAAGAAAAGAGGTGGAGGAGTAAAAGGAGGGGGAGACACAGATATAGGCATGTCATGCCCTTCTAAAATCCAAAAAGTGAGAAGCCGAGACGGCCAGTCCGCTCCTGCCCGTGCCACCTCCGTGTCGCCGGGTTTGTGCCAGAGCCGCGGTGAACCCTGACGGCCAGCCCCCCTCTCCCAATACTGGTGCCTGTCCGCTGGTGGGTCGAGAGAGCCCCCCTGTGGTGGAGGCAGCTCTAAGCTTTTTAATTTAAATTGTCCCTCTAATTTGAATGAATACACTTTAAATCCATTTACAAGGATCTATTGGAGGGCAAGTCTCATGCCAGCAGCCGCGTAATTCCAGCTCCAGTAGCGTCCACTAAAGCTGCTGCAGTTAAAAAGCTTTTATAAGGATCGAGCTCGGCTGTCCACCGCAAGGCATCCTAGTGCCAGTCCCAGCCCCTATGCCTTGGGGTGCCTCCTGATGCTCTTCACTAAGTATCCCGTGGTCCCGAAGCATTTCCTTTGAAAAAATTAAGTGTCCAAACTACAGGTGGTGTAGCTTGCTTAACAGCCGGGATAATCCGCTGACTAGCAGACACTGCTACTAGGCACAAAGTATTTCCTGGGCTAGATGCAGTTAAAAATTTGTAAGTAGATACTCTCGTTGGATGCTGAGAAAGCATTCCATAGAGTCTCCTGGCACGCCATATATGATTCTCTTAAAAAGCTTGGGGTAGGGGTCTAGGGGACCCTTTTATAGCCAAAATCACGGCCCTGTATCACAATACGTCACCTAGGCTGAAGATAAATGGAACTGTAGCACCGAGGGCTCGGTTGCTACAGACGTATTGCACCTCACCCAGAGGTGTGATATCTCACTCTCAGATAAGGATGGAGTGTGGATCAGGACCCGACACCTGCATGCATTACACCACATTGCCGTGGGGCAGGGCGACCAATATGCCCCTGAGATGGGCACGACAGTCCCTGTCCCTGGCTGGAGTGGGGGGAGGGAACACTGAGGAAGGGGAACCCTGCAGTGCAGGAGCAGGGAGGAAGCAGTTCCTGGGTGCATTGAGAAGGGAGTATAAAAGGTGGGCACCATCTTAGTTCAGTGCAGAGAAGTCTGAGCAGAAGTGGCAGGGAGCAGGGGCTCTGCATGAGCTCTGCTCCGGAGGCGGGCCTAGTAACAGAGGCCCAGGCCTGCAAGAGGGAGAAGGAAGGAAGAGGAGCGGAGAAGGCTCCAGGAACGAGGAATGAAGGGATCCCAGGGGTGCGGACGGGCGAGTCGCCACCGCACGCCCGAATCCACCTGCGTGGAGGGGTCAGGCCAAAGGGGGAGACCGGTCCCCGAACTAGTGGAGGCAGGAAACGACCCTCAGCTAGAAACCGGAGGCTCTGACATTTTATGTGGCGCAGCCCCTTGCTCCACCCGCTAGGAAGGCACCACATAGGGTCAGGGAAACTGGCGCCAAGTTTACCAAGAGGAGGCCCGAGGCAGCCGGACAGAAGTGTTGGTAAGAAAGGCCAGACAAAGGACACACAAAGGGGGTCCTGTGAAGCGCTCCAAAGTTATCTGGGAGTTGTCTGAGCCCCTCACCTGGTGAGCACAGTACGACGTGGGCAGCCGTTACCTGCAGACGTGGTCTGGATAATAAGAACTGTGAGTAAAGGCCCTGAACTGCATCACTGACTCCGTGTCGTTACTGCTGCTGCCCTGCACCATCACCCCCATCCTCCGCATACACTGCCCTGAGGCTATACTCCTCCCGTGGGGAGTTATGCTACGCTCTGCTGCACCCACAACACCAGCCTTAGCGGTCTGCCCTGTAGCGGCGGTTCACTCTGACCGCAATCCACGGGTGGCGTAGTCGGACATTTAAACATCAAAACCACATAAATAGTTCCGCCACTGGTTTGACCGCCCTGAGCCACGGAACCGGATCGCCGCCACGAAGACTACAACCACCAGCATCCACCAAAAAGGGTCCGGCTCCGGGTGTCCCAAGGCCCAGGGGGTGCGTCAGAACATTTTCATCACCTTTCACAATCACCAATGGGACAAGGCAGGGATGTCCTCTGTCCCCTCTCTTATACATCCTAGTGACGGAGCACCTGCTCTCATCAATTCGCCATAACCCCAATATTAGGTGGATTGAGGTGGGAGGCACCGAGTACAAGTGCTCTCTATTTGCTGATGATGTCCTAGTATATATCACTCAATCACATATATCCATCCCTGCTGTTATGGCTGAAATAGATCACTTTGTTACATGGTAAAATTTTAAAATCAATGCAGCGAAGTCTGAGGCCCTCGATGTCTCCCTCCCTAAATCCATATAGGATTCCATCCAGTCCAACTTTCCCTTTGCCTGGCCCTCACAGGGTATCAAATACTTAGGAATTCCTATTCATAGAGACCTCTCCCATCTATGTTATCTTAATTTTGGGCCCTTTATTGAACAATTCCATACAGACCACGGTTGGCAAGTTGGAACTGTGAGATTCACTACGTGCACCACTGGTATTTTGTGGAAAAGCACATGTAAGATTCTGCAACAGTCTCTGCTGATACTCCTGCATGCGTGCATCCCTTTCTATGGCAGGAATAATTTCTGCAAATTTACTTTTGTACCGGGGATCTAACAGTGTGGCAACCCAGTAGTCAGGATTATTTCTAATTCTCACAATTCGAGGGTCATGTTGCAGGTAGTGCAGCAAGAAGGCACTCATGTGTGTTGCGCATCCAGGAGCACCAAGTCCCTGTTGTGTTGGTGGCGAGGTAACAATCATGCTTCCTTCCTCTGTCCTCTCCCCCCAACCTCGCACAACAGAAATGTGATCAAGGTCTCCCTCATCTGATGAGTCTTCCATCAGTTCGTCCTCCACTTCTTCCTGGGCTCCTGCACCTTCCTCACTAGTTTGGCTGCTACCATGCGCCCTGGTAAAATCATCTCCCCCACCCTCACATGCCTGCCGCCCTGGTGCTGCCGACCGTCTGGACCTTGCAGATGTTAGCCCTTCCGCATACAACTCCTCCTCCTCTACTTCCTCCACCTCCTCTTGTGCCACCACCTGACTCCGAATTCTGTTTAACATGTGCTCCAGCATGTAAATCACCGGAATAGTCATGCTGATAATGGCATCGTCAGCACTAAACATCTTCGTCGCCATTTCAAAACTGTGCAGAAGGGTGCATAGGTCCCTGATCTGAGACCACTCCTCCAGCGTGATTTGCCCCACCTCTGAATCTCGTTGGCCCAGGCTATACGTCAGAACGTATTGCACCAGGGCTTGTCGGTGCTGCCACAGTCGCTGCAACATGTGCAGAGTTGAATTCCACCGGGTAGGCACATCGCATTTTAGCCGGTGAAGTGGCAGGCCCAACGACTTCTGTAGAGTTGTAAGTCGCTGAGCTGCGGGATGCGAACGGCGGAAGTGAGCACACAGCGACCGTGCCCTCTGCAGAAGGCCATCTAGTCTGGGATAGTGGGCTAAAAATTGCTGGACAACCAGGTTCAACACGTGAGCCATACAAGGCACGTGTGTGACATTGCCCCGGCGAAGGGCCGCACCCAGGTTTGCAGCATTGTCGCACACGGCCTTCCCTGGTTTCAGGTCCAGTGGAGACAACCATTCATGAAATTGGTTCTCCAGAGCTGACCACAACTCCTCAGCTGTGTGACTCACATTTCCCAGACATTTCAATGTAAAAACCGCCTGATGACGTTGAGCCCTACTGCCAGCATAGTAAGGAGGTGTGCAGGATCCCTTCTGCGCAGTTAGAAAGCTTGTGGCATGACCAGACAGGCTTTGGGTGCAGGTGGAAGACCGAGAGGAGGTTGAGGAGGCAGAAGCAGTGGAGGAAAAATGACATAAAGAGGATTGACGCACAACTCGTGGGGACGGCAAGACTTGGACAGCAGCCCCTTGTCCTGCTGTCACCATAGTTACCCAGTGCCCAGTCAGCGACATGTAACGCCCCTGTCCATGCCTACTCGTCCAAGTGTCTGTGGTGAAATGCACCCTGTCACACACAGAGTTTCTCAAAGAAGCGGTGATGTTGTGTGCGACATGCTGGTGGAGCGCAGGCACACCTTTCTTTGAGAAGTAGTGCCGACTGGGCATCTGGTACTGGGGCACTGCGACGGACATAAGGTCTCGAAAATCCTCTGTGTCCACCAGGCGGAAAGGCAGCATTTCTGTAGCCAAGAGCTTGCAGATGGTGAAATTCAACCTCTTAGCTTTCTCATGGCTAGGAGGAAATGGTCTTTTACTTGTCCACATCTGAGGGACCGAGGGCTGGCTATTGTGCTTAGACGGGGTTGATAAGGGTGTCCCCGGCAAACTGCCGGTCTGTGAGGAAGATGCAGGCGGACATGTTAGGTTGCCTTGATCCAAAGGTGGTGCTATCGATGTCGGACAGCGCTCAACACCAGCTGGTGTTCCCACCTCCAAAGAAAATGATGACCTGCCAATCACGCTGGCTGTTGCGGGTAAAGAGGTGGCAGGTCTGCGCCCCAAAACAGGTGTGACTGCTGTCCCCCCAGTCACAGAGGATGAAGAGGCCGCGGATGCACAAGATATGGCAGACGGTGGTTGGCCCGGCCGGCTAGACCGCATTGTAGCACACTGAGCTTCCCACTGCAACTTATGCTTCATGTCCATGTGCCGGTTCATGCATGAAGTACTCAAACTATGTATTTTTTGGCCTCTACTTAGCTTTTGCTGACAAATGTTACAGATAACACGAGTTGGGTCATCTTTATCGATCTGAAAAAATGCCCAGGCTATGCAAGGCTTAGCACCCATGCGACCTGAAGAGCCACCACGACTTGTGGTGAGAGGCAGAGTTGTGTTTGAGGATGCAGTTGTTGACGTGCTTCCAGTACTACGTCTCTGTCCAGGAAGGCGCAACCTGACCTCGTCGTCACTAGCATCTTCCTCCACCTCCTCTGCTGACCTCATCTCTTGGCTGACTGTGGGTTGACAGTAAGTGGGATCTCCGACCTCATCATCATCACCCTGTGCGTTATCACACCCATCGTCCTCAGAGCCAACCTGTTCCTGCCCTGACAAAAAACTAAAGTTGTCGCTCCAATCAGGTATTTGAGTCTTATCATCGTCTTCCTCATTGTCTCCACCAACAGGAGTTACAGTTTGGGAATGAGGGTCTACATTATGGTCAGAACCTTCTGCGTCTGGTCCTGGATCCGACTCATAAAGATTCTGGGCATCAGTGCAGATCATTTCCTCGTCTGGATTCACAGAAGCGCTGGAGTCGACCTCTGATTCCCAGGCTATAGTATGAGTAAACAGCTCTGCAGACTCAACCATCTGTTCTACCTCATACTCAGACGGGCAGCTGGAGATTTGGGAGCTGTGAGGAAGCAAGTGCGATTTGGGTGACACCTTTGAGGACTGGAGTATTTGTGATGTTGAAGTTGATGTGGAGGAGAGCCCACTTAAAGGAGCACTTGATATCCGTTGAAGCACCTGCTGTTTTTGTGCCTCATCTGGAATTTGTAGCGATTGGCGTGGCCGTAAGAAAGGGATCTTATCACATTGTCCGCTAAAAGAAGTAGACATTTTAGTTTGGCTGGAAGATGGTCTTTCTTCTGCACCTACCCCACGGACACAACCTTTTTTCCCCTTCCCAACACGCCTATTCCCCTTTCCACCAGCAGCAGGCCTTTTTCCACTCATTTTGGTGGTTAACTAATTCACAACTCTGGAGTTGTTTGCACAAAAAAACAATGGATGGTAACCGAGCAGAGCTGAGTGGCCAAACTGTGGTATTAGGCCAAAACTATTGGCTGGGTTAGATGCAGAAAAAAATTATTTTTAATTTGCAACCTGATGGAGGTCAGTATAGATGGACTAATAGACCAAGTCCCACACACTGCTAGAAGCCCAAATATTTTTTCAGAGCTAGATGCAGAAAAAAATTATTTTTAATTTGCAACCTGATGGAGGTCAGTATAGATGGACTAATAGAACAAGTCCCACACGCTGCTAGAAGCCCAAATATTTTTTCAGAGATAAATGAAGAAAAAAATTATTTTTAATTTGCAACCTGATGGAGGTCAGTATAGATGGACTAATAGACCAAGTCCCACACACTGCTAGAAGCCCAAATATTTTTTCAGAGCTAGATGCAGAAAAAAATTATTTTTAATTTGCAACCTGATGGAGGTCAGTATAGATGGACTAATAGACCAAGTCCCACACACTGCTAGAAGCCCAAATATTTTTTCAGAGCTAGATGCAGAAAAAAATTATTTTTAATTTGCAACCTGATGGAGGTCAGTATAGATGGACTAATAGACCAAGTCCCACACACCGCTAGAAGCCCAAATATTTTTTCAGAGCTAGATGCAGAAAATTTTTTTATTCAATTTGCAACCTGATGGAGGTCAGTATAGATGGACTAATAGACCAAGTCCCACACACTGCTAGAAGCCCAAATATTTTTTCAGAGCTAGATGCAGAAAAAAATTATTTTTAATTTGCAACCTGATGGAGGTCAGTATAGATGGACTAATAGACCAAGTCCCACACACTGCTAGAAGCCCAAATATTTTTTCAGAGCTAGATGCAGAAAAAAATTATTTTTAATTTGCAACCTGATGGAGGTCAGTATAGATGGACTAATAGAACAAGTCCCACACGCTGCTAGAAGCCCAAATATTTTTTCAGAGATAAATGAAGAAAAAAATTATTTTTAATTTGCAACCTGATGGAGGTCAGTATAGATGGACTAATAGACCAAGTCCCACACACTGCTAGAAGCCCAAATATTTTTTCAGAGCTAGATGCAGAAAAAAATTATTTTTAATTTGCAACCTGATGGAGGTCAGTATAGATGGACTAATAGACCAAGTCCCACACACCGCTAGAAGCCCAAATATTTTTTCAGAGCTAGATGCAGAAAAAAATTATATTCAATTTGCAACCTGCTGGAGGTCAGTATAGAAGGACTAATAGAACAAGTCCCACACACTGCTAGAAGCCCAAATATTTTTTCAGAGCTAAATGAAGAAAAAAATTATTTTTAATTTGCAACCTGATGGAGGTCAGTATAGATGGACTAATAGACCAAGTCCCACACACTGCTAGAAGCCCAAATATTTTTTCAGAGCTAGATGCAGAAAAAAATTATATTCAGTTTGCAACCTGATGGAGGTCAGTATAGATGGACTAATAGAATGATGCTATGCCCAAAAGATTTTACTTCACTAGGTGCAGTAAAAAAATTGGTATTCTATACACAGGTGGTATATCTTGCAACACAGATAGGCTACTCCACTGACTAACACACTCTGCAATAGGCCAAAAAGGATTAGCTTTGCTAGATTCAGCCAAATGCTGTGAAAAAAACTTGCACAGCACTGGCACAGACCTGCCTGGCAAAAACTGATAGGAACTGATGTAACCTAGTCCTGAAAAGGACTCCAATTACAATTAGTCTTTACTCCCACAATCTATCTATTTAAGAGCACAGACCTGCCTGATAAAAGTCGTAGGAAATGCTGTAACCTAGTCCTTAAAAGGACTGCAATCACAACTATTCCCTACTCCCAAGCTATCTGTATATTTGTGCGAAAATTGGCTTGAAATTAACAAGGTATAGCGCACACAGCAACAGCGGTGCCGTCTAACACGCAGCTGCAGCAGTGAGAAAATGGTGGCGACGGGGAAAATGGCTTGGTCTTATAGGGCAAGGACATGTGACATACACTGCCAATCACACATGACCTTGCTTGTGTGAAAAAAAGCACTTCGCTCCGTGTGTGCGCTGCTGATAGGCTGACAGATTGCACCTCCCCACTGCAAATGCGGGAAAGAGAAAAAAAAATGGAGATCTTCATTGTTCCTGCAGAGATCCATCCCCTGCCCCTCCCCCCGCCCCGCTGTACACTCAAACTGCGTATTAACATTAATTTTCATCATTACTGAGAAAAAATCCAGTTATGATTTTGGTGCACGAACAGTTATCGAACATAACCTCGAACAGCCGAATTTTTCTCAAATTGTTCGTGTTCGCCGACCGGCTCGAACACCGCCCAAAACAGCTCGAATTTGAGATTGGCGAACAGTTCGAGTAGAACAACGCTCATCTCTATTCACTACTGAGCACTGAGGCGCGTGCAACAAAAGATTATGTCCTTGTAATAGTGGGGAAGGGCGCAGCCTTCCCTTGGTACTGAGATAGTTAAAGGAAGTGTCCCTGAGGTCAGACCTCCCTCTCTGTGGTAGACCAAGCTAAGGGGGTTAGCTGTAGTGGTCCAGTTAGTAGAGTAGAGGGGGAACTTAGTGCCCTTATCAAGCCTAGAGAGACTGTAAATATTGTATATATTCCTCTTCCCCAAGTAAAGTCCAAGTTCTGGTTAAGAACCTCGTGTCCTCTGAAATTATTGCTGCCCTGGTCCCAGAAGAAAATTGCCTGGAGACAGCCGCGATCGGATGGCTTGAAGTAAGTGAAGAGCTCTACATACACAGCCACACACCAGAGGGAGGACACGTATTGTCTGTAGGGTGCCATAGTGAGAGGGGGCTACAGCTCGCCCACGACTACCTCGCTGGGCCACCTTACATTTGGCGTAGTCGGCAGGATGCGAGTCCCTCGCATGAAGAAAGCGGGGAAGAGCCGACGGAGAACACTGAGGAGAAAGTGTTGGAAGGCATGCGGCCCAAGAAGGCGGCCCGAAGCATGGATTCCAAGATGGTGACGACGGCGGTAAAGTCTGGGAGAAGAACCGCCTATTGTGGGAGTGGACGGCGCTGGAGAGCGCGAAAAGATGTACAGCCCCTACGAGTTCCGGCCCGAAGAGGGAGGGGCCCAGCGGTGAAGATGCGTCCCAGGATGGGACGTCCAGAGAGGAAGTGGGTGCGGCACATAGTGAAGCCCGGCCCCGTGAGTATCAGCGTGCACAGAGAGGGTGCGCGGCTGAAGGCGGAGCGGCCGAGAGTGACGAGTGACGCGGCGGTCGCGTCAGAGGTCCGGCCTAGGAAGAGGCGGAGTTGTACGCGCAGGACGCGTGTCACCAGTAAGCGACCGGCGCCATTTTCTGTCCGGCACGTGAGAGGAAGGAGGTGCTGCGGTGGACGCTCCGAGAGAATGGCAAACGGAGGATCGGACGACCTGTCTGGAGTGCGCGCTGAGGAAGAGATGCTGGAGCTGAGTACCCCAGGGGCTGCAGGCGAGAGTCGCTCACTCGCGGATGCCGCCTGTGAGTTTCTACCCCCAGTGGCTGTCCAGTGGTCCACTAGGCCCGAACCGGAGCTGAGCCTGCTTATCCATGAGTTCCGCGTGTGGTGCTGGAGCCGGATGCCGGGAGACCCGTCCCCCTCGGCCAAGGGTGGAGAACATTCTGGTGGGGCCGGAGCACCAGCTCCAGCGGAGCCTGACGGAGGTGAGCAGCCTATACCCCAGCAGCCGGTTTCGCCTGCGGCGCCTGCCGCGACAGCTTCCGAGGCGACAGGGGGTGGTGCGGAGGCGGAGACGAGGCCTCCCAGGAAGAGGGCCCCACAAGAGAGTTTTTGGCAGCTGGCAGTGGAGGCCATCAACACCCCCTCGGCGAAGAGTTACGCCGAGCTCGGGAGTCTGAAGTGGACTACCCGCGACCCCCCGATGACGCCACGAGAGCAGCGGCGATGGACCGACACTTTCGTTAGAGGCTGGCTGGAAGGGTCCAACGCGGCGCGGAGAGAGTCGGTGGAGGCGTCCCAGACTCGGGGGCGAGTCCTCGAGTTCCACATCCGTGAGGGGTATGGGTTCCTGGAGGAAGAGTGGACCGGGGACGAGGTATTTGTCACCCGTGAGGTCATCAAGCATGACTACCTGCCTGACCGTCTCCACAACCTACGTGTGGGGGACATTGTCCACTTCGTCAAGTGTGAATGCTCCAGGGGGTGGTACGCGGCTGTGCTCACCCGACCGTACAAGTGGGAAGATGTCCTGGAAAAGGACGAGGAGGTCTTCAAGAGGAGGGCCAAAAGGGAGGCTAAGCAGCGCTGGGCTAGGGAAGCCCCTAAAGGCTTTCTGTCCCCACCTAAGGCCAGTACTCCACCAACAGAGGAGCCTAGGAGGCGGCAGTGGGGAGATATTGTGAGCGACGAGGAGGAGGATGTCGCAAGCGACAAGGAAGCTGATTTCCTTAGTGAGGTGCCAGAGGAGGGTTCGGCACCACAACACCCAGGAGGGGCTGAGGCAGTTGAGCAAGGGACTGCCAGAGAGACTCAGGCTGGTGCCAGTCAGGAGGTCCATCATTTTTCTGTTACCAGCTACGGCCCTACCCAGGTCGGCTGTGGCAGTGCTACGTCCTCGGACGAGGACCCCGGGCCTAGCAGATACCCCGATCAGCCGTGGAAATGGAGGAAACCACCTTCGTCTGCAGCATGGGCCGCCTTCATGAAGGAGCGACGGGAGGCCCGGAAGAAGTGAGTAGGCTAATAGGTCCGTTGACCTTTCACTTCTTCTCCTACTAGGACCCATCGGTGGTGGTCCTGTCTGTAGTTTGGGACTGTTACCCAGTGGGGGCGGAGTGCCCCATGTTGACTTAAGTTAAAAGGAAAGAAAAAAAAAAAATGGAGGACTGTTCCCCTACCTCCTAGGCCAGGAAGGCCTTAAGCAGCACCCAAAAGTTGCGTGCCAGGGAGAGCTGCTCTTTTTGTTTTTACTTTTGTTTTCTTTTTGTTGCGCTTGTTGCGCCTTTTTCTGCTGGAATTTAAAATGCTGAGGCACACCTTGAGGATGGATGTCCTCCAAATCTAAAAGACTTGCAGCCTGGCGGGAAGAACCGGTGACCCTCGCTAGGGCCAAGAAGAAAGAGACTCACAGGGTATTACCTGTGACTGTGTGCCTCAGAATATAGCCCCAGGAGGGGATTGGGGGCTATTGAGGTGTTGACCTGACTTAAAACTGTGGACACTTCCATCCAAGAAGATGACCTCAGGACCAGTCATTTACTAAAAATGTTTTAGTAAAATGTAGTTATGCAACATAATTTTATAGCTGTTGATTGATGTTTATTGCTTAGTGTGGTCAGGGACGACCAACATTAAAGTGTCGGGGAATGTAATAGTGGGGAAGGGAATAGCCTTCCCTTGGTACTGAGATAGTTAAAGGAAGTGTCCCTGAGGTCAGACCTCCCTCTCTGTGGTAGACCAAGCTAAGATGGTTAGCTGTAGTGGTCCAGTTAGTAGAGTAGAGGGGGAACTTAGTGCCCTTATCAAGCCTAGAGAGACTGTAAATATTGTATATATTCCTCTTCCCCAAGTAAAGTCCAAGTTCTGGTTAAGAACCTCGTGTCCTCTGAAATTATTGCTGCCCTGGTCCCAGAAGAAAATTGCCTGGAGACAGCCGCGATCGGATGGCTTGAAGTAAGTGAAGAGCACTACATACACAGCCACACTTCAGAGGGAGGACACGTATTGTCTGTAGGGTGCCATAGCGAGAGGGGGCTACAGCTCGCCCACGACTACCTCGCTGGGGCACCTTACATCCTGACACCAGTGCCAGCGTCAGGACGTACTTTGTGGGCGGAGGTAGCGTACAATTTGTACGGCCCCCGAAGGATGATATAAATATCCAAATGGCCCTCGGCAGAAAGAAGGTTCCTCTCCCCTGCTTTAAAGCAATGTCTGAGCTATTAGTCATATCCCAGATAAAAATACAACTCAGATCACATGTGCATCCTGTAAATGAGTTTGGAAATACACTGAACAACATGAGGAACTTTAGTGACCAAGCTAAAATTCAAACCACGTCCTGCTAAGGTTATCATACACATCAGAGCAAAGTTGTTAATTTCAAAATTATCAGCCAACTATATGATGTATTATGCTTATCTATGTAGTGCCAGCATATTTTGCATAAACATATTTTTATACTTTATCATTACTGTCCGTATTGGGAATCACAATCTAAATTCCCTGTCTTTGGAGTATGGAAGGAAACCCACGCAAACACAGGGAGATGTTGTTCTGGGTGGGATTTGAACCCAAGAATCCAGAGCTGCAATACAACAGTGCTAACCACTGAGCCATCATTATTTTTTCCTGACAGATGATATTTTGGAAATTTAGGTTCAGGCATGTTAACTGTCAACATGCCTGATTAATGAGATAAACTACCATCAGAATCTGGCAGCAGCGTACGCCACTAAACCTATTCTAATGAGGTGAATATGTAAGTGTATGGAGGTCAAGAGAACATGCTGTTGGCTTAAGATTTTTAGGTTGACAGCTATTGAAGTGTAGGGGGCTGGTGGGTGATGAAGACATCGAGTCAAGAAGGGGTTGCTTAGTTATCTGATAATTGTTATGTATTTATATAATGTTATTTAGTTTGATAAAAGTGTTTGCTATGTGAATTCCCTATAGCCGATTATTGTATGCCGGTTCTCCTACAGGTTCTGCCTAAGGCCGTCCCTGGGATGCGGGAAGTCTGCCCAGAAGGGGGAACTATACAATAGATAGGGATTCAGTACACTACACTGCTTAGGCACTAATGAGTTAATCCAGGGGTTACATCATTAACTGGGAGGGGTTTAATACAGTTTTATAGAAAATCAATTCTGGGTTGCAGACAGTAGTAGGGGAGAGTGAGTAGTCAGAAGCAGTAGTCAGAGAGTGACTTAGGCAGTGAGGCTGCCGTTAGGGGAGGCCTGTGTCAGGCCACCCCAGTCCTGGGTTCAAGAACCGAATGCACAGGCCCGGTGTAAGGTCTGTTCCATATCCAGAGAGAGAGAGAGACAGAGTGTGGAGGAAGACTGAGCAGACAGGAAAACAGACTCCATTAGCAGTGACAGCAGTGAAGAAGTGTTTTACTAGTACAAGTTATCTGAACAGAATGAGGACACATTAGAGACGTAATCTGGACGCCAGCACAGTCCTAGGCTCATGGCCTGTCAGAGGTGCTCAAGGCGAGGCCTCTATATCCCTAGAGGGAGATTCTTAGCTGGATCGCAGAAGAAGTGGATGATGTTGGGTCTCAGGAGAGGAAGAGAACGAACATTGGAAAGGCACATTACCAAGGGTACTTCACTAACCAAAGAACTTGCCTTGATCTGTATACTGCAGCCGTATATGGAAGAATTGCACATTAAAAGTGAGTCTGTTAACCCGAATCTACGATCTCCTGTCTTGCTTGAAGTCGGCATCGGTCCCAGGGACAGTGTAACAGTGAGTACAGAGAATCCCCCAGTGCAGCACACACTCTGGTCTCAGTACTTAATAGTAGAGGGGGCATTGTGCGAAGAATATAGAGTTTCGGCACACTGCGTGATGGTAACGGCCCTGGGTGCTCCCCTCTACAGAAGAAGCGCCTTTAGATTTTGGATAGTGTTTAAACAGGGTACCTATTTAGAATTATTCTCCTCCTGCTTTGTAATGTAGATCTTTAATATAACGCACCCCTCTTCTTCATAGCTGTATCTGGTACTGCAATTAATTTTTATTGATATGAATGAGGCTAAGCTTTAGAAAAAGGCACAGTCAATGGATAAGTGTGGAACTGTTTCTGGAATACAGAAAAGTCTCTTTTTTGTAATCTTGGAAAAAACCTTTAAGACAAAGGTCCTAAATCCTGTGCTATTTATATAAAAATATCTACAGCCATCAACATCGTTTTTTGATGGTCATAAGGTTCTTGTAAAATTGATGTTATCCCTCAAAAACTCATGACTGGAACATTGCCAAAAAAACTTTGATATTATCACAATCTCAATGTTTTTATATACAAGAATTGAAAGGAGAAGGTTGGGAGATTGGACAAGGAATCTCCCTGAGGCCAATAAATTAGCTGCAATCCAGGGAATCACATAGGAGAAGAAAACCTTACTGCTTGTGCTATGCTGGCTCTTCACTAACTAACTCGATGTTAATGATGATGTCAGTAAAATTAAAGACTATACCAGTCACAACATTAACCACTTGACTAATATTGTGTAGGACCACACAACAGCTCTGACCCCTCAGACCATGGAGTCAACGAGACCTCTGAAGGTCTTAGTACCTGATATAACAGAACACATTAGCTGTGGTGCAGATCCTTTAAGCTCTGTAATAGGACTTTTCAATCTAACATTATCACACAACTATAACGTTTTTTTTGTAAGCCATTTTCTTGTTTAAAAAGTTATAATGAATTACCATTAGGCTGCTTTGGTCCTTTTTTTGTTACTAGGATCACTCACTAATGATCTAATCTTTTGAGCCATTGACATACTAGTATAAAAGTTCTGTAACTCCCTCGATAAATTATCCTGGAGGTTAGAGGACTGGGACAGTGAAAGTGAGGAATATTTAAATATTATTTTAATGCTTTACATTCATTCAACCTCATTCAAATCCATTGCGCGTTTCTAATAGAAGACGATGTAACCTTAACATTTCAAAAGTCAACTGTTCTCTGTTCCAGATGATACGTACTGCACAAACTTTTGCATAGAAAGCGATGATGTACCTCTCTAGAAGACCTGACTTGTCATTACTGGGCCTTCAAGGGAATATTCATTTCAATCGTTCATTCAAACTTTTCCTTTTAAAGTTTTCAATGTACTGAAATATTTATTTGATGAGATTCTATCAAAATTATTTTATCCTTGGAAAAAAATAAAATATAGTAACTCACATTTTTCATCTAGAAGCTCAAAACGAAGACACAATGTTGTGACTTACTAAATGGTGGTAACTAGTGATTAGCAAGAGTACTCGTTACTCGAGATTTACGAGCATGCTCAGATGTTTTCCGAGTATTTGCGGCGTGCTCGAATGTTATGTTTGAGTCACTGTGTGCGCATGATTTACGACTATTTGACAGCGTTAATACATATGAGGAATGCCTGTTTGTTAGGCACCTGAGCGTGCTCACCGAAAAGGTTAACAATACATGCTCGCTCATCACTAGTGGTAACTCATACCAAGCTTTAGTTTATGGCACAAGTCTCCTAACAGTCAAGGTGACACAAAAAATTAACATAGAAGACAGGAAATCAACAGAGGGGCTCCATCCATGAATGATGAAGCAGTTACGGAAGATGGCTCCCAGTTCTGGGAAGGATATGTGTCTTTATCGGGGATGGAGGCAATAGAATGGATAAAAGCAGAAAAAATGGCAGTAATGTGCATCATTAAAGTGAATCTTTCACCACATTTTTGCCAACTAATCTGAGAACAGCAAAATGTAGAGACAGAGAACCTGATTCCAATGATGTGTCACTTACTGGGCTGCTTGGTGTAGTTTTGGTAAAATCACTGTTTTATCACCAGGAGATTGTCACTAGAGGAATAATAAACCTGATGCAAGGTAGTCCTTCCTCTATATTCATGAATTCTGTATAACCCCGTCCCCTCACTGATTGGCAGCTTTCTGCCTATGCACTGTATACACAGAAAGCTACCAATCAGCAGTGTGGGCGGGGTCATACAGGGATCAGCATTCAGAGAACTGGTAGATCTACCATAGATTTATCAAAACTACAGTAAGAAGTCCGGTAAGTGATACATCACTGGAATCAGGGTCTCTGCCCCTACATCATGCTGCTTTCAGATGGGATAGCAAAAACATGGTGTCAGATTCCCTTTAAACTGGGATTTTTGTTTTTTTACTTGTGCAAACAGAGCGTATTTTCCTCTCCTAGTATCTAGATCAAACTAAAATTGTCCTCATGTGACATCACACAAAATGCATAAAGAAATATAAATATATATATTTTTTAAAATTGTTAAACTTGAATCCTATATTTATTTATGTAGATGAAATCAGGAATAGATATTTGGATCCAATCTCAATTTTGGCCCCCAACAAAAGCATAAATAGTAGAGATGACTGAAACTGTTGAAATTCAAACTTTCTAGCTTTGCTGAATTTTGTCAGGAAAATTGATTTCCATAAAATGAATTCACCTTGAATTGAAAGTACTCCAAAGCCTACAATTGCTCAGAAAAGAAGTGTATGACACTGTGACTCTTCTATTTCTTTCTCCCTATTGATGCAATCTGTACTTTCTTCACACACTAAGGCTATGTGCACACGTTGAGTATTTGATTGCATACATTTCTGCAAGGTCTCTGCATCTCTTGGCAACAAAAACGCTGCGAAAAAAATGTGCATTTTTGGCGCACTTTTGCATGTGTTTTTTAAGCATTTTTGTACAGCAATGAATGTTATTTGAAAAAATAAACGTGGGACATCGCTGTAACCCTTGGATTACCGTCAGCCTGGGGTGAGTATATTGTGTTAATTTAAATGATTAAATAATGTGTCTGTTTTATTTCAAATAAAGTGTTTTATTCTCAGTGTGTGTGTAAATTTAAATCTTTACTTACAGGTTTAGCAATGAGGGTGTCTGGCTGACACCTCTTCATTACTAAAGCTAGGGCTTGGTGTCAGCGACACCTAATCCCATTACCCTTAATCCCATTACTCCTAATGCAGCACTTGTTTTGTCAGTACATGCGGATCCACCGCATGTAACGACATTTCGATTGGTCAAAATCCGCAGCGCTAGTCTCCGCTACAGAAATTGACATGCAGCGGATGAGTTTATGAAATAAAATGAAGATTTAAATTAAAAAAATGGCGTGGGCTCCCACGTTATTTTAATAACCAGCAGAGGGAAAGCCAACCACTGCGGGCGGATATTACTAGCCGGGGAAGTGGCCATTAGCCAAAAATATTCCCGGGCTATTAATAACAGCCCACAGCTGTTTGATTAGTGTTTACTGGCTAGATTACAGGGGGACCCTTGAAAAAAATTGATGTAGGGTCCCCCTAAAAAATCTAATCAGCAAAGGCTAAACAGACAGCTCTGAGCTGATATTAATAGGGAGGGAAGGGGCCATGGATTCTGGCCCCCTCTGAGGCTAATAATATAAGCCATGAGCGGCCCCAGAAATGGCACATCCATAAGATGCGTCAAATCTGGTGCTTAGCCTCACTCTTCCCACTTGCTGATGAACTCATGTTACCTCACTCACGGTTGATCCGATCGCCGTGGGACACTCGGGGATTATGGCAGATAAGTGAGTATAATGTGTTTTTTTTCTTTTAATTTTAATTTATTTAAACCTTTTTTTTTTACATTGAGAGCACAGGCGCCAGGTGATGAGACAACTTCTCCCATCAGCGGTGCCTGCTCTCGCTGTTATCAGCAGCTGTAGGCTGATGGGAGGCGTAGTCTCTCACAGGGCCGGCTCCAGGATTTTGTGGGCCCTGGGCGAAACAATCTCAGTGGGCCCCTTTAACACATACCACGATTCATGATGCACAGATACCGCAGAGAAATATATATATATATATATATATATATATATATATATATATATAGTACAATGCCAAAGATTTCACTTCTTATATTACATGAGAGAGATCTATAGTAAATTCTACAATAGCTCAGAAACCGGCAAATCCTCGCAGCGCACAGTGCAGCCCTGACAGTATAGTCCTCCATACAGTATTATGGGCACCACCTATTCCTCCATACAGTATTATGGGCTCCACATTGTCCTCCATACAGTATAATGGCCCCACATAGTCCTCCATACAGTATTGTGGGCCCCATATATTGCTCCATACAGAATAATGGACCCCATATAACGCTCCATGCAGAATACTGGTCCCCATATAACGCTCCACACAGGATACTGGCCCCCATATAATGCTCCATACAGGATACTGACCCCTATATAACGCTCCATACAGGATACTGGGCTCCTTATAACGCTCCAAACAGGATACTGGCCCCCTTATAATGCTCCATACATGCGCAAACCTATGTTGTGAGCACGCCGAAGATACTCGGTTACCACCCGAGTGTGCTCGAATAACCCCTTATCCAAGCACGTTCGCTCATCGCTAAAGATAGGTACAAAGTAGAGCAAAGAAACAGCACGCTCACTCATCGCTACCTATCTTCTGTTTATCATTAGGAAGTAGGTAATATATTTGTTAACAGTACTTGCTTTATTCTTTGCTTGGTATTTCATTATTTACTTTACTCATTCTGGAATCTTTCCTTTGTTCAGCACACTTCTGTTCTTGTAGGTAATAAACACTCTGCTCTGCCCTCTGGTTCTTTAGGAGGAACGTGAAGCAACTTGTCGGCCTTTTAGGCAGTTTAGGCCAGAGTTGCCATCTCCTAGTCTGTGGTTAGGTCTATCTCTGCACTCGCAGGTACCACTAGGGACCGTGGAATCAAGATATCTAGTCTGTACAGGAAGTGGCAGGGTCAATTGCAGTTTTTAGTGTGTAACCTATTTTCCCGAGTGAGTTGCTACACAAGCATAGATATACTAGGAGCTGTTAGAAGCATTCAGGGTGAGCCTCCGTTGACTCTGGGTGCCATTGTGTTATCTTAGGGTGCCAACCTTCGCGGTTAGGTAGGAACAGAGCAGGGTCAGAGTAGGGCGTTTACCAGTCTGGACAGAGAACTGTCTGGTTCAGGTATTTGTCCCCCTGGTTTGTACACTACCCGTGTGCATGTGCTTGTGCAGTCATAACAATCTGCGTGTTAATAGTGTTATGAAGGTGCCTGGCTGCAGTACCGATAGTGCGGCACTCGAGAGAAAATGAACTTTGTTTCCCCCGAGAACTGACGGCTTTAAGTCATGCTGGCGAGCCTGGAGCAATTACTGTCACCGCTCACAGCACTGAGAACTGCAACTGTAAGCATGATCCAGTACTGACTGTCAGACGAAATGTAGATGTCCGTGGATATTGGTCCAATCACGGACGGACCGCAATGCACAGACTGGTCGATGGTCTGCAGACCTGAGGGTGATAGTCTCATAAAAATATATGAACCTGTCATGCTCCAGTTGGAAGACCCGCAGCCAGTCCGTGCATGACGGTCCCCGATCGGACCGATATCCACAGACGTATCCATGCGCCCTTAGTGCACTGTCCATCTACACTGGTATTCGAGCGAATAAAGTAGCACTCTGCAACGCTAAGTATGCGAACATGAAATATATGAAATTTGAATAGCATTACTGCTGTAGAAAATAGAAATAACTGAGAAATCTTAGCGCATAAATTGGACAATTCATGTGTACCTGGTAGCCATGATAAGGCGTTTCTCGATACCAGAGAATGTTGCAGAGCTTACTTAGAGTTGCAGAGTGCTACTTTATTTGTTAGTTGTATATGAAGATGGCTGATCCTAGTAAGCACCTGTACACACCTATTTTTTGTTTTGGAAGTGACAGTCAGTCTTTTTCGTTTATATGCATGCGCCCTCTGACTGAGTACTTCGCCTCTAAGCCACAGGCAGTTTTAATTACAGCAGGATCTTACCTTCCCATACACATGCAGACTTTAGTCTCTAGGAGAGGATACACATTGGTAGGTTCCTGGTATCGAGAAACGCCTTATCGTGGCTACCAGGTACACATGAAATGGCCAATTTATGCGCTAAGATTTCTTAGTTATTTCTATTTTCCAGAGCAGTAATGCAATTCAAATTCCATATATTTCATGTTCGCATACTTAGTGTTGCAGTGTCCTGCTTTGTTTGTTAGTTACACTGGTATTCGATTCACATAGAATCAATTTGCACTTCTCTAATACATAGCTATGTAAGAATGCGTGGTGTGATATGGACTTTAAAGACCTAGGAAAACCCTTAGGATTAATAATATTTTATAAACAACAGGTAGGTATAAAGGTCAAATTGCTACAGGTACATTTCAGACGGAAAGTGAGACTTCAAGAAGTTCCAGGTTGAAACAGATCTGTGATTAACAAATCATTTTTCAGGGCATTTTATAATTTCCTTCTACCAGGTGCAGAAATGGAAATGTCACCTCGGTTATGAGCCTGATTGGGCCTCATGGACCTTCTCTCAACTATGGCCATATTCACATATTCTGGATTTGACATGGATTTTGGCTTGGATTCCGCTCCAAAATCCACTTCCGATCTGCTTCCAATTGCTCTCTATTAAAATTCACATGGAACAAAAAACTGGGTGAAAAAACTGCTGGATAACATGCAGATGGACTAACAGCAAGAAATGATCTACGTCATACAAAACTAGCCAAACACAGCAGATGTCCAAGATCCAGATTTTACTACAGATACTGGAGATTACTACAAGCAAATATGTGGCACCCCAGGGGTCTGGTTTCCACAGTAATAGCAATATTACGTCTGAGAGCAGGTGGGAGGTCTCCTGGTCAGGAATCCTATGCATGCCACACCTCCTGCCCAGTCCTGGGAGGGGAAGAACTTCCCCTATATAAAACTAGGGCTGAGGCAGGGTTAGAGAGAAGAAGAGGAGTCCCAGACAGAGACACAGTCTGGTCTGGAGTGTAGCAAAAGCTATAGGAAAGAAAGATCAGGAGCTCAGTGGGAGCAGTGCTAAAAGGAGTCAGGGGCTGGAAGCTGTAGAGCTCGCCCTGATTGAAGAGTTCTGACCGGACCCGGAGTCCGAGGCTGTGGGGACTAAACCTTACCCAGCAGCAGAAACCGACCGGCAGGGGATTGCAGGTCCTCTGGCCCAGAAACCCGAAGGCACGGTCACACGCAAGGGACCAGCACCGCCGTCGTGGAGCGGAAGCTACCAGAAGGCCACGAGTCACTGGCCATACGGGTGAGCACCACACGGTACACTCAGGGACGTGGGCTACTTTTACCCGCCTCTAGCAAGGTAGCCAGAAGAGTACAATTAGTTGGGGAGGCCTACAACTCCGCCTGGCCAGGGGAGATCCTATCTGCTCACAGACTGACCAGGCCCCGATCGCTAGCCAGTACTCCGGGAGGGTCTACCTTTGTCACCAGTAAAGACCCTGAACTACACCGCACCGTCTCTGAGTGGTTCCTGGTGCCTGCGTGCAACTCTGCTAACCCCATCATTCACGTCGGCTGCCCTGAGGCCATACCCCTCCCGTTGGGGGTTATACCATCCACGCTGCACATCCGTACCACCGGCCTCAGCGGTCTGCCCTGCAGCGGCGGCTTCATAGCCGCATTCAACGGGTGGCGTAGTCGAACACTCTAACATCTACTGCTAAAGACTGCCATTTAGTTTGACACCCTGGGCACGGACCGGGTCACCGCCACGAGGACTACTACCCCCAACAGGTCCGGCTCCGGGTATTCCCCGCGTGCGCAACGCTGCACCACAGCACAGGCCCAGGGGGCGCGTCAACTTTCGGCGTAGTCGGCAGGATTTCGTGCCCGCAACCACCGGGTACTGCGTGCCTGAAAAAGAGACTTTTAAACTTACCTGTGGTGAAGATTCCCGCCATCCGACGCCATCTTCTACCTTCTTCCCGCCATCCGTGGAGTTTTCCCGCCGTTGGACGCCATCTTCTGCCTTCTTCCCGCCATCCGTGGAGTTTTCCCGCCGTTGGACGCCATCTTCTGCCTTCTTCCCGCCATCCGTGGAGTTTTCCCGCCGTTGGACGCCATCTTGAAGACGCCGCGTGGGAAGAAGAGGGGCGTGGACTCCGAAAGCGCGCGAGAACTGGAGCTCCGCCTCACGTCCGGACGTTGCGTAAGGTCCTGGAAGGAGCCCAGCAGACGCCGACGTCACAGGAGCGCGACGGAAGGTCCTCGACCCTGACGATCCACTGCGGAGCCGCGGCCTACGGAAGAGGATCATCGCAAGGTAGGCCACGGTCCACTAGGGGGGAGGAGGATGTCGGATACGGAGGAGAGCTTCACTGCCACAGCCACCGCCAGCGCCACCGCTGCAGCGGTCATGCCTTTCACGATGCCCTATATCCCGGGGGCAGCCTGGCTACCCCAGTACTCAGGGGAGTCACATACCCTGAATGACTTTAGAGAAAAGCTGGATAGCCTCTTCCAGGTGTACCCCCTCACAGAAGAGCAAAAAGTGAGCATCCTGGTGGCCCAACTAACCGGGTCAGCCCAAAGGGAGGTAAAGTCCTGGCCACCTGGGAGGAGGACTGTAGCAGGGATATTAACCCGGCTGAAGGACACTTTTGATACCCGCACCTCAGCTGAGATTAAGCTTAGATTCTACGGGTGCAAACAGCGAGCACATGAGAATATAAGGGACTATGCACTAAACCTACTGTAACATACCTGGCGGCGTCCTTGCATGGTGGTCCATCTTCAAGAGCGCGCACTTGATCTCCAGTCCAGAATGTCTCTCTGGCTTCCCTCCATGCTGTCTGTTTGTGTCTGTTTCTGCTGCTTAAGGGCGGCGCCCGATCACTTCCTGCTTTTTGTACCTGCTGTGGGTCACACCCCTTGTGCGTCCTCAGCCTATTGCTGTCTGTCACCTGGTATATAGCTCAGCTGCTCCCATCTATTCCTGCCTGAGCATAGTGTTTCATTCAGTGTGTGCTTGCACTCTGAAGGTGCCAGGTCCCGTTCTGTGTTCTCTTGTCTGCCTATCCTGGAGGCTGTATTTCCAGGCCTGTCTGAACACGCTCCTAGCCTGTTCCTCCTGCCTTCTAGGGGCCGATTACCTAGACCCGTTCCTGTATCTTGTCTGACCTGTCTGAACACGCTCCTAGCCTGTTCCTCCCGCCTTCTAGGGGCCGATTACCTAGACCCGCTCCTGTATCTTGTCTGTCCTGTCTGAACACGCTCCTTGCCTGTTCATCCTGCCTCTCTGGGGGCCGTATTCCCAGACCCGCTCCTGTATTCCGCTGCAGTGTCGGTCTCCTCCGTACACTCAGTTCCAGTCTGAACTCTCTCCTATCCTTTACCTGTTTTGCCTCTATGTCCGTTCCCTTCCTTTTTCTGCAGAGTCTGAACTCGTACCTAACTCCTGCTTGTTGTCTCTGTACTCCCGTTTGTGAGTTTGTGGTCCACTCGCTACTTCTCTGCTAGTACCCTGTGGGTGTCTGGCTCTGCCTTTCCCTTCCTGTCTGTTCTGTGTGAACAGAGCCCTGTCCCCCCTACTCAGCCTAGCCTGCTCTGACTCCTTTGCTCACCGCTCCGGCGGTTCTAGCCTGCTCTGACTCCTTTGCTCACCGCTCCGGCGGTTCTAGCCTGCTCTGACTCCTTTGCTCACCGCTCCGGCGGTTCTAGCCTGCTCTGACTCCTTTGCTCACCGCTCCAGCGGTTCTAGTCTGCTCTGACTCCTTTGCTTACCGCTCCGGCGGTTCTAGCCTGCTCTGACCCTTTTGCTCACTGCTCCGCAGCCTTGCTCCGCTCTGACCCTTTTGCTCACTGCTCCGCAGCCTTGCTCCGCTCTGACCCTTTTGCTCACTGCTCCGGCAGCCTTGCTCCGCTCTGCCCTGCTTCTGCCCGCTGCTCCGGCAGTCCTGTCCTGCCCTGCTTGTGCCCGCTGCTCCGGCAGTCCTGTCCTGCCCTGCTTGTGCTCGCTGCTCCGGCAGTCCTGTCCTGCCCTGCTTGTGCTCGCTGCTCCGGCAGTCCTGTCCTGCCCTGCTTGTGCTCGCTGCTCCTGCAGCCCCGTCCTGCTCTGTTCTTGCTCGCTGCTCCTGCAGCCCCGTCCTGCTCTGTTCTTGCCCACCGCTTCGGGCGTTCCCTCTCTACTGTGGTTGTCTACCGCATCTGCGGTTCTGTGACCCAGTCTGTACTGGGTCTTAACCTTTCTGTGCTCCAGCCCGTCCTTTCGGCCAGTACCTCCCTGCCTGCATACTCGCCTGTATCCACCCATCTGCATACCTGCCGTGTTTGCTTACATCCACCAGTCTGTGCCAGCCTAACCTGCCTGTTCCTGAGTCCCAGTGTGTACTGGGTCCTATCCCGCCTGTGTTCCTACCTGCTAGTGCCTCCCTGTCTGCACTCTAGCTGTGCTTGCCTGTACCCCTCTGCCTGTATTGTTCCTGAGTCCCAGTGTGTACTGGGTCCTATCCCGCCTGTGTTCCTACCTGCTAGTGCCTCCCTGTCTGCACTCTAGCTGCGCTTGCCTTTACCCGCCTGCCTGCATACCAGTCGTGCCTGCCTATACCCTCCAGTCTGTGCGCCAGCCTAACCAGCCTGTTCCAGTAATCCCTGTGTGGGTCAACCCCCGTGTCCGGAGTTTGACCTGGAGTAGCACCTGGTCCCTCTGCCCGGTTTCTCCCTGGTGCACTGGCGTCGTATGCCGTCGTGCCATCTTGGTCGGATCGGCCAGATACTTAGTCACGCCCCTCCAGGCACTCTCCGGTTCATGGTCCAGTGGAACCACAACACCCGCACACGCCAGTCAGTCCGGGCGTGTGCATAACAGCATGCTCAGGCCATGGTTACCGTTGAGCCCCACGGCCTTCGCTCTCTGAGAAGTTTTCCAGCGAATACATGCATTAAAAATAAATAAATAAAAATTTTTTTTTTTTTTCTCAGCTGAGTTCCAGGCGAATTACGCACCCGTCCAGATGGATCTATCTGCTCTCGTTCCTGCGGATCCGCCACGTTACTATGGGGATCCAAGACAAAGTCGTGCATTTGTGGAGCAATGCATGCTACACTTCAAGTTCTACCCTCTATGTTTTCCCACCGATCGGGTTAAGGTGGCATTCATTATGTCTTACCTGGCGGGTGATGCCTTGGAATGGATCAACCCCCTATATGAAACACAGGATCCGATCCTCCTGGACCTAATGGCCTTCCTGGTGGCCTTTCTAATGGTCTTCGATGATCCTAACCCGGAGGCTCCTGCTGAAGCTTCACCTCCCAATATCCCGGAGCAGCCCCGATGGGTAATGTGTGTGGGTAGCGCAATAGTCCTCCAGCCCAATGAGACTACTGTCCACCCAGAATCTTCACAGGGTGACTACGCTTTCCGGAATACATCTCCCAACCTCAAGAGGCAGTCCAGACGTGCTAGACGTAGAGGCAAGCCGTCACGCCAGGGTCTGTCCTCCCTGAGACCTCCTGACCCCAACCTTGAAGTCCCTACTGAAGCTTCATCTCCCTGTATCCTGGAGAAGCCCCAACGGGTAATGTGCGTGGGTAGTGCTCCGGTTCTCCTGTCCGAAGAGACTTCTGCCCATCCAGACTCCACACAGGAGAACTTCCTGCACCCGGCATCAGATGCTTCACCCACTTTAACCGGTGTGCATGTCCAAGGATGCTCCAAAGCTGTGGTTACCTCTGAGTCTGTGCACCTCTACTACCTGGCGGAGGACCCCCTGTTGCCTCCTGAATCCTCCGGGATACCACTCGATGACAAATGGAGAGAGACTTCTCTACACTCGGTACTCGATACTTTGTCTGCTTCGTCCTGTGAGCCTGACAATCGGTACCCCAAAGTGGTAGTTACCCCCGAGTCTCTACACCCCTCCGACCAGGCGGAGGACCTCCAGTTGTCTCCAGAACCCTTCGGGGTGCTACCTGGTAGCGAAAGGACAGAGACTCTCCTATACTCTGTACCTGATACCTCGCTCGCTTCGTCCAGTGAGTCCAACCTAGTGTACTCCGAAGCAGAGGTTACTCCCGAGTCTCTACACCCCTCCGACCAGGCGGAGGACCTCCAGTTGTCTCCAGAACCCTTCGGGGTGCTACCTGGTGGTGAATGGACAGAGACTTTCCTATACTCTGTACCTGATACCTCGCTCGCTTCGTCCAGTGAGTCCAACCTAGTGTACTCTGAAGCAGAGGTTACCCGTGAGTCTCTACACCCTTCTGACCAGGCGGAGGACCGCCAGTTGTCTCCAGAACCCTTCGGGGTGCCACCTGGTGGTGAATGGACAGAGACTTTCCTATACTCGGTACCCGATACCTCGCCTGCTTCGTCCAGTGAGTCCGACCTAGTGTACTCTGAAGCAGATGTTTTCTCTGAGCCTCTGCACTCTTCTGACCTGGCGGAGGACCTCCAGTTGTTTCCTGAATCCTCCGGGGTACCACCAGATAACAAAGAGACAGTGACTTTTCCTCATTATGTACCTGATAACCCGTCTATTTCTTCCTGTGAGCTTGACAAGATGTACCTCAAAGCAGAGATTACCCCCAAGTCTCTGTCCCCCTCCAACCCGGTGAAGGACTTCCAGTTGTCTCCTGTACCCTCTGGGGTGCCACCTGAAAATATGTGGAGAGAGACTTCCTTGTGTGCTGTTCCTGGTACTCCACCCGTTTCGTCTGTTGCTGAGGATGGCTGGATAGGAGGTAGCATCCTAGCTAACCAGATGAGATCAATTTTTCCTGTGGACAGTGGAAGTGATCTCCTTGAAGTGAACGACTGGTCCTCGAATTCCCTGCGGAAGATTCTGGCAGGCCTGAAGAAGAGGGGGCGTAAGGGGGGGGGTACTGTAACATACCTGGCGGCGTCCTTGCATGGTGGTCCATCTCTCACTGTGCAAGAGCGCGCACTTGATCTCCAGTCCAGAATGTCTCTCTGGCTTCCCTCCATGCTGTCTGTTTGTGTCTGTTTCTGCTGCTTAAGGGCGGCGCCCGATCACTTCCTGCTTTTTGTACCTGCTATGGGTCACACCCCTTGTGCGTCCTCAGCCTATTGCTGTCTGTCACCTGGTATATAGCTCAGCTGCTCCCATCTATTCCTGCCTGAGCATAGTGTTTCATTCAGTGTGTGCTTGCACTCTGAAGGTGCCAGGTCCCGTTCTGTGTTCTCTTGTCTGCCTATCCTGGAGGCTGTATTTCCAGGCCTGTCTGAACACGCTCCTAGCCTGTTCCTCCTGCCTTCTAGGGGCCGATTACCTAGACCCGTTCCTGTATCTTGTCTGACCTGTCTGAACACGCTCCTAGCCTGTTCCTCCCGCCTTCTAGGGGCCGATTACCTAGACCCGCTCCTGTATCTTGTCTGTCCTGTCTGAACACGCTCCTTGCCTGTTCGTCCTGCCTCTCTGGGGGCCGTATTCCCAGACCCGCTCCTGTATTCCGCTGCAGTGTCGGTCTCCTCCGTACACTCAGTTCCAGTCTGAACTCTCTCCTATCCTTTACCTGTTTTGCCTCTATGTCCGTTCCCTTCCTTTTTCTGCAGAGTCTGAACTCGTACCTAACTCCTGCTTGTTGTCTCTGTACTCCCGTTTGTGAGTTTGTGGTCCACTCGCTACTTCTCTGCTAGTACCCTGTGGGTGTCTGGCTCTGCCTTTCCCTTCCTGTCTGTTCTGTGTGAACAGAGCCCTGTCCCCCCTACTCAGCCTAGCCTGCTCTGACTCCTTTGCTCACCGCTCCGGCGGTTCTAGCCTGCTCTGACTCCTTTGCTCACCGCTCCGGCGGTTCTAGCCTGCTCTGACTCCTTTGCTCACCGCTCCGGCGGTTCTAGCCTGCTCTGACTCCTTTGCTCACCGCTCCGGCGGTTCTAGTCTGCTCTGACTCCTTTGCTTACCGCTCCGGCGGTTCTAGCCTGCTCTGACCCTTTTGCTCACTGCTCCGCAGCCTTGCTCCGCTCTGACCCTTTTGCTCACTGCTCCGCAGCCTTGCTCCGCTCTGACCCTTTTGCTCACTGCTCCGGCAGCCTTGCTCCGCTCTGCCCTGCTTCTGCCCGCTGCTCCGGCAGTCCTGTCCTGCCCTGCTTGTGCCCGCTGCTCCGGCAGTCCTGTCCTGCCCTGCTTGTGCTTGCTGCTTCGGCAGTCCTGTCCTGCCCTGCTTGTGCTCGCTGCTCCGGCAGTCCTGTCCTGCCCTGCTTGTGCTCGCTGCTCCTGCAGCCCCGTCCTGCTCTGTTCTTGCTCGCTGCTCCTGCAGCCCCGTCCTGCTCTGTTCTTGCCCACCGCTTCGGGCGTTCCCTCTCTACTGTGGTTGTCTACCGCATCTGCGGTTCTGTGACCCAGTCTGTACTGGGTCTTAACCTTTCTGTGCTCCAGCCCGTCCTTTCGGCCAGTACCTCCCTGCCTGCATACTCGCCTGTATCCACCCATCTGCATACCTGCCGTGTTTGCTTACATCCACCAGTCTGTGCCAGCCTAACCTGCCTGTTCCTGAGTCCCAGTGTGTACTGGGTCCTATCCCGCCTGTGTTCCTACCTGCTAGTGCCTCCCTGTCTGCACTCTAGCTGTGCTTGCCTGTACCCCTCTGCCTGTATTGTTCCTGAGTCCCAGTGTGTACTGGGTCCTATCCCGCCTGTGTTCCTACCTGCTAGTGCCTCCCTGTCTGCACTCTAGCTGCGCTTGCCTTTACCCGCCTGCCTGCATACCAGTCGTGCCTGCCTATACCCTCCAGTCTGTGCGCCAGCCTAACCAGCCTGTTCCAGTAATCCCTGTGTGGGTCAACCCCCGTGTCCGGAGTTTGACCTGGAGTAGCACCTGGTCCCTCTGCCCGGTTTCTCCCTGGTGCACTGGCGTCGTATGCCGTCGTGCCATCTTGGTTGGATCGGCCAGATACTTAGTCACGCCCCTCCAGGCACTCTCCGGTTCATGGTCCAGTGGAACCACAACACCCGCACACGCCAGTCAGTCCGGGCGTGTGCATAACACCTACAAGAGGCCCTGAGAGCCATTAAGCAGGCCGACCCTGACGGCGTGGGAAAAGAGGACAAGCTGTTGACCGAACAATTTATAGAGGGACTATATTGCAATGCCCACCGAACCCAGTTGCGGGCAATGGCCTTACAGGATCCTCATCTGGACTTTGCACAGTTCAAGGACAGAGCCATTCGGGTGCTCCGAGAACCGGCACCGGGTGGCGTTGTGGCCCACAGGCGCCCTACTACCGCTTACCACCAGGAGGCGGCGCCCTTGTCGGCAGGGCCTGTGGGAGCTGATGCGCAGGCTTTGAACAATGACCCGGCTCCAGACCTGCACCATCAGGTCCAAGAGCTAGCTAAAAGCGTAGCTGCGCTAACCCGAACTGTGCAGTCTTTACAGGTTGCTGCTCCAGGGAAGATCCAGCTGGCATCCGGACCGGAGGACATCCCGTGGCGTCGACCAAGGAGGACCCCACCGGCCAGAGGAAGACCCAGCGACCGATACAACGAGGACGGACAACCCATCTGCCGCCGCTGCAATCAACCCGGACATATGGCAAGGTACTGTCCTTTAAACTGGCACAACCTGGGGTAGAGGGCCAACCCCTAGGAATAAGATCACCAGGCCCATCGAACTGGCGTGACAAATACGTGGGAGGACGTCCAGTCTTGCCTGTAGTACTGGATGGCATTCCTATGAGTGCCCTACTTGACACCGGGTCACAGGTCACCACCATCCCGTACGTGCTCTTTAAGCAGTACTGGAATGACTCGGATATAACCCGCTACCCTGACGACGACTTGAGTATCATCGCCAGCAATGGTCAACCCGTGCCACAGATCGGATTCAAAGAGATGACCATTAAAGTCGGTAGAGTCGAACTGGCAGCACAGGGACTGATCATTGTAGACATTGACAAGCGCGAGAGTCACCCAAAGATAACTCTAGGAACTAATGTGATTGAAAATTGTCTTGCAGAGGTGATTTTCATTTTACAGCAGGTTGCCAAGAACGCCAGCTCCGGCCAACAGCGAGTGCTCCAAAAAGAGATCCGGGCACTGATGCGGCGGCAACAGGTGGAACTCTCCGGTGGTAAGATTGGAAGCGTGAGAATGTGTGACCCTTTTCCTATTGCCATGCCCCCAAAAAGTGAAATGATGATTTGGTGCCGGGCAGCTATTGGTCTAAGAGGTAGAGACTACCAAGCAATGGTAAAACCCGTCTACTCAGACAGTAGGCCCACCATTTTGACAGCACGGGGGGTGGTTGATGTACGCCATGGGAGGGTGCCCGTTCGCATAATAAACATCGGGAAAAGGGAAGTGTACCTGCCCCGGTATGCTACGCTAGCCAAATTGTATACCATCAATCAAAATTCTGTACAGTCCGTGGAACCCTTGCCTCCATCTCATCCAGAGGAAGGTAACGGCTCTAAGAAAACAATAGAGGACTGGTGTCAGCAACTACATTTGGGTACTGACTCCACTCCCTCACACCAGAAACAGGGAGTCTATCGGGTGGTTCAAGAGTACGAGAGAGTGTTCAGTAAACACCCGCTAGACTTCGGGCGAGTGAAGGGAGTGGAACATCACATCCCCACGGGAGACCATCCTCCCATAAAGGAGAGGTATCGTCCCGTAACCCCTGCACACTACTAACACGCCAAGGGGATGCTTAGAGACATGAAGGAGGCTGGAGTAATCAGGGATAGCTGTAGCCCCTGGGCAGCTCCACTAGTCTTGGTTAAAAAGAAGGACAACACCATGAGAATGTGTGTAGATTACCGGAAAATCAACCGTATCACACACAAAGATGCGTACCCCTTACCAAGGATAGAGGAGTCTTTGGCTGCTTTAAAATCTGCTAACTTCTTCTCCACTTTGGATCTCACTAGCGGGTACTGGCAGGTTCCTGTAGCAGAGGCGGACAGGGAGAAGACCGCATTCACCACCCCGATGGGACTTAGCGAGTTTACCTGCATGCCGTTCGGACTCTGCAACGCACCAGGAACCTTCCAACGATTGATGGAATGCTGTCTGGGACACCGAAACTTCGAGACGGTCCTGTTATACCTGGACGATGTCATCGTCTACTCCAAGACCTACGAGGACCACCTGAAACACCTGGCAGAAGTGTTCGAAGCCCTGGCAAACTACGGCCTAAAGGTGAAACCCTCCAAGTGTCACCTCCTGAAACCAAAGGTGCAGTACCTGGGACACGTGGTGAGTGCTGACGGAGTGGCTCCCGACCCTGATAAGATCACCGCAATTAAGGAATGGCCAAGCCCCTCCAGCGTAAAGGAAGTGCGGCAGTTCCTCGGGTTGGTAGGCTACTACCGAAGATTCATTCCCGGTTTCACCAAAAAGGCAGCTCCTATGCAGGACCTCCTGATAGGCCAGTCCAGGAAGGCCAAGAACCAGAAGCCACCCTTCAGATGGGAGAAGCTGGAAGAAGAGTCCTTCCGCCAGCTGAAGATGGCCCTCACGGGGGATGAAACCCTGGCATACCCTGATTACAGCCAGCCCTTTATCCTCTACACCGACGCAAGTAACATCGGGCTAGGAGCCGTACTGTCCCAGATCCAGCAGGGGAAGGAACGGGTAATTGCTTACGCCAGCCGAAAACTGCGACCCACCGAAAGAAACCCTGAGAATTACAGCTCATTCAAGCTAGAATTCCTGGCAGTGGTGTGGGCAGTCACCGAACGCTTTAAGCACTACCTCGCCTCTTCCCGGTTCATCGTGTACACGGATAACAACCCGTTGACACACCTGGATACGGCAAGACTCGGTGCCCTGGAGCAGAGATGGATGGCCCGCCTGTCCAACTATGAGTTCACGATCAAATACCGGGCAGGACGCTCCAATACCAACGCGGATGCCTTGTCCAGAATGCCAAACCTACCGGACGTAGGGGAAGATCCAGAGGAACTGGAAGAAGTTGAACTCCCCGCGTTTCACCGTCATGGGACTATCCAGTATTCCCACCGTGTAAGGGGTAAGCAATCTGCTACGTTCAACCCCTTACCTCATTACAACTGGGCGGAAACGCAAGACAGTGACCCCACCGTCCGACTGGTGAAGGAGATGCTGACTCAGCCGGATGCCCGCCTTGACCCAGACGCTCCGGCGGAGGCCAAGCAACTGTGGGTTGAGAAGAGTCGACTGTTCCTTTACAAGGGGAAGTTGTGCCGCAGAATGGTTAACTCCCGGACGCATGAACTGATCTGGCAAGTAGTGGTGCCAAGAAGAGACGCGGCTATGGTACTGGAGGCATACCACAACGGAGCTGGGCACTTCGGATGGAAGAAGCTGGAGTTCCTGCTGCGCGGGCGGTTCCATTGGGTAGGCATGAGAGGAACCATCGAGAGGTGGTGCAGAGACTGTGGCCCATGCAACCTAAGAAGGAAGGACCGTGCTAGCCAGAAGACTCCCCTGCAGTCCATCGTCACCAAGCAGCCGTTGGAACTGGTAGCCTTGGATCATGTAAAACTGACCCCCAGCCGAAGTGGCTACGTCTATGCGTTAACCATCGTGGATCACTACTCCCGGTTCTTGGTTGTCGTCCCCGTCAAGGACTTAACGGCTCAAACAGCAGCTAGAGCCTTCCAGCAGCACTTCTGCCGTCCACACGGATACCCAGAGCAGGTGCTGACGGACCAGGGACCTGCCTTTGAAGCGGAAGTCTTCCAGGAGTTCTGCACTCTGTATGGCTGCCGGAAGATAAGAACAACACCCTATCATCCGCAAACCAATGGACTCTGTGAGAAAATGAACCAGGTGGTGATAGATCTTCTGAAAACATTGCCCCTGGAAGAACGCAGTCTGTGGCCTGAGAAACTGCCTGATCTGGTGGACCTATACAACCACATCCCTGTAGGTTCTACCAACTGTACCCCGGCTTACCTAATGAGAGCAAGACCTGGTAAGCTGCCTGTTGACCTGGATATGGGAGTCCTGACACCCGAGGACACTTCACCAGAAGCAGACTGGGACACAGAGAGGCAGCAGCAGTACCGGAAAGTACAGGAGAGCGTGGAGCGAAGTCTCTGTCAAGCTAGAGAAAGACAGGAGAAGGCTTACAACCAGTATGCTCCCGCTGTTCCCCTGGTACCTGGAGAGCAGGTCTTGAAGAGGAAGAGACGGCTCCACAAGTTGGACGACCAGTGGGAGAAGGACCCGTACACCGTACTGCCCTCAAGCCATGAGAACCCGAAAGTCTGCACAATCAGTAAGGATGGAGGAGAAACCACAGCCATTGTATCCCGAGATCACCTGAAGAAGTGTCCCAAACAACTACGGAACCCTGAAGAAGAACAAGAAGACCCTCGACCCGCAGAGGAAAGGGAAGATATGGTCAGTACTGTGCTCGGAGACTTCCCTCGGTCTTGGACTCAAGTCAATGGCGCTGTTGTGGTACCCGTCCTCACCTTCCTCCAACCAGCATCTCAAGTACCTACGGAGAAACAGGTAGAGCTAGAAGAGCAGCCGGTCCAGGAGGCAGAAGACCCCACACAAGCAGACCAGGAGAATCAACCCTCTGCTTATAGTGAGCCTGCCGTACCCCTAGTGAGCCAAAGAGCCCGTAGACAGCTGCCCAGTTTACCTTTGACAGCTCCTACATCTTGTAGCTCAGGACCAGTCAGTAAGCTCCGTAGGTCCACTAGAGCCACTAGAGGCCAGTTGCCCGTACGTTGGAGGATTTAAAGTGCTCAAACTGTTTTATTTGTATTTACCTGTTTATTGTTGCTTGTGAATAATTGTGTATTTCCAGTTATTTTATAGGTGTCAGTTATGGATTATCCGGAATCCTTTGTATATATGTTTGGAGCGTAACCCAGGAAAGGACTAAGACTGTTAAAGACTCGGGGTAGGACAGACCCCTACCTGGTTACGGCTCCCTGTTCCTTGGTGAAATGGACACCCTTATTGCTTCCCGGTTACGGACACGCCGTGACCATCCTAATGTGTTTTTCTTTATTGTACTGTTTCTGTTTATAACTTGTTATGTTTACAAAAATATGTTTAGTCCCGGAGTACTAAATTTTACTAGGGGGGAATGTGGCACCCCAGGGGTCTGGTTTCCACAGTAATAGCAATATTACGTCTGAGAGCAGGTGGGAGGTCTCCTGGTCAGGAATCCTATGCATGCCACACCTCCTGCCCAGTCCTGGGAGGGGAAGAACTTCCCCTATATAAAACTAGGGCTGAGGCAGGGTTAGAGAGAAGAAGAGGAGTCCCAGACAGAGACACAGTCTGGTCTGGAGTGTAGCAAAAGCTATAGGAAAGAAAGATCAGGAGCTCAGTGGGAGCAGTGCTAAAAGGAGTCAGGGGCTGGAAGCTGTAGAGCTCGCCCTGATTGAAGAGTTCTGACCGGACCCGGAGTCCGAGGCTGTGGGGACTAATCCTTACCCAGCAGCAGAAACCGACCGGCAGGGGATTTCAGGTCCTCTGGCCCAGAAACCCGAAGGCACGGTCACACGCAAGGGACCAGCACCGCCGTCGTGGAGCGGAAGCTACCAGAAGGCCCCGAGTCACCGGCCATACGGGTGAGCACCACACGGTACACTCAGGGACGTGGGCTACTTTTACCCGCCTCTAGCAAGGTAGCCAGAAGAGTACAATTAGTTGGGGAGGCCTACAACTCCGCCTGGCCAGGGGAGATCCTATCTGCTCACAGACTGACCAGGCCCCGATCGCTAGCCAGTACTCCGGGAGGGTCTACCTTTGTCACCAGTAAAGACCCTGAACTACACCGCACCGTCTCTGAGTGGTTCCTGGTGCCTGCGTGCAACTCTGCTAACCCCATCATTCACGTCGGCTGCCCTGAGGCCATACCCCTCCCGTTGGGGGTTATACCATCCACGCTGCACATCCGTACCACCGGCCTCAGCGGTCTGCCCTGCAGCGGCGGCTTCATAGCCGCATTCAACGGGTGGCGTAGTCGAACACTCTAACATCTACTGCTAAAGACTGCCATTTAGTTTGACACCCTGGGCACGGACCGGGTCACCGCCACGAGGACTACTACCCCCAACAGATCCGGCTCCGGGTATTCCCCGCGTGCGCAACGCTGCACCACAGTACAGGCCCAGGGGGCGCGTCAACTTCATACCCAGACACCATTATTATAAATGACACTAAGGCTAGGTGCAGACGACCATAGATTCTCTCATCTGAGAGAATCAGGCCGATTATTCTACTCCACTCTGATTACAGTGTGATCATAGCGTGATTCGATTCTCTCGGATGAGGAGATTATTGTAAAAATAAATGTCTCCATCTTCTCCATTCTGCCAGTCTGTGGAAATCAGATTGCACTCAGATGTCATCCAAGTGCAGTCCGATGTTTTCCACGCACTCACTGACTTGCATAGCCCAGTGCGATCCAATTGGTTCCAACTTAAACATGCTGTGATTTTTTTCCTCGGACCAAGTCGGACATGTGCACGAGTTGGCAGAGTGCTATCAGATGTTTTGTCAGGTCGTGCTCGGACTGAAAATACGGTCACATGCACGAACCCTTAAAGTAAGTGCAAACATTTTACATTGCCTCTAAATTCTGCTGGACTTTTGAGGTCTGTTATTGTATCAAACACTGTCTCCGGCTAAGGATCTTATGGTCCTGTCTGGCTTAGACTTTCATCCACCAACTGCGAAAATATCTAAGTCTAAATGCAAGCTGAATAAAAGTAATAATTTTGGTCACTTATACTGTATATATATATATATATATATATATATATATATATATATATATATATTTTTTTTTGAGGAAACAAAGCTTTTCATTTAGTCTTACGGAAAGAACACCTGGTACTGTATTGCTTTCTATAATAAATGATAAGATGTTACCATTCTGCTAGAGCACAATTGCTACTTGGCACATAACTCCCACGTGGAGCAATTAAATGGGTTTAATAACTACATGTCAACATTTAGTCATAAATACATCTACAAGGTTACATACAGTATTCCCATAATGTCCTTTAAAATTTCACATTGGTGACCTTGTCTGAAGGTCACGTGATATCTGCCTTACAATGGCATCACAGCTACAGTATATGCATGTCCTTGACAATGACATGCAATTTACAATCTTATAGACAATTTTAAAACTATACATTGAAACCCAAAGTGTCCTATTCTTTATCCATTATTTTCCACGAAAGACATAAACTTTGGCGTCTCATTCACACTGTGCTGTAGAATATTGACATTGAGAAGAAGTGAGAGCTACAAAACAGCAAATCACACTCTTTAATAGCAGGAAAGAAAACCATTCAGACAGAGATCTTTGAGGCTTTAAATACTTGTCAGAAAAGCAATCTTTTCATCAATAATACACATTACAATTTTTTTTATCCTTTCCCCAGATACAGCATATGTCCAATAATAACACGAAATGTTGGAAGAATATGTGGATAACCCGACACAAAATTGCTTAGTTTCCAAAAGTGAACCAATTTCTTTTGAGTTGAGATGTAATGATACAGAAGATGCCGGAGATTTCTCGAGTAGATTTTAACAAGAAAAAAAAAAAAGAGAAGAAAATTTTTTTTAACGAGCACAATATATAATATAACTGTGAAAAAAATAATCATAAAGTAAATATATTTCGCTACTTTATCATGAAGATGACAAATCGCTTTCCATTTACATTCTTGGACATTGTTTTACGTTGTCATTTTGGAATTAATGAACTACCTCTATTGTGAATAAATCTCACATGATCTTTAGTAATGGACTTGATATAACTAAATTCAAATTTAAACCAACCCAAAAAATTAGGAACTAAATGGGTTGTCCATAGGATAGGTGATAAGGTGATAACTAGTGATGAGCGAAGGGCTCGTTACTCTAGTTTGCCTAGGGTGCTCCGGTATGCAACGAGTATCATGGGTGCTTGAGTGACATGTTCGAGTCCCCGCGGCCGCATGTTTCATGGCTGATAGGCGATCCACACATGTTTTGTGGGAGTCTGACAAACACGGATAATCCCCGCATGTTTTGTGGTTGTCTAACAACTGCGAAACATGAGGCCGTGGGGACTCGAACATGTCACTCGAGCACCCGCGATACTGGGTGCATACCGGAGCACCCTAGAAAAACTCGAGTAACGAGCACTTGCGCTCATCACTAGTGGTAACGTATTATCAGTGGGTGTCTGACTGCTGATAGCTGCATTGATCGGTGGAATGGGGTACTTTTATCTCCGTTAGAATGGAACGGCAGTGCGCATGCTTAACCATTGTTCCATTCATTCCCTATTGGGCGCCAAGTGCTCGGCTCAGCTTTTTCCGCCAGCCAAATAGAAAATGAATTGAGCAGCAGTGTGGCATGCGTCCTGGGGCTCCATTTTGTAAATGGGATAAAAGTACCCTTT
Organism: Phyllobates terribilis; assembly: GCF_046119375.1. Lineage (NCBI taxonomy): Eukaryota > Metazoa > Chordata > Amphibia > Anura > Dendrobatidae > Phyllobates > Phyllobates terribilis. The sequence goes on along the minus strand of NW_027362764.1, from coordinate 111,489,265 downwards.
TAGGGATAAAAGTCTTTATTCTGCCAATCAGTGTGGATCCCAGCAGTCAGACCTCCACCCCACCCTTTTAATGATTTATAAGACATTTATGAGAAGATGGCAACTTTTTAATTTTACAAATGTATGTTAAAAAATGAAAAAAATATCCTTATACTATACGGAAGGTCTACAAATTCCGTTCATATTTGTCCAACATTCATGGTCTGACTATGATGCTTCAAACAGACTCATGTATACTTACGAGGCTGTTGAGTTCAGGTCATACTTGGATCGCCATCCATTTTTGGATCAAGAATGTTGGAAATGTGAATCTGGCCTTACTGTGTGATTTGCATTTACTTAATTTTCACTGATGGATTTTTCCAGATTCCCATGGCAGTCATTGCTCTGATGGTTGCTTATTTAGGGTTGCAAGCCACTCTGTCACATCCTGAAAAATGAAATCGACTGATGACTGTCGATCTGTAATTCCAGGCTGTGGCTCTTCTCCTTTTGGCTGCAAGAGTTGGGCAAGCGGTATCGAATGGAGACAAGCTTGCCGAATGTCCAGAAATTCCTAGACGGTCCTCTAAAAAAATTGGAGGGACTAAGTAATATAGAAAAATATAAAAATCAGGTTGACAACCCTCCTTGATGACTCGCCTGATTAAGGCTTCAATGTTTGCATTGTATTTATAAACCTGAACTTGACTTTGAAGCTAACCACGGCATGTTCGGGATTTTGCGGCCATCTCTACTCCTGGCTCTGACCTCTAGCTTTATCTTGACTACAATTTTGTCTCATACTTATGCTCCTTGCCATTTCCCCGGTGATGACCCTTGGCTCTGTTCACAACTATGCTGCTATTGCTCAAGTATACCTGCCACAAATGAAAGAGCATTTCACGGACTACGATCTAGAAGTCTGACCAGGAATGCTTTCTTACAAAGACAAAAAGGTAGAAAATAGAGAAATTCCTTAGACTATGACACCAGTCGACCAAGCTGATCGCGATCGTACAAACTGATACGAATCTTAGTTGACCATCACAATAAGTAATAACCTTTGCGTGTACTATTATTTACAATGTCCTTTGAGGTTGTCCATATGGAAGTAGAGCAATTCTAAAAAGTATTCAGAAGCGTTATTATTTGTAGTACCGTAATTATGACAGCACCCCTATTAGAAATACATTCAAAAAGCTTTGTTGCAGCTTTTGTAGATTCATATTCAGATGGAGAATATGAATTTAGAGAAAGGGGATGTTTACTATCGTAAAATTGGTTTCAACATGAGATATTACTTAGCTCAGAGTGGAAATAGTTTGTCTTGAATCATTGCTCTTGGCTAGGTTCAACCAAATAAAAACCTTTGAGTTTACAGAGCCTTTAAATGTGCAGTTGTCACCAACTACCATGAAGGTGATTTCAAAGACGCTATCAGAATTCATGAAAAAGCAGTCTAGTGGTTCAGACAGAAAGACACATAGACGAACTGATAGGTTGCAACAATGCATCTCATCATAGCCCATCACCAATGTGTCTAACGGCAAAATGAACAGTGCGGACGGAACAAACTGAAGCAATGGTTGACAGTCCCCCCCCACCAAAAAAAAATACAATTTACACTTCAAACATAACATTTTCCAACTTGCACCTACCAATTTTTTTGAAAAGTGCAACAACTATTACTTATAACTATGATGTAGCGGAAACAACCTGCAGAGTTACTGTCAACCACATTGATAATTTTTCAGATGTTTCAACAACAAAGCGTCAAGAAGGAGAGGAATAAAAAAACATGTCTAAAGCTTAATTTCGTAAATTCTGTGAACAACAATGTTTTTTTTTTAAAGGAAATTTGTCAGTGGGTCTTTGCTATGTAAGCTGAGAGCAGCATGATATAGAGCAATAGAGCCTGATTCCAATGATGTGTCACTTACTGGACTGCTTAGTGTAGTTTTGATATAATCAGTGTTTCATCAGCAGGAAATTATCACTGCCTGACTAGGTCTCACTTGCACAGCAGTCCAGATAATCTGTGTAACCCCTCCCCCCCCCACTGATTAGCAGCTTGCTAACAATCCCTGTTTTATCTGCTGTAGATGTAGCAATGGTCATAATGCTGAGTTCTGTATAACCCCCGCCCACACCACTTATTGGTAGCTTCCTGTGTACAGTGTCAGCAAGCTGCTAATCAGTGGTGGTGGTGGGGGGGGGGTTACACAGATTAACTGCACTGCCCTGCAGGTGACACCTGGTCAGACAGTGATAATCTTCTGCTGATAAAACACTAATTGTGCTGAAATGACAATACACAGCCTAATAAGTGACACATCCCTGGAATCAGGCTCACTTGCCCTATATTATGCTGCTCTCAGATTAAATAGCAAAACCTGCTGACAGATACCCTTTAACTCTTTAACTAAAAACTTGTACACAATATTGTACACTACAATAATGTATAAAAGTTAACACAGGGAACAAACAATGGCATTCTGAAGAACGCAACATTATTACCGACTGGATATTTCTTGAGAAAATGTTATTCATTAGAATTATTTAAAAAGAAGTTAGAAAAATGTATGAGCCAGCAAGAAGATCTGTGAATGATCTGTGTAAGGGAGAAAAAAAATCCAGTGCAGCCCCCAGGCATTTACACTACCTTGATGTAGGAAACAAATGTTGGAGCGGTGCCACTCTTGCATCGACGATAGAAGTACGACACTATACCTGCTGTATGCAAATACTCTCGATTAAAAATGTAATGGCACCATTGCCTATTCATAGAATAAGAATACATTAACAGACAAATGATTTATCTTTGCCTTCGCAATAACTAGTGTATGGAGCATAGAATGGGTGATTGAACGCCGGGGATCTGCTCGTTATATGGGATTTATTCTACGTTTGGGTTTCTAAACAAAATTATTTCATCTTTTTTTTTTTTTTTTTTTACAGTTTTTGATTTTGATTAATTACCAAAACTTGTCTGTTCTAACTAGTAGAAGTACTCTTAGGCTATGTACCCACGACAAGCTTTTGGTGGGTTTCTGATATTGCAGAACTTCTGAACCATTTCTGCATATTTTTTTCGAAAATACACAGCGTTGAAAACTCACCAAAAACTCATTGAAGGAACGTTGCCTTATACTTCCCTGTGTGAGGCCTCACTAAGACCACCTGGCAATGCCATGGCAGAACAAAATCAAAGGGGTTTCATAGGTTTCAGTAAATATTCTTGCATAATGAAAAGTTTATGATAAACTTTGTATGTCCGTTCTTCCTGGTTTCCTGGTTTTAAGATGTCTGCTTCTTCTCGGTAAGTGGAATTCTAAAATATAACTTTTAATATCTGTATTGAATTATTGACAGCCATAAAATAACAAACCACAACATCAGTGCACAATGAGAGGAGGGGATAGTGCCTCACCCTATTTAGGCCCTATCTCACCCTACCTTGCCGCGGAGGTTGGCACCGTATTCTCCTGCGCAATGGCGCCCCCGCTCAACGATGACTCTCCCTGAGATCCCTATAACACCCTATATTGACGGCCAATGGGGTACAGGGATTCTTAGTGGAGAACACACAGTTTCTTGTGACAAATAGAAACAATGCAAAAAATACTCAAAAAGTTTTTATATATCTGTAGCCCTGATCAGTACAATTTGGCCACAGATACAAAAGGGTGCATGAATATAATCAAAGCGCATAATATGGATAAATTTTTACAATTTTTTTGTTTGCTCGAAATCATGCCACAGAAGGATAAATCTTAAAATGCACTACTAAATTTCCATGACATGGATAGAGGATCCATTTCAAGATAATACTCAGCTTATATATAGCTCATGATCTCAGTTAATAAATTGTCCTGGACTAGGGATCCATTTAATACAAATAAATATCAAATCTATACATATATGACTTAATGCCTGCACAACTAAGATTGCATGTCATGAATGAAAATATATCGTGCATATATGACTCAATGCCTGTACAACTCAACGCGTTTCCCCTTTTACCAAGGTTCATCAGGAGTATCTTATTTAGGCAAATTTTCCAAAGACATAATGTATAATGTCAAGGTTTACTTATCTAAGTCCTCCATATGTGAAAACACAGAGTCTCCACCATCTCTCTGTAGAGTATTTTGGGAGTCCAGGGAGAGTCCCCACTATACTAAATGTGCTTGTATTGTAGAGTCCATCTGTTCAAACACCCTCTTTTATATATGAATCCCCTTCTCATTCATCAGTAAAGTGCATACAGCGCGCCTGGTTGACCGGATATTACATTAATTCAACACCGGTGACATGATCAAGCAGGCTAATGAGTGACTCGCCCTCCCTGAGCAGTGGGGTACTCGGAGCCGGGCCTTGCAGATGTCGTGGGGATGCAGTCGTGGCCTTGGCTCGTTCTGAGCCCAGGGCTGTCACCTGAAAAGAAAATGGGCTTTTTTGGGATGAGTGGTTGTTCGACTACGCCACCTGTGGTTTCTAGTGAAGGCCACCAGCGCTGCAACAGTCCTCTGAGGCTGGTGTTCTGGCAACTTGGTTGGTACTACTCCCCACAGGCGGAGTAGGCCTCAGGGCAGTGCTTGATACACAATCAGTATGGAGGAATAGTGGGTGCAGTGCCGCGCAGGAATAAACAAGCGGAGGCGGTGAATGAAGTCATCCGGGTCTTTACTCACTTTAGATGAACTTTCAGCCTCAAAGCTTCTCTCTGCTTCACACGGCGTACTGCGGCCATCGGGTAGGGGGTTCAGCACTTCCCAGGTAGATCAGGAGCACCTGTCAAGACCCCGCTGGTGTGTTCCTCTCCTTCTTATCTCCTCCCGCTTGTGTTCCTCCCTGGGATCCACTAAGCCGCCGGGCTTTTCCAACAGTGACGTGAAGTACACACTCAGATATCGGGGGCCGGTCACCCCTCTTGCAGCAGGAATCCCTCAGGCTAAGCCAGAATGATGAATACAGGTGGCAACTCCGCTCCGTATGTATCCCCCTGGGATCCTTTTGCCTGTGGAGCCTATCTCCTCTGCTCCCCTCCAAGGCCTTCTTAGAACAGGACCCTGACCGGGCAGAGACACTGGTTAACTCTGACCCGCTCCTCGTCTCAAGGTCAGAGAACGAGGACCGTGAATCTTCAGCCAGCTGCAGACTCTTGCTGGACCCTGACAGAAGACCACAATCAAAAGACCTTGAACTAAAGATGGCCATATATTATATATGATTCTATAAGTGCTTCCTGTAAGTGTTTCCTCCACACTCACCCACTACTTGGTTCCCCCTATCTTTGGTTCCCCCCATCTCTTCTATCCCGGGCCGGGCAAGCACCCTGGTGCATTTAGGCCTCCTACAGGACAGGAGTGGTGTAGTGTTGAGTGTGAAGTGGGGTCCTGAGTGATGCTCCATCCTTACCTGGAAGAGGAGATACCACACCTCTATCTGAGGTGCAGTACCCCTGTGGCGACTGAACCCTCAGGGGCGCCACACTAACATGCGTTACATAGCACGAGGAACATGTGCTCTCCGGCGTGTGTTTCAAATGCCGGAAGTCCACGTGCGCTCCACTGCACAGGAAGTGGTGCGCCTCACCCATCGGAAGTCATGCGTTCCACAGTGAGCGTTCCAAATGCCGACGCTAACAAAATCTTGTCAGGGGCACATGACCGGAAGACTCCGGGCGCAGTTAACTAATAGCGCTCTAGGGATTGCAGACTCTGATATAGTCTTTTGATAGAATGTGTTATGTCTCTAATATAGTTTTTTGATAGAACCACAGATGTCATTCTCTTAGGAGATTGCAAAAGAAGGGGAAAGGTATTATGATAGAAGAACAGACATAATCAAAGGATGCAAAGATATGTGGTTATTCTATAGATAGAAGAACCCAACAATGTGGGCCTAACGTTGCAAAACTACTTCACCCATTAGGGACAGTGTGGCATGACAGATTTACATGGGGTCCCTTGAAAGTCATATCTAAATCCGGAAGCATTCAAATAAAACAACTGAAATTCAGCTGTTCATTTAGCCCATGGTGTTGATGGGATTTCATTCTATATATCACCAGGATTTCACGTTATCCTTATAACCTTTTGTTAATTCCTGAAACAAACGTTTCAAATCAGATGTCTTATCTGGATTGTCCACAATATTACAATCATTGAATGCATCTCTAGCATCCAGTAGCCATGACTCCCTAATAATAGGACCTGTTAGAAATCCTGCCATTTAGACAAATATGAATCATAAGAATCATAGTAAAGGATCTATATAGTTACGGTACCAACCAATCTAACAATTCACAGAGCTCGTACCTCTTCAAGACAAATTCTAAAATATAACTTTTAATATCTGTATTGAATTATTGACAGCCATAAAATAACAAACCATGGACAGCTCTCAGACCAATGTTATTAAATCGACAGTGCAGATGAGCAATATTTTTTCTGTGTGTGAAAAAAAAAATCGCATCATGCACTATGTTTTTTTAATAAATTGGATGAGACTCACCCATTCAAGTCTATGGATGTGAAAAAAAAAAATTGCATCCAGTTCTAAAGAATACATTGTAAGTCTGAGGCATGGGAAACTGTATATGGTCGTGTAAATGATTACTAGCTGCTGCTGTAAAAAAAAAAATGGATTGTATACAGACTGCACGAGAGAAAAAAATCATCCTACTCTTCTGGAGGAAAAATTATAAAATATACATAGGCCCTGGTTCATTAAAGTTTTTACACCAGAAAATGAATGTAAAAAGCTTTGAAAAGTCACAAAAAAGTCACAAAATGTTGTGACTTTTGGTGTCTTCATGTCATTTTCACTCAGCTCTTACAAAGTGGGTGGAGCTGGAGCATAACGACGCTCACTCGTTAAATTTATGACGAGGGGTGGCATCCATTGTGCCACAAATCGTACTCTTGTCCGTGACTGGAGTAAGATTTATGGTGAAGTGCACACTACTTCATGCCTAGCCTGATTAATTTATGATTCAGATGCCTTGCAGTCCACCTTGCCCCATGAAAAATGCCGAACTTGATGAATCAGGGCCTTGGAACCTGTAACAAGATCTGAAAGGTCTTCTTTAAAGAAGTAGTTCTAGAAAATGATCCTTCAATTACTACTTTGGCAAACTAATTTTCAGTTTTATTGCTTTACTCCCATGGTTTCCACTATTAAAGTCCACTAAAAAAAAAAAAAACTACGTAAAGATGAAAAGTATAAAGTATTCTGCACTTTCTGACAAAAAACAACAAGCCTGGAAAGTCTGACTTTTTGAAACACAAGATAGTAGAGATTGTGCATTCACATTCATGTGACCTCTGTCCGCTGTGGTTTGTGTGGGAATAAAATTTCTGGCGGATGATTTCGAGAGCTCACCAGCTCCACTTCTCTGCCTGCTGATTGAGGTATTTCCTTGTTCCCGGCTCCTGCATTGTATTCAACCTGAACTTGACTTTGACCCTGTCCCTGGATTTTGCTGCCGTCCCGCGCTTTGGATTGTTAGCCTAGTACCTGTCTGCTCCGCTGGCATCAACGCTGTGACCAGTGTTTGACAGATTTAATACGCGAGTTATGTTTCTTTTATTCTGTTAAATATTCGCTGGCAGAATTTTTTTTTTAACTCTTGGAACACCCCTTTAAAGACGACTTGTCACGAGAGTTCTGTGCAGAGTACACATTCAGAATACATTGTCATTCACAGAACCTCTGTCCACTGTGATTTGCACAAGTAATAATGGAAGAAAAAAAGCGCAGGAGCATTCAAGTAAAATTGGTCTTAAAAAGGAACTAAATGTTTGGGGAAAAATAATATATAGTTGTGTGCAGATTGGAGGGGATCCTTGTTTTGAGACCCATACCCATCACTAAAAAGACCCCCAAGAAGTGCACAGTTCAGCAAATAGGAGCGCGCAACCCTGATCGCACACAAAGTCTTTGCCTTGTATAGACTCTGTCCTCCAATATGTGTGTGCTATACGGCAGGGGTTGTGTGCTCCTGTCTGCTGAGCATTTCTCGGGGGTCTTTGGAGAGATTTACTGTAGATCTCAAGGATCCATCACCAATAAGTAGACAATTAAAGGCACACAAAAATATACAATTTTGTCCCAAATGTTTGCTCTTTAGGCTGTGTGCCCACAATGAGTTTTTGATCAGTTTTTGACGCTGCCTATTTTAACTGCGTCAAAAAGCAACAACTTACGCTATGTTCACTAGATGAGTATTTATTGAGCTTTTGATGTTCTAGATTTTCTGCACTTATTATGTAAATTAGGTTACATGCATTTTTATCATGATTTTAACACTGCAGTTTTTTGTCTCTTTTTGAGGTGTCATACTTTAACCCCTTTAAAGCCCATGGTGTACTAATACGCGTCTGTGCCCTGGACTTTAAGAGCCTGACCCGTATTAGTACGTCATGGCGATCGCGCGCGCACACAGGCTGTGCGGGCGCGATCGCCGCCGGGTGTCAGCTGATTGTCACAGCTGACACCCGGTACTATGTGCAGGGAGCGGTCCCGCACTGCTCCCGGCACATTAACCCCCGCAATGCTGCGATCAAAGTCGATCGCACATTGCGGTGGCTAAGGGGAGGTGATCGGGATGCTCAACTCCTCTTCCGGCCTCCAGCGCTGTCTGCCGCGGCTTCCCGGGTGTTGCCATGACGACCCGATGTCATCATGACAACATCTGGGTCACCAGACAGCAGTAAGATCATTTGGTCATGCGCAGTACATGACCAAACGATCTTCTCACTGTGCAGCGCTGACTGCCTGCATGGCACAGGGATGGTTCTCCATCCCTATGCTATGCAGGCGATCAGAATAAAAAAAGTGAAAGTCCCATAGTGGGACAAAGTATACAAATAAAAAAACTGTCAGAAAGTGAAAAAAAATAAAATATTAAAAAATAAATAAAAAAAATAATGCACCAAAAATAAAAATATACACTGTGTGCCAAATTATTAGGCAAATGAGTATTTTGATCACATGATACTTTTTATACATGTTGTCCTACTCCAAGCTGCATAGGCTTGAGAGCCAACTACCAATTAAGTAAATCTGGGGATGTGCATCTCTGTAATGAGGAGGGGTGTTGACTAATGACATCAACACCCTATATAAGGTGTGCTTAATTATTAGGCAACTTCCTTTCCTTTGGCAAAATGGGTCAGAAGAGAGATTTTATGGGCTCTGAAAAGTCCAAAATTGTGAGATGTCTTGCAGAGGGATGCAGCAGTCTTGAAATTTCCAAACTTTTGAAGCGTGATCACCGAACAATCAAGCGTTTCATGGCAAATAGCCAACAGGGCCGCAAGAAGCGTGTTGGCCAAAAAAGGCGCAAAATAACTGCCCATGAATTGAGGAAAATCAAGCGTGAAGCAGCCAAGATGCCATTCGCCACCAGTTTTGCCATATTTCAGAGCTGCAACGTTACTGGAGTATCAAAAAGCACAAGGTGTGCAATACTCAGGGACATGGCCAAGGTAAGGAAGGCTGAAAAACGACCACCTTTGAACAAGAAACATAAGATAAAACGTCAAGAATGGGCCAAGAAATATCTTAAGACTGATTTTTCAAAGGTTTTATGGACTGATGAAATGAGAGTGACTCTTGATGGGCCAGATGGAAAAGTAAAAAAAAAAAAAAAAAAGATGCCGATATGGCGACTAGTGTTGAGAGCTAGTGCTCGCTACTTGAGTTTGCATCGGGTGCTCGGGTATGCACTGAGTATCGCGGGTGCTCAAGTGACATGCTCGAGTCTCTGCCCCATATGCCTCACGGCCAAAAAAATCTTGCGGGGATTGCCTGCCATGCATGAGCGATCCCCGCATGTTTTTTTTGGGGTGTCTAATAACCGTGAAACATGCGGGCACGGACTCGAGCATGTCACTCGAGCACCCGCGATACATGGTGCATACCTGAGTACCCGATGCAAACTCAAGTAGCGAGCACTTGCGCTCAAGACTAATGACAACTTATTCAATATGATGACCTAATGTTATCAAATTCTGTGTCGTACCTCTGGGTTCAAAATGTTCACTATACCCCTTGATAAAATCCTAGAGGCGTGTAGTTTCCAAAATGGGGTCACTTGTGGGGGGTTTCCACTATTTAGGCACATCAGGGGCTCTCCAAACGTGACATGGCGTCCGCTCTCGATTTCAGCCGATTTTGAGTTCAAAAAGTCACACAGTGCTCCTTCCCTTCTGAACTCTGCCGTGTGCCCAAACACTGTATTTTCCCCACATATGGGGTATTGGCATACTCAGGAGGAATAGCACAAAAGTTTTTGGGGTCCAATTTCTCCTCTTAACCTTGTGAGAAAAAAAAAATTGGGGCTAAAACATCATTTTTGTGGAAAAAGTTAGATTTTTTTATTTTCCCGGCTCCATGTTATAAACTTCTGTAAAGGACTTGGGGGTTCAAGGTGCTCACCACACATCTAGATAAGTTCCCTGAGAGGTCTAGTTTCCAAAATGGTGTCACCTGTGGGGGGTTTCCACTGTTTAGGTACATCAGGGGCACATCCGCTAATTATCCAAGCAAATTTTACAATCAAAAAGTCAAATGGCGCTCCTTCCCTTCGGAGTGCCCAAACAGTGGTTTTCCCCCACATAGCGGGTATCTGCTTACTCAGGAGAAATTGCACAACAAACTGCATTTCTCCTGTTACCCTTATGAAAATGCAAAAGTGGGGGCTGAAAAACATTTTTTGTGGGAAAAATGTGAAAATTTTATTTGTATGGCTCAATGTTATAAACTTCTGTGAAGCACCTGGGGGTTCGAGGTGCTCACCACACATCTAGATAAGTTCCCTGAGGGGTCTAGTTTCCAAAATGGTGTCACTTGTGGGGGGTTTCCACTGTTTAGGCACATCAGGGGCTCCCCAAATGCAACATGGCGTCCGCTAATTATTCAAGCAAATTTTACATTTAAAAAGTCAAATGGCGCTCCTTCCCTTCCGAACCCTACAGTGTGCCCAAACAGTGTTTTTTCCCCACATATGGGGTATCTGCGTGCCCAGGGAAATTGCACAACAAATTTTGGGGTCCATTTTTTCCTGTTACCCCTGCGAAAATAAAAAAAATTGGGTCTAAAGTAACATTTTTGTGAAAAAAGTTAAATATTAATTTTTTTCTTCCACATTCCAAAAATTCCTGTGAAGCACCTGAAGGGTTAATAAAGTTCTTGAATGTGGTTTTGAGCACATTGAGGGGTGCAGTTTTTAGAATGGTGTCACTTTTGGGTATTTTCTGTCATAAAGACCCCTCAAAGTGACTTTAAATGTGATGTGGTCCCTAAAAAAATGGTTTTGTAAATTTTGTTGGAAAAATGAGAAATCGCTGGTCAACTTTTAACCCTTATAGCTCCCCAATAAAAAAAAAATTTGGTTCCAAAATTGTGCTGATGTAAAGTAGACATGTGGGAAATGTTATTTATTAATTATTTTGTGTGACATACAGTGCAGACCAAAAGTTTGGACACACCTTCTCATTTAAAGATTTTTCTGTATTTTCATGACTACGAAAATTGTACATTCACACTGAAGACATCAAAACTATGAATTATCACATGTGGAATTATATACTTAACAAAAAAGTGTGAAACAACTGAAAATATGTCTTATATTCTAGGTTCTTCAAAGTAGCCACCTTTTGCTTTGATGACTGCTTTGCACACTCTTGGCATTCTCTTGATGAGCTTCAAGAGGTAGTCACCGGAAATGGTTTTCACTTCACAGGTGTGCCCTGTCAGGTTTAATAAGTGGGATTTCTTGCCTTATAAATGGGGTTGGGACCATCAGTTGTGTTGTGCAGAAGTCTGGTGGATACACAGCTGATAGTCCTACTGAATAGACTGTTCTATGGCAAGAAAAAAGCAGCTAAGTAGAGAAAAACGAGTGGCCATAATTACTTTAAGAAATGAAGGTCAGTCAGTGCGAAAAATTGGGAAAACTTTGAAAGTGTCCTCAAGTGCAGTTGCAAAAACCATCAAGCGCTACAAAGAAACTGGCTCACATGAGGACCGCCCCAGGAAAGGAAGACCAAGAGTCACCTCTGCTTCTGAGGATAAGTTTATCCGAGTCACCAGTCTCAGAAATCGCAGGTTAAAAGCAGCTCAGATTATAGACTAGGTCAATGCCACACAGAGTTCTAGCAGCAGACACATCTCTTCAACAACTGTTAAGAGGAGACTTTGTGCAGCAGGCCTTCATGGTAAAATAGCTGCTAGGAAACCACTGCTAAGGACAGGCAACAAGCAGAAGAGACTTGTTTGGGCTAAAGAACACAAGGAATGGACATTAGACCAGTGGAAATCTGTGCTTTGGTCTGATGAGTCCAAATTTGAGATCTTTGGTTCCAACCACCGTGTATTTGTGCGACGCAGAAAAGGTGACCGGATGGACTCTACATGCCTGGTTCCCACCGTGAAGCATGGAGGAGGAGGTGTGATGGTGTGGGGGTGCTTTGCTGGTGACACTATTGGGGATTTATTCAAAACTGAAGGCATACTGAACCAGCATGGCTACCACAGCATCTTACAGCGGCATGCTATTCCATCCGGTTTGCGTTTAGTTGGACCATCATTTATTTTTCAACAGGACAATGACCCCAAACACACCTCCAGGCTGTGTAACGGCTATTTGACCAAGAGGGAGAGTGATGGGGTGCTACGCCAGATGACCTGGCCTCCACAGTCACCAGACCTGAACCCAATCGAGATGGTTTGGGGTGAGCTGGACCGCAGAGTGAAGGCAAAAGGGCCAACAAGTGCTAAGCATCTCTGGGAACTCCTTCAAGATTGTTGGAAGACCATTTCCGGTGACTACCTCTTGAAGCTCATCAAGAGAATGCCAAGAGTGTGCAAAGCAGTCATCAAAGCAAAAGGTGGCTACTTTGAAGAACCTACAATATAAGACATATTTTCTGTTGTTTCACACTTTTTTGTTAAGTATATAATTCCACATGTGTTAATTCATAGTTTTGATGCCTTCAGTGTGAATGTACAATTTTCATAGTCATGAAAATACAGAAAAATCTTTAAATGAGAAGGTGTGTCCAAACTTTTGGTCTGTACTGTATCTCTCTGATTTAAGGGCATAAAAATTAAAATTTTGAAAATTGCTACATTTTCGCCAAATTTCCGTTTTTTTCACAAATAAACGCAAGTGATATCGAAGAAATTTTACTACAATCATGAAGTACAATATGTCACGAAAAAACTAACTCAGAATCAGGGGAATCCGTTGAAGCATTCCAGAGTAATTACCTCATAAAGTGACAGTGGTCAGAATTGTAAAAATTGGCCTGGTCATTAACGTGCAAACCACCTTGGGTTGTAAAGGGGTTAAATAAAGTTGCTTTGTTTTTGATACTTCCTGGTATCTGACTTTGACAAAACTTTATTGATACAGTCAAATGCAGATTGCATGCATTTTTTAGTCCATTTCCACTGCGGTTATGCAAATTGTCTCTTCAGAGAGGAAGAGGGCTTGAACTCTAGCGGCCCCTATTGGAAGAAGCAATCCTGAGAGTCTATATCGACACTTTAAGGAGTCTTGTCACATGACTTAGGATAAAAGCCAGAACCAGAATTTCAATTTGCGGACACTGTGTTTCAGGGTACTGCTCCTCATCAGTGCAAAGTGTGAGATCTAGTATGGCTGGGTGAGAGGCGTCTGACCAGGATCCAAGGGATAATGTTTCTCCTTGTGGAGAGTGACATGCAGAAATTCAATAAAAAAGCTAGTGCGCTTTTTAACCTGCGGATTTTCCACATTTTTAACATTGAGGTAGTCCGACACAAGATGAGGTTTTAATATTAAAGGATAGGACGGCCCTGATTGGGTACACCTTGTCGTGGTGGGATGGCTTTTATGATCAAAAACAGTGTTACTAAGTACCCTATGTTATTTATATGCACTATTAGTATTCACTTACTTACTGCAGGGTATGTATTCATTTTGTTCCCATCTAAGGTTTTGTCAAATGGCCAGTGTGAACGTGCTTCTACACGTTGCATGTAACATACCTGGTGGCGGGCTTGCATAGTGCACCATCTCTCACTATGCAAGATCGCAAACTTGATCATCAGTCCAGTCTGCTAGCCTGGCTTCTTTCCATTATGTCTGTTTGTCTCTGTTCTGGCTGCTTAGAGCGGCGGCCCGGTTACTTCCTATTCTTGTAGCTGCTGTGGGCACACCCCTAATGCGGCCTCAGCCTATTGCTGTCTGTCACTGGATATTTAAACCAGCTTCACTTGGAAGCTGATGCCTGAGCAACTTTAACATTCAGTGTGCTTCTAGACTCTGAATGTGCCAGGTCCTGTTCTGTTTTTCCCTGCTTGTCTGCCTTCCTGGAGGCTGTATTTCCAGGCCTGTCTGAACACGCTCCTAGCCTGTTCGCTTCTGCCTCTGGGGGCCGTATACCCAGGCTCGTTCCTGTATTTCGCTGCAGTAACAGTTCCTGTCTGAACTGTCTCCTAACCTGTTACCTGTTTTGTCTCTGTGTCTGTTTCCTCTCTTTTTCTGCAGAGTCTGAACCTGCACCTAACTCCTACTCGTTGTCGCCGTACTTCTCTTTGTGAGTTTGGAGTCCACTCGCTACTTCTTTGCAAGTACCTTGTGTGTATCTGGTTCTGCTTTTCCCTTCCAGTCTGTTCCGTGTGAACAGAGCCCAGTCCCCTCTGCTCTGTCTTTGCTCACCGCTTTGGCGGTTTATCTCAGTTCTGCCTTACTTACCGCTCTGGCGGTTTCTGCCCACTCTGCTCAGCCTTGTCCACCGCACTTGCGGTTTCGCTCTGCTCAGCCTTGTCCACCGCATCTGCGGTTTCGCTCTGCTCAGCCCTGTCCACCGCACTTGCGGTTTCGCTCTGCTCAGCCCTGTCCACCGCACTTGCGGTTTCACTCTGCTCAGCCCTGTCCACCGCACGTGCGGTTTCGCTCTGCTCAGCCCTGTCCACCGCACGTGCGGTTTCGCTCTGCTCAGCCCTGCCCACCGCACTTGCGGTTTCGCTCTGCTCAGCCCTGTCCACCGCACTTGCGGTTTCGCTCTGCTCAGCCCTGTCCACCGCACGTGCGGTTTCGCTCTGCTCAGCCCTGTCCACCGCACTTGCGGTTTCGCTCTGCTCAGCCCTGTCCACCGCACGTGCGGTTTCGCTCTGCTCAGCCCTGTCCACTGCACTTGCGGTTTCGCTCTGCTCAGCCCTGTCCACCACACGTGCGGTTTCGCTCTGCTCAGCCCTGTCCACCGCACTTGCGGTTTCGCTCTGCTCAGCCCTGTCCACCGCAAGTGCGGTTTCGCTCTGCTTAGCCCTGTCCACCGCACGTGCGGTTACGCTCTGCTCAGCCTGTCCACCGCACGTGCGGTTTCGCTCTGCTCAGGCTTCGCTCTGCTCTGCCTTGTCCACCGCATCTGCGGTTTCGCTCTGCTCGGCCTTGTCCACCGCATCTGCGGTTTCGCTCTGCTCTGCCTTAATAATAATAATAATAATAATAGTTTATTTTTTATAGCGCCAACATATTCCGCAGCACTTTACAAATTTTAGGGGGGACTTATACAGACAATACAGAATAAGCATATCTCATATCGAAAGGAGTGAGGGCCCTGCTCGCGAGCTTACAGTCTATGAGGAAGTGGGGGAGACACAAAAGGTAAAAAGTACATATATTGTATAATGCAGCCTTGATATACTGAATAGGATAAATAATAATACATGGACTGGTCGCCAGCCAGTATGTGTGCAGTCCTGACAGAGGCTTTTATGTGCATGGTTGGTTTGAACCCGAAGTTGAAGAAGATTTTAATATGGGGGAAAGCTGGGATGGACAGAGTGTGTTTAGGTGATACGCCAGTCTAAAAAAATGTGTTTTTAGGGTTCGCTTGAAACTGTGGGTATTGGGAATTAATCGAACTGTCCTGGGTAGTGCATTCCAGAGAATTGGCGCAGCACGCGAGAAATCTTGGAGACGGGAGTGGGAAGTTCGGATTATGGAGGATTTTAGTTTCAAGTCATTTGCAGAACGGATGGGCACGTGTAGGGTGGTAGACTAAGACAAGGGAGGAGATGTAGGGGGGTACTGAAGCATGGAGCGCTTTGTGGGTAAGCGTGATAAGTTTAAAACGAACTCTATATTGGATGGGCAACCAATGCAATGACTGGCACAGGGAAGAGGCATCTGAGTAGCGGTTGGCGAGGAATATGATCCTGGCTGCTGCGTTCAGGACGGATTGGAGAGGGGAGAGTTTAGTAAGAGGGAGACCGATTAGTAGAGCGTTGCAATAGTCAAGACGAGAATGAATAAGAGCGACAGTAAGAGTTTTTGCCGAGTCAAAGGTGAGAAAAGTCCTGATTCTTGAGATGTTTTTGAGGTGTAGATGACATGAACGAGCGAGTGATTTGATGTGAGGAGTGAAAGAAAGATCTGAATCAAAAATGACCCCAAGACAGCGGGCTTGTAGCTGGGGAGTAATGGTTGAGCCACAAACGGAGATGGCAATATCGGGCACAGGTAGATTAATGGAGGGAGGAAAGACGAGTAGTTCAGTTTTTGACAGATTCAGTTTTAGGTAGAGGGAGGACATAATGTTAGACACAGCAGAAAGACAATCACTGGTCTTTTGTAGTAATGCAGGGGTGATGTCCGGAGCAGAGGTGTATAATTGGGTGTCATCAGCATAGAGATGGTACTGAAAACTGAATCTACTGATTGTTTGTCCAATAGGAGCGGTGTATAAGGAGAAAAGAAGGGGGCCTAGGACTGATCCTTGAGGAACCCCGACAGTAAGAGGAAGTAGGGAGGAGGAGGAGCCGGCAAAAGACACAGAGAAGGAGCGGTCAGAGAGATAAGAGGAGAACCAGGAGAGAACCGTGTCCTTGAGGCCAATAGTGCGGAGCATAGTGAGGAGGAGCTGATGATCCACAGTGTCGAATGCCTTGTCCACCGCACCTGCGGTTTCGCTTTACTCTGCTTGATTACCGCATCTGCGGCTCTGAACCCGTCTCCTAGTCTGTACTGGACCCTACCCAGCCTGTGCTCTAACCTGCCTGTTCCTGTATTCCCCGGTGTGGGTCAACAGCCGTGTCCGGGGTCTGACCTGGAGTCGCACCTGGTCCCTCTGCTCGGTTCCTCCCTGGTGCACAGGCGTCGTATTGGTCGGATCGGGTAGATACTTAGTTACGCCCCTCCAGGCACTCTCCGGTTTATGGTCCAGTGGGATCACTAAACACGCACACGCCAGTCAGTCCGGGCATGTGCACAACATTGCATTTATACCAACTTATATTCCGGCTCATTTTTTTGGTTATGAAAAATGTATGGTCACTTTTCTGCCCCAGGGTGGAACATAACTTTAAATCCACAAAATGTTACAATCTTTTCCAATGAAATTATTTTCTGCTAAAATCTACACCGATTTTTTTTCTGCAGCATATGAACAGATTTTAAAAAATCTTCTATAGAAAATCATCTCCTCTTTACAGTTTTATGCTGAAGCACTCCAGGTATCTATACTTTAATGACACATTGGGTTGGAGGGCACTGGAACTAATTTGCAATTTTTCTCCTTTGAGCAGTTTCTTATTCAATGTATAATCCTGTAGGTGCTTGTAGATACATCTGCTCATTAGTTCACAGCTTATACAGGCATTACGTGATCATTCATTCTTCTGACAGATTCACACATGAAACGGCAATGTTGAATTAAGAAAAGGAAATCTGGACAGACTTCTTTAAGTTTAGACATTTACAAGAGTGAGGAGCTCTTTTAAGAATACGGGTCTTGGGTGTCAGCAGACACAAATTATCTGGGGCTTTCATCCTCCCCCTTATTCATATGGCTATATTATATAATAATATTAACTAAAATGTGTCCACAGAATTGTCCCTTATAGAATGTGCCCAAACAGCGCAACACAGTGTTCGTTGTCATTCAAAAGTGCTTCTTTAGGGCATACGTGTCAAACTCCAGCCCGTGGGCCAAATCTGGCGGGCTGGGTGGTTTTATTTGGTTCGCGACACCAGAACCACCACCCCTATGTGGGGCCATTATTCTGTATGGAGGACTATGTGGGGCCCATTATACTGTATGGAGGACTATGTGGGGCCCATTATACTGTATGGAGGACTATATGGGGTCATTATTATGTATGGAGGACTATGTGGGGCCCATTATTATGTATGGAGGACTATTTTGGGCCCATTATACTGTATGGAGGACTATGTGGGGCCATTATTCTGTATGGAGGACTATGTGGGGCCCATTTTTCTGTATGGAGGACTATGTGGGGCCCATTATTATGTATGGAGGACTATTTGGGGACCATTATTCTGTATGGAGGACTATGTGGGGCCATTATTCTGTATGGAGGACTATGTGGGGCCATTATTCTGTATGGAGGATTATGTGGGGCATTATTCTGTATGGAGGACTATGTGGGGTCCATTATTTTGTATGGAGGACTATGTGGGGCCCATTATACTGTATGGAAGACTATGTGGGGCCCATTATTTTGTATGGAGGACTATGTGGGGCCCATTATACTGTATGGAGGACTATGTGGGGCCATTATTCTGTATGGAGGACTATGTGGGGCCATTATTCTGTATGGAGGACTATGTGGGGCCCATTATTCTGTATGGAGAACTATGTGGGGCCCATAATATTGTACGGAGGACTACGTATGTGGGGCCCATTATACTGTATACATTCTGACAGAGGGGATTCAACCTTCGGGACTCCGCCAAATTAGTTAACATTAGCAGGGAAGACAACTGGAAACAAATGGGTTAACCTGCGCTGCCAAAGAAGGCAGTGCAGGTTTTTATACCCCAAACTAATGTCATCTATGTAAATCCGCTGTAATGTTAAGTAAATTCTTACCTTAGTTTTAGAAATACTTGTTTCTGTTTTCGAGAAAGCCATCAGCAAATTTTAATGCAAATGAGCCACAAGTGGAGCGGCGTTGCAGTGCACTTACAGCTCTCCGGCATCTTCCTAATCCCCTGGCTGACGCCGGCCTCCCGCCAGTGACTGACAGGTCACTCTTGTGATCTCGCACAAGCATCATTAATCAGCGCTTGCGCAGTTGGGTCCTGATGACATTGCAATAACTGGACTAATGATATGTGCATGTGCCGGCCCAGGGAATGACAGCGATTGTGCAAGATTTTGGGCAGGGGAGACAAGAGTGACCTGTCTGACACTGTCAGTCCAGAGGTTGGCGACAAATAGGGAGAGAAGCAGGAGAGCTGTAAGCGCAGCGCCCGCCCCACTGCTCTTGCAGCTCATTTGCGTAAAAAAAATGGCCTATATATTTCTCAAAAATGAAAACAAGTATATAGATTCAATCAACATTACAATGACTTTACATAAATGACATTAGTTTGGGGTATAAAAATCTGGGGAGTGCCTACTTTATCTTTATTTCAATTAATGTGTTGAGGACATGATCTTGTAGCTCTTACTAATATATAAGTATTACAGGTTCTCCTCCTGCACCTGTTAGTACCTCCATCCTCACAGAGAACACAGCTTTCCTGTTCTCATAATGGCTGCTGACGGAGGAGCTTGTGACCAGAACTGTCCATCAGCTCCTCCAATTGTAATATACTGCACATCAGAAAGCTGTATGGAGTATTACAGGAGTACTGTGAAGAAGGCTGCACTATTCAGTGCAGCAGGAGAACCCATAATAGTATCATGTCTCCAACACATTGGTTAAAATGAAAATAAAGTGGTCAAGCCGTTTAACCCCTTCAAAACATGACATATATTTACGATCCCTGAATTTGATGCAGGCTCACACGCTGAACCCGCATCTTTCCCCGCACATGATGACTGATTTAACTCATCATGTGCTGTTTACCGCCGCGAGGCAATCGGTGCTCCGCATGTGGCTGTTAACCAGTTAAATCCCGCCGTCAATCACTGACAGCGGGATTTAACATGCACCGGCCAGAAGCACATCATTCATCTCGCTCATTGGCGCTCCTGTCAAGTGATCACAAGTCGCCACTGGGTTGTCATGAGAGCCGGGGTCTGCTGATGATCCCCCGTGCCTGTCATTACGATCCTCCTGTGAATGCCGACTCGTGGCCGGAGTTCATAGGAGATTGTGATTTCTGCTATACATAGCAGTGCTGATGGTGAAGCCCTACTATGTGTAGCACAGGTGGTCAGATGATCACAGCTTCACGTTTCCTAAGGGGACTGTTAAATAAAGTGGAAAAAAAAAGTTTAAAAATATGAAAAAATAAAGAAAACACAAAAGTTCTAATCACATTCGTTTTGCCCTATTGAAAATAAAACCCCAAAAAAATACACATTTGGTATCGCTGCGTTCAGAAATGTCCGATCTATGAAAATATAAAATAAATTAATCTGATTGGTAAACAGCGTAACGAGAGAAAAAAATCGACAAGACAGAACTACATTTTTTTGGCTGACACAACATTGCAATAAAATGCGATAAAAACATCATATCTACAAATGGTATCAGTAAAAACGTTAGCTCAGGGCGCAAAAAATAAGCCCTCACCCAGCCCCAGATCCCGAAAAATGTAGACGCTACGGGTCTCAGAAAATTGTAACAAAAGCAAAAAAAATTTTCCATACAAATTTCTGATTTTTTTTCACCAATTAAAGTGAATCTGTCACCCCCTGGGAGATATGAGACCTCTAATATGGCCATACAGGTTATAGAAATGTAAATCTATACATACCTGTATCGCCCATAGTAGAGGTCTGATTGCAGAGAAATGTGTTTTTATAAAATATGTTTTCACATGCTTTGCATCCGGGGGGCGCCAAGAAATCCCCGCCTATCTGATTAGGAAGCCCAGAAATCCCCGCCTATCTGATTAGGAAGCCCAGAAATCCCCGCTTATCTGATTAGGAAGCCCAGAAATCCCCGCCTATCAGTTTATTTAGCATATTCCTCCCCCCCTCCCCTGCACGTCACAGAGCCCTGTGACAGGCACTCGGCTCACTCCCCGCGCATGCGCACATTGCCGCTATCATCAGGAGCGCTTTTTTTTCCTCCCGACCCCGTTTGTCTCTGCCATGTTCTAGTGCGCAGGCGCCTGGAAGTCACAGTGACTTCCACTCCAGTGACTCCCCGGCGCCTGCGCACTAGAACACAGCAGAGACAAAAGGGGCCGGGAGGGAAAAAAAAGCGCTCCTGATGATAGCGGCAATGTGCGCATGCGCGGGGAGTGAGCCGAGTGCCTGTCACAGGGCCCTGTGACGTGCAGGGAAGGGGGTAAATATGCTAAATTAGCTGATAGGCGGGGATTTCTGGGCTTCCTAATCTGTGAAAACAGATTTTATAAAAACATATTTCTCTGCAAGCAGACCTCTACTATGGGTAGTGTTGAGCGAGTATGTTCTATTAACCCTTTCGCCGAGTACGCTCGGGCCGAGCTCCGAGTATTTATAGCTGCTCGGTGATTTGGTGGAATCGCTCCCGTGTGCATGATTTGCAACTATTTGACAGCTTTATTACATGTGAGGAATGTCTATTTCTTACACATTCCTCACATGTAATAAAGCTGTCAAACAGTTGCAAGTCATGCACACGGGAGCGATTCAACCATATCACCGAGCAGCTGTAAATACTCGGAGCTCAGCCCGAGCATACTCGGAACAGAACATACTCGCTCAACCCTAACTATGGGCCATAAAGGTATCTATAACCTGTATGCCCATATTAGAGGTCTCATATTTCCCAGGGGGTGACAGATTCCCTTTAAATAAAAAAAAATCTATACATGTTTGGTATCTGCGAATTCGTACTGACCTGGAGAATCATATTGGCTGGTCAGTTTTACCATATAGTGAACATGGTAGATTAAAAAAAAAAAAAAAAAACAATTGTGGAATTTTGTAATTTGTAAACTTAACCACACTAGGAGTTTTTTTCCCGTTTTCCACTACACTATACGGTAAAATCAATGGTGTCATTCAAAAGTACAACTCATCCCGCAAAAAAAAAAGCACTCATAGGGCCATATTGACGTAAAAATAAAAAAAGTTATGGCTCTGGGAAGAAAGGGAGGAAAAAGCAAAAAAGAAGAAATAATGGAAAATGGCCTGGGGGGTGAAAGGGTTAATTTTGGGGATCATTAGTGTTGTCAGCATCAGACCCCCTACAATGAGGACAGTGTGGTGCACCAAAGTGATATGCTATAACTTCCTTTTGTGAAAAAAATTCCTTTGAAAGTGACAAGCTAGCCACATGATCTTGGGAGCACCCAGCGACGCGGGGTGGCCGTTGCCCTTGTCTGCACTACTGTTCCCCGTCTCTGTGGATTTGTTTGCACCGGTAAGTGCCACTATTTTCAGCTTTGTGTCTCTCGAATTATATATTCAGGACAGCTGTTTTATAGTACAGCACCACGGTTTGCATGCGATACCCGGTCACTGTGACCCGGAGTACAAGTAATTCATGAGCTGCGTCCACTCAGTTTTCCTGTTTACTATAATGCAGATTTTTTGGCATCTGCAATAACAGCAATAACAGTAATTTTCATCTAAATAATAGATATTTTTCTTTTGCACTCACCATTGGTAACCTTGCCCCTTTTTCTACTTTCCTTAATGTAAACTGTTCTGTTTACTCTGCCTATCTTTGCTTTACACCTAATGCCTGCTTATTAATGTAATCTGTCTTATTCATGCCACATTGCATTATATGTAATTTATCAACGATGCATCCAAACAAATTTCTCTCATTAAAATTAGTGGAGCATTTATAAAATAAATGCTGATAAGTGCTGAGATGGAAATTTAAACAATCACAGAGGTGATTCATAATGAATTAGTTTTGTCCTTGGGAATGATAACTACATCCAACAAGCAGACTCCCATCACTGCAGGCCGGAATACACTCAGTACAAATAGTTTATTGAAGTTCAGAGGCTGCTGCAGCCTAAAGCCCCCACTACACATTAAACTAATGTTGGCCAAACATGCCGATATCGACCGTTTCGACCGTCACTCATGTGTATTGGAGCATTGGCCAATTGATTGATTGGGCATGTCGAATTCCTGAGTATGAGTGGGAGAGTCAGCCGAGATGGCTGTCAACTGAACGATGACTCCTGAGTATGAGTGGGAGAGTCAGACGAGATGGCTGTCAACCGAACAATGTCTCCTGAGTATGAGTGGGAGAGTCAGCCGAGATGGCTGTCAACCGAACGATGACTCCTGAGTATGAGTGGGAGAGTCAGCCGAGATGGCTGTCAACCGAACGATGACTCCTGAGTATGAGTGGAAGAGTCAGCCGAGATGGCTGTCAACCGAACGATGACTCCTGAGTATGAGTGGGAGAGTCAACCAAGATGGCTGAACGACCGGCCAAAGCATCTTTTAGTCGACAATCATCTAATATGTGTTGGGTCTTTAGGGATGATACTAGAAATATAAAACAAAGGCTGTTATAACCTAACATCTATGTCAAATACTCTTGGGTATCAGTTCTCAATAGAATACATGAATTATACAGGATGCACTTTTCCTGTCTGATTCTATTATTTCTTCCAGATAAACAGCTAAGAGAGATGCAAGCCAGTTCCTCAGCCCAACTGCTTGAAAAAGGCTTAAAATGTTTGTACCAAAATAATGAAAGTTATCCCCTATCTATAGTTACTTACTGTCCCCTGGAGATCCAACCACTGAAACCCCCAATGATAACAGTATGAATCCTTCCACATGTGCACCATCTTTTTTCAAACTTCTTTCAGATGACAATTAACTCATGTCTATCACAAATGCTGACTTTCATAGTTTGCTTTCTGGAGCTTTAAAGGGGTTGTATAGAATTTAAAAAGTATGGCTACAATTTTGTAATGGGATAAAAAAAGCTTAGTTTCATATTGCAGCCCTACTTTGTGGACCTGATTGGGACTTGGCTGCAATACCATACACAACCAGTGGACTGGTGTGGAGCCGGTTTTGAAAGAAAGCAACCATACTCTTCTAAACTTGGACAGCTCCTTTATTCTAAGCTGTAAGAATACTTACAGCAGTATCATTGTTCAGAACATTAAAGAAAAAAAAATAATCTGCATCTAATTCCAGTACAAAGAGCCCGTGATGGTGTATGCTGGGCCTTTAACATCTATAATCAATATATTGCCAAACTTTTTAATTTTATACAAAATGAGCAATTGTAAGTACACAGTGCTATACACACGTGGTCAAAATTGTTGGTACCCCTCGTTTAATGAAAGTAAAACCCACAATGGTCACAGAAATAACCTGAATCTGACAAAACTAATAATAAATTAAAAATCTATGAAAAAAAGAATTAAAAAAAAAAAATTCATGAAATAGGCCTGGACAGAAATGATGGTACTCTTCTTAACTTAATATTTTGATGAACAATCTTTTGAGGCAATCACTGCAATCAAACGATTCCTGTAACTGTCAATGAGACTTCTGCACCTCTCGACAGGTATTATGGCCCACTCCTCATGAGCAAACTGCTCCAGTTGTCTCGTGTTTGAAGGTTGCCTTTTCCAGACGGCATGTTTCAGCTCTTTCCAAAGATGCTCAATAGGATTTAAGTCAGGGCTCATAGAAGGACACTTCAGAATAGTCCAATATATTCCTCTCAGCCATTCTTGGGTGTTTTTAGCTGTGTGTTCATTATCCTGTTGCAAGACCCATGACCTGCGACTGAGACCAAGCTTTCTGACACTGGGCAGCACATTTCTCTCTAGAATCCTTTGATAGTCTTCAGATTTCATTGTACCCTGCACAGATTCAAGACACCCTGTGCCAGATGGAGCAAAGTAGCCCCAGAACATAACAGAGCCTCCTCCATGTTTCACAGTAGGGACAGTGTTCTTTTCTTGATATGCTTAATTGTTTCATCTGTGAACATAGAGCTGATGTGCCTTGCCAAAAACTGCCATTTTTGTCTCATCTGTCTATAGGACATTCTCCCAGAGACTTTGTGGCTTGTCAACATGTAGTTTGGCAAATTCCAGTCTGGCCTTTTTATGATTTTTTTCAACAATGGTGTTCTCCTTTTCATCTCCTATGTCCACTTTGGATCAAACAACGACGGATGCTGCGATCTGATACTGATGTTCCTTGAGCTTGAAGTTCACCTTTTGTTACGGATCCGGGTGGTGGAACCTCTGTGCTGCGGTGCAAGGAGGGACCAGAGGGGCAGGAGCCTCTAGGTAGGCTGTCTGGTGGTCACGGCAAGTGACAGGCAGGAGCCTCTAGGTAGGCTGTCAGGTATACAAGGCAGGTGCAGGCAGGAGCCTCTAGGTAGGCTGTCAGGTGGTCATGGCAAGTGACGGGCAGGAGCCTCTAGGTAGGCTGTCAGGTGGTCACGGCAAGTGACGGGCGGGAGCCTCTAGGTAGGCTGTCAGGTATACACGGCAGGTGCAGGCAGGAGCCTCTAGGTAGGCTGTCAGGTGGTCACGGCAAGTGACAGGCAGGATCCTCTAGGTAGGCTGTCAGGTGTTCACGGCAAGTGACGGGCGGGAGCCTCTAGGTAGGCTGTCAGGTACACACGGCAGGTGCAGGCAGGAGCCTCCAGGTAACAGGCAAGTTCTCCAAGTAGGCAGGCTAGCCTAGCCCATAGACAGACTGGTGGGTTTGACCGGAGGCAGACCGTCGGGCTGGAGAGTGTCCTTGGCAGGCGGAGACAGGTAGCAGGTGGAGGCTCCGGATAAGCGGACTGGCCAAGCCCATAGACAGACTAGCGGACTGGGCTGTAAGCAGACTGTCGGGCTGGACTGGTAATCAGGCTGGCAGACTGGACTGATAGTCAGACGGACTAGACTGGTAGTCAGACAGGCAGACTGTGGGCTGAAGCAGAGTTTAGCATACAGAGCAACAACATTGCACGGGCACCTCCATATTGGAGGAGGTGCCTTTTATAGGGGAAGTCCTCCGGCCATTGGCCATGGACTTCTTAGGATGGCGCGCGCGGCCCCTTTAAGAGGGCGGGAGCGCACGCGCGCCCTAAGCACAGGGCCAGGGAAGCTGCGTGCACCAGCAGCAGCTGCAGGGAGGCCAGAAGACGCCGGAGCAGGACAGCGGCGGTAAGGGGGACGGCGTCTCTGCTGGGCAGGAGGCAGAGACGCCGATGCTACACCTTTAATCTCTTTAGAAGTTTTCTTGGGCTCTTTTGTTACCATTCGTATTATCCGTCTCTTTGATTTGTCATCAATTTTCCTCTTGCGGCCACGTCCAGGGAGTTTGGCTACAGTCCCATGGATCTTGAATTTCTGAATAATATGTGCAACTGTAGTCACAGGAACATCAAGCTGCTTGCAGATGGTCTTATAACCTTTACCTTTAACATGCTTGTCTATAATTTTCTTTCTAATCTCCTGAGACAACTCTTTCCTTTGCTTCCTCTGGTCCATGTTGAGTGTGGTACACATCATGTCACCAAACAGCACAGTGAGTATCTGTAGCCCTATATACAGGCCCACTGACTGATTACAAGATTGTAGACACCTGTGATGCTAATTAGTGGACACAACTTGTTTCAACATGTCCCTTTTGTCACATTATTTTCATGGGTACCATCATTTCTGTCCAGGCCTATTTCATGAGTTTAATTTTTTTTTAAATTCTGTGGAAGCAGGGTTGAAAAGCAATGATTGACTTTCATTTGTTCATTTTCATAGATTTTTAATTTATTATTACTTTTGTCAGATTCAAGTTATTTCTGTGACCATTGTGAGTTTTTCTTTCATTAAACGAGGGGTACCAACAATTTTGACCACGTGTGTATAATATGATGACTGCAATATATTAAGAGGACAAAATTTTTGATGGGAGTCCTTCTTTAAGAGGCATGTGCCCCTCAATAAATTGTCTCATCTCACTTCTGAGGACTTTTTTTTTCACAATTAGTGTATAAAATGCCAGTTTTGATAAATTGCCCCTAAAATCTTTTCTGCCTTATATATCTTATGCCAAGTTGGCTGCTGTAAATTAAGCTACTGGAGCTGCTGTTCATAGCAAAGAAAGCAGCTCCCATCCCACAATAATGTAAAAAACTAAAATTTTATAGTTTTAAATAAATTTTAGTGATTAGATGTAAAAAAAAAAACAAATATTTTTAAATAAAACCTAATACATGTCAATGTGCAAAGTTAAAGTGATTGGAACAAGAAATTGGACATAAAGAGATTTATAAGATGTTGGATTCAGCTCATACTTCTGCGATAGACAACTAGTTGACTGAGAGTTTGTACCCACCAGGGAAAAGTAAGATTTCAAGTGGAAAGATGTAAGTGCTGCCTGTAGACCTCCAAACTGCAGTGTCTGTTCACAACAATATGAACTTCCAAGGCAATATCCATCTTTGCTCACATCATCGAGTACATCCTTTGAATGTGCCACAAAGGGATTAAACATATTAAAACCCAGTTATAAAAATCTGTATAAATATGTGGCGCGGTGGCCAAGTTATTAATACATTACTCGTTTAACAATCCAAGGCTCCCTTAATGTAATTTTAAGTTCAAGGGATGAGAAATAAATGCAAGCATGAGCTGTTCCAATTCTACAAGTAATTCTGCCCAAAATATTCACACTCCACACAAAGAACATAAAAAAGATATATGACTTGATTATTTAGCATTAAAATTATGGGACAGCAATCAAAATGTGTCTTTGGTCGCTGTGCACTTGACAGTTGTAGTGTAATTAGAGGCTAAACAACCATGTTACTAAATATACTCTGGAGTTACTTGGAAAATCCACTGCCATAAAGACAATTTTATGGGTCAGGCAAATCACACAGCTGAGCTGTTTTATACCTGCTGGATGGTGATTTAGGATGGGAATTGAAACACGCACATTTAAAGGGCTCTCTGTAAATGGAATGTGAGAATTCATCCCTCGGATACTGTCATATTTAACGTAACGGTAAAGCCCTCCAATACTAAATATTCTATAGGGTGGATGAAGATTGTATGTATGATATTTTATTCTTAGACTTTAATGCCTCTATTACTACTCATGCGGTCAGTGTAATTCAAGATAAAAAAGACTCATAAAAAAATTTAATATAAAGAATTGGTGCACAGCTGGGGTGTAACTTGAAGCTTTTAAAGGGGTTTTCCCATAAACAAAAGTTCTTTTTAATCAATAGATCTTGGAATAATAATAATTTCCACAGTTGGATGTGTTTAAATAAAATGTTCCTGAGCTGAGATAATCTTATAAATGTGCCCCTGCTGTGTACTGTGTAATGGCTGTGTCTTACCGTACAGGAACATGGTCTGATCATACCACAGCTCCTGGGCAGGGGAGGAAGCAAAAGAGTATACAGACATTACAGCAGGGGATCACAGCTGATTCTTTCTTTGAAGTAAAACATTGTTTAAAAATAGACAGTGAAATGTTTTACCTCACAGAAAGAATCAGCCGTGATCCCCTGCTGTCCTGTCTGTATACTCTTTTGCGTCCTCCCCTGAACAGGAGACGTGATATGATCAGACAGTGTTCTGTACAAAGTCAGACAAAGATATTACACAGGGGAACATTTATAAGATTATCTCAGCACAGGAACATTTTATTTAAATACATTCAAATGTGGAAGATATTATTATTACAAAATCTATTGATTGAAATCAACTTTCTTGGGAAAACCCTTTTAAGCACCAGGGCTGTGGAGCCGGTAAGCCAAACCTCTGACTCCTCAATTTCCCTGACTCCTGACTTCGACTCCAACTCAGACTCCACAGCCCGGCCTCACTACTGAGCGTGTACATAAAGTGCAGCACAGATTCATCTCAACTAAAAGCCCAGATCCCTAGATCAGGAACAGAACAGACATTTATAGGACATTTCATAACTTTCCCAAATTCTTATGAAAAATTTTACAGCACATACTTCATTGAACTACTAAACCTAATCTTACTACATAAAGAGCTTAATGTTGAGGTGAGTCCGAGAAAAACATCAGCTGACATTGGAGGGATGACTCTGTTGTTATAGAGGACGATGATGAAAGGGAACATTTTCCAATTGAATTTTTAAATAGCTTAACCCCATCAGGCATGCCAAGTCATTGCCTTAGACTTAAGGTGGGCAGCATTATTATGTTGTTGAGAAATTTGACTACAAAATGAGGACTCTGCAGTGGAACCCGATTAGTTCTAACATCATTGAACAGAAATGTTCTTGAGTCAGAGATTTTAACAGGATCAGCTGAAGGTGATAAGGCATACAGAGAGATTACCACGCGATCTGCCCTGGGCAATTCACTTTTTGAATTGGCGAACGTCTCTGTAATATTCTAAATTTTATTTTTGTGACTTCAAACTGGGATCAGATATGTAGCAAAGTGTCACGGGGATAAAGCAGCAGAGAGAGGCCAGAGGATCGCGGCGTCTGGTTTCACAAACTCCTGCACTGGTTAGAAGTACTTCACCATCTTACTAAAAAGGGCATTTTTTTTCCTTGCTAGCAGTGCAAGGGTTAATCTGGTTAGTTGAAGTTCCTGGAGCTTTCTTACCTGGATTGTCTCAGCTGTTCAGTGTTGGCCACTCCCCTCTGCTATATATGCTCACCTCTGGCACTTAGGGATTGCCAGTGTTATTTCTTACTGCCTCGTTTGGAGTTGGAGGTGTCCAAAGAAAAATAGATATTTGGGGTGCTTGTGCACTTCTGTCCTCTGGGACACACCTTCCCAAAGCCTGAGAATGTAGGTCATCATTGCTGGAGTTGAGGTGGTCCCACATTCACAGTCAATTCCCATCACAGTCAATGGATGATTAAAAACAGTTGAGTGCAAACAGCGTACAATAAAAGTTTTTCATACGTAAGCCTCTTTAATAATTAAAGAATTCACTACAGACACTTCTTATGGGTTCTTGATATAAAACATGCAAAAAAAAAAAGACTTCGCCAACAAATCAGAGTAGCTTTAGTGCTTGTTATAAAACCAATTGGAGCTACTGTACAACACCTACATACTAAGACATCAGACGATCACTTCTCTAAACACCTGGAGGAACAGTATCTGTACAGGGTTCCTTTGATTCACTCATTCGCTATATCAATTATTTGATAATTTCTTAGACTCTTTAAGATGAGAGCACTTCAACTTGTACACAAGCATCATCAATGTAGAAAGATATCCACTCTCTCGCCAAAAAAAAAGTTCAGGCTTCTAATCGAATGAGGACTCGACCAGACAGTCCTTGGAGTAAAGGTACTTTTGATTTCTGCACTACGCCAGGTAATTCTTACTAATTGGCACTGATCATCGTTTGAAGGCTCCAGTTATTGAGATTTCCTCAAAGGATATGTCAGACTGGAAAATTTGAAGATGGCTCTTAAGTTGTTCTCCTATCTTTAGTGGTTAGCTCGGATGTATCCACAATCTGATTACACTTATTGAGCTAATGACGGCCAATTACTTACATGTTTACATGACTAGACAGAAAACTTCTGCCGCAGTCTGCTTTCAAGGTAAAAGTTATGTAAAGTCTTCACAAGCTCTGAATTCTGAATTTTCGTCTCCTGGCTGATTTAAAGTAAATTCGAATTTCAGGAAATGTATTTTGCAAGCTATCTTCTATAATTTAAGTGACAGTCTGCTGAAAACCCCAAATTCCCACGTGTGTCAGTCACATAAGTGTTGTTTTCCTGCTGTTTCCATCACTAGAAATCAGATCCAGCACACGGCAGCCATTGCATAGCAACAATCCGACTTTCTCTCCCTGAGTCAAGAAGAATAAATCTGTTACTAATAAAATCCCAGAACTTTTTGTATAATCTAATATTGCCTGTGCTGACCATAAGTTGGATAATGCCCTGAGTACCTTGCCTCGTATCTGTCACGGGTGTGTCAGAAGTGACAGACAGTCGCCCTGCACTTGGTTGCAGGAGATCTCTACTTTTGGCATTACAGATATCTCCTTACAGGCTGTCTCTAGGACCCACCGGCTACCTTCCTCTGGCTAATTAGCTCCCTGGTCTGGGTGTATAAATACCTGCTGTGTATCAGAGGGAGGTGCCTGCGATATTCATTTACTCCTTGTGTAGGCTTTAGCAAGAGCAGTACTGCTTCCTCTCTGGTGTTTGAGGTTGTGTGCGCATTTGTCTGGAGTTGTCTAAAGCTAAGCTATTTCCCCTGTTTGTCCTCCCTTGTTGTCTTTAGTGTTCAGTGGGGATCGACTAGTGCTCATCTCCTCTCTTCCCTAGCCTGAGTCTTACGCCAGAGAAAGACAGGGCGAGGAATGCATGCGGCGATTGGTGAAGAGCCAATATAGGGTCGATAGCTGAAACAGGGTGACACTAGACCAGACTAGGAGGTCTCCACTTTCCCCTTTCCCTAGAGTCTGAGCTCCCTTTCCCTCTTCCCTCTGTGTTGCACTAAGTCTTTCCCACACCTTGCGTGACAGTATCATTACACACTTCCCCCTTATTGTGTTCCATCTAGTTACCAAGTGATACATTCACCCAGTGTATAAAAAACATAAAGTGCTATAAAGTGTTCAAAATACACTACAGAACTCAGTGGTTCTTGACCCACAAGACAAGAAGTTTTGAAGCAGGAATCCAGGTAGTATCCACCTGTCAGGGTATTATTGCAAGTTTTCTAAAACTTTTTAGAAACTGTGGCATTTTGCTCAAATCTCAAATCTAAATCTACTGGCTAACATGGTACAAGAATACATATTTTCCCTATGGTATTTTGCTATGATTTTTCGAGAAATATTGTCAAAACCACGTCGGATTTGCCATTATTTTTTGGGAAAAATGCACCAAAATACTGCAGTTTTGTTGAAATTTTCCAAAAATTTCCAAAAAAAAAGCAGCAACAATTTTTTCTTGCTTTGCTTTTCATGCCTATTGTATTTAACGTATTTGTGATTGGTTTATGCATGAATTTGTACACCTGGCTACACAGCAATGTAATGTGATAGACCCAAGGTTTGGGAAATGTATTTAACGGCTCGTTCACACGTCAGTTTTTCTCGGACAAGCGCTATCCGTGGTTTTCACAGAGAGCATTCGCACCTATGATATTCTATGGGGCTGTGCATCCGTTTGATTTTTTACTTGGACCGAGTGGTCCGCAGAAAATATCGGAGACATGTCCGATTATGATCTGAGGGTCGGTTTAAAATCATCAATGCAAGTCTATGGGTCCGTGAAAAAATCGGATCACACTCGAATGACATCCAGGAGTGGTCCAATTTCCACAGACTGTCACAGAGGAGAGGGTGGAATTTTTTTTTACTTCTCTCCATGAACGAGAAAACATGATTATACTTGGACTACACTCTAATCAAACTCTGATCAGAAAAATCAGTCAGTTTTTCTCGTACATGGAAAATATTGATGTCTAAATGAGCCCTAAGGGTAGCATTGCCTAAATAATTGCCCGATGTATCACTTACTGGGTTGCTTGCTGCAGTTTTTATAGAATCCCTGTTTTCTCAGATATAAATGTAGCAGTGCTCAGAATGCTGAGCTCTGTATAACCCCAACCAAACCCCTGATTGCCAGCTTCTTGTGTACACTGTTCATTGTCAGAACGCTGCCAATGACTGCTGGGGGCATGTTTACTCAGATTAGCTGGACTGCCTGGCACTGGACCCCTAGACCTGCAGTGATAATCTCCTGCTGATAAAACACTGATTTTATTGAAACTACATCCAGTCTGGTCAGCTTCCCTGAGCTGACTGCTTTATATGAACACCTAGCCTGGTTATATGCAGGGCCAGCCAGGTGTACTAATAAAAGCCTGCATAGCTAGGATTTAATCCTAGCCTACCTGAAATAGTTTCAATATTAATAAGTGCCAAAAGTATGTCACCAATAAATTTGTTGAAACGAAAATAAAGAAGAAAATGGGGCTAAACTGCAGTACCACAGGCAACTTGTAGACAACAAAGCAGTCACGTTTTTCTAGGACTGGAGAACCCCCTTAAGGGCAGGTGCAGGCAACAGTGTATTCTTTCATCCGAGAGAATGGGGTAGATTATACAAATGATCATATTGTGATCCGATTCTCTCAGATGTGGAGAAGATGGAAAAAAAATTCTCCATCTTCTCCATTGTGTCAGTCTACAGAAATTGAACTGCACTCAGTGTTATGATCTGCAACAAGTACTAAGGAAAGAGAGGGGAAAGCTATCCCTACAGTAAGACTAAGCTAAGTCCCTACGATGTAGCGGGCTGCCTGTTCCTAGAGAACAGACCCGCCTTAGTCCTCGGCTAGTCTGAACGAAGACCTATAGCGTAAGGGGAGGGTTCCCTAAAAGAACTAAGGACTGGAACAAAAATGGGACACCTCCTAAACAGAGAAGTTGTTACAGAACACAAAAAGATAAACTGACAAAAAGGTACTAGAGGTCCCAGAAGGACCAAGCGAACTGACAGAGATAGGCACCGAAGCACCTGGCTAGAAAGACAGTCAAACAACACTGCAGTCCAGCACAGTCAGAAGGGCGGAGCTGGAATATAAAGGCAGATGGTCAAGTGACTGCAAAACACAAGATGGAAAAAACAAACAGGAGGGTTCTAACACTCAGATGTCATCCGAGTGCAGTTCGATGGTTTCCACAGACTCATTGACTTGCACGGCCAAGTGTAATCTGAATATTGGGTCAAACTCAAGAATGCAGCGATTTTTTTTTCTGGACAGGCTCTGTCCGAAAAAAAAATCGGACATGTGCACAGCCCCACATACTAATATTGATCCGGGTGAAATTTGATGTTTTGTTGGATCGTGCTCGGACTGAAATTACGATCGCCTTCGCCTGCCCTTAGTCTACCAAAAACTACAAACGAAGCAGTAAATGAATGATCAAAATCATCATCATGAAAAGCCGACTAACACTGATAATTTCTTTTGCTGCTTCTACCAAAAAAAAAATCATATTTATCCTTTGAGTCAAGACAGAACGTCACCCCGATGTGTTTGCTGCGGAGTCTTCACTCATTAGTTTGAAAATATTTGTTGATGAGAATTTATGGCTTTCTGTCCAAGGTTAATAACAAAACGAAGTAATTCACAAGTGCACGTAGAGGCGAATGTACAGACAGGTGAACAGATTCTAGCAGAAAAGTGATAATTATGATTTCCCTGGCATTGCCTTCATTATTACTGAGGGCACATTCTTGTCTTTGTGGCGAAAGGTGACAAGTTCACATCTCAGTAGGGAAACGGGGACACATTCCTCCATTCAAAGTGGGAGCGTGCTGTCATGGAGATGACAAATGTTGTGAGATTGCCGTTTATATTGTATGAATAAACAAACCAGTATGTGTAATTATCTCCCTCGAAAAGTCAATTAAGCAGAAGATAGTTTGGGAGACACTAGAGTCACTGGCTGTCTAGGCTCCATTTCTCCTGTGCTTTGCATATATGATAGTCTCCAATCTTCATAGTCTTGTATTCTGAGTATGAAAATGTAGGAAAAATATTTTACATTGTAACAATTATATATACAAGATGGCACAGACAAGAGAAACAACAGTGGAGAATTAATAATTCTGTCCAAAGTTTAGACACACCTAGGGTCCGTTTACTTGGACACGATAAGACCATCAATCGGTAAACTTTTACAGCTCGGCGGTGGTTTAAATGCCTGTTTACACAGTCAGACCAACGTAAACCATGTGCACTGAGCGATCTATTCTAGGGTGATGGGGTGATCGGCAGCCTGCTTACAGGGCTGTGGAGTCTGAGTCAGTATCCATATTGGTGGAGTCTGTATAAAATGGATCGACTCCGACTCCTAAAATATATAATAAATTGGGTACAGTAGTACAATGCAGGATGTGCTGTAAATATTTCATAAGAATTAGGTAAAGTTATGAAATGTCCAATAAATGTCTGTTCTGTTCCTGATCTAAGGATCTCGGCTTTTAGTTGAGATGAATCTGTGCTGCACTTTATGTACACGCTCAGAAGTCAGGGAAATTTAGGAGTTGGAGTCGGTAGTTTGGCTCACCGACTCCACAGCCCCGCTGCTTACCCGCCAAGATAATTCTGAAAGGAGTGTTTTTAACAACGCTCATTCGTGATTATCTTGCATCTTGCAGTGTAAATGCAGCTTTAAACTAGACAGTCTGAAAATGTGCCAAATTTATCACATTGGCCAGGGTGGACGATTCACATTTACAGTAGGCTAAGCTGCTGGAATAAAGTTCTCTTGAAATAGTGGAGTTGAAGGTTTTTATTGCCACAATGTGTTTCGATGCCGAATTGGCATTTTTTCAAGTGTAAATACCTGCCGGTATGTTTGTTTTTACACTTGAAAAAGCTGCCGATTCGGCGTCCAAGTGCTATGCCAATAAAAACCTTCAACTCCACTACGTCAAGAGAACTTTATTCCAGCAGCGCAGCCTACTGTAAATGTCAGTCATCCACCGTGGTCAATTTCTTCTGGCAGATTTCCTCCCAAAGCCACGGGGCAGCAGCGGCTGGTAATCTTTACTCGTTCAGTAGTTCTGTCCCACACAACCAGGTGAGCACCACCAATTGATTCAGTGTCCTCCTCCATTTGGGTTTTACTCTATGTTCTGGTGCTCTTTTTCCTCTACATCTTCATTTTCTAAATTTATTACATTGGCTCATAATGGATTAAAGTTTTTGTGCTTTTCTAGATTTCTAGACACTTTTTCCTAACTATATATCTTTTTGTGCCTAAATTTTGGCACTTGTTACATTTTGAGTCATGCAACTTTTCTCTAAGTATAATATATCAGCTCACCATTCCTAGTTCCCAAAATGAAGATATAGCTCCTAAATAACCACTAAATCAACCACTGAGGACTCAAATCTAAATATTGCTCCTAAATAAGTGATTCAGGCACATGGAAGAGTTTGACTATGGAGTCTACATCCAGGCCGGTTTCAGGTGAAATATGTGTCTTGATGGGGATGGAAGTAATCCAGCACCAAAAGAATAAAACAAATAATTAAAACGCCAACTTCATTTGGTCCATGTTAAGGAGAGGCCATCATTTTGTGCGTCTATACATAAAAAAAACACTGACGCCTTTCAAACCAATTCTGGTTGTTACTCACAGTAGTGCTATGAGTAACAACCAGAATTGGTTCGAAACATGTCAATGTTTTTTATGCTTATATGTGTAACATGATGACCTGGAAGAAGTTGTACAAAAAATAGACAACCCACTTAAGAAAAATAGACATGTTGTGTAATTGAAAACGGAGCTCTTGCACAGACAAGTCTATCCGCACTTCTAGCTAGCCAGTCCATCCATCCGTTACCAAGAAATTGCCACTTGAATCAATATGCAAAAGAGGTTAAAGTGCTTTTGGCATGTTGAAGCACTTCCCAAGTCTCTGTCTCTTCAGCCCAGCATTGGCTTCTTCTGTTTGACTCACAGCTTCTTTGATTGAAGTCACCCAACAAAGGAGTTGCCAGTCAAGCAGAGGGGTGGGAAATAGAGATAGAGGCTTGGGAAGATCTTCCATGCACTGAAAGAACTTCTTATTGATTCAAAAGGCGATTTCTCAGTAATGAAAGAACAAACTGGGAAGGTAAAGGAATGGGTGGATTTTTTCTCTGCAAGAGCTAAATGTGCATATAGGTAGTCTGGAGGGAGAAATCTAGCTTGCAGATTCCCCTTAATGTGACAGGTCCTCTTGATTTTTCTCTGGAACACCGGTGTTTCAGAAACAACATCGTTTGAAGAGAAGGCTGGGGACGATAAGGAGAGACCTGACTAGTCCAGTGACGCCCCCAGCCTGATTTTCTCCGCACCGGTCTAGTTGATTAACACATCTCTCCCTGGTGTGTACATAGGAGGAGACCTGTCAAACACCTCCCTTTAACCTTTTCAAACTATGTTTTTTCTGAAAAGTAGGAGTGTTTCAGAGTAAGAAGTTCCTGGCTGCAATCATGCGGCCAAGCTCTGATTCATGCTGCCCGTGGTTTGCTATAATGAGATGTCAAAGTAATTCATGGACTTACGTACTGGGTCCTCCAGAGCAAAACACTCTTTCTAAACCTCTCTCCAATCTTCACCGATGTGGATTCTAGACGAGGCACCTCTTCCATTAACCCAAAATGACTTATTATGGTGTTTTAGCGCTGATTTACATAAAATGTTGTGTTTGGGTGGATTAGGAATTCAGATAGTTATTCGGAAAAGTTTCAAACTCATGTCGGACATTCGTCCTTGAAAAACTTTTTCCCTTACTCATGCGGGAAATATAAAAGAACCAAAACCCGTCTCTTCGTCATACAACCTTTCATTTTCACTGTATGCCCCTCATTAAATGTTTCTCTAAATTAGTATCATGGGATTTTTATTTTGCCTTTCACCGAATATTAAGCCTTCTGTACAGTATGAAAGCATTGTCATTTTTGGGCCGCTCGGGTTCACTTTAATAACAAGGGTGGGAGCTGCTGTGCTCTATTTTCAAAGAAAATATAATTAGTCATAGAATGTAATAGAACATAACTCCCAGTGGATAGTGTGATATATGATTTAAAAAATTAATTAAGCATTCTTGTTAAATTGCTCGGAACGCTTCATTTAGGGAAAGAAAATATCTCCCATCCCCCATTACCTGGTCGGTAGATAGTCTAGAGTTCTTCATCTTAATTATTTGATGTCCTTAACTAAATAAAAATGAAAGAAGGCGCGTAATTATAGTGGGAGAAATGGTGGCAGTCGTACCCAGGCCCTGGAGCCTAGAGTATCTCAAAAGATACCTGTGGCCCATATTAGAAGACCAATACTATTAAAGAGCCTGAGAATGTGGCTCAGTGGTTACCACTGTTGCTTTGCAGCGCTGTGGTCCTGGGTTCAAATCCCACCAAGGACAACATCTGCAAGGAGTTTGTATGTTCTCCCGTGTTTGCCTGGGTTTCCTCCGGGTTCCTCCCACATTTCAAAGTCATACTGATAGGGAATGTAGATTGTGAGCCTCAATGGGGACAGTGATGATGTCTGTAAAGTGCTGTGGAATTAAAGGTGCTATATAAGTGAGTTAAAATAAAAACTGCTGTCCCTGTTTAGTGATTTTGTATTGGGACACACAAGCTTTAAGTTAAGTCACTACCCTCTCCGATCCTCATTGCTCCTATTCTCATATTTACCCAGTGATTTCTACTTTCTGGTCCTGTCTCAACACACTGGAAATAGATGGAAGTGACCACTGCTACAGCTATCATCCAGCTCAGCCAAGAACATAGCTAGCATTTCCAGTCATTTAAAGGGAATCTGTCACCATTTAATCTGAGAGCAGCCTGATGTAGTAGCAGAGACCCTGATTCCAATGATATATCACTTACTGGGATGCTTGCTGCAGTTTGAATGCTGGTGGGGGGCGGGGATTATACAGAGCTCATGAAAATGGAGGATAATATGGCAGCAGGTTTGCTAGTCCTCTAATGATAATCTCCTGCTGGTGATTTTATCAAAACTACAGCAAGCAGATCAGTCAGTAAGTGACACATCGCTAGAATCAGGGTCTCTATGTCTACATTATGCAGCTCACTGTTATGATCTGCAACAAGAACTAAGGAAAGAAGGGGAAAGCTTTCCCTACAGTAAGACTAAGTTGAATCCCTACGATGTAGCGGGCTGCCTGTTCCTAGCGAACAGACCCGCCTTAGTCCTAGGCTAGTCTGAACGAAGACTTATAGAATAAAGGGAAGGGGTCCCTAAAAGAACTAAGGACTGGGGCAAAAAGGGACACCTCTTGAACAGAGAAGCTGTTGCAGAAAACAAAATAAAAACTGACAAAAAGGTACTAGAGGTCCCAAAGGACCAAGCAAACTGAGAGAGAAAGGCACCGAAGCACCTGGCAAGAGAAAAACAGTCAAACAACACTGAAGTCCAGCACAGCCAAAAGGGCGGAGCTGGAATATAAAGGCAGATGGTCATGTGACCGCAAAATACAAGATAGAAAAAACAACAGGAGGGTTCTAACACTCACAGATCAGGTGGTACAACCTGGTCACAGATTCCCTTTAAAGTATGTTCAGACATACAGACCAGTGGGGACCATGTAACTGTTGGAAATTGATCTGCAGGACGTTACTTAGGGTATTACTTATTATCTTTTTTTTTCATTTTCAAGCAGTCTCAGATCTTAAAAACTAATTTTTCTTTTCTGAAAATCCCTTAAAATATAATGTCTCCAGTGGCCTAAATTTACAGACTGTGGCTTGAACATGACCAAGATAGACTGTAAAATAGTCCCAGTCCACATTATCATTACATGGACTGAAGATTAACTGACTTGCTAGATGTTGGAAATGAAGGTAGGTCACAATGTGGTTTGTCCACATGTCTCTAGGTAAGAAAAGGCAGGGAAATACAGATGTGGTGGCAGCACTCATCTGCTATAGCTGACGTTTTCATATCAATGAAAAAAGGAGCATTAGATTAGGTCAGCGTTGTTCTAACCTGCAGATCAGACATATGTCAAGGATAAACCTGAGATGCTTATGGTTGTACAAGTAGTGACAAGACAGAGACAGTAGAAGGAAAAAAGCTAATAGAATGTAGGCTGCAAAGATTATGACGAAACAAATATAATAAACAACGAAGTTAATGAAATATACATCGTATAAGCACCTCTCATATATAACAGCCTCATGTAATCCATGATATGACTCTGACTACCAGACAAGGTCTGATAAACTCACATCTATTGGTGCAGCTTAAGGTCCAATTTTGATGGGTTACATACAAAAGGATGTTCCGGAACATATAGTACTGGCAAGCATCACTACTGTGGACACTCCCCCAGAACTACAATGGAATGCAAGCAGTGGAATGGCAGAAATGGGACATGAGATCATGGAATCTATTTCCTAAGCACAGAAAACATTATATACTATAAGCCAATGTTGTAACTATTGTGGGTGCAAGCTTTGCTGTCGCACCTGGGTCCTGAAGCCAAACAGATCCGTTTGGCCCAAGTGAAAAGGGCAATTCTATAAAAGTATTATGATAATTGAGGCCCTGATAGCGACTTTGCATTGTATCAGATTTCAGAATAAAGCTGTATATATTATTAAATAAATCCCTTAGACCTGACAGGGCTGGGGAACTCACTTTGAAAATCTATGTTAGTCCGCAGCTAGAGTTGAATTCATAAAATGCCCATTTTATCATTAGGCAGGGAAAAAAAGCATTATACAGCCATTGTGACACAGATTTTCAAAGTAAGTATACCAGTTTCATCCGGTCTAAGAGATCTATTAATATTGCATCGTTTGTTTTATTTATAATGGAGTCAATGAAAAAAAAAAATAAGGACTATATTAATTATAGTCTTCTATATCTATCTATCTATCTGGTCCTCACAATAGCTTAGTTATGCAAAACCAAAGTCCCTTACACCAAGAACAATTAATTTAAATGGAGGTAGAAGCGCTCTGATGGAATATAATGATTGTAGCAAATTGAATATGACACTGGTTTTTAATTATAATAAAATATCAAGTGTACAGACACCATTAGTTTACTCATATGCTGAATGTATTCCCTGCTCGTCCCCGCACTGCGCAGTGCAGCTGTCAGACACACAGTAGACAGCAGCAATTAGTGATTGGAGTGTCAGCAGTGAGCATTAAGTGTGAATGTCACGTATCTCGCATGGATCCAGCAAAATACTACATCACCCAGCAGAGACAGTCTGGGATCAGGTACGTCCTGCGTGCACGGATATACATGCATAGGTAGACTGCTCAGTGCAGTGCTTCATCTGTCCCCAGAGTTATTTTTCTTAAAACTTTATTTTTTCCTTTAATATTGAAATTTACAACTTCACATCTATCTAACCTTCACTGAGATTCAAACCAATTGGGGAAACCCCCCAAAAATCCCTCACTAACAAGCCCTAAAACTTAACTTTTATTAATAAATTTAAAATAGCGGAGTGCATAAATAATTATACATGTTGTCCCTACACAGCCTTAATAATTCAGATTATGTATAGAGGCAATTGGGTAAGATATCAAGTGGTGACACCCCAGGGTGTCAAACCTATTTGGCAAGATAGGATTATTTTGAAGCACACGTCCCGCAAACATGTTTCACCGCAAATGCGGCATCATCAGGGGATGGGACAATAGCTAGACCTTCACTTATGCTAGGGCTTCATGGCAACATTGCCAGCGTCAGCTATCATGCGACCAGAGTTCGCTAGGTGTCACTGCTATATCGCTGTGCAAAAAAAATTAATGGGATCGCAATGCACCCCTGAGGGTTCTGTGACCGCGACAAGCAAGTCGCAAAAGGAACAACCGTTGAGGTCGTAATGCAACCCCGTTCGCCTGTATTGCGCTGCAATGTAGCAGCGACACCTAGTGAACTTTGGCTACGCGACCAATGTCACTGCCAAAGTCGCCAGGTAACTCTAGTCTTATGGTTGGTACATCTATTAAAAAGAGTGCAAAAATTCCAGGAATATCTAAAATGTTGTGTGCATCAAGAGTCTTCATTCTGAATAGGGTCAGTGCAGGAGAGCGGGTCAGTGTCTTTTATAGGTCAGCTCTCAGGTTGTCTTTCCCATACCAACTAAAATGGCCACTTACTGATGGCTTTATAATTGCTTTGTTACAATTCTCATTGATGATGCCAGGGATATACACAACCAGCAAAGGTCAAATTGACATAGCCAGACAAAGTAGTGGGATATCATGACACAAATTATTAGAGACTAAACTTGATATGGGACAATGGCTTATGCCGTATGTAATATAAAAGGGGTTGTCCAGGAGACAGGACTTTATCACTGATAGCTGATCCTTAAGATAGGTCATCAATGTCTGATCGGTGGGGGTCCGACACCCGGGACTCCCATCGATCAGCTATTCCTGGTGTCAGCAGCAGCCTGAACTGCTCAATTACGGTGCTGCACAGCTCAATCTACCGTACAGTGGCCGCGGCCAGGTACTGCACATCCGCCTCCTATTCAAATCAATAAGGGGCGGACGTGTAGTACCCAGTTATTCTGTCAATGGATCTGTGCAGCTCTGTAACTGAGCAGTTTTGGCCGCAGTCAACACTGGGAACAGTTGATTGGTGGGTGTGCCCGGTGTCACACCGTCACTGATCAGACATTGATGACCTATCCTAAGGATAGGCCATCAATGCTAAAGTCCTGGAAAACCCCGTTAAGTTATTTTAATCTCTTAAAGGTGTTTTCAGGGCTCAACATAAATTTCTGCAGTCCAGTCAGTCTATACGCACATTGCCGAATACTGCCTGTGTGCAATACACACACTGTCGGGATTTGCCACTATTTCCAACTGGAGAGTGTGGTCACATGAATTGCATAGCTGCGGTCACATGCCGACTAGCAACTTTTCCTGAAAAGCGGATGAGGAGGTGGTCGGCACATAGCTGCAAATCGCATATGTTCAATCACATGTCTGCCTGCTTGAGCTGGAAATAGAGGGGGATCCTGACAGCTTGCATTCTGCACAATGGCAGTATTCAGGAATCTGCAGATGGTGTGATACAATTCATGATAACCTTTGCTACATCTGTATGAATATCTTCCATCATTCTGTGAAGAGGGCCACTTCTAGCCACACCATCCCTACATGCCCCATGTATTGTGAATAACGTTACCACAATAATAATTGAAGCCTTGAAGCTTGCTCCTAGGGATAATCCACCACACACACTACTTTTTCTAAGATTTGTTAGGGAGGTGTACACACTAGTATCCAGCAGCCAGTAATACAAGGTCCTTCTTTATCTAACAGAGCGGGCATTTGCCTTTGCCTTTTGCTCACAAATGTACAACGTCAACTAAAATACAGAAATACCCTCCACCCACGGTATCTACTGCACGTCAAACATAAAAGACATCAAATCAATCTTACGTTACTTCAATGACTCTCCGCCTAAAGCAGTTCTGTAAATATATGATTAGTTTCTGTGAGATGCCAGTCACACATACAGTGTTCACTTATTTCATCTATTCTACAAAGACTCTTCCGGCCTAAGAGCCGGGACTGTATGGGAAGGTTTAAGGGATCCTGTCCTCTCTTGTAGTTCATGCTGCCCTATCGGAGGGCAACGCGAGTTACTCACAAGACCATGGAGCTTAGGCAGATAAGCGTTTCTACAAAGCAATGTGTGAGTCCAAAGATTATGTACTTGAAAGGGTTAAACCCATCTTGGCTGCCGTTGACACCGGGAACAACTGATCGGCGGGGGTGCAGGGTGCCACACATTGATAACCTATCCTAAAGACGGGCTATCAATGTAAAAGTAGCAGACAACCTTTTTAAGCGACGCCCAATCTTCATATAGGTGCAGGGACCCAGAGATGAAACCCATACTTCCGGCCCAACCCTATAAGGGTATATGCCCGCAATGTTTTTTAAGCTCAAACAAGTTTTCTAAGTTTTATGCAACAATTTTAAAACGCTACAAAAAATACCAGGCATCTTCTGTTTGTCATTTTGGGCTCCTCAGACGTCATTATTTAGTTTGTAGAGTCTTTCAAGATGCCAGAAGAATGGTCGGGTCACTTCTTTTAACTGCTTCGCATCTTTTGGAGCCTGAAGCAGTTAAAAGATGATCAAAAGACTGGACATATGAACAGCAGGTTGCTTTCACATAGAGTGGTGTCCCTTCTGCTGTCCACTTACTCCATCCTTATGACTGACAGCTTTTTCCTATATCCAAAAAAGAGGGATCTGTCAATCACATAGAGCAGAATGGTAGAGAGTAAGAGAAGCAGAAGCCATCAATCACGCTGAGTAGGGCAGCTCTTTGGAGCATGTTTAGGCTGCTTTTTTAGGCGAGTTTCAGAGCGGTACCACATGAAAAAAGGCATTGGGTCCAGTACATCAATGATTTTACGCCAATATTCTGGAATAAACAGCTTTGAAAAGTCATATAATCTTGACGCAACTGGAGCTGCTCTAAAATTATGCAACTTTAGCTGTTCTCACGCCATTTTTGCAGGGACTGGAATATGATGTGTGGGAGGTGCACCCCAATCATCCGGCGCTTCATACGCCTCTATATGAATAAAGAGAGTCTGACTCCAGCCCAGCTCCTCATCAACACAAGCGTGAACAATGCCGGTCTTGATGAATCGGGCCCATTGTGTGCACATATCTTTAAAGTACCACTCCAGCGGGGGGTTTTTTTGCACACTGGAGGGGTGCTTTAAACGTAAGCCCCCTGCTCCCAGTCATAAACTCACCCTTCGGCGTCTTCACCGTTTTTCAGCACCACTCCGGTCCTGTGGCGTCATCTTGTGAGTGCCGCTTCTGACTGGCCATAAGTCAGAAGCTACGTCACAAGCTCTCAATACAAGTCTATGAGAGCAAGAACGAGGCCAGAACGAGGCTCTCATAGACTTACACTGATTATTAACCTAAGGCTCGCTCCATGAAACACTGGAGCAGCCGGCAGGACACAGACTGCAGGAGACCGACCTGAGCGGCAGAGAAAACAGATGAAAACACCAGAAGGTGAGTATCAGACAGGGGGCAGGGGACTTTCATCACCACTCCAGTGGTGAAATAAAAAAAAAACACTGGAGTGCTGCTTTAATTATCTGCAACAGGAAAGCCTCTTTAAACCCCAGCCAGGTCTGGAAAAACGTGTCCAATGGGCAGGCTAGCCTCTCTTCTGCCCTACTGAGCTTTTTGTGATTGATGGCTTCTGATTCTCCTGGTCTCCACCATTCTGCTCTATGTATTAATTTATTTTTTTATGTACAGTGGGGAAAAAAAGTATTTAGTCAGCCACCAATTGCGCAAGTTCTCCTACTTAAAAAGATGAGAGAGGCCTGTAATTGACATCATAAGTAGACCTCAACTATGAGAGACAAAATGAGAAAACAAATCCTGAAAATCACATTGTCTGATTTAGAAAGAATTTTTTTCAAATTTTGGTGGAAAGTAAGTATTTGGTCACCTACAAACAAGCAAGATTTCTGGCTCTCACAGACCTGTAACTTCATCTTTAAGAGGCTCCTCTGTCCTCCA
The DNA here is from genome assembly GCF_046119375.1 of Phyllobates terribilis. Taxonomy (NCBI): domain Eukaryota; kingdom Metazoa; phylum Chordata; class Amphibia; order Anura; family Dendrobatidae; genus Phyllobates; species Phyllobates terribilis. Next base: position 111,444,303 of record NW_027362764.1, on the reverse strand, counting down.
CTCATTACCTGTGGTACTGGCTCCTGTTTGAACTTGTTATCAGTATAAAAGACACCTGTCTGCAACCTCAAACAGTCACACTCCAAACTCCACTATGGTGAAGACCAAAGAGCTGTCGAAGGACACCAGAAACAAAATTGTAGCCCTGCACCAGGCTGGGAAGACTGAATCTGCAACAGGCAAGCAGCTTGGTGTGAAGAAATCAACTGTGGGAGCAATAATTAGAAAATGGAAGACATACCAGACCACTGATAATCTCCCTCGATCTGGGGCTCCACACAAGATCTCACCCCATGGAGTCAAAATGATTTCAAGGACGGTGAGCAAAAATCCCAGAACCACATGGGGGGACCCAGTGAATGACCTGCAGAGAGCTGGGACCAACGTTACACAGGCTACCATCAGTAACACACTACGCCGCCAGGGACTCAGATCCTGCACTGCCAGACATGTCCCCCTGCTTAAGCCATTACATGTCCGGGCTAGTCTGAAGTTTGCTAGAGAGCATTTGGATGATCCAGAAGAGTATTGGGAGAATGTCATATGGTCAGATGAAACCAAAGTAGAACTGTTTGGTAGAAACACAACTCGGCGTGTTTGGAGGAAAAAGAATGCTGAGTTGCATCCAAAGAACACCATACCTACTGTGAAGCATGGGGGTGGCAACATCATGATTTGGGGCTGTTTCTCTGCCAATGGACCAGGATGACTGATCTGTGTACATGAAAGAATGAATGGGGCCATGTATCGTGAGATTTTGAGTGCAAACCTCCTTCCATCAGCAAAGGCATTGAAGATGAAACGTGGCTGGGTCTTTCTGCATGACAATGATCCCAAGCACACCACCAGGGCAACAAAGGAGTGGCTTTGTAAGAAGCATTTCAAAGTCCTGGAGTGGCCTAGCCAGTCTCCAGATCTAAACAATATAGAAAACCTTTAGAGGGAGTTGAAAGTCCTTGTTGCCCAGCGACAGCCCCGAAATATCACTGCTCTAGAGGAGATCTGCATGGAGGAATGGGCCAACATACCAGCAACAGTGTGTGCCAACCTTGTGAAGACATACAGAAAATGTTTGACCTCTGTCATTGCCAACAAAGGATATATAACAAAGTATTGAGGTGAACTTTTGTAATTGACCAAATACTTATTTTCCACCAAAATTTGAAAAAAAAAATTGTTCCAAATCAGACAATGTGATTTTCAGGATTTGTTTTCTCATCTTGTCTCTCATAGTTGAGGTCTACCTATGATGTCAATTACAGGCCTCACTCATCTTTTTAAGTGGGAGAACTTGCACAATTGGTGGCTGACTAAATACTTTTTTTCCCCACTGTATATAGGAAACAACTGTCAATCACAAGGATGGAGTCAGTGGACAGCAGAAGGGACACCCCCATTAGACATGTATCCCTGACATTGGGTGTAGAATGGGTTTATGGTACTGTATGATATTTTAGAAAGAGCTCTTTAAAAATATGCCTTAGGTCATTGTCCCTGTAGCTAAAGAAGACTATACACTTGAGATACTTTAGCAGACAACAGCTATTCTTCCCAACTCCACCATGAACCAGGCATGAGCAGCACGATGGCTTAGTGGTTAGCACTGTTGCTTTGCAGCGCTGGGGTCTTGGGTTCAAATCCCACCAAGGTCAACATCTACAAGGAGTTTGTACGTTCTCCCCTTGTTTACGTCAGTTTCCTCCCACACTCCAAAGACATACTGATAGGGAATCTAGATTGTGAGCCCCAATGGGGACAGCAATGATGTCTGTATTTCGCTACAGTATAAGCAAAGAATAATAAGTATGAATGTCTGTTTATTTCAAAAAGGAGAAAGGTAAGAGCTGATTTTGGGCGGCCACCATAGGCATGGGATTAATCTCGTTAAGTGTTTGGCCAGTTTAGATAGGGTAGATTGGAAGGTTTGATCAGTATTGTGAACTAACGATAAGGAAACCTCAGCTCTATTGTATCAGTACAGATATATTATCCTCAATATATGGAGAACACGGGCTTTGTTTTCTTCTTGGGTGTAATGCATCACACCCTGCTCCCGTAACAAAACCCGGCCCGCTGGAGCACCGGTGTACAGATAAATCTAATGCATAGTAATATGTAGAAATAATTTAGCATGATCAACGAGAAGGCTGGCTGTGAGTGTGCTAGGAATAGCTGCACATTTACAGCACGACTGTTAATAACCAGGTAAAAAACACGCAGCCTCTGTATTGCCTCTGGCACAAGAAACCTCCATTGGGATTTCATGACTTTAAGTTATTCCATTTTTTTTTTCACAGTACAGCTGAATAGTAATTACACTGAAACTCCATATATTCCTGTGTGGGTTAGTCAAACAGTTTAATATTTTAACTCAATCCAGTGTTATGGGAGCCAGCAAAGTATTATGCAGATCAATGCTGCGTTCTATGGAAGCACAAGGGAATAGGAAGAGGTGAACCAGTATCTGGCGGGTAGGAGTGAGTTATAAGGACGGGAGTGAACACGTTCCTATATGAAATTATGGGAATTGTAGGACCAGACCTTCTGCAAATATACATTTTCCTATTTATGCATTTCTCATCATCTGGGAAAAGGACACATTTGTAATTTTATCAGAAGAAGTGCGGACATGTGTTCGCTTATTGAAAGCTTCAAAACGGATGTTCAGCTTCACAGGATTATACTGAACAAAGCTTTGTCACATTATCAATGCATCAATATGAACAAAAGGGGCTGAGAGCGGGAAAATAAAGGCATTATAATAAATAGAACACATTACGCAAATGTCTTTAACGGGGTTGCCCACTTTGAACAATATTTTTGAGAGAGCATTATGACAAAAATATGAAGCTTCGACAGTGTCACCGTAAGGAAAATCAAACATTAAACAGTTCCTATAAAAGTCAGTGATCTGTATGCGTAATGTGCTGGGCCCTCCTGGTGGAGAAACACTCTTTGTATCTAATAAAATAGGTTAATGAATGGTGGACTATGCATGATTAATGTGGGATGCCCTAAAATGCTTCTGAAACTCCTGCACAGTTTAAAGGTGTATTCCTATCTCAGTTCGTGATGACGTATCAGTAGGAAATGCCTCCACTAGGGATGAGTGGACCTGTGGAAGTTTGGGTTGGTCGGGTTCGACCAAACTTTAGTCCAAAGTTCTGTTCGGGTACCAGAACTGTACCCGAACTTGAACCTTAAGGCCACGGCCCCACTATCAGTATTTGGTCAGTATTCGGTCAGTATTTTTTCTAATTCTGCATTTATCACCCACTCCTGGTTTTGGCTCCTACTCCTGACAAAAAATACTGACCAAATACTGACAGTGGGGCAATGGCCGAAACGAAATTTTGGAGCTGTAAAATCTATCTCTCACCTCCCTGCACTCCCAAACTGTAAAAAAGACTTCCAGGAGAAGTCCGTGTTCGGAGTCCAGAACCAGACACTAGGTGTCCGGTACAAACCCCGAACTTTACAGTTCAGGTTCGCTCATCTCTAGTCTTCACTAGTTGATCATTGGAAGATGGGAAGATGACATCTTGGACCTGTAACAATCCAGAAAATAAAGGACTATAATCCTGCTTCAGATCCCTATGGTGGACCTTATTTTAGCAGTATGACCTCATCTACTGACATTGAAATAACCATATTAAACCAATTTTGCGTTTTTTGCACTTGTGTTTTTTTCCAAGAGCCAAAAAAACAAAAAAACATTTTTTTTACAATCACACAGACGTATGGGAGCTTGATTTTTGGAGGACAAGTTGTACTTTCAAATTTTGCCGCACTTCAAATCAATTTCCCTCTTTCCAGTATATCACATGATAAAATGGATGGTGTCATTCAAAAGTACAACTAGTCCTCCAAAAAACAACTCTCATACGTCTATGGTCACTAGAAATATAAAAAAAAAATGTTTTTTGTGTTTTGTTGTTATAGTGTTCATTATATGGTAAAAATAATCTAGCAATTTGATTCTCCAGGTGATGAAAAAAAATGTTGAAATTCATAAAAATTATATAGAGTAATACGTAGTATTGTACAAACAGAGGCTGGCTTTCATAGAAGTACCATCATGACAGGCACAAGGGTCTTCGGCAGACCCCCGGCTGTCAAGGCAACCCATCGTGTCATGGAGGACACCAATGGACAGTTAGAATAACACCCCCCCGCTGCAAATGTAAAAAAACTCCACTCTACTTGTGGCTGTTAAAGGCAGATGATGGCGGAATAATGTAGCCATCATCTGCCAGCAAAGAGTCGGGCTCATGAACTGACAGGGAGCTGACATTGGACGAACCAGTATGTCCAATCATGGTAAGGGGTTAAAGTGAAGGTATCATCAGAAAATGTTCTACCGTTTAAAGGGGTATTTTTAATTTATTAAAGGAAATCTGTCAGCAGTTTTTTACTTACACTGAAAGTTTTATCACCTGGTGATTATCATTGTTGTGACTAACTGGAATGTGGGTACTTAAGTGGCTCCGCCTCCTCCTGTGATAAGCAGCTTAATATCTATGGACATTGTACATACTGAGCCTGGTGTGGGCGGAGTTAGCTTTTTCAGCTCTGCAGCATTGCTAAATGTAAAAACTCTGATTGTGTCAGAACAGCTGCACCCAGTAATATAAGTGATACATTGTTAGATTCAGGGTCTCTTTGCCTACATCATGCTGCTCTCAGATGAGGTAGCGAAAACCTGCTGACAGATTCCCTTTAAACTGCTTTAGTGAATTAGACAGCATGAAAATGAGCAAGTTTGCAACTGACTTTTTTTTCCTACCTGTTTTCATTTTCCTGCAATGAGAGTTTTTATTTTTCATAGTATACAGTTGGTTTCCATAGAGCTCGGCTACTAGTGCCTGCCCAGACCCTGGCTGAGCATTCACAGTAGCTATATTCCAGAACAGGGGTTGACTCCTGACATGCCGGTCAACTCTTTCAAGCCCACTGAGTAAGCTGCCCAGTAGCTGCTGTTATAAATCTTGCTCTTATCAGTCCTGTAGAATCACACCCCTCTGCCCCCATCCACCCTGGTAACCAGCGACCAACATCACAGCTCTCACTGTTCTGAGCCATATGCTTGTTCAAACGCACCGTTATCTTAATGTGTAAATATAGTGACAGCAGTGTAGACTCAGAACAAACCACTGAAAGCTGAAGTACTTGTGCTGAGCTTTATAGTTCCACTATTACTATAGTTCTACTCATTCGAACTGTCTCTCAAGGAGGAGTGCCCGCCCTGTAAGAAACCAGGAAGTAAGGAGACTGTAAGGAGACTGCACAACTCTGAGCTGCTTAAGAGACAACTTGAGAATAACATTTAAGTCTGTTTTTTGTGTTACATGTATTTTTTAAAATACATGGCATTGTTTTTTCTTTTCATATTCCGATCCTATATTAAAAAAAACAAAATTAGCAATCTTGCAATTTTTACATTGGCCACTGGGGCTATTTCAGACTTATGTTTTCTGTACTTTCATGAAGCGTTTTCATAAGGATCAGTATTATCACGGTAGGATTACAATGACAGGTATCATCTTTATACACAACTGATCACAGAGGATCCACCATTCACAATAGGCGATACTACTGCTCCCCCTTCTTTCACAATAACGTTTGCACACGCTCATTAGACGCTTCAATACAAAAGGTTGGGTTTGAGTAAGTCTATAGCTGCTAAAGTACGTGTAGATTTCCTGAAACAACACGAAGTAGGAGTTTAAAATAGCCCCAGTGGTCAGTGGGGAAATTACAAGATTTTCTAAATATTGTTTTTTTAATATAGATTGTAATATGGAGAAAACATCATTGCCAAAATTAATTAAATAATAATAATTTAACAAAAACCTGATTAGAACAATAGGTCATTTTCTGATAACACATGCCCCTTAAGACACAGTATGGTTACGGTTTTATGCTTTCAGTCTGTCAGAGTGTCTGGCTGTACATAGAGCTTATAGTTCGCAATGAAAGAAATGTATTTCACACGTGGGACCAGTGTTCTGTGCGGAGGTGAGGAGGGTGACAGGTAATGTACTGGAAGCTGCTTAGAACAAGCTCTGCCAAGTGAATCTGACAGATTTGTAAGTGTATTAATTTATTTATGTAGCAAGCCTGACTACTTTACATTCACAAAACACTGCAGCTCGCCGAGATATCCCAGACACACGTCTTTCTCTCCACCTTTTTACGTTAAACACTTTGCAATGTTTGCACTGCAATTGAAGATTTAATCTGATGTTTGCTAAATGTTAAGAAATTAATTTAGCCCAAGTAACCTTTTTAGGGCACGGCGTGCTAGTTTACCTCGCCGACGTGCCGAGGTCAACTATATGTGGTGCACAGTATTTAAAGGACAATTATTGGAAGTTGTGGCTTGTGTGCACCTGTACCGTGTCCGAGATTAAATACTAATGCAAACAAATACATAATTATCAGTTTACTGGAAAGGGCTACATCAATTCCAGGTCATTGTAGGAGTGGTTACTTTTTAAGTATTATCGGCTTATGCGCCAACATTAAGGGCTATGGACGCCTTTGACATGGGAAAATTGATTTTTAAATATGTTAGTGTTTACCAAATGCAAATGTCACATTTTTGTCTTACGGGAGCATCTCTCCCAGTAATATAGGCTGGATGTGAAGTCTGTGACCCTGATTCATCAAAGCTTTTACGCCAGAGAACTGGCATTAAAAGCTTTGAAAAGTCACACATTTTTGGTGCAACACAAAGCTGTGCAAAAAATGTTGCATCTTTTGGCATTTTCACAATAAAGTAGGTGGAGCTGGGGCATGGCAACCCTCACTCATCAAATTAATGACGAGCGGTGGCGTACCTTATGCCACAAATCTTACTCCAGACTAAGACTGGAGTAAGATTTGCGGCAAGGCACACACAGAGGCGCACGCCACTGTGTACCCCGTCTTATTCATTAAAAATCATGCGTCTGGTACTCAACCTTTCCCCCTCTTCAAGGCCTGCATGAAAAACATTGGACTTGATGAATCAGGGCCTGTGTGTGAGGGTACTGCTGTCTTTATTAGCTCATATATCAAGCACAGCTTCTATCCTGCTATATTTTTTCTCTGGCCACCCTAAGCCTGTACATACTTTCTCCCCTGTCCACACTGTGAATATCTTTGTGCAACCAACTTCCCATCCCTGCTGCTATCTCTAAAACTGAAAGAAGGGAGAGCGCTCAGAACCATGTGCAGGAGCTCTCATGCATTTGTAACATTTTTGCTCATCAGTTGTGATAAAGACACTCAACAAGTAATCGAGCATTAATAAACAATCCGTATGGACAATTGTTTGAGAAACACTCAAATCTTTATGCATTATGGTCCTCGACAACACACTCATTCACACAGTAAGTTGCAGTTTTACGATTCGAAGTTACAGGTAATGTAAAGGAATTCCAAAAAAGACGCAAGGAATAGTGAATAAGAGAAAGAAGCCTTTGGTAAGGCTGTGAAAGCAATGGAATTAATGTAAGCAGGATCAGAATTGGACTGGGGTTGAAGGCTATTACTTTCAATGGGTAACATTAAAGGGACAGACCTAGGACAGAAAAGAATGTTTAGGATAAGCTTGAGGGGTTGTCACTTCACATATTTAAAAATGGTCATACACAATTAATTAATATTGTCCGAGCCTGCATTTTTCATCAGGATTGGTAGAAAATGTAATGAGTATAAGGGTTTCTATAAACCCCAACACCAGATTGAGAACTGGATTTCAACATGTCTGATCTTTTGTTTTCAGGAGAAAACAAGTGTTTGGCTGACGGCTATCTAAAGTGTACGGCCAGCATTAGACCCACCATAGATGGTGTTGGAGTAGTCTAACCTAGTCTAGTTTAACGCATAAAATGCCTGCTTTTCCCACCCATAAAAGGGGGACACAACATAAAATACATATGGAGATTGGCGTTCTGCATTGTGAAAGCTCAGACCACTGTTCTTCATCACAAGGTGGAGAGCTCAAAGAATGATGGATTATAGCTGCCATATTGTAACACGCAACAACTGATCATGGTGAGACACGCTATGGATGACCTTGATGCTAAATTGAAACGAAAAAAATGTTAACGCGCAGGGTCTTCTCTACCTCTGATTCTTATTTCAACAGATTTTGGGATTGACACTTGCCTATCCTTTTTCTCGATACATTTAACTTCCTAGGATTTACGGGAATGGACTGCAGTTATGTTTATCTACGGCACTTGGACTCCAGTTCTACTTAATCTACTGGACTTTCCCCTTTATATCCAGTGCTGGATTTTGCCTGGTTGGTCATAACGCTCCAAGAATGACTTATCTAAATGCCTTTATGCCATAGACAAAAGTTTTTTTTGTAGTGCTACTGATTAATTTACTATTGAGTGACAATTGGTGTCCACCGGATTGCATACAACTCAGTATATTACAAATAATGCAAGCAGCACCTTGATCTTAAAGAAGCACTCCTCCTCCCATCGTAGTTTTTATCCTCTTAATATATAGCGATCATCATATTATACAGCACTGTGTACTTACAATTGCTCATTTTGCCTTTCTACCTAGTTAATTCTTCTCTTTTCCATTAGTTCTATCACATCACATAATTAAATACTGACTAGCTGAATCCTTCTAAGATCTATGTAGAAACAGGAGGTCAATTTTTCCTGCATGAGTCATCACTGCAAAAGTCTCTGGCAAGGGGAGGAGGGAGAAGCTGGGTCAGAAGTTGAAGAGAGAAATGATTTATGCAGGGAAAGGAGACTTCCTGTTTCTACATAGTGCAGAGAAAAGAGAAGAATTATCTGGGTAGAAAGGCAAAATGAGCAATTGTAAATACACAGTGCTATATAATATGATGACTGCAATATATTAAGAGGATAAAAACTTTGATGGAAATGCTTCTTTAATCAGTAATGCTACAAAAAGTCTTTATCTAGCCCAGGGTATATGCTAAAGTATTAACCCCTTAATGACCTGGGAACTTTTCATTTTTGTGTTTTCGTTTTTTTCATCTTGTTGTTACAAGAGCGATAACTTATTTATTTTTCTGTTGATATAGCCATCAGGCTTGTTTATTTGAGGGATGAGTTTTGGTTTTGAATGACACCACGCATTTTACCATACAATATACTGAAAAAGGAAAAAAAACAAATTCCAAGTGCGGCGAAATTGTTTAAAAAACCCCACAATTCTGTCATTATTTCTTGGTGGGTTTTGTTTATACAGTCTTCATTGTGCAGTAAAAATGACATGATTCTCCAGCTCAGTGTGATTACGGCGATACTAAACATGTCCAGTTTTTTTTACTTTAGTGGTGAAAAAAATCTGAAATTTGTAAAAAAAAAAAATCACATCTGCTCCATTCAAAACAGGGCTAAGCAGATCTCTGTTCCTGGCCTCCATAGCTCTATTTTCGGGATCACTGGAGGTCCCAGTAGTCAGACCACCAGAGATAAGAAAGTTAAAGGGAATCTGTCAGCAGGTTTATGCTGTGTAATTTGAAGACAGCAGGAGCTAGGGGCTAAAATACAGATTTCATGGATGTGTCACTTATTAGTCTGTGTGCTGTTGTTTACATACAATGAAGGTTTTATCACCAGGACATTATCACTGCCTGGACTGATTCTCCTGTGTGCCCTGGTCTGTCCACAACCCCTCTTCTGATAAGCAGCCTACTGTCAAAAGACAATGTACATAGAGAGACTGGGGGTTAGCTTTCTGAACTCTGCTACATCTAAAAGCTCTGATTGTGTCACAACTGCGGCACCCAGTCAACTAAGTGAGACATCGTTGGATTCAGTTTCTCTTTTCCTACATTGTGCTGCTCTCAGACAATCAAGGACAAAAAGGAGTGAACAATGCCCAAACAGAATACCTTAAAGTGAGTCTCATGCCCAGTATATAATAAAATACAAAACTTTATTGAGAAAGGCATAAAAGACAAACTCAAAAAAGTCAATAAATCACATCAATGTGCAGGATAGACAGGCAGGCAAAAATGTAACCATGAGGCGGTCACATAGGCTTTGCATATATAATAAGAAACAGGGATAGTACCTTCAAGTGAAAGCACATGTTCAGTTGCATAAGATATGAGCATATAGTTAACCCCAGAAAATAAAAGATCGGAAAGGAGAGATACACCCTCCGAAATCACTGCAAGAGGACAGACAGATTGCCTCAAGATAGCGATGACCCCCTCAAAGTAGTTTATGTACAGAATGTATGCGACCAGGACATCAAATGTGTACTTACAAAGGGAGGAAGAAAATGCAGACAGAGGTAGAGAACTGCTTACTAGAGATGAGCGGTGTTCGACTAGAACTGTTCGCCAATCTCAAATTCGAGCTGTTTTGGGCGGTGTTCGAGTTGCTCGACGAACCCGAACGATTTGCAAAAAATTCGGCTGTTCGAGGTTATGTTCGATAACTGTTCGTGCACCAAAAGCGTGTCCTGCATGTCTGATGCTATTTAGAGCACGAATCATGCAGGGATTGTCTGCCACTCACTGTAATGCCACAGCCATGGTGGTTGTGGCATTACAGTGATTGCCCAAATCGATGGGAACAGTGCCAACAGTGAAACATGAAAAGCCGGCAATTCAGCAGCGGCATACACCGGTACCCGACAATTTAGAACCGAAAGAATAGAGCTTCACACATAGATTAGATAGATAGAAACATGTCAGTCACATATATAAGAAGTACAGTGACAATGTTGCTTACTGTACTTGTCATTTAGCGTAAAGGATTTATCAAAAAAAATAATAGTGTTTTCATGCACCGTCTCTTTAAGAAAGCCGGCCGGCAATTCAGCATCTGTACCCGACAATTTAGAATAGAAGGAATAGAGAATTACACATAGATTAGATAGATAGAAACATGTCAGTCACATATATATGAAGTACAGTGACAGTGTTGCTTACTGTACTTGTCATTTAGTGTAAAGGATTTATTAAAAAAAATAATAGTGTTTTCATGCACCGTCTCTTTAAGAAAGCCGGCCGGCAATTCAGCAGCGGTACCCGACAATTTATAACAGACAGAATAGAGCTTCACACATAGATTAGATAGATAGAAACATGTCAGTCACATATATATGAAGTACAGTGATAGTGTTGGTTACTGTACTTGTCATTTAGTATTAAAATAAAGGATTTATTATTAAAAAAATTGGCGTGGGGTTCCCCTTAATTTTAGGCTCTAGCGGAGGTTAAGCAGACAGCTGGGGCAGATGTTTGAAGCCTGGGAAGGGGGTAATACCCACGGAGCTTCCCAGACTACTAATATCAGCCCCCAGCTGAATACCTAGCCTTTACTAGCTATTAAAATGGGGGACCCCCCAAAAAAATGACGTGGGGTCCCCCCTAATTTAATAGCTAGCAAAGGCTAGGCAGGCAGCTGGGGGCTGATATTAATAGCCCAGGAAGGGAGCCATGAATATTGGCCCCCTCCCAGGCTAGAAACACCAGCCGTCAGCCGCCCCAGAAATGGCGCATCCATAGGATGCGCCAATCCTGGCACTTAGCCTCGCTCTTCCACGCTGCCCTGGTGCGGTGGCAGGGGGTAATAGGGCTGGGGTTGATGTCAGCTTATAATGCCAGCTGACATCAAGCCCAGGTTAGTAATGGAGAGGCGTCTATAAGACACCCCCATTACTAACCCCATAATCAAAGTTAAAAAAAACACAAACACCCAGAATAAAGTCCTTTAATTGAAATAAAGACACAATTCTTTATTGTTCTAAATTAAACCATACTTACCATCACGCCCATTCCAGCTGAAGCCAACGATCTCCTGTAATAAAAATAAAATAATAAAGCAACCTCATC